>NC_143395.1:0-1380672 GCF_052110815.1 Crocodylus siamensis
CCTGGGAAAACCACCTGATTGATCATGGTGTCTCCCCACCAGGAGACAGTCCCAAGCAGTTACGGGGAGGAAAATCCTGTTCATCAAACTGCTCATTATTGCAGGCTAGGGAGGCGAGTCCCATTTCCATAAAGTGGGCATAAAGCCACGGTTAACTACGCATCACCTCCAGGGGCACGAGCCCACGTCAGCCGAGCCGCCGAGGAAGCCGCCGTGGTGGTGACGGTGTTTCCCCTTGGTAAGCGTTGGCTGTGCTTCATCCGAGCCTTCAAGAGGCCGAACAGTGAGGTCTGCTTGAAATCATCGTGAATATAGTGAGATGAGCTGGAAGGGATACCTCACTATTTCTTCTCGGCTGGCCTAGGCATGAACTCGCACCCTCGTGCACTATGCAGTTCGCACCACTGTTTTGTATTTTAACTTGTGGGTTCAGGGAAGAAGCGCTAACTCTGCAGACTCTTGTCTCCTTTGAACCAATGGGTTAATGAAGAGTTTGACACACGTCCTGGTATGTTGGTGTTATAATGAATAGCAGCAAAATACCAGTGAGATTCTCTCTGTAGCCTTGAAAACATTTCATCAGGTGGTTTGCTAAAAAATGTGTGTGTGTTGCCTTTCGATAAATGCCATTTTGCTAGACACGTGGAATTTACAACTTAAAACTTTCGCACAAATTGCTGCCCTTTGTTCAGATATTAGAACAACTTCCTGGTCTAGGCTGGAAGGAAGTGTCCTGGTCTGGGATCCGCAGACAAATTTAATTTTTAGAAGGGGAGATTACTAACGACTGCCATTTTTTTAATGAGTTTTTTCCTTTAAAGGGACAATTTCTCCCTCAAAAATTTTACTTCCTTTACTTGGAAAGCTTTCCCCCCGCCATATTCTTATTGCTGGAGCATTGTGAAATCTTTTGGATACTTGAATGAAACCGTATTGCTGTTCCCGTAAAGATGAATTCAGAATGATACCAGCACTTTTGTGCCAAGGAAACACAACAAAATAAAATAAAAGTTGCATTAGCCAGATCTACTACTGAAACCCATTTGACCCCTCCTGCTATAGCTCGAACGTCAGGGTGCTTTGCTACAACAGGAGTCACACCAGTTCCTGCATTTCAAGTCTATTGTCCATCCCTGGGTTTTGCAGGGAGAGCAGGGGGAGGTAGTAAAAGCATTTCCCGCCCCCCGTGCTAATGAGCGTGCAGACGCTTGCACTTCCAGCATGTCTCTGCCTTGCAACACACACGCAGAGCAAACACACCACGCGGCTCACCCTCTCCGTTTTGCACAAACACCTTAATCTTGCAAAGCCACCCACTCATTAGGCTCCTTTTAAGTTCTACTTCTGTTACAAACACCCACGCTGTTTCTAGCACCGAGGCTAGTTTTCTCTGCTACCGACTTTCTGTCAGACCAGCAATAGAAGTCATTTTACTTAACCACCTCAGGCACTCTCCATGATCAAGTTACAGCTCTCTCTCTCGCTCTCTCTCAAGGTTGCTATATTTCTCCCTGCTATAACTCCTACAATCCCATTCTCGCTCTCTCCTCCGCTTCTCCTTCTGCACTGCATGTTTCTTCTGCAACTTTCACTCCTTACTAACCCGTGAGTTTTCTAACTTCCCAGTATAAGATTGCCATTACAAATGATTTAGGGTCCATCATAACCCCGTCTGGAGCCCATTGCTGTTGCACAAAAATGCTGATCCAAGGCTCCAATATCAATCGGCATTTGGGATTTTTCATATTTCCCTCGTCTCCCAAGAAAGCTGGAATGGTTGGGTAAGAGTCAGGGTTAGGGTTGAATGGTTGGGCACCCCTAGAAGTCAAAACAAATTCATCCTACCGGCCCTCTGGGGGCTGGGGGAGCAGGGCATCCCCTCCCTGTGGCAGAGTGGGAGGGACTGAAGGCTGAACCGAGTGCCAGCTCCTGCATCCGAATGAGCTCTGTCAACCTCTGCGCTGCTTCGCTCTCTAACTTTCCACATTTATTTCTTAACTCATCCCTCTCCCCTGCTGCTGCCTTTTTTAGAGCCGCCGCCTGCAAAGCTTCAACGGACCGTGAGGATTATTCAACTGCTGAACCTGTTTCTCTGCTCTCTTTTTCAGAGCTGCAACCTCCAGTTCCCAGTTTTCAACCTCTGCCTGTAGCCGAACAGCCCACCTATGCACAGCTTGACACTCGTGAAATATTTCCTGCAGCAGCACCTTCTTTTTTGTCCTTTTTGCCAACCTTGGGTTTAACTGTCATGCCAAAGACTTCCCATTGCCAAGACAGATTTTTCCATGCCGTGGGGACAGTGAACTTGTCAGTCTCCCAAGGGCCTGTATCCTATTTCTGTTCCCGTGCGAATGGTATCACCACAGCCCCTGTGAATGAATCAATAGGTGCTGCCATGGTTAAGCAAGTTTTATCAGCTTTTCTTGTTTTCTTTGTGGGGTGTGTGTGCTGGGGGTGGGGTGGGGGGGAAGAGCTGCAGCCACTTTTACTAAAGTTTACTAAAGTTTTCCATGGACAGGAGCAATGATGACTCTTGATTCAATTTTTGAGGCCCAGTTTCAAGGTGGCTATTCTCGAGGGTGCAAAAGTAGAGTGATATTGGTTTTTATTCAGATTCAGAAAAGAGCAGCAGGGCAGTCTGGGGGGACGAAGAGTCAGCCCTGAACCATGCATGCCCCCACAACCCGGTCTGCCCCGGCGTCTCCTGCCCCGGGCCGAGCCGTGGGGGAGGGGTGGGAGTGGCAGTGGGGAAAGCAGCTGCGAGCAAGTCTGTGCAGGGCCAGGGGCATGGTGCACCTTGCACACCTGATCCCTGCCCTGCTCCTGCGTGTGCAGCAGCCGCGGCCTCTGGCTCTGGCACCCTGGGGGCTCTGGGGGCTTGGGTGTTACCCAGGGGGTGCATGAGGGCCCTGGGCAGCTCCAGCTGGTGCTAGGAAGGCCCTGAGCACAGGTCACCCCAGCCTGGGGACAGGGTCCCGGCCCCTTCTCTAAGCAAATCTGGGAGCACTCAGGTTTCTTTTCGTTGCACATAGATCTTTTGCTTTTTACTCAAGATTTTCATGCAGGGGCACTGCCATGAGTTAAAGCCAACTTTTTGAAGCCCCGCTGTGCTGGGGCTGCCTGAACACATCAAAAGTAGAGCTGTGTCTTTGCTGCTGGGGTCCGATTTCTTCTCCGGCTGTCCGCGCTGCCTCCCCACGGCTGCGGCTGCTTCAGGGGCGACATCTTGTACAACGCAATTTTTCCTTGCTTTGGCCCGGCATGGGCTACGTAACGTCAGAGGTTGGTGGGATGCTGTGATGTCATTGCAGTGCAGTGAAGTCATAAGGCAGTGGGCTGCTGTGATGTCATTGCGGTGCAGTCATGTCCTAAATCGGCAGGTTGATGGGGTGGCATTGCAATGCAGTGACGTCATAAATGGGTGGGATGCTGCGATGGCCTTGCGGTGCGGTCATGTCATAATAAGTCTATGCGGTGCGGTGATGTTGCTGCAATACATTAATGGCATAATTCTGTGGGAGGCTGTGTTGTCACTGGAGTGATGTCAGAAAACGACAGCTTTCCAGAGCAGTCTCAGGAGAAGGCTCTGTGTCCTTTCGGACATGCGTGACCGCAACTGTTCCCCAGCGAGCTGGCGAGGAGGGACGTGCGCAGGAGCTGGGGCTCCAGTCCTCCCCTGTGGTGGGGGGAGAGCAGGAGGGTGGCACCGATCCCAGACAAGGAGAAACCAGCCTAGGGCCTGTGGCTTCCCTCCCCCCGGGGCCAGCAGGAGCCCAGCCAGGTCTTCAAGTTTGAAAGATTTCAATCAGGGGGAAGGAGGGAGCTGGTAGCTTACAAAGGGCTCAGCCACAGGCTGGACTTGTCCTAAGGCTTGTGTGCCTGCAGGCCACAGCTTAAAAAAAAAAAATTAAAAATTAAATTATATATATATGTGTGTGTGTATATAGATATGTATGTGTATATATACACATCACTTGCTTAACATGCTTGCTATACATATATATATATATATACATATATATAGTCCAGGTGTCTCATTGTCTTCTTTGCTATCCCTGTCCACTGCCTGTCGAGGGAGGCCTTGGAAGAGCCTGTGCCCAGTGTCCCTTTGGCAGGTGAAGTTGGCGGCATCGTCTCCGTCCTCTCCCACCAGTTTCTGGTAGCAGGACTGGAGTTCACTTCACTCAGAAACATTTTAACGCCGTCTTTTCCTCAAGGTCCGTGCGTCTGGACGGCAGGAGGTTCCCGCACTTCCCCAGGCCGCGAACGGGTCCAACCGGGCTGTCGGGGTCCCCCGATGTTTTGCCAGGTGTCTGCACAGCGCCGTCTCCCGCGTCATCAGCCTGATCCCCGGCAGCTCTTCACGGAGCCGGTTCCCTGTTTCCACCCCCCATCAGCTGGGCAGAGCCCCCGAACACCGCGCAGGCGATGCCGCCAAATGCGGATTCAACTGCACCCGATTACGTACACCCCTACACCTTCCCTGACTGCCGCTCTTGCACGCACCCCAGCCTCTGCCTTTCCGATTCACTCCGTCCAGGAAGAGCACAACCCAACCGCAGAGGCTTCCTCAGCCTGACGAAGGGCTTTGAAACCCGAAAGCTTGCTAAACCATGTTTTTTCCAACTATTTAGTTGGTCTAACAAAGGAGATCGGATTCACCCGAAGAGCCTGATCTGTCTGGGGGGGGACAGGCATCCATTCGCTCGCATGGGCTGAGCCGTGCGCCCCGTAGCACCGCTGGATGGCGCTGGCACGCCGTGGCACGTCTTTTACACGGTCGATCCGTGTGATTTCCATCCTCGCACTCTGGGCAGCACCGGTCGAGACAGAAAATATATCCATGTCGTGTTCATTTAGCTTTCCTTGCTTAGCTCTCGCTGAAATACGCCGGAAGCTGAAGGAGCTACCCCTAAACAAAACGAGCATCAAAAGCGTAAAGATTTAAAGAGCGAGCTTTAAGAGCTTAGCTTTAATTTAGCTGAACGGAGAGGTATAAGCAGCAGAATTCATAACGTATCTATATAGACCTAAATCTACAGAAATCTACATACATTATGAATTATACTTTTAATATATATCTATATTTCTATATCGTGTAGCTATATATCTTTAAGGGGCATATCCTTGTCTATCTATATCGATATAGCTGTATCTCTATACAGATCTCTATAGATCTAGATATATACTATATATATCGATATAGAGCAAATTACAACGTTACTCTCTGTAAAGACATAATTTATTTGTGCTTATTCTGCCCTGGTTTCTTCCGGGGGGGGCACCCCCCGTTGCTGGTGGCCGCGGCCGCCCCGCCTCCCCCGCGGTCGCCATGACCACGTGGGTTGCTCGCTCCTTGCTCCTCTGTGACGAAAGCCTTCCGGTTTCTAGCCATTTGCTGGTTTGGGACTACAGTTCCCAGAGCCCCCCGCGCGGCGCCTGCGCAGTCGGGAGCGGAGCTGGCGGGCTGAGGCGGCAGGGACCGGAGCACAGAGGGCAGGGGGCGCAGGTCGGGAGTGAGGGGCACCGGCGGGGGGGCTTGGGGGTGGGGAGGGGGCACCAGCAGGGCAGGGGGCTGCAGCATCCTCCTGGCCAAGCTCAGGGCACATCCCCAGGGCAGCCTGGGCACATCCGCCTGTTACCCCGGCTGGCCTGCCCCCCCCCCCACTCCCTGGGGTGCTGAGGGCGCTCCGGGGCCAGGGCACGGCTTGCCGGGCGTCGTGCGAGCAAGCACAGTGCCTGCGCAGGGGCTCGGGCCCCTGCACCGTTCCTCTAAGATGCCTGAACCCGTCCTAAGTAGGACCTGGGCCCAGCTTCCCGGGGAAGTGGAAGCTGCAACATTGTCACTGCACAAAATCCGCGTAACAACTTTGTGGCTGGATGCGTGGCCCAGGATGTGGAAGGTGTTGGTGGGGCGCGCCGGCTGGCTACCACCTCGTGCGCCCCAGCTCCTTCTGCGCCAGCACTAGGTTGGGACCAGGGGTCACATCCCTTTGTGGCTTTGATTGAATCCGTGTTGGTGGTTTATAAGCGCTCGCGCTTTCTGAGCCTCCGCCCAGGGGTCTGTGTCTTGCCCCAGGCGTAGCTGGGCCGTCCCCACGGGAGCAGGCTCACGCGGGGGCTTGCAGTGGTCGGCGTGGGTTTGCTGTGATGATCCTTTAACGCAGGGTGTCTCGTGTTTGGCCCCCTGCGCAGTGAGGCCAGGCTGGTTTAGGGGAAGAGAGAGGAAGTAAATGTTGAAAAGAAAGGTGCGGAGGATGGAGAAAAAAGCGATGCGTCTATCCGTGTGGAGAAAAGGAGAAAGGTGGGGAGAGGGATGAGGGCCTTGAAGTGGGGCGATGGGGACGGGGGACATTTGGGCATGGGAGAGGACTTCCATCGGGATCTGGACGCGCCCGAGCTAGCAGACGCGGAGGCGATGCCATCGGGTTTGGAGACGCAGCGAAGCAGGATGAGCGAGGAGGATGGTCACAGGGTAGAAGAAGAGCGCGGGGTGCAGGAGACTCGAGGAAAGGCCGAGCGCCAGGAGAAGACGGGCTGCCGAAACAGTTGTCGACTGCGCATTGGGAGGCGCAGAACCGAGGGCAGCCTATGGGGAACCAGCTGGTGGGGGCATGGCAGGGGGCGAGCGCTCTGGTGTTCGAGGAGGGTGGTAGAGAGGCTTTGAGTAAGTGGAGACGTGTTTCCGAGTGGATGTTGCATGTAGCCAAACGGGATCTGGACGGAGGAGGTGCCCCACGCTGCGTGGCACACGCATTTGCGGCGGTCCCTCTGTGCAGGGTGCAGGGGTGCGAGAGCAGTGCGCAGCCCACGGCCTTGCCCCGCAGGCAGGCACAGGGCTCAGCTCCCCGGGACAGGAGCCGGACACGAGCTCTGAGCAGGCCCTGGCCCTGGCCCTGGCCCGAGGCAGCCGTGGGAGGAGAAGCCCGTGTCAGAGGGGCTCAAGGGCCTGGTGTTGCGGCCCCTGCCCCATGCCGCTGCCGGCACTGATGAGAAGAGGGTGCCCGGGGGCTCTGGTGTCGCGGTTTGGCGCCTGTCTCCTGCCCCTCTCGCCAGCTCCCCGGGGTGCAGGGCTCAGGGAGACCTACGGGCACAGGAGTGACCCAGGCCTGGGGAGACCTCCCCTCCTGCACCGCATAGACTGACCTGTCCCTTCCCCAGGGATGTCCCTGCTGCTTCCCTGCCCGCTCTGTCCTCCGGGAAGGTTTCCTCCAGTCTCCTGGCCCTGCCCTGGCCCGTGTGAGCGGTGTCCGGTTGGGGAGAAGCCATTGCAGTCTCAGCCCCGAGGTCCAGCGTGTCTGTGCCCAGGGGTGAATCCAGGCAGGAGCCGGTCCTAGACCTCAGGGAGGAAACTCCAGTTGGTGGAAATGGTTTAATTTCCAGAATAAAAAAAAGGGTCTTTGGTGTAAAACAGAACGTCCCAACCAAGTAACGTGAAATGCTTCAGTGAAAAGCTAAACTGGGGGGGGAAAAAATGCACACCTGCACAGACACACATGTGACCGTATTAAACTAAATCATCCTTTTGGTCCCACAGCAAAAATGTTGATTTGAAAAAGCGTTGTAGTTTTAAACTCAAAACTGTTTTTTTTCTTGAAATGCCACCTCCTTCCCGGGAGAGAGAGGGGCAGGCACGAGCTGCAAACAGCCCGTCCTAAGGGAGCTCTTCGCCTGCTGCTTTCCCCCTCTCCCCTCCTGCTCTGCTCCGGGCCGGCGTGCCCTCTGCTGAGCTGCTCTGGGGCTTGGTCTGGAGCGGGGAGTCCCCCCGGGTGCAGGGGGACACTGCTGGCAGGGGCTTTCCTTCGACAACCTCCTGAATCCCGGCTCTTCCATCCCGCGGCCCCGCACAGGGAGACCCCCTTCTCCCTGCCCCTTGTGCAGTGGGGGGGAGACCTGTCCTTGCCCAGGGAAGCCCCCTGTGAGAGTTGCTACAGCCCCGGGGGGGTCTCGGTACACATATGGGGAGGGGGTTACGCAGACAGGCAGCACCAGGGCTGGGCGAAGGGGCTCCAGAGCGCGGCCTGTGTGGGGCAGCGTGGGCTGGGCTGACCCCCAGGGGTATGGGGGGGGCTGGAGCCTGGGAAGGAGCTGGGGCAGCGAGCAGGGGCCGCCCCCTCGGGGGCTGCAGCCAATCACCGCCAGGGCGGGTGGGACGGACATGCGGGGTTCAAAGTGCTGCCAGGAGCACGCGCAGGGTAGGGTAGGGTAGGGCAGGTGGGTGGAGGGGGTTGGGGAGGAGCAGGGGTCTCTCCGGAGACCTCTGCCCGCCCCCCCGCCCCGGGGAAGGGGCTGCGGGGAGGGGCCGGGGGTGCAGGGCTGTGGGGGCGTTCCAGGGTGTCCCTGCTCCAGCCGGTGGGCAGGAGGCACAGCCCAGGGCCAGGGGCAGCTGGCCACGGATAGGATCTGTGGGGCTGGGCAGGAGCAAGGGGGGAGCTGGGACACTTGTTGGGGTTGTGCAGAAGGGGGGGGGTCCCAGGGGCACAAGGCTGGGAGTGGGGAGCTGTGGGGGTTTCTGGTGCTAGCCCACTCCCCACAGCCAGGGCCGGAGGCAGGCCAAGACAGCCTGCGGCTGCTCTGCGTTGGAGTAATCGGGGCACCGGGCAGGGCAGAGCCAGGCCCCGGGGCAGGGGTCGGGCTGGGGGCTCCCGTCACAGGTGAGGCCAGAAGTGGAGATGCAAGAGCAGGACCCCCGAGGTCTCCGGGCAGGACAGGCCCGGTGTCGTCCAGGCCAGGGCCGGGGGCATCCCAGAGGGGTGCAGGCGCCGGGGGGCCGGAGGCCCAGGAGACACTGATGGTGCAACGCTTGTGCCCGCAGCTCCCGGCGGTGTTTGCGGACGTGGCAGTGCATTTCACACGGGAGGAGTGGGAGCTGCTGGAGGATGAAGGCAAGGAGCTTTACTGGGACCAGATGCTGAGGAATTACCGAGCCCTCGTTTCCCTGGGTAAGGCTCCGCTCCTCGCCTCTCCCTGCAGCCATGTGAGCGCCAACATTTCTTGTCTTCTCCCTGTTTTTCAACTGCCTCCTCCTCATGTCCGGGGGTGAACCCCACGTCCTGCCCACTGCTGTGTGGGGGATCCGGCCTCCCACGTTTCACACTGATATCTCCTCCTCCCTTCACCCAGCCGCCGTCCCCCGAGTCTGCCCCGTTTATCTTTATCTTTCTGTCTTGTACTACAGCACAGATCACTGCATCTCCATCCCTGTCCCCGGCGACTATTAGTTATTAGACTTTTCTACCTACAAGTGGTTGGTGCTTTGTTTCCTAGGACCTTTCCTCCACTCCCCAGGTGACACGGACCATCATCTATTGAAGGCTTCTCCCTGCACTGCCTTCCCTTTCACCCGAAATGTCCACCTTCCCTTTTCCTTTCAGGCCTCAGGAGAAGCCATGAGTTGGTTGCATCCCGGTTAGTTTTTCTGCAGGCAGTGCCCACTCACTAACCCTTTTTAACCCCTGCCCCAAACAGGATCCCGAGGTCCCACCCCCGACTTCATCTGCCGGCTCCAGCAAGGACGGGGAGCTCTGGGGCTGCGCTGAGCAGGAGCGAGGGGAAATCTCCAGGCGGGAGGACCTGGCTGCAGGTGAGCTGGGCCTACCTCGCCCCCCGGGTCCCCTCCCAGAAATGCTCCTTGCCCCGAGTGCCGGGGGTAGGAAAGTGCAGAGCTGCCCGGTGCTGCCCTTGCGGGGCTGACCTCGCATAGCTCGTGCTGCAACGTGTGCGGGCAGGCGCTGCTCCCACCCCCTGAAATGCAAAGCTTGGGAGACAAGCACGTGCCCCTCTCTGCTCCCCCTTGGTAGAGCTGTCAGGGGACATGTGAGTTTCTTGTCTTGATGTTTAGGCACAGAGCTGGTTTCCCTGGGGAACCAGGACCTTTGATTGCCATTTTCACTCAGCAGTCTGAGAGTTGATTGCCCAGCCCAAGGTACATCACTCTCTCCCACGGCTTGATGGGAGTTGTAATCCCCCGTGGAAATCGGGATGTGTAGCAGAAGCTCTGTGTAGCCATTATTGCTGGATGGGGGAGAGGCTGGGGCTGTCCCTGGTTTCTCCAGGTCATGTTGACCGGGAAGATGAGAAGTGTTGAATCCTGGTCTCAGGCTAGATAAAATGGCATCAGCTTTCATGTTGTCGGGAGACATGACTCCCCCATTGTTTGCACTGGACTCTCCCCTTCTTGTTTTTCCTTTGGGACCCTGAGCGTCACAGGGCCTGGGACTCAGCTCAGAGGCCACGTGCAGGTGATGCCAAGGGCTTTGTCCAGTGCAGACTCCAGTGACGTGGAGGTCACCCAAGACTCATCCACAGAGGACCCCTCCATGGCCTCATTCCCTGCCCCAGACCTTTCTCTGAAAGCAGGTTGGAAGTACAGCCCTGCTGCTTTCCCAAGAGAGAGCCACCACTCAAGTCCTTCCTTCCCAAAACACTTCCTGTGGGGGAGAAAGGAAAGCTGTTGGCTTCTTGAACCACCGGAGAGTCATTCTCAGGAGACCCCTCCATGGCTCATCCCTGCCCCGGACCCTTCCCTGGAAGCAGGCAGGAAGCACAGCCCTGCTGCATTCCCAAAAGTGAGTCATCTCTAAGTCCTGTCCTCCCAGGACATTTCTTGGAAAGATGAAGGGTGAAACCCATTGGGTTTTTGTACGAAACAGAAGCAGCCCTCGCGTGAAGCACAGAAGCAGGCGGGCCAGTGCAAGCCCGGGCTCCCCACGCCCGCTGACAACCCCCAAATCCAGCGTGAGGCTGTTCACCCTTGTAGCCGGATACTGCTCTCAGCACTGCCAGAGATGAAGGCGAGCACCGGAGAGCAGCCTCACCAATGCCCTTCGGCATCTGCAGCACGTCTGTGCAGGCAGGTGGAGGGCTCGGCATCTTCTCCCCCCGGACCCACAGTGCTGTGGGACAGAGCAGCCCTTGGGGAGCCTCTTTCTTCCTTTAAGCAGACGCCTCTGGTCTCATCCTGCCCCCATCAGAGCACAAAACCATTCCAGCAAGGCAGGGACTAACATGGAGTTTTTCTTCCCCTTGCAGGAGGTGCCTGGCGGCCTTCCCGAGGTGAGCAGCAGCCTCGTAGTTAAAGGCCTGCAAACCTGGAGCCACCACAGAGTTGCCCAGGGAGTCGGGGTGAGATGGACGCCTTGAGACGCGAGGAGGACCGATGGCCCCCGAGCGAGGGGAGGGCCCAAGAGCAGAAGGAGGTTGCAGCAGTGGACCAGGCAGCATCTCCAGCTGGGCCTGAGAGCGGAGAAGAGCCCGAAGCCAGGAAGAGCCCCAAGTGCAAGGACGAATTTGTGGAGCCGAGCGAGCTGGAGAGCCACACAGCCAAGCTGCAGCCGAGAGAGAGCCCACGTCTGAACCAAGACGGCGGGGAGGGCCTCGCAGGGAACCAGGAGCTCACTGCCGCGTCCCAGGGGAAAGCCCAGCCCTGCCCCAAGTGCAGGAAAACCTTTACCTGCCCCTCACTCCTGGCTTTGCACAAGATGAGGCAGTCTGGGGAGAAGCCCCACGTGTGCGCAGAGTGCGGGAAGAGCTTCCCCTGCCTCTCGGCCCTGACCGCTCACCGCAAGGTCCGTTGTGGAAACACCCCTCGCTGCTCCGGCAAGCGTGCGGAGAGCCTCGTGTGCAGCTCGGGCCTGGTCAAGCAGCAACCTGTGCGGGGCGAGCAGCTTTGGTACCTCTGTGTCCCGTGCGGTAAGATCTTCACCCATTTCTCCTCCCTGGCTCAGCACGGGAACATCCACTTGAGGAGGATGATGCACCGCTGCACCAAGTGCAGGAAGAGCTTTGCCAGCCAGCAAGACCTGTCCCAGCACCAGTGTGCGCAGAGTGGGCAGCAGCTACACCGCTGCACCGAGTGTGGGAAGAGCTTCAGGCACTCCTCCGACCTGTCCAGGCATCGGCGCATTCACACGGGGGAGAAGCCATATCGGTGCCCGGTGTGTGGGAAAAGTTTCAGGCACTCCTCCAACCTGGGCAGGCACAGGCGCTTGCACACAGGCGAGAAGCCACATCGGTGCTCTGTGTGTGGGAAAAGCTTTACCCGCTCCAGTGACCTGGCCAGGCACAGGCGCTTGCACACAGGGGAGATGCCACATCAGTGCTCGGTGTGTGGGAAAAGCTTTATCCGCTCCTGTGACCTGACCAGGCACAGGCACTTGCACACAGGGGAGAAGCCACATCAGTGCTCTGTGTGTGGGAAGTGCTTTACCCGCTCCTGTAATCTGGTCAGACACAGGCACTTGCACACAGGGGAGAAGCCACATCAGTGCTCTGTGTGTGGGAAAAGCTTTACCTGTTCCTCCAAACTGGCTAGGCACAGGCGCTTGCACACAGGGGAGAAACCACATGAGTGCTCTGAATGTGGGAAGAGATTCAACCAAGCGGTCCACCTGGCCAAGCACCAGTGTGTCCACACAGGGGAGAAGCCATCAGTGCTCTCTGTGTGAGAAGAGCTTCAGGCACTCCTCCATCCTGGCCCGGCACCAGCGCATCCACGCACAGCAACACGCATAATGCAGCCAGCAAGGCAGCAAGGGCTTGCGGATACCGTCCTGCTCAGCACTGCCCCGTGCTTGCATGGAAGCAAGCAGGCTCGTGCTGGTGGAGTGCAGGAAGTGGGCACCCATTGCAGCACCCAAAGGGCCCGGAGACCGGCCCCCAAGGTTTGCTGGTAACTCCTCCTGCAGATGCCAGCAGAGATGTTGGGGGAGGCTGTGAGGAGACAAGCTTTGTGTCAGCCTTGGAGCCTGTGTATTCCCATTATTCTCTGAAAGAAGCCAGTGCTCCCAGGGAGAAAAGAAGTGCCTTCATAACAGGGTGCCCTCCCCAAGACACCTGGCTCCAAATGACACCCCGGGACCGTGCTTGGCTGTCTCCCAGCTTTGTCCTCCCTCCTGGTCCTAGGGATCCTCTGTGTGAGGCCCTTGAGGTGCAGCAAGGAGGACATTTATGGCTGGGAAAGCATTCCCAATCCTCCCCCGACTTCACCTGTCCTCACCACCACATGATCTCTGTACTCTGCTGCATGGCTGCAGCTCCCCCTGCCCTCCTTCCCGTGACTGCGTTTGTTATAATGCACCCTTTGCTAATAAAGACCCAGAACTGGATATGACAATTCCTGTCATCAGTCTCTGTGCTCTCCAGGGCTGTGAGGTGGGAACAGAGCAGGGCCCAGGACCCTTTTCGAGGTCAAATCTTTAGGATTTCCCAGGCCCTCCCCTGTCCAGAGGGTTTAGTGTAACACAGGGTTGGGGCTGACCTCGAGGAGCAGGAGTTGCTCACACTCGAGGCATTGCTCCCATGTCCTGCTGTGCAGCAAAGGACCCTGCCCTGGGGGCTTTTGAACGAAGCTCTGGTGAGGCAGTTGAGTCCCTTTTCTGGGTGAAATGTGGTAGCAGGGGTGAAGGAGGTGCAGCCTGTGGCAGGGTGGGGAAAGTATGAGAACATCCTCTGCATGAAATGCAGCACATTGTATCCTCCCATTATGAATATCAGTGCTCCTTTGCTAGTGCCATTTGGCTCCATAGTCGCTCTGGAGGGGCTACTCCAAGAGGATAACCCGTCCCTGAGGACACACTTTCATTCCTCTTCCCCATCATTGTCCCCTCTGCCAGTGTATATAATTGCCCCTACTTTCCTGTATTACAGTGTGTAAGAAAATAACGTTGTGACTTTTGAGTGAGCCTCAGTTGTGTCTTCACAGGGCCTGAGTCCACAGGCTCCTTCTCAAAGGCTCTCATACTGGTTGTGTGACAGCCTTGTAGAGAAGAGGATGGTGCGTTACAGACTTAGATGTACAAATGCTTGTGTTCAGTGCCCTGAGCCGGGTTGAATAGCAGCACAGGAAAGGGCCTAAGTCCACCAAGCCTACATCTAGCTAAAATGGATCAGGCCCCATGTAGGGATGTGGCCAGCCTTTCTTTCTGCAAAGAGAAAGGCCAAATGACATGTTCATTCCCACAGCAGCTCCAGCAAGTGACTGGGAGCATGACAAAGTCCCACGGGGAACCTGCTGAGGCCAGGCCTCCACTTTCCCCCATGGCCACAGCCATGTAGGGCTGCAATTCCCATATGGATGATGGCAATCCCACCAGGAGGGATAAAGCCAATAGATGTTTCCTTTTGATTCCTCTCCCTTTGGTTCAGTTTGCAGAGACTCAGAGGGTGCTGATCAAGTGAAGCTGGAAGTGGTTATTAAGTGCCCAGTTTCACGTCCCACATGGCCTGTGTCAGGTTTGTTGCTAACTTTGCTCACGTGAGGAGCCCTCTCACGACTGGCATCTGGGGTGGTGGTCCTGGCATGAGAGCCATAGATTACAATTCGGAGGGCGGAGATGGTGAGCAGGAGGATTTTGCGGAGACAGTTTTTGGTAACCTGTCAGAAAGGGAAGCCTGCTATGGGGCATTGAGTACACTTGCAGCGAGCTCCCGAGCATCCAAACCCAGTGCGTTTCTGGGAGATTTCAACTGTCTTATACAGGCAGGAGTTAAGAAATGGGGGGAGAAGCAGAGGGAATGGACAAAACCTATAGACCGTTGAAACAAATTGTGGAGGAAAACACTCTGCAAATATGGGGAGGAGAGGCCCGGAGGAGGAATAGATGTTCAGGAGGGTTGAGAGGGGAGACCTCTCCTTTGCCCACTGGGCAGGCCCCCCACCACAGTCTACTACAGCCTCCAGATGCGAGGATCTCGACTACACATTTTATTTTGTGCGGATGGTTGATCTCTCCCTAGATTGCTCATTCAGCCATTTGGCTAAGGGCAAGCGAGACTTGGGGGCATCTGGACCCCATGCCCTCCAGGCTGGGGGCTTGCATGTAGGATGCCTGCCATCGTGGACTGAAAAATTCCTGAAGCCCGAGGCTGAAATGTCCGGGAGGGAGAAGACTTGCTGATGGTAGCACCGCACAGACTGGAATAGCTGAACTCTGCTCCATTGATAGAATTGGGAACTGACTTGGCCGATATGGCCCAAGACACAAAATAAATTAATAAATAAACGTCAACCCGCATACCTCTCTCCAGCTTTGGATCAGGATCTTTGTGATTTCCCCAGTGATGTCCCCAGCCCCAGAGGAGCTTTTTCCTGCCCCTGAAGGCATGTTGAGCTGCCTGGTGAGATCAGCTAACATCAATGTGGGGGGCAAATTGGGCCCTTTTTGAAGAGCTTCACCAGATCCAGTTCTGTGGTCTAGCACCAAAATGTCCACACAGGGGAGAAGCCACATCAGTGCCCTGTGTGCGGGAAGAGATTCACCACATCCAGCTACATGGCCCAGCACCGGCGCGTCCACACAGGGGAGAAGCCGCATCTGTGCTGTGTGTGCGGGAAGAGGTTCACCTGCTCCTCCAATCTGGCCCAGCACCAGCGTGTCCACACAGGGGAGAAGCCACATCCGTGCTCTGTGTGTGGGAAGAGCTTCAGGCACTCCTCCAGCCTGGAGCGGCACCAGCACATCCACACCCAGGAACATCCATAATCCTGCCAGCAATGCAGGAAGGGCTTGGGGATTTCTACCTACTCAGTACCCCGCAGTGGCTGTGTTGAGAGAAGGCTCATGGGGGAGTGCGGAAAGAGGTAACCCAGCCTCCGTCCTTGTAGATACAGAACCCCAAGGACCCAGAGACTGCCCCGCAATGTTAGCTTGATGGCTTGGGGCTAAGAGGACACACCTCCAGCAGACGCCAGCACAGATGCTGGGGGAACTTGTGAGGACATGATCTTTGTGTCAGCCTTGGAGCCCGTGCCTTCCCCGCCCATGCAGGCTCCGAGCCCGCTCCTCTCGTTCCCCAGCCAGCACCGAGTCGGCTCAGGCCCTCTGCTCCCCCCACCACAGCGGGCCGGCTTCTCCCCACCCTTGGTCCCGGTCCTCCCCCCACATCAGGTCTGGGCCCACTCCTCCCCTCCCCCCGCCGCTGCGACAGGGATGTGGGGGCAGCCCTGGATCCCAAGCAGCAGGAGGTAAAGGGGGAGCGGGCCTGGACGGGGGGAGGGGGTGGCATGGGGCTCCGTCTCCACATGCCCCCCTCGCTTCCTGATGGGCAGTTGGCTACTAGAGGCATAAACGCTTGTGGTCAGAGCCCTGAGCAGGGTTGAACAGGAGCACAGGAAAGCACCGAAGTCCACCAAGGCCCCTCCCTGCTAGCCAAAATGAGGATCAGGCGCTGCGTAGGGATGTGGTCAGCCTCCCTTTCTGCCAAAAGAAAGGCCAAATGGCTGCTTCTCTCCCACTGCAGCTCCAGCAAGAAACTGGGAGCGTGGGAAAGTCCAGCTGGGAAGCTGCTGATGAGGTCAAGCCTCCAATTTCCCCCATGACCCCAGCCCTATTGGTCTGAAATCGCTATTGGATGATGGTATCCCACCAGGAGGCCTAAATCCAGTAGATCTTTGCTTGTAATTCCTCTCCCTTTGGGTCTCTTTCCAGAGACCCAAAGGGCTGCTGAGCAAGTGAAGTTGGAGGTGGTTATTCAGAGCCGTGTTTCACGTCCCACGTGGCCTGTGTCGGGTTTATTGCTAACTTTGTCCCTCTCGCAACTGGCATCTGGGGCGGTGGTTCTGGCATGGGAGCCATCGATCAAAATTTGAAAGGCCGTGGAGATGGTGAGCAGGAGGATTTTACGGGGACAGCTTTTGGTAACAAATGTACTGGAGCCATCAGAAAGGGAAGCCTGCTATGGGGCATTGAGTAAGCTTGCCCTGACCTCCCCAGCATGCAAACCCAGCGCATTTTGGGGAGATTTCAACTGTCTTCTGCCGGTGGCAGATAAGCAGCTGGGGGAGAAGCGGCATGGACAAAACCTGCAGGCAGCTGAAACTAATGGTGGAGAAAAACAGTCTGCAAATATGGGGAGCAGAGGCCCGGAGGAGGAATAGATGTTCAGGAGGGTTGAGAGGGGAGACCTGTCCTTTGCCCACTGGGCAGGCCCCCCCACCACAGGCTACTACAGCCTCCAGATGGGAGGCTCTGGGTCCCAGACCTTATTTCATGCAGATGGGTGATTTCTCTCTAGCTTGCACCTTCCACCTTTTGGCTAAGGGCAAGCGAGACTTTGGGGCATCTGGACCCCATGCCCTCCAGGCTGGGGGCTTGCATGTAAGGTGCCTGCCATGCATTTGGGAGTTCATGAAGCCCGAGGCTGAAATGTGTGAGAGGGAGGAGACTTGCTGGTGGCAGCACTGCCCAGACTGGAATAGCTGAACTCTGCTCCGTCAAAAGTATTTGGAACTGATGTGGCCAATTTGGCCCAAGGCACAATATTTCGATAAATACCTTAATAAATGAATGCCACCCCCAGCCCTCTCTGCAGCTTTGGGTCAGGATCTGAGCATTTCTGTGTGATGTCCCCAGCCCCGCAGGAGCCTTTTCCCTCCCCCGAAGGCATGTTGAGCTGCTTGGTGTGATCAGCTAATACCAATGTGGGGGGCAAATTGGGCCCTTTTCGACCCCCCAACCACGGAGGGGGAGAGGGTGGTGACGGAGCGGGCTCTGAGGGCAGCTCACAGGGACAGGAGGCTTTTCCGCTCCACTTCCAGCTTCATTTGGGCCACTGAGGTCTGCCCTGGTGGCGCCAGGACAAACAGACCCGAACCCCCCGCATCCCTAGGAAGGTCTCGCAGGACTGGCTGCAGATTACAGAAGAGCCCTGGGTTTTATGGAGCAAGGGGGAGCTCCTCCTTAATGCCCACCCTCCACACTCGTGCTCCAGATAGGAAGCCCCCGGCATGATCCTGTGCTAGATGTTGCCTGGGCAGGGGGTCTTCCTCCCCTTGCTGAGTGCAGGACACACTGCCCAGCCGCCCGAGATGCTCCTTCAGCCCTGCTGTGCCTTGGCGAACCCAGTTCCCACGCCCTGCTCAGACGGTTATTGGCTCTGCACCGCGCTGTCAATGCACCACCTGGCCCCTTGCTCCTCTCTCCTTCTAGATGGGCCCCATCACCTCGGGATCTCGGCTTGACCTCCGCAGCGGTAAAAGGCAGCCCAGCCCAGGTGGGTGCAAACCCCTGCCATGGCGAAGGGGAGTTGCAAGTCTGGACAGCTGCACTGTGCTCTGATGGAGATTCCTTCGGCACGAGGGGCCTGTGGCCATATAGACCTGCCTGGGCGAGGTCTGAATGCAAAGCTTTCAAGGTACTGCGGTACCTTGCGCCCCTCACTTTCAATGGGATCCGGACCTATGTATTTCCACGCGGCGGACTGTCCCCCAGCTCTGTTGGAGCAGAGGAGGCAGCATCGTGGGAAGGCTGCTCCTCCCCTGGCTCCCAGCCTGTCAGGGCCTTCTCAAAGCAACCAGCTCCTCCAGCAAGCGCAGCGGTCGTGCCCTGGCCCCGGGCTGGTGTGCATGCGAGGCGGTGGCGGGGAAATCCCTGGCCAAGCTGGCCTCTTATGGTGAAGCCTTGTCCATGTAACCCAGGCGGTACTCCGAGAGGTCCCCCCTCCCCAACTGAAGGGATCAAAGCAGGTGCACAAGCGCTGTGGGAGGTATAGTGACTCGCCTCCCCCTATAGAGCAGGGCCAGATGACCAATGGGGACTTAACCATATACCTTTCAATGAGGGAACAATACTGGGACCATAACAGGCATAAAGCAGAGGTATAATGGACACTACAATGCACCAAGGGGCCGGATTCAGCGAGTCCTCCGGCGGAGCAGCAGGTACAGCTGCCGGCTGGGTGGCGCGACATCTCCTTCTGTGGGGAGACCTAGGCCTCTCTCCTCTCGGGCGGAGGGGGCCCCACCAATTTGCCAATCGGCAGCAGGAGGATCCGGTGGACCACACGACTTGGACCCAGTCCAGACTCAGGGGAGCTCTCATATACTGGGAGGCCTCCCAGATGTGGCACCACTGTATAGGGTTCAGCCCGCCACCAGTCAGCAGTTTTGTGTCTCCCAGTGAGTCCCAGGTTTCTCAGCAGCACCCGGTCTCCTTCTTGTAACCCCTGCTCACGCACGCGAGCATCAGGAAGCTGGTTTCTTCCAGCAGTTTCGGCTGCCAGTCGGTATGCACGACGGAGACGGTCCCGAAGCTGTTGTGCATATTGACCATGAGTCAGATGGTGTTGGTAGACTCGCTCTGCCCCAAAGCACAAATCTGTGGGTAACTGGGGCTCCCTCCCGAACATGGGTAAGTACGGTCTGACCCGTGGCATCATTTCTAGTGGGGCTGTAGGCACGCACCACGTATGTGATATGCTGGCTCCACGCGGCCTTCTGTTCCTGCGGGAGGGTACCCAGCACGTTCAAGAGAGTGCGATTGAAGCACTCGGGTTGGGCATCCCCTTGGGGGTGGTCCTCGATTGCTGTATGCCAGGCACCGTCAGTGCTTCGCGCCACAACCGGCTCTCAACATCTCGCCCTTGATCGGAGTGGATTCTTGCGGGCAGCCCAAACACGGAGAAGTACTTTTCCCACCGTACGTTGGCAACTTCTTGCTGTTTGATCTCGCGTAGGGAAGGCCTGGGCATATCGGGTGAAGCGGTCTGTCACAACCAGCACATTCCCCTTTCGGTGCCCCCCTCTTCTGTGGCTAGGAAATCCACGCACACGAGCTCCATGGGTTTTGAGCTCTGGATGGTGTGTAGATAGGCAGTTCAAGCAGGCAGGGTCTTGCTCTGTACACACCGATCACAGTTTGAGCATTTAGTCCTTATGTCTTCAGCCATTTTGGGCCAAAAGAACCGTTCACAGGCTAGCGCCAGGGTGCGCTCCACCCCCATGTGCCCGAAGTCATCATGCACGGCCTGTAGCGCAAGGGCCTTATACTTCCAAGGGAGGACCAGCTGCCAGTATTTCCGTCCTTCTGGGTCCTGCACCTCCCGATGTAGTTTCATAGTATCATAGTTTCTAGGGTCGGAAGGGACCTGAGCAGATCATCGAGTCCGACCCCCTGCCCTGGCAGGAAAGAGTACTGGGGTCAAACGACCCCAGCAAGGTGGTCATCCAGCCTCCTCTTAAACCCCACCAGGGTAGGGGCCAGCACCACTTCTCTTGGGAGCTGGTTCCAGACCCTAGCCGCCCTGACCGTGAAGTCGCGCCTCCTGATATCTAGCCTAAACCTCCCCTCTGCCAGCTTGTGACCGTTATTCCTGGTCACTCCTGGCGGTGCTCGGAGGAACAGGGACCCCCCCAGTGCCTGCTGGTCCCCCCTGACTAGTTTGTAACAGGCCACCAGATCCCCCCTCAGCCTTCTCTTGTGGAGGCTGAGCAGGTTCAGGTCCCGTCGCCTCTCCTCGTAGGGCCTGCCCTGCAGCCCCTGACCATGCGAGTGGCCTCCTCTGGACCCTCTCCATGCTGTCCACATCCCTCCTGCAGCGCGGTGCCCAGAGCTGGACTCGGTACTCCAGCTGCGGCCTGACCAGTGCCGCACAGAGGGGGAGGATCACCTCCCTGGCCCTGCTCGAGATGCATCTGTGGATGCAGGACAAGGTGCGGGTGGCCTTCCTGACCGCGGCCCCACACTGCCGGCCCATGTTCATCTTGGAGTCAGTGATGACCCCCAGATCCCTTTCCGCCTCCGTGCTGACAAGAGGGAAGTTCCCCAGCCTGTAGGTATGGTGCCGGTTGTTCCTCCCCAGGTGCATCACCTTGCACTTGTCTGTGTTGAAGCCCATCCTATCCTCGTCCGCCCACCCTTGTAACCTGTCTAGGTCTGATTGTAGCCTGTTGCATCCTTCCAGTGTGCCCACGTCCCCCCACATCTTAGTGTCATCAGCAAATTTGAACAGGTGCTTTGTACCCCCTCGTCCAAGTCACTGATGAAGATGTTGAACAGTGCGGGCCCGAGGACTGAGCCCTGGGGGACCCCACTGCCCACATCCCTCCAGGTTGAGAAGGACACATCCACCACTGCTCTCTGGGTGCGGCCCTCCGGCCAGTTGGTGACCCATGTGACTGTGTGGGTGTCGACACCACAGCCCCCCAGTTTCTTAATGAGAACGGGGGGAGAGACAGTGTCAAAAGCCTTCCGGAAGTCCAGGAAGACGATGTCCACTGCTACCCCTGCCTCTAATGGTCTGGTGATCTGATCGTAAAAGGCCACCAGGTGGGTCTGACAGGACCTGCCACTGATGAACCCGTGCTGGTTGCCCCTAAGCATGCAGTCCCCTGCTGGCCCCCCCTGGATGTGTGCCAGCATAATTTTCTCAAACAGCTTGCCTAGGATCGAGGTGAGACTAACTGGCCTATAGTTTCCCGGGTCCTCCTTCCTGCCTTTTTTGAAGATGGGGACCACGCTGGCCCTCTTCCAGTCCTCCGGTACCTCACCAGAGCACCACGAGTGCTCGTAAAGCCGTGCCAGGGGACTTGCAATGACCTCGGCCAGTTCCTTTAGGACTCTAGGGTGGAGATCGTCCGGGCCGGCTGACTTGAATACGTCCAACCCCTCCAGAAGCTCCCTAACTAAATCCTCGCTAACCCGTGGCCCAGGTGTGCCTCCCCCGGGACCCGAGGGGGCCCAGCAGGGAGGTGGCTCTTCTGGTCCCTACTTAGGAAGACGGAGGCAAAGAAATCATTAAACATGTTAGCTTTGCCGTCTGGTGTGACGACCAAGTTCCCCATGGCGTCCTGCAAGGGCCCCACATTACCCAGGACCTTCTTTTTACCCCCTACATATTTAAAAAAGGACTTCTTGTTGTCCTTAATCTGGGAAGCTAGTCCCAGTTCCATCTCCACCTTGGCCTTCCTGACTGCCCCCCTACATCCCCGAGCACCTGCAGAATAGCCCTCCCTGGTGATGACCCCTTCTTTCCATTGGGTGTGCGCCTCCTTTTTAGCAAGGAGACATTCCCAGGTGCTTTTGGTGAGCCACAGAGGCTTGTGTGCTCTCCTGCTCCCTTTGATCCTCGTGGGGATTACCTTCCTTTGGGCTTGGAGGATCGTCTCCTTAAGGAGTGACCACTCTCCTTGGACACCCGGCTCCCCTCCCCCCCGGGACCTCAGCGCTTCTCCAACTATCCTCCTTAGCTCGTTGAAGTCTGCCCTCCTAAAATCTAGGGCCGCCGCCTTACTGCAGGCCTTTGCCACCTTGCGCTGGATGGTGAATCCCAGCGGGCGATGATCGCTGTCGCCCAGGGGGTCGAGCACCCTCAGCCCCCGCACCAGGTCATCACCCGTGGCCAGCACCAGGTCCAACAAGGCGTCCCCCGGTGGGGCTGTGCACCCCCTGGGTTAGATGGAGGTCCTGCACTCTGGCCAAGAACCGACGTGAGCGGTCAGACCTGGCTGACTGCTCCTCCCAGCAGATGTCCGGGAAGTTCAGGTCCCCCACGACTACAACATCCTTAGCCTTCACCACCTCTGTGAGTTGACCCAAGAAATCCTGGTCAAGCTCCTCTCCCTGGTTGGGAGGTCTGTAGTAGACCCCCACCGTTAAGTCCCTTTCCCCTCGACTGCCTTGTACCCTAACCCAAAGCACTTCAGAGTGCCCCTCCCCTGGCTCCTTGCCCCTTGCCCCCAGTAGCACTGCATCAAACAAGCGAAGCCTTTCCTACTCCTTCAACAGGAGGTGGCTGCTGGGGTAGCATTATGAAGGGTCGTGGGGCAGGTATTACCTGATCTCCGGGCACGCAGCACCTCTCGCACATCTGGGTCCTGTTCTTGCGCCGTCCGCCATTCTGTGGCCATGACTTGGGGCAACAAAGAGGGAGTCAGCGTGGTGTACTGAACCCAGGTCTGTGGGATCCCCTCAGGGGGCAACCCCAACACCTCAGCCATGCCACCAGTACTTCCCCTCGTCCCCACAGGGCCTTGCAGCTGCAGGTCGCAAGTGGTCTTCACTGCCTCGGGGCTCCAAACACTCCTGGGACGCTGGGGGCTGTCGAGACAGGGCATCGGCATCCACGTTCTTTCGTCCCGCTCGATCGTACAGGCTGAAGGTGTAGTTGGCTAGTGCCGCGATCCAGCGTTGGCCAGTCGCATCCAACTTAGCGCTGTGAGCACATAGGTAAGGGGATTATTGTCTGTCCACCCCTGAAAGGTAGTCCCATGCAGATAGTCCCGAATTTCTCAGTGGCGGCCCACTTGAGGGCCAGGAATTCAAGCTTATGTACAGGGTAGCACGTCTCGCTGGGTGACAGTCCCCTGCTGGCAAAAGCCACTGGTCGCCGGTGTCCCTCATGTTCCTGGTACAGTACAGCCCCCAGTCCTGACAGGCGAGCATCCGTGTGCAAAATAAAAGGGTGGTTGGGGTCAGCATGTGCCAGCACAGGTGCCGGAGTCAACCGCCGGGTCACCTCCTGGAAGGCATCTTCACACCGTGAGTCCCACCGCGGACCAAAAGGCTCTGTGGGGCTTCGTGTCACAGGAAGCCCATTTCAGCCATTGTTTCGCCCCTTCTTGCGGGGCAACCTTCCCACTTGGTGTCCGCGAGGTAGGGCATTTAAAGGTCTGGTTATTGTAGCATAGTCTTTAACAAATTGCCGATAGGAACCTGCAAATCCCAGGAACCCTTTGAATTCCCTAAAGTTCTTGGGTCGAGGCCGGGTGGTCACAGCACTTACTTTCTCTGGATCAGTGCTGACCCCTTCCTGTGATACAAGATGTCCTAGGTACTTCCCAGAGGCCTGGCAGGACTTACATTTATCAATGGCCAACTTAAGTCCAGCAGTTTCCAGCCAATCAAGTACCCGGAGTAGCCGTTCTTTGTGTTCCTCGGGGGTCTTTCCAAAAGCAATAATATCATCTAAATAAACCAGTACTTGGGTCATGTGCATATCCCCAACCACCTTCTCCATTAGTCGCTGGAAGGTGGCAGGAGCCCCGGATATCCCTTGGGGCATTCGTTCAAACTGACTGAATCCCAAGGGGAAATACAAGCAGTCTTCTCTTTGACCTCTTCCCACAGAGGTATCTGGTAGTAGCCGCTGCGGAGGTCTAGTACTGAAAACCATTTGCTCCCTACTAGACAGTCCAAAGCCTCCTGCGCCCGCGGGACAGTGTATTGATCACTGATGGTCTGGCATTCGAAGTCCGGTCATCATACACGTACAGAGTTGGCCGTTCTTCTTCCGCACAGTCACGACGGGAGAGGCATACGGGCCCTTCGACTCTGTGATGGTGCGGTGGCCCCCGAGCTCCTGCACATGATGCCTTACTTCCCCCATCCCAGGGAGGGGAATGTGCCCAGAGCTTTTGCGAAAGGGTCGTGGGTTGCTCAGACAAATGTGATGCTGCACCCCCTTAGCCTCCCCCACATCCCAGCCATGCAGGGAGAAAACACGGGCTCGAGCCCCGAGTTTGTCCCTGAGCCGAGCTGTACAGGCTTCAGGCACTGGAGAGTTCCCGGAAAAGAACCTCAAAGGCCCTCCTGCTCAGGGCTCACCACTTCAGCATCCTTTATCAAGGCCACGCTCTTGTCCTGGGTGGACCGCGCTATCTTTCAAGGTTGGGTTCATCACTATCACTGTAACCGGGTCTTCGTTGAGCCCTTTTGTCTCGATCACGCCATCGGAGACCCTCAGCGCACCAGGTCTCTCTCCCCCAGTGGGGGTCTCCACACCAGCAGCTTATTCTTTTCATCCCTCTCAGTCCAACTGCATACAGTAGGCAAAGCCCACTGGCCCTGTGCAGGGACTCGCTGGGGCTTTGCTCCAGAGAAGTGCAGGGTCCCCACAACCTCAGGGTGACCCCCCATCGCTCTATGCTCCCATCGGTCATACGCCTCTGAGCACAAGGCAAGCAGCGTTAACCGCTGTTGGTAATCTGGGCCAGCCTGGTGTTTACAGTAGCGAGCAAGAACCTGGAAAAGGCTGGAGTTGGTCCCTACCGTGAGAGCGGCCCCTTTCATCCACCCCGGACCAGGCACACTACAGCGATGGTTGACACTTCTTCCTCCACCCCAGCTATTTCAGCAGGGAATTTTAGCCTCACATTCACATAACCCCTGGAAGGATACTGTTCCTGGCTTAAGCCACAAAGTCCCAGCCCCGTAAGGGGAAGCAGAGGCCGGCGTCTCAGATGTTCCTCACAGAAGGATTCAAATAGGATGGTGACCTGGGACCCGCTGTCTAGAATGGCCCGGCACGGGGGACCATTCACCATCACGGGGACCTCTGCACGGGGTCCCACGAGCCCCTTTGGCAGTGAATTTACTGAGGGCAATGTGCGGGAGTCTGTCTGGGTCCGGAGCGGCGCCGACTCCGTTGCTCTGCCCCTTCCTCGTTTCCCGCTGCCCAGCGCCCTTTAAACCTTGCAAATACCAGTTCAGGGTTCTCAGGCCGGGTGCGCTCCCGAGCTCCCCACACCTACAGCAGAAGCCCGGGGCCCTAGACCGGGCGTGGGGCCGAGGCCCTCCCAAGGCACGAGGAAGGGGCCAGGGCTGACCCCTGGGGGGGGGCGGGGGGACTCTGGACACGGCGGCTGCTGCCACCCTTTCCCAGGTTTTTCTCCTTTACAGGAGAATTCATTTTTTAAGTTTGCTGATCCTTTTTTAAATTTTTTCCACCACCCTTTCATATATTCTTGTGACCAGGGATACCATATTTCCAGCATCAAAACAGAAGACACCGGGGGGAGGGGGGGGAGGGACATATGATTGTGGGGGGGCAGTGATATGCCCATGCCTCTGCCCCTCTCTCCTTAGCCCCTGCTCCCCCACTCCGAACCCACAGCCCCTTGCCCCCCCAGCCCTGCCAGTGCTGGTCACTCCCAATGCTCACCCCCTTGCCCTGGCTCCAGTCCTGCTGGTGCCCTGCACTCAGACCCAAAGCCCCTGGCCTCCCCCCAGTGTCCCGCACTTCCAACCCACAGACCCCCACCCCCCAGCCCTGCTGGTGCCCCTCCCTCCTGCCCCACAGACCCCTGCTCCCCAGCCCTGCTGGGGCCCTGCACTCTGGACCCGCAGGCCTCTGCCCCACCAATGCTGTCAGTGCCCCACACCCTGGACCCACAGACCCCTGCCGCAAGGCCTGCTGCCCAAACAACTCCCGTGTTGCACACTCACCCGCACGCACACACATGCATCCATGCATGCACCCAGTATATCTTTACATGGCTTGCTGGGGCCAGTGTGGGGAGCACATGACCCCTGACAGCCAATCATCTTGCCCACTGCTCCCAGCCCCAAGCAGCCAGCCTGGGAGAGCAGAGGAAGAGCAAAAATCCCAGACATTTGCTCTGTTATAAAAACCCACCTGGATGCAGCACAGGGGGCCAAGAAAGAGGACATGTCCGAGAAGACCCAGATGTATGGTAACCCCACTTTTGGGTCACAACCCGCGGGTTGAGAAACGCTGCTGTAGAGGACCGCTTCTCTGGTCCAGGTTCTGAGACCAGCCACCACCACGAGGAGCGCACGGACTTTCTTCCACACCCCTCTGGCTTATGGGTAGTCCCAGAAGAGGTGATCAGTGGTTTCTGCCTGCCAGTGTCAGGTCTGTCTCAGGCACTTTGATGGATCTCTCTGCCCTGCACTGTTTTTCCATGCTCGTATGGGGAGTCCCCGGTGATGTCAAAAGATCAAAGATGTCAAGAGTTCTCCCAGGTCGAAGAAAAGTCCAGAGATGTTGGGGTTTCTCCTGAGTGGAAAGGTCAGTGTGTAAAAGCTACTCCATAAGAATGTAAGTTAGGAGAAGATAATGGCTAAACCAATCTAGATACCTGAAGGTGCCAGATGTCCGGTACGGTGTTGAATCCAAGCAGTGGTAGAGCAAGCCCTTTTTTACATCACACCAGGTCTGTGCCCTGCACCAAGCATGCCTGATCTCAGCGCCCTCTCACACCCATGTCTGAGCCATCATTACAACCCAGGGAATTAGGCACAATTAATTACCCGCCCCCCTTTTTTTCAAATTAAACTAAATATAACAATATTTGAACCTTCTTTAGAAATATAAGCAGGCACGTGTGTGGCAGGTGTGTGTATAGAGGGATGTGTGGAGGGCTGTGAAAGTGTGTTGGGGTGTGGGGCGGGTTGTGGGGGGTGTGGGGTTTCTGGGGTGTAGGGTTTGTGGGTATGGGAGTGTGTGGAGGAGTTTGGGCTCCCCCGCCACACACTCCCCTGTGCACAGCCCCCCTGCCACAAGCCACCTCCTGCACAGTCCCTCCAGTATACCCACCACAATAAGGAAGCCTGGAGATAAGAAATTACAGGGTCTGGAGCTACACCTTGTGGCAAACAATGTAACTCTCTATGAGGACAGACCCTAAAACACATTTGCATGATAGACCTTACAAAACCAGTGGCAGAACCTGGTTCAACTACATGTGGTTCAGCTAAACTACAACCATCAAGCTTTAGTTACTTATCAGTGATCACTCAATGATTGCCCCCCAAATGAGATTTAACCCCATGCATGAGGATTGTGTTATGGGTTGTAACACATTATTGGGTTGTAAGGTTTAAGGTCTATCATAGCCCTAAATGCTGGAGGCTGCAAGGCAGAAAGGAAGAGGAGGAAAACCCTAGTCAGACCCAGGTCACTCTCTTTTTGAGGCTCCGGTCTCTGCTGCCGTGTGACCCAGGAGACTGGGGAAGATGGAGCTGGGTCTGGCCCAATAAAGCCAATTCTTAGGTTCTAACAAACTATACAGTGGGTGGTGGTACACTGGCTGGCATAACATCTGAACGAAACCTGGGGCTCACGATCAGCTGGAAGATGAAAATGAGCCAACAGTGTCACAAGATTGCCAAAAGAGCGCATAAAACTCTGGCACCGTCGTATGGCTAATAGATCCAGGGAGGTGCTCCTCCCTTTCTATTTGGCATTGGCGAGGACTTAGCTGGAGTAGTGTGCCCAGTTCTGGACACCACACTTCAAGGAGGTGGTGGATAAATTTGAGAGGGTGCAGAGAAGGGCCACCTATTTGGTCAAGGGCATGGAGGATAGGCCCTGTGAGGAGAGACTCCGGGAAGTGAGCCTCTTCAGCCTAAGGAAGAGAAGGCTGAGAGGACACTTGATAGACCCCTAAAAGGGTATCGGGGGGAGCATCAAGGACTAGGAGAGCAACTATTCAGGAGGGCACCTCAAGGGAGGACGAGGACCAATGGGTATAAACGAATAGAGGGTAAGTTCAAGTTGGATATAAGGAAAAACTTCTTCGCTGTAAGGGTCACCAGAATCTGAAACATGCTCCCAGCAGAGGTGGTGCAGTCGCCATCCTTGGAGGTGTTCAAGAGCAGGCTGGACAGGCACCTTGTCGAGCTCATCTGAGCCCAATAACTTCCTGCCCACGGCCCATGCTGGCCCACGACTAACTTCATTAGTCTTTCCTGCCAGGCCCATGCTGATGTCCTTCTGTTGGCTGCATGAGAGTTACTCCCGAATCAAACCGATAGGACTCGGAGCAGAACGGAGCCCATGGTGGTAGTGCAAGAAGTGTGGCAGGAAGGAACTGGACTGCAGACCCTAGGGCATTGGTGTTACCTCTACGGTGAATCCTGCATCCATAGAGGATGGATGACCAAAGCCGTGAGGTTGGTGGGGAAGCAGGAGACCTGGAGGAAGAGCAAGCAGGAGGGGGCGACAGGGGAGGTGTTTTCGTACTTCCTGAGAAATCAGGGCAATCGACTAGTTACCTGAGGTGCTTGAACACAAATGCACAGAGCCTGGGAAACGAGCAGGAGGAACTGGAAGTCCTCGCACAGTCCTGGAGCTATGGTGTGATTGGAATAACAGAGATGTAGTGGGGGCTCGCATAACTGGAGCACGGTCATGGATGGGTACAAACGGTTCAGGAAGGACAAGCAGGGGAGAAGAGGAGGAGAAGTTGCACCTTATGGTCAGAGCTCCAGTATGAAGCTGGAGACAGCCCTGTTGAGAGTCTCGGGGTTACGGTGAGAGGGGAGAGCAACAAGGGCAATATCACAGTGGGGGCTGCTACAGACCACCAGCCAGGAGGAAGTGGTGCGTGAGCCTTTCTTGAAGCAGCTAGCCAAAGTTTCCCAGTCGCAGGCCCTGGTTCTCATGGGGGACTTCAATCCCCATGACATCTACTGGGAGGGCAACACAGCAGTCCACAGGCACTGTTGGGGACACCTTCCTGGTGCAAGTGTTGGAGACCAACTAGAGGCCATGCTCTTCTTGACCTGCTGCTCAGACAGGGAAGAGTTGATGGGGGATGTAGTAGCGCATGGTAATTTGGGCAGCACTGACCACGAGATGATTGAATTCATCATCCTGAGGAAAGGAAGGATGGAGAGCAGCAGAGTAAGGACCCTGGACTTCAGAAAAGCAGACTTGGACTCGCTCAGGGAACTGATGGGCAGGATCCCCTGGGAAGTCAGTCTGAGGGGGAGACGAGTCCAGGAGAGCTGGGCGTACTTGAAAGACACCTTACTGAGAGTGCAGGAACGAACCATCCCGATGCACAGGAAGACTAGCAAGTACAGCAGAAGACAAGCTGGGCTTAGCAGGGAACTCTTCAGCAAGCGAAATCTCAGAAAGAAAGCTTAGAAGAATTGTGAAGGTGGACAAACAACAAGGGAGGAGTATATGAGCACGAGCATGCAGGGGTGAAGTCAGGAAGGTCAAAGCACAATCGGAGTTGCAGCTAGCCAGGGACATGAAGGGAACAAGACAGGTTTCTGCAAGCATGCCAGTAGGAAGAGGAGGATCAGGGAAAGTGTGGATGGATCCCTTCCTGAATGGGGGAGGCAACCTGGTGACAGGATGCAGAAAAGGATCCAGTGCTCAATGCCTTTTTCACCTTGGTCTTCACAGGCAAGGTCAGCTACCAGACTACTGTACTGGGCAGCCCCGTTTGGGGAGGAGGGGAGCAGCCCTCAGCGGTGAAAGAACAGGTTAGGAACTATTTAGAAAAGCAACTCCATGGCGCTGGATGGGAAGCACCCGAGGCTGCTGAGGAAGTTGCCTGGTGTGACAGCAGCGCCAGTGGCCATCGTCTTCAAAACTCGGCGATCGAGAGAGGTCCCGGTTAATTGGCAAAGGGAAAACAGTGCCTATACTTTAAGTAGGAGAATCCAAGGACCTACAGATCAGTCAGCCTCACTTCAGACCACGGAAAAACCATGGAGCAGATCCTCATGCCGGAGGATGCGGTATATCTTGATTTTAGCAATGTTTTTTATGTACTTTCCCACAACACTCTCGCAGGAAAGCTAAGGAAGTACGGGCTGGATGAATGGACTGCAAATTGTATAGAAAACTGGCCTGAGCATCAGGCTCAGATGGTAATAATCAATGGCTCGATGTCTAATATCTAAAGCTTTCCCATTTCTAGACCCCGGCTCATACATTGTTTTTGAGAAGAAAAGCAAACACAAAGCTGCCTCTGTTTAAATGACTGAGGTGCATGCAACTACTGTAGGTTTTTCTCACGTGTAAGCACCTGTACTTCATGCCGCACTTTTTCAGTCATGTAGCCACTTCCCAAGAGGCACTGTCAAGCCCATGAGCTCACAGGTCAGGATCTCACGGTTTTGATCTCTGGGGAGACGTTACAGGAAAAGACGATGCAGGGATTCAGATGGTGGCCTGGGCCCTGCCTTTGGGAGAGCACTGCACCTACTGTGGTGCTAGATGCATCCCTTTCTACCACGAGTAACTAGGCAGGATCTGGACCTGCAAGGAGCAGAGAAGGCCCATTTCACATATTCAGAGGCTCGCTGGGCTTCCACACACCAATAAAACTGGAGGTTTTGACATAGTAGAGTGGTGAGAGGGATCATCATGGGCACAAAGTCACCAATAAGCCTGACCTAGGCTGTGTGGACCGTGAAGCTGGGCACTAAATCACCACCTCCAACTTCACCTTGCTCAGCAGCACTTTGGGGTTCTGCAAACTGAACCAAAGGGAGAGGAATTAAAAGAAAAGACCTACTGGCTTCATCCCGCCCAGGGGATTGCCATCATCCCATCATCATATGGGAACTGCAGCCCTACATGGCTGTGGCCATGGGGGAAGGTGGAGGCCTGACCTCATCAGCAGGTTCCCACTGGGACTTTCCCATGCTCCCAGTCACTTGCTGGAGCAGCTGTTGGAGAATCATTTGGCCTTTCTCTTTGCAGAAAGGGAGGTTGGCCACATCCCCACATAGGGCCTGATCCAGTTTGTCTAGCAGGGGCCTTGGTGGACTTAGGTGCCTCCCTAGGCTGCTAATCAATCCTGCTCCAGACCCTGAGGACAAGCATTTATGCCTCTACACCATCCTCCTCTTAAGGTTATGTCACAAAACCTGTTGATGGCAAATAAACTACTACTATGAAAGACACGTGAGGAAGCCTTCAGGAGGCAGGCCCTGAACTCAGGCCTTGTCAAGATGCAACTGAGGCTCGCTCAAATGTCACCAGGTTATTTCCTTAAACCCTGTAATACAGGGAAAGTGGGGGGCGAGTTATACACTGGGAGGGATCAGCAGAGAGGACAATTACAAGGAAGGGAATGAAAGAGTGTGCTCAGTGATGGGTTATCCTCATGGAGCAGCCCCCACAGGCCAACCACGGAGCCAAATGGCTTTGGCACTAGCACGGGAGCATCAATATTCACAACGGGAGATTACAACGGGCTGCATTTCATGCAGAGCACGTCCTCATGCTTTCCCCACCCTGGCACAGGCTGCACCTCCTTCACCTCTGCTACCACGTTTCACCCAGAAAAGGGAGCCGACTACCCCTCACAAGGGGGTCCTTCCAAGGCCCCCAGGGCAGGGTCCTTTGCTGCACAGCAGGACATGGGAGCAATGACTCAAATAAGACCAATTCCTACTTCCCAGGCTTAACACTCCTGCATTACACTAAATCCTCAGGAAAGGGGAGGGCCCGGGAAATCATAAAGATTTGATCTGGAAAAGGGTCCTGGGCCCTGCTCTTCCCACCTCACAGCCCTGGAGAGCACAGAGACCAATGACAGGGATTGTCATGTCCAGTTCTGGGTCTTTATTAGCAGGGGTGGAATTATAGAAAATGCAATGAAGGGAAGGAGGGCAGGGGGAGTTGCAGGGTGTGGTGAGGGCCTGCAAGTTGCAGGCACCCAGCGGTGGAGAGGGGTCATGTGGTGGTGAGGACAGGTGAAGTCGGGGGAGGATTGGGAATGCTTTCCCAGCCATAAATGTCCTCCTTGCTGCACCTCAGGATCCTCACATAGAGGAACCCTGGGACCAAGAGGGAGGACAAAGCTGGGAGACAGCCAAGCACGGTCCCGGAGTGTCATTTAGAGCCAGCTGTCTTGGGGATGGCACCTTATTATGAAGTCACTTGTTTTCTCCCTGGGTGCACCGGCTTCTTTAAGAGAATGATGGGAAAGCACAGGCTCCAAGGCTGATACAAAGCTCATCTCCTCACAGGTTCCCCCAGCATCTGTGCTGCCATCTGTTTGAGGCATTTCCTCTTAGCCCCTCTGTGAGAGTTTAGCCATGCCCACAAAATAAAATCACAGGCTCTCGTTTATTATGTACCGGTTCATTGGCTTTATTTCTTGCCTGCCACGACTTTGATGGCATAAGGCATGGAAATAAACACAGTCTTGAGAGACAAAGTGTATATTGAGTCTGCGGTTCAACAAGATAACTCTCCTTCACAGTTATGTCTGTCTTAGACAGCCAACGTCTGGGATATACTTAGTCCCCTCTCTCTTTGGGAACTTTCACTTTCTTGGTTGCTTGCCCCGTTCTTCTCCGCACGGGTCCCAAGCAAATGCAATCCTGTGCCACCTTGTATTTCCTAACACTATCTAAATGTGGGGGTCACATCCTGTTCACTCATTAACTTTAGTTTCTTTCTTCTTCTAGCTCCCCAGGAGGATACCTGAAGTCCCCAGGTATCAGACTCACCAACCTGGAGTCGCCTACTCCCTTTGGCTTCCCTGTAGGTCTCTCTCTGGTACTCTTCTTCTGGTCTCTTCTTTCTGCCACTTGTTGTCTCTCTGTCTCTGTTTCATCTGAGTTTCTTTCTTCTTCTTTCACGAACTGGTTAAAAGCCCAGGTCCCCTTTAAATCCTTCCAGCTGTCTACTCCTGCATCTCTCGCAGCCTGCACTCTCTCCTCTCACCACCCCCACAACCCTTCATTTTTGTTTTCATCCAGGTCCCACTCTCCCCCATCCAGGTATCTCTGCCCCATTCTCTGCTCATCATGCCTGGGGAGGGAAGGAAAAGGTGTTCCCCATTTCCCGTCTCTCCCTATTCAGCAAACCTTGGCGGTCAGTCTCCAGGTCCTTTGGGTTCTGCACTGCCCCGCAATGGGTGCACCCTTTCTGCACTCCACCAGCATGAGGCTTCTTGCCGGAACGCAGACACTGTGGGGTTATGGATGTTCCTGGGGGTGCGTGCGCTGCTGCTGAGCCAGGGTGGAGGGGGGCCTTGAAGCTCTTCTCACACAGAGAGCACTGACTGCTTCTCCCCTGTGTGGATACGCTGGTGCTTTGCCAGGTGGACAGATTGGTTGAATCTCTTCCCACATTCAGAGCACTGATGTGGTTTCTCCTGTGTGCGCAAGCATTTGTGCCTGGCCAGGTTGGAGAAGCGTATAAAGCTTTTCCCACACACCGAGCACTGATGTGGTTTTTTCTGTGTGTGCAAGCACTTGTGACTGGCCAGGTTGGAGGAGCGTATAAACCTTTTCCCACACACAGAGCACTGATGTGGCTTCTCAGCTGTGTGCAGGCATCTGTGCCTGGCCAGGTTGGAGGAACAGATAAACATTTTCCCACACATTGGGCACTGATGTGGCTTCTCAGCTGTGTGCAAGCACCTGTGCCTGGCCAGGCTGGAGGAGCGTATGAAGCTTTTCCCACACACCGAGCACTGATGTGGCTTCTCAGCTGTGTGCAAGCACCTGTGCCTGGCCAGGTTGGAGGAGTGTATAAAGCTTTTCCCACACACAGTGCAGTGATATGGTTTCTCCCCTGAACGCAAGCACCTGTGCCTGGCCAGGCTATAGGAGTGCCTGAAGCTCTTCTTACACACAGAGCACTGATGTGTCTTCTCCCCTGAGTGCATGAGCCTGTGCCTAGCCAGGCTGGAGGAGTCCCCGAAGCTCTTCTTACACACCGAGCACTGATGTGGCATCTCTCCTGTGTGCAAACACCTGTGCCTAGCCAGGCTGGAAGAGCGGGTAAAGCTTTTCCCACACACAGAGCACTGATGTGGCTTCTCCCCTGTGTGCAAGTGCCTGTGCCTGGCCAGGTTGAAGGAGTTCTTGAAGCTCTTCCCACACACCGGGCACTGATGTGGCTTGTCCCCTGAGTGCATGAGCCTGTGCCTAGCCAGGTTGGAGGAGTGCCTAAAGTTCTTCTTACACACAGAGCACTGATGTGGCATCTCTCCTGTGTGCAAGCGTCTGTGCCTGGCCAGGTTGGAGGAGCGTGTAAAACTTTTCCCACACACAGAGCACTGATGTGGCATCTCTCCTGTGTGCAAGCGCCTGTGCCTGGCCAGGTTGAAGGAGCGTGTAAAACTTTTCCCACACACAGAGCACTGATGTGGCATCTCTCCTGTGTGCAAGCGCCTGTGCCTGTCCAGGTTGGAGGAGCGTGCAAAGCCTTTTTTACACACAGAGCACTGATGTGGCTTCTCCCCCGTGTGCAAATGCCTGTGCGTGGCCAGGAGACAGGAGCTGATAAAGCTTTTCCCACACACAGAGCACTGATGTGGCTTCGCCCCTGAGTGCACGTGACTGTGCCTGGCCAGGTCGGAGGGATGCCTGAAGCTTTTTCCACACTCGGTGCAGCGGTGTAGCTGCCGCCGGCTCTGCGCACACTGGTGCTGGGACAGGTCTTGCTGGCTGGCAAAGCTCTTCCTGCACTTGGTGCAGCGGTGCGTCCTTCTCTCCAAATGGACGTGCCGGTGCTGAGCCAGGGAGGAGAACTGGCTGAAGGTCTTACCACACGGGACACAGAGGAACTGAAGCTGCTCGCTCCGCACAGGTTGCTGCTTGACCAGTTCTGAGCTGCAGACAAGGCTCTTCCCACGCTGGGTGAAGCGGTGCGTGGGCTTGCCACAATGGACTTTACGGTGAGCGGTCAGGGCCGAGAGGCAGGGGAAGCTCTTCCAGCACTTAACACATACATGGGGCTTCTTGCCAGCCTGCCTTATAGAGCCCAAAGCCAGGAGTGAGGGGCAGGTAAAGGTTTTCCTGAACTTGTGGTAGAACTGGCCTTTCCCCTGGGACACGGCAGTGAGCTCCTGGTTCCCTGCGAGGCCCTCCCCGCTGTCTTGGTTCGGACGTGGGCTCTCTCTCCGCTGCAGCTTGCCCGTGGGGCTCTCCAGCTCGCTCAGCTCCACAAATTCGTCCTTGCACCCGGGGCTCTTCCTGGCTTCGGGCTCTTCTCCGCTCTCAGGCCCAGCTGGAGATGCTGCCTGGTCCACTGCTGCAACCTCCTTCTGCTCTTGGGCCCTCCCCTCGCTCGGGGGCCATCGGTCCTCCTCGCGTCTCAAGGCGTCCATCTCACCCCGACTCCCTGGGCAACTCTGTGGTGGCTCCAGGTTTGCAGGCCTTTAACTACGAGGCTGCTGCTCACCTCGGGAAGGCAGCCAGGCACCTCCTGCAAGGGGAAGAGAAACTCCACGTTAGTCCCTGCCTTGCTAGAATGGGGTTGTGCTCTAATGGGGGCAGGATTCATAGATTTCATAGACATTAGGGCTGGAAGGGAGATCGAGTCCAGCCCCCTGCCCAAAGGGCAGGAAGTCAGCTGGGGTCATAGGATCCCAGCAAGAGAAGCATCTAATTTACTCTTGAAGGTGTTCAATGTAGGTGCTTGAACCACCTCCTCTGGCAGACTGTTCCAGACCTTGGGGGCTCGGACAGGAAAGAAATTCTTCCTTATGTCCAGCCTGAAACGGTCTTGCAGGAGTTTGTGACCGTTCGACCTCGTCATCCCTTGGGGCGCTCTAGTGAACAGACGTTCCCCCAGATCCTGGTGGTCACCCCGATAAACTTATAGGTGGCCATCAGATCACCCCTGAGCCTGCGCTTTTCCAGGCTAAAGGGTCCCATGGCTCTCAGCCTGTCATCGTAAGATCCTTTTTCCTGACCTCTGATCCTGCGCGTGGCTCTCCTCTGGACTCTCTCAAACTTCTCCACATCCTTTTTGAATTGTGGAGCCCAAAACTGGACGCAGTACTCCAGCTGCGGCCTCACCAAGGCCGAGTACAAGGGGAGAATGACGTCCCGGGATTTGCTCGAGAAGCATCTATGGATGCACGCCAGCATTTTGGTCGCTTTACTAGCCGCAGCATCGCATTGGAGGCTCATGTTCATCTTGCGGTCAATGATGACCCCCAAGTCTCTTTCTTCTGTAGTGCTAGACAGCGTAGCACTGCCGAGCCTATAAAGGTGCTGCAGGTTTTTCCTCCCAAGGTGGAGGACCTTGCATTTTTCTGTGTTAAACACCATAAGGTTCTCGTCTGCCCATTTGCTGAGCTTGTCCAGGTCAGCCTGGATCACCCGCCTATCTTCTAGCGTGGATGCTTTGCCCCAAAGTTTGGTGTCATCGGCGAACTTGGCCAGTCCACTCCTGACTCCAATGTCCACATCGTTAATGAAGATGTTGAACAGTATGGGTCCCAGGACAGAGCCTTGAGGGACCCCACTGGTCACAGGGCACCATGATGAGTGACTGCCATCAATCACCACCCTCTGGGTCCGACCACTAAGCCGGTTTCCCAGCCAGCGGATCGTGGTGGACCCAAGCCCACAACCGGCCAGTTTGGCCAAGAGGTGATCATGGGATACCAGATCAAAAGCTTTTTTAAAGTCAAGATATATGACATCAGTCTCTTCTCCCTCGTCCAGGTGATAGGTCACCTGGTCATAGAAGGAAATGAGATTGGTCAAACAAGACCTACCCGCAACAAACCCGTGCTGGCTGTCCCTTAGGATGTTACCCTGGGCCAGTCCCTCAAGGATGGCCTCCTTAATAAACTTTTCTAGGATCTTCCCCAGGATAGAAGTCAGGCTAATGGGCCTGTAGTTAGCCGGATCCACTCTTCTCCCTTTCTTGAAGATCGGCACCACATTGGCCTTCTTCCAGTCTTCGGGCACTTCACCAGAGCGCCAGGAGCTCTCGGAGACCCGTGCCAGGGGCTGGGCTATGACGCTCGCCAGCTCCTTGAGTACCCTGGGGTGCAGGTTGTCAGGGCCGGCTGACTTGAAGGTATCCAGCTTCTCAAGGTGTTCCTTCACGAGGTCAGTCTTTATGGAGGGTAGGGGGTCCCCCTCACCCAGATCTCCCTGTTCCATAGCAGGCATGGGCATCCCATGGGACTGATGAAAGACTGATGCAAAGTACCTATTTAATAGGTTGGCTTTTTCCTGGGCGTCAGTTGTCCCATCTGGTTTAGCAGGGGTCCAGCGTTGCCCTTGCTTTTCCTCCGGCTCCCCACACACCTGAAAAAGGCCTTTTTGTTGTCCTTGATGCCTGAAGCTAGTTGGAGTTCAGTTGCAGCCTTGGCTTTCCTGGTTTGGTCCCTGCAGGACCGGACCAGCGCGGAGTAATCCTCCTTGGAGGTGAATCCCGTCCTCCATCCTTTGTAGGCTTTCCTTTTTAGCCGCAGGAGGTCCGCTAGGTCTCTGGAGAGCCAGGGGGCTGCTGTGCCTTCTTGCTGCCTTTCCTCCATGTTGGAATAGATTTAGCTTGTGCACTGAGGATCGCTCCCTTGAGAAGCAACCACTCTTCTTGAACTCCCATCTCCCTGGGGTCACGGTCCCTGAGGGCCTGAACCAACAAGCCTCTTGAGCTTGTCAAAGTCGGCTTTTCTGAAGTCGAGGACTTCTGTGTTGCTGACTGACTTGCCAGCTTTACGGCGGATGGTGAAGGTGATCAGCTCGTGGTCGCTGTCACCCAGCTTCCCATCGATCACTAGGTCGCCGATTAGGTCGTCCCCCGTAGCCAGTACCAGGTCAAGCAGCGCTTTGTCTCTCGTTGGCCCAAGACTTCTTGAGTCAGGTAGAGGTCATCCACGCACGAGAGAAAGCTTTGCGCTCGCTCAGATTTAGGTGAGTGATCTTCCCAGGAGATGTCCGGGTAATTGAAGTCACCCATGACAGCCAAGGTCCTGGAGCAAGCGGCCTCAGTCAGTTCCCGGGCGAACTCCTGGTTAAGCTCGGGACTTTGAGTGGGAGGTCTGTAGTAGACTCCCACCGTTGTGTCCCCTGTGCCGAATTCCCCACGAATTTTTACCCAGAGGGTCTCTAGCTGTCCATGCCGGTCGCCAACATCAGCTTGCAGGGACATGTAGCTTTCTTTCACATAGAGAGCTACACCCCCGCCCCTTTTGTCAATACGATCCCTCCTGTACAGGGTATAGCCCTCTATCCCCATGGTCCAGTCATGGCTGGAGTCCCACCAGGTCTCCGTCATCCCAACGACATCATATTTCTTTGCACTGAGCAGGAGGACGAGCTCGTCTTGCTTGTTGCCCAGGCTCCTGGCATTAGTGTACAGGCAGGCAAGTGTGCCCTTGGGGGCTCTTGCCTTGCCCACAGATTGTGCCAGGGCTGGGGCAGGGGTGGGCTCCCTTAAGTGCCTTGGCCCGCTGGCTTTGCAAGGGCCGTTCAGCGGGTCAGCAGGGGCAGTAGTCCCCCCATCCCCCAGCGGGCTTAGTTTAAAGCCCGGTGGAGCAGGTCAGGCAGCCTGGCTGAGAAGAGCCTCCTCCCCAGGGGAGAGAGGTGGAGGCCATCTCTTCCCAGCAGCTCGCTGCCTCTCTCCCCAAAGAGCGGGCTGTGGTCAGGGAAGCCAATGCCTTCCCGATGACACCAGCGCCGCAGGCTTTGGTTCACCGCATGGATCCTCCTCTCCCTCCTCAGCCCATAGCCCGAGACTGGGAGGATCGAGGAAAACACCACCTGAGCTCCCAGACCCCTAAGCCCCGCTCCCAACTCCCTGTAGCGCCTCATGACCTGGCTGGGGGTGCTCCGAGCCGTGTCATTGGTGCCCACATGAATAAGGAGCATGGGGTAGTGGTCTGTGGGCCGGAGGAGCTGCGGGATCCTCTCCGCAATGTCTCGGATGGGGGCCCCGGGAAGCAGCAGACTTCCCGGGCTAAGGGGTCGGGGCGGCAGATTGCCCCCTCACTGCCCCGCAGGATGGAGTCTCCCACAACAAACACCTTACGCTTTGTCCTGGGGAGAGCGGGGCCAGTAGCTGCGGTCGAGCCTGGGCTGCCTGCGGGAGCCGGCAACTGCGTGGGCTCTGCCGGGGCTGCAAGAGGTGCGAACCTGTTGCTAAGCTCCGGCGGGGCAGGGGCCTTGGTGTGGCAGGCCTTGAGGCCCTTGACCACCTTGGTCCATGCCCCTGACTGGGCAGAGCGGGAGGTCCCAGCGTCCTCCTTAGTCGTGGAGGGAGACGGATGGCGCGCAGTCTCTGGACTGTGGCCTGGAGCTCCTCCAGCTGGCGCGCCAGAGACCCCAGTAGGGAGCAGACCCCGCACGGGGAGGGGGCCATGCTCCCGGGCCCCAGAGCCTGAGAAAGGGACAGGCAGCCCCCGCAGCCAAGAGCCAGGGGCCCCGTCTGCGTGGAGCCCGGGACCATGGGCTCCGTCTGGGCGGCTGTCTCTGCGGTGCCCAGTGGAGGGGCCACAGAGCCCAAGGGGACCCTCGGGGTGCGGCACGTGCCCAGCCGTGTCATGCCTCTGGTAGGCTGGCTACAGCTGGGGCTGGCTATGGCTGGGGGGGGGGCAGGGGTGGGCTCCCTTAAGTGCCCCCTTAAATGCCTTGGCCCGCTGGCTTTGCAAGGGCCCTTCAGCGGGTCAGCAGTCCCCCCCATCCCCCAGCGGGCTTAGTTTAAAGCCCGGTGGAGCAGGTCAGCCAGCCAGACGTGCTGCAAATGCCGAAGGGCATTGGTGAGGCTGCTCTCCGGTGCTCGCCTCTGTCTCTGGCAGTGCTGAGAGCAGTATCCGGCTACAAGGGTGAACAGCCTCACGCTGGATTTGGGGGTTGTCAGCAGGCGTGGGGAGCCCGGGCTTGCACTGGCCCACCTGCTTCTGTGCTTCACGCGAGGGCTGCTTCTGCTTGATGCAAGAAGCCAACAGTTTCTCCCCTCTTTCCTCCAACAAGTGTTTTGGGAAGGGAGGACTTAGAGCTGTGTCTCTCTCTTGTCTGCTTCCAGGGAAAGGTCTGGGGCAGGGAATGAGCCATGGAGGTGTACTCTGCAGATGAGCCTTGGATGGTCTCCATGTCAATGACGTCTGCACCAAGGCAAAGGCCTTGGCATTACCTGCATGTGGACCCTGTGCAGAATATCAGGTCCTGTGATGCTCGGGGTCCCAAATTAAAAACAAGGGGGAATTTTGGTGCAAAACACAGGGGAGCCACTTCCCCCAACAAAGTAAAACCTTGGTTATGCCACCAACCCAGTGGAGCCCTTTTATCCAGCCTGAGACTAGGATTCAAGACTTCTGGTGTTTCTGGTCCATATGACCTGAAGAAACGAGGGACAGACCCAGCGTCTGCAAAGCTTGCTTGTCTGCATTTCGGGGGGTGGGAGCAACACCTGCCTGCACACATTGCAGCACGAGCTATGCGAGGTCAGCCCCGCAAGTGCAGCACCGGGCAGCTCTGCACTTTCCTACCCCTGTCACTTGGGGCAAGGAGCATTTCTGGGAGGGGACCCGGGGGGGCGAGGTAGGCCCAGCTCACCTGCAGCCAGGTCCTCCCGCCTGGAGATTTCCCCTCGCTCCTGCTCAGCGCAGCCCCAGAGCTCCCCGTCCTTGCTGGAGCCGGCAGGTGAAGTCAGGGGTGGGACCGCGGGATCCTGTTTGGGGCAGGGGTTAAAGCGGGTTTGTGACTGGGCCCCGCATGCAGAATAACCAACTGGGATTCAATCAAGTCATGGTTTCTCCTGGGGCCTGGAAGGAAAAGGGAGGGTGGACATTTCGGGTGAAAGGGAAGGCAGTGCTGGGAGAAGCCTTCGATAGTTGATGTTCCAGGACACAAAGGCAGTGGAGGGAAGGTCCTAGGAAACCAAACACCAACCACTCGGAGGTATAAAAAAACCCGAACAGTCACCAGGGACGGGGGAGAAGACGCAGGTATCTGTCCTGGACTACAAGGCAGAAAGATAAAGCTTTTACTATTTTAAAGATACCAGAATTGAGGGACACTGGATGTGCTTCTGAATGGATAACACTTACCTTATCGGAGTACTTCGAGGCAACGGAGCAGCAATGAAGTCTGTTCTCACTGAAGGTTTAACACCAGGACTTGAGGCAGTGAAAATGATCCAGGACGATGGCTGATGACGAAACCTTTTTCTGGGAGAGGGGGTAATTTGTCACCAGGGCACGGGAGACAGTGATTTTGCAATAACTGTAGTTGCAACTAAAGCAACATCTCATCCAATGGGAGCATCATCCCAGAAGGGGAGATGAGTGCACGGGCTGGCAAATACTGAAGGCTATGGAAACAATTCCTGGAAGTCAGGGACACGGACAAGAGAAGGCAGAAAGAGACACATTTCACCTGCATCTCAAAGCCAGTACTGTAGAAATGGTCTATGTGGTATTTGGCGAGTTAGAAAAAGGATCGGAGCCCTTCCCTAAGGAAATCCTTTGGGGGAAATGAAAGCATCAGTAAAGCAGATTGACCCTGGAAACACCGGACAACGGCAGGGTGAGTTGAGAGCACCGGTCCCCAAGCAAGGCCAGCGAAACCAGAGCCCGCGGGCTACGGAGATGAAGCTGTTGGGAAGGACGTGGACAGACGCGCGCAGTGACTCCCGGTGAGAAGGACCCGGGGCGCAGCCCGTGCACGTGCGAGAGGAGAGGAGAGGAGAGGAGGGGCCGTGGAAACGCACCACCCACGTGTGGGAGCAGCCGAGGCCGAGACAACTCCATCGCCTTCTGCCGGGGCACCTCCAACGGGAGAAAGGGGATGCCGACAGCACGGAGCCGAGCACGCGGGAGCGTAAATGTGATTGCACGGGACACACCAGGCGAGAGGGAGGCAATCAGCACAAATCCCAGGATTTACAGGCACAATGAATGGGAGATGAGATGAAGACACTGGGAAGGCCAAGGGAGACCGCGCGGCCCAGAAACTGCCACGAACGGGGCAGACTCGGGGGACGGCGGCTGGGTGAAGGGGGAGGAGATATCAGTGTGAAACGTGGGAGGCCGGATCCCCCACACAGCAGTGGGCAGGACGTGGGGTTCACCCCCGAGATGAGGAGGAGACGGTTGAAAAGCAGGGAGACGACAAGACACATCGGCGCTCGCAGGGCTGCCGGGAGAGGCGAGGAGCAGAGCCTTACCCAGGGAAACGAGGGCTCGGTAATTCCTCAGCATCTGGTCCCGGTAAAGCTCCTTGCCCTCATCGTCCAGCAGCTCCCACTCCTCCCGCGTGAAATGCACTGCCACGTCCACAAACGCCGCCGGGAGCTGCGGGCACAAGCGTTGCACCATCAGTGTCTCCTGGGCCTCCGGCCCCCCGGCGCCTGCAGCCCTCTGGGATGCCCCCGGCCCTGGCCTGGACGACACCGGGCCTGTCCTGCCCGGAGACCTCGGGGGTCCTGCTCTCGCATCTCCACTTCTGGCCTCACCTGTGACGGGAGCCCCCAGCCCGACCCCTGCCCCGGGGCCTGGCTCTGCCCTGCCCGGTGCCCCGACTACCCCCATCGGAGCAGCCTGGGGGTCACCCTGGTGCCTGTGCAGCCCCGACAGGCTGCAGGGACTGGGCTGGCTCCGGCCCGCAGCCCCGAGAACCGCGCTCAGGAAGGGTCCCAGCTCCCTCCCGCAGAGCCTACCTGCGGCCACCTCCCCCCCCACGGCCACGGGCTGCAGCTCTTGCCGCGGCTGCGGCTGTCGGCGTCGGGGTCCTCCCTGCAAGCCGCGGCACGGAGCCTTGAGTCCCAGCAGCGACACCGCTGCCTCCCGCCCCCGGGTCTGCGCCGAAGGGCGACCCCCGAGGGCACGGAGCACCCGGCTCGCGGCTCCGCCCTGCAGCGTCGCAGGTCCCCGGGGCGGCGGGGCCCAGCGGATCACCCAGCCCCCCCCCGGGCTCCTGGAGGCCCGGGGAGACGGCCCCCCCGCAGCTGCAGCGCTTCCCTGCACGACGCCCTCGCCCGGCGGCCGCAAGCCCAAGCCCCGCGCCCGGCTCGCCTCGCACGTGCCACGCGGGAGGCCGCCGCGTGCAAGAGGGGCCGGGGCGGCCCGTGCGAGCCTGCGCCGCGCCACGGGGGTGTCAAAGGAAGCCCCCCCCCACCCCGCGGGGCCGCGCGCTTCCCCCGCCATGCCGTGCCGCGCCGCGCCGCCCGGGAGCCCGTACGCACCGCAGGCCGCCCCGCCGCGAAATGGGTCGGCGCTGGGTCTCGCCCCCTCGCGAGACTTGGCGGCGCTGCCGGGGGGGCGGGGCGAGGCGGGCGGCGCCACGTGCTGGAGCCGCGGGGCGGGGCAGGGGCGGGGCTCCGGCCGCTCGCGGCCTGCGGCGGGGCGGGGCTTGCGCCTCAGCGCAGCCGGAGGGCGAGGGCAGGCTCAGGCCCGGGTCGCGAGCTCCGTGGACTCGGCCTCGGCCTCGGCGCCGGTCCGGGCGTGCCCTGCGCCGGGGGGCTGGCTTGGGTGCTGGGCGGCTTGCTCCGTCCCCTCCGGGCCTCCACCTGCCATGGCCCCCGCCCAGGACCGGTGGAAAACCCCAGAAAAGGCGGGGGAAGGAGGCCTGGGGGGGACGCCCCGGGGCTGGCGGTGCCGGAGGCGAGGAGGCCTGCGCGGGGGCGGCCTCTCCCACGCGCCTCCCTTTCACCCAGCCGTGGGGCTCCGGGGGGTCCCTGCTCGGCGGTTTCTGGGCCGCGCGGTCTCCCTTGGCCTTCCCAGCGTCTTCATCTCGTCTCCCATTCATTGTGCCTGTAAATCCCGGGATTTGTGCTGATTGCCTCCCTCTCGCCTGGTGTGTCCCGCGCAATCACATTTACGCTCCCGCGTGCTCGGCTCCGTGCTGTCGGCATCCCCTTTCTCCCGTTGGAGGTGCCCCGGCAGAAGGCGATGGAGTTGTCTCGGCCTCGGCTGCTCCCACACGTGGGTGGTGCGTTTCCACGGCCCCTCCTCTCCTCTCCTCTCCTCTCCTCTCGCACGTGCAGGGGCTGCGCCCCGGGTCCTTCTCACCGGGAGTCACTGCGCGCGTCTGTCCACGTCCTTCCCAACAGCTTCATCTCCGTAGCCCGTGGGCTCTGGTTTCGCTGGCCTTGCTTGGGGACCGGTGCTCTCAACTCACCCTGCCGTTGTCCGGTGTTTTCTTGTCCTTTAAAACCCCTCTGCATGTCAGATAACCATCACTAGGATAAGAAGAAGTGGGTTTGGTGTACGGCCAAAGGAAAACCCATTTTCCTTTCCAGAGAATCTCTTATACGGGGACTTGCCTTTTACGAGGGTAATTTGCTTCTCTGGTGCTTTCTTTCCCCTCCATTTCCCCCAAACAGTTTCCTTAGGGAAGGCCTCCAAAGACTTTTCCAGCTCAGCAAAGACCACACGGACCATTTCTACATGATACCGTTTCCCATACTGTGAAATGTGTCCTCGTCAGCCTTCTTGTGTCCATATCCATGACTTCCACCACTGCAATGGAAAGCAACCTGAGGGTCTCCACAGACCGTACAATGAACAGGAGCCACCACTGCGATGCTGTAGCTGGCAAAGCAAAGAAAACACTGGCACGCATCTACCGATGCAGCTCAAGCAAGACTAAGGATGCCATCCTCCCGCTCTACCCGGCCTTGGTGAGGCCACATCTGGAGTCCTGCATCCAGGTGTGAGCACTGCAGGACCGGAAGGAGGGGTGGAGAAGCTGGAGGAGAGCCACAGGGATGGTTAGAGGTCTGGCGAGCAGGTTATATGGTGAGAGGCTGAGAGACATGGGTCTGTTCAGCCTGGAGAAGAGAAGACTCAGTGGGGACTTGGTCAAGATATAAAGGACACTTACCAGAAATGGGAGAGTGTCTGTCCACCACAGCTGCCCAGGGAAAGACTAAGACTAATGGTCATAAATTGCTAGAAAGCTGCTTTAGATTAGACATAAGGAAAAACTTCTTTACAACTCGAGTGTCCAGGGTCTGCAAGAGAGTCCCCCCCTCTCCCCCCCCCCCCATGTGGTACAATCACCTACTCCAGATACCTTCAAAAACACCTGGACGCTCACCTTGCTGGGCTCATCTGTCCCCAGCTGTCCTTCCTGCACAAGCACATGGGGGGTGGAAGTGATGCTCTCAAGAGGGCCCTGCTAGCCCCTAATGTCTATGAATCTATGAACTGTCCCTCTTAGACCCCTGCCCCAAACAGGATCCCGCGGTCCCACCCCGACCTCATCTGCCGGCTCCAGCAAGGACGGGGAGCTCTGGGGCTGCGCTGAGCAGGAGCGAGGGGAAATCTCCAGGCGGGAGGACCTGGCTGCAGGTGAGCTGGGCCTACCCCGTCCCCCGGGTCCCCTCCCAGAAACGCTCCTTGCCCCGAGCGACGGGGGTTGGACAGTGCAGAGCTGCCCGGTGCTGCCCTTGCGGGGGCTGACCTCGCATAGCTCGTGCTGCGACGTGTGCGGGCAGGCGCTGCTCCCACTCCCCAAACGCAAGGCTGTGGAGAGAAGCCACTGTCCCTTTCTGCTCCCCCTTGGTGGAGCGGTTAGGGGACATGGGAGTTTGCTGTCTTGATCTTTAGGCACAGAGCTGGTTTCCCTGGGGTACCGGGACCTTCGATTGCCATTCTCATCTAGCAATATAAGAGTTGATTTCGCATTTGAAGGTCGCCGTACCTGTACACCACCCTCTCCCAGAGCATGCTGGGATTTGCAGCCCCCCGTGCAAATCCACATGGTTGGCAGAAGCTCTGTGTAGCCAGATAGGAGAGAGGCTGGGGCTATCCCTGGTTTCTCCCAGTCAGGTTGACCTAAAATGCTGGAAGTATTGAATCCTGGTCTACAGTGGTTCCCAATCTGTGGTACAGGTACCACTAGCGATTCGCAGACAGCCTGTCAGGTGTATGCGTCAACAGATTTATTATGATTAACTTTGTATGCCAAAATTTGCTGGTGGTACCAGGGGCGACGCGAAAGGCACGTGCACGCCCTACAAGAAGGCACCACTGACAGTGCTATTTCAATTGCAGGCAAAAGGGTCAGCAGCCACCCCTAGCCACCGCTGGCAGCGTCATGCTCAGGGGGTACAGCAATGTCCCCCTGCACCCGGGGAGACTCCCTCCAGACTCCCCTTCTGCAGAAAGGCTCAGAGCAGCTCGGCACAAGGGTAAAGAGCAGAGAGCAGGTGGGAACAAGTTAAAAAGCAAAGGGGAGAATAGTTACCTGGCAGGGAAATGCCATGGCCGGGATGGTGGCAGGGGAAGCTTCCTGACCAAGGTAATGCAATTAAAATGGCACCGTGTAGTCTTGTCTGCTCGGGTACATGACTCCTGACAAGAGCCTCATAGTTATCTTCCCCCGGCCGGCTTCCAGCAGGATCTCGGCTACACCCGACTTTGTGGCAATAGGAGACTCCTCCCTAGATTGGTCATATGGCCGAGGGCAAGACAAACTCGGGGGCATCCAGGCTTTGGCCTGCAAGAGGGGCAGGAGACAGCCAGGCACCCCTGGACTAGCCTATGGGATTGACACAACACCTTGTTTGATGGGTGACAGAAAGGCTTTATTTACTACGAGTTTTCAAAGTCAAGTCAAATGAGCCCAAACCAAAGCCAAGTCGAGTAATTAGCAATAAGGTGATGATTTTTCACCAGACAGATGACAAAACAGCAGGCTGTTTCTCTTCAACTTGGAGTAAGCTGGACACAGCACAGTTGGTGTCAGAGAGATTTCTCACTCGTGAAAAGTGCACCATTAGCAGTTTTCACTTCGTTCTTATACCCTTAGTCCAGCATCTTCAAAGCACTCATTTAGTTGTATAAATCAAGAAAGAGTCCCAAGCAGTAATCGAGAGGAAAATCCTGTTAATCAAACTGCTCGTTATTGGTTATCAGAAAGTTCCAGCTTGAATGAATGACCTTCCCCGGTGACGAGGGGTTATCCGGTTTGGAACATCTCAAGAAACTGATTAACAACCAAGAAAAACATGTGGTTTTGGAGAATCTCCTAGGAAAATCAAGGGAACCACTAGCCATAACAGAAGTAAATCAGGAGAAGACGTTTATCACCTATGGAGAATGACTCTTTCTGTACATAGCATGAGTTAATTGCAAAAGAAATATTTACCATACTATTTAATCAAGGATAGACATTTCACACGGTTACAAACCAGACAACTAGGAGCCTGCTTGAAATCATCATGATTATAGAAAGCTAAGCTGGAATGGATACCTCATTATTTCTTCTCAGATGGCCTGGCCATGAACTTGCATCTTCTTGCATTATGTAGTTAGCACCAGTATTTTGTATTTTAACTTTTGTGAGTAGGCCCCAGCTCAGCATGACTTTCAGAGTTATCGATCTCCCACAACCTTCTTGCAGGCAGGCTAAGGAAGCATGGGCTGGATGAATGGACTGCAAGGTGTATGGAAAACTGGCTGGAGCATCGGATTCAGAGGGTAGTAATCAATGGCTCGATGTCTAGTTTTCTAATATCTAACACTTTCCCAAGTCTAGACCCTGACTCATACGTTGTTTGAAAGTCAAAATGGGAGAAGAAAAGCACAGAGCGAAGCTGCCTCTGGTTGAATGCTTGAGGAGTACACAAATATTGTAGGTTTTTGACCTGTACTTGGTGCCACACTTTTTCAAAGTAGTGTCGCTGCTTCCCAAGAGCTGCACTCCTGCCCATGACTTAACAGGTCAGGATCTCAAGGCTTTCCTCTGCTGGGGAGAGATTACAGGAAGAGGCAGGGATTCAAATTGTGGCCTGGGCCCTGTCATTGGGAGAGCACTGCACCTATTGTGCTGGATACATCCCTTTCTACCACGAGTGGCAAGACGGGGGTCTGGATGAACTAGGACGGGGTAGAGGTGAAGGCCCATTTCAGATATTCAGAGGCTCACTGGGTTTCCATCGACCCATAAAACTGGAGGTTTTGACGCAGTGACCATCATGTGAGCAGGGTTAGCAACAAACCTGACACTGGCTTTGTGGACTGTGAAGCTGGGCGCTAAATAACCGTCTCCAACTTCACCTTGCTCAGCAGCCCGTTGGGTCTCTGGAAACTGAACCCAGGGGAGAGAAATTAAAAGGAAGATCTACTGGCTTTATCCCTCCTGGTGGGAATGCTATCTTCCATCACTGTTGTCATCAGCGGTCCCTCGGAGTTGAGGATGGCGTCCATCAGGCTTGATGGGTCCTCAGGTGACTCAGGAGCCTGATTCTGGATATGCACATTCTTCAGCGATGAGGGCATGTTGTTGCATGGGGGAGTGGGATTCACAGCCCTGGGTTGGTCTCCTCCTTCCTCCGCCGCCGCTGTTCTGCCTCAGTATTGAGTCGTTGGGCCTCGAAGTGGCGTGTGCCTTGGTGGATCAGGTGGTGCCACACCAAATGGTCAGCTGCTTCCTCCTCCCAGCCTCTGTGCTTGAGGGCGACCTTGAGTATGTCTTTGTACCGTTTCCTTTGGCCACCCTTTGGATGTTGGCCAACAGAGAGCCGGGAAAAGAGAATCTGGTGAGGGAGGCAGTTCTCGGACATCTGGACGCAGTTGGAGTTGATTTCTCAAGAGCAAGGCTTCAATGCTGGTGGATGCAGCTTCATGGAGGACGCTTGCACTGGTCTGGCAGTCCTCCCATTTGATCCACAGGATTCGACACAAGCACCGGTGGTGAAAGCTCTCGAGGGTCTTAATGTGGCATTGGTAGACGGTCCAGGTCGCACTGCAGTAGAGGAGGGTGGTCAGCACGACAGTCTTGCAAACCAGCACCTTTGTCAGCTTCCGAAGTTCTTTATTTTCAAAGACAAATTGTTGCAACTTGAAGAAGGCAGCACTGGCACAGCTGACCCGGTGCTGGATGTCTTTATCAATGGTAGCCCATTGAGAGAGGTGGCTGCCGAGATACAGAAAGTACTCCACGTACCCAGAGCCTCCCGTCTATGTAGATAGCACGAGGGATGTTCAGCTGGGGAGGGTTGGTGGAGAACCTTCATCTTCACAACGTTCAGGGACAGGCCAAGTCTCTTATACGAAGTGTTGAAGAGATCTAAGGTTGCTTGCACAACCTGGGCAGACCGAGCCATCATGCAGCAATCATCCTCAAACTGAAGATCGTGGAAGTCATTGGTGATGAGTTTCATTTTTGCCTGGAAATACCCAAGATTGAAAAGCTTCTCATCCAGTCGATACTGGATACTGATACTGGATGGTAGATCATATCGGATGAGGTGGATGATGATGGTCAGGTAGATGGTGAATAGGGTGGGGGCGATCATATAATGTAAACATAACCTTTCTGGGTCTTCCGGCGTGTGGTAATAAATTTAGTTGGGCTTCTGGCCTGCTTGACTAGAAAAACAGACAGAGACCAGAAGAGCTGATACTGCTTCTTTCAGTTACATGTGTTGAGATAAGAACTCCTGCATGTCTTATTACCCTGTGCACAGATGTCCAATTAAGTAAACTTGTTTTAGTTTCTCCAAGGTCATAGTTTTTCTCTTTATCTGTCTTAAGTATAAAAATGCTTGAAAACTTAGAGAGGGGGTGGATTCCTTTGAAACAGACAAGTGGGCGATTCCCCTTTCTGTATGCAATTCTCCCTGTGATCACAGTATAGCCCTTAATAAAGAAAAGCTGGCTCTGTCAGTTCTGATTCAACCACAACATGAAGTTTGATTTCTTCCACAATTTGGTGCCGTGACTCGGATAGAGATGCCTGGAGTGATCAGTTGGGACACAGACATCTCTTCACTGAAGCCCTGGTGCCAAACCAAGGTCAGAGACCTTTTGAAATCTCTACTGGGGCTTTTCAGTGAGAGGCTGTCTCTGTGTCTTCCTGATTCATTGCTTGAGGCTCACCCTATCCGACCTTTTTTCTGCCAAAACTGTCAGACCCACTGTGTGAGTAGTAACTGTGAGTAGAAAGAGTTAAGGTTAAGGACTTTGTGTTGCTGTTGTCAATGCAAGTATTTCCCCGTGTGAATTGAGTTCAGTTCTGTAAAGAACTAGGAGGTGTCTCTGAGGCCAGGAGTGCAGACCTTGTGCAGCCACCCCGAGGACACCCGACTTGTTCTGTGTGCTCTTTGAAAGCAAGGGTGCAAGGTGGAAACTCTTAGGGTGTGAGTGTTTTTCAAGGCTGAGACTAAAGAAATGCTCTTGAACCTCGTGCCTTAACACACAAATTCCCTTGTGTGAATTGAGAGTATGAATTGAGAAATATGAGCCACTGACCAAGTCCAAGACTAAGGTTGGCTTCAGCCGCCCCAAGGCTGTCCGGAAGGGCAGTTTTGAATGTAAGGGGCCCAACTGGAACCTCGTGACCCAGTGGACAGGTTTACCCTTTCTCCACCTTCATAAATGAGCCGTGTCTAACTGTAACTGCATTGTGTGCTGTTATTGCCATGGAGTTTTGTCTTTGGACATTAGCCACAGCATCTCTGTGGCACTAGCAAATCTCACAACCTGACAGGACACCCTGAATAAGCCATTCCTGTATGAAAGACCTGTGTGAATTAAGTTTAAAGATATGGGGAGTGGAGAGTCTAAAGACATACCGGCTCCACCAAAAGGGACTCCAGCATTGTACATGTACACACACGATGGCCATAAAAGTTGTAAGTTTCTAGACAAATGGAAGTGGTATACCAGAGGTGATTTTAGCCGGTAGTTTCCCGTGGAGGGAACATTTGATTTAAGTAAAATTGTTCATCCCCACAGAGACTTTGAGTTAAGAGGTAGTAATATACCACAGACTCAGTGGGACACATTTTTTGATTGGTATGAAGAAGCTTTCAAAAGATGTCAAGAATCTCAAGTTCAGAGTCTTAAGGACTCCCAAGAGAAACTGAAATCTTAGATAAAAGAATTCATAGATTTCATAGATTTCATAGACATTAAAACAGAAAAGTGCACCAAAAGGGGTCCCCCATCAATAGTACCATCAGCACCAACACAACTTTATCCACAAATAACTGAGAATGAATCTGCAGAAGATATAATTGATTTTCTTAATGTGCCACCCCCATATCAGCCTCAGGCACAATCTGAACCTGAAGAAGTCCAAAGTAACCAAATAGGCTCTTCTGGCAGGATTAGCCCACCTCACCAGGAAACTATCACTCAACAACCGTCACCGGGAGGCATGCCCACGTCCACTAGAGGCAAGGCGTCTGTCTCTTGAAATCTTGACCCCCTCTTGTTTAAGGTCTGGTACCCAGTATGGTTCAACCCCTTCTTTAAAATCTAAAAAGGCTCAGCTTATGCCTTTACGCCAACTTCCAGGGCAAGGTCCAAATGGGGAAACTACAATCACAGTCCCTGTCCCCTGGACCCCAGGAGATCTCCTAAACCTTGTTAAACAATTTCCCAACATCAGAGAGGAGCCCAAGAAATTTAGAGATGAATTAGAAACTGTAATCCATTGTTATGATCCAACATGGGCAGATTTGAATCAATTAAAGAGAAGTGTTCTGAGGTCTGCAACCACCTCATCGCACAGGCGACTTGGCCTACTCAAGACCCCGGAATAGGAGGTCCCGAAGATGCCTTCTTGAGGCTGTGCTTAAAATTTACCCCAGGAAAACTGACTGGGCCAAAATACATAACTGTAAACAAAGTAAAGGAGAATCCCCAGCAGACTACATGGACCGCTTGAAACTAGTATTTCAAAGACATTCTGGTATTGAAAATGCAGCTGAAACTGCCCCAGAAGCAGTTGCTTCTGCTTTTGTCCACGGACTTCTTTCTAAAGTCCAGGAACAGTTGTGCACAATTGCTATAGGTTGGCAGACTAAGCCACTTGCAGAACTAGTCACCATCGCAAATCATTGTACAACCTGCCAGGAAAAGAAAAAGGAATACACGGAAACGAAGCTAATGTCATTGCAATTACAGACTTTAGGCAGGGGCAGAAGCCGAGGTTTCCATCAAGGACAGTTCAGAGGCAGGGGATGTGGTCGTGGGATGGGACAAGGAGGATTTCAGTCCCAAAATAATGGCAGTTGTCATTACCGTGGCCAACCAGGACGCTGGAAGGCTCAATGTCCTCACCGGCCTGTCCAGCCGGGGATGATGTTTAATCTGCCACCACCTCCTCTCACTCAATTCTCAGTCCCAAATCAGGGAGCCTCCTGTTTGACCTGCCTGAGGAATAGTAGCATCATCACAACCCTGCTTCTCCCACTTAATCAAGATGATCCCTTCATTTCCTGCGTGATAAATGGCATCTCTACAAAATGTTTAGTAGACACCGGTGCAAGCTGCTCTGCTTTTTGAGCTGAAGAATTTTCCACAACTCCCCTCTCTGCTGTTGTAAACGCTGTAGGAATTTCAAATCAAATAGTTCCTCATCCTGTTTCCCAACCATTACATGTTTCTCTTGGTCCTGTTTCTGATCAACATGCCTTTCTTCTTAGTCCTTGTTCTCCTGTTAATTTATTAGGCAAAGGTTTGCTTTGTAAACTTGGCTGTACTATCTATTGCTCTAATGGTGTTTATTTAGATGTCCCCTGTGATAATGAGCCTGAGTTCCCTGATCTTTCTGTGTTGCAAGAAGAAATCATAAAAGCTGTCCCTCCATTCCTCTGGTCCCAGCATGCTAATGAAGTAGGACAAATCCATACTGCCCAGCCTGTAAAAATTAGATTAAACCCAGCTAAGCCTTTACCCAAAGTTGCTCAATACCCTTTACGTCCAGAAGCTGAAGAAGGGATATGCCCTGTTATAACTGCCCTTTTAAAGCAAAGTATCATTGTCCTGACTAAGAGCCCTTGTAATATGCCTATTCTTCCTGTAAAAAAACCTGGAAGGAATACCTATTGCTTTGTACAAGACCTTTGTGCGGTAAATTCTGCAGTTTTATGTACTTTCCCTGTTGTACCAATCCAGCTACTATCTTGTCCTATATTCCTCCTAATGCTTGTTATTTTACTGTTGTTAACTTGTATTCTACATTTTTCTCTACTCCTATACACCCTGATAGCCAGTTCCTCTTTGCATTTACCTATCAAGGACTTCAGTATACCTGGACGTGATTGCCTCAGGGCTATACTGAATCCCCTTCTCTTTTTTCTCAAATTCTGAAGAAAGATCTAGATGAAATAATATTTAAAGAAAATTCTGTGCTTGTGCAAGATGGTGATGATTTGCTCTTGGTATCTACCTCCCTTTAAGCCTGTAAAACTGATTCTTTAAATTCTCCTCACCTCTCTTGCCTTAAAAGGCCATAAGGCATCTAAATAAAAGCTACAACTTTGTCTCCCTTGTGTCCGTTATTTAGGTCATGATATTTCTGCTGGAGAACGGCTGCTTTCCTCTTCCAGAATAGAAGCTATTCTTAAAATCCCTAGACCAACTACTGTGTCCCAAATGCGTACCTTCCTAGGCATGGCTGGCTACTGCCGTCAGTGGATACTTGGCTATGCCTCTATAATCAAGCCATTGCAAAATATGACTCTTGTTAATACCTCTGAGCCTTTACCCTGGACTTCAGAGGTCGAAGCCGCTTTTGCCTCTGTTAAACAAGCTCTGTTGCAAGCTCCTGCCTTAGGCCTTCCTGATTATACTAAACCTTTTATTCTCTTTTGTCATGAAAAGGACAGATTTGCACTTGCAGTACTTACTCAGACACATGGAGACAAGCACCGTCCCATTGCTTATTATAGCTCTGCTCTTGACCCAGTTGCAGCCAGATTTCCCCCATGTCTCTGTGCTGTAGCTGCAGCTGCCGCTGTCATCACTGTTGAACTTTCCTCCACCCTTGTATTAGGTTCTCCCCTTACTGTTGCTGTCCCACATGCTGTAGCAGCCCTTTTACTAAAAACAAAAACCCAACACCTTTCAAATGCTAGATTAAGTATGAAATCTTGCTTCTGTCTGCTGGAAATGTCACCCTAACTAGGTGCCCTGTTTTAAACCCTGCTTCCCTGTTACCTACCCTTTCAGATGGTGAACGCCATGATTGCATTTTTGTTACTGCTCACCTAACAATGCCTCGCACTGATCTAAAGGACAACCCCTTGCAAAACCCAGATCTAGTATTCTATGTTGATGGATCGTGTCAAAGAAACTCAAAAGGTTCCCTTGTTGCAGGATATGCAGTATGTTCCCAATATGATATTATAGAAAAGCCATCACTTACCTAATGTGTATTCAGCTCAAGTTGCCGAGTTTGTGGCCCTCACCAGGGCTCGCACCCTAGCCTCTGGTGCCTCTGTTAATATTTATACTGATTCTCGCTATGCTTTTAGTTTGTACACAATTATGGTCAACTTTGGAAACAAAGAGGCTTCCTCATTTCAGGAGGTGCCGAGATTAGTAATCGTCCATATGTAAATGCCTTGTTGAATGCTTTACAATTACCTTCTGCTGTTGCTATTATTCAATGCCAAGCTCACCAGAAACTTTACGATGATGTTACATGTGGAAATGCTCTGGCAGATTCCACTGCCAAAGCTGCGGCTATTTCCACTCCTCAGGCCACGCCTATGTTTTTGTCTATTCCAACTGACCAGTCTCCACTGGCAAGTCTTCATGACGTTGCCCTCCTCCAAGATCAGGCTTCAGAACCAGAGAAACATACATGGAGACTGGCTGGGTGTTTGTTACACCCTGACCATTTGTAGCGCTCCCCAGATGGCCGCCTGGTAGCCCCAATGGTCCTTCTGCTTCATCTTATAGTTTCATAGTTTCTAGGGTCAGAAGGGACCTGAGCAGATCGAGTCCGACCCCCTGCCATGGCAGGAAAGAGTACTGGGGTCAAACGACCCCAGCAAGGTGTTCATCCAGCCTCCTCTTAAAGACCCCCAGGGCAGGAGCCAGCACCACTTCACTTGGAAGTTGGTTCTTGCTTGCATACACCATGGCATGGCACATGTGAGCAAAGTGGGGGATGATAGAAGCTGTTAAGCTTGATTGGTTTGCTCCAACTTTTCCATCTGTGGCTCAACAGTACTGCCACACCTGTCTTATTTGCCAAGCCCATAATGTGGAAAAGCCTGTAAAAACAAAAAAAGGCAGCACATCCCCCACCTTGGGGACCGTTTGTAAATTGACAATTAGATTTTGTTCAAATGCAGAAATGTTGTTCTTAGGAATATGTTCTTGTTATTGTATGTATGTTTTCTGGATGGGTAGAAGCCTACCCATGTGCAAAAGCTGACACCATCACTGTAAGCAAAAAGTTGCTCAGAGACTTTATTCCAAGGTTTGGTATTCCTTTATCCCTAAACTCTGATAGAGGAACTCTATCAGAAAAATGCAAGGTTCTCCACCTTGGGAGGAAAAACCTGCAGCATCCTTATAGGCTCAGCAGTGCTACGTTGGATAGCACTACAGAAGAAAGAGACTTGGGGGTCATCATTGACCACAAGATGAACATGAGCCTGCAATGCGATGCTGCGGCTAGTAAAGCGACCAAAATGCTGGCTTGCATCCATAGATGCTTCTCGAGCAAATCCCGGGACGTCATTCTCCCCTTGTGCTCGGCCTTGGTGAGGCCGCAGCTGGAGTACTGCGTCCAATTTTGGGCTCCACAATTTAAAAAGGATGTGGAGAAGCTTGAGAGAGTCCAGAGGAGAGCCACGCGCATGATCAGAGGTCAGGAAAACAGATCTTACGATGACAGGCTGAGAGCCACGGGACTCTTTAGTTTGGAAAAGCGCAGGCTCAGGGGTGATCTGATGGCCACCTGTAAGTTTATCAGGGGTGACCACCAGGATCTGGGGGAACGCCTGTTCACCAGAGCGCCCCAAGGGATGACGAGGTCGAACAGTCACAAACTCCTGCAAGACCGTTTCAGGCTGGACATAAGGAAGAATTTCTTTACTGTCCAAGCCCCCAAGGTCTGGAACAGTCTGCCAGCGGAGGTGGTTCAAGCACCTACACTGAACACCTTCAAGAGTAAATTGGATGCTTATCTTGCTGGGATCCTATGACCCCAGCTGACTTCCTGCCCTTTGGGCAGGGGGCTGGACTCGATGATCTCCCGAGGTCCCTTCCAGCCCTAATATCTATGAAATCTATGAAACTCATTTTACTGGACAGATAATGAAAGAAATCTGTAAAGTCCTGCAGATCCAACAGAACTTTCATTGCCCATACCATCCGCAGGCCTCGGGCCAAGTGGAACGCCAAAATGGCATTCTAAAAAATAAACTGGCCAAAATTTGTGCTGAGACACCTAAAATGGCCGGATGCACTTCCTGTAGCCCTTATGAGTATGAGATCTACTGCCAACCGAAAGACTGGGCTTAGCCCACATGGAATTCTAATGGGAAGACCCATGAGGTTCCCCGCCTCACCACCTGTTGCCTCCCACTTTTGCGATATACATTCACTTGATGATACCATTCTAGACTATTGTAAGGTACTAATGAAGTGTGTTAAGGCTTTTCATTCACAGGTACAGGCAGCTCTCCCCAAAGTACCAGGTGAGCCGTGCCATTCTATCCTGCCTGGAGATTGGGTCCATATAAAAGTCCATCAATGAAAGTCATCGCTGGAACCTCGCTGGAAAGGCCCATTCCAGGTACTCCTGACCACCAACACTGCAATAAAGTGTCAGGGACTCCAGACATGGATCCATGCTTCACGCAGTAGGAAAATATCAGCCCCGTTAGACCCAGAGTCTCCTGCATATCAATCTTGTAATCAGCCTCCACAGACTGGTAGTGAGCCTAGCACCTGCCAGCAGGAGAGCTCAAGATCCACAGCCAAGCGCCTACTGGCAAAGAGGATTTGCCACTACAGAGCGAAGAGGATGTGCCCCAACAAAACCACTATGCCCTTCGGGACAGGAAAAAGACCTCTACCTAGTTCCTCGTTCCCAAGGTGGAGTTGGTTAGTTGTGATTTGGGTAGTTCTCAGTATTTCTTTTTGGGCCATCTTATATGAACTTGACTCAGTGGTTATAAGAAACTCTGTAAACCAAACTACACTTCCAAACCGACAAAGATCATTTCATGAAAATATGTTCTTGTCTTTAGTTAATCAAATTGGGATAGATTTAAATGTCTCTCGTTGGATATGTAGTCATGTCCCTATCTATTCTACCAGAGGAATACCCATGATACCAGTACCCTTGAATGCAACTCGGATGTTAGCCCTTTACTATTCATTTTTTCATGGAAACGAAACTTGGCAGAATGTAAGTTGCAACTGGTCTATGTACAATTAGCATATGCCACCCCGAAAAGTCCTGTTAGACCTGTAATGGATCTTGTGTTGCAGTAGGAGTCAGTAAGTGTGAGGTAGAATTTAAGATAAATGGTGCTTGGTTTTCTAATGGTTCCTAGATATCTAACTACTCCCCTGCAGGTCAATTTTCAGGCTATTCACAATGGATGATGTCCCCATGCTGTAATACAGGTGGATATACTGCACTAGCTGGTCACTATTTTGTGTGTAGAGATAAGGCCTATAAAAATCTTCCCTCCAGTTGGAGAGGAACGTTCTATGTCTCCGCAGAGTACCCTGCCTTTTTTATTAAATCTCACTTACCTAAAGGAAGAATTTGCAATGTTCGTGAAATTACAGAAAATCAAAGGTTTTGGGGTATAATGTTCCCCAGCTATGGTGCAGGCTTAGCTATGTCTGAGATAAAGAAAGTTGCAGCATCTCTGGAAAAGATTGCTAATGCTACTGCTGATAGTTTTGATAAAATAAATACAGAAATGAAGGAAATAAGGCAAATGACATTGCAAAACCGACTTGTGTTAGATTATATACTAGCCAGCAAAGGACAAGTCTGTGCTTCAATAAGTAAAGAATGTTGTACTTATCTTCCCGATAATTCAGAAGAAATCCAGGATTTAAGCAAACATATTCGAAAAGAAGCAGCTAAATTGCATGAGTCAGATAGTTGGAATTTGAATTCTTGGTTTAGCTCTATTTTCAGTTCCTTAGGCTCTGCCTTCATTCATAGTTTGTTGATATTGTTTGTTGTTTTTATTGGAGTATGCCTAGTGTTTATGATAATACAATGTTGCTTAAGCTGTACTGCCAAGCAAATGAGGAATAGCCCATCAACCAGAAACAAAGTATATAATTTGTATGTTGAAATAGCAGAAAGTAAAGAGAAAGAAAAACTAGAAGTGAAAGGCTAATGGCTATAGATATCTAACTTGTTGGAAAAAAAGAACAAAAAAACCCCAGGGAATGTGGTAATAAATTTAGTCGGCTTCTGGCCTACTTGACTAGAAAAACAAAGACCAGAAGAGCTGATACAGCTTATTTCAGTTATGTTTTGAGATAAGAAAGCCTGCATGTCTTATTACCCTGTGCACAGATGTCCAATTAAGTAAACTTGTTTTAGTTTCTCCAAGGTCGTATTTTTTTTCTCTTTCTCTGTCTTAGGTATAAAAATGCTTCAAAACTTAGGGAAGAGGAGGATTCCTTTGAAACAGACAAGTGGGTGATTCCCCTTGCTGTATGAAATCCTCCCTGTGATCACAGTATAGCCCTAAATAAAGAAAAGCTGGCTGTCAGTTCTGATTCAACCACAACGTGAAGTTTGATTTCTTCCACAGGTGTCTTGGCGCCAAGTGGATGTATGACCCGTCTGGATGTGGAAGGCGTGGGTTTCAGATCTTCCACTCAGGACAGTGGTGGTCGTATCATCATGCAGGAGCCTCAGCATGGTGACAAACTTCAGTGGGCAGCTGAGGTGTTGGAGGATGGTCCACAGAGATTCACAAATTTAAGGAATCGAATGCCTTGGTCTGGTCAATGAAGGCGAGGAACAGTTCTTGATTTTGCTCCCAACATTTTTCTTGGATTTGCTTGGCAATGAGAACCACGTCCGCAGTGCCCCAGGAGGGTTGGAAGCTGCACTGGGTTTCTGGAAGTATCTCCTCAGTGACGGGACAAAGGCAGTTCAGGAGGATGTGGGCCAGGATCTTACCTGCAATGGACAGGAGGGAAATCCCCCTGTAGTTTCCACGGTCAGATTTGTCCCCCTTCCTGTAAATGGTCACAATGGTCATGTTCTTGTGATCCCCAGGGATGTCCTCTTCATCCCAAAGGTGGAAGATAAACTGGTGGGGTCATGATGTGAGCTGGAAGCCGTCAGCATGGTAGACCTTTGCAGGTATACCATCTGGCCCACAGGCTTTGTTGGTTTTCATCTGTTGGACAGCCCGCTTCAGCTTTCTGATGGTTGGTGGATCACCAAGGGGCAGCTTGGAGGGTCTGCTCTGATACAGTGGACTCCCGATTAAGGAGGATTTCAAAATGCACCTTCCAATGCAGACGGATGGCGTCATTGTCCTTGAGGACCCAGGAGCCGTCCTGTGATTGGAGGGGGTTTTGTCCAACGGACCGGGGTCTGTAGGTTGCCTTGGTAGCCTGGAAGAAGTTATACATATCATGCTGATCAGCATAGCCCTGGATCACGTGCACCTTCTCCACCCACCAGTTGTTCTTCATGTCACAGATGTGTTGCTGGACCTGAGCCTTCAGCTGGCACTGCCGTCTTTCACCGAGTTTGTGGATGGCTTTGCCAGGCGATGAAGGCTGCACGCTTCTGTCAAGGAAATTTTTTTGTTTGTTTGAATTTGTGCTGCCAATGCAGGGAGTGGAGGCTGCCATGCGCAGGAGAGTCCTGACTGGAAGGTTCCACGGCATGCCCGGCACATGCCCCCTGGGTGACCTCAGGAGCTGTCAATCAGCCCTGACCTACTTTCCAGTCTTGCGCAGGCTCTTGCTTTACAGGGCTTGTCCTGACGCATGCCTAGTGAGTGACAGAATGAGGTAATCACTCTAGAACATTCTTATAACTAAGCGCCCTGATTGGCCAAAGGGTGGCTATAAAAAGAACCCAGGAGCCCCCACCTGGTGTGGGTGGTGGGAGAGGAGCGTGTGGGTTGCTTCCGAGTACAGGTGTCAGTTGGATTTGTTAGCGGTGTGTCGTTGGTGGGGGAGTCTGAGGAGACTGTGCTCCTTCTGTGAGCAGAGGCTGCTTAAGGCAGGGACTGCAAGGCAGACTGAGAACTGGGATTCGATCCCCCGGTTTTTCTCATACCCCATATAGCGACTCACTTTGTTGTTCCGATTGTTTTTGTCGATTCCTCTGGTTACTGGACTGGTTACAAGTTTTCAACTTGACTACGGTTTTGGATCATCCTCGCTACATCGACTTCACTTACCTGGTTCCTGACCTCGGTTCCCTGTTTCGACCATCCCGTTGTCCATCGGACTGGCGTCACGACTCTGACATTGTTTTCACCGAGTTACAGTTCCTGTTTGTCGTTTGTGGTTCCTTACATGAGCTGTTGACCAGCCCTGGGACTTAAGGAGTGGGTAGCCGCCCCTATCCCTTGCAGGGTAGATAGCAAGGGCTCACTCCGGAACCCCGTGGGCCAACAGACCCCTCTGTGGTTCGTTATTTTACTGTAACTGAAGAACATCGTTGCCTACGCATCCAAAGCGTAAGTTAATAAATCATCTTTGTTTAAGAAACCATGCGCTTCCATGCCACTCAGACTCTGCCACCATAAATCCCACCTGTTCGTGTTCCAATTGCCACCCCGGCCCACCGTGACCTTGGGGCCCGATTCATTTGGCGACCCCGACAGCTTCTGCTCAAGGAGATCATGGATCTGAGCATCATTTGTGTCGAACTAGTCCTGGTTCCATCATGATGCAAACCCAATAGTCTGGGCACAGGCGTTTTGGACAGCGGACTTGAGTTGTTCCCAGCGTGCCTGGATGGAGATGTCATCAGCAGTAGGGACTTGCTCCAGTGCACAATACAACTTGGGCCTGGAACCCCTCCTGCTGTCCAGGGTTCTTCAGAGCTGAGACATCGAGCTGTCTCCAGGGTGCCTTTTGGGACTTCCAGTGTCTTGGCGCCAAGCAGATGTTCATCACTGAGCACATAAGTTGGTGGTCTGTCCAGCAGTCTTTAAATCCCTTCATGCCCTTGTGACAAGCACATCCCTCAGGTCTCTACCTCAGATGGTGCCAGTACTCTGACCTTGGATGCCTCCATGTGGTCTTGAGCTGGTTTTTCTGGTGGAGAATGGTGTTCATCACGATCAGGCTGTGTTGGGTGCATTTATTGGCCTCCCTCCCCTACACCATTCTTCCCGACAGTTCCACTCCACATTTCGTGGTCACATCCAAGCCGGGCATTGAAGTCCCCCAGGAGAATAACTTTGTCATCCCTGGGGATGCAGGCAAAGACATTGTTGAGATCAGAGTAGAACCATTCCTTGACTTCCTCATCGGAGTCCAGAGTTGGAGTGTGTGCACTGATAACAGTGGCGTGATGGTTTTGGCTGAGGTGCAGGTCATCAGCCTTTCACTGACACCCAAAGGGAGTTCAGGGAGCACATCAGCAATCTTGTTCTTGATGGCAAAACCAACTCCGTGGATATGGGGGTCACGGTCTGCTTTCCCTTTCCAGAAGAAGGTGTACCCTCCGTTGATCTTCCTCAGCTGTCCTTCCCCAGTGAGCCGGGTTTCGCTGATAGATAGATGGATCTATTCTAATATAACAAAGGGCTTAGTCTATGTGTCTGTCTATCCCTAATGCTTTTAATCAAGTGTGTATGCACCACTGAGAGGGCCAGCAGTGATTGGCTGGGCAGGCTCCGTCTCCTCAGGCAGGGAGATGGAGGTGGAGGGAGCTGTTAGGGTTTATTTACTTGCTCCTGGATGCCTGTCAAAGCTGACAGGAGACGGGGCAGTAGGACCCAGGGGGAGCCCACCCTCCCAGCCATTCCCTGCTGGACTGAGCCCAGCGGCCCCCCCACCCAGCCATTCCCTGCCTTCTGCCCCTGCTCTGCTCTGGCACCAGATGGCTCCCAGTTGCATTGCTGGACTGGGAAGTGGAGAGCTGCACTGGTACGTATGTGTGTGTGCGCACTTGCATGTAGGCAGGGACGAGTGTGCGGGGGGGTGCCTGTGCAGGCATGGGCAGAATATATATGTGTGTGTGTGTGTGTGCGCGCGCGCGCAGGTGCAGACCTGCATGAGGACATGTGTATGCAATCACACACACGTATGCACAGACGTGGTAAAATACAGATCACAGTAATACAAGAAACCCACGGACCAACCTACCTATCTGCACAAAACCATCAATCACCCTAAACACACCAAGAAACCTATGATATACAGCCAAGGCCTCAGATACCACCGAATTTGCACTGGGGAGAACACCCGGGATTGCCGCCTCATAAATCTCAAAAAGGCTTTCACCCAACAAGGACACTCCTCCAGAGAGAGAGATCGCACTTTTGAGAGAGCCACTTGGACACTACGTGAAGAATGCTGCAGTACAGAAACAATACCCCAGGAATCGCACACCACTGGTTATGATGCATCACCCCTCCCTGGAACCTATCTGGAAAATCCTCAACTGATTGCAACCCATACTAGAAGAAGACCCAGTTTATAGAGATCTTCCCAGACCCACCCATCCTAACCTTCAAACAAGCACTGAATCTCGCTAACCTCATCCCCAGAAGCAAACTTCCTGCAGCCCAAAACACACCGAATGGATCCAAACCGTGCTACAAGAAAGGTAAAACCTGCCAACATATCTCCACCTCCCCTGCTGCACTTAGAAACCACATTTTTAAACCTAGTGCTCTAAGTGACACAACAGTGTCACAACGGTTGATGAATAGCAGAAAGGCTTGCTTTGATAACTACTACTGAGCTACAAAACTAAATGACAGAAACAGACTCTTTCCCAATATAAAATGAGCCCGTTTATTATCTTAGCTGCAAGGAGAACTTTACCCAATGAAGGCAGGAAGCGGTTCCCATACAGCCTCCCAGTGGGGTCCTTCGCTTGTTGGCTGGGTGGCAGGACGGCTTCTTGGTCTTCCCAGGACCGCACACACCTTGCTGGCAGCTCTGTCTTGCTTTATACTGTTTAATTGTATAGTTTCAAAACATTTCTCGTTGATTGTTGGCTGATTAAAGGCCAAGCAAAATAGGGAGGAAAAGGGTGACCATGGCTTTACAATTGTTAAACTGCCTGCCTCCTGTTTTTGGATCAGCCCAGGCGTGAAGACTTGTGTTTCTTTGCAGCATTTGCAGTTACAGGTGATGCGTCTGAGAGGTTAACAGGATGCTTAGAGGTGTTACCTGTCTTTGGGGATTTATCAATGGGGCAAATTTGGTTGAGACATAGACACTGGATGCCTGTTTTGAGAAATGTGAGCATGTCACGTACAGGACATCTTTCCTGTATTGAATGCATCTTTTACAGGTTTTGTCTGAAATGTATATTTAGTCCTTTGTTTTCTTTAGTAGCTAGTTCAATTGAAATGCATATGTAATTACCTTGCCTTCACAGGCTCAGCCCTTCCTTTGGCTTTCTTAGCTCAGAAAGACCTGTGTGATGACCAATGTCAGGTCTCTGTTAACTACTTTAACCATCATTTTAATTATTTTATGGCATGGCTTGGAATTGGGTACCGCAAGCACTCCGCTGTCTCGACACATAATCAGTTGCAAGCCATTAGCGGAGTTTGATTTTCTTGTGGCAGTCTTGTTACCACGACCCAGTCTTGCCCCAGCCACTGACTTCCATTTCTGTGCAAGAGACAGTTTCCAAGCTTGCACGGGATTCATATGCAGCACCCCCACAATTACTACCTCCCACAACAGAACCAGCACCATTCCTGGATCTTACAGCTGCACCTCCAGAAATCTGATACATCTCATCCAATGCACCAAATGCCCTGATGGATAATACATAGGAGAGACCAAACAACAACTGCGCACCAGAGTGAACACACACCGGAAATCTACCAAAGACAAGAATACCCAATGTGGGGGCACATTTCTCACAAGAAAACCACTCTCTCTCCAATCTCTTGGTTCTAATCCTCAAAGAGAATTTACAAAACACCCTTCATGGATGAGCCTACGAACTTCACCAATCTACGGGATACAACAAAGCATGGACTAAATTTAGACATTGGACTTATGACACATTATAAGCTGCCTGACATCTAACTCCCCAGTACCTCTCTGCTATGTACCAGCTACATTCATCCCCCCACTCCCCTCCCCTGCTAACCTGTCTCTCACCCACCGACTCCTCAACTTACATCTTCACTGACTTTCTCGCATGCAGACCAACCTCTGGCTTCTTTACTATTCACTCTATCCAGGAAGAGAACACACCAACTGCAGATGCTTCCTCAGCCTGATGAAGGGTATTTATACCCAAAAGATTGCGAAGAAGAATTTTTCCAACTATCTGAGTTGGTCTTGTGATTTTTGGCATGGTCGGGTTGGCAATAATAAAAGTGCAACTTTCTCTACAAGGCTTAACCATAACAGGGCAGCCTGGCCAGAGATTTCCCTGCCACGACCCCAAATGCACACCAGTCTCTCAGTTGCTGGGTCCAAAGCATGACTACCTACAGTTACTGGAGAAGCTGGTTGCTTTGAGAAGGCCCTGACAGGCTGGGAGCCAGGGGAGGAGCAGCCTTCCCACGATGCTGCCTCCTCTGCTCCAACAGAGCTGGGGGACAGTCCGCCGCGTGGAAATACATAGGTCCGGATCCCATTGAAAGTGAGGGGCGCAAGGTACCGCAGTACCTTGAAAGCTTTGCATTCAGACCTCGCCCAGGCAGGTCTATATGGCCACAGGCCCCTCGTGCCGAGGGAATCTCCATCAGAGCACAGTGCAGCTGTCCAGACTTGCAACTCCCCTTCGCCATGGCAGGGGTTTGCACCCACCTGGGCTGGGCTGCCTTTTACCGCTGCGGAGGTCAAGCCGAGATCCCGAGGTGATGGGGCCCATCTAGAAGGAGAGAGGAGCAAGGGGCCAGGTGGTGCATTGACAGCGCGGTGCAGAGCCAATAACCGTCTGAGCAGGGCATGGGAACTGGGTTCGCCAAGGCACAGCAGGGCTGAAGGAGCATCTCGGGCGGCTGGGCAGTGTGTCCTGCACTCAGCAAGGGGAGGAAGACCCCCTGCCCAGGCAAGATCTAGCACAGGATCATGCCGGGGGCTTCCTATCTGGAGCACGAGTCTGGAGGGTGGGCATTAAGGAGGAGCTCCCCCTTGCTCCATAAAACCCAGGGCTCTTCTGTAATCTGCAGCCAGTCCTGCGAGACCTTCCTAGGGATGCGGGGGGTTCGGGTCTGTTTGTCCTGGTGCCACCAGGGCAGACCTCAGTGGCCCAAATGAAGCTGGAAGTGGAGCGGAAAAGCCTCCTGTCCCTGTGAGCTGCCCTCAGAGCCCGCTCCGTCACCACCCTCTCCCCCTCCGTGGTTGGGGGGTCGAAAAGGGCCCAATTTGCCCCCCACATTGGTATTAGCTGATCACACCAAGCAGCTCAACATGCCTTCGGGGGAGGGAAAAGGCTCCTGCGGGGCTGGGGACATCACACAGAAATGCTCAGATCCTGACCCAAAGCTGCAGAGAGGGCTGGGGGTGGCATTCATTTATTAAGGTATTTATCGAAATATTGTGCCTTGGGCCAAATTGGCCACATCAGTTCCAAATACTTTTGACGGAGCAGAGTTCAGCTATTCCAGTCTGGGCAGTGCTGCCACCAGCAAGTCTCCTCCCTCTCACACATTTCAGCCTCGGGCTTCATGAACTCCCAAATGCATGGCAGGCACCTTACATGCAAGCCCCCAGCCTGGAGGGCATGGGGTCCAGATGCCCCAAAGTCTCGCTTGCCCTTAGCCAAAAGGTGGAAGGTGCAAGCTAGAGAGAAATCACCCATCTGCATGAAATAAGGTCTGGGACCCAGAGCCTCCCATCTGGAGGCTGTAGTAGCCTGTGGTGGGGGGGCCTGCCCAGTGGGCAAAGGACAGGTCTCCCCTCTCAACCCTCCTGAACATCTATTCCTCCTCCGGGCCTCTGCTCCCCATATTTGCAGACTGTTTTTCTCCACCATTAGTTTCAGCTGCCTGCAGGTTTTGTCTATGCCGCTTCTCCCCCAGCTGCTTATCTGCCACCGGCAGAAGACAGTTGAAATCTCCCCAAAATGCACTGGGTTTGCACGCTGGGGAGGTCAGGGCAAGCTTACTCAATGCCCCATAGCAGGCTTCCCTTTCTGATGGCTCCAGTACATTTGTTACCAAAAGCTGTCCCCGTAAAATCCTCCTGCTCACCATCTCCACGGCCTTTCAAATTTTGATCGATGGCTCCCATGCCAGAACCACCGCCCCAGATGCCAGTAGCGAGAGGGACAAAGTTAGCAATAAACCCGACACAGGCCACGTGGGACGTGAAACACGGCTCTGAATAACCACCTCCAACTTCACTTGCTCAGCAGCCCTTTGGGTCTCTGGAAAGAGATCCAAAGGGAGAGGAATTACAAGCAAAGATCTACTGGATTTAGGCCTCCTGGTGGGATACCATCATCCAATAGCGATTTCAGACCAATAGGGCTGGGGTCATGGGGGAAATTGGAGGCTTGACCTCATCAGCAGCTTCCCAGCTGGACTTTCCCACGCTCCCAGTTTCTTGCTGGAGCTGCAGTGGGAGAGAAGCAGCCATTTGGCCTTTCTTTTGGCAGAAAGGGAGGCTGACCACATCCCTACGCAGCGCCTGATCCTCATTTTGGCTAGCAGGGAGGGGCCTTGGTGGACTTCAGTGCTTTCCTGTGCTCCTGTTCAACCCTGCTCAGGGCTCTGACCACAAGCGTTTATGCCTCTAGTAGCCAACTGCCCATCAGGAAGCGAGGGGGGCATGTGGAGACGGAGCCCCATGCCACCCCCTCCCCCCATCCAGGCCCGCTCCCCCTTTACCTCCTGCTGCTTGGGATCCAGGGCTGCCCCCACATCCCTGTCGCAGTGGCGGGGGGAGGGGAGGGGTGGGCCCAGACCTGATGTGGGGGGAGGACCGGGACCAAGGGTGGGGAGAAGCCGGCCCGCTGTGGTGGGGGGAGCAGAGGGCCTGAGCCGACTCGGTGCTGGCTGGGGAACGAGAGAAGCGGGCTCGGAGCCTGCATGGGCGGGGAAGGCACGGGCTCCAAGGCTGACACAAAGATCATGTCCTCACAAGTTCCCCCAGCATCTGTGCTGGCGTCTGCTGGAGGTGTGTCCTCTTAGCCCCAAGCCATCAAGCTAACATTGCGGGGCAGTCTCTGGGTCCTTGGGGTTCTGTATCTACAAGGACGGAGGCTGGGTTACCTCTTTCCGCACTCCCCCATGAGCCTTCTCTCAACACAGCCACTGCGGGGTACTGAGTAGGTAGAAATCCCCAAGCCCTTCCTGCATTGCTGGCAGGATTATGGATGTTCCTGGGTGTGGATGTGCTGGTGCCGCTCCAGGCTGGAGGAGTGCCTGAAGCTCTTCCCACACACAGAGCACGGATGTGGCTTCTCCCCTGTGTGGACACGCTGGTGCTGGGTCCAGTTGGAGGAGTAGGTGAAACTCTTCCCACACTCAGAACATTTGTATGGCTTGTCTCTCATGTGGACACGTTGGTGCTGGGCCATAGAGTTGGATCTGGTGAAGTTCTTGCCACACACAGAGCACTGATATGGCTTCTCCCCCAGGTTGATACACTGGTGGCGGGCTAGATAGGAAGAGCGAGTAAAGCTCTTCCCACATACCGAGCACTGATGTGGCTTCTCCCCTGTGTGGACACGCTGGTGCTGGGCCAAATTGGAGGAGCAGGTGAACCTCTTCCCACACTCAGAACATTGATATGGCTTCTCTCCTGTGTGGACACGTTGGTGCTCGGCCATGGAGTTGGATCTGGTGAATCTCTTCCCACACACAGAGCACTGATGAGGCTTCTCCCCTGTGTGGACATGCTGGTGCTGGGCCAGATTGGAGGAGCAAGTGAATCTCTTCCCACACACTGAGCACTGATGTGGCTTCTCCCCTGTGTGGACGCGCTGGTGCTGAGCCATGTAGCTGGATGTGGTGAATCTCTTCCCACACACACAGCACTGATGTGGCTTCTCCCCTGTGTGGACACGCTGGTGTTGAGCCATGCAACTGGATCTGGTGAAGCTCTTCCCACACACAGAGCACTGATGTGGCTTCTCCCCTGTGTGGATACGCCGGTGCTGGGCCATGTAGCTGGATGTGGTGAATCTCTTCCCGCACACAGGGCACTGATGCGGCTTCTCCCCTGTGTGGACATTTCGGTGCTGGACCACAGAACTGGATCTGGTGAAGCGCTTCCCACACACCAAGCACTGATGTGGCTTCTCCCCTGTGTGGACATGCCGGTGCTGGGCCATGGAGCTGGATCTGGTGAAACTCTTCCCACACTCAGAGCACTGATGTGGCTTCTCCCCTGTGTGGACAAGCTGGTGCCGGGCTGCAGAACTGGATGTGGTGAAGCTCTTTCCACACAAAGAGCACTGATGTGGCTGCTCCCCTATATGGATGCGCTGGTGGTGAGCCAAGGTGGAGGAGTAGATGAACCTTTTCCCACACTCAGAGCATTGATGAGGGTTCTCCCGTGTGTGGACACACTGGTGCTGGGCCATTGAGCCACATCTGGTGAATCTCTTCCCACACACACAGCATTTATATGGAGACTCCCGTATGTGCGAGTGCCTGTGCCTGGCCAGGTTGGAGGAGGAGGTAAAGCTCTTCCCACACATCGAGCACTGATGTGGCTTTTCCCCTGTGTGCATGCACCTGTGCCTGGCCAGGTCAGAGGGATGCCTGAAACTCTTTCCACACTCAGTGCAGCAGTGTGGCTGCTGCCTGCTCAGCCCACACTGGTGCTGGGACAGGTCTTGCTGCCTGGCAAAGCTCTGCTGACACTTGTTGCAGCGGTGTGTCTTCCTCCCCAAATGAATGAGCCGGTGCTGAGCCAGGGAGGAAAAATGGGTGAAGGTCTTACCACAGGGGACACAGCAGCACTGACATTTCTTCTTGTGCATAGGTTGGTGCTTGGCCAGGCCCGAGCTGCACATAAAGCCCTTCCCACTTTTGCTGAAGCAGTGCGGGGGCTCTCCACAATGGACCTTGCGGTGAGCAGTCAGGGCTGAGAGGGAGGTAAATCTCTTCCCGCACTCAGTGCATATATGGAGCTGATCCCCAGCCTGTCCTATCTTGTGCAAAGCAAGGAGTGAAGAGCAATTAAAGGTTTTCCTGTTCTTGGGGCAGGGCTGGGCTCTCATCTGACACTTGGTAGGGAGCTCCTGTTTCCCTCTGAGGCCCTCCCCACTGCCTTTGTTCAGACATGGGCTCTCTCTCCATTGCAACTTTGCCTTACGGCTCTTCGGCGCTCTCAGCTCCACAAAGTCTTCTTTGCACCCAGGACTCTTTCTGGCTTCTGGCCCTTCTCCACTCTCGTGCCCAACTGGAGATGCTACCTGCCCCACTGCTACAATCTCCTTCTGCTTTTGGGCCCTCCCCTCACTCTGGTGCCACTGGTCCTCCTCAGGTCTCAGGGCGTCCATCTCACCACAACTGTGTGGGCGAGTCCATGGCGACTCCAGGTTTACAGGCCCTTCCTCTGGCAGCTGCTGCTTACCTGTGTGAGGCAGCCAGGCACCTCCTGCAGGGAGAACAGAAACTCCACATTAGTCCCTGCCTTGCTGGAAAGGCCGCAGGCTCTAACAGGCTGAGAACATTGTTGATTCCAAGATGAACATGAGTCGTCAATGTGACAAAATGATCAGTAAACCCAACCGCACTTTATCGTGCATTAATAGGTTCAAGGAGGTCATACTTCCCCTCTATGTGGCATTGGTCAGGCCACAGCTGGAGTACTGTACTTCAAGAGGGATGTGGATCCAGAGGAGGCCACCCGTATGGTTAATGGCCTGCAGGCCAGGCCCTATGAGGAGAGATTGAGGGACCTGGATCCCTTCAGCCTCTGCAAGAAAAGGCAGAGATGGGATCTTGTGGCCGTCTACAAATCCATTGAGGGGGGAGCAAGGAATTGGAGATGCTCTGTTTACTAGGGCACCCCTTAGAGTAACCAGGAACAACGGCCACAAACTGGGGGAGAACAGATGCATGTTCAGGAAGAAAACTTTTTCACAGTAAGGGTTGCCAGAATCTGGAACGGGGTCCAAGGGAGGTGGTGCTCACCCCTACCTTGGGGGTCTTTAAGAACAGGCTAGACATTAGGACTGTGTGAAACTTCAGCAGCTGTTTCATTTCGGCCCATTTTGGTGCCCGAAACACTGAATCCAAATCGGAATGAGAGACCGAGAAAAAGTTCCGAAACAAAATGAAAGCATCTGAAATGTTTTGGAAAATTTTGTAGTTTCGGAGCTGGGCTTGCAGGGAAACAGGAAGTAAGGAGAGGGAGGGGGAAGAGGAGGGGAAGGACTGTTCTGATTGACATCTGTAGCTGGCCTGTGTCCGCAATCTGTCCCTGAGGTTCCTTCCACTCCCCATACTCTGAGGGAGGGGCGGCAGCCTGCTGTCATCCTGTATGCAGACCCGGGGGTTTGCGCCCCGGGGAGGAGGCTGGCCCAGCCCCACAGCCATCCCAGGGGGCAAGGGCCCCCGGATCTGAGTGCCGGATGACAGCATGGTGCCACTGCCAGCAAGCAATACAAGTTTTGCTTTGAACAGTTTGAGGAGCAGTTTTACACAAAACCCTGCACCCACCTCCTTGAAACATGGCAGGCTAGGTGCCCTCAAAAGGGGCTACCATCCCCACACTTTTCATCTGAACCAGCCAAAAAATGACAAAGTTATAGGTATTTTATCGATTCCCCATTACAGTCTGTGGCCGAATCTCCGAAACAGTGTTGAAATTCCAAAACAGTTTTGGCCGAATCGAATCGGGACTGTAATCCAAAACACTGAATTGAATCACTGTCCCTTCGAAACAGCCAAATCCGAATCAGAACAGAGCAGTTTCGCACAGCCCTACTTGTGCACCCGGCAGGGGTTATGGGACCCCAGCGCTCTTACCAGCCTAGGGCAGGGGGTCGGACTCGATGATCTACCAGATCCCTCCCGACCCCACCACCTATGAATCCATGAACAAGACCAGAGGCATCTGCTCAGAGGAAGAAAGAGGGTCCCCAAGGGCTGCTCTGCCCCACAGCACTGGTGGGTCCGGGGGGAGATGATGCCGAGCCCTCCACCTGCCTGCGCGGACATGCTGCAGATGCCGAAGGGCATCGGTGAGGCTGCTCTCCGGTGCTCGCCTCCGTCTCTGGCAGTGCTGAGAGCAGTATCTGGCTACAAGGGTGAACAGCCTCACGCTGGATTTGGGGGTTGTCAGCAGGCGTGGGGAGCCCGGCCTTACATTTTCCTGGCTCTTTCTGTGCTTGACACAAGACCTGCTTCTGCTTGGTATTAAAAGCCAACAGGTTTCACCCTTTACCCCTCCAAGAAATGGTCTGGGAGGGGAAGACTTAGAACGGGGCTCTCTCTTGGGAAAGCAGCAGGGCTGTGCTTTGTGCCTACTTCCAGGGAAAGGTCTGGGCAGGGAATGAGACCACGGAGGCATCACCTGCACGTGGACTCTGTGCTGAGTCTCAGGCCCAGTGATGCTCAGGGCCCCAGAAGTGAAACAGAAAGGGGGAGAGCCTGGTGCAAACCACGAGAGATTAATTTCCCCCCACAATATGAAATCTTGGGAATCCCACCTACCCCGTGGAGCCATTTCATGTAGCCTGAGACCAGGATTCAACACTGTCAGTGTTCCCAGGCAGTCTGACAAAGAAAGACCAGGGCCAGCCCCAGCCTCTTCCCTACGTGGCAATAACAGCTGCACAGAGCCTCTGCCAACCATGTGGATTTCCATAGGGGGACTGCAAATCCCAGCATGCCATGGGAGACAGTGATGTACAGCTATGGCTACCTTTGGCTGAGAAATCACCTCTTATAGTGCTGAATGAGGGTATTGCTGGATGAATATTGAAGGTCATAGCATCCCAAGGAAACCAGATCGCAGCTGTGCCTCAAGATCAAAGCAGGAAACTCACACGTCCCCTCACAGCTCTACAAGGGGGAGCACAAAGGAAAAACACTCTCCATAGCTTTCACTTTCGGGGGGTGGGAACACCACCTGCCTTCACACGCCGCAGCATGAGCTATGCGAGGCCAGCCCCCGCAAGGGCAGCACCAGGCAGCTCTGCACTTTCCTACCCCCGTCGCTCGGGACAAGGAGCATTTCTGGGAGGGGACCTGGGGGACGGGGTAGGCCCAGCTCACCTGCAGCCAGGTCCTCCTGCCTGGAGATTTCCCCTCGCTCCTGCTCAGCGCAGACCCAGAGCTCCCCCCATCCTTGCTGGAGCCGGCAGATTACGTCAGGGGTGGGACCGCAGTATCCTGTTGGGGCAGGGGTTAAAAAGGGCTAGTGAGTGGGCACTGCCTGCAGAATAACCAACCGGGATGCAATCAAGTCATGGCTTGCCCTGGAGCCTGGAAGGAAAAGGCAAAGGGAGGCTGGTTATATAGGGTGAAAGGGAGATGCCTTCAGTACATGGTGGTCCATGTCACCCGCGTAGCGGAGGGATGATCACAGGAAAAAACACCAACCACACCGAGGTACAAAAAAGTATGAGACTCCGTCACCAGGGACAGGGGTGGAGATGCAGTGGTCTGTGCTGTAGTACAAGGCAGAAAGATCAACCTTTTACTGTCTTCAAGGTACCAAAATTGAGATACGGTGGGCACCCTTGTGGAGACATGACACTTCTCTTAGTGTAAATCCCAGGAAAGGAGTAGCAATGAGTTTCTTCTCACTGAAGGTTTAACAGCAGGACTCGGGGCAGTGAAAACAATTCAGGATGATGGCCGATGATGAAATCTTACTTCTGGCAGAGAGGTTATTCATCATCACCACGGCACAGGAAAGGATGATTTTACAATAACTGTACTTCAAGTAAAGAAACACCCATCCAACGGGGGCTTCATCCCAGCACGGGAGACGAGTGCACAGGTTGGAAAATACTGCAGGTTTAAAGCAAAGTTCCTGGACGTCAGGGATGTGGACTAAAGAAGGCAGGAGGAGATGCATTTCACATCATGTAGAAATGGGCTATATTGTCTTTGCTGAGCTAGTGAAAGCACTGGAGCCCTTGCGAAAGGAAATCCTTTCAGGGAAAAGGAGGGGAAAGAAAGCACCAAAAAAGCAAATTGCCCTTGTAAAAGGAAGGTCCGTGTATTAGAGATTCCCTGGAAAGGAAAAAGGGTTTTCCCTTCACCCTACACCTAGCCCACTCCTTCATATCACATCGGATAGGCAGAGGGATTTTAAATGGAGGACACAGAAACATCAGACAATATCAGAGTGAGCTTGAGAGCAGCAGTCTCCAAAGAAATCCAGTGAAGCCAGAGTCCAAGGTCTGTAGAGACGAGGATGTTAGGAAGGACGTGGGCAGATGCTTGCGCAGGACACACTAGGCGAGAGGGAGGAAATCAGCACCGTTCCCAGGAACAGCTGGTCGTGGACTTATAGGCACAATGAATTGGAGATGACATGAAGACGCTGGGAAGGCCAAGGGAGACCGCACTGCCAAGAAACTGCTGAGCAGGGACGCCCCCGGAGTGACGCGAATGGGGAAGGCTCGGGGGACGGCGGCTGGGTGAAAGGGAGGAGGAAATATGAGTGTGAAATGTGGGAGAGGCCTGATCCTCCACAGAGCAGTGGGCAAGACTTGGGTGTCAACCCCCGGACATGAGGAGGAGACGGTTGACAAACAGGGAGACGACAAGACACATCGGAGCTCACAAGGCTGCCGGGAGAGGCGAGGAGCAGAGCCTTACCCAGGGAAACGAGGGCTCGGTAATTCCTCAGCATCTGGTCCCGGTAAAGCTCCTTGCCCTCATCGTCCAGCAGCTCCCACTCCTCCCGCGTGAAATACACCGCCACGTCCTCAAACACCTCCTGGAGCTGCGGGCACAAGCGTTGCACCATCAGTATCTCCTGGGCCAGCTGCCCCCAGCCCCGTCTGCACTCACTCTGCACTACAGCTGTCTCCCAGCTTGGCCCTGATGGACAGGGAGCAAAACTCCCCATCACTCATGTGTCTGCCCTGGCCCAGCTCATCCCCTGCCATTTCCTTGCTCCGTGGAGGCAGCCCAGGCAGCCTGGTTCGAGACAGGGACCCTGCCCCATGGACTCTGCCCAGGCCTTCCCGTGCCAGCACCCCTGGACATGGGCGCTGGGCAGCGAGCTCCGGCTCGTGCCAGCTTGGTTCGTCTGCAGCTCCGTCACCAGAGGCTTGTCGCTCTCCACGTCGCCCCGCTCCCCAAACTCTTCCCTGCGCCCCTGGCTCTGCCCCAGCTGCGCTCCCACCCCCGCTGCACCTGGGGCCCTGCTCACCTCCAGGCTCTCCCTCGCCTGCCACGGGCTGCCCTGCCCCTTCTGCCCTGGGCCCGGCTCCGGGGGCAGGGAGCCCCTCTCTCCCAGGCTGCCCGCGCAAGTCCTCTGCAGCTCCAGGCGCGCGGGCCCATCCTCACCAGGCTGCTGCTCGGCTCTGCTCAGCGTCCCAGCACCTGCGCGGGGGAAGAGCGGGCGCAGGTGAGCCCTGGCTTCATAGTTTCATAGTAGCTAGAGTCGGAAGGGACCTAGGAAGATCATCTAGTCCGACCCCCTGCCTTGGCAGGAAAGAGCACCGGGGTCAGATGACCCCGGCAAGGTGCTCATCTAACTTCCTTTTAAAAATCCCCAGGCTAGGAGCCTGCACCACTTCCCCTGGAAGCCGGTTCCAGGCCCTAGCCGCCCTGACTGTGAAGTAGCGCCTCCTAATATCTAATCTAAACTTACCCTCCGCCAGCTTGTGACCGTTATTCCTGGTCACTCCTGGCAGCGCACGGGGGAACAGGGACTCCCCCAATACCTGCTGATCCCCCCTGACCAGTTTGTAGCAGGCCACAAGGTCCCCCCTTAACCTTCTCTTGTGGAGGCTAAACAGGTTCAGGTCCTGTAGCCTCTCCTCATAAGGCCTGCCCTGCTGACCCCTGATCATACGAGTGGCCTCCTCTGGACTCTTTCCATATCGTCCACGTCCCTCTTGAAGTGCGGCGCCCAGAACTGGACGCAGTCCTCCAGCTGCGGCCTGACCAGTGCCGCACAGAGGGGGAGGATCACCTCCTTGGACCTGCTCGAGATGCATCTGTGGATGCATGACAGGGTACGGTTGGCCTTCTTGACTGCCTCCCCACACTGCCGGCCCATGTTCATCGTGGAGTCAATGACGACTCCAAGATCCTTTTCCGTCTCCGTGCTGGCAAGAGGGGAGTTCCCCAACCTGCAAGTGTGGTGCCAGTTCTTCCTCCCCATGTGCAACACCTTGCACTTATCAGTGTTAAACCCCATCCTATTCTCGTCCGCCCACCGTTGCAACCTGTCAAGGTCAGCTTGTAGCCTATTGCACCCTTCTAGTGCACCCACATCCCCCCACATCTTAGTGTCATCAGCAAACTTGAACAGGGTGCTTTCTACCCCCTCATCCAAGTCACTGATGAAGATGTTGAACAGTGCGGGCCCGAGGACCGAGCCCTGGGGGACCCCACTGCCCACGTCCTTCCAGGTCGAGAAGAACCCATCCACTACCACCCTCTGGGTGCGGCCCTCCAACCAGTTGGCGACCCATTTGACCGTGTGGGCATCGACACCACAGTCTCTCAGCTTTTTGATGAGGACAGGGTGAGAGACAGTGTCGAAAGCCTTCCGGAAGTCCAGAAAGACTACATCCACAGCAACCCCTGCGTCTAATGATTCGGTGACCTGATCGTAAAAGGCCACCAGGTTGGTCTGACAGGACCTGCCACTGATGAACCCATGTTGGTTGCCCCTGAGCATGCATTCCCCCGCAAGGCCCTCCTGGATGTGTGCCAGGATAATTTTTTCAAAGAGCTTACCCGGGACTGAGGTAAGACTAACTGGCCTGTAATTTCCCGGGTCCTCTTTTTTTCCCTTTTTGAAGATAGGGACCACATTGGCCCTCTTCCAGTCCTCCGGCACCTCGCCAGAGCACCACGAGTGCTCATAGAGCCGCGCCAGGGGTCCCGCAATGACCTCGGCCAGTTCCTGGAGAACCCTAGGGTGAAGATCGTCCGGACCAGCGGACTTGAACACGTCCAGCCTCTCCAGAAGTACCCTAACTAACTCCTCGCTAACCCCTGGCCCAGGCGTGTCTCTCCCGGGGCCCGAGGGGGGCCCAGCAGGGAGGTGGCTGAACTGGTCCCTGGCCTGGCACCACGGCAGCCGGAGGCCTCAGCGCAGGGCACGCGGGCGAGAAGGACGACTCCGAGCCCCACGCCTCCTGCTAACGGACCCCCACAGCCCCCGTGACTCAGCCCCAGCACGGGGTGGGATCGCGGCGCCGCGGCAGGGCCATCGCTCCCTGGGAGACGAGCTGCAGGGACCTTGGTGCTGCGTCACGTCCCTCTTGTACGCGCAGGGCACGGGAAACGCGAGGCCTGTGGCATGGACAGGGCGGCCAGGGGTACGGGGAGGCCAGGAACAGCCGATCTCCTGCGGCTCGGACCCCACCGAAGGTGCTGGCAGAGACCCCTCCGCGGACGCACGGTGCCCGCTCCTGCTGCGAGGGGCCGAGCCGGGGAAGGGCCTGGTCCGGGGCACCGGCCCGAGGAGCTTTCGCCTGCTGACGGCTCCCAGGCCTCTGCTCCGGGCAGTCGGCAGGAGGACGGAGGCCTGGCGGGAGCCGCTGCCCCGCACGCACCGCAGCCCCCGAGACCCCCGGTCCCCGCTCTGGCCTGCGGCCGGCCCCGTACCTGACTGCTGCTCGGGCGGGGGCTCCTCGTCGGGGACACGAGGCGGCTTGTCCCGAGCCCCCGGGGCGTCCCTCCGCCCTCCCTCCTCCACGGCCATGTCCGCGCCACGGGCCCGCGGGGCTGCACCTCGTGTGAGCGCGTCGCCTGCGCCGGCACCTGCCTGGACCCGGGGAGCACACCCACGTGTGGCGGGGGCGGGGGGGGCGCCGGGCCCGCTGCCCCCCCGCGCGTGGAGATGCCCGGCGGGGGCTCGTCGCCGCCCCGCCCCGCCCCGCGAGGCCACGCTTCCCCCCCGGGGCAAGCTGCCAAACCGCCCCCGGCCCTTGGCGGCCCCCGCCGGCGCCCCGCGCTCCCCCCCAGCCCGCACTCACGGCGCGCAAGTCTCGCGAGAAAAAAGACCGCGGGTCTGCCTTGGAAGACACGCCCGACCCGTTTCACGGCGCGGGGGAAGAGCGCAGCCGGGGCGGTGTCTGCGGGGGGGGTCTGCAGGAGGTCGGCCAATCACCGCGGGGGGGGGTGCGGGAGCGCGCGCGGGGCAGGTGGGTGCACTGGGGGTCGGCCCGGGGGGGGCTGTGCCCCTCGTGGGGGCTCTGGGCAGGGCTGCAGGGGAAGGGGCTCGGCCCCTGGGTGGGGCGGGGGTCCTCCCGGGCGTGAGGCTGGCAGGGGGCAGGCGTGGGGGCTTGTGGTCCCTGCCGGCGCGCGGGGCTGGGGCGGCGAGGGCACCCCGGGGCTGCTCGGAGCAGGCGGGCGGGGGCAGGGGACGCGGTGCGGGGTCTCCCAGCACAGGGCAGCGGGGGCCGGAGAGCGGAGACGGGCCCGAAGCCGGGAAGAGCCCCGGGTGCCAGGACGAAGTTGCGGAGCCGAGCGAGCTGGAGAGCCCCACGGGCAAGCTGCAGCGGAGAGAGCCCGCGTCTGAACCAAGGCGGCGGGGAGGGCCTCGCAGGGAACCAGGAGCTCACTGCCGCGTCCCAGGGGAAAGCCCAGCCCTGCCCCAAGTGCAGGAAAACCCTTCCTGCCCCTCACTCCTGGCTTTGCACAAGACGAGGCGGTCTGGGGAGAAGCCCCACGTGTGCGCAGGGTGCGGGAAGAGCTTCCCCTGCCTCTCGGCCCTGACCGCTCACCGCAAGCTCCGCTGCGGCGAGCCCGCGCACTTGTTACCGGCACCTTACAGACTTCACAGAAAACACAAGGCTGCTCTTGTAACCCTCCGTGGAAGTCTGTAACCCTTCCCGAGGACCCTAGCGTCAAGGGACCTTGTGCCTTCACGCAGCCTTTCCAGCGGAGAGAGGACTTCCTCGCTCTCTAGCTTCCTAGTGCACACACAAGAGGAAGTTCTTGCTTAATCCCAGCTGGATGACCGCCCCACCAGAGAGCCGGAGCCAGAGCTCGTGCTGCCGGGGGGCGAGGGGCCGCAGGAGGTTGGCACGTCCGCAGGAGCTGTGCCTGCGCTGGCTGGGACCCCGAGCCCAGGAGGGAGCAGGTCCTGGAGCCGGCGGTGTCTTCTACAGAGGAAGGCTCCCCATCCTCCTGCCGCATGTCTGATCCTGATAGTTACAGTGATAAACGTTATCTGTCCAGCTGTTTATCCCGTCACCGCTTCATGAATAAAATGAAGTGTGTGGCCACGATCCTCCCACCTGGGGCTGTAGTAGGCTCACAGGGGAGCCTGCCCGTTGGGCAAAGAACAGGCTTCACCCCTCAGGAACGTCCCTTCCTCCTCTGGGCCTCTCCCCGTGTTTGCAGACTGTTTTCCTTCACAATCTGTCTCAACAGTCTGGAGGTTTTGTCTGTTCCCTCCGCTTCTTCCCCCGTTTCTTATCTCCCTGTATAAGACAGCTGAAATCTCCCCAAAACCTCCTGGGTTTGGATCCCGGGGAGCTCGCTGCAAGCTTACTCAATGCCCCATAGTGGCTTCCCTTTCTGACAGGTCCTATATGTTTGTTACCAAAATCTCCCTGTAAAATCCTCCTGCTCACCATCTCCACCACCTTTCCAGTTCTAATCTCTGGCTCCCGTGCCAGGACTGCGGCCCCAGACGCTCTATGTGCATTAGCGCTAGGGTACTGTGAGGGCCCCCCCAGCACACCACATCATGCAAGCATGGATTTCCCTCTGCTAAAGCCCGTCTAGCCAGGCCAGGCCTCCCTTGGTCTGCTATCCGGTACCGAGTAAACCAGCACGGCCTGCTCCATGGTTAGGCTGTCGGTGACTAAACTGCTACCCCGACCTGGGCTAACCTGGGCGAGGAGGGTGTGTGAACACGCAACAGAACTGAAGACAAGACCTGGCAGAGGGTGGATGACCTCCCTACAAGGCAATGGCCATCAGTAGCTGGAGAGGAGCGGGGTGCCACCAGGCCGCTACGCCCCGAGAATCACCAGTGGTGCGCGGGCTGTAACGCCCCGTCGGTTGCAGCAGCCCGAGGACCGCTCGACTCTGCCCACTTACCTGTGCCTACAGTGCCCTTGCCACTGACCCCCGCAAGGACCAATGGGACCATTAGCGGCTGTTTTGCAAAGGGCCTCTTCATCGTTTTCCCTTGCTCTTTATTTTTTTTCCTTTTCCCTCCCCTGAGGGCTCTGTCATGTCACCGTCTTGCACCCTTGGCCTGAACTTTGTGCTTGGGGACCCTCTGCAGAGGAGGGCTCCCCATCCTCCTGCCCCATCTCTGATCCTCCAGTTCTCTGCCTTTCCCTACTTTTCCACTCCTCCCTGAGCCTTCCTGTGTTTTTAGTCCTCCGTTTTGCTTTTGCGCACTTTCAGCGAGCTGCTCTATCTCCTCCTCTCTTCCTTCTTCCAAGATGCCCCACCTCTCTCCCCGCTCTTGGGAGTACTAGTTTCTCCTTGCCCTTCTTCCTCTCTCTCCTCCTCTTCCTCCAACATCCCTACCAAGAAGAATCCCTCAAAAATGTCTTCCTGGCTTTGCTGTAGGATCCAACTTCACCCATTTTTTCCTGCCACGGCACTTCCTATTTTCCTCGTGTTTGCCCTCCTCTTCCCTTTCCAGTGGTGCATCCTTTGCGTCAGCTTGTCTCCTCCTCAAGTTGACTGCAATGGTTTTGGGGCAAGATCAGAATATGTCACCCCTCTCTCCATCCAGGGGACGCACTCACTCTTGGCAATGGTGTTTCTCCACTTGTCCCTTCTCTCTACACAGGCAACACAAAGTCCGTATGCAAGTTGTGGCAAGACACCCACACTTCAGACGAAGTTTGGGCTCTCCCTGGTACCAGATCACCCCCCTATGTGACCCTGAGGCTATGCCAGGGGGAGGTGCCTCATACCCCCATCGCCCATGGGCCCACATCTTGCACCTTCTCAATATAACACTTTTTCCCAGCAGCTCTCCAGCCACCTTCTCACATTCTCCTCCATAACGGGGTCTGTGAACATTTTTACTATTACCACCTGCTTCCAGGAACTCGCAGCTCTTCCAAAATCGAAAACCTGGAAGATTTGAGTCCTCTCCAAGCTCTCGGTACAGGTCCCAAAAATCAGTGCAGGGACGATGGTCTCAAAAGCTCACGTCCCAGTCTAAGCCCATCAGCTCAGCTATTGAGGAAGTCATCTTCTATCTACAGACGTTCCTGAAGACTTGTCCAGTTAAACTCCAGCCTCGACATCTCAAGCTCTTCCAGCCTGTTGTGAAAAAGAGCATGAGTTTCCACGCACACCATGAACCACTTCCTCTGATGTCCATCCCCGTCCTGGCTGCTCCTGCCCCTCTGCCTTCCTTCGTGAGCTGTAGCCTGGGAGGCCTGAGCTGGTCCCTGTGCTCTGAGCCTTACAGGAGGGCGAGATGCAGGAGGGGGGGATCCATGATGGGCAAAGAAAGGGCTTTGACCAGTTGTTGTGTGTGGAGTTGTTATAGGTGAATGGAGGTGGGCATCCGCCAGACTAGCATGCGGGAATTGTATCACAGAGCGGAGGAGATCAGAGAATCATAGAAAATGAGGGTTGGACCTCAGGAGGTCACGTTTAGTCCAGCCCCCTGCACAAAGTAGGACTGGCCCCAACTACATCATCCCAGCCAAGGCTTTGTCCTCCTGGGTTTTGAAAACCTCCAAGGATGGAGACAGCACCACCTCTCTGGGTAATCCATTCTAGTGAGAAAGTTCATCCTAATATCTAACCTAAACTTCCCTTGCTGCCACTTGAGGCTGTTGGGCCTTGTCCTGTCACCTGTCACCACTAAGAACAGTCCAGCTCCAGCCTCATTCAGACTCCTCGTCAGGCAGTTGAAGGCTGCTATTAAATAGCGTCACAGTCTTCTCTTTTCTAGATTAAATAAGCCCAGTTCCTTCAGTCTTTCCTCATTAGTCCTGTCCCTCAATCCCCTCACCATTTATCTTGCTCTCTGCAGGACTCTCTCCAATCTGTCCACATGCTTTCTGGAGTAGGGGGCTCAAAGCTGGACACAGGACTCCAGATGTGGCCTCCCCAGCACTGAATAGAGGGGGAGAATCACTTTCCATGACTTACTGGCAACACTCCTACCCATGCAGCCCAGTGTCATCTGCAAACTTGCTGAGGGTCCACTCTACCATCTTCCAGGTCGCTGATGAAGACATTGAACAAAACTGGCCTGGACTGACACCTGGGGCGCTCCACTTGATACCCGCCGCCAACTAGACATCAAACCATTGATTACTACTCTGAGCCCGATGCTCCAGCCAGTTTTCTATCCACCTTACAGGCCTATAGTGGACTCCCAACGTCAGGTCCCCTTCTCCTGAGGCCCCTTGTATCTTGACCAGAAGGTCTCAAGGGACTTACCCCTGCCATCAGATGTAACCTGCGAGGAGGAGTAACGTTCCTTGGCATAGAGGGCCAGCCCTCCACCCTCCTGTCCTTCCTATAGAGCCTGTAGCCCTCAATACCCACCGCCCAGTCATATGTATTGCCCCACCAAGTCTCTGGCACTCCAGTGAGGCCAAAATCCTTGTCTGCCAGAAGGAGTGTCAGTTTGTCCTGTTCGTTGCCCATGCTTCTCGCATTCCCATAAAGATAGCTAAGCTCACCCCAAGTCGTCTCAGGTTTTCTCTCTCTGTGTCTCTGGGCATTGGCAGTTATCTGGGTGTCCCCTATGTGAATGTCCACCTCTGAGTCCTCTTGGTCAGCAGATCTATCCCCAGCGGTGGATTTGTGCTCAGCAGCAGAATCTTCCCCCACTACCCCCGGGATTGTCTTATTTAAAGCCCTCCTCAGCAAGTCTGCGATCCTTGTGGAGAAGAGTTTCTTCCCTCTGCCTGTGAGGTGGATACCAGCTCTTGTATGCAGACCAGTGCCAGCGAACTGCGTACCAAGGTCAAAGAATCCAAAGCCAGCACGGTAACACCATCTCCAAAGCCTTCGGTTGACTTCTTTGGTTATGTGGTTGCTACCGGTGTATAATTATTATCATAGATTCATAGAAAATGAGGCGTGGAAGGGATCTCAGGAGGTCATGTAGTCCAACCCCCTGCTCAAGCAGGACTGTCCCCAGCTAGATCACCCGTAGAAATTTCATAGTTTTGACAACCCAGCTAGGCAAAGCCTTGGCTGGGAGGATGTAGTTGGGGCTGGTCCTGCTTGGAGCAGGGGGTTGGACTAGACGTGACCTCCTGAGGTCCGTTCAATCCTCATTGCAGGACCTCATGCCAAAAATAGGAGACAAATTTGGACCCAAGGTTGAATGTTGTTCTGCTTGGAAGATTGTGGATGTGAACTCTATAGTCCAACCATAATTGGGCAGTTTCCTTGCCTAAGGACTGACATACCCATAGGATGAAGACCAACCCCAACTACAGGGCTCCTCACATGAGCACAGTTAGCAATAAACCCAACATAGGCTTTGAGGAATGTGAAGCTGGGCACTAAATAACCACCTCCAACTTTACCTTGCTCAGCAGCACTTCGGGTTTCTGGAATCTGAACAAAGGGGAGAGAAATGAAAAGGAAAGGTTGAAAGGTTTTAATCCCTCCTGGTGGAAATGCCCTCATTCAAGAGGAATTGCAGTCCTACATGGCTGTGGCCATGGGTGAAAGGGGTGGCCTGACCTTATCTGGATTTTCCCGTGTCCCCAGTCACTTGCTGGAGCTGCTGTGGGAGAGAAGCAGTCATTTGGGCTTTCTTTTTGCAGAAAGGAAAGCTGGCCACATCCCCACACAAAGAGTGTGCTCAGGGAGGGGGTGTTAACTTGGAGTAGCCCCCACAGCGCAATCCTTCAGCCAAATGGCTTTGGCACTAGCAGGGAAGCATCAAAATTCACAATGGGAGATTACAACATGCTGCATTTCATGCAGAGGATGTCCTCATACTTATCCCACCCTGCCACAGGCTGCAGCTCCTTCACCCCCGCTACCACATTTCATCCAGAAAAAGGGCTCGACTGCCCCTCACCAGGGCTTCCTTCAAAAACCCCCAGCGCAGGGTCCTTTGCTGCACAGCAGGACATGGGAGCAGTGCCTCAAGTGTGACCAACTCCTGCTCCCCAGTTTTAGCAACAACCCCTGCATTATACTAAATCCCCTGGAAAGGGCAGGGCCTGGGAAATCAAAGTAATCTGACCTGGAAAAGGTCCTGGGCCCTGCTCTGTTCCCATCTCACAGCCCCGGAGAGCACACAGAGACCGACCACAGGGAAACTATGTTCAGTTCTGGGTCTTTATTAGAAGAGATTGCATTATAGAGAATACAATGCAGGGAAGGAGGGGAGGGGAGCTGCAGGCACCCAGCAGTGCAGGGGGGTCAGTGGTGGTGTGGGCAGGTGAAGTCAGGGCGGAGGGCTGGCAATGAATTCCCAGTCATAGATGTCCTCCTTGCTGCACCTCAATAGCCTCCAATTCATGTACCAACACCAAAAGGGAGGACGAGGCGGGGAGACAGCCAAGGACAGTCTCTGGGTGTCATCTGTAGCCAGGTGCCTTGGGGAGGGCACCCTATTGCGACAAGGAGCACTGGCTGCTTTTAGGGAATGAGGGGGAAGGCACAGGCTCCAAGCCTGACACAAAAACCATCTCATTACAGGTTCCTCCAGCATCTGTGCTGGCGCCTGCTTGAGATGTTTCCTGTGAGCCCCTTCCCAGCAAGCAAACCTTGGGGGCAGCCTCTGGGTCCTTGGGGTCCTGCACTGCCCTACAAGGGCCGAACCCTGGGTGACCGCTTTCTACAATACAGCACCCCGTGTCTGCTTGCCTGAATGCAGCCACTGGAGAGGACCAAGCAGGTAGGCACCCACAAGCCCTTGCTGTATTGCTGGGAGAATTATGGATGTTCCTGCGTGTGAATGCGCTGGTGCCGGGCCAGGCTGGAGGAGTGCCTGAAGCTCCTTCCACTCTCAGAGCAGTGATGTGGCTTCTCCCCGGTGTGGATGTACTTGGGCCTGGCCAGGTCGGAGGGCTGCCTGAAGCTATTTCCACCCTTGCTGCACTGGTGTTACTGCTGCCCGCTCTGCGCACACTGGTGCTGGGACAGGGCTTGCTGGCTGGCAAATCCCCTCCTACACTTCATGCAGCGGTGCGACTTCCTCCCCAGTGCATGTGCCAGTGCTGTGCCAGGTAGGAGAAATGGGTAAAGGTCTTAGCACATTGGACACAGGGGTACTGATGCTTCTTCCTCTGGACAGTTTGGTGCTTGACCAGGCCCGAGCTGCACACGAGGCTCTCCGCACGCTTGCCGGAGCGGCGAGGGGTGTTTCCACAACGGACCTTGCGGTGAGCGGTCAGGGCCGAGAGGCAGGGGAAGCTCTTCCCGCACTCTGCGCACACGTGGGGCTTCTCCCCAGACTGCCTCATCTTGTGCAAAGCCAGGAGTGAGGGGCAGGTAAAGGTTTTCCTGCACTTGGGGCAGGGCTGGGCTTTCCCCTGGGACGCGGCAGTGAGCTCCTGGTTCCCTGCGAGGCCCTCCCCGCCGCCTTGGTTCAGACGCGGGCTCTCTCTCCGCTGCAGCTTGCCCGTGGGGCTCTCCAGCTCGCTCAGCTCCACAAATTCGTCCTTGCACCCGGGGCTTTTTTTGGCTTCAGAGCCACCAGGCATGGGGGGAGCCTGGGAGAGTGATGGGGGGTCCTGCATGGGGGAGACGCCCTTGTTTCATTTCAGCACCTTCAGAAAACAGGTTTCATGATCCCAGCTGCTATAGGACCCTTGTCAATAATATTAACTGAGGGGCACGTATTCATGATTATGTTCCCCTCCAGATTTTAACTCTTCTGTTGTCCCCCATATGAGATCTGAGGCTGGTGCATAACCAGCTGCCTGGTGGGGCTGAGCACGTAGCCTCTGCTTGCTGCTGCGGCTGCTCCAGGTTTGAGTCCCTGTGGCATTAACAGGGTAGAGCCATGGCTCTATCCCCCTGCAGCTCCCCGAGCTGAACCCTGCTTGGGCTTAACTCCCCTGATGCCACCCAAATGAGCCCCCAGCATGGCTCTGTGCCTGGAAGGAGAAGCACACATGCATTTTCTCACCTGCTTGGGACATGCAGTCCACATCCTCCCCCTGTGCATAGCCCTCCTGCCATATCCCCCCCAGCATACCCACCACAGCAAGGGAGCACAAAGATAAGAAATTACAGGCTCAGGAGCTACACCTTGTAGACAAACTAACCCTCAAGGATGACAGAACCTAAATCCCATTTGCATGACGGATGTTACAAAACCAGTTGCAGAACCTGGTTCAACTGCATCTGGTTCAGTTAACCTACATCCATCAAGCTTTAGTTACCATGCAATAATTGGGCTCCTCAATGAGATTCAACCCGATGCACATGCATCATGTTAGGGGTTGTAACACATTATCGGGTTGTAAAGTGTAATGTCTCTCATGGCTCTATTGCTGGAGGCTGCAGGGGAGAGGAAGAGGGGAAAACCCTAGTCAGACCCAGGTCACTCTGTCTTGGAGGCTCTGGTCTCTGCTGCCGCGTGACACAGGAGACTGGGAAAGATGGACCTGGGTCTGGCCCAATAAAGGCAAACTATACAGTGGGAGGAGGGGAGGGGGTCTACTGGCTGGCACAACAGCTGAATGAGACCTGGGAGTCATGATCTAGATGAATATGAGCAAACGGTGTGATGAGGCGACCAAAAGAGTGAATTAAATTCTCTCGTGCATCAGCCGATCCAGGGAGGTGCCCCTCCCTCTCTATTCGGCGTTGGTGAGGCCTCAGCTGGAGTAGTGTGCCCAGTTCTGGACACCACACTTCAAGGAGGTGGATAAACTCAAGAGGGTGCAGAGAAGGGCCACCCATTTAGTCAAGGAGAGCCTCCGGGAAGTGGGGCATGAGAGTTACTCCCAAATCAAACCGATAGGACTCGGAGCAGAACGGAGCCCATGGTGGTAGTGCAAGAAGTGTGGCAGGAAGGAACTGGACAGCAGACTCTAGGGCATTGGTGTTACCGCTATGGTGAATCCTGCATCCATAGAGGATGGATGACCAAAGCCGTGAGGTTGGTGGGGAAGCAGGAGACCTGGAGGAAGGGGCAAGAGGAGAGGCCTGACCTCACCAGCAGGTCCCCACTGGAGTTTCCCATGCTCCCAGGCCCTTGCTGGAGGTTCTGTGGGACAGAAGAAGTCATTTGGCCTTTCTCTTTGCAGAAAGGGAGGCTGGTCGTATACCTACCATTTTAGCTAGCAGTGGTCTTTGCAGGCTTAGATGCTTCCCTGTGCTGCTATTCAACCCTGCTCAGGGCCCTGAACACAAGCATTTACACATCAATGTTTGTAACACATCCTCCTCCTCTCTATACGGTTATGTCACATAAAACAGTGTGAACGGCTTTGGGAAGCAGGCTCTCAGCTCAGGCCTTGTGAAGACACAACTGAGGCTCACTCAAAACTCACCAGGTTATTTCCTTAAACCCTGGAATACAGGGAAAGTGGGGGTGGATTAATACACTGGGAGGGATCAGCAGAGGACAATTACGGGGCAGAAGAATGAGTGAGTGTGCTCAGTGATACCTTAACCTTTTAGAGCAGCCCCCACAGGCCAACCACGGAGCCAAATGGCTTTGGCACTAGCACGGGAGCATCAATATTCACAACGGGAGGTTACAACGAGCTGCATTTCACGCAGAGCACGTCCTCGTGCTTTCCCCACCCTGGCACAGGCTGCACCTCCTTCACCCCTGCTACCACAATTCACCCAGAAAAGGGACTTGACTGCCCCTCACCAGGGGTCCCTTCAAAAGCCCCAAGGGCAGGGTCCTTTGCTGCACAGCAGGACACGGGAGCAATACCTCGAGTGCGACCAACTCCTGGAGCGTGAGCAACTCCCGCTCCCCACGGTTATCAGCAGCCCCTGCAGTATGGGGAATCCTCTGGACAGGGAAGGGGCTGGGAAATCACAGAGAGATCTGCCCTGGAAAAGGGTCCTGGGCCCTGCTCTGTTCCCACCTCACAGCCCTGGAGAGCACACAGAGACCAACCATGTCATGTCCTGTTCTGGGTCTTTATTAGCACAGGCTGAATTATAGAAAATGCAATGAAGGGAATGAGGGCAGGGGGAGTTGCAGCCACCCAGAGCTGGAGACAGATCATATGGTGAGGAAAGGTGAAGTCGGGGGAGGATTGGGAATGCTTTCCCAGCCATAAATGTCCTCCTTGCTGCACCTCAAGGGCCTCACACAGAGGATCCCTAGGACCAGGAGGGAGGACAAAGCTGGGAGACAGCCAAGCACGGTCCCATGGTGTCATTTGGAGCCAGGTGTCTTGGGGAGGGCACCCTGTTATGAAGGCACTTCTTTTCTCCCTGGGAGCACTGGCTCCTTTCAGAGAATAATGGGAATACACAGGCTCCAAGGCTGACACAAAGCTCGTCTCCTCGCAGCCTCCCCCAGCATCTCTGCTGGCATCTGCAGGAGGAGTTACCAGCAAACCTCGGGGGCCGGTCTCCGGGCCCTTTGGGTGCTGCAATGGGTGCCCACTTCCTGCACTCCACCAGCACGAGCCTGCTTGCTTCCATGCAAGCACGGGGCAGTGCTGAGCAGGACGGTATCCGCAAGCCCTTGCTGCCTTGCTGGCTGCATTATGCGTGTTGCTGTGCGTGGATGCGCTGGTGCCGGGCCAGGATGGAGGAGTGCCTGAAGCTCTTCTCACACAGAGAGCACTGATGGCTTCTCCCCTGTGTGGACACACTGGTGCTTGGCCAGGTGGACCGCTTGGTTGAATCTCTTCCCACATTCAGAGCACTGATGTAGCTTCGCCCCCACGTGCAAGCACCTGTGCCTGGCCAGGTGACAGGAGCGGGAAAAGCTTTTCCCACACACAGAGCACCGATGTGGCTTCTCCCCTGTGTGCACGCGCTTGTGCCTGGCCAGGTCACAGGAGCGGGTAAAGCTCCTTCCACACACCGGGCACTGATATGGCTTCTCCCCCGTGTGAATGCGCTGATGCCTGGCCAGGTCGGAGGGATGCCTGAAGCTCTTCCCGCACTCGGTGCAGCGGTGTAGCTGCCGTCGGCTCTGCGCACACTGGTGCTGGGACAGGTCTTGCTGGCTGGCAAAGCTCTTCCTGCACTTGGTGCAGCGGTGCATCATCCTCCTCAAGTGGATGTTCCCGTGCTGAGCCAGGGAGGAGAAATGGGTGAAGATCTTACCGCACGGGACACAGAGGTACCAAAGCTGCTCGCTCCGCACAGGTTGCTGCTTGACCAGGCCCGAGCTGCACACGAGGCTCTCCGCACGCTTGCCGGAGCGGCGAGGGGTGTTTCCACAACGGACCTTGCGGTGAGCGGTCAGGGCCGAGAGGCAGGGGAAGCTCTTCCCGCACTCTGCGCACACGTGGGGCTTCTCCCCAGACTGCCTCATCTTGTGCAAAGCCAGGAGTGAGGGGCAGGTAAAGGTTTTCCTGCACTTGGGGCAGGGCTGGGCTTTCCCCTGGGACGCGGCAGTGAGCTCCTGGTTCCCTGCGAGGCCCTCCCCGCTGTCTTGGTTCGGACGTGGGCTCTCTCTCGGCTGCAGCTTGGCCGTGTGGCTCTCCAGCTCACTCAGCTCCACAACTTCGTCCTTGCACCCGGGGCTCTTCCTGGCTTCTGGCTCTTCTCCGCTCTCAGGCCCAGCTGGAGATGCTGCCTGGTCCACTGCTGCAACCTCCTTCTGCTCTTGGGCCCTCCCCTCGCTCGGGGGCCATCGGTCCTCCTCGCGTCTCAAGGCGTCCATCTCACCCCGACTCCCTGGGCAACTCTGTGGTGGCTCCAGGTTTGCAGGCCTTTAACTACGAGGCTGCTGCTCACCTCGGGAAGGCCGCCAGGCACCTCCTGCAAGGGGAAGAGAAACTCCATGTTAGTCCCTGCCTTGCTGGAATGGTGTTGTGCTCTGATGGGGGCAGGATGAGACCGGAGGCGTCTGCTTAAAGGAAGAAAGAGACTCCCCAAGGGCTGCTCTGTCCCACAGCACTGTGGGTCCGGGGGGAGATGATGGCGAGCCCTCCACCTGGACACACTAGGCGAGAGGGAGGAGATCAGCACCATTCCCAGGAACAGCTGGTCGTGGATTTATAGGCACAATGAATTGGAGATGACATGAAGACGCTGGGAAGGCCAAGGGAGACCGCGCTGCCAAGAAACTGCTGAGCAGGAGTGACACGAACGGGGCAGACTCGGGGGACGGTGGCTGGGTGAAAGGGAGGAGATATCAGTGTGAAACGTGGGAGGCCGGATCCCCCACACAGCAGTGGGCAGGACGTGGGGTTCACCCCCGACATGAGGAGGAGACGGTTGAAAAACAGGGAGACGACAAGACACATCGGTGCTCGCAGGGCTGCCGGGAGAGGCGAGGAGCAGAGCCTTACCCAGGGAAACGAGGGCTCGGTAATTCCTCAGCATCTGATCCCGGTAAAGCTCCTTGCCTTCACAGATTTCACAGACACCAGGGCTGGAAGGGACCTCGGGAGATCATCGAGCCCAGCCCCCTGCCCCAGGGGCAGGAAGTCAGCTGGGGTCACAGGATCCCAGCAAGATAAGCATCCAATTTGCTCTTGAAGGTGTTCAATGTAGGCGCTTGAACCACCTCCGCTGGCAGGCTGTTCCAGACCTCAGGGGCTCGGACAGGAAAGAAATTCTTCCTTATGTCCAGCCTGAAACGGTCTTGCAGGAGTTTGTGACCGTTCGCCCTCGTCATCCCTCGGGGCGCTCTGGTGAACAGACGTTCCCCCAGATCGTCCAGCAGCTCCCACTCCTCCCGCGTGAAATGCACTGCCCTGTCTGCATACACCGCCGGGAGCTGCGGGCACAAGCGTCGCACCATCAGTGTCTGATGCCTCCGGTTACCCCGACTCAGAGCAGCCTTGGCGTGTCCTCGCCTCCCTCCCGTCTGAACACTTGCTCCAGGGACTGAGCCGGCTCTAGAAATACCCCCACAGCTCCCCGCTTCCCAGCCTCATGCCCTGGAGGACCCCCACTGCCCTCATCCTGGGGCTAGAGCCCCTTCCCCTGCACCCCCTGCCCCGATGGCCCCACAGCCCCAAAGTGGCCCCGGATCCTACCCCCTCACCAGCGCGCATAGACCCCCTGGGCCACCCCGCGTCCCAGCAGCCTGTCCCTGGGCTTCCTGGGAAAGCCCCTTTCCCCCTCTGCCCGCACCCTCTGCAAAGGCTGCAGAGCCCCTTGTGCCACCCCCACCCCGCTCCGTCCCCCACCACACTGCCCGTGTCCCTGAATCCTGACCTGCAGCCCCAGCCGACTCCCAGCCCGGCTGCTTCCGCCCCGCAGCCCTTTCCCCAGGGGGCTTCAGAGGAAAGGAGCAAAGCGGAGCCCAAGCAGGGGAGGTTCTGGGAGGGGTTGGGGGCTAGAGCCCCCCCAGATCCTGCCGGAGCCTCCCAGTGCCACCCCGAACAGTGGCGCCCGACAGGCATCCTGCCCTGCCCCCCCGGCCCGATCCCCCCCATTGCACCGACCTGCCCCGTGTGCACTCCCCGTACCACCTGGACCCCGCAACCCCACCTGCGGTGACTGGCCGCGGGCCCCGACGGGGCGGCCTCCGCACTGTCCCAGCTCCAGCCACCGGGCAAAGCTCCTGTGTCCCTGTGGACTTAGCCCAGGCCACCGGGCCTTGCCCTGCCCCACATGGGCCCGTTCCCCCGCCCCACTGCCTCCCTACCCTGGGCCCGATCCCTGCGCAACAGCACCTTGCACCTGGTGGGGCTGCATCTGCCTGGGCCACGGCCTGGAGGAGGCGGGATGCAAGGGGTTGCCAAAGGAAAGCCCCTGCCAGCAATGTGCCCCTGCACCCGGGGGGACTCCCCTGCAGCCTCCCCCCACCTCCTCCTCTCTCCAGACCCCCCTTCTTCACAACAGCCCCGGAGCAAAGGGCAGGAGGAAACAAGGGGAAAAGCAAGGGGAGGATCTGCATGAGAACAGGTGAAGATCAGCCGGGCTTTGTCTGCTCAACTCCTCTCTCCTTAGGCAGGACACCCAGAGGAGGTGGTTTTCAAAGAAAAAGAGTTTTGACTTAAAAAGAAAATCTTCAGCATGCTTGTCTGTGCTATCTGGAGGCATCCGCGCCCCACCACGTCCCGGCTTGGGCCTGCTAGTCGGACGCTTTTCACTGGACTTGGGGACATCTGAACTCCCCAGGTGACAGGACTGGGACGGAGGATGCTTGTGGGATGTAGGACCATACATGCTGTTTGCAGTAATGCCAGCCCCATGCTGTCAAAAATTGTGAGAGGGACTGTTAAAAATCAAGAGATTTGGAATGTAAATCATGAGATGTTATTTTTGAAGTCTATAAGTGTGTATTGGGGTGTGATCTGTGAAGGGCTGGGCGGGTGTGGGGGGGTGTTGGGTGCCAGGGAAGGGGGCTCCCTGCACAGATTGAGTTTCTGCCTGCTCGATCGATACGGCTTTTGGAACGATTGAGTTCTGCTCAGTTGATATGATTTGCAACTCATTTAGCTAATTTGACCTGGAATATGAAATATATTAAAAAAATAAAATTTGAAGCTCATGGCTGTTCCTTTCTCTACAAGAAAGGAGGTAGTGTTTAAAGGGGGGAAAAAGAGCTTTGAGTTTAAATAAAAAACTGCAGCACTTTCTTAAGTAAACATTTTTGCTTTAGGACCAAAAGGAATGATTTAGTGCAACGTAGTTGTGTGTGTGCATGTATGTTTGCGCATGCACTTTTTTTTTTTTTGCAATTTAGCTTTTCACTGAAATATTTTGTCGGATTTTTTTGTTTTAAACCCAAACCCCCCTTTTTTTTTTCTGGAAACCTAAATCATTTCCACCAACGCACCATCCTGAGCTCTGCCTGGATTCACCTCTGGGCACAGACACGCTGGACTTTGTTGGGGACAATGACTTGTTCCCGACAAGCCACTGCTCACACCAGGCAGGGCAGGAGCGAGGAGGCCAGAGGAAATCTTCCCAGAGGACAGCGTGGGGCAGGGAAGCAGCAGGGACATCCCTGGGGAAGGGACAGGTCGGTCCATGTGGTGCAGGAGGGGAGGTCTCCCCAAGGCCTGTATCACTCCTATGCCCATGGGTCTCCCGGAGCCCTGCAGCCCCAGCATCTCCTGCTCTCTGCACCCCGGGGAGCTGGCAAGAGGGGCAGGAGACAGAGAGGTGCCAGCCCCCGTGCCCTTTAGGCATGTCTTGCCCACAGCTGGGCATTGGTTGTGCTCTGAAGGATGCAGTTTCTGTCTCCTGCCATCGTCCATGCCTGTGCCTGGACTGTATAACAGGCGTGCCCAACTCACGTGGCCCTGCAGGCCGGTTGAGCCATGGGGGGCTGCTTGCTGGCCAGATGTTCAGCACAGGGCTAGTCCACAGGCTGCATCCAGAGCATGCCGCCACAATCTGGCATCTGTGACTGGCAGTGGCAGCATTATTGGTGCAGGCCCTGGAGCCAAAGCAGCCACTGCTCCTCCCCCCAATGAATTTCTGTTTTCACAAGCCAGATGATACAGCTCCGCACACTGGAGTGGGCCCACAGGGCTCATCTGTGGGCCAAAAATTTGGCAGGAGTGCCACTAACAGTGTCCCTGCTCAGCAACACCGCTATCACTCGTCCCACCAACAAACTCCTGGCCCTGCGGGGAGCGCCCGGAGCCGGATGACAGGGCTCCGTGGATTAGATGTGGTTTCTGACACCCCCGCTGCCTTTATCAGCGCAGCATAGAGCTGGTGTCCTGCTGCTGGGCTTGTTTGCACATGCATATGTGTCTGCTTGCTGCTTGTCACGCTCAGTTTTATCACACGCACGGTGTGCTAATGAGGACTTTCATCCGTTATTTTGGCTGCCTCATGCTCCGGCTAGTCTAATGTGAGGTCCTCCTCTGCTCATCATTGTTTCTTGCATTTCTTGGAGACCCATGAAGGTCTCATCCTTCAGCCTGTTCTTCCTGGCAGTGAAAGCCCAGTCTTCTAGCATCAACGGCAGCTGGATCATCCACTCATCAAGTCATCTCGACACTCGATCCCGACACTCCCCTGCAGCCAGAGGTGAGTCCAGATGTGGCTCAGGGTGGTACTGAGGCATGGGTGGTCTATCCTAATTACTAGAAGTGCAGATATGGCCCAGATCGGCTTCCCCAGGACTGGGTAGTCCAGAGGGCTCTGGTGCCCAAATTGGAAGCCATCACCAAAGCATGGACAAGGCAGGTTCAGAAGCCAGAGACAAGGGAAGCAGAGGGTTAGGCAGGGGCAGACGCCAGAACCAAATGTGAAACCAGAGTCGCGAGCAGGGAACTGAGATCAGACGCTGCCGAGGGTCTTGCCGGAGCCAGGAGCTGGAGTCAGAGCCAGGAGCCAAAACCAGAAGAGCAGCAAAGAAGCACATGAAGGTCAAGACCAGCAGCTGTCGGCTTTGCCTGGACAAGGAGGCTGAGGGCTGGGCCCAGCTTTTAAGCCCTGGAGATGTGGGTCCTGTTGCCTGTGGCTTCAGGGAACTGGCTGTCCCGATGGCCTCACTCTGCCCCATTGCACAGGGGACCAAATGCAGTGGACAGCCCTGTTTTAAATGATCTTAAACTCATCATCACAGCAAATCCACGCCAACAGGCATGGTCCCGGCCCCAGCATTGACCAGTCAAGGTTCTCTGGGTAGGTTTTCGAGCAGCAAACCCTCTTCCCATACAGGTTCACCTTCTCAGGCCACTCCAAATGCTGTCCCTACTCTCTGAGTCTGTCGGCCACATAGTTACTGCCTGGACACCTCCTGGGCCTCTTGTTCTGCTACGCTGCCCCCTCACTGGGGACACTACTCTAGCCCCTCACTGGGACTCCTGGGTCTGATGCCCCTTGGGCCTTGGGTCTCTGATGACATGCCTGGACCATAGGTGGAGGGAGAAAGAATTATTTGTGGGGGGCTGAAGGCATGCATGGCCCTCTCCACCACCCAGCAGGCAAGTCTATGGGGGAAGGAGCGTGGGGTGGGGGGGCAGATCAAGGCCCCTGCGGTGAGGGAGGGAGTGGGGCGCAGGCAGGGGGAGGGACTGGGATAAATGGGGAACTGGCAGGGCCGGGTGATGGGACAATCAGAGCCCGGGCAGCTCATCCGTGGGTATGAGGGGGCTTCTGCCGCTGTGCACATCCCGATCTGTGTGTGTGCAGGAGGCAGCTGCTGCTGCGTGCGGTGCTTTGCATGCCACTGCAGCTGCCCGCAGACCTGCGCGATGCAGTGCATCCCACTGTGGGATGGGCAGGGGACGCAGCGCAGGCCAACGGCAGCAGGCACATGGCATCGCACCACTCCCGAGGCAGCTGCAGCCGGGCACAAAGTGAAGTCCCCTCCCCTTCACAAAACTGAGCAGTACCTGCTTGCCATGCTGGGCAGCCAGTGATCCGTAAGCCAGGTTGGAGTGCGATCCTGGGAGCTGGAATGCCCCTCCCCACTCCTGCTGCAGCCACCAGGAGCCTGTGGCTGGGCTGCCTTGTGGCCCTACCTACTGCCCCACGTTTTGGGGGGAATAAGCCCCTGCCTTCCGCCACCTATGCCTGGACCCCTAGGCTGTCCCCTCTATAGGGTTACCCACCAGCTCATGGGGGCTGAGGCTTTCTGGTGCCTCATACTCACCTTTCACTAGGGAGGCATAGGTGTGGCATTTCTTGGAGACTGCCCCGCCGCAGGCAGACCCACCACACCATCCGACACCAGCAGGGTGTAGTTTCAGGTCATGCCCCAGGAACCTCCTCCATCCCCATAGCTCCTACCCTTGACCTCCAGATGTACTGGGAGCAGTAGATCTCCAGCTGAGCAATGTTCGTCCTTCAGCTCCCTGCAGCAACTGGCAGCTCTGCTCCTTTTCCTGTTATACCAGGATGCCCTCTTGCCGACATGTGACCACATAATTAGGCCTAACCACATCTGCTCCACAGCTGCCTTAAGCCTCTTAAAGTGGCAGGCACAACCTGTGCTCTGCCACACAGTTGTTTTATACACTGGGTGGAATCAGCAGAGACAACAGTTATTCACAGGGGAGGTGAATAAAGGTGTGTGCTCAGTGATGGGTTGTTAACCTCTTGGAGTAGCACCTACAGGCAATGATGAAGCCAAATGACCTTGGCCTTAGCATGGAAGCATCAATATTCACAATGGGAGATTACGACATGCTGCATTGCACGCAGAGGATCTTCTAGCAACACCCCTACCAAAGCAGCCCAGGATGCCATTAGCCTTCTTGGCACCAAGGACACACTGCTGGCTTCTTTTCAGCTTCTTGTCCCCTGTCACCCCCAGGTCCTTTTCTGCTTAGCTGCTGCGCAGCCAGTCAGCCCCCGCCTGCACCAGTGCATGGGATCGTTCTGTCCTAAGTGCAGGACTTTGTACTTGGCCTTGTTGAACCTCATGAGATTTATTTTCCCCCAGTCCTCCAATTTGTCTAAGTCACTCTGAATCTGTGATGTTCAACATCTTTATCAATGATTTAAAAGAGGATGTAGAAAGTGCACTGGCCAAGGTTGCAGAAGATACTAAATTATGGGGAAAAGCAGTTATGCTAGGTTATCGGATGTGGATCCAAGTGGACGTGGACAAGCTGGAAAGGTGGGTGGAGTGGAACAGGATGCAGTTCAGTAAAAATAAATGCAGAGTCCTTCATCTGGGAAGAAGTAACCAGAGACATGAATTTAGGTTAGGAGGAGATGTCCTGGCCAGAATGATGGCTGAAAAGGACCTCAGGGTTATGCTCGATCACAGGATAAACATGAGCTGCCAATGTGATGCTGTAGTTAATAGAACTAATAGAGTACTGAGATGCATTAGCTGATGAGTTGTGAGCAGGGCTAAGGCAGTGATATTCCCTCTGTACTTGGCACCGGTGAGTACTGGGCCCAGTTCTGGGCATCAAAAAAAAGACGTGGAGAATCTTGAAAGGGTTCAAAGAAGGGCCACAAGAATGATTAAGGACTTGGAGGACAAACTTATGAGCAAGTACTAAGGGATCTGGGACTGTTCAGCCTGGAGAAGAGAAGACTGAGGGAGGACTTGGTGGCCATCTATAAGTATGTAAGGGGTGTATGCAATCTTCCAGGTCATTAAAGAAGATTTTGAAAAAAACCTGTCCCAGGACTGACCCCTGGGGCACTCCACTTGATACTTGGGGCCACTGTTTCTACACTGAGTTTTGGGATGTGAACTGAGAGCTTGGAAAGCACTCAAGCTTTCCATTTTTTTTTTTCAATTTTGAAGCAGCTGCAAGTTCCTGGAAGTACATGATGACAGTAAACGTGTTTACAATCCTCATTACGGAGGAGGATATGATACTATGGCTTGAGAGCTACTGTGGAAAAGTATGTTACATTGAGAAGGTGTGAAATGTGGACTGTGTTTGGACTGTGCCATGGCATGTGTGGCGGGACAAGCCACCCATCTCGCTGTGCCCAGCCCAAAACCATGCTTTGGGAGTCTCCCCTGGAAATCCTACGTCCAGCTGCCCCCCTTTCCTGGAGTCCTGCCACAAGCCTGGGGTAGAGCTGCCACCACCCAGGCACTGGTCTCTGTTAGGGCTCTGCAGTCCGGGGTACACAGACCCAGCCAGCCTTGCAGGTGCTTTGCTCCCTGGAAGTATTTCTGGGTCTGTGTACCCTGGGCTGCAATAAACCCAACACAGGCCATGTGGGATGTGAAGCTGGGCTCTAAATATCCACCTCCAACTTCACTTGCTCAGCAGCATTTTGGGGTCTCTGGAAACTGAACCCAGGGGAGAGAAATCAAAAGGAAACATCTACTCGCTTTATCCCTCCTGGTGGGAATGCCATCATCCATATGGGAACTGCAGCCCTACATGGCTGTGGCCATGGGGGAAAGTGGAGGCCTGGCCTCAGCAGGTTCCCAGTGGGACTTTCCCATGTTCCTGGTCACTTGCTGGAGCTGCGGTGGGAGAGAAGCAGCCATTTGGCCTTTTTCTTTGCAGACAGGGAGGCTGGCCACGTCCCTACACAGGGCCTGATCCATTTTGGCTAGTAGGGGCCTTGTTGTGCTCTTATTCAACCCTGCTCCGGGCCCTGAACACAAGTGTTTATGCAGCTGTGCTTGTAAGACACCATCCTCTTCCCCTTAAGGCTATGTAAAAAAAAAAAAGAACAAAAAAACAACAACAAAGTGACGGTTTTCCTGTGCTCAGGGCAGGGCTGGGCTCTTCCTTGGGCCTTAGCAGTGAGCTCCTGGTTCCCTGCGAGGCCCTCCCCGCTGCCTTGGTTCAGACATGGGCTCTCTCCGCTGCAGCTTGGCCGTGTGGCTCTCCAGCTCGCTCAGCTCCACAAATTCGTCCTTGCACCCGGGGCTCTTCCTGGCTTCGGGCTCTTCTCCGCTCTCAGGCCCAGCTGGAGATGCTGCCTGGTCCACTGCTGCAACCTCCTTCTGCTCTTGGGCCCTCCCCTCGCTTGGGGGCCATCGGTCCTCCTTGCGTCTCAAGGCATCCATCTCACCCCGACTCCCTGGGCAACTCTGTGGTGGCTCCAGGTTTGCAGGCCTTTAACTACGAGGCTGCTGCTCACCTCGGGAAGGCCGCCAGGCACCTCCTGCAAGGGGAAGAGAAACTCCATGTTAGTCCCTGCCTTGCTGGAATGGCGTTGATGCAAAAGATTGCGGTTTGTTTCTTGGAGGCTCGCAAAGAATCTCAGACACACAGTCATTTAGCAGCACAAAAGGTGTATTTGCAAATAGGGTCAGAGCAGAGTCAAAAACTCAGATTACTCCGAACCCACCAAGGAATTTTTGCAGGCTGTATTTATCTTTTTCCTCCTGGGCACGTGTGCAGAAACAGGAACTCTTACAGCTCATTTCCGTTTCATACAAACATGCATGTGGTTACATCACTACATCCATCGCATGTATATTATAATTAACTACTTAAGTATGCAGGGCGGAGAGGTAAATATGCATCAGCTAATTGAGCATGCTCAGAAAGTACTATAGGTCACCAAGAGTTTAACCCCCCCCCCTTTCAAGGACACAGTCAGTTGAATTCCAGCTTCTGTAATCTGCATGAGAAAGGCTAGGGAGAAGCTGGGGGAGAGTCTGTGATTTAGTATAAGAAGAGCTATGGCAAGGCTGGCCAAGGAAAAAAGTCCTTGGCAGTGTTTCTTTCTTATCAGGTGCAAGATGCAAGTTGTGCATTTCTAACAATACCCCATTTCTAACAGTGTCGTGCTCTAATGGGGGCAGGATGAGACCGGAGGCGTCTGCTTAAAGGAAGAAAGAGGCTCCCCAAGGGCTGCTCTGTCCCACAGCACTGGTGGGTCCGGGGGGAGATGATGGCGAGCCCTCCACCTGCCTGCACAGACATGCTCCAGATGCCGAGTAGCATCGGTGAGGCTGCTCTCCGGTGCTCGCCTCCGTCTCTGGCAGTGCTGAGAGCAGTATCCAGCTACAAGGGTGAACAGCCTCACGCTGGATTTGGGGGTTGTCAGCAGGCGTGGGGAGCCCGGGCTTGCACTGGCCCGCCTGCTTCTGTGCTTCACGCGAGGGCTGCTTCTGTTTCGTACAAAAACCCAACAGGTTTCACCATCTCCAATAAATGTTCTGGGAGGGGAGGACTTAGAGCAGGGCTCTCTCTTGGGAACGCAGCAGGGCTGTGCTTCCTGCCTGCTTCCAGGGAAAGGTCTGGGGCAGGGAATGAGCCCACGCAGGGGTCCTCTGCAGACGGGTCCCAGATGGTCTCCACGTCACTGGAGTCTGCACTGGGGTAAAGGCTTTGGCATCACCTGCACATACACTCTGTGCTGAGTCCCAGGCCCTGTGATGCTCAGGGCCCCAGAGATTAAACAAGAAGTGGGAGAGTTTGATGTAAACCACAAGAGATTCACTTCCCCCACAATGAGAAAGCTTGAGAATCTGCAAATCCCTCGTCATCCCTTGGGGCGCTCTGGTGAACAGACTTTCCCCCAGATCCTGGTGGTCACCCCTGATAAACTTATAGGTGACCATCAGATCACCCCTGAGCCTGTGCTAAAGAGCCCCATGGCTCTCAGACTATCATTGTAAATCTGTTTTCCTGACCTCTGATCATGCGCGTGACTCTCCTCTGGACTCTCTCAAGCTTCTCCACATCCTTTTTGAATTGTGGAGCCCAAAACTGGACGCAGTACTCCAGCTGCGGCCTCACCAAGGCCGAGTACAAGGGGAGAATGACGTCCCGGGATTTGCTCGAGAAGCATCTATGGATGCAAGCCAGCGTTTTGGTCACTTTACTAGCCGCAGCATTGCATTGCAGGCTCATGTTCATCTTGTGGTCAATGATGACCCCCAAGTCTCTTTCTTCCATAGTGCTAGCCAGCGTAGCACTGCCGAGCCTATAAGGGTGCTGCAGGTTTTTCCTCCCAAGGTGGAGAACCTTGCATTTTCAGTGTTAAACACCACCAGGTTCTCGTCTGCCCATTTGCTGAGCTTGTCCAGGTCAGCCTGGATCACCCGCCTCTCTTCTGGCGTGGATGCTTTGCCCCAAAGTTTGGTGTCATCGGAAATATCCCCGAGGATGTTTCACTACCACCTGATCCCCCACCTGGAGTTTTCCCGGGTCACCACCCCTGGGTTGCTCGGGGACCACCCAATCTGAAGGCCTACTTCATGGGGCTGCCTCCCAGGTGAGGCTGGTTACTGGTCCAATTGGTAGCTCGATCCAGGTGTAAGTCCTAGTCCTTAAGAGCTGGGCCAGCAGCCAACCGCAGATTACATTTGTGGATGCCATTGGCTCGCTCTACCAATCCGTTAGACTGCGGATGGTACAGGATATGCTATGTCCATAACCTGCCCTGTTTCGTGGTCCAGTCATTCACAAGATGATTGCAGAAGCAAGGGCCATTATCCCTCTGTAATTCAATGGGCGATGGATACACAGCTAGCAAAGTTTCCAGTGCTGCACAAGTGTCCTGGCAGTAGCTCTTGCCGAGGCGTGGGAGAACACATCCCCGTGATAGCTTCCACGGCCACGAACACGTACTATTGCTTATGGGAAGTGAGAGGGAGGGGGCCCATGAAATCGCATTGCCATACTTGCCACACTATCTTTCCCCCACGTAATGAAAACAGGGTCATCGGGAGAGGTTTCAGTCCCATCTTGAGCTCCCGGCAGGCGATGCATGCATCAAATATTTCTTTTTTGGTTACATGAATGCCCCAAGACGCGGCCAAGCAGGTGGTTCTGTCACGCCCGGGGTGCCCGTGTTGTCGATGCAGTCTTTCTGCAGCTCATCCTCCAGGCGTGCAGTGGGAGGAGGAGTCGGGCAACGATGGATTTGTTACTTCATTTTCTTCTCCAACATGCAGGGCTTTGGTGCCCTTCTCCCTGGTCAGCTGATCAACCCGCCTATTCTGCTTTGCCTCCAGACTTTCCCCCGTTTTATTCGACTAACGTGTCGGATATACAGGGGAAGCCCATCTTGGGCCATCTTCCACAAGGTCTTCTGTTGTTCGTGGCTCCAAATGCCCTGTCCTCAACTTCTAAAATTTTCTTTGTTCCATTTAGTGCATCCCTCCAACTGCATCCAGGAGTTGCTGTAGATATAAATGGGCCTTACCGGGCATGGACCATGTAACAATTCCCATTCATCCACGGTGAGCACTGCACTGAGCTCGGCATACTGCGCGCTCTTTCCAAGGCCTTGTACCACTACTTGCTTGCCGTCTCGAACCCTGAAGGCAACTCCCCTCCAGGCACGACCCTGAGCAGCCCTGGCCGTAAACCAGACTGAGATCTCCATCTCAGGCGAGAAAGGGGGTGCTTCCTTGGTGGGTGATGGGTCACCGCAGCTTGTTTTGTCAGGATAAACATTAATCGTGCTTTCTGTGACTGTCTCAGCTAACACAGGGCGACCCTTCAGAGTCACTCGTTGGACCTGGCTCAAAATGTAATAAATCCACTTTTGGACTGTGGTGTCTTGGGCTCTTCTCCCAGGTGGCAGCTGGTGGTCCGACAGGGCCATCCCGAGGATAGGTATCGGAGTAGTGATAACTGTGGGCAGCGCTTCTCTGGCTTCCAGGGCTGCTGCTGCTGCACACAACATCCGCTCTGCGAGAGTGTACCTCGTTTCTGCCCCTCTCCAGCCTCAGCTGCAATATCCAAGGGGTTTTCCTCCCACCTCTGAGGAGTCCTTCTGCCACAGGCTCCCACGTGGTCCTCCTTCGCCAAAGCTCTCCCTCTGAACAGCGTGCCGCAAGGGAAGCATGAACGATTACTGCTTCCTTAAGGGCCCGTGAGGCATGTTCATGTTCCAGGCCCCGTTCCCATTCTGTCCTTTCCTTGCACAGATTGTACAAGGGACGAGCTAACACGCTAAACTCAGGAATGTGCACGCGCCAAAAGTTGAGTGCTCCCAATTGGGCCTGCAGGTCCTTCACATTAGTAGGGATGGGGGGCTCCACTATACTCTGCAACTCTCTAGTTGGTATTGCGGGCCCCCCATTTCGCCACTTTATTCCCCAAAATTCACATTGGGGCCCTACCTCTTGGATTTTTTGATCAGACAACATGAATCCAAAAGTACACACTCTCTTTTCTAATGATTCAAAGGCCTTGATGGCAGTTTTTTTTTTTGACTGCCCACCATGACATCATCTATATACTGCCACATGCACATGTCGGGGTACTCTTTTCGGACCTCATGTACTATCATAGCTAGAACCCCATGGGCCAGGGTGGGGCTGTGTATCCACCCCTGGGGTAACATGGTGTAGGTAAATTCCTGCCATATCCACATGAAAGCAAATACTGACCAATGGCTTTCATGAATGGGAATAGCGAAAAATATGGCCTTATATCAACGGGTCCCATCCATGCAGGCCTGTAACACCGGATGCCTTCTGTCACGGCTGGTAGAAATGGGACGGCAGGCATCAGATGGCCAGTATTAGCATTCAAAGCTCGAAAGTCAATAGTCAGCTGCCACCTCACATTTGTCTTATCCACTGGCCACACTGGATTGTTATACGGAGAGTGGGTTCGAATAATAGTTTCATCCTCCAGCTTCTGGCTTATAATACGCTGGATAGCTTGGGTGGCCTCAGGGAGAGTTTGATACTGGGGTTGGTGTGCTCCTTTCATGGGAGGCAGAATTAGTGGGGTCATACTACATCGAGTTACAGTTGTTTCTTACCATCATCTTAGAGCCATTAGGTAACGCGAAGGTCGCTTGGACCAGACGTCCCGGTCGTCTAGTGCCTTCAACCCCAATTACTTGATAAGGGGTTTCTTTCTCCCCCTTCCAGTCCGCGGAATCTGAAATGCAAATCTGGGCACCTATGTCTAATAGCATATTGATTGACTTTTTGCTTTTATGTACTTGAACCTGTATGGGTACCTGGATTAAGGAGCCAAAGTTGACTTCAGATGCCAGTCCCCGGCCCACCACCGCCCCCATTGTGGCCCCTTTCCTTGAGGGTCGGGCCAGCCAGACTTCCTAGGCCACAAAGTCAGAGGAGGTAAATGCCGGCGGTCCCACATGTGCCTGGGAAAATGTCAAAAGTCCCGCCCTTAGGGCAGAGACTTTCCCCGGTGACACTGCCGACGGCGCAGAAGGCTCTGCTTTTGGGCTTGCCCCTTCACTGCAGTGTTTAGCCCACAGCCCTCGCAGGGCATTGGTGGGCAGACCATCGATTTGCACCTTATTGAAACCGGCAGCCAACAAGTCTTTCCACATTTTTGTTTGTGGAGTCTTGAGATGGCCTTCCCCAGACTTCCCCGACAATTCGGGGGGTCAGGGGGTTTGTCCTTTCTTGGGATCACCACCATGGCCTTGGCGGCTTTTGTTGGTTCTGCAAGATAGGCAGAAGCTGCACTAATCGCCAGATCGCATCTCTTACCAGGTTGCCCGCTGCCTCCGGCTCCAAGGCCAGCAGGGCTGAGGTGCACTCCGCTGGTGCATCGGCAAAACCTCCTCCACATCAGTGCTGTCATGGCTCCTTCATCTGGCGTGTGCGTCCAAACTCCTGCACAAATGATTTCAGTCAGTGCCAATTGATACAAGCAACAGACAGCCTGCTGCACATTGGCCCATGCCCGAGGGGTGGAGTTAAGCTCTTCTTCCATATTACCGTAACTGGTGGTGGTCGCCTGTAGCGTGGCAGAAAACAAAGTAACATTTTCACCGCCTCCTGCAAACTCATTCAGCTGGAGTTCGGGTGCAAGATGAGTTGGTCCACCTTGGCACGGCTCACTGATATTGCTGAGACCCTTTCGCTATACATTCAAACTAGCCAGTCTATCACTGGCTTGCCCAGCTTGGATTTATGCTGCTCCTGTATATCTCGAATCTCCACATGGGTAAAGGAGCGTAGCTCTGTTCAGGGTCAATACTACTGAAAATGCTCGGCCGAGCTCCTCCCTCTGGGCAGGGACATACGGGGGGCAGTTCAGCACAAGTTTCGTCATTGGTCTCCTCCCCCTCATCTGTCCTCTCCGTGATCTTCCCAGACTTCAATTTCTGGTTTCTCGCCATACAAGCACCGTCGTAACTTCTCAAGGTGGGGCCCTACAGCCTGCACCAGTTGTGCCTTTCTCTGAAGAGAAGCGGCCACATGTGCAATCATAATCTTTCCTTCCCTGCGTTAATGCCTCCAGGCAACTCTGGGTAGCTCGCGCAGCCTCACATGCCACACTGTTGGAGTCCCTTACGTCCTCCAACTCTTTACTCAACCAGGTGACCTCCTCCCGGAGCTGGGCTTTCTCTTCCTCCCCTAACCACAGGTACGTGGCCAGCAGCCATGACAGGCACCCCTTCTTGGGTTTACCCTGGGCGGCAACAACGAACCTAGCCCACTGACTGGGTACGGTTTCCGGGTCACTCCAGGCAGCCCTCAAACTATCCTTATCCCACCCGGGATTCTCCGTCCCTGTCATCTCCTTAAGCAAAGCCACCAAAGGGGCCCACCCAACTCCCTCCATTCCAACCCTTCTCTCCAGATCAGAATCTCTCAATCCTGTTCATGACACCAAAAATGTCCCAGCTGCAGTGCGGGGGTTGGGGTTTGAGAGAGTGGTCAGGAGTGAAAAGGTAAGAAAGGTTTATTGATTTAACATACACACATCTACGCATAGCATAAACAAGACAACAATAACAGACAATAATATTTCACATTGGCATCTTATCGGCAGTCCCCTCTGATGCCTGATGTACAACAGGTCTCTCTTGATAAAAGCTCAGTGAAGTCAGGCATCCCCGATCTGCGCTGTCCAGGGGGGTAGTGGGAAGGACCCTGGTTTTTGGTCCTTGGGTCCTCAAGATCCGCCGGCTCGCTGAATCCAGGTCAGCAGCCAATCTTCAAAATGCGAGCTTCCTTACAAAGCTGCATCTTCCTTCTGCCAATTCCTGGATGTGCCAGCGAATTTATAGCTTTCTAAGCTATGCTGCTGGTTGACAGCCACTCACAGTCTTACACCAAGATCTCTCCTTATATAGCCAACCAATAGTAATCCAAGCATTTGCGTTACAACATATAAGGATAATTTTAGTTGCGCCACTACTCAACTGCTTACTGTGGCGAAATGCCAGGCTAGTGGTTCCGGCACCGCTTAGGGGAGCTGCGGGCTTTGCGGAGTTGTGCGAGCGCACGGCTTGTGGGGTGGAATTGAGGTAGCTTTTTAGCCGCCCTCGAGGTTCGCCGAGTTGGCACAAGCAGGCGACTTAGAGTAAGTTGTTAGTGTCTCTTAATCTATAGGGTGTCCGTTGGTTCACGAGGTTCCAGAGCCAGCCCTTGCATTCCAACAGCGGAGCTAGTCCAAAGCTAGGTGCGGCTGCTGGCTCCGTAGTCCCAGAACTGGTGAACGGCTCATTGAGATGAGTTGTTAGTAGTAGAAGTTATTACAGAGTAGATATAGGGTAAAACAAAAAGATTTTATTCACTCACCTGGCCTCACCCTCTTACGAGTAAGAGGGGAGGCCGGTTGGAACGAAGCTGCAGTAAATACAAGTATAGCGAGCGTAGGTATGCTGTCTAAGCTACGATGAGAGGCAGTTGAGAAGTGGAGTCTCCGAGGTTTCTTCAGTTACAGTATGCTGGATATAAAGGGGGTCTGTTGGTTCACGGGGTTCCAGAGCCAGCAGCTGCCGGCTCCGTAGTCCCAGAACTGGTCAACAGCTCATGAATGGGATACTCTATAGGGTGCCCGTTGGTTCACGAGGTCCCAGAGCCAGCCCTTGCGTTCCAACAGTGGAGCTAGTCCAAAGCTAGGTGCGGCTGCCGGCTTCTTAAGTCCCAGAACTGGTCAACGGCTCATGAATGGGAAATACAAAGCAATACTGTAACACGGTGAATCGTTGTCAGTTGTCGGATTTCCGAGGCCTTTGTCTTCGCTGGGGTACGCCCAGGCGGGGAGGCTGAGAACTGGTCTGTGGGGTGATCGGGCCCACAGAGTTTTTCAGTTGTCGTCTCTGCTGCTTCCTGCTTTTTTTGCCTCTTTTATAGATGTTCGTTGGACTGCCTCTATGACACTAACTATAATATAGGCTAAACATACAGAGAGAGGATAATTTTCTTTTACATAATAGTTACTAGGCAGATTTTCTACACAAGTTTCGTTTCTGCAATACTGACACTTTTTAGATAAGAGGTAAAATTTATAGAGTACAGGTGTGGGGCCTACTGCCAGTAGAGCATAGTACCAGGCACTTGTTTAGACTAACAGTAAAACTGCAAGGCAATAAAAAGCGGTACCAGGCACTTGCTTTGGTTAACAGCACAGGCCTCAAGGTTACATAAATGTGAAAGTGCCACACGGCAGTTATACAAAAAGGAGAAAATAATATAAAATATATGCTTTATACAAAGATAATATAAAACGGTTATATGCTAAATAATATAAAATAGTTACACTTACAAGGCCTCATACCAATTTTCTTTAACTAAACCTCTTCGCTATAATACATTTTACAATACACAGACAAAAAACAGGTAACATTTGGTCTTGCTCCATCACAGGGCACTCAGCAAGCACTTCACTTCAAGCAGGCACAACTCTTGACTGTCACAGATGATGGCTGAGGATGAAAAGTTTTTTTCTGGGAATTAGGGCAATTCATCACCAAGGTGCAGGAAAGGATGATTTTATAATAATTTTAGTTGCAATTAAAGCAACATACTATCCAATGGGATGACCAGCTCCAGGACAGCACAGCAGAATAAGGGCCAGGGCCTCAGTTGGGGCTAGGGCCTTGAAGTTGGGCCTGAAACAATAGGCATGGGCTAAGGACTGAGACAGCAGGCATGGGTACCCCAAAGGTGACAAATAACCCACTACAACCAGGGTGCTCAAGAAGGGAAATTCGAGACAGGGGACTGGGTGTTAGTACTGCTTCCTGATCAAGAGTCAAAGTTACTTGCTTGGTGGCATGGGCCCTACAAGACTGTGCATCAAGCAGGACCTGTTGATTATGAGGTACACCAACCTGACAGATGGAAGAAGAAGCAAGTGTATCACATCAACATGTTGAAACCGTGGCAAGAGTGAGAGGGTCTGTGGTTAGCATCATACCCTGAAGAACCTGAGTTGGGGCCCTTCCTGGGAGAGGAAGATAGAGGGGGTGATGTGGACCTGGCCCCTTGGCTATCAACTCAACAGTGATGACAAGCAGCCGAGCTGATAGAGGAATATGGGCACGTGCTCCAAGAAAGCCACAGGGTAACTCGGGACATAGTACACCGAATAGAGACACCACCTGGCCAAGTCATCCGGGAGAACTGGGGGCGGATCCCCCCAAAATGCAGACTCAAATAAAAGAAGTTGAGATGCTGCTGCAAAGGGGACTCATACAGGAAGCTCATAGTGACTGGTGGAGCTCAACTGTTGTAGTCCCAAAGCCAGGTGGGAAGATCTGCCTATGTATCGATTTTCGAAAAGTAAACGCTGTGGCAAAGTTCGACGATGCCAAGGGCGGATGAGATGGTAGAGAATATTGGGCGAGCCGGCTATACCTCTACATTGGATCCCACAAAAGGCTATTGGCAGGTCCCGCTAGTACCAGAAGACCAGGAGAAGACGGCATTTGCTACCCCCTGGGTTTTTTTTCAGTTCCAGCGCATGCTGTTTGGGTTACACGGGGCTGCCACAGCTTTCCAGCAGCTCGTGGATCAAGTCTTAGCTCTTCACTGGGGCTACATGGAGGCCTACATCAATGACATTATAGAGTACACTACAGACTGGGATGGACATCTAACAGCCCTTCGAGCAGTACTGCAGGATCTGAGAAGGGCAGGGCTAACAGCCAACCTGAAAAAATGCACCACTGGGGAGGAAGAGACATGCTTCCTCAGGGTCCAGGCAGGGAGCGGCAAGGTGCAACTCTTGCTGGACAAGGCAGAAGCACTACGGAGGTATCAAGCACCACGGACAAAGAAGCAGGTGAGAGCATTTTAGGACTCACGAGATACTATAGAAAATTTGTGCCTCACTTCGCAGAACTTATGGTGCCCTCCACAGAGCTAACTCAGGTAATGTGGACCCCGGCGGCGGAAAGAGCATTTCAGGAAGTGAAAGAGGCATTATGCCTGCACCCACTGCTGTATACGCCGCATTGCAATAAAAACTTCACAGTGCAGACTGATGCATTAAACACGGCCATTGTTGCAGGGTTAATGCAGGAAGCTGGAGGCGAAGAACACCCACTAGCTTATACAAGCAGGACGTTGCACCCCCTGAGAAAAATTATGCCACAATCAAGAAAGAGTGCCTGGCAATCAAAAGGCCCATAGAAACATTCAGATAGTATTTGTCAGGGCGAAAGTTCACGCTAATCACCAATCATGCACCGCTGTGATGGCTACAGAACATGAAAACCAATAATCTGAGACTAATGAGGTGGTCCCTCAGTCTACAGCCATATTGTTTTGTGGTAGAGCATCGCCCAGGGACCAAGAAGGCCAATGCCGACTTCTTCTCACGGCAATAGGAGACAGAGAAAGATGTGGAGGAGACGGATAAACCCCAGACAAAAGAGAAGAGAAGGGGGGATGTAACCGGGAACTGGAGCCCTGGCACTAGGAAGCATGACAGCTGCTTTAAGACCAGAACTTGCTGGGCACAGCAGCCAGGGGTTAAAAGCTGAGCCTGGCCAGCTGGTCAGGGGACTGGAGTGACAGGTCGCCAGAAGAGAGCTCAGGCCAGAGCAATATAACCCCGGGAGAGCCGGGGCAGCAGGTGAAGCCAGCTCTGCAGCCCCCTCTGAAGCTGAGCTGCCCCCAACACCACACGGCTGCCCCGGGGGATGATATCCCACCCCAGAGACCTGGTGCAACACCAGGGCCCGTGCTGCCCCATCAGCTCCTGCCTGGAGACCTCAAGGTGCTCGTCCTGCAGCTGCACCTCCAGCTTCACCTGTGATGGGATACCCCAGACCATGACCCCCTGTCCCGGGCCCAGGCTCTGCTCTGCCCAATGCCTGCAATTACCCCCGCTCAGAGCGGCCTCGGGGTGTCCTCACCTCCCTCCAGCCCGCAGCCCAGAGCCCCCTGCCCTGATGCTCCAGAGCCCCTTCCACCCCCCGCCCAGCCCTACCAGTGCCCCTCACTCCCCACCTGCAGCCCCCTCCATAAAAAAAGCAGCCACCCACAGGCTGGGAATTGCCGTATTACAAAACAGCCCCAAATAAGCAACCTCTACATAAAAAATCTCCAAAAACCGCAAGACCCCTGGACCAACACCGCCTTCCACCTTGGGGAGATCACAGCCTGGGCCATGGGATGGAAGAGCCGGGATTCAAGGGGTTGTCAAAGAAAAGCCTCAGAACAGCAATGTCCCCCTGCACCCTGGGGGGACTTCCTCTGCTGCCTCCTCCCTCCTCATCCTCCTCCTTCCTCCAGACCCCGCTTCTGCACAAAGGCTCAGAGCAGCTCAGCACAAGGGCACAAAGCCCTGGAGCAGAGAGCAGGAGGGGAAACAAGTTAAAAAGCAAGGGGAGACTACTAACCTGGCAGGGGAATGCCATGGCCAGGATGATGGCAGGGGAACTGACCTGACCTGCAATAAAATAGCACTGTGTACTGGAGGTCGCACCCTGTATGCTTGCAGTCAGGATGATCTAGGAGAGCCTCATAGTTATCTTCCCCTGGCTGGCTTCCAGCGGGAGGCTCTCGGGTACACGCCGACTTTGTGGCAATGGGAGACTCCTCCCTAGCTTCCTCCTGGGGCCGTGCGGCCAAGGGCAAGCAAAACTCGGTGGCCTCCGGGCTTGGAGGCTGCAGGTAGGATGCCCGCCAAAGGATGTGGAAGCATCTGGAGCCCCAGACTGGGGTGGAGGATGTTTGCTGGTAGTAGTGTCAGGCTGGAGCTGATTTTCTTTTAGCCATTTTTGCTTTTGTTTTGCTTAGCCTAAGCGTAAGTATTATTTTTCTTTTTCTGTTTGAATGTGCTATGCATGTGGTCAGGTTAGAAAGGAAGCGAAGACAACATCCTGTTCCAACGGCTGAAGATTGCAGAAGGAAAAACCTGAAGCAAAGAATCAGCCTGAACAGAAACAAGCAAGTCTGAACATCTAACTGACCTGCAGCTGGCACATGAACACCCTGACCACAGCGCCAGCTGGCCAGAAAGGCGCCCGCCCCGTTCCCCAAACCGCTATGCCACAGGCACCGGGCATCCTCTTCTCACCAGTGCTGGCAGCGGCATGGGGCAGGCACTTCCCTGGGGCAGGAACAGCAACACCGGGCCCCTGAGCAGGGAGAGTGACCTGGGTCTGATCCGGGTTTTCCCCTCTTCCTCTCTCCCTCGCAGCCTCCAGCATCCAGGGCCATGATAGAGGTTGCACTTTACAACCCGATAATGTGTTACCACCCCTCACATGATGCCCGTGCATGGGTTGCATCTTGTTTAGGAGCCCAATCATCACGTGATAACTAAATTCTCGATGGATGTAGTTTAACTGAACCAGATGCAGCTGAACCAGGTTCTGCAACTGATTTTGTACCGTCTGTCAGGCAGGTGCGATTTAGGATCTGTCATCCTTGAGATTTACGTAGTTTGTCCACCAGGTGTTGCTCCAGAGCCTGTAATTTCTTATCTCCATGCTTCCTTGTTGTGGTGGGTATGCGGGGGGATTGCAGGGGCAGGGCATGTGGCAGGGGGGCTGTGCACAAGGGGAGAATGTGGCAGGGGAGCCCACACTCCCCACACACTCCCATACCCACATACCCCACACCCACACCCTCAACACCCCTTCACAATTCCCCCAATAAAGCCCCACACCTACACCTTCAGAAACCCCCCCACACACCCCACAAATCCCCGTGTGCACACTTCCTCAGACACAAGTACCTCCATATATTTCTAAAGAAGGTTCAAATAGTGTTATATTTAGTTTAATATTTTTAAAAGTAATTAATTTTGCATCATTTTGGATTTTTATGCACCTAACTTTGAATTTTTCTGCACGTAATTCTCTGAGGTGTAATAATGGTTCAGGCATGGGTGTGAGATGGAGCTGAGACCAGGCATACTCAGTGAAGGGCATAGACATTTTTTTTTGGAAATATGTGTGTGTGTGTACACATACACACACACACACAAAGTGTCCCACATAAGCATTCCTACACACACCTTAAAATGCATTTAAAACCCGCACACCCGTCACAATGGACTCCCCACGCCCCCGCACACCCATGCACAGTCCTTTCCTTAACACAGTTACTTAGTTCTTACCCCGCAGTTGGCATTTACATGTCCACTTATTCCCTGTCTTTGTTGTTGTCACTGTTGCTTCCACTACTGCTGACACTGCCGCTGTCATCGTAAAGGGCACAGACATTGACGTGAGAAGGAGCTGAGACCAGGCGCACTTGGGTGTGAGATGGAGCTGGGACCAGTCACGCTTGGTGCAGGGAAAGTAAAGGAAAAATAAGGTGCAAGTCAGGAGTGGTGAACGATCCTTCCCTACTTCCCCTGCACCCACAGCTACAAAGATAATGCCTCTTTAGCACAGAGATTCCTTGCACTTTTAAATGCTCCATGTCCCCCACTGCTTGGGGATTCCCTGACATGCACTAGCTGTCCAGGATGCGAAAAGGGGCTTGCTCTGCCACTGCTTGAATTCACCACCCTGCCAGACATCTGACACCTTCAGGTATCCAGACGGGTTCCCCCATTACCTACTCCTAATTTACACGGTCACAGAGCACCTTTTACAACTGACCTTTCCACTCAGGAGAAACCCCAGCATCTGTGGTCTCTCCTCTGCAAGATGAAGTTGCCTTTCTACCTGGCAGAACTCTTAACATCTTGGATTTCTCCTTTGCCTGATGAAGGGCATCTCAGCCGGAAAGCTTCCTAAGAAAAAAAGATTGCAACTATTGAGTTGGCCTAATAAAAGATATCACCCCTGCCTCAAGAGTTTTGTCTGCCTATACCCTTAGACCAACACAGCTACAACCAATATCCCTTTCCCCATTCAGAGCTTTTCTACAAGACATCTGCATGGCTGTCTCCCATTGACGCATGACTGGGGCTAATTTTTACTTTAAGTTTTATCCACTCATCCATGCCAAGGGAACTTGTGCTACAAGGTAGGTGAAGATAAGCCATGCTGCGAAGTGTGGGCCACACTGTGACTGACGTGTTAGCAGGAGAGCTGTGTTCCTGTAGCACAAGGTTTGCTAAGCCAGTCCCTGAAGGCAGACTTAGCATTCAACCCATCAAACCTTTCTAAGATCCCCTTTTCAGTCCTCAGCAATAAAGGTTCACAAACAAATGGACAGAAACTGGAAGGCTAGCAGGTCAGAGCAATTAATGAGCAATCAACTTGGTAATATTTAAGCTTTTAATGGTCATTTATTTATTTAAGGTTAAATATTTAAGCTTTCAGTGTATTTAATTTAAAGCTAAGTAAGTTAAGCTAAATTAAAATCAAATAGATAATCCCAGCCTTGTCTGGGATGATGTAGCTGGGGCTGGTCCTGCTTGGAGCAGGGGGCTTGACTAGATGTGACCCCTTGAGGTCCTTCTAACTCTCATTTTCTATGACTCCATAGTGCACTTCATCCCATGTATAAGTCTGCTCTGTCCCCAGGCCTGTATCACTCCTGTGCCCATCAGCATACACGACTGGTAGGGGGCCATGGGAGGGGGCACGTGCCCCCCCAACAGGGCTGTCCCCACTGCTGACACCGCCGGTGGCATCTGCAGGTGCTAGCCAGCTCCACCCTGGCTGCTGATGCCGATGGTGGCATCTGCGGGTGCCCCCCTAGACTCAGGAGCCACCAGTCACCCATGCCCATGAGTCTCCCTGAGCCCTTCAGCACCCAGCACCCTCCTTCTCTCTCCACCCAGGGGGGCTGGCAAGAGGGGCAGGAGACAGAAAGGCACCAGGCCCCATGCCCTAAGCCATGATGCCAGAGCCACTGGGCATCATCTTCTCACCAGTGCTGGCAGTGGCATGGGGCAGGCACTTCCTGGAGGCAGAGGCAGCAACACCAGGCTCTTGAGCCCCTCCTCAGCCCCTCTGATAAAGGCTTCACTTCCTAGTGCTGCCTCTGGCAATGGCCAGGGCCTGCTCAGAGCTCTGTGTCCTGCTCCTGTCCCAGGGAGCTGCAGCCTGTGGCTGCCTCTGGTGCAAAGTCTGTGGTTTGGGGGCTGTTTTGTAATACAGCAGTTCCTGCCCCATGGGTTGCAACTGCAGAAAGAAGATGGGACCCCCAAAGGGGCAGGGGCTGCCGCTGCCTCCTCCTGCCCGAACCTTTGAATACGGGGTTAAATTAGATGCGACCTCCTGAGGACCTTCCCAACCCTCGTTTTTTTATGATTCCATGGTGCACTTCATCCCATATGTAAGTCTCCCCTCAGCCAAGGACACGGCCCAATTCTGGTTGGACCATAGAGTTCACATCCACAACCTTCCAAACAGCATAACCGTCAAATGTAGGTCCAAATCTGCCTCCTGGTTTTGACACAAAGTCCTGCAAATAGGATTACAAGGAAGCTCAGGAAGTCATCTAACCCAACCACCTTCTCAAAGCAGGACCAGCCCCAACTACATCATCCCAGCCAAGGCTTTGTCTAGCCGGGTCTTCAAAATCTCCAAGGATGATATCGTGGGGGACAGTGCTGCTTTGAGTAGGCTGTTGGACTAGATCAGAGGATCAGGGACCAACCATGCTTATTTTGTGGAGGATGGAATAAAAGCCTGAGGGAACGGTCAGTACTATAAATACCTTCAAGGAAACAGCATGCACATAGGGAGGACATTACTTATAACCTCAGAAGAAACACCAAGGCCAGAAGGTATGAAAGGGAAAGTTGAAATAACACCGTCAGTCCTTAACCCTAACAGGGAACCCTGCATCAGGAGCATCGATACTGAAGCCCTGGCTACCTGAGGCCTCATCTATGTCATTAGCAGGTTGGGGGCTGTAGGTCTGAGTTGCCCCTTTGTGACAAGGGGCAACCTCCAGGGCTCCGTCACAGTACTGGCCTGCCCACCTGTCCGGGGTGGTCTGCCCGGTCTTTCCTGCCATGCCTTGCTAGTATGATACTTGTAATAATGTGGGAAGCTGCCCATTTAATGCCCCGATGACTAGGGCTTTACACACGACTTTAACTTCCCCTTATCGAGTTCCATGCCTTGCAGAGGACACCCATATTGCGCAGTGCCTCACACCAACCCGTGCTCCAGGGTCTCACTGGGACTCTCACCCCACCCTGGAGCTCGCCACCACTATGCCGCCACACTGTGTATTCAGCTACTCACTATGACTCCCCCGGCCCCTTACTGGCTGCGCTCAGCCTTTGGGCTCTGCTTGCCCCAGGTATCCTCAAATCCGGACGGCACACCCTCTCACTGAGGCCCAGCTCTGCCTCTGACCTAACTTCTCCTTCGCCCCTTTTCTAGGGCAACAGCTTGCTTCCCTCACTGGAGCCCGGTCCATAACTTACTTCAGTGCAGCCCTTCAGACTGCTCCTTGCAACCCTACTCTGCACCAACCTCTAGCCCCACTCTGGGCTTTTCATTTCCCTTTCCAGGGGCCAGATGGGATCTTACCCTGCCATGAGGCTCAGGCATCTCATAAACATACCTGGCCCTTTCCTGTCTCCCTGCTGAGACCAACTCCATGCCCCCTTCCTGGGGCTCGGGGTCTGATACCCAATGGGCTCAGGTGTCCACAGACATGACTGGCCCCCTGCTTTTGATTACCCACTGAATGGTGGGAGCTGGTTTTAGAAGATGCCCCTGCCCGCCTTTCACTGGGGAGGCAATTGGCCTGGCATTTCTGGTTTTCTAACTGTTCATTATTAGTTATCAGAAAGTCCCAATTTTGACTGAATTGCCTTAGTCAGTAACAGGGAATTATCAACAGGGATCCTGGTTTTCCCTGTTGATAAAAGAATCATAAATTCTCTGATTAAAACCCCAAAATCCATTATTAAAATGAAAGGCCCCTATATATATATATATATATATATATATATATATATATATATATATATAGGTATGAGTTGAACACAATGTTTTATTGATATATTTACAATTTTAAAGCAATTTGGAAGCCTACTAGTGCCTCAATCACTATAATAAAATAAATTGAAATACCAAAATACATTTTGGTATTTGATTCTGGGTTTTTTTTATCATGAAAAGTCAGAGCTCCCCCTGCCCCTTAGCTCACAGAACATAGTTCCAGGCCCCTCACTCCCAAGCCACAGCCCCCCAGCTCTGCTGGTTCCCCTCACTCCCCCCCATGACCCACCCCAGCCCTTTCACCACCCCTCACTCCCTCTCCTCCACAGCCCCCTGGCTCTGCTGGTGCCCCTCATCCCCCCCCACAGGCCACTCTCCCTCCAAGCCCTGCCCTTGGGGACCCCCAGCAGCCAGGGCTATGGGGCCAGAGACAGGGGCTGCCTTGCCAGGGTAGCATGGAGCTTGCAGCAGCAGCGATCTTCTGTGCATTGCCCTGCTCTGCCCTGCCATGCTGAGTCCTACCCCCCGGGCTGCGGAGGCCCTGGGGGAGGGCAGCAGGGTAGGGAGCCCGAGTCCACAGCAGGCAGCCCATGCTTGCCCTGTGCACATATCTGAGGGGCACAGGCACCCCCTGGCCCTCTGGGAGAGTGTGTAGTAGCTGGGAGCCATCCCCAGTCCATTGCCCCCCAGATGAGTCACCCGCAGCCCATCCCACTCTCTGCTGGGGCCAGTGACCGCGCGTTCCAGCCCTGGGCCCCAAGCCCCACGCACCACCCAGCTGGGCAGCAGCCCCAGCCCCAGCCCTGCCCAACTCCCTCCCTCCCTCCCTATGGGGGCCTCAAGCCCCCACCCCTCACCCCAAGCCGCCAGACTTACCTGTGGGAGCTGCTCTCCAGGCTGCCTGGCAGCCCCCTGTCCAACAGCACTCCTCCCAGTCCCCCCACCCCCTCGCAGGCTGGAGCTCTTCCAAACTGCAAAGAGCTCTTTGCAAAACAGCACAATGCATGGGTTTCTCAGTTAAAATGACAAAGCCCCGTTTTCCTCGGGTAAAGAGGGAAACCCGCTGTTTTCTCCATTTCCCCATGGGAAACAGAAAACCTGGATCCCTGGATATCAATCTCTACCAAGCTGGAACACATCAGGAAATGGATTTAACCCCTGGGAAAACACAAAGTGTTTGAGGAGTCGTCCTTGGAAGATCAAAGGAACCACTGAGGCAATACAAGAGGAAACATGGATCGGCCCACATATGGAGAATGTCTCTTCCTGCACATAACCATGAGTTAATGACAAAGAAATATTTACTATAGCCATTAAACAAGGATAGACATTTCACACAGTCACATACCAGACACACAGGATCCTGCTTAAATTCATCATAAGTAGAAGTACGACAAGCTGGAAGTGATGCCTCATTATTTCGTTTCAGAAGTTCCCAGCCACAAACTTACATTCTCTTGCTCTATGCAACTGTTGTCAATATTTTGTAGTTTTAACTTCTATGAGTAGGCCCAGCCCAGCTCCAGCTTCCCAGTCTTGAGTGGACCACAGGGAAGCTACGGGCAGAGGCTGGCCCTGGAGCTGTGACCACCGAGGGTTTCTGAGGGCCAGTGAGGCAAGGCAGAGTCTTGTCCAAGGCCAGGGGTCAGACTGGAGGGTGCACAAGGACATGGAGAGGGACGGGATGTTTCAGGTCCCTAAGCATCAATATTCGTGCTGCATTTCACCCAGAGGATGTCCTCATACATTCCCTGCCCTTCCACAGGAGAGGCAGGACCTGACACAGGCTGCACCTCCTTCGCCCCTGCTGCCCCATTTCACTCAGAAAAGGGACTCGGCTGCCCCCGTGCCAGATGTTCCTTGAAAAGCCCCCAGGGCAGGGTCCTTTGCTGCCCAGCAGGACATGGAAGCAATGCCTCAGATGTGACCAACTCCTGGCCCTCACTGTGACCAACATACCCTCCATTTTGCTAAATCCTATGGAAAGAGAAGGGGCTGGGAAATCACAAGGAGATATGCCCCGCCTGCTCTGTTCCCACCTCACAGCTCTGGAGAGCACACCCAGGGATACCATGTTCAGGTCTGAGTCTTTATTAGCACAGACTGTGTGACAGGAAGCCACCTTTGTTTCTCCCCAAAATCTCTGTGCTGTGACAATGTGATTAGGATGGGCCCAGCAGAGGAGACACACCTCTACCCTAGCTCTTTAGGTAACCTGAGCTGGCTGCAGTCCTGAGGGAGGGGGGAAACCTGCTCCCTCTGCCTATGGGACTGGTATCACCTACCTGGGTGAGGGGCATCTACCTGGTGGGCTAGATTCTGCCCAGCAACTAGTGATGTATTTCAAATGGGTTGGCCAACAGCCAACAGGTGCTGGACCAGGTGAAGGAGGTCACAGGGGCTATATAAGTTAAGACTGCCCAGGAGGAGGGGGCAGCAGCCACGCGGGGGACTCAGACTTAGAGAGGAGCTTGACCATCTGAAACTGGCTCTCTCCCCCATAGCTCAGGAGCTAGGAACGGCCTGCCTCCGGAGGGGATCTCCAACAGCCTCGGGATGATGCTTGTCAGTAAGCTACTCGAGATCTGGGTAGATATCTAGCTGGCAGTAACTCAGATGCGTGATCAAAAGGCTACCTCAGCCAGACTGTTTTGCTCTATGGGATTTCTACGATATTGCTCTACCTTGTACCCTATTTTCACCCTACCCCTGTAATCAATACAGCTCTCCTTTGTGACCAGTGTAGGAGACTTATTGAGGGGTGGGTCTAAATTATGCCTAAGAGACCTCTTAGGTCTCCAGACTACGAGGGACTTCCCTTTTTGGCCCCCGATTTGGTGAAGTGCCCCAAGTGCCTGTACTGGGTCGAGTACCCATTGGACTTTCGGCCTGTGTTTCCCCGAGGACACAGGGCTGAGACAGTCCCCTCTCGGGGTGGTGGCAGCTTACGTTACCCCCAGGCTAGCGAGTGTGGTCCAGGAAGGGGGTCAGCCAGACGCGAGGTGCCCCCAGGGAGGCACTCAGAGCCTGGAAGGTCGGGCACAGGGAGGTGGGTGGCTCAACGCAGGAGCGCCCCCTACTGGCCCACCACAGACTGTATTATAGTAAATGCAATAAAGGGCAGAAGGGCAGGGGGAATGCAGAGTTCTGGAGAGAGACAGAAAAGCAAAATCTGCCTAACTGGCTCAGGGGTGGCAGTAGCAGCTCCTTGCAGACCCCGATGGGTCTCCGCAGACCTGGGAGAAGGGTCCCATGGTGGTGAGGAAAGGCAAGGTAAAGCTGGAGGGCTGGGAGTGCTTCTCCAGCCATAAATGTCCTCCTTGCTGCACATCAAGAGCCTCACATAAAGGAACTCTGGGACCAGGAGAGAAGATGAAGCTGGGAGACAGCCAAGGACAGTCCCTGGGTGTCACTTGGAGCCAGCTGTCTTGGGGAGGGCACCCTAGGGTGAAGGCACTTCTTCCCTGGGGAGCACTGGCTGCTTTTAGGGAATGAGGGGGAAGGCAGAGGCTCCAAGGCTGACACAAAGGCCATCTCATTACAGGTTCCCCCAGCATCTGTGCTGGTGTCTGCTGGTCGTGTTTCCTCTGAGCCCCTTCCCACCAAGCAAGCCTCTGGGTCCCCGGGGTCCTGCATCTACACTCGGTGCAGCAGTGCAGCTGCTGCACACTCTGCGCACACTGGTGCTGGGACAGGTCTTGCCGGGTGGCAAAGGCGGTCTTCTCTTCCATCCTGCCAGTGAGCGGTCGAGGCAGACGTCACGAGATGTGCATAGCAGAGACCAACTGGAGGCTACAGGAATGGTGCTTCGAGGCGGGCTTTGACTTCCTCAGCCATGACCGGCACATCGTGATGAGAGACATGCTGGGATGGGATGGGCTCCACCTTTCCCCTAAAGGTAAGCGTGTGTTCTCTTCCAGGTTGGTGAACCTCCTTCGGCGGGCTTTAAACTAGGCTCGTCGGGGGAGGGGGAAGATGAGGGCAGAGGAGATGATGAACTACCAGGCCCAGCAACAGCCAGCGAGCCCAGACCAATGGTCAAAAGGGAGAAACAGGTAAGTGATGGGGGACGGGGCATTGCTGAGACTAGGGGGTCAGTGGGCACAACCGTTGGAGGCCTCAAATGCCTCTACACGAATGCTCGAAGTATGGGGAAGAAGCAGGAGGAACTCACCCTCCTCCTAGCTGTCACCAGCCCTGACATAGTAGGGATCACAGAAACGTGGTGGGACTCATCGCATGACTGGGCGGTGAGTGTCAAGGGCTATAGGCTATACAGGAGGGACAGGATAGGAAGGAAAGGTGGAGGAGTAGCACTCTACATCAAGGAGGAATATACTTCCTCGTTAATTAGCAAGGGGGTAGAGGGGGGGCACTCTGAGGTGCTCTGGGTTAGAGTAAAAGGCAGTCCAGGGGAGAGAGACTTAACGGTGGGAGTCTACTATAGACCTCCCAACCAGGGAGAAGAGCTCGACCAGGAATTCTTAGGTCAGCTCACAGAGGCAGTGAGGGCTAAGGATGTGGTCATCATGGGAGACCTGAACTTCCCAGACATCTGCTGGGAGGAGCAGTCAGCCAAGTCTGATCGCTCACGTCGGTTCTTAGCCAGAGTGCAGGACCTCCATCGAACCCAGGAGGTGCACAGTCCCACCAGGGGAGACGCCTTGTTGGACCTGGTGCTGGCCACGGGTGACGACCTGGTGAGGGGGCTGCGGGTGATGGGCCACCTGGGAGACAGTGATCATCGCTTGCTGGAATTCACCATCCAGCGTAAGGTGGCAAAGGGCTGCAGCAAGGCAACAGCCCTAGACTTTAGGAGGGCTGACTTCAACAAGCTAAGGAGGATCGTTGGGGAAGCGCTGAGGACCCAGAGGGGAAGGGAGCCAGATGTCGAAGGTGAGTGGTTGCTCCTTAAGGAGACGATCCTCCATGCCCAAAGGGAGGTAATCCCAACAAGGGTCAAAGGGAGCAGGAGGGCACATAAACCCCCATGGCTCACTAGGAGCATCTGGGAATGTCTCCTTGCTAAATGGGAAGCATACACCCAATGGAGGGATGGGGTCATCACCAAGAAGGACTATGTTACAGTCGCCCAAGGATGTAGAGGGGCAGTCAGGAGGGCCAAGGCAGAGATGGAGATAGGACTAGCTTCCCGGATTAAGGACAATAAGAAGTCCTTCTTCAAATACATAGGGGGTAAAAAGAGGGTCCCGGGTAATGTGGGGCCCCTGCAGGACACGATGGGCAACTTAGTCATCACGCCAGATGACAAAGCTAACATATTTAATGATTTCTTTGCCTCTGTCTTCCTAAGTAGGGACCAGTTCAGCCACCTCCCTGCTGGGCCCCCCTCGGGCCCCGGGAGAGACACGCCTGGGCCAGTGGTTAGCGAGGAGTTAGTTAGGGTACTTCTGGAGAGGCTGGACGTGTTCAAGTCCGCTGGTCCGGACGATCTTCACCCTAGGGTTCTCCAGGAACTGGCCGAGGTCATTGAGGGACCCCGGCGCGGCTCTATGAGCACTCGTGGTGCTCTGGCGAGGTGCCGGAGGACTGGAAGAGGGCCAATGTGGTCCCTATCTTCAAAAAGGGAACAAAAGAGGACCCGTGAAATTACAGGCCAGTTAGTCTTACCTCAATCCCGGGTAAGCTCTTTGAAAAAATTATCCTGGCACACATCCAGGAGGGCCTTGCGGGGGAATGCATGCTCAGGGGCAACCAACATGGGTTCATCAGTGGCAGGTCCTGTCAGACCAACCTGGTGGCCTTTTACGATCAGGTCACCAAATCATTAGACGCAGGGGTTGCTGTGGATGTAGTCTTTCTGGACTTCCGGAAGGCTTTCGACACTGTCTCTCACCCTGTCCTCATCAAAAAGCTGGGAGACTGTGGTGTCGATGCCCACACGGTCAAATGGGTCGCCAACTGGTTGGAGGGCCGCACCCAGAGGGTGGTAGTGGATGGGTTCTTCTCGACCTGGAAGGACGTGGGCAGTGGGGTCCCGCAGGGCTCGGTCCTCGGGCCCGCACTGTTCAACGTCTTCATCAGTGACTTGGATGAGGGGGTAGAAAGCACCCTGTTCAAGTTTGCTGATGACACTAAGATGTGGGGGGATGTGGGTGCACTAGAAGGGTGCAATAGGCTACAAGCTGACCTTGACAGGTTGCAACGGTGGGCGGATGAGAATAGGATGGGGTTTAACACTGATAAGTGCAAGGTGTTGCACATGGGGAGGAAGAACCGGCACCACACTTACAGGTTGGGGAACTCCCCTCTTGCCAGCACGGAGACGGAAAAGGATCTTGGAGTCGTCATTGACTCCACGATGAACATGGGCCGGCAGTGTGGGGAGGCAGTCAAGAAGGCCAACCGTACCCTGTCATGGATCCACAGATGCATCTCGAGCAGGTCCAGGGAGGGGATCCTCCCCCTCTGTGCGGCACTGGTCAGGCCGCAGCTGGAGGACTGCGTCCAGTTCTGGGCGCCACACTTCAAGAGGGACGTGGACGATATGGAAAGAGTCCAGAGGAGGCCACTCGTATGATCAGGGGTCAGCAGGGCAGGCCTTATGAGGAGAGGCTACGGGACCTGAACCTGTTTAGCCTCCACAAGAGAAGGTTAAGGGGGGACCTTGTGGCCTGCTACAAACTGGTCAGGGGGGATCAGCAGGTATTGGGGGAGTCCCTGTTCCCCCGTGCGCTGCCAGGAGTGACCAGGAATAACGGTCACAAGCTGGCGGAGGGTAGGTTTAGATTAGATATTAGGAGGCGCTACTTCACAGTCAGGGCGGCTAGGGCCTGGAACCGGCTTCCAGGGGAAGTGGTGCAGGCTCCTAGCCTGGGGATTTTTAAAAGGAAGTTAGATGAGCACCTTGCCGGGGTCATCTGACCCCGGTGCTCTTTCCTGCCAAGGCAGGGGGTCGGACTAGATGATCTACCTAGGTCCCTTCCGACTCTAGCTACTATGAAACTATGAAACTATGAAAGCTCTCCCGGCACCTGGTGCAGCGGTGCGTCTTTCTCTCCAAATGCACTGGTGCTGAGCCAGGGAGGAGAAATGTGTGCAGATCCTACCACATGGGACACAGTGGTACTGATGCTTCTTGCTCTGCACAGGTTGGTGCTTGACCAGACCCGAACTGCATACAAGGCTCTTCCCACACTTGCTGGACCAGTGAGGGGGCTGTCCAGAGTGGACCAGGTCTGAGCTGCACATAAAGCCTTCCCCACTGCATTGGCTTGGATGTGGTCTGTCTCTGCACTGCAACTTTGTCTTGCGGCTGTTCAGCTCCACAAAGTCTTCCTTGCACCCAGGGCTCTTTCTGGCTTCTGGCTCTTCTCCACTCTCACCTGGAGATGCTACCTGAGACATTGCTACATTGTCCTTCTGCTTTTGGAGTCTCCCTTCACTCTGGTGCCATTGGTCCTGCTCACATGTCAGGGCATCCGTCTCGCCCCAGCTCCCTGGGCAAGTCCGTGATGGCTCTGGGTTCTCAGGGCCTTCCTCTGGAGGATGCTGCTCACCTCTGCGAGGCAGGCAGGCATCTCCTGCTAGTGGGGGGAGATTAACTCCACATTAGTCCCTGCCTTGCTGGAATGGCTTCATGCTCAAATGGGCTGAGGATGACACCAGAGACGTTTCCCTGGAAAAAATTCTTATTCTTGCTTTTTCATGGATCTGTGCAGACTCTGGCGTTTTCTTGTCATCTCCCTGTGTTTCAACAGTTTCATCCTTGTGAACTTTTTGCTGGTGGTTTAAATGCACCGGTACAGGCTGGGGGCTGACTGGCTGGGTAGCAGCTGTGCAGAAAAGGACCTAGGGATGACAGTGGACAGTGAGCTGACCAGGGTCAGCAGTGTGCCCATGTTGCCAATAAGCCTGACGGCATCCTGGGCTGCTTTGGTAGGAGCGTTATTGTGCAGTAGCACCAACGAATGGCTTTCAAGTGTGCGATGTGCCCGAGGACATGGTAAAATCCAGGTGTCTACAAATGAGCCAGAGCATGCACACCAGAAATGTATCTTCCAGTTTATGGCAAAGCCATGTATCACTTAAAACACATGGAAAAGAAAATGTTTTCTTGGTTAAAGACTTGTAACCAGGTGCAGTGAGGACTACAAATTAGTCCCAGTCCACATCTGTGAAATCCCCAATGAGACAGCCAACAAAACTGTGGAAGAGCCAAGAGTATGCCACTGATATTGAAATAAAAGAGTAAAAGGGATTAGAAAAACCTAACATATGACCCTTTTTTCTCCATGATAATCTAGGGAGAAAGGACCTGAACTCAGCAAGGCATCTCAAGGTTCAATAAACGTCTTGCTAAATGTTCCCTCCCCTACGACAGAAGCAACCTGTAATGACAAGGCCACCCCAGACTCCTTTCAAGATTCTTTTTATTGGTAGGGCAACAACTCTCCCAGCTCTGAGCGAACTCGGTGACGTAATGTCCACGTGTGAATCACATTATGAGATGAAGGGACAACACCAAAGCATCCAGCTCGTTCAGGCCACAGGCCTTTCTGCACAAATAAACCGAACTGTACCATGGGACGGCACTGGCAACTTCCCCCAGGGGTTGAAAGCACTTGTGCATGTGTTATATGTGTTACTGCCCATGTGTGTACTGTGTGACACATTTCCATGGGGTGAATGATGAACCCTCAGCATCATGCACACTCACACCTCTGTTAGGAGAGTGGATGCCAAGCACAGAGGACTGTCTTGGTACTGAACTCAAGGAGATCCAGCAGATCCCATTGAAAAGTCTTAACTGTGGGCAAGGTGTCTCTGCTAGCTGTATGTGCTGAATGAGGACATGGCATGTGAGCCAGCCTAGCCCCCCGACATACAGCACCCATCAGCAATGGGGGTCCTCAAGTCACATCATCGCACAAAAGAAGTGTCACTATTTCCCACAAAGGTGGGAGTCCTCCCTGACCATGAGCTACTGTCTCTGGCCTCCTCTCAGCCTTTGGCAGGTCCCAGCCAACTGACCAGGGACCAGCCCCTACAGCGGTGGTACTTCAGGGGCTCACTACTTAGCCACGTCTCAAAGGCCTTTGCTTTCAGTGTTGTTGCTGGTGTCTTGATTCTCTTCTCGCTGCCCCGAAGGCAGAAGCAGGCAGGGCAGAGCGATGTGTTGGGTCCTCACTGGTCTCTGGCACCCACTGGTCTCGCGAAGCCCTTTGCATGTCTCCCTTCCCAAAGCATGTAATCAGGTGAGAGGAGAAACCTCCCGGGTTCCTCATGGGGAGAAGTGTGGCCGGAAAGTGCGAGGCCGGATCATCATGGTGACCTTCTTCAGGGAGTAGTAATCCGTGTCTTTCCAGGTGTACCACACAACCCCGTCGGGCCCCAGGATCTTGCGGTTTTTCACATAGTATCTGCCCCCCTGTGAGGAAGAGACAGGCACAGTGAAGCACAGGGCACTCTGAGAGCTGGCTGCCAATTAAAGCTACCCCCTCCAAAGCACTGGAAGCAAGTACTAAACTAAATGGGCAGTAACTACTGCACATTAATGAATGTGTAGACACGCCCAGCGTGAGATAACATGAGCGTACACCGAATTGGCTCAGGATTTCTCTCCCCTCCAGCTGGCAGAGGCTCTTTCATCCAAGACTAGATTGCAGGTCCCTGGTCTATGCCCTTTCCAGCTGCTCTCGCTCACATAGTGGGCACGTCTACATGCTCATTGATGTGCTTTAGTTAATGCGTATTATATCTAGTACCTGTCTTGCTCACACAGTGGGCATGTCTACATGTGCATTACTGTGCTTTAGTTAATGTGCATTATATCTAGTCCCTCCATTGTGAAGGTACTAGGAAAATGTGCCTGAGCCTGTCTTAATGTGCATTAACTAAGCACTTTTTTTAGCAATGCTTTACTGTGTATTAAAATAGACTCATGTGCATTAAAGCGCATGTATAGATGTGCCCAACGTGTGGTAGCTCAGGGAAAGGCTGGCCTTGTGGTTAACGCATTAGGCTACAACTCTTGAAACTTGGACTGCCTTCCAAGCTCTACCAAAAAAATCCCATGTGGTTAGGGGCAAATCACGTATTCCCCTTTGAGCGTCAATGCCTTCTCTGTCAAGTATTGATGAAACCTCCCCACTTAAGGACACATGCTGCATTGGTTATGTAGTGAATTGTCATCACTCTGTAGCAAAAGTGGAGCGGACCCATGATACACACATCCATTCAGGAGTAAATGACCTGAATCCAGGGTAAAGTCACCCCTTGAAATATGGGTACTGATGGCACTACATGGGAAACTGACTATGGAGACTGTATCATATGCCCACTCCCATAGCTAGCTTCATCCTAGAGTACCTAATTGGCACAGTCTGCCAAGGTCTTTCCAGTAGGGACAGGGAGTCATGAATAACATCATACAAGGCACTTTGAGACTACATGCGGAAGTTCATGTCCAGTTCTGGCCACCCATGTTCATAGAGTCATAGAAAATGAGGGTTGGAAGGGACCTCAGGAGGTCATTTAGGCCCGTTCTCAACCTTTTTTGTCCCAGGACCCATTTGTAAGCATCAATGGCCAGTCGCAACTCACTGCCCCTCATTCCCAACCTTGCTGCCCTCTGCCCCCAGGCCTGAGCCCCCCAGTGTGTGGCGTAGGGGATGGGTGCATGGGACAGGGTGGGCATGGGGGCCTCAAGCAGCCCCTCAGGCTGAAACACCAGGGTTTCCCATATTTTTCTTTTTAAAAGGAGGATCCATTTTTAAAGCTTGTCCACAACGCTTTCATATATTCTTGCAACCTGCTTTTGGGTTGCAACCCAGGGGCTGGGAAACGTTGCACTAGACCTCCTGAGGTCCTTTCTAGCCTTCATTTTCTATGAGGCTATGACAACAACATCCAAAGACTCCTTTGGATAGATGTGATATCTTTTATTAGACCAACTAAATAGTTGGAAAAATTGTCCTTTGCAAGCTTTCAGGCACAAACACCCTTTTGAGGCATAGGGAGAGTCTGCTGATGTTTATGCTACAACCAACAACTCCAAAGACTCCTGGCATCCTAAGGCCCCCCATGCCACACCATTTCAACCACCAGACATCTCTAGAAACAACTGTAAAGTCTATCTTGGATACCACCACATGTTCCCCGAGGGGGCTGCACCACTCCTGAAAGCGCTGCAATACCAGGCCAATGCATGGAGGGGACAGAGCAAGCTCCAACTCCACCTCCCAAGCCCCAAAATCTGCTCAACACACAGCCCTCTCATGGAGGACATATGAGATTTTACAGCTGATAAGATCAGGTTTTCCCTAGATCTAAGCCAAAAGTCCAAGGAGAGATACCTTTAATTCCTCCAAAACCCAGTGCTCGCAGATCCAGCCTCCCAGATGTGACTGCAAGCTAAGTCACAAGGGCCTCTCTACTCACAGCCATTATAAACCACCTCTGGCCCCAAAAATCAGCTGGGGCTGGTCCTGCTTGCCATGTCTCCTGCCCCATGGACCCAAGGCACTGGCCTCTGCCCCACTCATGCAGCCCAAACGCTCATTCATGCCCCCTCAATGCTTCCCTGTTTCTTGTCTCCTCCCTGGCTCAAGAGAAAGAATAGGAGACAAACACTCAAGATTTGCATCAAGGTGACATCTCAGCGTGATGATGATAGCATCTCCTGTTAAACCTCCCCCGTCCAACTTTCCTCCAGCTCTGCTTTTTTCAGCGGCAACCAATCAACTAATCTTTTAGCGCAGGTCTACACGTGCATTTAAGCATGCCTAAATTTAATGTGCATTAAGTGGGTTAGTGCAGTGGTTCTCAACTTTTTTTGTACCAGGACCCATTTGTAAACATCAAGGGCCAGTCCCAATCCACAGCCCCCTAGCCCTGCCAGTGCCCCTCACTCCCGACCCACGTCCCCTTGGCTCTGATGGTACCCCTTACTCCTAGCCCCCCTGGCCCTGCTGTTGCCCCTTACTCCCAAGCCACAGCCCCCTACTCCCACCCAGAGGAGCCCCAGCTGCCCCCATCCCACTCAGGCCAGAGCACGGTGGCAGCAGAATGAGTCTTGCCCCAGCACAGGCTAGAGGAAGGAAGAGGGGAGGCCTGTAGCATCCCCCTGCCCTGGGCTAGGGATCCCTTGCCACACCAGGCAGCCAGGTACTGGCCCCACCCGCCCCCTGAGCAGCGTCTCCCCCATCCCTGTGAGTACGGGCACCGTCCCTGGTGCTGCCAGCCCAGCCACGCAGCTCCCCACCACCCCAAAGGACCTTCCCCCTCCCCCTGCCCTAATGCAGTTACAGTGCCCAGCCACCTCCCCCCACTGCCCGCCCTCCCATCCCCTCCACACACACACACGCACATACACAGCCCCCAAGCCCCGGCCCTCCAACCCTTGCTCCCAATACACTTACCTGCATCCAGCTGCTGGGGCTGCTCCCACCCACCTGCCTGGCTGCATGCCGGCCACATGTGTGTGCACGGGGTGTCGCACATGCGCCCGCTGCCTCCAATCTCCCCAAGCAGCTCCTTGAAGGCTGGAAGGCTGCCAGCCTGCAAGGGGAAACCCATGCTTTCCCATGTTTTCCTGGGACTCGCTTGCAACCCTTCCAAATATTCTTGCAACCCACTTTTGGGTCACAACCCACGGGTTGAGAAGCACTGAGCTAGGCTAACCACCTGCACAAGGCAGGACCAGCCCCAGACAGATCATGTTCAGCCGTGAACCACTACAGAGGTGGGTGACTGGGATGATCAAGGGACTGGAGAACATGCCATAAGGGAAGAAAACTAAAAAACTTGCCTTGTTCAGTCAAGCAAAATGATGGCTGGGCGGGGAGAAGAGGGCAGGAGAGACATCGTAAGCGATAGATCAGGTAGCTGTGTACCTTACCCTAATAACGACACGCAGCTCTATTTCCAGGTGTCTCAAAGCCACGAGGTTAGATGCCTTATGATCCGAGCCCTAACAAGTTCAAGAGGGCTGTTATGACTGTGGTCTTACCTTGTAGTACACTCCATTGAGGTTGGAGAAGAAGCACTGGTGATACCACCACCCTCCATGGGAAATCTCTGCACAGATGTTCCCAGAGTCGGGGGTGCTGAAGCTCCTTTTATTGTGGTACCAGGCGAAGGAGTCCTCCACTGTCCCACTGAACCCGTCCACGTGCAGGCGGTAGTAGTTCACCTCATCCTCAATGCTGCAAGAGATAGAGGCAGGCTGGGTCAGCTCCTGAGGGCTCCGCAGGCCCAGTTTTCATTGCTGCCAGAACATATCTAGGATGTAGAGCTGCCACCTTCTACTGGATTTCAAGCAAATCTCCCCATCTCCTGGGCCAAGCCCCATCTGCCTTCCCACAAACCCACACTTCACACTGATGTCAGCAGGAGTGCCACATACAAGTGTAAGGGACCCATTAGAGGCCTTCGTATAAGTGCATCCATGTTGTAAACATCCTCCATTAAGAAGGGACTTTGTAGAGACAGGTTTGCAGGGCCAGATTGCATGTCTGTGCTCGTGCAAACAAGACAGGCCTGGCTTCGGTGTTTGCCTATAGTCACACAATGAAAGCAATTGAAACCCCTTACCATAAGGAAGAGCACCGTGTCAAGTGTAGAAACCTGCCTGATAATATCGGAAGCCATCCTAGGTAAATACTTGATAAGTATCATCATTTTTTCGCTTAGCTGGAGAAAGGGTCTTTATGATCAACCCCCTTCATTAACATAGACCCAAGGAGGTTGCACACAGATGCATGTCACACACACACTTTGCATTTCCATTGCCTGGTCCGAATGCTAGTCACACTCATGCTTAGCTTTCCAATGAAGTGATGCTCTTGAGAAGAGACAGGCATGCTCTCTCCTTATGCCAGGGCCCTGTCTGACAAAGTAAGCTCCCTTTATGTCAGCTGGGGGATGGAGACCTTCCCTTCCCCAGGGCCATGCGGATCCTTACCAGATCAGGCTCCCAGCCCGTAATAAGGCCGAGAGGAAGGTCCCGGGGCTGCCTACCTGAAGACCTGGTAGAAGGCATGCTTGTGTTTGTTGCTCCAGTCCTCCATGTCGATGCGCAGCGAGTAGTCCCCCTGGCTCGTCATGCGGTGGATGTTCGCGTTGCCCAGCCAGAACTCGCCATTCAGGTCCCCGAAGCCATCCCGGTACTCGTTCCAGGTCCGGTTAAAATTAACTGAGCCATCCTGCCGGCGCTGGATGATGGTCCAACCCCCGCCTGTCATGGGTGAGATGAAGGTGAGTGGAGTCTCAGATCACTCTGTATAAAACCAGCTTTGTAGTGGGGCCATCTTGCTCCTAGGTGAGTCTAACTTAAGCCACATGGGAGCATGGGAGTTACACATACAGCCCCTAAACCAGCATTGCCTGGACCTTAAATGCTTTTGGGAGAGAGGAAGAGGGGGAAAACCCTGCTCAGACCCAAGTCATTCTCCTTCGGCCTCCAGTCTCTGCTGCCGTGTGACCCAGGAGGCTGGACAAGACGGACCTCGGTCTGACCCAATAAAGCCAATTCTTAGGTTCTTCTGTTCTCAGCTCAAGCCAGGAGTCTCCAACTCTGCCCAAATTTGGACCTCCTTCCTGCCAGTCCCATGCTGATGTCCTTCTGTTGGCTGCATCAGGGTTACCCCCAAATCAAACTGATACAACCAACCAAGGCAATGGTGGTAGTGCAAGAAGTGTGGTAGGAAGGAACTGGACTGCAGATCCTAGGGTGCTGGTGTTACCTCTGTGGTGAATCCTGCATCTGTAGGGGATGGATGAGCCCTGCAATCCTCCGATTCCAGGGAATTGTAGAAATCCTAGAGCAGCGGGGCTGGAAGGGATCTCCAGAGGTCACATTTAGTCCAACCCCCTTCTTGAGGCAGAGTCAGCTCTGTCCGAATCCCTGATTACAGGCTGTTTCCTTGGCCCCAGAAATACTCACGAGACCACTGCCGCTCATTGCCACCCTTGTGCTCCTGGGTTGCTCTCTCTCCCCCTAGGCTGCAAGCTCTGGGGAGCAAGGGTTGGGCCCTCAACTCCCTGAAGGGCGGATACAGAAAAGGATGGAGCTGGACGCTTCTCAGTAGGACAGAACAAGGGGCAATGGATTCGAGTTGCAGCAAGGGAGGTTTAAGTTGGATATTAGCAAAAACTTTCTCACTAGGAGGATGGTGAAGCACTGGAGTGGGTTACCTAGAGGGGTTGTGGTATCTCTATCCCTGGGGGTTTTGAAGACCCAAGTAGGCAAAATCCTTGGCTGGGATGATGTAGCTGGGGCTGGTCCTGCTTGGAGCAGGGCGTTGGACTTGATGTGACCTCCTGAGGTCCCTGCAACCCTTATTTTCTGTGATTACACATCTGTGCTCTGGGCTTGTCCTGTACCCAGCCCCCTGGGGCTCCTGGGTGCTGAGTCAATACAAATAATTTTGCCATTATTAATAACGATAGCAGCAATGCAGCAGAGCGCATGCCCGGAGGATCCAGACAACCCCAGCCCTATCCCTGCAAATTTAATCAAGAAGGCTCCAGTGAAGCCCCCAGGGTCTTTCAAGAGGCCTCCCACCCAGTCCCCACTGGGTGAACCTGCCCTGTTTTACACTCTTTTATCAGGGATAGACTCGACACAAACACCGGGTTTTCCTCTTGCACAGGATGTGCCAACTGGAGGGCCCGTCATTGCTTGGGGCTAGGAACGTGAGCTTTCCCTGCCCGTAGCTTGATGAAAAGATCCAGCTGATGTCTCTGCAAGCTACTGGAGTACTATCTCCCAAAGCTTCCTCTTTCCCAAGAAACTTCCACCAAGGGACCATGTGGCTCGTGATTCATGCCCCGTGCACACAGCCCAAATACGCAGCAGTGTGAGGTGACCCCCTCGCCCCGGCCACAGCCGGTTAGGTTTGAAGACCCATTGCTTTGCAAGAAGAGAGTTGGGCCTCTTACCCTACCTTCTGTGTCCATCTCGCACAGCACTTCTAAGGGCATCCGTCCGACAGAAGGCATGATGCTGTAGACGCCGGATCGCCTGATCCCGCTGTAGTAAATGGAAGCACAGTCAGTGGGGCAGTTCCGGGTGTGCTGCACCTCTACAGAGAAAACAGAGAAGCATCGTTTAATATCTAGCGCGCTGGGGGCCAATCGTTTTCGGTAGCTGCGCCACAAAATAAACCCCACGCCTTCCCTGAGTGCCACTCTCATCCCCTTCCCTTGCCTCTTCTGCTGCTCTGCTTTCTGTTCCTTCCCCAGTATGCTACGTGCCACACACAGAGGTTGGCCACCCTGGTCTAGTGTATAAAGAAGAGAGACCGGGGAGCTTCATGCAGCCGAAGTTAGACCTCATCCAAAAGGTGGGAGTCCTGATACTTAGAATCATAAAAAACGAGGGCTGAAGGAGCTCAGGAGGTCACATCTAGGCCAACCCCTGCTCCAGGTGGGACCAGCCCCAACTACATCATGCAAGGCTTTGTGGAGCCTTAAAAACCTCCAAGGATGGAGAGTCCAGCACCTCTCTGGGGGGCCTGTGCCAGTGCTTCACCACCCTCTGTGTGAGACAGCCTTTCCTAATATCCAACCTCAACTTCCCTTGCTGCAGCTTGAGCCCATTGCTCCTTGTCCTGTCATCTGTCACCACCAAGGACTTTATGACCTTAGGCTCACCTAAGTTTCTAATACAAGTTCAGGAATTCTTGGCGGATGAAGGGATTGCCTCTTGCATTTACTTTGTTTTGCTAGGCTATCGCAGAGCATAGATAAAAGTGCCTTTTACAGACACAAGCTCACTGCTTCCATGAAGCATGGAGAAATGAGGTTGAGGCAGAACCCGGGATTTCAAACTCTGTCATTCTTTGAGAAAGTTTGGGTCCAAATCTGCATCCTGATCCAGAGTCCTGTGGGCGGGAGATCGCTCTCTGTGAGGACTCAGAAAAGACCATGTTGATTTGGATCTGGCCCCTCTCCATGAGCCCAGGCCACCATTTACATAGGGTGACTTGGTACTGGTTTGGGGTTTTTTGCATTTTTATTTCCTTTGCAAAGCACTGGCTTAAGTTAAAAGGAAAAAATATTCTGAGTTGTGCCAAAGCCAGGCTCTGCTGGGTTCTCCCACTCCAGTAAGGACTGTGAAGACTGACACATCGAGGCTTGCATCTCATCTCCAATAGCAGCCAGTGCTGGATACTTCAGAGAATGGTGAAAAGCCTCCTATAATGCACCTATGTTCACCTTCAGCGCACCTTATATAAAGATATATGGGTGACAGCCAACCCTACATTCCTTGTTCCACCAAACCTCCTACTAAAGTCACAAAGTGTTTGCCTGAGGAAATACTGTGTGAAAACCAAGTAATGGCCTACAGGGATGATCTGGTGGGTGTGCTATGAGATCCACAGCCAGGCCTGCTTTCTAGTCCTTCGCCATTAAAACAACCTGGTTCCCTGAAGCCTGCTCCCCTACACAACAGGTGTGTCTACATGTGCATTTATGCTGACTTAAATTTACTGTGTAGTAAGCGGAAATAGGCTAGCATCTACACACGCATGCATTAAGGCTCATTAACGCTGTGTGTACACCGAACTGGGACTAAAGTTAGGCATAAGTCGCCATATTTACTGTGCAGTATGGCATGCATGTGTAGACATGTGCCCATACTGCGCAGTAATTTCAGTTACTGCACAATAAATGTGCACATGTAGACGTGCCCAGTGTGCCCACAGTTCATCTCAGTGCTGCACAGTGCAAGTTTGCCACCAACCCTTCTGCACCCTACTTCGTGCCTCTCCCACCTGTAATTAGAATCGTATAATTATATAATCATATAATTATCACGTAATTATAGAGAAGTGGGGCTGGAAGGGAGCTCCAGAGGTCACATCTAGTGCACCCCCTGCCTGAGACTCAAACTATCCTACACAAATCCACTGTCCAACCTCTTAGCAAAACAGCACAGTCAGAGCCAGGAGCAGGCGAAATTAGTAGTGAGTGCGATTCCTAGAAGGGCTCCATTTGAGTTACCTTTTCCTGTTTTTCTAGGAATGAGTCCACCAATGCCTGTGCTTCAAAGTGGCTGCCATGGGAAGGCAAGCTTGCGTTAGTGGGGGCAAAGCCTGGGGCTTGCCCCAAGCTGGAGGTATAGGCATCCCCAATGGCAGCAGGTCCCCCTGATTCTCTAGACAGCTGAATGCAGAGAAAGAAGGAGCAAGGGAGCAAGAGAGAGGTCTAAGAATAACTCACACAGTCAGAGATCACTTCCTCTTGTCCACACCACTGTCCTAGCGCAAGCCCCTCCTGACCTGAATCCCAACCTGGCAGTATTGCCAGGTCTTGGGGATTGATGGGGTTATAAAGAGTCACGTGGGCTTTTCTTTTCTGTCCCATGAGGCAAGTGGAAAAGATGAACAAGGGCAGGCAATGGATGTAGGTCCCACAGACTGGGGAGAGAATTGAGCTTTCCAAGCCCGAAGGTTTGTTGGCTTGCGGGTCCCTCATTAACTGCAAGGAGCAGGGACAAAGTAGAGCAATGGTAATATCACAACCCCGTTGGACTGCTCCTGGGTCGATACCCCAGTGCTGTTTCTAAAAAGGACCTGGAGGGCTGGAAGGAACCTCAGGAAGAACAGGATATTAAGGAAGGGTCACCGGGAAGACAATCAAGATCCATGATCCATGGGGATATTACTCCTGGCACCAATCCGCTTATTTGCTTCTGCTCTTTGCTCTTGGTCCATGGTTTCAGCACACCTAACCAGGCTAGCTGCATATGCCATCTCTTCGCTGGGGTATTTAAGATCAAGGGAGCTGGCTTCATTCCCATTTCAAGTCAGCATGACAGGAAGTGCTTAGATTAGCCAGTTTAGCAGATTGGGAGCAGACTATCTACCTTTCTACCCTACGTCACTGGTTCAAATCAGCCCCCAGCTGGCAGGTGACTGGCATTAACAGCTTAGGTCTCCTCCGTGGCACATGGAGAAGAAGTCATTGGGATCAGCCTGGCTGGTCCTAGATAAATATCCACCCTCAGGGAAGCAATGGAGCAGGCTCCCCAGGGAGGTGGTGCACTCTCCATCCATCAGAGGTGTTGGAGACCCGGGTAGACAAAGCCCTGGCTGGGATGATGTAGCTGGGGCTGGTCCTGCTTGGAGCAGGCGGCTGGATGAGATGTGACCTCCTGAGCTCCCTTCAACCCTCGTTGCCTGTGATTCTAGAGAAAACACCATCCCTTCAATATTACTGAGCAAGCCAAGCAATTACAGCGGGACTCCCTTCTGCTGTCAAAAAGTCAGAGCTGTGGGGAAGAGCCTGCCAAAGCGCCTTAATTGCAAGCAGCTCTGCAACGAAAGATGGGTTTTAATCACCAGGAAAATACTCACTTTTGGTTGAAATCTCCCACTTTTTCAACGAAAGGAAAACTCCAGAAGCCAATATTTTTTTATGTAAAAAATCAGATTTCAGTAATCGAGAAAAATCAGTGTTTGGTGAAATATAACTGGGTTTTGGTTTTCATAAATTGAATATTTTTTGTCAAAGCTTGTTTTTTTATTAATTTTTTTTGGGGGGGGGAGGAGGGAGCAGATTCCTCCCCCCCCCCCCAGAATCAAACTTCTTTCATGGGAAGCTTTGTAAAAAGCAAGGGAAAAAAATTGCATGAAGGAGAAGTGGCAGGTTGGGACCAGAAGTAATTGTCACCTAGAGGCGAGGTGACAGGGCGTACCAAGCCTTCCCTGCCTCCTGCTCTAGACATCATGATCTTGATCTTCACCCCATACACACACACACATGCACACACACACACACACACACACACATGCACACACAACTCTGCACCATGCCAGAAAGCACCTTCCTTGCCAGGAAGAAAAGGTGGGTTGTCGGCAAGGAACAGTGTCTCCTTCTTGAGACTAGTGCTCGTGACATGTGGTGATCTCAGAGCAGATGTGTGTCCCACTCAAACCTTCCCTTCAGACATCACTTTTGGGCCGGTTCATACTCAACTCTGAAGTTTTCACCTGGCCCCTAGCTAGGTCATGGACCAGAGTAAAAATCCCTGCTCCGGGTACCCTTGAGCTTGTGACTCAAGCTTCTCCCTTCTCACCCTAGTATCTCAATTTAACTCACTCTGGAGGCAGACACGCTCCCCAGCCACACCTGCATCCCTGAACATGACAGCCTTGGGCCAACACATGTGAGAATGGGCTTAGTACTCACACACCACCTCAGCATCTATATCAGATCTACAGTGCCAGTCCACAAAGCAAGACCCTAACACAAAGACAAGACCCTAAGGTGGGCAAATGGGAAGTCACCGCCCAGGCACCCGGACTGCCGTCTTCTCCACCCGGCTCAGCTCTCCCAGTGCTTCTGCTTACCTGCTCGGCGGTGCCCCTCCTGCTGGGACCTCATTTCAGCAGGGAAGAGGCAGCCCGGGTTGTGCCGGGCCCACTCGGTCATCAGGGAGATGTTGTGGATCTGGGTCTGCATGTCATAGAGCAAGGTGGCTTGGATGTGCTGCAGGGTGCTGGCCTCGTTGTAGAGCTGCTCCAGATCCTGGACCCGCTGCTCCACGGTGGAGTTTCGGCTGTTCTTCTCCTCGTTCTCGGTGGGGAGGGAAAGACAGAAGCAGCGTTACGAGCCGGAGGACAGAGCACCGGGTGTCTGGGAGCCTCGTGAGCTGTTCCCACAGGGATGGTGTCTCCCAGGACCTTGCTGAAGGTCCTGTCTTTTTGACCTTTCTCTTGGTCACAATTGGGTCATACTAAAGACATTGCATGTGCCTGCATAGTGGCATCCGATCACGTAAGCCCTCTCGTTCCAAAAGCATATGTTACACACTTGTGATGTAGAGGTGCAAACCTACCCTATGACTTAGAGGTGCCTTCTACCCATCTTAACCCAACACCCAGTGATAATAACCCAACACCCAATGACAACCTACATTTTGGAAAGGTATCTGGTCCTTCAGTAGCCTTGCTATTGCCAAGGGAATGCAACACAGAGCTTTCCGCAGCCCAGCGTAATCCTGACTGTACATCGAGGACAGAGGGCTGAAAGTATCATGATGCCCCTGTATAAATCTATGGTACGTCCACACCTTGAATCCTGTGCCCAGCTCTGGTCCCCACAAGTCAGACATGTTATAGAAATAGAGAAGGTGTGGAGAAGGGCAACAAGGATGATGAGGAGCATGGAGGGGCTTCCCTAGAAGAAGAGACTAAAGAAGCCAGGCCTGTTCAGCTTAGAAAAGAGATACTTGGGGGCGGGACATGAGAAAGGTTTACAAACTACTGAATGGTGAAAAGGAAGTCAATAGGGACGTTTCATTTACTTGCTATCTCTCACAATGCAAGAACTAGGGGCACAAAATGAATTGAGCAGGCTGGCAGTTTAGAAGTGACACTAGGCAGTTCTTTTCCACCCAAGGTGTTATTAAAGCACGGGGCTCGTGGCCACCAGATGTGGTGCGAGCTGAGAGTTCAGCAATATTCATTGAGGGACTGGACACGGGCTTGGAGAAAAGGGGCACCGGTCACTACTGAGCCAGGAGCGCAGGGCACAGCCTCTGCATCCGACCTGCCGGGACCTTCAGTGCTGGAGGCTGCAACTGGAGGCTGCAAGTGAGAGCATGTACATATACATATACATATACATATATCCCCACCTACTTTGGTTAGTCCATAAGGAGCAAATCTACCCTGCCTTCTACCTGACTTCAGACTCCAGCATCACTCGGACGCGGACATAACATGCAAGATACTGAACATTTTCTGGACCGTTGCAGCTATAACCTCACACGTGTGCTAAAAAAAGCAATTGCTTGGTTCTGCCGCAGGACAGTGGAGCTGCCCTTGTTCCCGTGGTTTCTGCTCCCGTCAAAAATCGCAGCAGGAAAACTTCAGGAAATGTCCCAGCTCTGGCCTGTGCTGCAAGCATCCTTGCCCAGGGTGCTGGTGGCGGGTAGGGGGATTCATCAGGGCACATCTCATACAGCTCTTTTCTTCATTAGGCTGTTTGCGAAGCCGCTGTGCATAATCCGATACAGCCAGACGGAGGGACAGCCGGGGGCTCCATCGCACAGCAGAGATTTATGAGGTTCAATAACAATGAGGCACGTTTTCCCCACCTGGCGTTAGCCCCTCCGTGACTCTGTAATAAATCACGCTGCCCACCCCACCCTCCCTATCTTCTCTTTCCCTTCCAGTGATATCAACCTTCCTATCCCACATTCAAACCAACATGTCTGTGTGTTTGCCCATCCTGCTTCTCAAGCTTGGGACACATTTGCCATTACTGTGCCCCACAACCCCTCACTGGTCTCTCCAGACGCCTCTGTCAAACTCTCCTTTGCCGCAAAGCCTGCAATGGACTCAGACTGATGCCCTTTGATGTGCCCCGTTGCTCTGCATCCATCTGCCGTGCCCAGCTCCTCAGGGCATTGATCATCTGTGTGCTCTGCATCTGTACAGCACAAAGCCTTGGCTGGGATGATGTAGTTGGGGCTGGTCCTGCTTGGAGCAGGGGGTGGGACTAGATGTGACCTCCTGAGGTCCCTTCAACCCTCGTTTTCTGTGATTGTGTGATATTCCTCCCTCCCAACACCTCGCCTTTCCAGCAAGACCAACATGCCTTTGTCTCATCGCAGCAGGCTACCGTACTACCTTGGGCATGGGAGAGCTCCCCTCCAGTGTGGGTGCCTTGCAAGAGTGAATGAGTGATATCAATGGGCAAAAATAACCCAAACTCTGTGTACCCTACAAAGGGCTCTGTACTAGCTCTATACCACAAAGGAAAGATCTGGGGGTCACAATGGGCCATTTGCTAAAAACACCAGCTCAGGGTTCAGCAGCCACCAAAAAGGCAAATGTGGTGTTAGGGGATTTGTGAGCACAACAGAAAGTATCATGATGCCCCTTGATAAGACAACGGTGTGTCCACACCTTGAATGCTGTGCCCAGCCCCGGTCCCGCACCTCCAAAAGGATGTATTGCTGCAGAGGATGCAGAGAAGGGCAACCAGGAGCATGAGTAGCGTGGAGGGGTGACTTACTGAGGCTAAGCTTGGTCAGTTTAGAAAAGAAATGCTTGAGGGGGGGACCTGAGAAGGGTTTACACCATACTAAATGGTGCAGGGAAAGTCGCTAGGGATTGATTATTGACTGTCTCTCACAAGAACTAGGGGTCACAACATGAAAAAAGTAGGTTGTCAGTTTTAAACCAACACAAGGGAGGACTTTTCCACCCGGCATGGCATTAAAGTGTGGGGCTTGTGGCCACCAGATGAGAAGTGAGGGGCACGGCGTCTGCATCAGACCTGCCAGGACCTTCAATGCTGGAGGAACAGGGGACAAAACCCATCGCTGGACCCAGTCCCCTCCCTACCAGCCTCTGCTCTCTGCCGCTGTGTGACAGGAGACTGGGCACGGTATTTGACCCAGCACATGGAAATTTTATGCTCTTAATCATGGAAGCCGCCCCTGGCTTTGAGTACATGTCCCTCTGGAGGGCGCAGACCAGGCCCTATCACAGCTGGAGAGATGAACCCTCACCACGGTCTATCCTTGCAGCTGTGAGGTGGTGCAGTGCTATTGCCTCTCCTTTACAGATGGGAAACTGAGGCACAGAGCCTTGAATCGTGGTTCTGCACATCATCTGGCGAAGCTGCGGTACCTCCACCACTGCAGGTTTTTATGGGCAGGCTAGACCGACGCCTCTCTGGGACGGTGTAGACAAGGATGCACCTGCCTGGAGCAGGGGGCTGCACTAGATGTACCCCTGGGGACCTTGCCAGCCTGACTATCCTATGACCCTATGACCCATTGATTTCAGGAGGATTTAGGCTCCTCGGATGGGACTCAGAAGGCCTGAGGGGCTAATCCCAGCCACTCTCGCAAGCTGGATCACATTCAAGCACAGGCCCCTAACCCCACTGGGGTGACCTGCATCGGCGGGGGAGAGTTACTGGCTTGCGGAGGGCAAGGATGAGTGCCCAGAGGATGCCGTTAGGAAACACGAGTCCTGGGCTGATGTGTGGGCTCCCTGCCCCTCCTCAAGGCTCGGATGCCTGGTTCAGAGAACGACGTGGGGACGTGCCTATCTCATCCAGACTGTGCTGAGTTCATGGTCACGTCCCCTCACCTGCCACACCACACCCTGCCTACCTCGGATTTGCCCTGGGAGGATCCAAACCCGCCGCTCTCCATCATCAGCCCTGTTGCATTGACTAAACATCAGCTCAGGCAATGGGGCCCAGTCCAGTTTCTAATCAACCAGGTTCTCAGGGCAGGGACAAGGCTACTTAAAGCAGGGCTACCCAAAGCACTGGAATGGCAAACTCCTGCAGGCACCCCACAGACTGGACACTGCAGAGGAGGACCTGAGGGTTACGGTGGACCATCCGGAGGCTGGACCTGATGATCTGCAAGACCAACATCTATGAATCTATGAGCCCATGCTGTGGTCTTGTTGCCAACAGCCTCGTGGCTTGTACTAAGAGGAGTGCCACCTGAAATCAAAGGACGTGGTTCTTCTGCTGTATTCATCACTGAAGAGGCCTCCCCTGGAGTCCTGTGTCCAGTTTTGGGCCCCGCACTTCGAGATGGACGTGGACAGTTTGGAAGGAGTCTAGGGGCCTGGGAAGCAGGACTTAGGAGAAGAGGTTGAATGAACTAGGGCTACTGAGTCTAGAGAAGAGAAGACTGCGGCGGGATTTGAAAACAGTCTTCAAATCCCTGAAGGGTGGTTACACAGGGAACGGAGATGTGGCCACGGGGGACAGGACTAGGAGCGACGGTCTCAAGCTGCAGCAGGAGACATTGAGGTTGGAGACAAGAAGGAGTTGTCTGGCTCTGAGGGTGGTCAAGCGTTGGAAGAGGCTCCCTAGAGATGCATCAGACCTCCATCCCTGGAAGTTTTCAAGAGCAGGTTGGATAGACACTTGACTGGGATGGGATGCTCTTGCCTTCAGCTGGGGGTTGGACTGGATGACCCTGGGCGGGTCTACACGCTCATTAATGTGCTTTAGATAATGCACATTGCATTTAGTATTTCCATTTTGAGACATTTTTACACATGCTCTTGATGCGGCACCAGGCGCTTTTAATTAGCGACCTGCGTTGCTAAATTGCAAAAGCACATGTATCAGCAGCGCAGCGCACCGCTGCACTGAGAAAACGGCGGTGGTGCACTTCAAACTAATGCAAATAGAATGTGTTTTATTTTGAAGTGCACCCCTACAATTTGCTCAGTGCAGAGGTGTGCTACACCACTTGCGGGGGAATGCATGCTCAGGGGCAACCAACATGGGTTCATCAGTGGCAGGTCCTGTCAGACCAACCTGGTGGCCTTTTACGATCAGGTCACCAAATCATTAGACGCAGGGGTTGCTGTGGATGTAGTCTTTCTGGACTTCCGGAAGGCTTTCGACACTGTCTCTCACCCTGTCCTCATCAAAAAGCTGGGAGACTGTGGTGTCGATGCCCACACGGTCAAATGGGTCGCCAACTGGTTGGAGGGCCGCACCCAGAGGGTGGTAGTGGATGGGTTCTTCTCGACCTGGAAGGACGTGGGCAGTGGGGTCCGCAGGGCTCGGTCCTCGGGCCCGCACTGTTCAACATCTTCATCAGTGACTTGGATGAGGGGGTAGAAAGCACCCTGTTCAAGTTTGCTGATGACACTAAGATGTGGGGGGATGTGGGTGCACTAGAAGGGTGCAATAGGCTACAAACTGACCTTGACAGGTTGCAACGGTGGGCGGATGAGAATAGGATGGGGTTTAACACTGATAAGTGCAAGGTGTTGCACATGGGGAGGAAGAACCGGCACCACACTTACAGGTTGGGGAACTCCCCTCTTGCCAGCACGGAGACGGAAAAGGATCTTGGAGTCGTCATTGACTCCACGATGAACATGGGCCGGCAGTGTGGGGAGGCAGTCAAGAAGGCCAATCGTACCCTGTCATGCATCCACAGATGCATCTCGAGCAGGTCCAGGGAGGTGATCCTCCCCCTCTATGCGGCACTGGTCAGGCCGCAGCTGGAGGACTGCGTCCAGTTCTGGGCGCCACACTTCAAGAGGGACGTGGACGATATGGAAAGAGTCCAGAGGAGGGTCACTCGTATGATCAGGGGTCAGCAGGGCAGGCCTTATGAGGAGAGGCTACGGGACCTGAACCTGTTTAGCCTCCACAAGAGAAGGTTAAGGGGGGACCTTGTGGCCTGCTACAAACTGGTCAGGGGGGATCAGCAGGTATTGGGGGAGTCCCTGTTCCCCCGTGCGCTGCCAGGAGTGACCAGGAATAACGGTCACAAACTGGCGGAGGGTAAGTTTAGATTAGATATTAGGAGGCGCTACTTCACAGTCAGGGCACCTAGGGCCTGGAACCGGCTTCCAGGGGAAGTGGTGCAGGCTCCTAGCCTGGGGATTTTTAAAAGGAAGTTAGATGAGCACCTTGCCGGGGTCATCTGACCCCGGTGCTCTTTCCTGCTAAGGCAGGGGGTCGGACTAGATGATCTACCTAGGTCCCTTCCGACTCTAGCTACTATGAAACTATGAAACTGTACCCGTGACACGTGAGGCTGCTGGAGCGCAGCAGTTTACGTGCTACAGTGATTTATGCTGCATTTCCAGCACATTGAAGCAGCCTCCTCGCATATGTGTAAGTGCCCTGTGGTACTAGAAAAAGGTACATTAGCCTGTTTTAAATGCATATGAGCTAAAGAGCATGGGTTTTTTGTGACGCTTTAATGAACATTAAAATAAGCTAATGTGCATTGAAGCGCACATGTAGACGCCCCCCATGACATCCCTTTCTTTTGAGTCCTATGATTCCTATAACTTTCTGCACAAGGCAGCATCATCCCTCCCCAAACCATCCCATGCAAATCCTTGTCTAACCTGTTCCTGATGTCTTTGCAAGGCTGAGATGCCTTGTATCTTTGCAAGGCTGGATGGAGACTTATCGGAGTTATTCTGGAGCCAACACCTCTCTGCTCTGGGGGACAAATGCCTCTGTTTATTGACAGTACTGAAGCACTAGCTCCTGTTCTTCCCTAGGGATGGCCGCTTGCTGGGACCAGGACATGCATGGCTGGACTTGACACCAGGGCTAAAAGAGTGCTTGTGCTCGCTCTACCACAGCCCCAGGCCCACGTCCGCTCCTGGAGGGCTTCATGGCAAGCTTTGCATGACAGGCAGCAGAGGCTAGTGGCTCAGGAACCAGGCTGGGAGCCAGGAACCTCCTGAGTCACCTGTACAAAGGTCACACCTGTTCTCTAGGACCCAGTCCTCCCCTCTATAAAGTGGGATCATCTAGGACAAAAGTCCTGACCCTGTTCACCAGAAACAAGATTTGGCCTGGCAAAGGTGTCCCTGCAGCCTCTCCCTTCTCGTGACTATGTGCCCTGGGTTAGTAAGTCTGTGAACAAGATGCCTTGGCAAGGGAGCAGCACAAAGACACGTGCTCACTGGCTTCTCCTGCATTCACTAGGGGCCAAGCGTGCCAACTGCTGGAAGTGCCTGAACCAGAGAGGAACGAGACAGGGCAGACTCATTCAGTCACTGGCTCCCAGCTATCTGATGTCCTGCCTTGTTAGAGGTGCCTCAAGCTGCCAGGGCCCTTCCTCGGGCTTTGGCATGAGGGAGAGATCCCTGCCTCAATAACCCTCCCTGGGAGCGTGCTCTGGAAACAGCCCCTCTGCCCCCTTCCTCATTGCTCCTTTCATGGAGTATTGTCTCCCTTTGTAGCTGAAAAGACAAATCTCTCCTTCTTTCCCAGATCTGCAAAGGAGCTCCTGGAAGAAACACCTTGGCCCACAGACCTAGCAAAGCGCCCTGGAAGCGATGGAGCTACAGCCACGGACGCTGGCTGGGGTGATTTCCTGTGTGCAAGGACGCACCGGAGAGCCCGAGCGAGGCTCTGAGCAGGGCAAGGGGCAGATGGCCGGGAGCTCATTAACCCACGCGGCACGCTAATCCTTGCCGAGACAGGACCTGACCCTCTCCGGTGCAGCGATGGGGTTCTCCGGTTGCTGCTTCGTGCCCGAAGAAATCACTTGGTGAGAGAAACACGGCTCCCTCCAGGCACGGAAAGCTTTGGAGCTGCCTCCGCAGCTCTGAGTCACCGGTTTCTCTCCCGTCGTGACTGCCCGGTGACACAGCCCAGCGGGCAGCTGCTCCACATTGAGCCCCACATCAGCACAGAGCCGTGGCCAGAGTCATGAACAAAAGCAGGCGATGAGGGAGATGCTCGGGGGAAACATCAGGGAGGGGTGAACAGGGAAAGGAGAGACTTCATAGAGCCATGGGGCTGGGAGGGAGCTCCAGAGGTCCCATCTAGTCCAACCTCTGCCCGAAGGGCTCTACCCAGTGGTCAGACACAGGCCAAATACCGAGTGTGGGAGGAAGCGAAAGCAGAAGGGCTTCACGGCTGGGTGCGGGAAGGCTGTGGGGAAGCGGGCCCTCGTTAGCACCTGCTGGCAATTCTGCAAGTGGCCCTGTCTTTCCTTTCCCTCGTCTTTGCCTCCCCAGCCACAGCTTGAAGGAGCAAAGCAGCCCTGAGAAGCGTAAACACCTGAGTGCCAGATGTGCGGGACAAGGCGTGGGTGGGCACAGCTGGAAGCATGGTGGTTGTTAGGTGTATAGTCCACCTAAGAGGCAAGGACCCCGTGGAGGGTGGGAGTATCAATCAGTCTAAAGAAAGGGGATTTCTGCCCAGGTAGGGATAGATCAGACCTTCCCGAGAGGCGCAGGAGAGAGTGGGGAACATGGAGGCACGTCGCATCGGTGTACGTTCAAGATGCGGCGTGATGCATTTTGGCTGGGTGGGCCTGGCCTATCCACCCCCATGCTTGGGTCTGCAGGGGGATCCATGGAAGGGCTGGGGGCAGTGTGAAGTGACCTATGTGACATCTCACTGCAGAGGGGAGCAACGAGTTGCATGGATAATCCAGTGTGCATTTCCCCACCACTTCATTTTCTGAGAAGTGGGGACATGGGCAACCCTCCAGCTGGTTCACACCTGCAGGACCCCCTGGGGGATGGGATGTGCCATCGTTTGCATTAGATGTACGGTCCATTCATGGCCCAGAAAGCCTTTCCTTAAGCCCGCACAAGAGCAATTAAGAGAGTCAACCAGCTGGGAGCAACACGGGGGCAGGGGGAGTCCAGGACATGGGAAATGGTGTCAGACGGGATGGGGAGGTCTAAGCACTGGGTGATAGTTTATCACGGGGCAGGGCAGGAACAGTGTCTGCATTGCAGCTGCCACTGGATACACAGGGTCTGTGGGAGGCTGGATCATGGCATGAAGGAAATACAGAGTAAATGAAAGTACAGCAAGGTGGATACGTAACTGGTTGGATCGTCGTATTCAATGAGCAGCCCTTAATGGCTCAATATCTAGTTGGGAGGAGATATCAAGTGGGGTTCCCCACGGGGTCTGCCCTAGGCCCAGTATTGTTTAACATCTTCAGTAATGATTTGGACGATGGGATCAAGTGCATTTTTAGTAAATTTGCAGATGACGCCAAGTTGGGTGGAATTGCAGACACTCCAGAGGACAGCGTGAGGATCCAGAATGACCTGGATAGACTGGAGAAATAATCCGTAGTCAATGAGATGAGATTCAACAAGGAAAATGCAAAGGCCTGCACATGGGACAGAATAAATACATGCACAAATAGAGGCTGGGCAAAGACTGGCTGAGCTGCAGCCCTGCAGAGAAGGACCTGAGGGTTACAGAGGACTATAAGATGAACAGGAGCTAACACTGGTCTTGTTGCAAAAAAAGAGCCAACAGCATCCTAGGCAGTATTACCAGAGGGTCACCTGCAAATCAAGGACAGTGCTTATTCTTCTCTATGCAGCACGGGGGAGGCCTCCCCTGGAGTTTTGGTGTCCAGTTTTGGGCCCCACCGTTCAAGAAAGATGTAGACAGTTTGGAAAGGGTCCAGCACAGAGCAACAAAAGTGATCAGGGCCTAGGAGATAAAACCAATGATGAAGAGCTGAAAGAGGTAGGGTTATTTAACCTAGAGAAGAGAAGCGAAGAGAAGACAGAGCGGGGATTTGATAACAATTGTCAAATACTTGACTGGTGATTGTAGAGAGGACGGAGATGGGTTTTTCTCTGTGCTTGGAGGAGACAGGACTAGGAGCAACGGCCTCAAGGTGCAGCAGGGGAAACTGAGGCTGGGGATGAGGAGGATCTCCCCGCCCCGAGGGTGGTCAGGCATGGGAACAGGTTTCTCACGGAGGCTGTGGAGTCTCCTTTGTAGGAAACTTTCAAGAGCAGGTTGGGCAGACCCTTGCTGCGGCCTGACCAGTGCCGCATAGAGGGGGAGGATCACCTCCCTGGACCTGCTCGAGATGCATCTGTGGATGCATGATAGGGTACGATTGGCCTTCTTGATGCCTCCCCACACTGCCGGCCCATGTTCATCGTGGAGTCAATGACGACTCCAAGATCCTTTTCCGTCTCCGTGCTGGCAAGAGGAGAGTTCCCCAACCTGTAAGTGTGGTGCCGGTTCTTCCTCCCCATGTGCAACACCTTGCACTTATCAGTGTTAAACCCCATCCTATTCTCATCCGCCCACCGTTGCAACCTGTCAAGGTCAGCTTGTAGCCTATTGCACCCTTCTAGTGCACCCACATCCCCCCACATCTTAGTGTCATCAGCAAACTTGAACAGGGTGCTTTCTACCCCCTCATCCAAGTCACTGATGAAGATGTTGAACAGTGCAGGCCCGAGGACCGAGCCCTGCGGAACCCCACTGCCCACATCCTTCCAGGTCTCCTTTGTAGGAAACTTTCAAGAGCAGGTTGGGCAGACCCTTGGCTGGGATGATGCAGTCATAAGTCAGGGATGCTCCTTGAGGAGAGGGCTCATGATATCCAACTTTCCTGTGATCCTACGAGCAAGCAGGGGGTGGGTGGAGAGGTTTCTGCAAACCATCCTCACAGGAACAACCTCTCAGCCATGACAGAAAGACACCACGAAGCAGGGATCGAGTGAAGGAGCTGGGGGAGCAATATGGATGCGAACGACTGGAACCAGATGGTAAATGAATCACGGTGGTTGCAGGTGCCATCGAGCCTGTCTTCCAGGAGTCAGGGCAAGACTGTCTGCAGCCTAGTCTCTGTAGACTGGCTGCGGTCTATTCGCAAGGGCTTGCCCAATTCACTTCAAAGGGAGGCAGGCAGCTGGGCTTGCACTCTTTCCTGCAAGAGTCTAACTCACAGCCTAATGAGATCTCCTTGCCTGAGATTCACACAGCCCTCACTCAGTGTTTTCCCATTACTCCTGGTCACAGCCCTGACAAATCCAGCTCCAGACAGCCTGCCACGGAGAGCACTGAATCAAGCAGGTAGGTCACCATATTGCGCACAAGGGATACTGCACTCGTCAGAAGCAGCAACAGCCATGTCAAAAAGGACATTAGGAATAGCCAGAAGGCCTAGAGGGAATTGAGGAAGAACTGATCCACAAGGAAATCTATGTCTTGCAAATTGAGAAGTGTAGAAATAAAGCATTCAAAAGCCAGTCTGATTTAGACCTAGCCAAACGCAATAAAGCAAACGGCACATGAAGTCAGGGGGCTGACAGCCAGGATTATACGGAAATCGGCTGAGTTGGGGGGGCGCAGGATAAAATGTTTAAGTGTAATACAGAGCTTGGGGCTCCCTGTTCCCTTAAGGAAGAAGCCTCCCAGTGAGGGGGCACTGCTGAGCAGGCAGAGCACAGCAGATGCAGGCCACCACGGCAATGGGGCAATGAAGCAATTAGCAGGCACCTGCAAGCAGCCCACCAACCGGAAGCGGGAACGGCCCTGGGAGGATATGAGCCCAGAGGCCAGTCTCTCCCTGGCAGCCACAGGGCGAATTGCTCCTGCCAGCAGGGCTCCTGAAAGGACCACGGTGCCGCTTGTGCATCCCCGGTGAGGCTTGGGGAGCTCCCTAGGGCATTGCCCAGGGCTGGGAGGCTATCCTAGCTGAGCGGTGAGGGATTAAAGGAGCAGAGGGCTGCTTCCCCTTTTAGTATTTATGTTACAGGCCAGGGGCTTATGGTTTATGTTGAAGTTACACTGGCGGTTTGGGTCGGGACTCTAGGGGGGGTTTTTGAAGGTCCCATTAGTGCCCGAGGGGCACACAATCACCTTGAGCCCTGCCCAGGGTAAGCTCAAGACTTGAGCAACTGTTAAGTCCAGAGAGGGGCAGAGCATGAGGCCACAGAGCCAGACAGGGGACAGGGGCCCAGTGCGAAAAAGGGGCCAAACCAGAGCTGATGCCTTGAAACCAAGTGCAATACAGGAGGCCTGGGAGACAAGCCGAGAGGAAAGAGGTGGCAGCCAAGGAGGCTGAAGCCCAACAGGAGAGCAGCATTACAATAACAACTGCAAGGGTTGGGGTGTGGTGTGGTGTAGGGAAGGAATGGAGCCATGCAGTTAGCCTGTAAGGATGTAGATGCCCTGCAGGGCACGGTCGACCAGAGATTCCCAGCGAGGGACCTGGCAGCAGTGCAATGGAGGCCAGTAAAGTGCCAGGAAACCCAGGTAGGACATTCATTTGGACTGGGACCCACGGGCAGCCTCCCTCTTAATATTATTATTCCGTCAAGGTGTGGTGGGTGAGAAGAATAGGCGCTTAGAGGCAGAGCAGGGCCCGGCTGTGGAGCCACCAGGCTGCATCACAGCTGCCCCTGGGACCCCAACGTGCTACAATATAGTAGTTGCCTGCTGGATTGTATATGGCACTTGTGTTTGAAGAAAGGGAATAAAAGAAGTCAAGCCAGCTACAGACCTATTAGTCTGACTTCAGTTGCATGAAAGGCTTCAGAGCACATTTGGAAGGAAAGAACAGGAAAGGTTGCAGACGTAAGTGGAAAATGAGATAAAGTTCAACATGAATTTGCCAAAAGCAGGTTGTGTCAAACCAACATGATTGAAAACAATTCGTTGTGTCAACAGAGGACATTCAATAGATCCCATCTGCCTGGACTTCAGTGAAGCCTTTGAGATGGTGCCACACGGGACATTATTAGTAAAACTAGAGACAATGGAGACTGGTAGGGGAGCGGGTAGAGCAAGGTCAGGGAGGAAGTGGCTAAAGGGGCAACAACAACAGGTAGCATTGAAAGGGCTATCAGGCTGGACAGGGGTTAGCAGAGAAATCTCTCCAGGATCAGTTTTGGGACCAATTAATGACCACAAAAAGTAGGAATCTGCTGACAGTACAAAGCTGGGAGGCATTGCCATTGCTGGGGAGGGCTGGAAAAATCACCAAAGAAGGTCTAAATGATCTTGAAAGTAATAGAAACGGTGTCAAATTCAACCATGCAATATGCTTGAGTGTCTAATAAGTGAAACTTCCCACTGGAGCCACCAACATGACATAGCCACGGAAAAGCAAATGCAGTCCTGCAGTGTATTGGGAGAAGTACTCCTTGTAGTGATAGGGCAGTATCTGTGCCATTGTACAAAGCCCTGGGGAGACCTTATCTGGAATACCAGGTAGGTGCTTGTCCCCCGTGTTAATAAAAGGTGAACTCCAGATGCAGGGCAGGTTCAGAAGAGATGCATGTCACGGGAATGAAGAACTATGGGAGAAGACCCTATGGGAGAAGACTAAAGGTGCTTGGCTTGTGCAGTCAAGCAAAACAGAGGCAGAGAAGGCATATGACCCCAGCCTATATATATATATACACACACACACACCAGGAGGTTAAAACACCAGGGACGGACAAGAGCCCTATAGGCTTAAACCACGTAAGTCAGGTAAGAACAAATGAGGATAAACTGGCTGTGAATAAATTTAGATGGGGAATTAGAAGAGCAGAGCAGAGGCGGGGTTGGGGACATGTCACCTCACTGGATTTCTGTTGGAGCATAGGCCTATGAAGGGGGTTACACAAAGCAAGGGCAAGGGAAGGCTTTGGAGGCCCCTTCTGGTCCCATGCTCCTGGGAATCCAGCGAAAGCACCAGGTCTGTCTTGCCAAGCCAAAGGAACAGCGACTTCAGGCAGCACGTTGGCTCAGAGACCCAAGAATTCAGGTGCACCACGCGCACGAAGGCAGCATGGTCTGGAGGAGACTGCAGACGCCAGCAGATCAAGAGTCACCAGCTACTGCACATTTAGTTTAGTACTTGCTTAATGAAGCACTAACTAAATGTACAGTAACTATAGTTACGGCACGGTGGCTCCGGTGCACGGTTTTTTTGTGACACTTAATGCACAGCAACCTAATACTACTGCGCAGTAGCGTATTAGCACAGTTTTTGCCCGGCACACTATTGAGCAGTGTTATTAGGCTACTGCGCATTAAGCATCTTGTGTAGACGTGTCCAGTGTGGAGCAGCGGATGTGGTCATTGTCCATGTGCCTGCTATTACCGCACAGTAAGGGGAAACTAACTGGGGGAATTCAACTCTTTCATAGAAGACAAAGCTCCCACTTACCATGGGACAGGAGAGGGCATGTGAGACAGCCGCTCCTCTTTTTAACTTGCTTCCATTCGTTTATCTGCCCCTGCCCAAAGTTTGCGATTCCTTGTATTCATGGGAAAAGAGAGGAGTTTAGAAGCAACCTTGCCCACTTTGGAAGGCTAAAAGCAGAAGCACTGCCAGGTTGCTGAAGAACATGGCAATGCATGGAAGAGAAGACCGGGGGGGATTTGATAGCAGCCTTCAACTCCCTCCACATGGGCTGCAAAGAGGAGGGAGCTGGACTGTTCTCAGTGTGGACAGATGAGAGCAATGGGCTCAAGTTGCAGCAAGGGAAGTTGAGGTTGGATATTAGGAAAAACTCTTACTCGAAGGGTGGTGAAGCACTGGCACAGGCTCCCCAGAGAGGTGGTGGAAACTCCATCCGACCTCTTGGAGGTTTTGAAGATCTGGGTAGACCATGCCTTGGCTGGGATGATGTGGTTGGGGCTGGTCCTGCTTTGAGCAGGGGGTTGGACTAGGTGTGACCTCCTGAGCTCCCTTCAACCCTCACTTTCTATGATTCTGTGACTCTAAGAGCAAAAAAAGACTCTTTATGCTTGTGGATAGCATTGTCTGTGACCCTTCTCTGTTGTCCTTTGAGCACCCATCGGTGACACTGGGGCAGAGAGAGCTGGGGATCTGCACCTCCCAGCCCAGGTCATGAGAGCCGGTCCCCAGAGGCCTCTGATGTTCCCCAGTCATAGCTGCTTGGCCAGCAATTCTGCCATGGGACATTTCTGCCTATGTTATGGTGATGCCATATGGCACGAAAGTTATCCTTACCCAGGCTTTTCTCCCTGCCAGCTGGGATTCAATAGCTTGTCACTGCCTTGGGAACTAGTGAGGCGGTAGAGTAGATGCCTAGGGAAGTGATGGACTCTCCATCACTGGAAGTGTTCAAGAAAAGGTTAGGCAGCCACTGGTCAGGGTTGATCTAGACATAGCTATGCCTATGCTTTATTATGGGGGTTTCCCAGGCTTCTGGGCTTCGCTGGGTGCCCCCATCCCTACTTTCTGCTTCATGTGTCAACTGTTTTTAGCCTTCCTCAAGGCACTGGGTGTTGGCTGCAGCCAAGGCTTGGGGTTTTAACTGGGATGTGTCAATGCTTCTGCTGGGACCAAAGATATCTTCCTGGCTAGAGGGTCTTGCCCCTCCACTCAGTCAGACCAATGCTGCAACTGGGGTCAGGAAGAAATTTCCGCCCCCTGGTCAGACTAGTGTGGACTGGGTGGGGGTTGCCTCTGCAGCAAGGGCACGGCCTCTTCCTGGGATCTCTTGAGTGTACATTAACAACCTTGTACAGAAGCAGGACATTGAACGCCGCGGTCCCCCTGCTTTTCCGGGAGCAGATGTCTTGTGTTGTATCAGGGTTGATTATGCTTAGAGTTTAGAGGATGGGTTTGTCTGGGATGGTTTGGACAGAGATGACCCTGCCTCATGACCTCCAAATGTCCCTTCCAGCCCCACCGCTCTGATTCTATGGAAATAATTCTGTATGTATCTGCCAATGCCCATAAATGCACGTGTCTCTAATGAATTTCAAGTGCCTGAGAGAGAAGAGAAATGCTCTCAAGGTTTACCTGCAGCTCCAAGACTTTGATGCGATGCCGATGGTTCCTCAGTTCCTCCTGCAGCTCTGAGATCAGCTCCCGCAGCTCCAGGATCTGCTGCTTGCGCTCCTCGTTCTCGTGGAGCCAGTACGAGATCTCATCCGTGCAGCGGAACATATCCGGGCACCTCTGCTCGTCCACCTGGGGCAAGGTAGCGACGATCTTGCACTTGCCATTCGGTAAGATCTGGTTGGTGTACTCCCCGCACTGGATCAGGCCAGTGTTGACGGGGTGCCCTTCCCCATCGTCATCCTTATGGTATCTGTCACCAGCAGCCAGGGGCTCCTGCAGGGAATGGCCGTTCAGGACAGCCATGAAGATGAGAGACTTCACGGCCATCTTGGTAGAGAGGAAGCAGAGACTGAGCCTCATGAGGCCTGTGAAGGATGCCAAGAGGGAGCACCCTGGGTAGCACATGGTCAGTCATTCAGACCCTGTCCAGTACCACAATGGCAGGAGTAAAACCCAACAGCGCTAAGGGCTACAAGGCAGACAGCCTGGCTACTGCTCGAGCATAGCTGAAAGGATAGCAGGTTGACTTCGGTGGGGTGCGCAGAGTATGTGCCGAGTAGAGGATCGAGGACAAGGGGCCGGCATGAACCCATACAACATTGCTTCTCTTCGCTACCCCAGCAAGGCTTCAACCAGCTCCCAGCAATGATGCTCCTCCCAGCCCGCTCCTGGGTGTCATTCAGACCTGATTCCCCTTTCTGCTGCTCTTCCGTCCAAGGTAATTTTCTGCTTCTTTACTTAGCCCAGTTGATACATAGCCTTAAAAACCAACCAGCCAAGCTCTCGACACCTTTCTTGACCAGTACCATGAATAGCGGCTGCTCAACACTCTGCGCACCCATGTAGGTGTGGACACACGCCAACAGGGTATCTCTATGCACAGCTACCGCCAGTCATTGGTGGAGGGTCAGTTCTCCCAGGAGATGGCCACCGGTTCTTCCTTAACCTGAAAACACAATATCAAATCGAGGTGCTTCATCTCTACTGAATCTGTGCCGAGCAGAGCTGGCATCTTCCCCTGCTTACCTAGTAACAGCTCACTGGGAATCGCTACAGGTATAAATCCCATAGTGGAGTTACTAAGAACAAGGCAGGCTGAGCTACTTCAGCCTGTCGTCCTCAGATCCAGCTAACCCCAACCCTTCTTGTTTGCAATAGGTGCCTCTTTCAGATCCCACTTTCTCCAGAAACAAACCACGTGCCTCCCAAGTCCCCTCCTACATCCCAGCTGATTCCTGTGCACGGTGCATCGATATAGCCACCAGTGAGGAGAGGTGGAGGGGAAGATTTCCCCAGCCGTGCTAGCCATGAAGATGTTGGCTTGCTTCTATTCTCAATGCAAGATAAATGCCATAACAAAGGGCAGCCATGTCCCACCTACTAGGTGCATAAGTCAACTTAGGTGCCTGCATGTGATTCTCTTTTGCCCTGCTTAAATCCGTGAAAAATGGTTAATGCTAAAGGTGGGTGGGTCCTATTCCTCCTCGCTGCCTGATCTGAAGGGACGAAGATGGCCTGTTACACAACTTGATGGGTTTTCAGGATTTGAACAGGGTGGAATAGGGTCACAGTTAGGTGCCCAAGGTCAATGAGAGACCTCCAACATGTTCAAAGGAAAGCTGGATAGAAACCAGCTTTATAGTTGTTACACATTTTCAACCATTAACTGTGTGGCTGGTTGGCTCTTTTTATAGCTGGACAGCCATTTTTATGGTGTGATAATTACTTTGCACATGTGGCCAGTCTAAATTTATTGCACGATTATCTATGTCATGGCATAATATGTGTAACATGTGGCAGGGGCTTCAGGCGCACAGTAAAATTTGGCCCTAGCTTTAAGTCAAGCCAGACATCATTAGATTCCCTGGGCATCTGTGCACCTGGAGTGAATCTCAGGAGCCGTACCTACACCCAAATAGGTTTATATGACATGGCCTTAGCAGTTGTCTAATTAAAAATGAAACTGCAGGCTATATAGTCTGGGACCTCTGCCTAGGTCATGCACTGTGGGCCAGGTTGGGAACCCTTTACTCCCAACAGTGATCACAGCCTTACATGTGAGTGGTCCTACCTGCCGACGTAGGCCAAACAGGTAGTTGCAACCCTTTGCACTTCCCCAGCACCTTCTACCCATGGTTCCCCAAACACTTTGCAGCTATTTCCCCTTTTTCAACCTCTTGCCAAAGAGGAAGTTGAAGTCCTGCCAGGCCAGGGCCTTAAACCTGGGGCCTTGGCCTGGCCACCCATCCTCATCTGCCGCCTCCTCAGCAGAGAAGTGGGGCAGACGCAGGCGGCCAGAGCCCACCCCTGGGCCTAGTCACCCACTCACTCCCTGCCACTGGAGCAGTCAGCCAGGGTCAGCTGACCCTTCAGCCCTTCCAGGAGACCATACACCCCTGACCTGGAGAGGAACTGTCTGGGCAACACGGTTTAACCCTGTATCTAGGCTGCTGCATCCTTGTCTTGGCTCTGATGGAGGCTCTGGACACCCAACCCAGCTTGCCCATGGACCTGAGTTTGGCTTGACCCTTTGGCTGATCCCTGCCCTGCCCTCGGAGCAGTCCCTGGACCCCCTCCTTTATCACTCGGTTGCTTCGTACAAGGAAAGATCTTCAATTCACTCTGCCTTTCAAAACCGAGGTGTGGGCTATATTCTGGAGCGCGCTGTGTGCAGATTCAAGTAGCGAAGCCAGGGAAGAACAAAGATAAAGTCTCCCGGAGGGAGAGCGAGAGCATCAGCCTTGCAGTGAGTAACACCTTGCGCTGCCCTGGTCTTCGTTTTAAGGATCTCTCTTCCTTTCTCAAACAGAAACAGGTTTTTAACACCCCCTAAATGCTGCCCCTCCAGCTGGGGTTTTGTCTCCCCAGTGCCCCCCCATGGGTATCCAGGGCAATTCAAGGAAGGCCGGCTCTTCTTACCCCGTCCCCACATGCACTAATTTCTGCAGAGTTCTTCAAGCTGTCCAGCCCTTGCAAAGCTCCTGCAGGAGTCGGGAAGAAGCAAAGTCCATTTCCCACCTGTGTGAGCCCTTACCAGGTTACAAATAAGCACGAATGCAAATTTACCTGCAAACAGCCAGGTGCTTGGGCTGCAGGGACGCCCGTGCCCTTCACAGCTGGGACGACTTCACAGGAATAAGGAGAGGTAGAAACGTACACCCGGGATGTGGGAGGCAGGATGGGTCTCAGGGGATGCTAACTGCTTATTCCCCTGATCCTCTCATTGCACTATAAATAGGAATAACAAAAGCCAGAGACTCAGGCCGTGCACGAGGAGGAGGAGCCTGGAAGCCAGAGTGACCTTCAGGCAGTGATGAGATTAAACTGGGGTCTGGGCAGAGCTGGGGAAAGGCAGGAAGCTAGAGAGTCACTGGGCCCAGCTGCATTGGGCAGACAATAGTATTCGTGCAGGGCGGTGGCTCTTGTCCTTCATAGACTCAAGGCCCTGCTTAATTTTCATTTGGTTTTTGACTACAGAAAAAATATCAGAGCGATTCTTCTGCCGTGAAGAACTCAGACAGACCACAGCAGGCCAGGCTGCTTTAAGCACTACCACTTCCTAGTCTGAACCTCTGGGTTTATCCTGGGAATCATCTTTGCACACCTCACAGGGCTACCCTTATGTGGCACCCCTGGACAGGATCTCCAGGCACCCCAGCATACCTCGGTAGAGGATCACCAGCATGGGGGTTGGACCAGATGACCCTTAAAGGTTCCTTCCAAATCTCAGATTGTAAATCCCTCTCCTAGCAGCCCTTCCTACCTCACCCCTGATGGATTTGCCCCTCTGGAAGGAGTACCCATCCTCTTGAGGTCCCTGCTCAGAGAGGACACTGCTGGTTTTGCAGAACGGTCTTGTTGCTAAGACAGCTAATACATCCTGGGCTGCATTGGGAGGAGCGGTGCCAGCAGACCGAGGAAAGCGTTTCTTCCCCTCTATTCAGCACTGGGGAGGCCACATCTGGAGTCCTGTGTCCAGCGGTGGGCCCCCCACTACAGAAAGGATGTGGACAAGTTGGAGAAGACAACGAGAATGGTTGTGGGTTGGAGGACAGGACTGGTGAGGAGAGGCTGAGGGAACTGGGCTGATTTAGTCTGCAGAAGAGAAGATCGAGGGGGATTGAATAGCAGCCTCCACCTCCCTGCAGGGGGGCTGCAAAGAGGACGGAGCTGGGCTGGTCTCAGTGAGGGCAGATGATGAACAAGGAGCAATGGGCTCAAGTTGCAGCAAGGGAAGTTGAGGTTGGATATTAAGAAAAATTATCTCACTAGGCGGGTGGTGAAGCACTGGAACAGGCTCTCCAGAGAGGGCATGGAAACTTTCCTTGAAGGTTTTGAAGACGCGGGTAGACACAGCCCTGGCTGGGATGATGTTGTTGGGGCTGGCCCTGCTTGGAGCAGGCGGTTGGACTGGATGTGACCTCCTGAGTTCCCTTCAACCCTCATTTTCCATGATTTTATGGTTCTAATAGCAAGCTGAAAGCCACATGGAGACCTGTATGGGGGTAGGCCCTTCCCTCACTGTAGAAGAGGCCGGTATCCTACACGCTTGTGTTGTGTCAGAGTTGATGGCTGTCTTCCGAAGACGGACTTGTATAGGATGGTTTGGATGGGGCTGATCCTGCCCTGGACTAGATGACCTCTGGAGGTCCCTCCCAGCCTGACTTCTCTTTGATTCTGTGATTCTTTGCTAACAAGCTGGTTCCACATTAAACTATCCAGGAGCTATGAATGCCACGTGCCCCCAGAGGCTGGGGGGCGCGGAGACCACCCGCAGGTGGCGGCAGCAGTGTCAGCGAGCAGCGAGTGAGGAGCTCCCAGAGGCAGCCGCAGCAGTGTTGGCATTGGGGGTGGGGGTGGCGAGCGCTGACCAGTGGTCGGCAACCACCCACAGACCAGAAGGGGCCCGTGGCAATCAGGGCCCACCCGCAGATGCCGAGGGAGCGGGGGTGGCAAGCGGTGACTGCCCACAGGCGCCTCCGGCAGCGTTGATGGTGCTTTTTGCAGCGGGTGCACTGCCATTCTCCGGGGGTGCACGTGCACCCGCATGCACCCCCTACGCGTCGCCAATGCCAGGGGCCAAAGACAACCATGGGGTCTACGCGAGTCCAGCAGTCCCAGGAGGGACTCCGCCTTGTAATCTCTGCAGCGGCTGCTTTCTCTTTTTGACTACAAGCAAAACAGCCACTGACTGGGCTTCCTGCAAGCTAATGTAAGGGGCCGTAGTATGGTTCCTTCCTCTGTGCTCTGTAATCCCCTCCTGCATTATGTACTGCCGCTAATCCCCATTGCCTTCCCCGTTGTGGTCCTGTAGCCAATACAGCCCACCTGGCCATGCAACTTTGTTTTTCATGATTTTGCCCTTTCTCACCCTTGCCCTTGCCTTGGGAGACAGAGTAGTAATTGCTCACTGGCGGTAAATGTCAACAGACAGGCTTAATTAAGTAGGATAATCACTTGAAGCAAGACCCTGATCGGAAGCTGGGATTTCTGTGTTGGGCAAAAGGTGTTGGGGGGTTTTACGACATGGAGAATAGTCTTCTTAGCATCAAACAGTGTCTCCTAGGAAGTAATTCTCACAAAGAAAACAAAAATGAATTAAAGCCCACTCAGGTAGTGAGCAAGGACCGGCTAAGGTATGCCTCATTAACACACAGCCACTAGGTATGATGGCTGACTCCACCTCCCATCAGTCCTGTACAGTAGCACAGTACATGCACCCCACCCCACACCATACCCCAGAATGATGCCAAACACCGCTCTGATAGGCACCTGCGTACCACCAAGAAGAAGGGTGTATCATTTCTATACAATCTCAGTTGAATCTTTCCCTGCCTTCCAAGTAGAGGATTTACCATATTTTCTAGCAAACAATACACCCTTTCCCCCCAAACCAACTACTGGAATTTTCAGTGTGCATTACACCTGAGAAATATGGTAAGAGCAGCTTCTCTCCCACTATCAATGAATGCAAACATAATATTTTCACACAACTCTCAGGGGACACATCTACACGTGCAAATGTTGCTGGGTGGGTTTACTCCACAGTAATTTACTGCAGAGTAAGCTTACCCTGGGCAGGCCTCTACATGCCCTTTGGAGCAGATTTGCTCCCACCCTGCTGTGCCCCCTTGCAGTGGGTGCTCACCCAGGGGCTGGCAGGGAGCTCGGGGCCAAGAGACAGCTATCTTGTGGTGGGGGCTGGGAGGTTGCTCCCCACTTCTGGGAGCTGTCTGCTTCTGATGGGAGTGAACATAAAGACAAGATAGAGACTGGAGCATCGGCTTTTCATGCAGCCAACGCAGCCATGTGTTTGGGAATCACTTACTCACCCTTGTCAGAGGCACCAGGGAGGCAAACACACACTTATATGAGAGAGGGCTGAGATCAACAGACAAAGCCAAGTCAGGGAAGACGGCCAACTGTGAGCCACGGGGCCACTGAAACTACAAAATATGAACATGGGAATGGAGAACAAAGAGAGGCAACGATGAGGACCACTGCCTGCAGGGAGCTGAAGGAATACAAGGCAGCAACCATCTTCAGAGGTGCAATCATACCTCTGCACTGATTGTAGGGACGTCATTCCCTGTGACCTACTGGTGAGTGCCAGTGGCTAGAGACGTTTGACTGGCAGGCATCTGTGGGATCATCACTGTTTCATTTCCCTGCCACTGTGGGAAACGGTGCCCTGCAGCTGGAAAAACTCTATCTGGCCTGGCTTCAAACATCTCAAGCCATGGGGATTTCCAGTCCTTCTCATGAGACACCTGCCTGTGACCACTGCCTGGAAGGCCACCAACAGCAGGGGAGCCTCCTCCTACAGCAGTGCGTAGGGGAAGAGAGAGGAAGAAGAAATTGTGGGTTGAAATGTCAAGGGAATGCAGCCAAGAAGGGCATGGGCCCAGCTCTTTCAGGGCACTTAAGGCTCCTATACACATGCAGGGAGGCTGCTCCAGTGCACTGTAATTACAGCCTATCGGAGCAGACTCAATGAATTGAGTCTGCTGGAGCGTGGTAATTACTGCGCTCCAGCAGTCTCCAGTGTCACATGTATCAGCATCCCCACACTGAAAAATGGTGGCAGGGGCACTTTAACTAAAGCTCATTCAATGAGCTTTAGTTAAAGTACCCCCACTGCCATTTTTCAGTACGGGAGAGTTAATACACATGACACCCTGGGCACTTCAATTAGCACCAAGCACCCCCCCCCCCCCAGCCTCCCAGAGTACATCTATAAATTACTGTAGACATCAGGGGTTCAGCACTGGGCACGCTGGAACAGGACACAGCTGGAGTCCAGAAACCTAAGCCACTGGATACCATTCACAAGGACCTCACTCAAATGCCACCCAGCTGCTTGGGGACATGCATTCGTCAGACACCACCAATGAGTCCTTAATGGGGGAGGCAATGGTGACAAAAGAAAACTGGCACTAGGATCAAGGGCCAGAGCACAATAGCCTTCCCTCCTCCCCTGGCCTGAGTACTATAACCACTAGGCTACATAGTCATGCTTCCACTTCCTCAATCTCTTTTTGGCCCCTTGAATCTCCCCCTCTAGGCTGCACAGGGGCTCAGCATGAACAGGAGGGGCAAAAGGGGGCCTGTATCTGTACTATCCCATCATGCCAATAGCTACAGCCATGAACAAGGGAGAGCTGCACCACACAGAGGGCATCTACACGTGCTTTTATGCACACCTAAACTTAATGTGCCTGTGCCTAATGTGCATTAAGGCGATTTAAGTGTGCATCTACGTGTGCAGGTGCTAAGGAGCATTAACGCGGTGTGCAGACCAACTTAGGACTAAAGTTAGTCTCAAATCAGTTGATATACATAGTGTTAATGTGCCTTAGCATGTCTACACATGCATTAAGGTGTTTTATCTATTTGTGCCTAAATTTGATACATGCAAAAGCAGGTATCAAATTTAGGCATAAATAGCCTAAAATTGTCATTTTTAAGGCACCTTAAAGGCATGCACATGTAGACCCATGCCCTTAATGTGCCTTAAAAATGGCTAACATGCCTTAAATTAGCATGTGTAGACACACCCAGAGAGTAGAGAAGTAAAGCCAAGGCTTCATGGCCACCCTTCCTCTCCACCTGTCCAAGCACGTATGTAAACAGATATGTAGCGGATGCATTTCCTGCAAGCTAATGGCCAGGTTACCTGCTGAGAGGTATAAGGAAGATGCTTCCATGTTCTCTGTCCCCTGCCAAGACACAGTCCAGCCCATATCCTTTGTGGTCACGCCAGCACCCAACAGCTTCTTCCTCTCCTTACCCTCCCTGACTCACAAGGAGTAGCACCTAAACTCCTTGAGTAATCCCACCAGCACTAAACAGAGCTCTGCAGGGCAGAACTGGCCAAAACTGGAGATTTCTGTTCTACAAGAGACTATGGGATTTCCTGTCATCTCGGCCCAGCGGGAAGAACTGACGGGTTGAAATTCCCCACAAAAAATGTTTAGTTTCAGAAACACCAAAATGGCTTCCTTGGTTCACTTCCGAAACGCCATGGGTGGTATGCTGGGGTAGTTACAGCATCTCCGTCATGGGAGGGTTGTAAGAAGAGTCTGGATGGCACCTGTTAGAGACGACTTAGGTAGGGTAAGAACTACCTTCCTGCAAAGGGTTGGACTAGAGGACCTTGAGGTCCTTCCAGCTATAAGATTAGGGACCCAACCTCAGAGTCCTAGATCTAAAAAGAGGGGATCCCACCTCCTGAAGTACAAGCCTTGGCAGGCAGATGCATGAACCTCTGCTGCTTAGTCTGCACCATGGCAGGGCTGGTCCTAGCAAGGATGAGTACTAGTATGCCTTGCCTTCTCACACCAGCCAGCGTGCCCCAAACCTAGACACCCACTCTTGTGCCCTTGGCATCCAATGTGCTTGAAAACAACCCTTGGGGATGAGCCCAGAGCAGGCCCAGCCATGTGCATGTATTAGCAGGCATAGGTGCCTAGGTGAGAGGCATGGATGGGCCCATTGCTGGCCTATGAAAGGGCTCATGTTCCCCAAGAAAGGGACAGAGCCATGCAGCATGATTGCGGGCTACTATAGTGATAGTGGAAACCAGGGAGAAAGGGGCACATTTCCCCATCTCCATTCGACACCCCGGCTACATGGGCAGCAGAGCCCAGCTCTCTCCCGACCCCTGGCTCCAGGGTGCTCATCACCATCCCACTCCTTCAACACGACTGGTGGAAGACCAGCCTCTTCACCGCGCACATGGAAACACGCTGCCCCCATCTACCCAACAATGCAACCCATTACTCTCGCCTTTCACTCGGTCCCTGGAATTGCCTTTGTCAAGGCCTGCCACTACTGCCTAGTCCCAGCCTTTGTGAAACCATGTTTCTGATATAGATTTGGGCTTCTAAATGGCTTTGACCTCCCCTTCCCCTTTATTCCCTCGCCTTTCATCTCTCTGCCCATTAGGCTCATTACCGTCTAAGGCACATAGAAGAGCTGAGTGCCTTAGAGAAGAGCCAGCACATCTGGCCCCTGCCAGCTCATCGCTCCCATTCAGCGCGCGTGGAGTGGCGAGACTCAAGGCTTCCCTCCATAATAGCAAAGAGCAAATGGAGCTCATTCAGCCGCTCTTGGATGGGTGGCCGTCCACTCAAGTCAAATCTGCCTCTGGCGGGAACAAAGGACATTTGTTTCTTCGTCCCTTTGATGGCTCTTGAAGTTGCTTGGGGACCATTTAGCGGAGAAAGGGGTGGGAGGGACACATAAATGTATTGTCAGAGAAAGGGCAGCAGCTTGCAATGCTAATCGCTTTTAAACAGGGGGAACAAAAGCGAGAGCGGCTGTCAATGGCTCAAGGTCGAGAGATCGACCTTTGTCCCGGCGGGTTTTAGCGTGTCTGTTTGTATTGCTCATAGGGCTTCTCCCCCCTGCAAAACCGACCAGCCAACGGTCCAGCAACAAGAGTGACCCTCTGGAGACGGCCGTGGGCCAAGGCAGCTTCCCAAGCAGCCCCACAACGGGCTCCTCCTCAAGCCACCCTGTGATAACGAGCCAGACTCGTCACCCAGTGCTCACGACAGCCTGTCCAAAGCTCTGTGCTCATCACCCCTGCCCCATAGCATCAAGTCTGGTGCCCTCTCTTCTGACCCTCCTCGCAGCTTCGGACACAAAGCAGCCTCTCGGGTTGTGCTAACAGGAGAGATGCTGGCATTCAAGTGGAGCGATCCTGCCACTCGATGCGGCACAGGTAAGGCCTCACCTGGAGTCCTGCGTCCAGTTTGGGACCTCCTGCTTTAAGAAAAATCTGGACCGTTTGGAAAGAGTTCAGCACTGATGAGCAAAAATGATGAGGGGCCTGGGAGACAAGACTAATGAGGAAGGGCTGAAACAACGAGGGTTATTTAGGGGGGATTAGAAGGGGGATTAGATAGCAATCTTCAAATCCCTGAAAGGTGATTATAGGGAGGATGGAGAGGGGCTTTTCTCTGCGGCCATAGGGAACAGGACTAAGAGCAGCAGGCTCACAGCTGCGGCAAGGGAGATTTAGGATGGAGACTTGGAGGAACTTTCTGGCTCTGAGGGTGGTCGGGCACTGGAACAGGCACCTGCGAGTCGTGGCGTCTCCGTCCTCGGCAGTTGTCAAGAGCAGGTTGGACAGACCCTTGACTGGGATGGTTTAGTCACGGGTGATCCTGCCACGACCAAAGGGCTGAACTAGATGCCTTGGTGAGGTCTCTTCCAGCCCTGCTTTCATAGAAATTAGACATTAGGGGCTGGAAGGGACCTTGTGAGATCATCGAGTCCAGCCCCAAATGATCCTATTGACTTCGACCACTCCAATGTCTACAATCATGTCCAACACCCAGCTGCAGCAAGGACGTCCATCTGCCCACTTCTCCCCCAACTCTTCCGTCCTGCCCCTCTTTCATGGGACACCCTCCCCAAGCTAAACCACAAAACCAGCTCTGTTTATGCCATGTATACCCAGTGAGGCATGAATAAACTTGATAAGGGTGCCTTTTAATCCTAGCAACTGATAAATAATTCACTGATGCCAGGTGAAGTAGACAGCTGAGATTAACTGTGCGCATCATACTGAAAGGAAGGAAGACCCTCGGAAGTAAAGGACGGAAGAAGTTGGCTCTCTCAGGTTTTAAATAACCTGTATTCTCAAGCTATCCCTGCAATTGCACTAATTAATGCCTCCATGCTATCACTCTCGCCCCTGTCCAGATGCTAGTCACACAATAGCTTTTTCCCACAGCTAGACCTGCTCCCCTGCCTTTTCTGTGCTCACGCTGGCTGCAACAGAGGACAGGCCCCACGTAGGTCCCATTTCTGGCCTTGCCAAGGCTTGTTGTATGCAATTGCTCAACTGAGCATTCACCCTCTTCCTTCTGGATTACCCCCAGGCTAACTTCTTCATCTTATATCACAGGTCCCCACCATTACAATGAACCCTGCTGATTATGTTGAGCATCAGCGCAGACAGCTTCCAACCACCCGGCGTCATGATCTTTGTAGCTAACACCAGAGAGAGAATTGGAAAGGAGAAAGGAAAACCTTACCAACACCCCTGCCCATTTTCAGCTGCAATCTCTTTTATTCTCATATGCTAAGCAGGGTCAGATGAGAGAGGGAGCTGACTGAGGGATGGCAAAGGAAAAGCCATGTTGCTGTAGAAGGAAGTGTGGGCACCTCTACGGGAAGTATTCACAGATGCCCCAGCCATCCTGAAGGACAGAAGGAGACTGGCAGGGCTTGGAAAAGTATCCATCCATGCTGATGGAGAAGCCATCCTATAGAAATACGAAGGAGCTGTACCCACGTATAACCCCACAGAGTCCCCCGAGCAATACGAGAGTTATTCCCAGTGCCCCAGCCCAGTCTGGGCACAATGTCCTCTGCAGTTTCAGTGGTTCTTCCTTTCCTCTGTCCTTGACTCATGCATCTAGAAGCAGGGTAGTTGCTTAGCATCAAATTTGGATGAAAATCTGATCCAAAGCTGAACCTGCCTGGAGTTTAGAGGTGCTTATCCTATTCCTGCTAGGTGCACACCCTGTGTGAGTCCTTGAGAGGCCAACAATGCATCCATCATTGCAAGACACCACCATCTCAGCCTCAAGGCTGCCTCACAGAAAAGCAACAAGAGGAATAGGAATCTGGGTGTTTTTTTAAGCATTTTCCAGGTACTCGAGCAATGTTAGAATAAGACCACGTGTGCCTAAATCCCCTTAGCGTTCTGCCTGGGGCCTCAGTGGGTCAGTCTTCACTTCCGTCTTGTGCACCCTGGAGCAGCTCGTCCCTGCGGACACACAGCAGCTTGTGTAATCCTTTATGGAGAACCTGGGATGGAAGCCATGAGACATTCCTACATCTCCTCTGTCCTTTGGACCTTCTCCAGAAAGCGCTGTCCTCCTGAGAAATGGCCAACACCACCTAAAAGTTCATTGCCACCTTTGATAACGATCGTTCGAGGAGCCCTGCATACCCTCATCAGCTCCTTCCATTCACTCGTGCAAATGCCTGTCAATGATTTAAACCAAAGTACCTGGTGCTAACAGGGATTCAAAGGCTTTTAAAGACCAGTGGGGAACCATTAACACTGAGCAAATGTTATAGATTATCTGTTGCGATGGGGCCAGGGAACACCACACTGTTTAGCCACTCGGTATCATAGAATCACAGAAAATCACAGACAGCGAGGGTTGAAGGGAGCTCAGGAGGGCACGTCTAGTCCATCCCCCTGCTCCAAGCAGGACCAGCCCCAGCTACATCATCCCAGCCAGGGCTTTGTCTACCCGGGGCTTCAACACCTCCAAGGATGGAGAGCCCTCAACCTCCCCGTTCCAGTGCTTTGCTAGGAAAAGTCAGAGGATTTGCAATAAGGGAAGTGCAAAGGGATTCAGTTTGGACTTGATGCTTATTGCACCGGGTGTAGCAAAACCTCCCGTTTTTTTTTAAAATTTAAAAATACATTCCCTCCCCTTCTCCCACCCATTTCTGACTTTCTCTCTGCCCTCTCTATCCCTTATAAGTGATTACAAGTAGTACTAGGCAAGCTAAGTTCCTGTATGCTATTATTGTAATAAGCCCCTTTTTATATTGTAAATAGTGTTCTATGTTTGTATTGCTTTTTACTGTTTTATATGGTATTATATAGTATTCCAGTCATTTGTGCATTGATTTTTATTGTTTCATAATAACACTGTATGATTTCTCCCTCTCCTGCTTCTGGCTCACCGCCACCTCCAGCACCTGTCCCACGCTCCTGTGGCTCCAGCCGTCCTGAGCTCCTCTCTGCCTGCAAACCCCTTTTTCTTTGCTATTGCTTCATCTCCACTGCCTTTTCCCCTGATCTCTGCCACTTGCTCTTTAGTTACCAAGCACCCCAAGCATAGGTACCACAGGCACCAGCACACACACACAATGTCACCCGAGTCAGTGTTTAACCCATGTGTATATGTGTCTGTATGTGTGTACTGTGTATGATTTCATGTCATTATCGTTAGCGTGTGTATGTGCTTGAATTGGTGATATGTGTGCATGTGCAATTGTACACCATGCCTTCCTGCCTAACAGCGTGATATTGAGATCATCGCCTGCTGGGAGTCACCATCCAGCGCAAGGTGGCAAAGGCCGGCAGCGAGACAGCAGCCCTGGACTTCAGGAGGGCGGACTTCAACGAGCTAAGGAGGATAGTTGGGGAAGCGCTGAGGTCCCGGAGGGGAGGGGAGCCGGGTGGCCAAGAAGAGTGGTTGCTCCTCAAGGAGACGATCCTCCAAGCCCAAAGGGAGGTAATCCCAATGAGGATCAAAGGGAGCAGGAGGGTGCACAAGCCCCCACGGCTCACCAAAAGCATCTGGGAATGTCTCCTTGCTAAAAGGGAGGCACGCACCCGATGGCAGGGAGGGGCCATCCCCAGGGAGGACTATACTGCAGTTGCTCGGGGATGCAGGGGGGTCAGGAAGGCCAAGGCGGAGATGGGACTGGGACTAGCTTCCCGGATCAGGCACAACAAGAAGTCCTTTTTTAAATACATCGGGGGTAAAAAGATGGTACCGGGTAACATGGGGCCCCTGCAAGACACGCTAGGAAATCCGGTCGTCACACCAGACGACAAAGCCAACATGTTTAACGATTTCTTTGCCTCCATTTTCCTGAGCAGGGACCGGATCAGGCCCCCACCGGGCCCCCCTCAGGCCCCCGGGGAGGCGCACCCAGGCCCAGGGCCAGGGCAGATCTAGTCAGGGAGCATCTGGAGGGACTGGACGTGTTCAAATCAGCGGGTCTGGACGATCTCCACCCCTGAGCGCTGCGGGAATTAGCTGTGGTCATTGTGGGACCCCTGGCACGGCTGTACGAGCACTCGTGGGGCTCTGGTGTGGGGCCGGGGGACTGGACGAGGCCAACGTGGTTCCCATCTTCAAAAAGGGGAGGAAGGAGGACCCGGGAAACTATGGACCAGTTAGTCTTACCTTGATCCTCGGAAAGCTTTTTGAGACAGTTATCCTGGCCCATGTCCACAAGGGGCCGGCAGGGGAGATTATGCTTAGGGGCAACCAGCACGGGTTCATCAGTGGCAGGTCCTGTCAGACCAACCTGGTGGCCTGCTACGATCAGATCACCAGATCATTAGACGCAGGGGGAGCAGTGGACATCGTCTTCCTGGACTTCCGGAAGGCTTTTGACACTGTCTCTCACCCCGTTCTCATTAAGAAACTGCGGGCTGTGGTGTCGACACCCACACAGTCAGATGTGTCGCCGACTGGCGGGAGGGCCGCACCCAGAGAGCGGTGGTGGACGGGTCATGTTCGACCTGGAAGGACGTGGGCAGTGGGGTCCCCCAGGGCTCGGTCCTCGGGCCCGCACTGTTCAACATCTTCATCAGTGATTTGGACGAGGGGGTAAAAAGCACCTGTTCAAATCTGCTGATGACACTACGATGTGGGGGGACGTGGGCACGCTAGAAGGGAGGAATAGGCTGCAATTGGACCTAGACAGGTTACAGGGGTGGGCGGATGAGAACAGGATGGGATTCAACATTAGCAAGGAGCCAGGGGAGGGGCACTCTGAAGTGCTTTGGGTTAGGGTACAAGGCAGTCGAGGGGAAAGGGACTTAACGGTGGGGGTCTACTACAGACCTCCCAACCAGGGAGAAGAGCTTGACCAGGAATTCTTGGGTCAGCTCACAGAGGTAGTGAAGGCTAAGGATGTGGCAGTCATGGGGGACCTGAACTTCCCAGACATCTGCTGGGAGGGTCAGCCAGGTCTGACCGCTCACGTCGGTTCTTGGCCAGAGTGCAGGACCTCCATCTAACCCAGGGGGTGCACAGCCCCACCGGGGAGACGCCTTGTTGGACCTGGTGCTGGCCACGGGTGATGACCTGGTGCGGGGGCTGCGGGTGCTCGACCCCCTGGGCGACAGCGATCATCGCCTGCTGGGATTCACCATCCAGCGCAAGGTGGCAAAGGCCTGCAGTAGGGCAGTGGCCCTAGATTTTAGGAGAGCGGACTTCAGCGAGCTAAGGAGGATAGTTGGAGAAGCGCTGAGGTCCCGGGGTGGGGGGAGGGTGTCCAAGGAGAGTGGTCACTCCTCAAGGAGCCGATCCCCCAAGCCCAAAGGAAGGTAATCCCCATGAGGATCAGAGGGAGCAGGAGAGCACACAAGCCTCCGTGGCTCACCAAAAGCATCCAGGAATGTCTCCTTGCTAAAAAGGAGGCGTACACCCAATGGAAGGAAGGGGTCATCACCAGGGAGGGCTATTCTGCAGGTGCTCGGGGATGTAGGGGGGCAGTTAGGAAGGACAAGGCGGAGATGGAACTGGGGCTAGCTTCCCAGATTAAGGACAACAAGAAGTCCTTTTTTAAATACGTAGGGGGTAAAAAGAAGGTCCCCGGTAATGTGGGGCCCTTGCAGGACGCATTGGAAAACTTGGTCGTCACACCAGACGGCAAAGCTAACATGTTTAACGATTTCTTTGCCTCCGTCTTCCTAAGTAGGGACCAGAAGAGCCACCTCCCTGCTGGGCCACCTCGGGCCCCGGGGGAGGCACACCTGGGCCACGGGTCAGCGAGGATTTAGTTAGGGAGCTTCTGGAGGGGTTGGACGTATTCAAGTCAGCCGGCCCGGACGATCTCCACCCTAGAGTCCTAAAGGAACTGGCCGAGGTCATTGCAAGTCCCCTGGCACGGCTTTACGAGCACTCGTGGTGCTCTGGTGAGGTACCGGAGGACTGGAAGAGGGCCAACGTGGTCCCCATCTTCAAAAAAGGCAGGAAGGAGGACCCGGGAAACTATAGGCGAGTTAGTCTTACCTCGATCCTAGGCAAGCTGTTTGAGAAAATTATGCTGGCACACATCCAGGGGGGGCCAGCAGGGGACTGCATGCTTAGGGGCAACCAGCACGGGTTCATCAGTGGCAGGTCCTGTCAGACCCACCTGGTGGCCTTTTACGATCAGATCACCAGATCATTAGACTCAGGGGGAGCAGTGGACATCGTCTTCCTGGACTTCCGGAGGGCTTTTGACACTGTCTCTCCCCCCGTTCTCATTAAGAAACTGGGGGGCTGTGGTGTCGACACCCACACAGTCACATGGGTCACCAACTGGCCGGAGGGCTGCACCCAGAGGGTGGTGGTGGATGGGTCCTTCTCAACCTGGAGGGACGTGGGCAGTGGGGTCCCCCAGGGCTCGGTCCTCGGGCCCGCACTGTTCAACATCTTCATCAGTGATTTGGACGAGGGGGTACAAAGCACCTGTTCACATTTGCTGATGACATTAAGATGTGGGGGGACGTGGGCACACTGGAAGGATGCAACAGGCTACAATCAGACCTAGACAGGCTACAGGGGTGGGCGGACGAGAATAGGATGGGTTTCAACACAGACAAGTGCAAGGTGCTGCACCTGGGGAGGAACAACCGGCACCATACCTACAGGCTGGGGAACTCCCCTCTTGTCAGCACGGAGGCGGAAAAGGATCTGGGGGTCATCACTGACTCCAAGATGAACATGGGGATGCGGTCAGGAAGGCCAGCCGCACCCTGTCGTGCATCCACAGATGCATCTCAAGCAGGGCCAGGGAGGTGATCCTCCCCCTCTATGCGGCACTGGTCAGGCCGCGGCTGGAGTACTGCGTCCAGCTCTGGGTGCCGCACTTCAGGAGGGATGTGGGCAGCATGGAGAGGGCCAGAGGAGGCCACTCACGTGATCCGGGGGCAGCAGGGCAGGCCCTACGAGGAGAGGCGACAGGACCTGAACCTGTTCAGCCTCCGTAAGAGAAGGCTGAGGGGGATCCAGTGGCCTGTTATAAACTAGTCAGGGGGGATCAGCAGGCACTGGGGGAGTCACTGTTCCCCCGAGCACCGCCAGGGGTGACCAGGAATAACGGTGACAAGCTGGCAGAGGGCAGGTTTAGGTTAGATATCAGGAGGCGCGACTTCACGGTCAGGGCGGCTAGGATCTGGGACCAACGTCCAAGAGAAGTGGTGCAGGGTCCCACCCTGGGGGGGTTTAGGAGGAGGTTGGATGAACATCTTGCTGGGGTCGTTTGACCCCAGTCCTCTTTCCTGCCATGGCGGGGGGTCTAACTCAATGATCTGCTCAGGTCCCTTCCGACCCTACAAACTATGAAACTATGAGACCCTGACCCCACAGGGCTTTGGCCTGAGCCCACAGGGCGACACGGAGAGATTCTGCACACAGGGAGCTTAGCTCGATCATCGGTCTCGAATTAGCTTCCTGGCATCCTGGCTCAATGTTTGCTTTAAGTAGCGTCCCAGTTCCTCCTCTCCTCACCTGTCCTTCTTCCATCAACCTCAGATCAGGCAAGAAATAATCCCTGCACACTTCTGCCTTTTCTATTATTGATTTGATTTTATTCAATTCAACCACTATGATTCTTGCTTTTTCTACCACTCCTACCCAGTGAAGTGTGAATACCATGGTTAGGATGCCTTTATTCCTACTAACTGATAAAGAATTGTCTGATGCCCCATAAAGAGCCAGTTGAGAGTAACCATATACATCATAGTCAAAGGTAGGAAGACGCTCCATATTGTGGGGAGGTGGTGGCAATCTTATAAGCCTCCCAAAATACATTCAGCCCATGGGGTGCTGAAAATGGCACCCTTCATAATATAGGGGCACATGGTCAAAATCAGATCATGCTCCTTTGCTCTGTAGAGGGGTCAGGCTATGCCCAGGGGTTCTGCAGAGCTGGTTCAAGCTTCCTTAATAGGATGGGAAAAGTAAGAGGCAGCATCTCCCAGGCCCCCTGCCTAAATCTAACCCCAACCCTAATCCCCAACCCAATCAAAACCTCAACTCTAACCCTCACACACACACACCCTGCTTGTGGCAGTGAAATGAACCTGGTTATAGGAGTTAGCACTTCACCCGAATGAATGGGGAATGTCATGCTCCTCAAAGAGTGTGGAAGGGCGCGTGTGTGTGCGCGTGTGCACGCGCACCCCATCTTCTTCCATCTGGTTTTTCAGCTGTCCCTGTGTCACAAGAGGGCTTTGCTGGTGGATGCTTAAAATGTTCCCTGCAATTCTGGGATTGCAAATTAAACCATAAGAACGGCCACGTACTGGGTCGGACCCCAGGTCCGTCTTGCTCAGTCTCCTGCGTGGCACAGTGGCAGAGAGCAGAGGCTGAAAGGGAGAGCGAACGGGGTCTTGAAGGTCCAGGCTGCTGTGATGCCCCCCTAACTCACGTGCTCAGTAGTGACTGATGCCCCTTTCCTCCAAATTAGCCCATGACTGACACTTACAGAGGTGGACAAGTATCCTCCACGGGGTCCTGCACGCTCAGCGAATTCCCATCACCCCACTCTGGATCTCAGCAGAGAACATCAGGGCCCTGGGTGAACAGAGGAGGAGCATCTCCCCCGTGGTGGATACAGCCACGCAGAACCGCAGCTCCCGACATGGACCGGAGGTTTCCCCAGGGCTGGTGCATCCACCCTGCAGCCCCCGCGGCAGGGTCGTCTGTGCAGCGCCTCCTCCAGCAGCTCCGGGGTGGTCAGAGTCGATCCCTCCTAATAGGTCACACCTAATCCAACCCCCCAGCCCCAACTACATTCTCCCAGCCAGGGCTTTGTCTACCCAGGTCTTCAACACCTCCAAGGATGAGATCCCACAACCTCTTTGAGTAACCTGTTTCAGTGTTTTACTACTCTCATGCAAAAGTTTTCCGTAATATCTAACCTAGCCTAATCTCTCCAGACGCCAGACGCTGGTGGCTGCTGGCAGGAGTGCCGGACTTGGCATTACTCTCCGTCATGCTCTGCGTCGTGTGCTCCTGTGAACGGGGACGTGACCTGACCGGCTCCTAGATGCAAGTCGGCACGAACGACAGTATTTTTAGTTTCCGGGAAGAAGGGATGAACCCCTGAGGACATCCTGGTGCCGTGAAGACAGGTCACAGCATTATCTGCTTGCTCGCTGAAGCCCGGGGAAACCGATTTGCAGAGAAATGTTACGGGCTAAGCTTGTCAGCCAGGGCACAAAGCAGCCACGACTAAACTCTTTGCTATTATCAGCCACTATTTCAGAGGCCAAGAGCCCAAGCCTCACCTAAGCCAATTTAGCTATTTATCAAAAGAAGCTTGCTGATTACCTCCTTTGGGATTATCCCAGGGGAAAGACCTACAAACCCAATCAGAAGCAACCCCGAGGCTTTTGGCTAGAGCTCACACTGGCCATCTGGATTTCATGCCCTTGCTCCAGAGATGAGTAGGCTCAATGCCTGAGAAAATGAGTGACTATTATCATGGTCCAAATGAATGGCCATGAATGTCGTGGCTTTGCTGGTGCATTTTGGTCCTGACCTGCTAGCCCAGGACTGGGGCCCTGTCCACGGTATAGCCCCAGAGCCGTGGTCCCTAGGCCTTCCTCGCTCCACTCTCGCTCTGATCTATGCTCCTGTTTCCAACCTGCTTTGTCTCAGTTCACTGCTGCTCCTGCCTACAACCAAGCAAAATTTTTCCATGCAGAATACTCATCACAGCACCCCGTGCATTAGTCTCTGCTGAAGGAGAAATGTTCCATGAAGAATAGCAGTGGCCAAAAATAGCCTAAACCCCCCCAACCCCTTTAAATGCAATGAGTGCAAGAGATTTCAGTGAGTTTTAGCCATGAAGAAAAGAAAAAGAAACAAGGAAGATGCTGTCTTGGTCTGTTGTTTTGGTTATTCCAGGGGAAAAAAATAACTAAAAGGTCTGAGTCATGACTGGAAGTTCCTTACAGCCCCAGTTTTAAATGATTTTGAAGCCCTAGCATAATTGCAGCATCTTTCTGTACTCTGAGTCAGCGCTGTGGTCTTGAGAAAGATGCTGTGTATCCTCCGTGCCTCAGACTGACTATTGTCACGGTCTGAATGGCCCGAAGCATCGGAAGATGACGTGTACTCCCCTCCAGCCCCTTTCTGCTACCTGTGTCCGTTTAAGCCTTCCCTAGAGATACCAGGCGCTGGCTGCAGCCCAGGCTGGGGATGGGGACGGGGCTGTGCCAGTGCTCCTGCTGGGACTCAACCCTGGAGGGTCCGGGCTAGAGGGTCGTGCCCCTCTGCTCAGGGTCAGACCGATGCTGCACTTGGGGTCAAGAAAGATTTCCCCCTTTGGACAGATTGGCACAGACTGGGGGTTTTGCCTGCCTCTGTAGCGGGGGCACAGCCTCTACCTGGGATCTCTCGAGCATCTAGTAATGAACTTTTCTAGAAGCAGGATGTTCGCTGCTGTGTTCCCCCTGTTTTCTCTGGCGCAGGATTGGGGGGTGATGTCTGGTGTTGTGTCAGGGTTGACCATAGTTTTATGCAGAGTTTAGATGATGGGCTGGTTTGCACAGGGCTGATCCTGCCTCAGGCAGGGGTTGGATGAGATTTTGCCACCCCCACAGCTCTGACTCTAACAAAGTGTTCGCACGCCTGCTTTCAGGGCAGGACTCAAGTCGTCACTCCAGAGCCACAAGACAAGGACTTCCCCAATAGCCCTAGCCTCCTGGGAAATGTTAGAGAAGGGCTTTCCAGCTCATTGATCCAATAGCTCTCCCTTTCATTCCCTTGCATTTCGACACAGATTTGTCCGACTCTCTGGTTCTTGCAGTCCAGCCCGGCTACCCCGCGCCGTTCTACCGTCTTTGCTGTGACTCCAGCTCCCTGCACATCTCTCTGGCTTGAGAGCTGCACGCACAGCGCCAAGTGCTCTATCGCTGCGTTATTCAGCCACTGCCACTGCTACGCTACAGCCTTGGCTTGGCCAAGACGGCCTCAGCACTCTCACGTGCTAATGCCAAAGAGCATTTAAAGAGAAATGAGACACCGTCACAGCGAACGGCAATGAGAATGTCAAGAGCTGCTCCAAACCTAGGGAAGGAACCCAGAGAGGCGGTGGAGTCTCCATCCTTGGAGGTTTTGACGCCCTGGGTAGACCAAGCCTTGGCTGGGATGATGTAGTTGGGGCTGGTCCTGCTTGGAGCAGGGGGCTGAACTAGATGTGACCTCCAAGGTCCCTGCAACCCTCACTGTCTATGGTTCCAAGATGATCTGAAAGTATCTCTTGTATTTCCTCATATCTAAATGCAAACTAAAATTGGCTCATCGGCCAGCAGAGACTTCGCTGTTGGCTACTTCCACCAGGAAATGAAGAACAGTCTTCTCTGACTGCGATGCCCTGAAGAAACAACACACAGGCACACAAACAATTCAACCTCGTCGCAGATGGTGAAGGGTTATGAAGGGGCCGATGCACAGTCCATTGTTCCTCACTTTCACCCTCCCCAGGTTTGCAGCCATTCAAGACATGCATCTATCTACCATCTGCTTGGGTCGATGTTAATGAAAGGGGTTGATCTTGAAGACCCCCACTCTCTCAGCAGAGAGGTCGGGACTGAAGGGAGCCCAGAAATGGAGCTGCACTCCCAACCCCTCTGGGTCACCCTTCCAGACATCGGGACACCAGCTGCACGGGGACCTCCTGGTACCGCAGGCTACGTGGAACCGGCTCTTCCTTCTCTGTCCAGCACCTTGCATGGCTGCTGCATCCACCTCTAAGAAGAAACCCCAGGCAGGCAGAGGCCTGGAGCACAGAAAACCAGGGCTGGCAGGGGCCTCAGGGGCAGAGGCAAATTAAGATTTATTGGGGCCATGGGCAGACAGAAAATTGGCAGCCCCCACACACTCCATTATAAACACGAATGTATCAAAAAGCACGAATAAATGGACCCCATGGTGCATTAATAAATAAAACACATCACACAATGTCAAAATTAAGCACTCAATTTTGCCACACACAAAACCAAATAAAGCAACTGCCTTAGGAAAATGACTTGGATGCATGGGCTTGCCATAAAGGTATAATAACACAAAAGGAAAGATGTTTTAGTTTAGTGGTCATGTAGACTCATTTGACTTTTTTTTTTTAAAGACACATTTTACATTGTACCTGCACACTACAGCAAACTATGACAAGAAAAATACAGACCATACCTACAGCCTCGAGGACAAGTCTAAGAATATCATTAGTGATTTTTACAATTAAATTAAAGCAGTAGGCCTACACAATTCAATTTGGTTGATCTTTTCTGAAACATTAAACATGCTAAACTTCATCTACTGTAAAGGTCTCTCTTTTATATACCCATGACACCTGTGTTTTAATGCTCCCATTGCATAATTATGTAACCAAAATGTATAGATATATTGATCTATATATACATATACACATACGCGATATCTCTTTCACTGTCTATACCTGTACCTGTATATAGATACCTGTATAGATGTATCACACACACACATATACACACCATGTTTCTCTCTATATATAATGCATCTCTCTAGACAGACGGACAGACAGCTCTGTATCTAATCACCCCCTGGAAGAGCTCACACTTCCCCACGTGAGCTGCCATTGCTGGGGAGATATGCAGACCCTTCTATTGGCAGGGCAGGCTTATTTGGGGTCGAGAACTGCAGGAAGCATCCCGGAGGCAATGGGATTCCCCTTCTCTGCCCCCCAAAGCAGACCTTGGTGGAGGGACTCAAGCACCGCGTGCTGCCCCGTGGGGGGAATCTGGTGCAGTTTGCAGTCGTTTGGAGTTGCACCCTCCCAACACACACACACAGTCGAACACAGACACACACCCTGCATCCACCACAAGTGGCAAGGCCATCCTGAGCTGTCTGCCTGCCCTTGGGAGGGAGGGAGAGAGGGCAGGATTGAGCATTAAGCTGCCCTGCTCAGGGGGTCTGGTTAGTCCACCCCCTTCTCACGGCCTCACCACTGCAGACTGATGACACCAAGGCTCCCTTGGCTTCTCTCACCCCCGGCAGTAGCTAATTCATCCGGGGCAGCATGTGTGTTCTGCACACCACAGCCCAGCGTTTCACTGGCACACACACAAACACACACCCACACACAGACCCCAGACATCCAGGATACACACTGCGACACACGAAGAACCTAGGTGTCCGGGACACACCAACACACACACACAACCCAGGTACCAAGGATGCACACGTGCACACACACACACACACACGCACGCACTTATGCGCCCGCGCACACACACGGAGACCCAAATATCCGGTATACATACACATGGGACTCAGACATCAAGGATGCACACACACACACGTACACACATGAAGACCCCAGATATCCAGGAAACACACACATGGGCTCCAGAGAGGGGCCACAATGTGGGCAGTAGCCAGCCGGGGACCGGTATCTAAAGTTAATATTGGCCCCTTAATTCGAATACCTGTACAGATTCAATTAGGTAAAAGTAAAAAGTCAATTAATACGCAAATAGGCACGGGTGCCCAGATTTGCATTTTAGATTCCACAGATTGGAAGGGGGAGAAAGAAACCCCTCATCAAGTAATTGGAGTCGGAGGCAGCAGACGACCAGGACATCTGGTCCGAGCGACCCTCGTGTTACCTAATGGCTCTAAGGTAACAGCGGCAGCAGTAATACTTAAAGGGGGCCAAGCTTACTGGGACTTAATGTACTAAGAGGACAGCGGTTTGCCCTTGAACAAGAGAAGTGGCAGTTTGGGTGCACTGTGCCTCCCCAAGAAACAGAAGACACCACTATAACAGCTGTAACTCGATGTAGCATGATCCCAGTAACTCTGCCTCCCATGAAAGGAGTACACAGACCCCAGTATCGAACCGCCCCCGAGGCCACCCAACCCATTCAGTGTATCATCAGTCAGCAGCTGGAAGATGGGGCTATTATCCAAACCCACTCGCTGCATAACAGTCCAGTGTGGCCCGTGCGTGAGCCAAATGGAGGGTGGTGACTGACTATTGACTTTCAAGCTTTGAATGCTAATACTGACGCCTTAGCAGCTGCTGTCCCATCACTACCAGCCTTGACGGAAAGCATCCGGTGTTATGGACCTGTGTGGATGGGATCCGTGGATATCAAAGACATGTTTTTTGCTATTCCCATCCAGGAGAGCCACTGGCCAGTATTTGCTTTCACGTGGATGGGGCAGCAGTATACCTACACCGTGTTGCCCCAGGGGCGGATACTCAGTCCCACCCTGGCTCGTGGCGTTTTAGCTACAATAGTTCCTGAAGTTCAAGAAAAGTACCCCAGCGTATGCATGTGGCAGTATATAGATGATGTCATGGTAGGCAGTCAAGACAGAGAGGCTGCCACCAAGGCCTGTGAATCATTACCAAAAAAAATGCTTACCTTTGAATACACACTGTCTGAACAAAAAAATTCAAAAGGTAGGGCCCCTGTGTGAATTTCTAGGAACAGAATGGCAAAATGGGGGGGCCCACAATACCAACGGAGGAGCTGCGAAATATAGTGGAGACCCCGACTCCCACTAACATGAAAGAACTGCAAGCCCAATTGGGAGCACTCAATTTCTGGCGTATGCATGTTCCTGAGTTTGGTGTACTAGCTCATCCCCTGTATAACCTCTGTGAGAAGAGAACTAAACGAGAATGGGGGCCTGAGCATAAATATGCTTTACAAGCCCTTGGAGAAGCAGTAACTGCTCATGCCTCCCTGGCAGCACAATGTCCAGAAGGAGAGCTCTGGCTCCATATAGGTGTCCCGGAAGGAGGACCACGCTGGATCCTGTGGCAGAAGAAGTCCTTGGAAGCAGAAGGAAAACCCCTTGGATATTGCAGCCGAGGATGTAGAGGGGCAGAAACCGGGTACACTCTCGTCGAGCAGATGTTGTGTGCAGCAGCAGCAGCCCTGGAAGCCACAGAAGCACTGCCCACAGCTAACCCTACTCCGATACCGATTCTCCGAATGGCCCTGTCAGACCGCCAGCTACCACCCGGGGGGAGAGCCCAAGACACCAAGGTCCAAAGGTGGATTTATTGCAATCTGAGACAGGTGACTTGTGAAAAAACGGGGTATTCATTACTATCTCTGGCCATTCCCCCACGAGAGACCCCGACACCGCCTGTGTGTAACTCCACACCCTCGTGGAGGTCACAAGTTAAAATCCCAACCCTCCTAAATGCTTCATTGTTCACTGCCCAAGTGTTGTTCAGACCAGAACAATGGTATATCTGAGCTACGTTTCCAAACTGTTCAGCAGGAGCCCGGGTAGCTGAAGGGTTGCTTAGATGGGAATGGCCAGTCATTTTCCATTCCATAAGTGCACTTAAGACCCGCAGACAAAGAGATACTCCAGGTTATCTTTGGGACGGACTTAACTCAGCTACGAATGTATGGAACTTGGATAAATCCCAGAAAAACACTGAAGGAGTAGCCAATCTCCGACAGGCGGTAGGGCTACTCACTAGAGAAGGCATGCTCAGAGGAAAAACGTTAGAGCACACCGACGAATTGCTAACTGATGTAGGATTAGAGACAGCCCATCTTGCCCAGGTCATGATGGACACTGCTTTTAAAGCAGACAAAAATCAGACTTGGAGTTCTGCTTGTGTGCAAGTCTGGTTATCATTGAATGTTTCCCAGGTGATAAACAACGTTAAAAATAGAGAATGGCCCCCCGGCTTAGATCATCATGGGATGCCTGCAACATTTAAAGAGAGATACCCCTATCAAAGTACCTGGGTTACCACTTGGGAAGGCTGTGATAACGAAAACTGTTCATTCCTGGTGCAGAGGGTAAGAGAGAGAAACTGGACCACTGCTTATTTGCTAAACACAGGGCTAGGAGGAGGATGCCTTTGGGACCGGAATTTGCATCGCCCCATATAGGAAATAGTTACCCCCGATGACCCTCGGCATGTGGCACAGTCCCCCTTGGTTCAAATTAGTAGCACCTTGATTAGATTAGGGACCCTATGGAGAGGCTGGCCTCTCAGCCCACCTAACATGACCTGCGTATACGAGTTACCTAACGTGTCATATGTAACAATAGGGCAATGTGTTTATTGGGAGGAACCAGGTCATTTGCTGCATAAAAATGGTACCACCTGGACTTTGTGTAATTCGTGTTGCTTAGGAGCTAAAAGTGGAGCCACTGCTCTCCTGCAATTAAGTAACCATACTATTGCCCTAAAATGGCCAGAAATTTCCTTTAAAACTATATCTCTCAACTTCACGATACCCACTTCCTGGGTATCAAATATAGACACGCCACGGTTAGAAAACTGGAATAACGTAAAAAATAAGCTGCAAAGCCTTGAAGCAAAAGCTCAGTGGGGCACTCAGCTCTCCTTGCTCGAGAGGGTAGGCAAATCATCAGTCTGGCTGTCAACGTGCCCGAGCCATGTAAATGGTATGATGTAATCTGTGCTATTCGTGTGTCACCAAGTGTCACCTCAACTATGTGACTAACCATCTTGAGCATCATAGTATTCTGCATTGCCCTAGTGGCAACCACTAACTGGTGTTTCAACTGTTGTTGTCATAAATCTGTTCATGCTATGCAAGTTAAATGTATAGATCCCTCCCCATTTCCCAATGGAGTGCATGTGACTTTGGCATCTCAGTTGTAGCTATCATAATGTTTCAGCAAGCAAGGGGTGAAGTGTGGCAGCTGACAGGTATGTCTGTGTAATAAAAATGCTTGCTGAAGTCTCTATGAAGATTAAACCAAGTGTTTTTCTGTATTTGTTTAGATATTAAGCTATACGTTGTTGCTAAAAGCCTAATTATAGTTTACGATGTAGTGAGGCCTTGTATAAAGTAAGGCCTAGTAAATTTAGCAAAGCCTAGAAGTAGTAAGGCCCTGTGGTGCAGTTAAAATTACCTTATCAAAGGAATGCAAGGCTTGTACTGCTATTGGTCAGTCTAAGGACAGTTGAAGAAAAAGGAATCTAAGTGGTCGTACGTTATCAGTGTCTTTCAGATGCTACAAATTAGCTGAACTATCTGGAAACCATTCAGAAGGAAGATGCAGCTCTGTGAAAAGGATTAGTTAGCTGTTGCCTGGATCAGTGGGCCTGTGGACCTCGAGGAGCCCAAGAACTGCATTCCAGGGTCCTTCCCGGCACCCCTCAGACAGTGTTGCTCGGGGACGCCTGACCTCGCTGAACTTTGTGGAAAGAGAAGCTTGCTGTGTATCAGGCATCAGAGGGACTGCTGATAAGCTGCCGATGTGAATTGCTTTTGTCTGTCATTGTTTGTCTTGTTACTACGCATAGTTGTGTTTTTCTTGAGTCAATAAATCTTTCTTACCTTTCTACCCCCGACTACACTCTCAATCTAAACCCTCCGCAGGTGGCTAAAACATCTCTCTATCTATCTCTCTATCTTTTCCCCATTTTATCTCGCTGTCTCTTTCTGACACACACACACACTGGAGAGGTTCAGTTGTTTTGTGGGAGGTTGCTTTTCTCTTAATCAACAGACCCACTTTCAACCATCAGAGAATCACAGACAATGAGGGTTGAAGGGACCTCAGGAGGTCTCATCTAGTCCAACCCCCTGCTCAAAGCAGGACCAGCCCCAACCACATCATCCCAGCCAAGGCTTTGTCTACCTGGGGCTTCAAAACCTCCAAGGATGGGGACTGCACCACCTCTCGGGGGAGCTTGTCCCAGTGCTTTACTACCCTCCTTTAGGGACAGGGGACAAATTTACATCCAAGCAGAGCAGGCACGAGATGCACACTCTTGCTACATAGTAAATCAATCAGATCCAGAGCAGAGCTACCCCCTGAAAAGTGATTCATTGTTTCCCTCCACAGGAAAGCCAATTTCCTCCTGGCCTAGCCATGTGCTCAGTACAACCCTACTTCCCCACTTCCTAGTGACCAGGAACTGTGATAAAACCAACTGCAGCAGCAAGCTTAGAAGAGCTGGTGTGTGTGTTTGTTCACTCATTAAGGAATAATTTTCTGTGAATTAAAATGTTTCTGGAGCAACTGTGCCAACAGCTTTAATCTCTTTGTGATGTCTCCCTGGGGTGTGCCTTCTTCCAGAATTCCCCTTTTTGGTTCACTGAGTCCTCCCCTCCTGCATCATAATATTGTCTACAAATACAGTTGCAGTCAGACAACCCCCAGTATGCACATACCCCCCCCACACACCCCTTTAGAAAGCCACTGCTGGATAGCCATTCAGCTCGCTGAATTAATTTGGATAAGTAAAACAGCAGCGTCTCATGCTAACACAGCTGGCAAACAAGTAGCGTGCATGCCACAAGTGGCACAGGAGGCCTCTGTGTGTGGCACGTGACAAGCCAGGCATAGGACAGGTAGCAGAGCAGCAGATAGGACAGGAAGCAGAAAGCAGGGCAGAAGATCAGGCAAGGATTTATCTAGGATGATTTAGACAGGGATGGTCAGCCTGACTTTTCTACGATTCGATTATAACCGAGGATGCACGAAAGGCATCAACTTCCGGGAGCCTGAGAAGTATCAAGACGATCTGAAAGTGTCCCATGCATTCCCTCATATATAACACACACTGAAATGTCCAGCAGCTGTTTTCTAGGGGGGAAAGGTGTGCATTGTGAACCAGAAAATTTGGTAATTGAGGGTGTCCCATTGGTGGATGGAAGTATAGGATGTCGTGCTTTGCTCCTAAAGCGGACAAACTGCCAAATAAAGAGGAAGGAAAGAAGAAAGAGAAGCAGAGAGGGGATTGTTATGATCAGCCCTTTCCTTTGGGACTTCATTCCCTTTTAAGATCTGGCGGACCTTCGTTTTCAATACTTTCATGCCTGATGATTTGACTCCTTCGGTGGCTGTGAGGTCTTGGAAGCAGGAGTCCTCTCCTGCACAGGATGGGCGTGACCATAAATAAGTAGTTGCCATCAGTCTTCAATCCTGAGCCCATAAGAAGTATCCTTTACAGTGGACAAGAAGCTGAACAGGAGACAGCTACCGGCATCCTGGGCTGCACTGGGAGGAGCGGTGCCAGCAGATCGAAGGACGTGATTGCTCCCCTCTATTCAGGACTGGGGAGGCCACATCTGGAGTCATGTGTCCAGCTGTGGGCCCCCACTGCAGAAAGGATGTGGACAAGTGGAGAGAGGAGGAAATCAAGGCAATGGGAGTTTTTAGTTGTTGTTGAAGGGACTGTGCCTGAGGCTACATGAGCCAAAGCTAGGATCTGAACCCAATTCTCCTGGATCCCCAGTCAGTATCTGCTCCTTCTCCAGGGATGGAGGGCTCACCTGAAGCTTGATCAGAGTGACTCCACTCTTCAAAGGGTGGGTGAGAGAGAGTGATGGGGGCTCTTCATGGCATAGGACCCCTCTTAGAGGAGATGCAGCGGCCTAGGCCAAGACAAAAATAGGAGATAGGGATAGGGAAAGAGGCTGCTGGGATCACAGAGGCACTTCCAGCCACCAGGACCCAGCTGCTATTGCTATGCAGTTCTGCATTGTTCCTCCTTTGAATTTCCCCATGGGAAGGGGTTGGCTAAGATGCTTTGGAGAGGACTTGACCCATAAAGCATAGAGGCACAAAGTCCTGTGAAGTAAGGGAGGGTGGAGATAGTATGTCATTTCTGCTGCCCAAATGATCCATGTGCATGCTTCTATCCCACGATAGGTGGAAAATAATCCCATAATAGCTTAACTCTGTTTCCTTAAGAGCTAAACCTGTCGTGGAACAGGCCACTGCCATGGAATAGGTGAAGCACTTCAAAACCCCACTCTCCTTGGTTCTAGATTACTATATTTTCTAGCACACCACGCACACTTTCTGCCCTAAAAACAAGCTGCTGGGAATGTTAGCATGCATTACAAATGAGGAAATATGGTATTTTCTAGCACACCACACACACTTTCTGCCCTAAAAACAAGCTGCTGGGAATGTTAGCATGCAATATATATGAGGAAATATGGTATTTTCTAGCAAACAATGCACATTTTCTGCCCTAAAAACAAGCTGCTGGGAATGCTAGCATGCAGTATATATGAGGAAATATGGTAGGAGCTGTGTCTGCTCCTTACTGGGCAATGTAAAAGTATAATCGACCTGCAATCCACAGGGAGCATGAACTCCCTCGCTGCTGCTACCCAGTTCCTTATTACAAATATCTATTTCTCCTTTGTTTTGCCTTTGAAAAAAAAAGCGTGTATCGCATTCTGGGCCACGTTGTGGGCAAGACAATACAGTAGCTTGTTCATGTGTCCAAGCCCTCAGCTTGGCAGACAAACCCTGCACTGGAAGGGTTTGCACTGAATTCCTAGGCAAAGACCTGTGACATTTAGGGATGAAGCCAATCCTCTAATGACAGCACCTTTTGAAGGCCAAGTCATCCATGGCTCATGCTAGAAGGATGTCCGTAACCCCCAGGGCAGGGAAAGTCTGGAACAGAAGTAGGTGTAATGGGGGCAAAACACCTTCCTGCTTTTCGGAAGACCTTAATCCATTTATCGGTGGGTGACACGGGAGCGATGGCATCTCTCCGTGGTTCCAACAGCACGAACTTGCCTATTCCAGACTCATGCCAAAGGCTGGCCCTGGTCGATCCAGCCGTAAACAACTACCCGGGCTCGGGGCTGGTGAGCCGAGCGTAACTCCATGCCATCTCGGCTGCATTGTCGCCTCACGTGCTACTGGCCACAGAAACTGGGGCGTCTCACCAATTTTGGCCCAATGGAGCATCTCTGCTTTGACAGACCCTTTGACGCCGAGGAAATGGTATCAGTAATGCGGTTGTTGGTGATGGCCGAGGACGGGTCCTGTCCGTGCCTGGGAAGATGCTAAAGGTACTGAACCAGTTTTCAAGAGAACTGGCCGCTCCTTCTGGTGCTGTGGGGCCAAGGCACTTAGATCTGCGGGGTAGGAGCTGCCCTGGCTTTGGAGTCAATTAGGGTCTGAGTTTTCAGAGGTGCCAAACCCCAGTGACGTAACATGGAGTTTCTTGAAATCAGGCCCTAAATTAGGGGACATTTGCCAAATTTGGAGGAATCTGCACAAAATGTTTCCTACAAAGCCCCACTTGTTCCCCTTAGTTTTTGACCCGATCTGGGTCTGACAGCTGTGAAGTCAGGGCCCCAGTGTCCAAAACCTCCAAAACCAACCACCTCTTTTGCAATATTTTGGCCTCGGAGCTCAATTCCTCATCGATCCCGGGTGGTCCCTGCTTCACTTAGGCCTTTGTCAGTCTCTGCCTGAACTCCACATGAGCAAAACTGGTGGGATCTCCTTCATCACCGTGTCTCCAGTCCAACCTTTCTACATGGCCTGCTCCCAATATCCCGCACAGGCCACTGCTGATGGTGATGGTGTTGCCAGAGCTTGCGGGGTGCATTGAGGTGCTGCCCGGCGTCTCGGGAGATGATCCCTGGTTTTCGTCTCCTGACAAACCCATCGGTTGCACAGAGGCCCCATCTCTTCATGAGAAAGTTGCATCTGCCAAGGCCCACTCACAGCCCGTTCAGGCTCCGCCACGTGTGCCAGCTGTACTTGGAGCATAAATGCACGGGCAGTGTGTAATCAGGGTGCACCTCCCCGGGGTGCGTCCTGGGCAACTTCTCCAACAAAGCCAAATCTATCAGCCACTCCAAACACCAGCCGGCATGAGAAGCTGACCTTGCATCCGGGTGGTTCTGGGGATAAGTATTCCCATATCACTCTGGGAGCGATTCCCCGCCAGGGTGGAGATCCTTCCAAGGGTGCCCCGCCCTGTTAGCACTGCTCAGCGTGCAAACGTGCACTGTTCAGGTGCACTCTTCGGCGTGCAAACGTGATTCACAGGATAAACCCAGAGATTTTGAGCAGAGACCCACCACCATGGTCCTTCTGAGTTCTTTGCCACAGGAAAGCTGCTTTCTAATTCTTCCCATAGGCAAAAAAAAGTGACATCGAAGAGCAGGCGCCTTTGAAGGGGTGCCTCAAGTCTACGCAGGGGTGCCTCGAATCCAAACCAGGCTGAGCACCGCTGCCCTGCGACGCCGGAAGCTGCTGGGGCTCTTGGCAAAACACCACTTCCCTTTACCTGGTGAAGGCTGACCCAGAGGAGACGTGGCAGCAAGGGGAGCCTTCAAGAGCCCACCGAACCCCGACGTCGATGGTTTAGAGGCCGGCCTTTGTCTGCCTTCTGAACCTTTTCCTTCCGTTCAGTGCCTCACGGCCTTTCAGCACGAATCCCATCTTGACTTCCAGGATGGAAATAAAATTGCCTTGCGTAAGTAAGAAGGCGGAGAGCGCTCCACACGGCCTTGGAGCAGGGCTTCTTTTGTCTGGTGTATAATTGATGTCAAATGGGTCCAGTTGAAGAGGTTATTAAAAGGCAGCTTTTATCATGCATTAGGGAGTTTTGAATGGCCCTCCCAGATGCAAGTGCCCAGCTGGCCTTAGATCCACCGGCAAGTCTTCCTTTGCACTCAGAAATTCAGCAAAAAAAGGGACTTTTGCCACCAGCTCAGCAGGTGCGTCTGAGCATGGACAGAGAATGGAGCAGCTGAGAAAGAGACCGGCATTTTTACCATCCTTTATCTAAAATTGAGGGTTTGGATTAAAAAAAAACAAACCCAAACAAAAAAGCAAGGGAGCGGGGTAGAAACATTTTAGTCCAGGTATAAAACTGTCTAGGACAAACACCGAGCACTGCAACGAGGTGAGTCTTTTTCAAGCTCGGGTGGTCTCGCAAAAACCAGCCAGGTCAGACGCGCCAAACTTCAGACAAGGCTGAGCTACCTGAGAGCCAGTGGTCTAATGAGAAAGCAGGGGGAAAGAATATTTCTTTCTGCACCCAGATACCTTGATCCACCTCAATCCCATATTTCCGCCCCAAAAATCCACCCGCGTCAATCAGAGCAGGAGCAAACAATTCAATGAGATGAGGGCATGAAGGGTGGCATCTTCCCACGGACAAGCTGATGTGCAATAGCTGTGTCTGGAATTACCCCGTGGCAGGTCCAAGTTAAACCAGAGCAGGTTACCACGCGTGAAACCGGGCCAAGCTGCCCTTTCGGCCTCCATCAGGTAACTGCAGGGCCACGAACCGCGTCTCCTGCTCCACCGTAACTCCCTGCAGCCTGTTGACACGTGGTATTTGATTTCTGTATGCAGGGAAAATCTCAGCTGAGGAGGAAATGGGTGTAGAAGGTCTGATTAAGCTGAGCCACGAGCTATAGTAAGCCAAGGTGCCGAAAAGCAGCTCAGGAGGGCCAGGCCTCCTGGCCACGGCATGACCTGATAAGAAAGGGAGAAATCCAAACACGCTCGTTCAATCTGATAATTCAGCATGACAAATTCAGAGACGGGAGCAAGAAAACAGCAGCTGACAAAGTGGAGGATGGCTGTCCAAAGTACGAACTCGCAAAGGAGGCAGAGCCAAAGCCCAGGCGTGTAAACTCTGCAAAAGAAACAGGTAGAGATGAACATCTCGGCAGAGCCGCGCAGACGAGCTTGGTGCAAGAGGGGAGGGAAGGCTCAAGTGTAAGGAGGGGCGGTGGGGTCTGTCTCTCGTGGTGACTTAGGCGAGCTTGGGCTGCATATAACGTGCCGTCACCTGTCAAGGGCAAACTTCGCTGCAGCCACAGCTGGGAAGGGGCAGGGCTGTGCCAGTGCTCCTGCTGGGACTTGAACCCGGAGGGTCCTGGGTAGAGGGTCCTGCCCCCCTGCTCAGGGTCAGACTGATGCCACATGTGGGGTCAGGCAGGGATTTCCCCCCGGTCAGATTGATGCAGACTGGGGGGGGGGTGCTTTCCTCTGTAGAGGGGGCACGGCCTCTACGTGAGCTCTCCTGGGTGTATATTAGCAACCTTTTATCGGGGCAGGATGTTGGCTGCTTTTGCTGGGGCAGTCGGGTGTGATGTCTGGCCGTGCGTCAGGGTGGACCACGTCGTGTTGGGAAGAGGTTGGACGATGGATTTGTCCGGGCTGGTTTGGACAGAGCCGATCCTGTCTCAGGCAGGGGTCGGACTAGACGTGGCTGCCTTCTAGCCCAACTTCTCTAGGATGCGATGCGCCTTGGTGTAAAGAACGCAAATACACAATAATGCGCCATCTTCCTCACGCTCCCTTCAGTTCAACCATGCCTACGCAACGGCATCACTTATTCCCAGTGAATAATTCAATCTAGACATGGCAGTCTCACAAAGCAGCTTCACGTCTGGCAACAACCATGTATCAAGCGTCCTCCCAAAGACATCTCAATAGGATGGGTCTCTTCTGCTCCCTGGTTTTCCTAACATAGCTTTCATAGTACAAGACCCATGATATTCTGAGATTCATATTGGCTGAGGCCAAAGAAACTCCTAAAACCTCTGGTCTGATGTCTTGTAGACCACATTTCACTCCTTTCCCCCTGCCTTAAGATCAATGGCTTGTGTTTTCTCTTCCAGAAAGGCCTCCAGCCCGACTCTGCAGGACGCGTGCCCTATTTCCAATTGCCGATTGTCCGGCTTCAGTGTCCAGCCACCGGTTCTTGCTGCGCCTTTCGACAACCTCTTCACTACCAGGCGCTTTCTCCCTGTGAAGAAACCTTATCTTTTGTCATCAAGTCACCTCTTCTTCTTCCTCTTCTTCTTCTTCTTCTTCTTCTCAATGACCCACATGGAGGTTGGAGATCACTGTCATGTCCATCACGGTGAAGGGTGCCTGGAAAACCTGGCTGCCGTGTTGTGCCAGCAGAAGTGATCACCCACCCGCTCCCCGGGAGGATGTGCCACCTCTTCAGAAAAGAGGACACATGTCTTTTGCTCTCTCTATGGCAAAACTATAACGAAGACATCTCACAGGGGCCTGTATGCGCCATGCTGCTAGCTCTATACAAGCAGGCAAAGCCCAGCTACATACATAGGCTGAGTTTTGAAACACAGCACATGGTGGGCACTACTAGATGCCCGGCAAACCATTGAAAAGGGTACTGCCTCCTTCCTAACTGCTTCAGGAAACCTAGAAGAAGTCAGCCGTGCTGACTGCAATGCAGGGAGCTCACAAATGCAAAAAGGCCTCCCGGATGAAGGGGTTTATATCACCTCTGACCATGCCAAGGGGCACAGCCATGCGCTCCAGATCTGTAGCGGAAAGATGGCATGCCACTGTCGCAGCAGGGCTGGGCATGTGCCCATAAACATACCAGCCACAGCTCCAGGACATCGCTCCAGCCTCTGCTACATGTCAGCGGCAGCACGTGTGTTTGTCACAGCTGTCATGTCAACACATGTGCATGCGTGCGGTGTGGACAGGCGTGATGGCAAACACTGCTTCCAGTCAGGCATGCTCAGATAATAAGGGGCAGGGACCATGTAGTTTCATAGTAGCTAGAGTCGGAAGGGACCTAGGAAGATCATCTAGTCCGACCCCCTGCCTTGGCAGGAAAGAGCACCGGGGTCAGATGACCCCGGCAAGGTGCTCATCTAACTTCCTTTTAAAAATCCCCAGGCTAGGAGCCTGCACCACTTCCCCTGGAAGCCGGTTCCAGGCCCTAGCCGCCCTGACTGTGAAGTAGCGCCTCCTAATATCTAATCTAAACCTACCCTCCGCCAGCTTGTGACCGTTATTCCTGGTCACTCCTGGCAGCGCACGGGGGAACAGGGACTCCCCCAATACCTGCTGATCCCCCCTGACCAGTTTGTAGCAGGCCACAAGGTCCCCCCTTAACCTTCTCTTGTGGAGGCTAAACAGGTTCAGGGCCCGTAGCCTCTCCTCATAAGGCCTGCCCTGCTGACCCTGATCATACGAGTGGCCTCCTCTGGACTCTTTCCATATCGCCCACGTCCCTCTTGAAGTGTGGCGCCCAGAACTGGACGCAGTCCTCCAGCTGCGGCCTGACCAGTGCCGCATAGAGGGGGAGGATCACCTCCCTGGACCTGCTCGAGATGCATCTGTGGATGCATGACAGGGTACGGTTGGCCTTCTTGACTGCCTCCCCACACTGCCGGCCCATGTTCATCGTGGAGTCAATGACGACTCCAAGATCCTTTTCCGTCTCCGTGCTGGCAAGAGGGGAGTTCCCCAACCTGTAAGTGTGGTGCCGGTTCTTCCTCCCCATGTGCAACACCTTGCACTTGTCAGTGTTAAACCCCATCCTATTCTCATCCGCCCACCGTTGCAACCTGTCAAGGTCAGCTTGTAGCCTATTGCACCCTTCTAGTGCGCCCACATCCCCCCACATCTTAGTGTCATCAGCAAACTTGAACAGGGTGCTTTCTACCCCCTCATCCAAGTCACTGATGAAGATGTTGAACAGTGCGGGCCCGAGGACCGAGCCCTGCGGGACCCCACTGCCCACGTCCTTCCAGGTCGAGAAGAACCCATCCACTACCACCCTCTGGGTGCGGCCCTCCAGCCAGTTAGCGACCCATTTGACCGTGTGGGCATCGACACCACAGTCTCCCAGCTTTTTGATGAGGACAGGGTGAGAGACAGTGTCGAAAGCCTTCCGGAAGTCCAGAAAGACTACATCCACAGCAACCCCTGCGTCTAATGATTTGGTGACCTGATCGTAAAAGGCCACCAGGTTGGTCTGACAAGACCTGCCACTGATGAACCCATGTTGGTTGCCCCTGAGCATGCATTCCCCCGCAAGGCCCTCCTGGATGTGTGCCAGGATAATTTTTTCAAAGAGCTTACCCGGGATTGAGGTAAGACTAACTGGCCTGTAATTTCCCGGGTCCTCTTTTTTTCCCTTTTTGAAGATAGGGACCACATTGGCCCTCTTCCAGTCCTCTGGCACCTCGCCAGAGCACCACGAGCGCTCACAGAGCTGCGCCAGGGGTCCCGCAATGACCTCGGCCAGTTCCTGTAGAGCCCTAGGGTGAAGATCGTCCGGACCAGCGGACTTGAACACGTCCAGCCTCTCCAGAAGTACCCTAACTAACTCCTCGCTAACCCCTGGCCCAGGCGTGTCTCTCCCGGGGCCCGAGGGGGGCCCAGCAGGGAGGTGGCTGAACTGGTCCCTACTTAGGAAGACAGAGGCAAAGAAATCGTTAAATATGTTAGCTTTGTCATCTGGCGTGATGACTAAGTTGCCCATCGTGTCCTGCAGGGGCCCCACATTACCCGGGACCCTCTTTTTACCCCCTATGTATTTGAAGAAGGACTTCTTATTGTCCTTAATCCGGGAAGCTAGTCCTATCTCCATCTCTGCCTTGGCCCTCCTGACTGCCCCCCTACATCCTCGGGCGACTGTAACATAGTCCTTCTTGGTGATGACCCCATCTCTCCATTGGGTATATGCCTCCCTTTTAGCAAGGAGACATTCCCGGATGCTCTTAGTGAGCCATGGGGGTTTATGTGCCCTCCTGCTCCCTTTGACCCTTGTTGGGATTACCTCCCTTTGGGCATGGAGGATCGTCTCCTTAAGGAGCAACCACTCACCTTGGACATCTGGCTCCCTTCCCCTCTGGGTCCTCAGCGCTTCCCCAACGATCCTCCTTAGCTTGTCGAAGTCAGCCCTCCTAAAGTCTAGGGCTGTTGCCTTGCTGCAGCCCTTTGCCACCTTACGCTGGATGGTGAATTCCAGCAAGCGATGATCACTGTCTCCCAGGTGGCCCATCACCCGCAGCCCCCTCACCAGGTCGTCACCCGTGGCCAGCACCAGGTCCAACAAGGCGTCTCCCCTGGTGGGACTGTGCACCTCCTGGGTTAGATGGAGGTCCTGCACTCTGGCTAAGAACCGACGTGAGCGATCAGACTTGGCTGACTGCTCCTCCCAGCAGATGTCTGGGAAGTTCAGGTCCCCCATGATGACCACATCCTTAGCCCTCACTGCCTCTGCGAGCTGACCTAAGAATTCCAGGTCGAGCTCTTCTCCCTGGTTGGGAGGTCTATAGTAGACTCCCACCGTTAAGTCTCTCTCCCCTCAACTGCCTTGTACTCTAACCCAGAGCACCTCAGAGTGCCCCCCCTCTACCCCCTTGCTAATTAACGAGGAAGTATATTCCTCCTTGATGTAGAGTGCTACTCCTCCACCTTTCCTTCCTATCCTGTCCCTCCTGTATAGCCTATAGCCCTTGACACTCACCGCCCAGTCATGCGATGAGTCCCACCACGTTTCTGTGATCCCTACTATGTCAGGGCTGGTGACAGCTAGGAGGAGGGCGAGTTCCTCCTGCTTCTTCCCCATACTTCGAGCATTCGTGTAGAGGCATTTGAGGCCTCCAACGGTTGTGCCCACTGACCCCCTCGTCTCAGCAATGCCCCGTCCCCCATCACTCGAAGGTATCTCGAGGGTAGGTGGAGGGGACAGGGGACATCTTGCCACCACCAGTCACCAGCTGCTGCGGTGTCGGTGGGAAGCTGGGCTTGCTCACTACGTCCTGAGCGGGGTCGGCCAAGGGCTGCTCCAGGATTTGGGGGTGGCTTGTAGGTGAACCGCGCTGGATGCAGAAGCCCCACGAATATGCGGCGTTGCGGGAGACACCGCTCTGCCCCAAGGGAAAGGATCTGGGAAAAATGCACACGTGCTTTTGACGGGTGCCATCAGCTCCCGGGGATCTGCGTGTCCACCCTGGCTGGAGGCCATCACAAGGGCTTCTGCCTCCCCAGCCTGCCCTGCATCTCCATCCCTCTGCAAACACTCGGCCGCCCCGAGTGAGGCGGAGATCTCTGCACCACCGGCCCCAGCAGCCTGCCCAGACTTTGCCCGAGGGGCTGGAGGAGCAGGACCCCACATCCGTGCCCCCATCCACGGGGAGCCCGTGCTGCATGTGTCGTAGCTCGGTGATGGGTGTCGAGTGGAGGGGCCCAGAGGCGGGTGCCCCCTACCCAGGGTCTCCGAGCTGCAGACCCCCCTGCGGTTGAGCCACGTGAATGACCCGGGGCTTTGCAGGGGTCTGTCGAATTCACACAAGGGCGTGGAGCTCATTCGCACCCAGGTGCCAGGTGTTAGCCGAATTAAAATGCCCTTCTCGGAAAGGCCAGCGATGACACAGCCGTGGAAACACCTGCCCCTGCATCACGAGCGCCGTCTCCCCTGGGTGGCTTTAACCCTGCGATAGCCAAGGTCCTGACGACGGCGCTTCTCCTTCAGCGCCTCAGCCCTCTCCGGTCTCCCTGGCCCCCTCTTGCCACTGGGGGGTCAGACAGGGAGCAGGTCTCCACGTCAACTCATGCCTTGTTCCTAGCTCTTCCGCTCAAGCATCTGCGGCTATCCTCCAAGAGTCCCAGAGCCGCAGGGAGCTCCAGAGGCCACATCTGGCGCAACCCCTGCCTGCGGCAGGATCAGCCCTGTGCAAACCAGCCGGGACAAATGCTTTGTTTAAACTCCATCTAAGACTGCCTGGCACAAGCCCAGACATCACACCCGACCCTGCCACAGGGAAAGCAGGGGCACCGCGGCAGCCAGCCACTGTTGTGCCGCTCCAAATTGCTAATACACGATCCAGAGATCCCAGGCAGAGGCTGTGCCCCCGCTATAAAGCCAACCCCCCCGACCCCAAATCCATGTCAGTCTGATAAGGGGGGCAATCCCTTCCTGCCCCCAAATGCAGCATCAGTCTGAGCCTGAGCGCAGGGGCAAGACCCTCCAGCCGGGACCCTGCGGGGCTGGTGCCAGGAGGAGCATGGGCACAGCCCGGTCCCTGTTTGCAGCCTGGGCTGCAGCACCCAGCGCCGGTGGGAGAGGCTGAAAAAAACCCTGACACCGGGAGCAGAAGAGGCAGTGAGGAGGGAACCAGCAAAGCCCAAAAGCCGGAGAGATCCCCATAGCAGAGCACAGGCATCACGGCACCTAGATGATCCTCCACCAATGGCTGTTCCTCCTCTTCTTGAAAACCTCCAGGGATGCAGACTCCACAGCGTCACGAAGCATCTCTTCTGCTGCCTCCCTTTTCTAACACCAAAGAAGTTTTTCTAGATATCCAGTCTAAACCTAACTTCGCTGCAGCGTCGAGCCAGCGGTCCTTGTCCTGCTCTCTGCAGCGAGAGAAAAGGTGGCTTGGCTGCTCGGACAGTAAAGAAGTTTTTCCTTATGTCCAGCCTGAAACAGTCCTGGAGGAGTTTGTGACCATTGGTCCTTGTCATCCCCTGGGGCGCTCTGGTGAACAGCATCCCCCCAGATCTTGATGCACATCCTGGATGTACTGATAGGCTGCCACCAAGTCAGGTTTAATCTGGAGTTGATTCGTCCTAGATTTAATCTGGACTTTTAAACCTGGACATTAGTTGATTCGTCCTAGATTTAATCTGGAGTTGATTAGTCCTAGATTTAATCTGGACTTTTAAACCTGGACATTAGTTGATTCGTCCTAGATTTCTGGAGTTGATTAGTCCTAGATTTAATCTGGACTTTTAAACCTGGACATTAGTTGCTTCGTCCTAGATTTAATCTGGAGTGATTAGTCCTAGATTTAATCTGGACTTTTAAACCTGGACATTAGTTGATTCGTCCTAGATTTAATCTGGAGTTGATTAGTCCTAGATTTAATCTGGACTTTTAAACCTGGACATTAGTTGATTCATCCTAGATTTAATCTGGAGTTGATTAGTCCTAGATTTAATCTGGACTTTTAAACCTGGACATTAGTTGCTTCGTCCTAGATTTAATCTGGAGTTGATTAGTCCAAGATTTTCCTGGCATCAAAACAGGGGAGGGACAGTTGCTTACGCATGAAGCTAAAATGGCAATTAACTGGAATTAGCTGCTTGTTCCAGGGCTATGTGTTAATTAGGATATTTCACAGGTACTTAATGTGGGACAATGGGTTTGTCCATCTGTAAGAGCTGGGGTTTGCTGTGAAACAAGATGCTCAAATTCAAATAAAATCAGGCGTCTGGTGTCTTCTCTTAGGCTAAAAACAGATGTTGGGTTTATCTAGGGTCTGACTGGCCCAGCCTTTGATTCACATCAAAACAAGTGGGGGGGGGGGAGGGGGGGGAAGGCAATGGATGGTTTGGGGACAGTCATTAACACAGGACAGGAGTGGTATTGAACTCAAATTCACCCTTAACTGTCCAGAAAGTGTGGTCTTGGCAATTTGCAGGCACTTCACAGGTACTTGAAGTGGGACAATGAGCTGATCTGCCTTGCTGTGGTGCCATCGCCACCCGCCTGGGGACCGCCTGGCCTCCAAATGGCTCGTGATAAAAATATTCCAGCCTCTAAACAGAAAGAGGTTTTGAAGAAAGGAATAAAATAGTCTCTAGCATTCAAAAAAACAGCCTTCTTCCCCACAGCTGTTCTGCAAGCTGTCCTACGTGGAGAAAGGCTAGGAAGGCAAGGTGGGTAGGACTGCTTTGGAGCACGGACCAGGGACCTGGGAGGACAGAAGTATCAAAGATGGGGGGACCAGCCCCCTTTCTCCAAAGTCGATGATGTGTGATACCTCGCTGTCAGGTCTCCATCACTTTCCACCCAAAGGACTGCACCTAAGAAGCAGGCCCGGGTTCTTTGGGTCAATGGGATATCCTTTATTGCACCGACTAAATAGTTGGGAAAAGTGAGATCTGAAATGGTGGGCCAGCAGATGGGAAGTGGAGTAAGAGAGCCTTTGACCCCCCAACTCAGATGCCAATTCACCCCATCCTGGTCCTGCCTATAAGGCAACACATGATGACTGGTAAATCATTTCTAGCTGGCGGCATGCTTCAGGTGCTAGCAGGACAAATGTCTGTCCAGAGAATAAGCCAGCACCAGCAGAATAACACAACGCCTCTTCTGTGAGCCTCAGAAACTTTGCAAACTTTGAATGGAGGCGCTGACCCTTTTGAGTTGTAAGTCTATTTTGACTGGTCGGAGTCATTTTTTGAAGGCCCTTTAGGCACAGCCTGCAGACCCCCGGGGCCAGGGGCCGCTGGTTGAAAACCGCTGCCCTACGCTACGGGAGCAGCAACAGCCGCGCGCCATCTCCAGGTGTCCGTCCACAGCCCAGCAGCTCGCACGCCGGGTTTGGAGTCTCCCTGACTACGCCAACAGGAAACCAAACTCACCGAAAGCTTTTTTCGGGCCATTGCTATGAATCACTCACTCGGCCCTACCGCTACGGCCAGTATCGGCTTACATCCAGAGAAAATCAGACCTCTGCGGCAGCCCCTTGTAGCACCGGACGTGAAACCCCCTGCATCCGAAAGCCGAGGAGGATGAGCTAACGGTGCGACCGGCAGGGGTGAGATCTCAAATGAAAATGTCACAGGTGACGAGCTGTCCCGCTCGCCCGTCTGCCCGGAGCCGGGTGGCGCGGACCGGCCGAGTGATGGGAATGTAGCACTTCACCGCGGCCGTTCGCCTGGAAATGTTTGAGTCAATCCCGCGGCGGGGGCTTAGTAAATAGATTGCTGGGCTCCCTTATGAAACTCAGCCGCTCAGGGAGGCTTTAATGATGATCTAGGAGCTTCTAAAATGAAAACCTAGGCCACGTTTTTGCCATTGGTCAGACTCATAAAGCGTCTGGGAATGGCTGGGCTGTCAAGTAAAAAAATGTCAGAGCGGGGGACCCGGCGCGGCGCCTGGAGTCAGCTAATGCCATTAAGTGCATTGAGGGAGATGAATGGCCGGTGGGATCCTCCTGAGCAGGAGAGAGTCAGCTAAGGGCAGGCACCGAACTAAAATGAAGGCAGGGGAAACCAGAGCTGGAGCCAGCAACAAGAGCAGTCTAGGTGGTCTAGAGCGCCTGGGCTGCATCCAGAGGGCCTGGACCACGGCTTTGCCACGGGCTCCGGGCATGCAGGAGAGAACGGGGAAGCAAGAGCAACGGGCTGCTGAGACTTGGTGTCCCTTCCCGTCCACGCTCCCCCCACCCACGCAGGAGCCTTTCCTAATGCCACCACGAAGGGGATTAAAGGCACGCAGGGAAAATTTCCTGGGGAAGGAGAATGGAGCACAACCGGAGCGAAGAGCTCTGCCCTCACTGATATATAGGGGGGGATTAAAACAGCAATACCAACCATCCCAGCAGCCCTTTTGCCCAACCATTGTCCTGAGCAACCACAATTTCCTCCTGTTTGCTGCCTATTCAGATTTATGCAACTGTTTTCTGCAAATATCTGTCCTTCTCCAGGCCACGGCCAGTTTGCTAGCAAACAACTGCAGCTGGAGGGTCGGACTGCAGGCTATGCTGACTGTTTGGCACTGGACAGAAAAGCCTCAAGACTTTGCTCCCGATCCCTGATCAGACGAGTGCAGGGCATGTGAGGAACACGTTAAATTTGCTTGGTGGCTTTTGGTACGGGGCAACAGGGCAGCCACGTCCCACGGCACGTCGGAGAACAAGCTCCGGGCCCCAGGGGTGGGTGTGAGCAGTGAAGGCAAGATGGGGGTGACAGCAAGACTCTGGAGAGACCGAAAGCAACGCTCATCTCAGAAACACCCTTCACCACAAGGCCACGGGCAAGAAGGGAGGGCTAGACTGATCGTGGAAAACTCATCTTTCTCCCCACTTCTACGTTGTTCTGGTTTCCCTGGAAGCACGAACCCTGGTTCATGCATGAGCATTTTGGGGAAAGAAGTGTCCTCTTTATTTAGAAATGTAGGACTGAAGGGGGCTCCTAGGCCATCATGTCCAGTCCCCACGTTCACAGGCTGCCACAAACCTAAGGACGCCCCGACCCATGCCAACCCCTCACCCCCACCAGAAGAAATGCAGTCTACAACATGAGTAAAAGCAAGGAGGCAAAGACACGGCCAGGAAAGGAGCTAATGTGTCTGTACACTGGTTGGCACAATACAGCTGTGGCTCTTGATTGAGACTCCAGGGCACTAACACACTGCCCTTGTACCTCATACTGGGAGCATCTACACATGCATTTACTGAGCAGTAACTTACTGCTGCTGCTACACGTGCAGCTGTTAAAGTGCATTAACACTGTGTATGGACTGACTTGGTGTCTACACACGTGTTACTGTGCAGTAAGTAATCGGGCATGCATTTGATACCTGCGTGATGCAGGTGTCAGATTTATGTCCAAATCGGCATAGCTGCCACAGTCACTGCTCAGGATGGGCGTGCACGTGTAGACGCATGCCCGTACTGCGCAATAATTTTTGCTTACTGCAATAGTAACCTAAATTACTGCGCAGTAAATGTGCACGTGTAGATGTGCCCACAGCGTAGCTGATATCCCAGGCCTGCCATAGCCAAGCACTTGGGTTTTCACGGGTCTCACTCTGCTTCCCAGAAGGCCAAATGTCCACCCCAGGTGGAGAGAAACTCATGTCTGCTAGTCGGAGACCCTCAGCAGTTAGGCAGATGCGCAAGGTAGGGGCAGGGTAACCCAGTCGGCACTGGGCACCTGGGTGACACTGTGATACCAAGTCCGGCCTTGCACCACAATGAGAATGGCTTGAAAAACACAGCCACGTGCCTTTTGTGTCCCCCACGCTCCAAATCCACAAAGAGCTGTAAAGCCTCATGGAGCAGGAAGCTGCCTGAGACCAGATCGAGACTGAGGTCACCGCCTGCCACGCAGGTGACAAACAGCGCCGGGAGAGATGCTTTTGTCCCTCTCTAATACCTGCCTTTCGATCTGCAACCTGGAAAGGCAATTAGCGGCAGGGACTGGAAATCTCGACCAGGCCGCACCTGAATTTCCTGTTTGCAGGGAGATGCTAATCTCACCCCATTTGCCACGGGGACACGTCCCAGCATCCTGGCTTGCTAATCCCTGTTGTGCTGCATACCTGTTCCCCGGTCCCCAGCTTCGCTGTCCTCCCCCAGCCCATCTCCCCTCCCTCCATCCCTTTATTGTTGCTTCAAAAGGTCTGTCCGGAAAGTTTCCTTGCGTGGTACACCCAGCGTGTGGTATAAAAAGGCGTGGGGCTGCAGCGAAGGCACAGACACTCACAGGGAGAGGGAGAGAGCGACACGCAGCAGGGAGAGAAGCCGACATCGCCCTGCCCTGCAAGAGGTAAGGACGAACTCCGGCTCTTCTTCCCCTCCGGTCCCTCAGCCCCCATCTGCTCTCTGCTCACTGCAGCACCCAGACAAGGCTGCCCTGTGCTACCCCGCACCGGTAAAGAATAAGGGGATTTTCTGTCGCTGTAACTCAGCGGAGATACCCAAGTCCAGGTGAGATTCACAGGCAGCGACTGCTCCTGGAGGCTAGCGAGTAACCGGAGGGGGGTTGGCTCTCGACAGCTTTCTCTTGCTTTGTCCACAGCACGTTGCAGGAAGCAACTTTGCTGAAAAGGCAGTCTTGATTGACTGTCTTGGCAGTCGAGCCAGGCTAGCACGAATAAGCCCTCCCCGAAGGGAAATAATTAGTATTGCCGCCACGCTATAATTCACTCATTTGCTAAGGTACGTTTCCAGCAGTCAGCTATTTGACTAGAAGAGGAAGCCAATAAAAGAAAATACTTTTCTCCCAACTTGAATATTTCATAAGTTCCTTCCTAGAGCCCGCATCTCTCCCCTCTTCCCCTTGCTCGTCTTTTGTGCTTTGCTGGATTGCGGACTAGATAGATTGCAAAGCCCTTTATCCACCGTTTCAAGACCTTTCGCATTTCCTTGCCGTCCTTAATAACATGATAGATAGCGACTGCTAAGTTTTATGCCACCTTAGGTTGGATCTGTTCTGGTCTCTAATAAATGCATCGCTCTGTCCTAACTGCAAATCGCTCTTCCTAAAGTCCTGTGCTGTCTAAACTGAGATGAGGATTATAATGCAGTGGTTCTCAATCTTTTTAGACTCCAGGGACCCCTCGGTAGATTCAAAGCACCCCTTGCGAGTCTGAGGATCCCTTCAGAAAATGCCAGCTCTGAGCTCTTGTCCATGTTTTGCCTGCAGAGAAAATATTAGAGCAATTCTTCTATTGCAAAAAACTGAGACTGACAACAGGCCAGAGCAGCTTTGGCCCTGTGGGTTCCCACTGGGAATCTCTGGGTGTATCTTGTGCGTCGCGTGTAGGTGTCGACACCCCTGACAGCGCTGATATTGTGCAGCGCCCCATGGCACCCTTAGCAGGAGCTCACAAAACCCTAAGGTGGGATTTCTCACCGGGAATCACTTTTTTAACAGTATTCACAGTAAGGTGTCAGTGATGTTAGTTTGCTGCAGTTGAGGACTAAATCAGAGTTATCCCAGTCCCCAAGTCCTTGCTGAGCCAAAACTCTCTGAATCAGTGAGCTATCACCATACAAATGAAATGGCACCGTATGCCAATTCTTTAAATCAGAGAATCATAAAAACGAGGGTTGAAGGGACCTCGGGAGGTCACATCTAGTCCAACCCCCTGCTCCAAGCAGGACCAGCCCCAGCTACATCATCCCAGCCAAGGCTTTGTCTACCCGGGGCTTCAACACCTCCAGGGATGGAGAGTCCACCTCCCCTCTGTGTGACCTGGTCCAGTGCTTCACCACCCTCCTAGCAAGGAAGTTTTCCCTAATACCCAACCTCAACTTCCCTTGCTGCAGCTTGAGCCCATTGCTCCTTGTCCTGTCATCTGCCCCCACTGAGACCAGCCCAGCTCCCTCCTCTTTGCAGCTCCCCGGCAAGGAGGTGACGGCTGCTATTCAGTCCCCCTCGGTCTTCTCTTCTCCAGACTAAATCAGCCCATTTCCCTCAGCCTCTCCTCACCAGTCCTGTCCCCCAGCCCCACAACCATTTCCATTGCCCTCCGCTGGACTCTCTCCAGTGTGACCACATCCTGTCTGCAGTGGGGGCCCACAGCTGGACACAGGACTCCAGAGGTGGCCGCCCCAGTGCAGAACAGAGGGGAAGGATCGCTGCCCTCGGTCTGCTGGCACCGCTCCCCCCAACGCAGCCCCGGATGCCGGTCGCCTTCCTGGCACCAAGGGGGCACTGCTGGCTCCTGCCCAGCTTCTTGCCCACTGTCACCCCCTTAATGAGATAAGTCATGGCAGAAGGTTAAGTCAGTGCTCCAGGTGTCATGAGAAGGTTGCAAAGGTCTTTTGTTTCCCCTCCTCCCCCCAAAAACTAACTTCCTCACAATTGTTGTGGGTTTTTTCTTAAGTTCTAGCAAAAAACCCAATCATTTCAACTTAGAATCAACCAATCCCACTACATGGTTTTATAGCACAGAAATGCCGTGGCGGTTGGGGGGATGGGTTTTTGGTTTGGGTTGGATGTGGTGGAGATGGCGGTTGTTTTATTTCTGACAAAGCCCTGGGAAATCTGGAGCCTCAACAGTGTCTGGGTTTCTTTCCCATTCAGTCAAAAAGACCCTTTTTTTTTCAGTTGAAAAACTAGACATTTCCAGGCCAAAAAAATGTTGGTTGGTCTCCAGCACAGCACGTCCCCAGCCCGAGTCCACCCCAGGAAGGAGGACGTGGAAGAGGGTACTTCCACTTCTAGTCTGCAGTATAGGAGCTTGTCCAGAAACCCTCAAGCCCCAAGGCATGAGTCCCACAGTATTTTCCACCCCTCTTTAGCTTGGCAGCTTTGAAAGCACCTCAGTGACTTAATGTCTTAAGTCTGTCTGCACTTGAAGCCCAAAGACGTGGCTGCTGCTTGAATGGGTTCCCTGCACCGGCTTTCAGCCCAGTACCCCTCGCCGCCCAGGTACGGAGGCACAGACTGGGGCAGCCCCAGAGACGTGGGCAGCCCACGCCGACGCGGCTCGACGGCTAGCAGTGCCCGTGCTAGCACCACAGCTCCCTTGGCTGTGCACACGTGAGCTGCAGTGATACTGCTGCCCTGCAGCGTAGATGCGCCGCGGCACAGGTCTCTTTAATAACACCCTCCCCACATAGCCACGCACAACAGGAGGGGCACGCTGCTTTTCGCAGCTCACAGGGAGGACCTGACCTACACACACATCATCTGCACACATACAGATTCCTCTCCGGAGCCCAGAGACCCAGCTGAACTCCTTCCACCTCTTGCCAAAAGCCATTCTTGGTAAAGGGGGGTGGGATCTTTCTTGGGATTTTGTTCCCCATGATTCAACTCCCTTACAAAAGATGTGAGCTCCCAAACCCAGGCCAGGTCTGCATGTCAGCACTGCTTTAATGAAGTGACCTATGGAGTATTTCACACCAGTTCACACCAGAAAACTTTTAACTGGTCCAAGCTCTGGCGGCAGTGCGGTCAGGCAACCCCAGCAGGATGCCTCGGTTATTTTTCCATGATTTAAAAGGGAACAGGGTGGGAGCGAGGTATCGAAGGGCTGAATGGGAAGAGGAATTGTGGATGCCCATGCTGCCCCCATCAGATGTTGTCTTACAAGCAGGCATGAGCTGCGGTGAGTGGGCTGGGAGCCTCGCAGCTCTCCCGGCAGTGGGTGGGGAGCAGGAGCCGCATTTTGAAGTACAAATCCAGGTCCAAACTGGGAACCCTCCACTCCTTTCAGGTGTAGGGCATTCATTGCCAGCTGGGCCCACGTCACACCTCTACCCTGTGTCCTCAGGACCCCACGCTGAGACCCTAAAGATGCTGCGACCCGCATGGGCCCCGCTCCTGGCAGTCCTGGGCGTGCTGCTACTTCACTCGGCCGGGGGAGTCAACAGCCAGTGCTGGGAAAGCAGCAAGTGCAACGATCTCACCACAGAGACCGGCATCTTGGTGAGTGGGGAGAGAGCAAGGACGCTTCTTGTGCTGGGTCTGCATGCTGTCTTGGAAGGATGCGTGCATAGGTGATGCATGGGTGGGTCTCGGATTTTGGAAAGGGGGGCGCAGGTGCTGTGGTGCATCGTCACATACGACACAACACACATTTTTCTCTAGGCAAAAAGCAGCTGGATGCCTTACTAACATGCCGGTGGGGGCAGCACAGTGTTCTTCAGTTTAAGACTGAAGTAACATTATGGTTTTATTGGCATGCACGTTCATTTGCTCTGCGTCCCTTCTGTATATAACTCCCCGGAACAAACTAGTTAAAAATGATCGAAAGGTGCTGTTTCTTGAGTCCCGTTGTCATTAGAAATAAATCTACATTTCTTTTTCATTCATAAAATCTCGCCTGCTTAAGCATGTTGCCAGCGCGCCTTCACTGACAGGCATTTCCACACCTGAGCTGATGTTCGCCTGAGCTAATGTCGTTAACTAGAGTTAAAAACAGGGCTGCAGGGCTGTGAAATAGGAGCTACGTTATCAGCAGCAGTGAACAGACAGCAGAATTGCAGAAAAGAAGCTAGCTTGATTAGTGGAAACTCAAGCCCATTAAAAAAGAGGGGAGGGTTATTAACGCCTGTAGAGTTAAGTGTTTAGAAGAAGCAGGTAGATGACGACGAGCCAGGAAGCTGAGTGACTCCTTCAGTGCTGCTTGCCTGGAAATGCTGCTGTCACTGCCAGGGAGGTGGTTTTAAATCATGAGTGGAGCAGGAACCAAAGGGGGTACAACTGCATCACTGCACCACCCCCACCAGATCCACCCATGGATGGAGGGAGGGAGGGAGAGATGGATGAAAACGCCATCGGCATTTCCTCTAATAAATACGGTAACCTGTAAGCACTCCTTGCTGCTTCCCTAGGGGTTACCGTATTCACCAGCATGCTGCATGCACGCTTTTTTCAAAAATCAGCCCTCCAAAACTGAAGGGAGGGGTTGTCTCAAGCAAGGCAGCTGATTTCCACGCATCTATGCTGGCAAAGAAAGAGCAGAAGCAAAAAGACACTACGCTCCCAGGCACAGACTGACCCTAGGCAAATCTCTTTTTTCCTATATTCTGCCTTCCAAAAGCAAGACGTACGTCTTATCTGGGGGCAGGTGGCATGGGAGAATATACAGCACCTCTTTAAACTGCAACCATCAAAGGGGTACAAACATACCCGCTTGCAGTTCGAGAGGGGAACGGCCTTGTGAGGCAGGCGGACCGTCTCCCCCAGCTGAAGGCCAGGATTTCGTTCCCTCTTCCTGGAGCCTGGAGATCCACCTGAGATCAGGCTTGATCTCAGCTCAGATGTCCGGGGGGGGGGTAGCTCCAGGGTGGATGCAGCTCTCCCCTCTCCGAGGCACGGTGCCCGGCAGGTGCGGACCCACACCCTTGGCCCAGGAAGGCTGCAAGGACAGAGAGTCTTGTCGGCAGTCCTGCAATTCCAGCGTGATCTCTACCGTGGCTCGCTGCTGGGTCTTGAGGCGACTTCAGAGGGAGTAACGTGTCTCAAGAGGTGCAAGTCTGAGCCCTGTTGCTGACTTGCACCCCACCGCCCTGAGCCCCCCATCAGGCAACAGGCACCCGGTCATTCAGGCCGGGGCAGGTCCAAGATATGATGATGCCTCTATCCCTCCTTTGTTCCCTGCCAGCTACAGCAAGTGCCCTGCCAGCCCCAAATCCAGTGGGACGAGAGAGTGACCCACGCTGACTTACCCTGTAGCCTTAGGCAACTCCCTTATGCCAGCCTGGGTGCCACCAACAGGGCATACGCAGCCATTTCATTAATGATGCTGCCTCCGTGCCAGGCACCCCCGGCATCAGCAGTGCCCATGGGCAACAGTCTTGCCTGGGACAGGATGTCAGGATGACACGCGTGGCTGCTGGTGAAGCCCGTGAGCAAACAGCAGAACTAGGAAACACCGTCTTTGGTCTGGCCCTCGGCGTAAAGCCATTTCATCTGTTGGCTCCCAGCCCAGAGGAAGAAAGGATCAGTCACACCGCCTTCCCACGGGGTGAAGCTGGGGCTAATTTAGTGCAACCGAGCTTCCACTTAGCGTGGGACGGAGCAGACCCATGAAACAGTTACAGCAGACTCCGCTGAGCAGCAGGCCCTTCCCCACACGCTTTTTTAAACCGAGATGAGCGTTTCATCTGTCCACACCCTTTCTCTCGCTGGCCGAATGCTAGCGACTGCCCCAACCCCTCCGTCTGCCAGCGCCCCACGGCTTGCAGGCGGGCTCACTCAGACTGGAAGTCAAGAGGTTTGGGATTATTTCTCAGGGCTCCTGTTTCTCGAGGACCTGGAGTCTGCCCCATCTGTTAAACAGAAATAAAATGCCACCGGAGAGACTGAACGTGCCACATCCTGGGCTGGTGTAGGTCAGCATAGCTCAGTGAAGCCCGTAAGAGGGGCTTTTTCTCTGTGCCCGTAAGGGACAGGACTAGGAGCAACAGACTCAGGCTGCAGCAGAGGAGATTAAGGGTGGAGATTAAGAGGAGCTTTCTGACTTGGAGGGTGGTCCAGTGTTGGAGAAACTGTGGCATCTCCAGCCTGGGAAACGTGCAAGGGCAGACACTTGGTTGGGATGATTTAATCGGGATGCGCCTGCCTTGAGCAGAGGGATGGACCGGATGTCCTCGTGAGGTCCCTCCCAGCCCTGTTTTCCTATGATCCTGCAGTCCAAAGCCATGAGCCCTGTACGTCTGTGCCTAGCTAAAACCTCTCCTATTTCCTATGCCAGGACTGCATCAAAGCCTGCAAGCTGGACCTGACTGCCGAGTCCCCCATGTACCCGGGCAACGGCCACCTGCAGCCCTTGTCCGAAAACATCCGGAAGTACGTGATGAGCCACTTCCGCTGGAACAAGTTTGGCAGGAGGAACAGCAGCGGCAGCGTGGGGCACAAGAGAGAAGAGCTCCCCAGCCACCCCCTCCTCGGCCTCTTCCCCGGGGCCGCCCAGGGCCGAAAGGCGGAGGAGGACGAGGGAGCGGCCCAGGGAAGGCAGGAGAACAAGCGGTCCTACTCGATGGAGCACTTCCGGTGGGGCAAGCCCGTGGGAAGGAAGAGAAGACCCATCAAGGTCTACCCCAACGGCGTGGAGGAGGAGTCGGCCGAGAGCTACCCCATGGAGTTCAGGAGAGACCTCTCCGAGGAACTGGACTACCCGGAGCTCGACGGCGCCGAGAGCGAGGAGGCGGCCGTCTCGGACGAGGAGGGGGTGACGAAGAAGGACGGCGGGGCCTACAAGATGCGCCACTTCCGCTGGAACGCGCCGGCCCTGGACAAGCGGTACGGCGGCTTCATGACCTCGGAGCACAGCCAGACGCCTCTAGTGACTCTTTTTAAGAACGCCATCATCAAAAGCGCCTACAAGAAGGGCCAATAAAGGGGGCTGGGGATGGCGCGGGGCTGACCGGCCAATGGCCCCCCGAGGAGGTAGCTTCACGACCCCGCTGGCATGCGTTTCTCACTTAGATCCCATTAAAACAAAGTCACTTCTTCTGTCGTCGTTGTTCTACAAGCAGTCCCCGGTTAGGGAATGATGTCGCGCTCGTCTCCTCCGCTCGGCCTCTGTCCGACAGGCCGGCACCCCGGAAACGACCCCTTCGTACTGTACCGCAGAGAGGGGAGCAGTGCTTGGAGGAGGGGACATCTAGTTTGGGGGGGGGTGCTGCCCGATTAGTTTCCTATTCTCAGTGAGCTGTACAATACTGTAAATGATGGGTTCCACTAATTACAAGATGGTTTTTGCAAGCTAGCCCGGTGTCTGTGGCGTCTCTGTGGGGCACCAGCGGCTCTCGGCACACAGAGATCGAGACGGGATGGGGGGCTCTTGGACCCTGAATTGCATCAAGCCAAGGGGACCGGGTAGCCAGGCTCTCCCTCGCATCGGTGCTCGTGCATCACCTGGAGGTGCCAGGCCAGCTCCGTGCTCTGCTCGCCCGCCTCGGCCCTGATCCGTGGCACCGACCTGCTGTGGCCGCCCCAGGCATGGTGGCCGCAGCCTGCTGATATTGCACTGCCGATCTCTTGGTGCTCCTCGCTCGCCCATGCCACAGCACCCGCTCCCCTAGCCTGGGCCACAGCACCCTCGGCGCACGCAGTCCTGGCCCCCCACACAACAGTGCACCCCCTGCCATGACTATCTCAGCCTGCTGTTGTGGGCCCGGCCCCCTCTCTGCACCACTCCGCCCCCGTGCCTTTCAGCTCTGTCCCTCCCCACCCACAGCTTCCACCACGCCCTGGGCCCTTGACTAGTTCAGCCCCTGAGTCCCAACTCAGTCCACGTACACAGTGTTGCTGCGCAGTAAGGTGTCTACACGTGCATTACTGCACGGTGACGAATCGGGTGTAAATTGGCTACCCGCATGATGCAGGTATCAAATTTATGCTCAAGCCAGCATAAGTCATCATATTTGCCGCGCAGTACAGGCATGCATGTGTGGACGTGCCCTTAGGATCTGAACAAATTAAGCTAAAGGCAGCTGATTGCAGCTTATTGGTGGGCTGTTCCAGGCTCAACATTTTGAGGAGGTTATCGAGAAGCTAGGGAGGGTCCAGAGGTAGGAGACAAAACGGATAACGGGGTGGAAGGCAAGGTAGATGGGGAGAGGCTGAGAGAAGCAGGCATGTTCAGCTAGAAGAAAAGATTGAGAGGAGGTGGCTGGACACAATAGTATCCTTCAAACATTTGAAAGGACGCTGTAAAGAACTAGGGGACACAGAAGGAAACGATTATGGAGAAGTCGTGTTAACGCGTGGAACTCCCCGCCGCAGGATGTTGAGAAGCTGAACCTCGAACCAGATTCAAAAAGGGGATTGGACACATTAGGCAGGTTGTCTCCATCAGAGAGGTGATAAATCAGGCTGCAACCTCCAAGTCCCAACCCCCCAGGTCTTTGGGGGCTGGGAGCTGGAGGGTGAGAGGGGCAGGGGATGGGTCCATATGAACAGACCCTACAGAAATACTCTGCTCCATGCCCTTCTGAGACACGGGACAGTGGACTGGAGGGGCCTGGCCCTGCCTTGGCTGCTGTGATGGTCTTTTGCTTCAAGATACTATTGCAGGAAACGACTGAGGCGGGGCACAGGGGAGCAACGAGAAGAGCAGGCCCGGGCAGGGCCGTCTGGCGCCCAGCTAGGTGGTCTGTAGTCCGGTAGCTGCGGTGTTTAATGGCAACGTGACGGCTCGGGCAACCCCTCATGTGGCTGACACACGTGCACACGCAGACATACCCAGATGCATACATGCCCACAGACACCCATGCATGAACTCACACCCAAGCACGCACATGCACATACTCATGTGCACACATGCACAGACACACATACAAACAGGCACATACACATGCTCATGACATGCACACCCCCCCACACACACATGTTCACACAGACACACAGAGATGCAAACACACACACACACGAGACACACGTACATGCACATACATACAGAGGCACATGCACATGCACACACACACACATACACACACAGGCACACACACACGTGAATCCACACATGCACAGGCCTGAACACCTGCACATGCATGCACGCACACATGCTCACAGACATGCACACACAAGCACTCACACATGTATGTCCGCACACACATACACACACACAATGTGCACACAGGTGCACATGCACACACATACCCGCACATGCACACACATTCATGGATGTACTGTGTACACAGACACACACATGAATCCACACATGCACACCCCCCCACACATGCACCAACATGTGCACAAATGTACATGCACGCATGCTCACAGACACACACACATGCACACCCACTCGCACACAGGCACCCCATTAAGCCATTTCCCAAACCTAACCACTAAATAAGACCTGGACTCTTCAAAGCACTCTGCCAACATACATTCACCCCCAAGCTCCCACCCAAGGTTTGGACGATGCCCGTGGGAGAAAGAGAAGCAAAGGCAGGTCTTGTGACTCAGCCAAGGTCATACAGGGCCCCGGTGGCTCAGACGAGACTGCGCCGCTGAAGCCGTGACTCCCAGTCCCCAGAACACACCACCCCGCCCTGTGTGATAGTGCCCTGGGTTTACCATGGCTGCAAATGCACTAAATAAACTTTCCACCAGGCCTGGTCCTTGAGCACCATCCTGGCAGAAGAGCAAGGGCCTCCAGCGGGGTTTAAAGCTGATGCCAAGGGCAGTCTAACGGGGTTGGGATAGGGCTGGTCTTGCCTCAGGCAGGGGTTGGACTAGATGTGACCCCTGAAGGTCCCTTCCGGCCCCACATCTCTATGACACTATCGTTCTATGATTTAATGAGATTTGCTTTCCCTCAAATCACAAATGGCAAAGCTCTGCTTGCCCAGACAACCTCTATGAGAGCAATGCCAAGACCCTTCCCACTCTCTTCTGCGCATACTGGTATGTTCTGATGTTGTCTGCAAGCCTCTCTTAATTTCCAGGCTCTGTGAGACATGGAGTCCTGCAGACATGAGTGGACAATACACAATGTTTGGATATGACTGGCTCTGATGGAGGCTATACTCACCTGGAGCAAGAAAGTCATCGACCTGCGACAGAAGAGCCGGGAGCATTTCTGTCACTGTTCAACATGGCTCCACGTTTTTGCACTACCTTGATTCAGCCTGGGCTGTTTCGGTGTGGTTGGTCAATGGGAAAAGTCAACGGGGAACATCACCTTCACTCCTGTGACCAAAGGCCACCTGGTACCTGGGAATGATTCATCCTGTTTTTTTATAGTAAGGCTTGGCGACCCTATGACCCCAGCTGACTTCCTGCCCTTCGGGCGGGGGGGCTGGAGTCAATGATCTTCCAAGGTCCCATCCAGCCCAAATGTCTATCAAATCTATGAAATCTATGAGACCTACCGAGAGCAGGGCTCTGTTTCATAGATTTCATAGACATTAGGACTGGAAGGGACCTCAGGAGATCATTGGGTCCAGCCCCCTGCCCAAGGGGCAGGAAATCAGCTGGGGTTAGATCACCCCAGCGAGATAAGCATCCGAGACATGATCTATACGCTGAGCATAGATGGTGTCTGTCCCCGCAAAAGCTACAGGTCGGGCAATTTCTAAAGGAAGCAAATAGGATCTCATGGTGCAGTCAGTGGGATGGCGTGCAGCCCATTGTCTTGGGGGTTTATCTGCTGGTAACAGGAGTTTGGTAACTGTCCGAGGGAGGAAACAAGAATAAAGACAGCAGAGACAGAACTAGAGCTAAGTCCAGCCTAGCGAGGCAGGCACCAAACTCCTAACTGGGAGCATGTCTAAATTGAATGTACATCAACTTAATGTGCATTAAGCGGGTTTAGGCAGGTGTCTACATGTGCAGGCTTTAAAGCACATTAACGCAGTGTGTGGACTGACTTGGAACTAAAGTTAGTCCCAAGTCAGTCCACACATACAGCATTAATGCACTTTAATGCATCTACACGTGCATTAATGTGCTTTAACTATTTGTGCCTAAATTTGATACCTCCATCTGCAAATTGCCCATGATTAGCCCAAATCACCATTTTTAAAGCACATTAAGGGTACACACCTGTAGACACGCCCTAATGCACCTTAAATTTAGGCTAATGCCACCTTAAAGCATCTTGTGTAGATGTGGCCTGGTGCAGCTAATTCCTAAGGGCACAAGGCACAAAATAGCACTGTGCAGGGAGCTAATGCAGATCAAGTGAGCACTGAAGAGCAGGCAGCAGGAGGGCCATGGTGCTCCAGCCTGGCTCACCCCAACACTGCACTGAGTGGCTGTGCAGATGCCCGGACCTGAATGACTCTGCACCATGCTGCTCTGTGGAGCTGCACCAGATCTGGTGCTTGGCATGGCTCCATGTAGTGGAGACCCCACATGCTTTGAGCAGGGGGTTGGACTAGATGTGACCTCCCGAGGTCCCTTCCAGCCTTTATTTTCTATGATTCTATGACACACCGCAAGGTTAAGGAGCTGGGAACAGCTACTAGAAGGCAGGGTAGATTTGCACCTTAGGCCTCTGCCACATGTTACATCTATCATGCAATTTACTGGTTCATCACACAATAAATGTAGACTGGCCATATGTGCAAAGTGCTTATCACACTATAAAAGTGTCCATCCAGCTACAAAAAGAACCAACCAGCTACAATGTTAGTGCTTAAAAATGTGTGACAATTTTATAGCTGGTTTCTATCCAAGGAAGGCCCTTATACACCAACCAAAGTAGATAGATAGATAGATAGATAGATAGATAGATAGATCTCACTGCTCACTAACCCTCTCACCATGTCTGCATTTCCTTCCTAGCCATTATCTGGCTTCACCGAAGAGAAGCAGCTAAGGATAGATCATACCGGCGATCTGCCCACATAAACAAAGTGAAATGCATGAAATTGCAACTTAAGTTGGAGCAGAATTCACTAGCCCACTCCATTGACTGCTCTGTTGCTATGTTCATTTCTCAGCCTTGAATCTTGGCCAGCTCTGGGGTGAAGGACAAGGAGAGACATCGACATCCCTGCTTTGATACGTGCCAGCTGAGACGGGTTTGTGGAAAGCTTCCGAATGGCAGCAGGACTCCGGGCATACACAGAAAGGGTGACAGGATGGAGTAACGTGCCCATGCCACAAAATAGCATCACTATTGCTGAGTGATTTATCTTCAGATTCAGCTGCTGGTGAGCACAGCCCTATGGTCAAGAGGTTCTGGTCCTCAAGGCTACTTCATATTTCAATGACATTCATGGCAGTACAGCAAAAACCTAGGTGAGGATTATGTAGGAAAGAACAAGATAGAGAGGCAGCCATGCTAAGGGACCCTCAGCAAGAGGTGGTGATGGCACCTGGACAGAGCGTTCTGCATGGAGAATGCATCTCAGCATCCTTGGGTCTTTCTAGTACCATGTGGCAGAAGGCCTGGAGGGCTGGGCTTGGCCAACCCAATACAGTTTCATAGTTTCATAGTAGCTAGAGTCGGAAGGGACCTAGGTAGATCATCTAGTCCGACCCCCTGCCTTGGCAGGAAAGAGCACCGGGGTCAGATGACCCCGGCAAGGTGCTCATCTAACTTCCTTTTAAAAATCCCCAGGCTAGGAGCCTGCACCACTTCCCCTGGAAGCCGGTTCCAGGCCCTAGCCGCCCTGACTGTGAAGTAGCGCCTCCTAATATCTAATCTAAACCTACCCTCCGCCAGCTTGTGACCGTTATTCCTGGTCACTCCTGGCAGCGCACGGGGGAACAGGGACTCCCCCAATACCTGCTGATCCCCCCTGACCAGTTTGTAGCCGGCCACAAGGTCCCCCCTTAACCTTCTCTTGTGGAGGCTAAACAGGTTCAGGTCCCATAGCCTCTCCTCATAAGGCCTGCCCTGCTGACCCCTGATCATACGAGTGGCCCTCCTCTGAACTCTTTCCATATCGTCCACGTCCCTCTTGAAGTGCGGCGCCCAGAACTGGATGCAGTACTCCAGCTGCGGCCTGACCAGTGCCGCATAGAGGGGGAGGATCACCTCCCTGGACCTACTCGAGAAGCAAGTGCCGCATAGAGGGGGAGGATCACCTCCCTGGAACTGAGCCCAGTTTTACTTGGCAGGTGCCCAAGTTAAGCAGGAGAAAGCCTGGCAGTGGGAAGAAGACAGCTAGGTCATTCCTCTGCGGAGTAGGTGGCTTCCTGGGTTGGACCTGGTTGCAGTCATGGCCTGGGCTGTACACTGACTAGTCCCCAGGCATGGTGGGAAAGCAGCTGATGTTTCAGCTGGGGTCCATCTGTTGGGAAGAGGGCTGGAGGACTGGGCTGAGCGAGTTGAAGAGCTGTGGGGTGGAATCTCTTGTGGAGACTGATGTTGGGGGAGGCAGAAGGGTCATCCCTGACCTGGAAAGGCGGAGTCAGGGGCCAGAACTGAGGAAGCACCTTCCAGCTGAAGGGCAGATGGATGGGAAGCTGCCATTAGAGACATCCTGAGACTGGTACACTGAAAGGGGGTAAAAGCCTAGGCTCCTAGCTGGCCCCCAGAAGATGGGGCCAGTCAGGAGCCCAGCCGCCATGCCCTTCAAATCCAGATGCAGGGAGGCAGACAGCTGTTTCTGGTTCCTGAAGTGACCTACAGTTATGTTTTCTCTGTAAAAAGCAGCACTTAGGTACAACCATCCAACTCAGGGACATTTTTTTTACTGACAATCTGCAAACTTTTTGCCGATGACCAAATTTTTAATAACCGATGTTTTACATAACACCCTTGCACTCTGATTCCCCCTGACTGCGCCCCACACCACGCCACCCCCTGCCCCCAACCCCCGTTCCTCCATCCTGGCAGGAACGCCCATCCATTGTTTCTCCTCCCTTCTGGCCCTGCAGCTCCAGCCTGCTCACACCACCCATCTCCCTGTCCCAGGCAGTGCCTCAGAGTGTGTGGGGCCACATGGCCCTACCTACTTCAAGGAGAGCTGCTATTACAGGCAGGACATGACCAACAGGACACAAAGGCAGAGGTGGGGAACTATGGAGGCTCTCATGGGCCTCAGAGACCTGATGGAGAGTTGCCTGCTCTGTCTGCCCATCAACACTTGCATCCAGCCTGATTCTGATCAAGGATCTTCAATCAAGCTCGTGGTTTCTTAGTTTTCAATGGTTCACCATTTTTACAGACTTTATGGACAAGCATTTTTAGTTTTTTTTTTTAACTTGGGTTGTCCCTAAATTTACAGACAGCTGGCAATCCTGCTGGCACTGTACAAGCACTTAGGACAGAGGATGCACTCCTTTACCACTCACCCCAGCCACAAGCAACTGGGCATGACTTGCAGGCACTCTTACCCACTTTCAGCAAGAAAGTTACAAGAAGCCTTGGACATATCTCTTCCCTCCCTGCCTTCCCACACCATCCATTAGCAAAGGGGTAATCTGCCACCAAGAGATGGGCATGTACATGAGCTAATCTCAGTCTCTAGCCAGTGATTTTTTAATACAGTATTTGTGTCTCCACCACAGCCGTAACCCAGACCATGCTCGCCACTCCCAGGGTATCAGATCATGAACTCCTTTGGGGACAGAGGGGTTTTTTTTTAAGTGGGAACAGCTGCTCTGCCACAGCAGTTGTGGGCACCTGAGGTTATATGGAGGAGGGCTGGTCATGGGTATTCCCAGGAAGGGCAGAGGAGAACTGTGGCAGAAAGCCACCTTGGTTTCTCCCTAAAATCTCTGCCCTGTGACAATGTGATAAAATCTCTGTGCTGTGACCATTTGAGCAGGGTGGGCTCATCAGAGGAGACCGCACCCTTGCCCTGTCTCTTTAGGTAACTTGAGCTAGCTGCTTTCCTGAGGGAGGGGGGGAAACCTGCTCCCTCTGCCTACGGGACTGGTACCTGGGTGAGGGGCATCTACCTGGTGGGCTGGAATCTGCCCGGTAACAGGTGATGTATTTCAAATTGGTTGGCTGGCAGCCAACTGGGGCTGGCCTCCACTGGACCAGTGAATGAGGTCACAGGGGCTATATAAGTAAGGACGGGCGAGGAGGCGGTCTCTTCGGCCATGAGGTGAAGCAGCAGCCAAGCGGGGGACTCAGAGGAACATAAACATCTGAAACTGGCTCTCTCACCCCAAAACTCATGAGCAAGGAACCACCTGCCTCCAAAGGGAAACTTCACTGGCCTTTGGAGGATGCTTGTGAGTAAGCTACTCAAGATCTGGGTAGATATCGAGCTGGCAGTAACTCAGATGCGGGATCAAAAGGCTACCTCAGCCAGACTGTTTGCTCTTTAGGATTTCTAGGATATTGCTCAATCTTGTACCCTATTTTCACCTTACCCCAGTAATCAATAAAGTCCTCCTTTGTGACCGGTGTGGGAGACTTATTGAGGGGTGGGTCTAAATTATGCCTAAGAGGGCCCCTTAGGTCTGTGGACTAAGGGAGACTGTACGTTTTGCCCCCGACTTGGGGAAGTGCCCCAAGTGCCTGTACTGGGTCGAGTACCCGTCGGAATATTAGGCCTGTGTTTCCCCGAGGACACAGGGCCGAGACAGTCTTTTCTCGGGGTGGTGGCAGCTACGTTACCCCCAGACTAGCGAGTGTGCTCTGGGAGAGGGGTCGGCCGAGCATAAGGCGCCCCTACGGAGGCACTCAGAGCCTGGCAGGGGGTCGGGCGCAGGGAGGTGGGCGGCTCAACACAGCCGCAAGAACCATAGGCTCTGACACCTGTCTCCAGTAGTCTAATAGCCGAGGCATGCTAGCGAGCCATGCTCAGACCTATTACTTGAGCAGGCAGAGGGTGTTGCTTATGAGGCATGGCCTTTATTTTTGCCTGTGTCTGAAGAGTTAAAACCACATTGCACTTTTGGTGCGCTCAAGGCACATACCTAGGCCCTGAAATATATGGAAGGACAGATTGTTAGGACACTAAAAACAAGCAGGATGCTGGCATGAAATTACTTTTCTCCAGTAGATCTACGTCTGAGTGCATGGGATTTTCTGTGTGCCCTTCTCTGTGCCCGGGATGGGACCTCATTACTGATTTCATCTAGGTTTTAAGCTCAAGCAGAAGAACCGTGTGCCTTAAGCATAAGAGATGCCTCATGCCAGCCGGCATTGAAGAGATCAGCATAGGAAGAGATGATCTTTTCAACTCCATTCCCCAAAGGCCGATGGGTTGTTAATTCCCACCCGTGGGGACTTGTGAGTCCCATTCTGGAAAACAAACCTTGGAGCATTTAAAAGGAGCAAGACCCAAATAAAATTCTGTAGAAAACCCACCAAGAATCGATGCAGTTGACCCAAGAGCAAACACTTTTATATGATTTTGGAGGACACTAGGAAAAACATGTTACTTCTCCCAAAGGTTCTCTGGGAATCTTCCAAAGGTCTCAGCTCAACGTATCATCGGAAAGGACTGCACATCTGAAGTGAGGGCACCATTAACTAAGATGGAGCATGGCCCCCTGACACTGGGGTATATCAGAGATGGATTTAAAGCAACCTGCTTTTCCTTCTTCCATGCACGACTGGAGCAGAAATTGAATAAATGAGCATGGTTCTACTGACATCAATGGGGATTTGCCATTTTATGTCAGCTGAAACTCTGGCCCACTGACTTCGGCAGAGTCACTCCAGGCGTTTGGGAGCATAAGTGAGGAGAATCAGACCCATGAAATCCAATGTGCAGCCGTCTCCAGCTTGAATACCCGTCAAGAGGATCAACAGGCCATCCCTGTCCTGTCTTGTCTCCATGAAACGCACGTCTGGGTGTGGCAGACCTCCCTTACGCTCCCCAACATGTTCCTACCAGGAGCTACATCAAACCCTAGAACATGACACGTGTCCCTATCAGGAAATATATCAAACCCTGGAACATGACAACATTAACATTTATTTGAAAAGGGCATAAAGATGAAAATATCCTGACCAAAATGTGACCGTAAACCATTCAGACAACATATGCTCCCCCTCAATCTCAACCACCGTCACAAAAATGATACAGTGCTCCCGAAGTACACAAATGGAAACGTACACATGCACCTACACCAGGTTTATATAAATATATTTATATCATATGTATATATATATATACAGTATCTATACTAAACGTGAACATACAAACAGGGCAATTACAGTGCACGTGGGAGACATTTACAAGATGGAGTTCATTGTTTCCAGGTTCGACGCTTAGTGCAAATAGAGCTACCTATTTCCGAGAGGGGAGAAGGAGGAAGCATCTCAGGGTAGGCTGAGAACAAAACATGCTGGTTTTGTGCAAGACAAGAGTAGAAGGGAGATGGTTTCAGTCTCAGCTGTGACCCCACTCAGCACATTCAGAGGCCGCTCAAGCATCACATGGCACCAGTCAAGAATACAAGGATCACCACTATCCCATCAATGACTGGGGAAAGGCAGGGTTGAAGGGACCTCAAGGGATTGTCTAGTTCACCCCTCTTTACTCTGAGGCAGAATTAAGCGTATCAAGACCACCCCTAACAGGCGCCCGTCGAACCCCGGATCACAGGAACGTAGGGCTGGAGGGGACCTCACCTAGTCCAGCCCCCTGCTCAAGGTAGGATCATCCTTGGCTAAACTATCCCTGCCAAAACTATAAGGATAGGGATTTCTGGGGTGACCTGGTCCAGTGCTTAACTCTCCTCAAAGCTGGATGTTTCTTGCCTAATATCTAACCCAAACATCCTAAACCGCAAATTAAGCCGGCTACTGTTTTATCATGGAGAACCAGTAATAGTTGATGTGTCCTTCCTCCGTCTACCTTGGACAAGTGGAAGCTTCCCATTAGCCTTCTCTCTTCCTGACCCAACACACACAATTCACTCCTCCTCCTCCCTTTTTCTGTAAAATGAGGTGCTGAAACTTGGTGCTGAGGCCTTACCAGACCTGGGTAGAGCAGAGTAAATACCTCCAATGTCCTACACAGCACTCTCATTAACAGATCCCAGAATAGCAATTGCCTGTTTTGCGACTGCATCCTATTCTTGACTTATAATCAGCATGTGATACACTGTTATCTCCAGAGGCTTGTCTGCCATGGTGCTGCCTGCACTGTCCATTTGACTTCGAGTTTTTCTCCTTCTTAAGTGCAGTACTTTGCACTTGTCTTGACTAACTCTGAGATTTCAGACCAGATCTCCAGTTGATCCAGGTCTTTGCTTGGCTTTGCATCCAGTTTGAATGACTAGTCCTTTCCTCCAAAGTACGTCCAGTCACTCCCAGCCCAGTGCCTTCTGCAAATTTTAAACAGGCCCCCCAGTTCCCTCCCCCAAATACCGCCTGAACTATAATCACCCCTTCTTGGGCATGTCTACATGTAATTTACACCGGCTTAAATTTACTGCGCAGTAAGCAGAAATAGGTTGGCGTCTACACGTGCAGGCATTAAAGTGTATTAACACTGCGTGTGGACTGACTTGGAACTAAAGTTAGTCCCAAGTCAGTCCACATGCACAGTGTCACAGTGTTACTGTGCGGTAAGGAGTCTATACGTGCGTTATTGTGCAGCAACTAATTGGGCGTAAATTTGATACCTGCATGTTGCAGGTATCCATTTTAAGCGCAAGTCAGTGTAAACCACCATATTTGCTGTGCGATACAGGCCTGCACATGTAGACGTGCGTCCATGCTGCGCAGTAATTTTGGTGACTGCGCAGTAAATGCACATGTGTAGGTGCATCCCCTGTGAACAAAAGAAGCCTAAAGAGACTGACATTGTTATATAGCAGTTGGGTTTCAGCACTGGTGTTCAGACTGAACCTAGCCCACTGTTTGCTTCGGCTAGTTGTAACTCCTTGGCTTTAAAAAAAAAAGTTTATTTTCATTCCATTAAAAAAAAAAGAAATTTTCATTGTGTAATTTTGATTTGCAGCTCCTAGGTCCTCATTTATTTGAGGGAAATGTCCACGCTTTCCGCCCTCATGTTGAAAAATGCCTAAGTGCTGTTTTGCGTTTCTCTTTCCAGGCAGGAGAAAGTAGGTCAACAAGGAGTGAAAACGTTCACTTTAATGAGTGAAAGCACTATTCCCCCTCATATTTTATGTTTTTATTTATAACTTCCCTTGCACACTTTTCAACTAGGAAAAGGAGGAGAAAGAGCTGAAAACAGAAAAAGAGAGCAAATGGGGTAGGGGGAGAGCAAATGGGGGAGAGGGGGCAGAAATCTTCCAAACTTGCCAGGAAAAATCTTGGGAATTTGTTTTATTTTGTTTTGAACTGTTCTAGCTTTTAAAAAATCTTGAAAAATTGTTAGACAAAAAATAACTAAAAAAAATGAAAATAAGTGTGTCCCCCCCCCCAACCAACCAAGAGAAGACCCCTCTCAGATGACCTGTTTCTTGGTTCCCATCATACATAACCAGCAATATAGACCCAACTCGTTCCTCTAGCTTCTTCCCTCCCTTTATTCTGGAGCTCTTGTAGAGAGAGGCCTTTCCTTGGGTGTATGAAAATCGGTAAGTGCCGGGGTAGCAGCACTGGGGCTGAGGGTTACGGGCGCTGCCTGTTTAAAGTGTTCACAGTGCAGATACGGGGTATTCCCGGTTCGGGGGTTACAATCGCCCACCTGTTTTCTCAGACTTGCACACCCCCTCGTGAGCTGCCGAACCGAGCCGGGGCTTCGATGGTCCATAGGGTACATGACAGGGGAGGCACTGAGGGACCGGCTGGGAGGTCGGGGGGTCGGAGGGTCCAGGGGGTCAGGAGGTCCCAGGTCTGGGGGGCCAGGAGGATTCTGCACGGTGTCTCGCTGTTACTGCCTCCTCTCCATGAGCTGAGCAAAGAGGCAGGGAACGGGATCAGCAGGGGCTGACTCCTGCACCCATGGCAGCTGGGGTTTGTCACGGGCAGTGGTTTTCAACCCGTGGTCCGTGGACCCCTGGGGGTCCAAAGGCTATGTCTAAGGGGTCAGTGAAAGATGACGATGATCGATCCAAAGGGCTATCAGGGCCTCAATTAACAACCAGGATAACCAGGAAGGGCTGGCGATGACTTCTCTCCAGCCAGGCACTGCCCCACGCCCCGGCCGTCCAGGCCTGGGGGAACACAGCAGGGCCCTGAGCCTCCACTCCTGGACAGGACGGGAGATGCCAGCCAGTGATGTGACGCTCCTGCGCAGTCGTAACAAGCTACTGCGCATTCAGCATCACCAAGGAGGCACTGGGGGACGCTGCTGGTTACTGCACAGTCATTTAGTACTTGTGTGTGCAAGTATTAAGTGACTACGCAGGAACAGCTGTGCTGGAAGCGTCTCGTGTCCATGCAGCCACCAGGTCCGAAACATCTTTTAGTTCATATTCCAAAGCTGGCAGATTGCCGCTTGGCAGCACCTTGTTAAAGTGCTTTGGACTTGACAGTCCATTTGTCCTGCAATGTGCCTTGTCCGCTATGATCCTGCCACGCGGAAGCAAACACAACCTCAAATGAGGATTCTCCATTCTGGAACATTTTAGACCCTTTTTTGCACAGGAACGAATGGCGGCGCAAGGCACGGGGCAGTGACGAACCAGATCCTTCCAAGCTGCTGTTTGCTGTTTCATTCCAATGCTTAGAAAACACCTGGGAAAAAGGAGCTCTTGGTGAAAAGTCTTTTTTTTTAATAATATATTTTATGTTCCAGGTCAAATTAGCCAAATCATGTCGACTGAGCAGAACTCAATTGCTCCAAAAACTGCATCGACTGAGCAGGCGGAACGCAATCGTTCTAAACACCGTGTCTGGTGCTACAACGGAGAAGCATCTTTCATCCCAGGCTCTCACCCTGGGATTTCAGATGCTCCCAAATCCCTTGGCAGGCATCCTACGTGCACGCCCAAGCCTGGATGTCTTGGGGTTCAGATGCCCCCCAGATACTGCAGCCAAGCATCATCCATCCCAGACTCTTTAGTTCCCCGTGGGTGGAAAAATCTCTCTCCTGCATTCAAACCTGTGGCCGGCAGTCACGGAGGACTACCTGCGTGCGGTAGCCAAGAGGCCTAATTGCTCTCCTTGGCTCTGCAATCTGTAAAGCATTCCCCATTTCTTCTCACATGGCCTTGTGGAAAACCCTGTGAGCGGAGCAGGCAAGTCAGACCAGGGTGCGGTGCTGAGAAACGTTTCGGGGCTAGAAATGAATCAAGAAGATCCCAGGGGGAGAGAGGGAGGGAATGACAGAGAAGGAGGCCCCCTCTGCATCCCAAGAACCACCTCGTTAACGGCACGGCGGTCTTTCCAGGTTGGCTTGGCCAACACACGTAGGTCCAGCCATGCAGCAAACAACCAACTGTGCAGCAAACTAGCCGCGCGCTTAACCGGCAGCCGTGCATGGGTTTAAAACGCCCAGCCATAGAGCTAAAAGTGACCTGCAAAGAGGGGGGGAAGAGGGACAGAAATACAATGGTCTCCTCTTTAAAATGAGCCATGATGATTTCTCATGGGTCTTTCCAGAGAAGGAACATTTTTTCTTGTGGTTTTTCACAAGAAAACATGAATCTGTTCTTTAAATGTTTCGCCTCCCCAGAGAGAGAGGCAAAAGACTCTCACTTGGGAAAAAGGCTTTTACTGGCAAAACTTTGCTACCATCTCCCTTTCAATTAAAAGATGAAAAAGCTCCAGTCCCTTCCACGTCTCCTGGTCCTCCAGGGAGACTCCCCCCCGCCAAAGACTGGAAAGAAAATTTTGATTTTAACAAAGTAAATGAAAGGAAACAATAAAAAATAATCCTTCCAAGCCATTTGCAAACCAAAGCAAAATACGGGATGTCAAGGCATGAAACCAGATTTTCTATGTGCTTTGCAAGTCGCTCTTAAGGGCGTTTTCTTCTGTGCACACCTAAGGGGGAAGATTTTTAAGGGCTGCATCTTCATGAGATCCAGACTAGATGGAGGACCAGAGGCTTAATCCACAGTCCGTTGGAGACTGCAGGGGGGGGAGGGGGGCTACAGACCCCTCAAGCACCCTCCTCTGTTACTGATTGTAACATGGAGGGGGGTCAAGTTGAGAATGAGCTAAACAAGGGTGTTTCTGCTCCTTTACTGGAAGGATTTTGCTGAACGATCGAACTCGGAGTGCGACAAAGCCCAAACATTGGAAATTTCAACTGCCCATGGACCACTGTCCTCCCACAAAACCAGCAGGATTATAATCCACATGACCAGGTGGTTCCCACGATGCCCATGGGTCACGTCTTCATGCAGACACTCCCAGTTTTCCTACCCTGGAGCATCGGGCTGGCCTATGGGATATGCCAGGGATGACAGCGATAATGCCTAATTCACTCCTCCAACCTGCCTGCTGCATCTGCTTTCTGGGTCCTCCCAGGCTCTCACCTGTCCTTAGTCCTCCCTGCAGGACACACTGCCTGGGGGCTTGGGGACCATGATTCACACCAGAAGGGCAGAATTACCCCCCACCCCCTGACATCCACCCACAGATTGAAGAAGGATCAGGGGTTGCATCCTAATCATATACCCTCATGCACACAGCAAGCCCCTCAGGCCCCATCCTCCCACTCCCAAGTCTTCAACCCCGTGCCTAGTGGAGAATCACCCTTAGCTTCTAGCAGTATAGATCTCATGAGACACAGCAGAGCTGTTCGGGTTGCTTCCACTTGCCCCATACAACGAGCCATGGGGATCCATTGCCATTTTGCTTGCGAACCTGCAGGAAGACACTACTGTGAAAGAGGGATCTGCCCTGCGGGATCCCATCTGTGGATTACATCTCCTGTCTCATCGTCACTGCAAACGCCAACGCACACCCACAGAGTGGGAACCTGGGGCACAAAAATCCCTTGCAGAGAACCAAGACGCCTCGTTGGCTCTCCCCAGGCGGGCCTGCCAGTCACTCAGAGGTTACACACCACTCTGTGCCATTGAAAGGCAACCACGATGCACCTTTGCACTCTTGGGGCCATGCACACTTGGCTCCAGCTATGCCGGAGCTAGGCAGGATGCTGTGCTAGGGGGTGACAAGTCCCTTTCTGGCTATCAAACCTTGAGCTTCCACCAAAAGCACCTTGCTAAGACCTCCCTCCAGCCTGGCCCCAGGCAGGTGGCTGTGACATCCCAGCTGGCATGGCGTGGCGTGGTGGAGGTCAGTGTGCCAACTGCATCCTTTTTGGAGTAGGAACATCTAACCCCCTGCTCCCCAGCTAGATAAAGAAACCTCTTGACCCGCTTCTGCCAAAAACATCCACCCCCCCTGCATGGTCCCTGGTCCCTGAACCCATGAAACTGCTGTTGGGAGCCACTCGAGTCTCCTGCATCATCAGCTGGATAAGAAGAAAGCAAGCCACTGTGTACAGGACATTCAAGTGACTGAGGTTACTGAAGAGTCCTGGGGGCATTCTCCGTCCAAGTGGCTCTGCAAGAGGGAAGATGGGTTGGAAAGTCCTCCGAAGAACGGAGCTCTTGTGATGGTCATTGGTTTCCTCTCCATTTTCATCCATGCAGAAGGCGCCTGCTCTCACCCTTCCCGGCTCCATCTGAACTGGGGTCTGGCCTTCCCTCGGCACCTGCTCCGCCTCTCAGTACACGCACAGGTCTGGGAACTTCATCTCGTACACAGGGATGGAGTGGTTCTGGGGCTGGCCATAAGCAGCGGTGATGGTGCCCGAGGGGCTGGGAGGGGGTCTGAAAGGTCAGAGAGAAGCAAGGTTGTTTTAAAGGGGCATTTCCATGCTAGATCACATCTGAAAACCAGCTGCTTGACCCAAGGGGGGATGTTCCCTGCTGTCAGGGAAGACCAGAGGAGCTCAGGTCCATCACTGTGAACCCTGATGCTGCACAGGCATAGGTTCACATGCACAACTCCATAGCAAAAGCAAATGGAGATGGGAAAGGACCAAAATACCCAGCTGAAACCACCCACCGCCCGGGGACTCAGGAGAGACCCACCAGCAGATGAGAGGCAATGGGAGCAACAGCAAACCCAGATCCCAGGGAAGACCCAGCCCATGATCAGCCCTTCCCAGGCTCTGCTCTGTCCCCCTTGCACACAGGGTCCAGAGCTGGAAGCTCCAAGGGGGAGAGAAGCCAGTTGTCTCCCCTATCCTGATGGCCTGGGCACACCTCCAGCACCAGAGCAGATCATGCCCTGTCCTCAACCCCTCATCATCCATCCCCATAGCCGTGTCCCAACACACAGGTCACTTATTCATGATGTTCACACGGCTTCCAACAGTGTTGCCTGCTCCCAACGGCAGCTATTAGCCAGACAAGCCTCGACACGTTGCTAGGCATTGCTAAGGAGGGCTCCGAAGTCCCCAGAACAATTACCAACGTATAATAGGCAGCCAGATTGATACAGGGCCCTTTATAGAGAGCCCTAGAGTCAGAGATGGGCTGTAAGGCACCTGCAGAGGTCACATCTAGTCCAACCCCTCTGAGGCAGGATCAGCCCTGTCCTGTACAAACCCACTGGGCAAAATTACACAGTCAGGCCTGACCCAGCACCAGGCATTGCACCCAACCCTGCCACAGGGAAAGCAGGGGGACCACGGTGATTACTGTCCTGCTTCTCTAAAAGGTGGTTAATAGATGCTTGACATATCCCAGGCAGAGGCCGTGCCTCTGTTACAGCACCTCCACAGTCCATACCCACCTGAGCAAGGGGTACAATTCCTTCCTGACCCCACATATGGCAATTAGTCTGATCCTGAGCACAGGGGCAAGCAGGAGCATTAGCACAGCCCAGTCCCCATCCCTAGCCTGGGCTGTAGCTAAGGGAGGCTTAAAAAACCCCTGAAGCAGCCCCCCTGAAGCAGAAAAGGTGGGGAGGGGGCAACTAGCAAAGCCCAGAAGTGAAATCTCCATAGCAGAGCACAGGCATAACAACACCCAGATCATCCCCGCCCAGTGGCTGTCCACCCTCTTCTCAAACACCCCCAGTGATGGATAGTCCGCACCTTCCCCAGCTGTCTATCCCACTGGACATTTGCTTGCCAGGAGCCCCGCAAAAGGTCACTAGATGCAGCAACAGAATCAATACGCTGGCAGCACTGCCTTGCAGAGGGATCCCATGGAGACCCCCAGCCCCAGCCTGACTCTGACCCTGCCTCCCCAAGCAAATTCTGTCACTCACCGGATAGTGATCTCGAAGATCTGGTTCAGCTTGCTCTGCAGCAGCGTCGCCTGCAACAACAACGGAGGACGTTAGCTGGAGGCAGCACCCAAAAGGAGTGCTCCTTCCAAGGGTTGTGCACAGGCACACGGCTTCAGGCCAGTGTGAGCAGGGCGCTGCTGTACCCCCACCCTCCCAGCCGGCATGCAGGCCATATGTTGGGGGTATCTAATGTTGTGAAATGGCTGAGCAACGCAGGCAGCAACTCATGTGGGGGCATTTTTTCACCCAAGTCAGTGCACAATCAGCCCAGCAGGGCTGCCTTGCTGGATCTCCCAGAGGAGATGGGTCCAGCCCCCTAGCAGTGATGTGTCTTAAAGTTTCCCAGGAATAGTAACAGAGTCCTAGAGCCATGGGGCTGGCAGGGCCCTGCAGCAGTCACATCTAGTCCAGTCCCTGCCTGAGGCAGGGTCAGCACTGTCCAAACCAGCCTGGACAAATCCATTTTTTAGCAAAATTTTGCAGTCAGCCCTGGCATAGCACCAGGCATCGTGCCTGCCCCTGCCCCAGGGAAAGCAGGGGGACTGCGGCAGTCAATGTCCTGCTGCTGCAAAGGCACTGCTGCTGCAAAGGGCGTTAATATACGTTCAAAAGATCCCAGGCAGAGGCCATGACCCTGCTACAGAGGAAGGCAACCACCTCCTCTCCCCAGTCTGCACCAATTGGACCAGGGGGAAAATTCCTTCCTGACCCCAAATGCAGCATCGGTCTAACCCTGAACAGAGGGGAAAGACCCCCTAGCTGGGACCCTCTGGATTTGAGTCCCAGCAGGAGGGGGTGCTGCCTTATCCCCAGCCTGGGCTGCAGCCAACACCCGGCACCCCTAACGAAGGCTTAATAAGACCCTGACACATGTAGCATTAGAGGTGGGGAGATGGGAATTCCCTTTAGGCATCATGCAGCCCCCACTAAAGCCCAGAAGCTGGGGAAATATCCATAGCAGAACTCAGGTATCACTACATCCAGATCAGCCCTGATCAGCCCCAGTCCAAGCTCTTCTTGAGGAGGTGGGGCCTGGCCAAACTCACTTGGAGGATATTGCGGCCTCACTGCCTTCCCCTTATAGTTTCAATGAGGTGTGACATTGCTCCCTTCCTGTCCTAATGTTGGTAGGTGCCTAAAGAGCTGCTTTGCTCTGCACCTCAAGCTGTCAAGAATGTGTCAAAGGTCTACCAGCGCCCATCAGGCTGGCATGGGTACCTATAGCCAGTGGTACCCAAAGGTCGAGCATCCCAGCCAGTCACCTCTGATTCCCTGGCCTGAATGACCAGATGCCTATTGCCAACCTCTGGTATCACTCAAGACATAGATTCACCCCTTGGGACCTGCAGAGAGACCCCTTAACCCTCTGCCATAGGCAGAGCACTTGTCGTTCACCTTGGACACTGCAGCACTGGCGCCGAAAGGTCTCACCCTGGGCACGGCTCGAGAGCTCTTGTGCCTCATTCAGCGAGACACACACCTGCTGGGAGCCAAACGGCCGGCTCATCTTCGATAACTGCTTGATAACCATTGTCTCCTAGCTAAAAGAGAGGCGCACACCCAATGGCAGGGAGGGGCCATCCCCAGGGAGGATTATACCGCAGCTGCTCAGGGCTGCAGGGGGGGGTCAGGAAGGCCAAGGCAGAGATGGGACTGGGACTAGCTTCCCGGATCAAGCACAACAAGAAGTCCTTTTTTAAATACATCGGGGGCAAAAAGAAGGTACCGGGTAACATGGGGCCCCTGCAAGACATGCTAGGAAATCCGGTCGTCACACCAGATGACAAAGCTAACCTATTTAATGACTTCTTTGCCTCCATTTTCCTGAGCAGGGACCGGATCAGCCCCCCCACCGGGCCCCCCTCAGGCCCCAGGGGAGGCGCACCCAGGCCCAGGGCCAGGGCGGATCTAGTCGGGGAGCGTCTGGAGGGACTGGATGTGTTCAAATCAGCCAGTCTGGATGATCTCCACCCCCGAGTGCTGAGGGAACTGGCTGCGGTCATTGCGGGACCCCTGGCACGGCTGTACGAGCACTCGTGGGGCTCTGGTGTGGGGCCAGAGGACTGGAAGAGGCCAATGTGGTTCCCATCTTCAAAAAGGGGAGGAAGGAGGACCCGGGAAACTATAGCCCCATCAGTCTTTCCTCGATCCTGGGCAAGGTTTTTGAGAGAGTTATCCTGGCACATGTCCACGAGGGGCCGGGGGGGAGATTATGCTCAGGGGAAACCAACACGGGTTCATTAGCGGCAGGTCCTGTCAGACCAACCTGGTGGCCGTCTACGACCAGGTCACCAAATCCTTAGACACAGGGGTAGCCGTAGACATAGTCTTCCGGGACTTTTGGAAGGCCTTCGACACTGTCTCTCACCCCGTTCTCATTAAGAAACTGGGGGCTGTGGTGTCGACACCCCCACAGTCAGATGTGTCGCCAACTGGCTGGAGGGCCACACCCAGAGAGCGGTGGTGGACGGGTCACATTCAGCCTGGAAGGACGGGGGCAGTGGTGTCCCACAGGGCTTGGTCCTCAGGCCCGCACTGTTCAACATCTTCATCAGCAACTTGGACGAGGGGGTAAAAAGCACTTGTTCAAATTTGTTGATGACACTAAGAGGTGGGGGGATGTGGGCATGCTAGAAGGGAGCAATAGGCTGCAGTCGGACCTAGACAGGTTACAGGGGTGGGCGGATGAGAATAGGATGGGATTCAACACAGACAAGTGCAAGGTGCTGCACCTGGGGAGGAACAACCGGCACCATACCTACAGGCTGGGGAACTCTCTTTTCGTCAGTGCAGAGGCAGAAAAGGATCTTGGAGTCATCATTGATGCCAAGATGAACATGGGCCGGCAGTGTGGGGACGCGGTCAGGAAGGCCAACCGCGCCTTGTCGTGCATCCACAGATGCATCTCGAGCAGGGCCAGGGAGGTGATCCTCCCCCTCTGTGCGGCACTGGTCAGGCCGCAGTTGGAGTACTGCGTCCAGTTCTGGGCGCCGCACTTCAGGAGGGATGTGGATAGCATGGAGAGGGTCCAGAGGAGGCCACTCGCATGATCAGGGGGCAGCAGGGCAGGCCCTACGAGGACAGGCTGCGGGACCTGAACCTGTTCAGCCTCCACAAGAGAAGGCTGAGGGGGATCTTGTGGCCTGTTACAAACCAGTCAGGGGGGACCAGCAGGCACTGGGGGAGTCCCTGTTCCCCCAAGCACCGCCAGGAGTGACCAGGAATAACGGTCACAAGCTGGCAGAGGGGAGGTTTAGGCTAGATATCAGGAGGCGCGACTTCACGGTCAGGGCAGCTAGGGTCTGGAACCAGCTTCCAAGAGAAGTGGTGCTGGCTCCTACCCTGGGGGTCTTTAAGAGGAGGCTAGACACCTACCTGGCTTGGGTCGTTTGACCCCAGTACTCTTTCCTGCCATGGGAGGGGGTCAGACTCGATGATCTGCTCAGGTTCCTTCCAACCCTACTAACTATGAAACTATCTGACCCCCGTGTCACTGCAGGGCTCGAGCTTGGAGCCCACCCCCACAACCACCTGTAGTGTCCCAGTTTGAGGAGCAAGGGGACCCAGCGGGAGCAGTAGTGGGGTGTTTGCCCGCAGCAGGTCATGGGGTCCCCTTTGCGGTGCATCTTGCTGCGGTCGTTTCCCTCCGGAGCCCACCGCAGGGCCAAGGAGGTGGGCGACTCACCCGGGCGCCGCAATGGGCAGCGATCTCTTCGAAGGGAGCCTTCTGGAACTTCTCCACCACCTGCCGCCGGCGTTCGCGCTCCTGCTCCTCCACCGCCACGCTGTCTACTGGAGCACACAAAAGAGGGGAGGAAGGAGACGGAGTAATGGGGAGGGGACCGATTCTAGCCCCAGCATCCAGGGGGAATCGTGCCAGGCCCAGCCCTTGGGGCACCTAATGGCAGACTCTGGGCCAAAGGGAGCAGAGAGGATGCAGAGCTCATTCCAGCTCCAACATGCCGCGATCTCCCCCGCCACGGCAAGGTACGGCAAGGGTCCTTTCCCCGTGCTCCGAACCACACAGGCTCTGTTGGGAGCTGCAAAGCACGGTCCCACGGGGGCATCCAGACAGCAAAGCACCCGGGATCGAGGACTACTTTAGTGAAGAAGCCAGGAGGGTTTAGCTTGCAGACAAGGAGATGGAGATGGGACAGGACAGCAGGTTCCCAGTCCCCAAAAAGTCAGACTGGGCACATGTAATGGTTTTAAACTGCAGCAGGGCAGGGATAAAGCATGCTTGGGGAAAAATCTCCCTGACTGGGAAGAACACACACACACATGTGCGCGCGTGCATGCCCTCCACCTTCCCTGTACATGCAGCTCACTCAATAGCTTACCAATGGCTTTCTTCAGTGTTTCATACGTGATCTCCTCCGCGGGTGCTCTCTAGGGGAAGAAAACAAGCAGCATCATCTCTGTTGGGCAGCTAGTCTGGCAGCAAGGGAAAGCAGGGTCAAGCTTGGGTGGTCCAGCTATACACCAATGCCTAATTCTTGCTGCAGTAGGCCTCACCCCATAGAAAGCAACACCTTTCTGGAAGGCATCTACTTGCGACTGGGCTTCATACAGGAGTGAAATGCAATCGTCTGACAGAAAGGTCAGATAAACTGGCCTTGAACTCGATAGACCCATGCAGGCACCAAAACTAGGACAGCGTAGGCCTTATTAGGCCATACATTAATCATAGAAATCAAAGAAAGGTTGGGTTAGAAGGCCCTCCAGACGTCATATATAGTCCAACCCTCTGCCTGAGGCAGGATGAGCCCTGTGCAAACTACCCCAGAGAAATCCATTATCTCACCGATTAGTAAAACTACACCGTCAACCCTAACAATTGAGCTCAGTTTAGGACCTACAATGCACCTAAACACTAACGCACATGACCAGCCGGTACGTGGCACCAGTCAGGAGACTTGCAGTGAGGTACAGGCCAGAGGCAGGTAGTGCTCTCCAAGCCTAATACAAGCATCAAGGGCTCCTAAACCCCCTTTTATCCACTGATCAGAACAAACGTACGTCTGCAGCATGCACTTTGCAAATACTAAACCACACATCCTCGTTGTCACCAGATAATCTGACCTGCATGCTCAGTAGGAAAACGTGTTTACCAGGTCCCCCGATCCTGATACATCCCATCCTTATATTGGGGTCCTGTCCAGTATTATCTATCATGCCATAACCGCAAGCCTTGTGAGGAGTCCAAACAGTCTAACCACTTTGTTTTCCCAGCACTTCCTAATCACAGACTCATTGAAAAGTAGGACTGGAAGAGATTTTGGCGGTTGCATCTAGTCTAATCCTTTGCTTGAGGCAGGATCAATTCCAACTGAACCATCCCAGAAAAATCCTGGTGTGACCTGTTCCTAAAACCACACCATCCTCCCTGCTGCACAGCTGCAACGCATATTGCCCAGAGACACCAAAAGCACCTGCATCTACTACAGGTAGAGTAGAGGGGTTGAGGGATTCCTGTGCCCTGCTGCTACAAGGGTTGTTAAAATGCACTCGAGAGATCGAAGAAAGAGGGTCGCACCCCTGCTACAGAGGAAGGCAAAACCCCCATAGTGTGCACCGATCTGACCGTGAGATAAAACACCTTCCTGATCCCAAATGTGATGACTGGTCTGACTCCAAGCACAGGCAAACTAAACCCTCCAGGTTTAGTCCAGCACTGGCAGAGCCCAATCAAAATCCCCAATGATGGCTGCAAGGTGAATAAACCCCCCCGGACACATGTAGCAATAGGCGAGGAATGTATGCAATGCAATACATATGCAAAGTATGGTATCGCCTAGCTCCATTTGCAGCAAGACTACTTTGGTCAATGTCTTTAGCAAAACCTGAGTGGCATCGTGCACAAGTGGGGAGGCTGTTGGGATCTAGGTTGGGACTGCAGGGTCTCCACAGGCGTTGTCCACCCCTCTTCTCAATCACTTAGACCTAAGATCCCCCTTGCTACACTCAAGACCCAGCCCCATGCCCCTTGGCAAATGCCAGCTCTGAGCTTCCTCCCATCTTTCGACTGCAGAAAAACCCTGGAGCCATTCTGCTGCAAAGCACGCAGCTGGGCGGGGGGTTGGACACTGCTGGGTTGATCTTGCAAATCCTGCATAGGTGTTGGCACGCCTGTGACAGTGCTAATGTTGTGTGGCACCCTTGAAAAGACCTCGTGGCACCCCGGAGCACTGCAAAGCCTCTGGACTTGCTGCCCACCACACCCTGAGCAAGTGCCCCCCTGCCACGCCAGCCAGCCCCATGCAGGGAAAGGCTCAGACAGCTGCGCGCTGATGTGCCACCACCAGCCAGCCACAGCATCCACCCTCCGCTCCCCTCAAGCCCTGCGGTGCCAGGACGGTGGCAGAAGAGGGGTACCTCCTCCTTCTCGGGGCTGTTTCTTGACTCCACTTCCACCTGCAGGGAAATGGTCTCCCCGATGCTCTTCCTCTTAGACAAGCGATCTTCATCTGGAAGGCAAGGAAAAGGCCAACCCCGTCAGCAAGGCAGGGGCTGGGAAACATCTTCCCCCTCCCCTTCCCCCTGTTTGGGACAGCAGGCAGGAGACAGCAGAACTTGTTCCTTCCCACCCTAGAGCACATAGCTCCCTTCACCATAGCATGCAGGTACGTGCCCGGTATCTTGCTCTTCCAGCATCCTGTGAAGCTGGGCCCTGCTGCTGGCCCCATGTGGCAGATGGGACATGGAGGCCATGAGACACCACAACCCTATTTCACCTCTCAAGCTCCTGTGTGGAAATAGGGGCCTGAGTGCTTTCCCCTTCCACCCTGCTCGAGCCCCTGAAAAGCCATTAGTGTGCCATCATATACCATATTGTCCAAATAGCACACCCTCCTCCCCCAAATAAGACACACACCTGGGGTTTTTTGGAAGGCAAAAAGATTTTTTTTCCAGAGTTACAGCTACACAGAGCAGGGACAGAGCCTAATCTTCAGCTCACTCACCCTCCCTTTTCCTGCTTAACCAAAAGCCAAAACCCTAGCTCCTGAAGACTGGTGACCGTGGGTATTGCTACGATTTTGAAAAGAGCTATAAAGTCTGAAGGGTGTGAAATAAGAGAAAAGAGACCAGGACTATATAGCAGACAGCAAAACTAGAGCTCCCCATGGGATAACAAGGTCTAACGGCCATAAACTCCAGGAAGGTTGATTTAGACTAGACATAAGAAAAAAGTTCTTTACGGTACGAGTGTCCAGTGTCTGAAACAAACTCCCCCCAGAGGTGGTGCAAGCACCTACTCTGGACTCTTTCAAAACACATGTGGATGTTTTTCTTGCTGGGGTCACTTGATCCCAGTTGACTTCCTGCCTATGGCAGGGGGGCTGAACTCGATGATCTTATGATTTCATGAGGTCCCTTCCAGCCCTCAATGGCTATGAAATCTATGAAAACTATGAAGACCATGAAAAAGAAGAGATGAACATTAACGCCTGTGGAGTGAAGGATGAGTCATTACATCAATTGAGCTGTCAACTCAGCTGTCTGAATAGAAATGTCACTGCTGCTGCCAGGCAGCTGGTTTTAGAGCAGGAATCCAAGTGGGATGCTTCTATTCTAGGCAGAAAAAAAATCAGTCTTTGCACCCCCATTTTAGGAGCCTACTTTTAGGGGGAAGGTGCATATGGTATGTGAAAAATTATGGCATAAAATTCCTGCTCCTTAGCTTCAAGAGTAAGTCTCATGAAGCAGTGGCACCTCTCCAGTGAAATGACCGCTGATTTGACCAGGACACGCAGGAAATCTGTAGCTGTGGGATGGGCACCTGGACACAGGTTGTAGGGATAAACCATTGCCCCGCAGGACTGAGCAGGGAGAGGGCTCCAAGGGGCCCTGCTTCTAGTGTGGGTTCTCCTCATGGTACACTGGGTGGCCGTGCCTCAGTTTCCCCAGCTGCCAAACAGAGGCCACCATACAAGGGAAGCCACAGGAGTGACTGGCAGACAGCTCACACCCTGAGCACTACCCACTTCTAGTCCCTGGGGATTTCCACAGCCCGTGAAGATCACTTTCCCTTGAGAATCTTAGCCACGAGAGTCCATGTCATAGTGAGGATGGCCAAGACTGCCACTCGCCTACTTCCTACCTGTCAGCTGGGGGATGTAAGGTGTGCTGAGCCTGTCAGAGTTGTAGCCACTGCCCCCCAGCACCTCGCTGATCTTGCTCTGCCGGAAGAGGACCTCGGGCCCCAGGCGGTCCAGGCTTCTCGTCAGCCTGCAGGAGGAATGTGAGTGAAGAAGACCCCAACATGTTTTCCCCCAGGAGGCCTGCTTTGCATAGGCCACAAGGTCTTCCTAATGAACCCACAGGACTGTCTGACTGGCTCTGAAACTGCAAGTGTATAGGTGCAGAAACTGCCTTGGCTTTTCAGGTGATCATAAAATATTAAAGAAGCCCTTGACTTCATTGGAGTCACACCAGATCTGAGGGAGAGCAGAGTCAGGCTCCAACACCTGGAGGGATAGATGTTGCGGCCTATGGACAGAGATGAAGATTATGGCTGACAAAGGACACAAAGGGAAAGGAAACAGCTCTGAGGATGGGAGAATCCACTTCAGGTCAAGGATTCCTCCCTCAGCTCCTCTGGCAGTGACAGTCCCCATCAAGGCGGCCAGTGGAGAAGAGACACCATGTCAGCATCCTTAGACATAGCATCCTGCAGAGATGCAGGCCGCTGCTCTCAGACTGTGGCTGAGGGCGACGTGAGCCCCTGGAGGGGATGCTCCTTACCTGGGCCTCTCCACAAAAATGTCCTCTGGCAGCAAGTACATGGCCTCCTTCTGCCTCATATCGATGACCTAGGAACCAAGAGGAACTCAAGTCAGTGGCTTCTCCTTGAACTGGATGGTTTAAATAAACCAGCCCCACACCCAGGGGAACCAAATAGGCTATTTTGGCCTTCTTCCACACCCGGTTGGGACTGGACTGACAGCCCTGCAAGCTGTTGTCCTCGGTGTATCTACAAAGCAAGGGCTGCATGGACACACATATCTCAGGGGATCTTCTCCCCAACCCAACTCAACCCAACCCAGCCCAACCCAACATGCCCACCTCAACTGTGTCCTGGAGCGACAACCTCTAGGGGCAAGAGGGGAACTCAGTCCTCAGGTCCCTTCGGTCTTAGATGATTCCTCTCAGTCACAACATGGAGGAGCAGTACATGTGGACTGAGGGGGCAGATTTCCAGCAGAAACACCTGTCCACTGGGGAAGTGGCCCCAAGCCTCTCCAAAATCACATCACACAACCCTTGCAAAAAGAACAATCACTTCCAGCCTGTGTCAGCGTCTAGGGGTAACACCACGGATTTTATACTCACACACCAAGCAGGGAAAGGCTCTGGCATCCCATCACCAGACCTCTGAACTACAGGGTCCAAAGTAATGGTCCCGTCTACCACACTGTGGACTCACTACGGACCTAAGAGACCATCACAAGCCAACAGGCAGAGCTGCACACAGGAGCAGAGCAGGAAGGGGTCAAATCAGGACCAACCTCATGGATGTGCTGGCAGAAGGCTGGCACGGTTGTGAGCTGGCTGATGAGGTTCAAATAGGCAGCGCAGAGGGCGTATAGGGCGCAGCGGTTGTACACGGGCAGATTGTCTTCATTGATCTGGGCGACCTCCTGCAGACACAGACACAACCCCCACGAAAGGGCCTGATGAACACCCTCCCTTGGTGTGGTTTACACTGGGGTTGTACACCAACAGAAGTTACACTGGGATTAGGAGCAGACAGATGCATAGAGCTGCTGTTACTGCACCTTGCCATGGGACAGCAGTGAAGGCAACCACTTGCCTGCCTTCAGCAAATGCTAGCCTGGGATGAATGCAGACACACACACTCAACCCTGGTGAGATGTCCATTGATCTCTACTTCTTTCAGGGATTATTCGTTACAGTTCACTGCTTGCATGGGTTCACGCCTCCTGAAGGCAGGACGGTCACAAGCTTTGGGGGTAGGGGAGGGAATTGGCTTGATGCCAGTACCACCTTCTGGACAACAGAATTTGGGGGGGATGGATAATTTGTCCACATAGAGCAAGAGATGGGGGAGGAGATGGCATCCTGGGATGCTGAAGGACTGATAAGAAGTCCTTTTATCTGCACAAAACAGTCTCACATTACTGAACACTGCTCAAAGATAGACCTCCCCCAAAGCAGCATATGTCTAAGACACCTAGAGGGTGCTTAGCACGAGTTTTCCTGCTTTCATGTGTGGATGCTCCTGTTTTAAGAGCTCTTAGTATAGCCTCAGGGCAATAATGTGAAACAACATCTTAACTAGGACCAAAAATAAAGGGGCGGAGATATCATCATCCCACTGAATGCTCTGGAAAAGGGTGATCTTCGTGGGGCAGTGGGTGGGGGTCATCATGGTACTGGCTTTACCTTCCCCTCCTGGCTGCCTGGCTGCATCTCCAAAAGAGTTGCATTTATTGATTTGGTTTTTTGCCTTGCTATTTATTCCATTTTCTCCAGGCACCCAGAGGTTCCCAGGGATGTGAGGCAGAGAAATAAAGAATTGTAAGAATAATAATAGCAGCAAACAAGTGAAAGCAGAAGACGGCTCGCCATTAGCTGGGGCAAAAAGGTTTCTCAAAGACTTATTCAGATCCATAAGCAAATCTGAGTCCATGCTCTGCAACGGTCTGCCTCCTTGGCTGGAGCAAACACAGACAGACAAAGACCATTTACCCTGCCTTGCTGTGGGGCAGAAAGGATAAATATATGGCAGATGGAGAGGCACTCGGGTACTTTGGGGGTGGGAGGAGAGGGGCAGATAAGCACCAGGACAGGCAGAAATGGCTGCCCCAGGATGCAAATGAACAGAGCTATGGGCACACAACCATACAGCAGTGCACAGTTACTCCTGACTTGCTAAAGGGGAACTTTACCGTGGATTACTGACTTACTGGTGAATGCCTTATGTCCACGCTGCATTTCCAGCTGGGTCAAGGCAGATCCTACCATGTAAATGTGTAGTGTACCTAGGTCCTTAGTGACCTCCTCTGCAGCAAGGCTGATCTGGAGTGACCCCATCAGCCCACGCTAATTAAACCTCATGGCACTTCTCAGGAACGTGTTAAGCCTTGCAGCTATGGGGCTAGATCCTCTGCAGCAGTCGGGTATCACTCTACTAAGCCAAACACCATAACTAAGAGCTAGATCCAGCCAGACCCCATCCCCAAATCCCCGAGGCAGCCCTGTTCAAACCCTCGACACCCATGTGCCAATGTATAGCTTGCACCTCTCTGTGCACCACTTCTGAATGGGGCTCAAGCCAGACCCTCATGCACTGGGATATTTAGTCTGGAGGAGGGACTCGATAACCATCTTCAAATCCCTGAGATGGGCTTTTCTCTGCAGCCATAGGGGACAGGACTAGGAGCAGTGGCCTCAGGTGGGAGCAAGGGAGATTGATGCTGGAGATTCAGGTGGAAGCATCTGACTTTGAGGGGGGTCAAGCACTGGGACAGGCTGCCTAGAGAGGCTGTGGACTCTCCATCCTTGCAAGTTTTCAAGAGCAGGTTGGACAGACACTGGGCTGGGATGCTTTCGTGAGAGATGAGCAGGGGTCCCTTTCAGCCCTACTTTCCTACAATCCGATGATCCTGTTGCCCTGAAAGGAGAGGACCATGGACCCCACTGCTGCCCTCCGTATCCCACCTGCACGGCCAGCACCAGGCGGATGAGGTCCACCACCACCTCCTCGTTGGCCAGCTCAATGCTGATGAGTGCCAGCATGCTGTAGAGAGCCTCGTAGTGTGACTGCAGGTTGCCCTCCTCCTTGCAGGTCAGGTAGATGTGGCGGTACAGCTGCTGGGCATGCTGAGGGAGACAAGGGAGTCAGGCTGGCAGGGCCCTCAGGTGTCCATCTCGTCCAGCCCTTGCTTGAGGCAGGACTGTCCCTATCTAAACCAGCTTAGACAAGGGTTTCGGATCAGGCTCCGGAGCCCTGATTCTGGGAAGCATTTCAGCCTCGGAAAGTGGGAGAAGGGGCTGTGGTGGGTCTTCCCTCATGCCTTGCCAAGGAAAAGCAGCAGGAGCTGGGTCCTAACAAGCCGTGTGTGAACAACTCTCTCACCCGACTACCATACCTGATACCTGGAGCCCCAGACCTGCCCCAGGTCAAGCACAGGAATGTCCTGCCACTGCTATCCAATTAAGCTTACACCTCAATGCCCTACCACTGCAAGGACAGGAAAGTTTGTTCATGTGCATTCAAGAATAATCCAAGAAGTATTATTCCCCACTGGAGAGGAAATCCCTACCACCCAGGCTGATGTGACCAAAGGACAAAATTCCTTCCTGACCCCAAATGTAGCATCTCTCTGGCCCTGAGTGAAAGAGCAAGACCCGCTAGCCCTTTTTCCCTTTTTGGGAAAAAAATTAGACCTACTAGATTTTTGCAAAAAAAAAAAAAATTCATTCATTGTAAGCTTTAAGGGTGTTTGCACCTAAAAGTTTGCAATTCAAGATTGGGTTTTTTGCAAAAATCTAGTAGGTCTAATAAAAGAGATCACCTCTACTACGAGTCCTGAATGCTTTCTCCTCTGGCCCAACATGGCTACAACCTGGATACCCTCCAGCTCTGAGTCACAATCCCCAGCTTGGGCTGCAGACAAAAACCAATGTTTCAGAGGATGGCAACCTCCCACCTGCCCAACATGTAGCAACAGAACGGGGGGGAAAGTCCTTTCTGGCCCCATGTGGCAACCAGCAAAGGCCAGGAGAATGGGAAAAACCCAACACCTTCCGCTGCTCTGCAGCTTGGGGACAGCAGGCACATTTCCACGCACCCCATGCCGTGAGTGGAGAGCCAAAACTCCCCTTTCTATATCCCCTCCACGAACCTATCCCAGCCCTTTTAATCTTCCATAGACAAGCTGGTTGCAGAGCACAGATTCACTCGCTTGCTGTTGAGCATGGGCTTCACCTACGTGCAGCAGATCTTGCTATGAGGGGACCCAGCCCAAGCACAGGCAGCAAGACATCACCCAGCACTGGGGATTCCTGGTCCACTGCAAAGGGTGCCTTAGGACGTGCACTTCCATGGACACCTTCTGCCCCGGGTTCCTGGTCCATGCCTCTTGCCATCACCGTGCCGAGCAAAGCAAAAATCCCATCCACAAAATCCAGGCTGGACCTGATCTCTCATTGGAGCCTGCTGCTGCAGGGGACTGGGAGCCCTCCACTCAGCACCGCTTGGGATCAGGCCCCCGGACTCTGATTTTGGGAAGCATTTCAGCCCTGGAGAATGGGAGAAGGGGCTGTGGTGGGTCTTTACCCATGGCTTGCCAAGGGAAAGCAGCAGGAGCTGGGTCCTAGCACCAGCCTGCCTCAGTCCTGAGCTCACCTGACAGCCTGCTGTGCCCCACCAGGCCGAGCTTTGCCGTCCTGCTGCCCATCGTGTTCAACTTCCGAAGCTCCTCAATAAACACTTCCAACCCAACTTATTCTTCCTACCTGGCTTTTGGTAGGAGCCCCCATTTCTGCACTACCTGTATTTGTGCCAGGCAGTGAACAAATAAAGTAGCAAAGCAACGTGTACCACTTTGGGGAGAGGGCTCAGGTTCATGGTCCTTGTACCAAGACACAAGCTTCATATCCCTATGCAAACCTTCCCCAATGGTCTCTGCTAACACTTGCTGCCCAGGCTCCATTCCCAAGGGAGCTCCCTGAAGGTTTAATTTGACATGATCACTACATACCTCTTAGGACACCCACATAGAAAAGCATTCCCCCATCTGTCTCAGGATAGGTCAGTAGGGACAGCAAAAGGGGTAGATAGGTAGGTGGCCAACACCACCACCTACCTTCTTCATGAAGACAGTATCCTGCCGAGAGCACTTGTCCACTTTCAGCTTCAGGACTGAGATATCGCTGATGGTGCTGCAGTTAAAAGCCAAGGGAGAAGGAAAAATCACTGCTACCAAACACAGTTAAACATTGTCAGAGGAAGGGAGCAGGTAAGGCATCGGGTGAGCGAGTGACCCACCCAAGGCCACTGAAGCAAGCCATCTCAGTGCCCGGGTCTGGATTCAGAAGTTGGGAGCCCAGGACGGCTTCCTACCTCCCTGCATTTCTACCACCGCTGGGCCACTGCCACAACGGTCCCGAAGTGACTGTACTTCCCAGGTGTCATGTATTAAAGAAGGTGGGCTAGAAGCACAGGATTGTAAGGCTGGAAAGGACCTTGAGGCTGGTCTGTCTGATGATGGTGGCAGATCCTGGAGAGGGAAGCACTGGCAGGCTGCAGGTGAGGAGCCCTCAGACTCTGGGGATGAGTCTGCCAGTTCTCAGGTGGGCAGGCCTGCCCTACCCCCTCCTCCCTAGCACCACCGCTGACCCATGAGAGACAAGCCCCAAGAGACCACCAAGTCTCAGGCTGTCCAAATGGCAGCCTCGATGGTTCAATCTTGGTCCACAGGGAGTGGAAACCCCTGCAGCTGCCACAGACCCTAAATTAGCACCCAGGGGGCTAATGCCACCACCACTTGCTGCCCAACATGTGGCGGGACGTTCAGACCACAAGAAACCCCAAGTCCAGATATGACCCCACAACCCAAAAGAGTAGGACAGCCTTTCTCTAATCCATTCCCCTGCACTGAGACAAGGCAAAGTCGGACCAGACCTCCCTTGGCAGACATCTATCCCATCTGTCCCTACACACCTCCCATGAAGGAGATGCTATAGCCTCCCCTGGCAACGAGGTCCAGGTTTCCCCCTCCTTGGAGACTCAGGATGCATCTCTTCCTTTCCAGTCTAAACCTTCCTGCCTGCTGATTATTGTATTTACCCAAATCCAAGATGATGCTGAATTTAAGACGACTCCTCAAGAATTCGATTCTGTACATGGAAAATATATCAATTTGTCATAATTTTCTGTGTGTGAAAAGCCAATTTTTAAGAAAGTTGTGTTAAATTTGTATCCTCCCCGGTGGGGAATGCAGTGCCAGGGGGACAAGTGGGGAGTGGGCAGGCAGTAGAGAGAAAGGATCCAAGATAAGCCCCCCACCTTGTGTTAAATGAGGGGGGAAACCCTCATCTGAGATTTGAGTAAATGCCGTAAATTATTCTTGCCCCTCCTATAATGGCCGAGGAGAACCATCCCCTTCTGTCATGACCACTGCAGTATTGCCAACTCTCATGGTTTTTGGCGTTCTTAAAGTCTGCGCTTTGGAAATGTGAAAACATAGCTCTTTCTTTCATCTATATATGTAAATATAAATATAGACACAACAAAGAGCTAAGTTTTTCTTCACTTTTTTCTAAGACACCAAAAACCATGCAAGTTGGCAACGCTGCCGCTCCGCCTCGCACTTGCGACTGCTGCCTAAAGAAACCGCCTTGGCAAAGACCCTGGAGACAGAGCCCCAGACTTTCACTGAGATCTGCTGCTGTACCTGACGGTGGAAAACTTGTGCCTGTTCCCTTGGCGATCGATGAAGCTGATCAAGATCTCAAGGACAAAGAGACGGATCTCAGGGTCTTCCATCAGGGCCGGGGAGAGCAGTCTGTCCAGGAAGGAGCTGGGAAGGGCTGTGAGCATGTTGGTGCACTGGAAACCTATGGAGACCTGCACAAGGTGGAAGGAGAAGAGAGAGGATATTAATGAGGGTCGCAGCTCTGAAATGACCCCCACTCCCGATGAGGAAAGCACCGAATGAATGCCAGGGAACTCAATCGCCTGCAGAGGCATCACATTAAGAGAGGGAGCTCTGGTGCACTGGGCTTCTGCACGGCCCTGAAGCAGCTGGCTTATGGGGGGCTATGGGAAGTGGACAGAAAACGGGGCACAGGTGCTACTGTATTGTTCTGATCAGAAGCTGACCTTGTTTTTTCCATCCAAAAAGAGCCCTAATGACCGATATCTAAGGTCAACCTATCATCAGGCTCCTAACGCCCTTGGCTTTTTCCCTTGCAGTAATTTTGCTGGGCAATAAAAGCACCATCTCTAATTTATTTTTATTTTTTCGAGGTAGCTTCTTTTAGTCTCTTCAGTGCACTTAACCTCCTTCCCTTGTTTCTTCTGTGGGACTTAAGAGTCATAGACTCATAGAAAATGAGGGTTGAAGGGATCTCAGGAGGTCATGTCTAGTCCAACATCCTGGGGACCAACCCCAGTTATATCCCCAACTTGGTAAGGGCAAGAACTGGGTGAGGTTGTTTGTAGTTACTGACTTCTATTCAGGCTGTTTTTTTCCTTAAAACTGAACCCAGAAAACATAGGGTTAACTTGCATGTGGGGTTGACTTATAATCAGACAAATACAGCATGCAACTGGGGAGGGGAGAGTCTGTTCCGCGTGCGGGCCTGGGCAGTCATGAGGAGACCCAGCCTAGAGAAGCAAGAGGGGCTGTGAATACCCTACACCAACACCACTGCCATGTGCTCCAAGGGACAAGCGGCCTCAGTGCCCATTCAAGCCCCAAGCAATCCAGCCACTGAAGTACCGGCTGTCTGGGGGTGCACAATGTGACTGCACTTTTGCTGTCAATCTGCTCCCGCTGGCTTCACACCGCTAGTAATGCATGTGCATGGCAGGATGTGACCCTACCTGAAGAAGGGATTTCAGCAGCATTATCTGAGTCAGACGGTTCCTGTTCTCTCTGCAAGGGACAGAAAGACGGGGTAAGGCCTGGCCGAAAACATGGTTCTCTCTTTTTACTGGAAACACACTGCTAAACGATCAAAGGAAGCTTCCCCCATCCAGGGCCAGCACAGGGTTGATTCCTCTGGGATAGGCACTACTGTCTGCCCTCGGCTCCCTTTCAAATGACTCCAGAAATACTTCATTCAGGGTTCATGGTAGAGGGGATATCTTTTATTAGACCAACTTGATTTTTGGGGGGGAAAAATTAGACCTAGATTTTTGCACAAAAAAAAAATTGTTAATTGTCAGCTTTAAGGGTGTTTGCATCTGAAAGTTTGCAATTCAAGGATTTTTTTTGCAAAAATGTAGTAGGTCTTATAAAAGAAATCACCTCTACCACGAGTCCTGAATGCTTTCTCCTCTGGCCCAACACAGCTACAACCTGGATACCTGACGCTCCAGAAATACTTGGCATTTTCAACATTGCTCCAGTCTTGCTCCTAGCTCTCTCTCTTGGTACCACCAAAAATGATCCTGCTCTAGCCCAGAGTGGTCATACCCTCCCAAAACAGCTGCAGGCTGATATCCTGCTGTCCCCTTTAATTACTGCAGGGAAGTGCTACATTTGGAGCCTGGGCCTGATTTGGGTATCACACCATGGATGGGTGCAACACCACTGATTTCCATGGAGGGACTCTAGCTTTTCACTCATGCCAAGTCATTGGTCTCTATGTTCTAATTACTCCCAAACCAGAATTTGGATTTAGTGTATAGGACTGGGTAGATATCTGTATTCATGTCAAGGTAAGTAAGAGAGGCCTGGAGGTGTCCACTGAATTTTAATTCAGTCCGTCCTCAAAGACAGAGTTGAAGGGAGGGCAGCTGCCATGTAGAATCACAGAAAATGAGGGTGAAGGGACCTCAGGAGGTCACATCTAGTCCAACCCCCTGCTTCAAGCAGGACCAGCCCCAGCTACATCATCCCAGCCAGGGCTTCGTCTACCTGGATCTTCAAGAACTGCCCAGGGAGAAAGCAGCCGTCTGATGTCGTGGCTCCACCATCCCCGTCCCCAGAAAGGAAAAGAGCAGCTTTCCCCTGTATAAAGGGGCAACAGGCCCGACGCTGGGATCACAGCAATAGAAAACGGAGGATGCTCTGCTGAACTGAACGGGCCTGATCCTGTTCTCATGCTTATGTAAATCAGGAGTGATGCTACTCAAGTCACTGGAGTGCCACTGGTGTTAGGGAAACCAGAACGGGGTAAACCCAGCTTGGCACATTCAAGTCCCAGCATTGGCTCGGCGGGGTTGTTATAATCTACTCCTGATCTCTTTGTCAATTATCTCTTCTCTTTGAAACCATTATCCCGGCTCCAAAGAACAGCTTCTCCACTGTTCCCAATCTCCTTAGCCCATTATGGGGTGGGTTCCCCCTCTGCCTCCTCCGTGAAGCTTGAAATAGCATCCTTCTATTCACTGCAGATAAAAGCTTTTTTGCACCAGCTAATCAGGGCCCTGAGGGCTGCCATCCGCGAGGCTGCATTAGCACAAATAGGTCAGCGCCCCGCAAAGGTCACGCTGTCGGCTGTACTACAGGCCCTCTATTCCCGCTTGCCCCATGAAATGTAGCAGTAGAGGCGCCGGCTGCTATCAGAGCCTCTTGCTTTCTTCAGATGAGCCCCTTCTAATTAAGCAGCTGGATGGAGTAGAAGCAGAGGGGTATTGTCTGGAAACAATCCGGCTGGCTATGCAGACACTGTGGAGGGCAGCCATGAAGCGTGCCCTCCTTGCTCACTCCTGCCCTGCATTTATGTTCGTAGAGTGACGATCTAAGCTCCTGCGTGTGCTGCTGCCAGGCTCTCGCGCATCCTGCGAGACATGAGCTATGGGCTGCTCTCAAGCAGCTCTGATGCCTCATTTCCAGGAGCTGGCAGGAGCAGGGCCTGCTTTGGGGTGTCACTGAGGTGCCGAGGCTGCCCCAAAAAGAGCCCTGCAGTCACTTGCAAAGGAGAGCAGAGTGCTCCCCCGTTTCAAAGTCTTGGCTTACCCTCTCCAGACAGAGGTTGCTCCCTTGGTAGCTGAAACAGTATACAGGTCTCTCTCCAGAGACCTAAATTCTGCCTCTCTGAGTTAAGCAGAAGCCAGGCACATCCATCTGAGCCCGGACCTTGGTCCAGGGAGTGCATGCCATGTGCCCATCATCCGTCCTCTCACCCCATCCCCTGTATATCTGGGGAAAAGTGGCTTAGCCTTCTGGGCACGGGTGAGAGCAGGGGCTGAGGTCCCAGCCGGCTCTAGCACTCCGTGTTGAGTGCAGTGACACATCAGTTGTGGGTGCTCTGCCTTTCTCCAAAGCAGTGTGCCCAGAGACACAATGAGTGAAGTGGGAAACAGCCCTCGATGCCCAATTCATCCTGCCCCCTGCCACAAGCTCCCACGATGTCCAGAACAGGAGAGCCTCAGACCTATAAGCTAACTCTAATGAGTCTGTTGGCTTTGCTGTGCTGCTTTGGAAGGGGTTCAATCAGGAAAACCTCCCGTAGAGACCATGGGCGAGACCGATTGATCGAGGCTGGACTGCGTCTGCGCAGGCAACTGCTAGACCCAGCCAAGGGGGCTGGAGATAGAGCTGGGAAGAAACACGGAGGTGTGGAGCAGGGATAAACCCAGTCTGGCCTGGCCCAGATAACAGAGCTAGAGCAAAACCAGGTATTTCACAGTGTATAAGTCTATGCAGTGTACAAGTGGACCCCATATTTCTGTTCAAAAAAGTTTTTCATAGATTCGGTGTATAAGTCAACCCATGTTTTATAATGACTCATTTGAAAAACATGCCATGTACAGTATGTGGCAGGAAGAATTGAGAACAAACAATCACTGCCATGACTGTTTCTGATGGCGGTCTCGCTAACTACCACAGGCTGCAGGTAAGCTTAATTGGATAGCTTGGGGTAATTAAGTGCATTTGGTCTTTGTTAAAATAGTACCGAATCACGAGTCTAAAACAGTAATGTAAGATGATTAAAGAGAATCATTACACTTTCACACAAAGGGGGACAAACAACAGTCCGTTCATAACGGATGTGATTATGGTAACTAATTCATGTAATTAGTGCACTCGCACCTCATGAGTTCACACTATCGTCACTAATTTATTGCATGCTTAATGGTAACAGGAACACAACTTGAATGATGGTGGCCATTCTTTGCTTTGCTTTGATGACTGTTTCAAAGATGAACAAACTTTGAAACAATTTTTTTCATTTCAAAGTACTGATACAGTGTATAAGTCGAGGTGGAAATTTAAGGGGAAATATTTTGGCTTCAAACTTTGACTTTTACACCATGAAATATGGTAACAGGATGTTGCACTGAGATTTAGGAGGCAAAGAAAATCCAGGTCCCAGATATCACTAAAATAAGAACAGGTCAGCACAGGATTAGCATTCGGACTGGCTGGGAAACACGTAACTGGGGAACGTATAAAAAAAAGATGATTTAGGACATCTTGTCTTAAATTTAGGACACCTGTTCCCTCTGTCACCCAGCCTGATCTCCTGGCCAACCAGGAATAAAGCTAAGCCAGTTGTACTCACTGTGTCTCCCTACTCGAACCCTATTGCAGTAGGAGCTGACAGCAATTCCTGCCCTGCAGCCCCTTCTCTCTTTAAGGCACGGGTCTCCCCAGATTTCTCTTGCCCCTCAAACTTATTCTTCCACTGAGGCAGGGATCCCTGCCTTGGAGAGATCCACATTCCTGGCAGCAAGGGACCCTGCCACCCCCCAGGGCTCACTCAGGCAGGACTGTCTCAGCTGTGGGGCTGGTTGTGCTAGCTGGTCACCTCACCAGTAGCAACTGGACTGAGCTCCAGCAGCTCATGTTAGAGAAGTCCCTGATGGGCACCATTTCAACCAGCCAGGGCTGGACTTGAACCAGTATCCAGAGGAGCAAGGCTCTGTATCAGCAGAAGATTTTCTACTTGCCCCAGGAACTCAGAGGACAAATCCTGAGAGCCAGTGATCTGAAACTCTGGTTCTGGATAGGGGAAAATAACCCCCCACTGCTGGCGCATTCTCCTTGACAGCAGGGGACATTTCCCCATCCACACCAGGGCAACTCCCAAGCCAGCTCCCAGCGTGTTACATGACAAAGGTGCAGGAGACGGAGGGGGAGAAAGGAAGGGAAAGTTTGTCCTCACCCAGCTTTCCCAGTGTCCAGAGCGTGATGCAGAGAAGGCAGTGGGACCTTGCTCATGATGAAGAGCATGACCTCAGACCGCTGGTAGGTGGGCAGGGTGCTGGCAAAGGTACCTGGGAAAACAGACAAGATGGACTCAGAGCGTGCAAGACAGTCTAGGCCCAGCAGGAACACAGAGCAGAGAGCTCGTGTTTGCATGAGCATACATGCCCTGGCCAAATCCTGCTCTCCAAAATCTGCCTTGAGACCAGTTAGCCTATAAGGTGTAACTCTGTCCTAACACAGCTACCTACCTCTTTCTGCCTAAACTGCAAATCCTAAACTAGCACCCAGGAGGCTAATACCACCACCATGTGCTCCCCCATGCACGGCAGGTTGTCCAGACCACAAGAAACCCCAAATCCAGATATGCCCCCACAACACAGAAGAGCGGGACAGCCCTTCTCTAGTCCACTTCCATGCACTGAGACAAAGCCAAATCGGCCCAGACCTCCCTTGGCAGACACCTATCTCACCTGTCCCTAAGCACCTCCCACCAAGGAGATGCTATAGCCTCCCTAGGCAAGGGGGTCCAGGGGTTTTACTCTCTTGGAGAGTCAGGGTTCATCTCAGCTCCAGTCTAAACCTTCCTACCAGTCCCCCCCAAAAATTGCGTCCGCTATACCCCTTGTTCTCCAAACCACAGGTTCTCCTGGCTCTTTGCTGCTGGAAAGGACTGAAATCCTGAGTTGTGAAACTCAGACCAGATCTCACCCCACTTAGTAAACACCTAAGTGGATTTAGGTACCTAAATGCAATCCTATTCCTCCCTGCTTGAGGTAAGGCAAAAAGCATCCTGCACGTTGCTGTGTGTGACTCAGCCTCACAGCTCAAATGACGGTGTGTTGGACACTAATGTTTATACAGGGAGTGGAGAGGATGGACCAGGCACACCTGGGTGGTGGAGTCTGTAGGGCAGAGGCGGGCAATTATTTTGGGCAGAGGGCTGCTTACTGAATTTTGGCAAGCTGTTGAGGGCTGCATTTCCCTCTCTCATGCTAGACAGGGGCTTCGGGTTGGGGGGTGGCGGCGGGGCTGGGCAGGCCTTGCTGCTAGGTCCTGCCACCGGCTTTCCCTGGGTCCTACTGCCCCTGTCTCCTGTCATCTTTGACAGGAAGCCAGGAGCAAATAAATACTAATTTTCTAAATTTTTTAGGGGCCCCATGGGCCGGATAGAATGTCCTGGTGGGAGGATCCAGCCTCCAGCTATATTTTGCACACCTCTGTTGTAGGGTGTAATCCAAGCCATTTTGAAAGCACGTTCTTCTGCTTTTCAGGTGCCAGAATGATGGACAATATGGGCAGGAAGGACAGGCCCTCGGCAGTGGTGTTCCTGATAGAAACGTGACTCACTTGAAGTCTCATTTGGAGCTTTAGTTGTCCAGGATTTGGGTTTTAGCTGGTTTGGAGAGCCCCAGGTGGGCTTTTCTCTCTGTACAGTCACTCCTGAATGACTTGGATGACTTTCTTTACAGGAAAGGAGCCTTGTTAACTGAAGGCAGCTGTGACTCCACCACCAGATCTGAGATGGAAAAGGCCTGGTAGAACATCTTACCTGTCCACTCATCTACTCCATCTCCCAACCTGGGCAGGATGATTACCTTCAGCTTGTTTCCCCAGAATTTAGACTAGCCCAATTCAAAACATCCCTGAAGAAGAAGCCCACAGGGAGACGAGAGAAAGGTTGAATGGGTCCTCTCATCCCGCTGGCTGCCCATGCAGGAAGGATCCCTACAGTGAAAATGCCAGACTAGTCTCAGAAGCACTGACTCATGGCTATTGTACAATGAAATTGCCCATTTTGCTCACCAGCTTTGGCAACAGCTCCAACTCAGCCAGGGTCTCTACCAGCCTCACTGGGCCAATGAACTCCTCTACAACCCAGGGCTCCCCTTACAAGTCCCCTTCACTTGGCCCAACAACCAGGGTCTTTATCCTCAAGTGTGAGAAGAGACGGACATGAAATCTTAGGGGAGCCTACTCCAGGCTCTGTTGCTTAAACATCTTCCCCTTGTCCCTCCTACCTACAGACACATATCCCTCAGCAAGGGAGGAGGGCAACCCAAAAGGGTTTGTATCTGCCAAAGGTTGGCTCCTTGGTGACAGACGGTGAGTCTCAGTCTAGCTCTTCATCCTCCCCCAGACGGTCTCTTCCTCCTCCAGAGACTTTCCATGCTAACCCTGGTGTCTCTGTTCCTCAAAGCCTTGGTCTCCCTCCCTAAGATAACAACCTAACCCAGCAGCAGAAGGCCACTCTCAGTCGCCAGGCCTCTGATTACTGCTCAGTTTAGGGGTCCTTGTTTCATAGTTTCATAGTTAGTAGGGTTGGAAGGGACCTGACAGATCATCGAGTCCGACCCCCTGCCATGGCAGGAAAGAGTACTGGGGTTAAACGACCCCAGCAAGGTGTACATCCAGCCTCCTCTTAAAGCCCCCCAGGGTAGGAGCCAACACCACTTCTCTTGGACGTTGGTCCAGATCCTAGCTGCCCTGACAGTGAAGTCGCGCCTCTTTATGTCTGGTCTGAATCTCCCCTCTGTCAGCTTGTGACCGTTATTCCTGGTCACTCCCGGTCCAGTGCCTGCTGGTCCCCCCTGACTAGTTTGTAACAGGCAACTGGATCCCCCCTCAGCCTTCTCTTGTGGAGGCTGAATAGATTCAGGTCCCGTAGCCTCTCCACATAGGGCCTGCACTGCTGCCCCCTGACCATGCGAGTGGGCTCCTCTGGACCCTCTCCATGTTGTTCACATCCCTCCTGAAGTGCGGCGCCCAGAACTGGACGCAATACTCCAGCTGCGGCCTGACCAGTGCCGCATAGAGGGGGAGGATCACCTCCTTGGACCTGCTCGAGATGCATCTGTGGATGCAGGACAAGGTGCGGTTGGCCTTCCTGACTGCATCCCCACACTGCCGGCCCACGTTCATCTTGGCATCAATGATGACTCCAAGATCCTTTTCTGCCTCTGCACTGACGAAAAGAGAGTTCCCCAGCCTGTAGGTATGGTGCTGGTTCTTCCTCCCCAGGTGCAGCACCCTGCACTTGTCAGTGTTGAATCCCATCCTGTTCTCATCCGCCCACCCCTGTAACCTGTCTAAGTCCAACTGTAGCCTATTCCTTTCTTCTAATGTGCTCACATCCCCCACATGTTAGTGTAATCAACAAATTTGAACAGGATGCTATTTATCCCCTCGTTCAAGTCGCTAATGAAGATGTTGAACAGCGCGGGCCCGAGGACTGAGCCCTGGGGGACCCCGCTGCCCACATCCCTCCAGATCAAAAATGACCCATCCACCACCACTCTCTGGGTGCGGCCCTCCAGCCCGTTGGCGACACATTTGACTGTGTGGGTGTCAACACCACAGCCCCCAGTTTCTTAATGAGAACGGGCTGAGAGACAGTGTCGAAGGCCTTGTGACCAAGGACAGACAGGTTCCTTTCCCTATACATTTCCCTCTTTCCTATCTGGACCCCTGGAGACAACGTGACTTTGTTCTGGCATGAAACAAGGCTGCAGCACTGAACTAGAACAGCCAGGACATTGTATGCTATGCCCAGGGCCCTATTATTAGCTTATGCCCTTGCCATTCCCTCCCCAAATCTAACTGCAAAACTGAAGCCCTTGATGCTGTTCTCATGGTACACAAAGCTTCAGCAAAGTCTCAACCTTCGCTCCAAATCCCTTTGAATTCAGTCTCAGAAAGCAGGCTTCATTCAGGGATTTTTGAAGTCACGCTGCCCTCTGCTGACATTTCGCTCTCCGGGGAAGATGCTATAACAGAGGAGCATTGCCATTCTTGCTGCATCCAAGTTGATCTAAGAGCTTGGAATAATGACCTGTAAATGATTGATTTCCCATGATGTGCAGCCCTGGGAGGGGCACCTCTCAGACAGACAGGGCTGCCCAAGCAGCTGTCACTTGCAGTCCAAACGGGATCCAAACTTCTCCCCAGCTTCAATTTCCAGCACGAAGGCAGATCAGCCCCCCGGGAAACTTACTGACAAGACGTCGGTGAAACAAATAAATGCCGGGATGAAGAACTGGGTTATGGTTATGAGAAAGCACACGTCTGCAGTTTCTGTAGAGACAATTCATATGCTGCAGTGAAAAATCAATCGGCTGCAACATGTGGCAGTGGCACAGATCGAGTTTGGGTTTAAAGATGTTGTCAGGATTTAGTGACTTTATTTCTCTTGATAGGGAGAGCAATATTATGCTAACAGCCAGATCCTCAGCAGAAAGCAGAGAATCATAAGGCCTTGTTAAACAGAAACTCAAGATGGCTTCTGGAGCACTTAACCCCTGCGCAGGCTGCACATTAACACCTTTTAAGTGGCTTAAAGCACTTGTTATTCCACTTAATGTTACCCCACTCCAGGGCAGGATTATCTCCAATCCACCGAATTTTGCTCCTGTTTTAACTCGTGGCTACTCTCCACAGCTTTTCCACCCAAGCTGAAGTCCACTGGCATCTCAGGAAGCAGCAGGCCCACTTTGTCTCTTCCCGCTGCTTGCTTTGACTGGCTCCGGTCCTGCCAGAAGCAGAGCCAGATATGTCCCAACGACACAGCTGCCCACCCTGCTTGGACCCAGCTGGCTCTGCTCCCAGTGCGGAGCAAAGCCAAGTCCAAACAGCAGCGGGGACACAGTTCCCTCCCCGCTTGGACCTGGATGGCTCTGCTCCCAGCAGGAGCAGAGCCAGTCAGAGCAGTGGCAAGAAGCACCACGGCTTCCAGGAGCTGGGGCTGCAGCACTCGCTGTGCCCTGAGGGAGCAGGAAGCCTGTTTCTGCCCTAGCTCCTTGTCCTGCCCCTGCTCACCAAGCCTCTAGAGGCAAATCAGAGCTGTACAAGTGAGGGACAATCAGAGCAGGTGTTCTGCCTTTAGTGTATGACTGCTCCACTAAGCTGAACAGCACTAAGCCGATTAACATTTGTTCAGCTTACAGCATAAGGTCTGACAATGCCCATAGAGAAGTTGGGCTGGAAGGGACTTCCAGCGGTCACATCCAGTCCAACCTCCTGCCTGAGGCAGGATCTGCCCTATCCAAATCATCCCAGACAAATCCACAAGTTAAATGCTTAGTAAAACTACCGTCAACCCCAACACAACATAAGACGACACACCCAACCCTGCCCCAGGGAGGGCAGGGGGACCACGGTGGCCAACGTCATGCTGCTGCAAAGGTTGATAATATACGCTTGAGAAATTCTGGGTAGAGGGTCATGCCCCCTGCTACCGAGGGAGGGAAACTTCCCCCCAGTCTGTACCAATCTGACCGGGGGGAAATTTCTTCCTGACCACAAATGTAGCATCGGTCTGACCCTGAGCAAAGGGGAAGACCCTCTAGCCAGGACCCTCCAGGGTTGAGTCCCAGCAGGATCACTGGCACAGCCCCGTCCCCATCCCCAGTCTGGGCTTCAGCCAAAACCAAGTGCCTCAGAGGGAGGTTTAAAACCTCCTGACCCATGGAGCAGAAACACTGGGAGGGGGCAACCAGCAAAGCCCAGAAACCTGGGAAACCCCCATAGCAAAACACAGGCATCACTGCACCTAGATCATCCCTGCCCAGTGGCAGCTCAACCTCTTCTTGAACATAAATCAGTGCAGCCCTTTTGAAGGCAGCTGAGTTGCTTCTGTTCACACCAGTTGAGGAACTGGCGCCTGAAGGTGTTTTAAGGGAGCTCTGGCAGGCTCCACTTTCAGTTGCTACAGCACATAACAATCCTTTGGTTATACACCGCAAATGTTATTCTCCCCCAGAGCCAGGTCCTATTGCCACACTTGTCCCCACCAAGCCTGATCCCAAGCCCGGTCACTCTCTCTACAACCCTTGTATCACCACTGCGTTGGCATTAAATGGGACTGCAGATCACAAGTCAGTAGACAGAGCTACAAGGAACATGCTTCTTCTCTTCCATGGGTCCCACAGCAGGAGACAAAGACCAGACTCCATCCACCTATTAGATGTCTAAGGGCTCTGCCACATGTATAAATGAAAGCTGGATAGAAACCAGCTATAAAGTTGTTTCACATTTTCAAGCACTAACTTTGTAGCTAGTCAGTTCTTTTTATAGCTGGACGGCCATTTTTACAGCATTATAATTACTCTGCATGTGTTGCTGATCTAAATTTATTTCTCAAATCACCAGTTAATTCTTTGACAATTACTTTGGACATGTGGCTGGTCAACATTTATTTTGCCATTCACCAGTTAACTGCATGATAATTACTTTGTACACGTGGCTGGTCAAAATTTATTCTGCCATTCACCAGTTAACTGCATGATAATTGCTTTGTACATGTGGCTGGTCAACATTTAATCCGCAATTCACTAATGAATTGTGTGATAATTACCTTTTACATGTGGCCAGTCTAAATTTATTGCACAATTCACCAGTTAATCGCATGATAATTACTTTGAACCTGTGGCCAGCCTAAATTTATTGCACAGTTCACCAGTTAATTATGTAATATATGTATATGGTAGGGGCTCAAGTGGACTTAGCTACCCAAGTTCCATTGTGTTCTGCCGTGCTTGGAGTCCCTGAAAGTAGATGACTGTATCCGCTTGTGTAACACACCGTCATCTCACTCTTAACGACTGAGCCACCCACAAGCAGTGAGGAAGAGCAGGACCCGCCTGCCCTTTGTATCAGCTGCTTTTCAGGGATTCACACAGGATGAGAATGGATTACATGTAGGCAGCCCAATGTGTCAATAGGAATCTTGCTGCTGACTTTCAAACAGGCTTTGGTTTGAGCCTCTTACACATCAGGCTGCAATTCTGTTTCCTTGCTGCTTCCAAAGCCATTAATTAGAATCTCCTCCAAGGGGTGGGACTGAAGTCCGTCAGCTCCCCGTCTTAGGCCTAGAGCAGAGCAGAAGCAGAATTTGCCCCTCCATGCGATGCGGGATCTGGACTATCCCCTGATGTTTGAACAACTAAACAGCACTCATCCAAACCAACCCACAGGAGAGCAGGCAACAGAGTCCATGTCCCAGTCTTAGAAGAGCAGCCCCCAGCCTGCAGCCCACCTACCAATGGTCTTGATGACGGCCTCCTGGAACATCCTCTCCTCATGCTCCTTGATGATCTTGGTCCCGATGCTGACAGTACAGTCATAGCTGCCCGTCAGCTCGTAGTCAATACTTAGCCGGAGCTGCCTCAGCAGGGTGTTGAAGACCTCCAGCACTGTCGGTCCTAGGGCATGAGAGAAGGCATTAGGGTTGCCAATCCTTAAATCCCAGCACCTGAACCATTCATGCTTCTCTTGGGACAGAGGGGTCAGACGGGGAAGCATCTCAGGTGTGTGGTGGCCCCTGCTTTTTGGACCTCTCCAGAGCTGTGTAGCAATGTCTCCATAGTACAATATTAACGCCATGAACAGAACCCAGGGGGCTGGAACCGAGCTTCCTGCTATGAGGACTAGACAGTAGATGTGTCTACACGCCTAAACTTACTGCACCTTTGCTTAAGGTACATGAAAGAGATTTAGGCATGCATATACACATGGGCATGCTAATGCACATTAAGGTGCATTAAATTTAGGCACGAATAGCTAAGTCACAGTAGCACACATGTAGACGCACTAACGCGCATTAACGCGGTATGTATCAATTGACACATACTGCGTTAATGCACATTAGTGCATCTACACATACGATCATGCAGCTTAGCTATTTGCACCTAAATTTGATACCTGCTTTATCCAAGTATCAAATTCAGGCTCACATAGCCTAAAATTTCCATTTCTAAGGTGCATTGAGGGTGTGCATGTGTAGATACATGCCCTTAACGCGCCTTAAAAATGGCGATTTTAGGCTAAGCTTGCTTAAAAGAGTCATGTGTATACGTGCCCAGTACTTCCAATCCTGTGGTGTTCAACATCAGCACTCAGAGCTAAAGAGAGACCCAAAGGAGAGAGAGTCACAAGGTTGTGGGACTGGAAGGGGCCTCTCAAGCTATCAGATCCTGCTTCCAGCCCAGAGGCAAACCTGACTGACCCCAGCAGTGCCCATTCTGACCTCACCACACCCCACAGCCGCAGAGCACCTGATAAAAAAGCCCTCTTTGCATCTGGCCAGAAGGAGGAGACCATGTGATCCTACTGAGATGGAGAATAAAATGGGGAAACACTGAAGATGTCTTCAAAGATGTTTCTTCTTCCTTCCTTGCCAGACAGACAGCCATGGAGTCTCTGGCTAAAGAGATCCCCCTTCTCCTCCCATACAGCGGATGGCCACCCAGCCCTTGTGCTTACCCACGGATCCAGAAGCTGCAATGACGGCTGCCTCCGAGAGGACCTCCACAACCCCAGCACGCACGGTGGCCGCGCTCTTGCTGTTGGCATCCAGATGTCCCAGGAGCTGCTGGATCACAAGGTGGGAGTGCTGAGGCTGCAGCAGAGAGCAAAATGGCATTAACTTGGGAGGGACACATGTCAAACACCATCTAGGTCCACCACGTTGTGTCTAGAGCCAGAGAAGCCCACCCCAAAAAAAGACTGGCAGCTGCAAGCTCCAGCAGAGCTCAAAGAAGCCTTGCAGCTGGCAGCTGGCTGATGGCACAAGCAGGGCTGGTCCTCACAACTTTGCCACCCACACTCCAAAATCTAGGATTAGCCTTCCCACATCATAGATTTCATAGGTTTCATAGACATTAGGGCTGGAAGGGACCTCGGAAGATCATCAAGTCCAGCCCCCCGCCCAAAGGGCAGGAAGTCAGCTGGGGTCATAGGATCCCAGCAAGATAAGCATCCAAGTTGCTCTTGAAAGTGGTCAATGTAGGTGCTTGAACCACCTCCGATGGCAGGCTGTTCCAGACCTTGGGGGCTCGGACAGTAAAGAAATTCGTCCTTATGTCCAGCCTGAAACGGTCTCGCAGGAGTTTATGACCGTTCAACCTCGTCATCCCTCGGGGCGCTCTGGTGAACAGACGTTCCCCCAGATCCTGGTGGTCACCCCTGATAAACTTACAGGCGGCCATCAGATCACCCCTGAGCCTGCTCTTTTCCAGGCTGAGGAGTCCCATGGCTCTCGGCCTGTCATCTTAAGGCCTGTTTTCCTGACCTCTGATCATGCGTGTGGCTCTTCTCTGGACTCTCTCAAACCCATGCTGGCTATCCCTCAGGATGTTGGCGTCGGCCAGTCCATTAAAGATGGCTTCTTTAAGAAACTTTTCCAAGACTTTCCCCAGGATAGAGGTCAGGCTGATGGGCCTATAGTTAGCCAGATCCACTTTCTTCCCTTTCTTGAAGATGGGCACCACATTTGCCTTCTTCCAGTCTTCGGGCACTTCACCAGAGTGCCAGGAGCTCTCGAAGACCTGTGCCGGGGGCTGGACTATGATGCTCGCCATCCATGCAGGGGGGCTGAAACCAGGTGGCCCCTGAGGTCCCTTCCAGTCTGAAATACCCAGAGCCAACCACACCAACCTAACCAAAGCCGCTGATCAATCATTAATCACTTGTAGTCGCGCTGACCCCTCGAATTATGCTGCCCGCTTTCTCTATGTCGCACGCCAGCCCTGGGCAGGGGCCACAGGAGAGTCCAGCTTGCTGTCTCACAGTGTGGCATTGGGGAGGAGGTTGGTGGAGCTCACAGGGCGGTGGTTGCTTCTGTGCAGATCCTCTCTTGACCATGCAGGGAGCTGCCGTTCACAAGGAAGACCATCAGCAGTGAAATATGGGCCTTTGCTTGTGGAATTTCCCATGCAAAGCCAAATTCCAGCCTACGCCACATGCTACTGAAGCCAGCAAGGCGGCACAGAGGGGTGGGGTAAAGAGAAAAGGAGCCTGGGAAGAATCTACACCTGAACATGGCAAATCCAATGAGCACTGAGGTGAGTTCAGACAAGAGGAAAAACTCTCTCACTAGGAGGGTGGTGGAGCACTGGAATGGGTTACCCAGAGAGGTGGTGGCATCTCCATCCTTGGAGGTGTTGAAGCCCCGGGTAGACAAAGCTTTGGTTGGGATGATGTAGTTGGGGCAGGTCCTGCTTGGAGCAGGGGGTTGGACTAGGTGTGACCTCCTGAGGTCCCTTCAACCCTCCTTGTCTGTGGTTTTATAATTCTACTAGCAAGCGACTGTAGTTTCCCACATGCCCGCTGAACAGCTGCTCTGGGGAAGTGGCTGATCATTTCATGTCTGTGAAAGTGACTGTAAGGGTGGAGGGGGCAGAGGCCCTTCCAACCAACTTCATGGGGGTCTACCCCCCGACCTAAAGGGGTTTTCTCCAAACACAATCTAAAGCCTCTTGGCCTCAGGCAGGGGGTTGGACTAGATGACTTCTGAAAGTCTCTTCCAGCCCAACTCCTCTGTGACTCTGAGGGCTTGGGTTACAAATCTGACTTAATGCACTGGTTTCCAGACATCCTGGACTGAACAGATCACTTTCAACCCTCAGACTCTCGTGGACTGCCGCGCAGCCTCAGAGCTATGCCTTTCATCAGGAACACGAGACTAGAAAAGGGACTCCCGGACCATTGAGTCCAGCGGCCTGCATGCAGTCACAGGCAGTCATCTATCCAAGAAAGCCCCCAAATCCCCACCACAGACCCTCACGCACAACTACAAGGCCCAAAACCAAGAATACCCTGAAATATGCTACAGGTAAAAACAGTGGAGGACGAAGACACTGCCAATATGATGACAGGGAACACAATATTGCCCTGCCACTATGGTGACATCTGACTGTTAATTAGTAAGAAATGAAGGTAGGGCAGAGATCCTGGTGCTATCCAAACATCAACCATGAAGCATTTTCCAAGGCCTGGAGAAATTTGTGGAGCTATGAAGAATAATCCCTTCCCAGACAAGAAGTTGGGAGCTGGGACCAGCCACTAGATGGAAGTACAATCACAGCATGTGCTCCAGTGCACTTACGAGTACGAACACCCAGGACTACAGTGTAAGGAACAGTTCTGCCCAGGCAGAGGGATACACTACAGCCCCACACAGGCCTTTTGCAACACTAATTAATGCATTTGTAGACAGAGGATGGAAAGGCATACAGAAGGAATGCTGCCGTTCCAAAAGCAGGGTGTTTCGAGTCACAGTCTGGAGATATTCCTAGCGGGGAAGCAATGTAGAGATAAAAAAGAATGGTCATCCTTAATCCTGGGGGTTTCTGAAAGGACATGCTGGCAAGACACAGGTTGGCCACCCCTGATCTAAGTCGAGGGGGTTTCATGAGGCTCACCAAGACAAACACGGCAAGAAGATGTTTGAGGATTTTTTTTCATTGGGCCGACACTTGCTGGGCAGGCAGGAAAGGGCAAGGGAGTGAAATAATGAAAAAGCAAGAGACTGACCCATCTAATCACACTGGCCAAACTGTGCAAAGAAGAAGAGGGTAAACCACCAACAGGACGGGTGCAAAGTAAACTGGCTAGGAGTCAGCTAGAGAGGGAACAGCCATAATGGTCAGCAAGAAAGACTATAGATTATAATAACATTGTACCATGTCATGTGGTAGCTATATAATGCGAAAATATATTTCCTGTGGGACTCATAGAAAGAAATCAAAGCCACGCTTCCAATTCCTTTAGGATTTCTAAACCCCTGTTTAGCTAAAACTAAATTTGGGTCCAGCACTGCCAGATGGTGGATAATCATTGTATCGGTACAGTAATGCAGCCCTTGCCCAATATAAGTGAGATGACTACAGAAGTAGTCAAAATGTGATAATTCAGGAGAATCATAGAAGCAGAGAAAATCATAGAAAATGAGGGTGAGAAGTCCAACCCCTGCTCCAAGCAGGACCAGCCCCAACTACATCATCCCAGCCAAGGCTTTGTCTACCCGGGGCTTCAACACCTTCAAGGATGGAGACTGCACCACCTCTCTAGGGAGCCTGTTCCAGTGCTTCACCACCCTCCTCGTGAGAAAGTTTTTCCTAATATCCAACTTAAATATCTCTTGCTGCAACTTGAGGCCATTGCTCCTTGTCCTGTCACCTGAATCCAAAGAGTGGATTCATTCTCCATTTGAATGAAAAGGCCTGTCCTCAGCCAGTGCTTGCCTTAGGCCAGCACTCCAACTTTGGCCAACTTGGAGTTCTCCAAACAGTGTGGACTAGCTTGGAAGCATGTTACATGTGGTTTTGGATCTGGGTTTAGATCCAAGAGTAGTGTGTGGCCACAGAGGACAGAGATCCCGAAGCAGCGCTCAATGGAGGCAGTGAAGTTCTCTGAGATGCTCCAAATCTCTCAGCAAGACGTTCCTATCTAAAGGGCAAGCACAATTTTCATCTCCCTCTACTTTCCATCTTTCCTAAAGGAATCACACAAAATTAGGGCTGGGAGGGAGCTCCCAAGGTCACATTCAGTCCAACTAGATGACCTGGGGTCCCTCCCACCCTGCTTTCCTATGATCCTGTTTCACCTGCCTTCCTACTGAGACTGCGAGTCCTGCCTGATTTTAAAGGCGGCCATCTGGCAAGGCGCAGATCTTCCCCAGAGTCAATGACTCCCTTCGGGGCACTTGGAGGCACGTTGCTGTTCCACCAAATGCAACAGGGCTCGGCACAAAGCTGACAAGAGGATGAGGGATTGCTCCCCAAGCCAGCAATCAGGCTGCTCCCAGCACCTGCCATGCTCCTCAGTGCCGTGGGGCTTTGCAGGCTCACAGCAGACAACTGTTAGTCCTGGGTCTGTTTCAGATCGGGTAATCGCACAAGGCTGCCTGAACGCCTCCCCGAAGCGTTGATTCTGCACAGGCCTCTCCTGCATGCCCCAGCTTGACAGGTGTGGTAGATTTCCAATGTGATCATCTCCTGGTTTCAGTTGCCAAGGGCCATTCAGCTCCGATGCATGGAAGGGCTGTCTGTGCTATGGACATGCACTGCAGTGACTTGCAAGCACCTGGGCCTCGGCTCTGGCCAGTTCAGGGCAAACCGCAGTAATCTCTGATTCCCCTAAAGCACAAGGTCCAGAACCAGCACCGGATTCAACAGCCAGCATCAGGCCACTGGTACCCAGCCAGGTGACTCGGACTCTATCTAGCAGTGATGCACATGCACACACAGACACACACTCATGCACCCACATGCACACACACGCATGCATACACACACACACACACACTCTTTCTCTCTTTCTCTTTATTTCATACAGCTCTGGGCACATACTTGCATAATTTTGATTTCATGAGGAGAGCAATGTGCGTGCGCACACACACAAACATGCACATACACATGCATGCATGCACATACACTCACACACACACTATCTCTCTATTTCATACAGCCCCGGGCGCACACTCACATAATTGTGATTTCACAAGAAGGAGAATGATGTGCACACTCACACACAAACAAGCACACACACACATACACACCGTCTTTCTCTCCATTTCATACGGCCCTGGGCACACTCGCATAATCATGATTTCTTGAGGAGAGTGATGTGTGCCCATGCACACATACACACACATACCATCCATTTCACAGGACGAGTGCTACACACTTGTGAAGTTCTGATTCCACCTAGCAGAGGAAAACAATGTGTGCATGCGCGCACACACACACTACTCATTTCATACAGCCACTAGCACACACTTGCATAGTTGTGATTTCATGAAAAGAGCGAGGTGCACACAAATGCACACACATATACACAACTACACATGCACACTAGTGATTTCACAGGGCCAGTGCTACACGCTTATGAAGGTCTGATTCCACCCAGCGGCGAACAATGCACATATACACACCCCCACGCAGCCAGCTGCTCACCTGGATAGAGTACATGATGATCTTAAAGCAGCGAACGGCAAAGATCTTGGGCTCCCAGAGCGAGTGGTTGTCCAGGTGGCTTGTGGGAAGGGAAAGAAGAAAAGAGCAGAGTGAGCTGAGCTGTCCCACAGCCTGATAGATGTGCTGCTTGGGGGGAAAAGGGGGCAGAAAAGGGTTAGTTACAAAACAACTCTCTCTCTGGCATGCAGAAGATGGGGCAGCAGTTGGAGCGGGGAGGGAAGGGGGCAGAAGTGCAGACTCCCGTCTCCAGGGCAGGCAGGGCAGTAACCAACACTAGCTGTACAAGTCCAGCTCTCTGCTGTGTCTGTAATACCTCCTGGACTCACAGCTTCCTGCGATTAGAAAACAACCCTGCATCTGACCATGGATATAGCTCCGGAGGTGTCAGGCTGGGAGCCAAGACCTCCTCAGCCTTAGTCCCAGCTCTGGCACCTCTGAAACCTGCGGCAAGACACTGAACCATCCGGGGCCTCAGTTTCTTTCATCACTGATGCAGGTAGAATCAGCAAAGAGAATGCAACCCATTCCCATGTACCAGGCACCCTAAATGCACATCCGAGGCATTGTCCCAAATCCCCTAGGACACGGTAGCCATCACATTGCAGCCGCAGGTATAAGGAACACATTAGAGGCCTTGGCAGAAGGCCCCCTCCAGCCCTGTACTCCTTGGTCCTTGCACTGCGATTCAAGCAGACACACCGGGATCTGCCCATCTCCTGGGCCAGACCCTGCCTGCTATCCCACAAGCCCAGACCTCACACTGATGTTTCTTACTCCAAGACACTTGGCAAGAGGGAGGATGTCCCTCTTGTAGACATCCTCCATTATATAAAGGTTGGAACAAACTTTGAGGAAGCTCATAAAGAGACAGGCTTACAAGGCCAGATTGCATGTTTTTGCTGATGCAAACAAGACAGCGCTGACTTCGGTGCTTGACTACCATCACACAAAGCAATAGAAACCCCTTACCCTAAGGAATAGCACTGCATCAGGAGTGGAAACCTGACTGGTAACATCTGAGGCCATCCTAGTTAAGAATGTTATCCATTTAGTTAAGGAGGGAGGTCTTCTGGATCAATCCCTTTTATTAGCACACACCCAATCAGGTTGTACACATATACATGTCATTAATATCTGCAAAGCTAGGAAGGTAAACCTGGGGCAAGTGAGGGCTCGTGGACCTGAGCTGTTGGAAGACCTGAACAAGAACTTGGAGTTCCTGGGGTCCAGCCTACACCCAACCTCCTGGACGCGAGTATGTCTTTGCATTTTGCCTGGTCCGAATGCTAGTCACACTCCTGTTTAGCTGTCCAGTGAAGTGATGCTCTTGAGAAGACACAGGCACGCTCTCTCCTTATTCCAGGGCATTGCCTGACATAATAAGCTCCCTTTGTCCCAGTTTGGGGATAGAGGGCTTCCCTTCATTGGACAGCAGAAATGGGACTCAGATCTCTCACTTCCTGCCATCCGAGTGCAAGGAGAATCGCTGCAACCTGGGAGCACATGACTCACAGCTGACTAGAGGTCAATCCAGCATGCACACAGGGGCACTAGCTTGCTTGCGGCTGCATTACTGCTGCTCTTTGTCAACAAGAAAAGCTCTGGCTCTGGGGCAAGGGGAAGAATGCACCATCCTGCCCTGGGCAGCCCATCCAGGGGTCAGGCAGATGGACGAAGAGCCGATGAGGCAACTCACATGAGAACCGGCTTGATCGCATTCTTGATGTTGCCGTAAGCTGCCCGCCCCAGCAGCTCCCGCAGGCATCTCTCCGCCAGCTCTGCAGGACTCTCCTTCTCCTTCTCCGTGGCTTGGAGAGGCGATGGGGAACGGCTATGAAGGGGGAAGAGAGAGAGTGGTTGCTTTGTGATGTTTCCAAAGACTCAGAGCCCCTCATCTGTCCTGGGACACGGCTGCTAGATGGCAGTGTCCTTTTTTACGCAACGCGTGGTTAACTTGTGGAACTCACTGCCACAGGAGGTGGTGGAGGCAGACGGCACAGCCAGGTTCAACCGGGGACTGGATAAATTCATGGTTAATAGATCTATTTGTGGCTACTGAACAGAAGGCTCTTAGTGACCTCCAGACTAGTAGTGCACCTGGAAACCACCCCATCCCTCGGGAGAACAAGGGCAAGGACATTACAATCAACCCAGGGGCAGGGACTGATGATGGGTAGTAACAAGCTGTCTGCTCTTAACTCATGGTGAGCAGAACAGCTCTGGAGGAGACCGGGCTAAGTGGCCCCGGGCCAGCTTTCACTTGCTGTGGGGTGGGGGTAGGCACAGGGTGAGTTAGCCCACAGCAGCAGCTCCATGTTAAGTCCCTGCTTCTTTCTGATTCTAGCTTATGCAAAAGCAACCAATTACCTTAATATTGGCCTGATCAGAAAAATCTGGAAGAGTGCAGCTGATGCCTTCCCTGCCCCATAGAGCAGAGGTGTCAAACACACATCCTGCAAGTCACATCCAGACTTAGCACCGTTGGGCCAGGCGTGGCACCCTTAGACCAGGGGTGCTCAGCCCCGGTGCTGTGTCATTCAGAAACCTGCACCAGATCAGCCACAGGGCAGGGCGGGGAGTAACTCTGGCCTATGTAGCTACCCCACGAGAAGGATGAGGCCCTGCTGCCAAAGCCTCTCTGATAGCAAAACCACAGCTCTGCAGAAAGAAGGGGGGTCTGTCTGCTCAGCTAATGGCACCAGGGAAGCAGGAAAGACGAGCTGACAGAAACATGCCATCCATGGCCACATGCCACATCCGCGCTATGGAGCTCTGCAGCCACAGCCATGGTGGCAGGAGCCCTGTAATTCAGGCAAACCCTTCAAACGGGGGTGCTCAGCCCCAGCCTGTGGGCCGGATCCAGGCCCTGGCATGGTGTCATCCAGGGCCCTGCACATTAGATGAGCCATGGGCCAGACTCTGGTGCACGAGGACTGATCCTGACACATGGAGACAAGCAGAGCCAGCCCAGGGCTCCAGGGACTGATCCTGGTGCGTGGGGGTGGTGCGGCACCAGGAACAGGTAGTTTCTTTGCTTGTGAAGGGACCGGGGGCTTCTCAGCACTGTTAAAATCATGAAGAAGAGCAACGGGTCTGATGGTTTCACCTTTGGTTTCCTGCATGGTGCTGGGAATAGGACTTCACAAGCAATGGGAATGAGGAGCTCCTGTGCTATATCCAACCCCTATGGGCAAAGGGGATGGCTGCACTGCCTGGAATCACATCTCTTCCATTTGCAGACTCGGTCCTGGGGGGGATTTCAAGCGGGACTGCGCTACTAGAAGAGAAAAGCAAGGCTCCACCTACCTCTCGGCCTCCTCAGCGTGCTGCAGGTTGAAAAGCAATGAAGGCACAATCTTGTCCATGTGCTGCGGGTCCCAGATGTTGGCTTGGAGCTCATCGTTAACAGTCTTCCTCACCACCCCCTGCAGCCCCTTAATCCCGGACATCCGGATCCTGGGGGAAAGGGTTACAAACAATAGGCATGAGGATATGTGGCCGAGACAGCGCTCTCCATTCAACAGCTTGCCCGAAACCCCTGATTGCTCTTGGCAAAGCAGCAGATTGCCCCCATCGCCCCTCATATTTAGGGACAGGCTGCCACCCAGCAGCTGGAGCAAGGGACACCTGGGTCCTCACCCTAACTCTAAAAGCTGAACACAAACTAGAGGTGAAGTCATGACTCTGGGCGTCTCTTCTCAGCCCTGAGAGATGGCTGAGCGACCTGTGAGAACCAGACCCAAGCAAATAGCTGTTCCTTATTTCTTTTGCATTCATCAGACATTGCAAAGTTCCCTGAGAAGGGGAACAAAACAGGGGTGGTTTGCCCTCCTCTGTAGCACAGCCTCTGCCTGGGAGCATATATATTAATAATTTTTGCAGCAACAGGACGTTACTCCAAAGCCATGGTCCCCCTGCTTTATCTATGTCAGGTTCAGTTGTGATGTCTTTTTTTTTTTTAAATAAAAAAACTGCGTCCAGTTTTGGGCTCCACAATTCAAAAAGGATGTGGAGAAGCTTGAGAGAGTGCAGAGGAGAGCCACGCGCATGATCAGAGGTCAGGAAAACAGATCTTACGATGACAGGCTGAGAGCCACGGGACTCTTTAGCCTGGAAAAGCGCAGGCTCAGGGGGGATCTGATGGCCACCTATAAGTTTATCGGGGGTGACCACCAGGATCTGGGGGAGCGTTTGTTCACCAGAGCGCCCCAAGGGATGACAAGGTCGAACAGTCATAAACTCCTGCAAGACCGTTTCAGGCTGGACATAAGGAAGAATTTCTTTACTGTCCGAGCCCCCAAGGTCTGGAACAGACTGCCAGCAGAGGTGGTTCAAGCACCTACATTGAACACCTTCAAAAGCAAATTGGATGCTTATCTTGCTGTGATCCTGTGACCCCAGCTGACTTCCTGCCCTTTGGGCAGGGGGCTGGACTCGATCTTTCGAGGTCCCTTCCAGCCCTAACGTCTAATGTCTATGAAATCTATGAAACCTATGAAATCTGTGCTGTGTCAGGGTTGGCCATGTAGTTTTGTTACGAGGTTGGGCAATGGATGTGTCCGGGCTGGTTTGCACAGGGCTGTTCCTGCCTCAGGCAGGGACTGGACTGGATGTGACCTCTGGAGCTCCCTTCCAGCCCCACAGCTCTAGGCGTCTAAGATCTCGCTCCTAGGCAGATCACCTCCCCTGAGGAGTGAGTGGGAAGTTTAAGAGAGTAACTGGAGTTTTCAGGGACCCCAGAAAAACACCCTGCAGGGTCCTGCCACTTTTAACAAGACTAATTTCAACAGAGCAGCACTGGGCTAGCAACAGGTATTAATATTAGTCATCAGGAATAGCAAAGGTCTGATCTGCAGCTGGATTAAATCAGTAAACCCAGCAGGCACAGACTGGTTTTTCAGCCACCAAGACTCCAGCTCTGAATCACCACGCAGAGGGTCTCAGGCATTTTGTTGACCTCCACGTGATAAAATGCCTACCACATTTCCTTACCTACAACATGTCCTGGAATAAGATGAGCGCCTTGCTCTTGAAAGGCAGAACGAAGAGAAAAGCTCTTTCTTTGTAATCAGTAACTGAGCAGCAGCTAGGGGATCTCACTTTTGCAGAAAAGGTGCTTACCATATTTCTCCCATATCATGCGCACACCAATTTCCAGCAGCTGGCTTGTGGGGGAAAGGTGAATATTGTATGATAAAATACCATATGCCAAACCCAGGGCTTGAAGACTCTTACCTGGCTTTAAAAAGGCAGCTAATAATGAGCTGTGCCACCAGAGAATAGCCATGTCCACCTGTACTAGCAATGAAGGGAGCAGCACTAGAGGTACTGGGGGGATCAGGAGTGCAGAACAGTTTAGGGGAGAGAAAGGCTTTCTTGTGGTCCAAGGCAGGTCTCAGTATACCAGGGTTGGGATGAAAGGGTGAAGCCAAGGCAAGGGAGAAAAAATATACAACTGGCAACTGGGACGCTATTCCCTGGGGCCATCTGTGTGTTTTCTCCCAGTTTCATGGGCATTTGCTTCTCAGGGCTTTGCAAGCTTGGAAGCTGAATAAGAGCCAGCAAGTTGGGAGTCTTAATGTACTCCTGGTAAAACAGAGGCAAGTCCTTCAAGCTGATGCATACTCTGGCTTGGCATCCAGGCATCACCGAGGCTCAACTGGCTCCATAAGTCCTACAGGGCTTTGTTTAGTCCAGTGAGGGCCAATCTTAAGGTGTGCCACAAATCATGCCCTGTCTGCATGCCACTCTGTTCCCTTTCCTCTGCCCAGCCTGCTGCTCTGCTTTGTGCTCCTTGCCCTACCTGCCTGTCTCCTCCCCAGTTAGCTGTGTGCCACACGCGGGCCACCCATGCCACTTATGGTTGGCCACCCCTCATCTAGGTGTGTCACTGAGGGTCCAGCATCTTATACCACCACCTTAAAGCTTCAGGTGGTTGGGCAATTCAGTCCTGGTAAATCAGGGGGATGAGGGCACTGCCAGCGTCCTGCCACTGTCGACAACCTGGTCCTAGCCCCGGGGTTATGCATCATCAGAGCATGAGCTGCTCCCACGTTCGGGGCTCCTGAATGCTCACCTCCCATTAGGCAGAAAACAGCCTTAGCACATTAGCATTATAATGTTGCACTCTCTCTGGCCCAGCGCTGCGCATTATTCCCCAGCCTTTCAAGCCTTTTACCAATGTCGAACTTCATTATGGGGTGAAGGGAAGCAATTAAACTGGATTGGCAGCATTTCCCCCCTTGCCTCCCCCCATAGACTCTCGTTATGAGCAGCAGGGTCATTACTGAGGCTGAACCAGCAGGATCGCTGAATGCTTTGCAGAGGAGGGAGAAAGCAGCAATTGAGGGTGCTGGTTGTTTTCCAGGGCCCTGCTGACAGGATGGGCTTTGGCAGCAATAAACACTATTCATCCATCTGCATTATTCATAATTAATCCTTCTGGGGCACAAGCTCCCTTCATGGGAAAGCAAGTCACTCATTAGTACTTGAGCTCTTTGCCCATGTGACCACCATCGAATGAGGCACATTCTTACAAAACTCCAGTGCTGGGAAAGGTGACTGGAGGCTGCGATCAACCAGAGGCCAAGGTGAGCTTCATCTGACCTGGCCCATGTCCAAGACTCCTGCCTGAAGCTCCGTTCACTCACTCATTTATCTCCTGGTGTCTCATAGCACACTGTCCAAGATGATGGATTTGTACCCATTGGGCGCATATACACATGCATTTACTCCAGGTCAAATTTACTCTTGTGTAAGCAGCTCCGGAGTAGTTGGGTAGTTGGGATTCATTGCAACTCCGGAGTAGTTGGTAGTTGGGATTCACTGCAGGTGTCTACACATGCAACGATTGGGGGTCAAATTTACACCCAGTTCCCTGCAGCCCTACAGTGGGCCCCTGCTGCCACTGGGGGGAGCTCCAGGCTCCCCTTGGTTGCTAACCCAGGGGTTAGCAGGGAGCACTGGGACAGGAAACAGCTGTCTGCTGCTCCTGGGGGTCTCCCAGTCTGACCCCCATGACCACAAAAATCAGGCTGGGAGATAAGGGTCTCCCAGGCCCCTGCTCCCAATCATGATGGTGGAGTGGGGGTTGGTAGATAAGGACCTCCCAGTCTGAAGCTCTCTGCTGCTGGGGCTGGCTCCTGGGGCAGAGCCCACCCTGGCAGCAGGCAGCTCCCTGGGGCAGGAACTATCTCCCACCCCTGGTGGACAGCTGACTGGAAGCAGGTTTGGCTCCGGGTCAGGCATGTACACAAGTGCTACGGTGTCATGATTAGGGAGGTTTGCTGCAAAGTAAGCATGTGCATGTGTAGACACATGAGCTTACTTCACAGTAAACTATGCTAATGCAAAGTTATGAGTCTCATGTAGATGCGCCCAGTGTACCCCATACATCAAAGGAAATGGGGCATGGCATTTGGAAGACATGGGATAGGACTGATTAGCAAAGAAGTCTATTCCAAGGTGGCTGCAACTTCCAGGGGTTTGTCCACTGACTCTGTTACACTGACACATGCCGCGCCTACTGCAGAGTAGTTTAATCTGAATTTTGCTCTGAAGCATCAAGGGGAAGATACATGGCCAGATGCTGCTACAGTGCTGAAGCAATCACCCTAGGATGAGACAGAAATAGGGCAGACACATGCATGGTTCCCCCATGTGACTTTTGGTGGGGTATAAGCTTTCATTTTATCTGGGTCATCTTTACCCTGGAATATAGCAGCCTACATCAGTGTAAGGCTGTGCGTTGCATGTCTGCTGCACAGCTACAGGGGTACCACATATGGAGTACAGTGCGTTTTTCCATAGTAAATGTGCTGACAGGGACCCTGAGACCCCAAGTCCCGCCCATGCATTTGCTCGACAAGGAGAAGGCTCAAGCGTTTTATCCCATTCACTCACTTGGTTCTGATCTCCGGGTCGTCATGGCTGGAGTGGCACATCTCACTGAAGCGGGACACGAAGAAGTCATAGCTCCGGTGGTAGGAGGGGGTGTCCTCCTCGATATTTGCAAACTTCACAAACTAGAAGAGGGACACACATGGGAGAAGATGTTAACACAAGGAAACGAAAGCAAAGGAGTCGCTGTGGATCTCAGCAGAGATCAGAATAGGAAAAGCAAGTGCCAGGAGCTCTGTTGACCCTGGCTTCGGAAGCAGGCACCGTGAAGACCATTTTTGCATTGACAACCAAGAGCATCCCCAAGCTTGCCATGATTTGGGCTGGAGGTCACTTTGGCCTCGGTAACTCCAGCACCCAGAGAGATGACCTGAAGGTGCCTGCCCCAAACACACAGAGTGCTGCTCGGTCCGAGGTAGGAATCCAACCCTGCAAAGCGAAAGTTAAAACAAGACTCTGAAAATCCAGCAGAACCCAGTAAATCCAGGAAGCCTCCCAGTAAACACCCCAGATTCAGACCTCAGACCTTAGCTGGTGATGCAGTGGGAGACGGCATCCGACAGCCTGTCTCAGCAGCGCTGGCTCTGCGGAGCTGGCCAGTACATACGATTGGTTTTATCTCTCCCGAGTCAGCAGATCAGCACAGTCTGGCTTGGGAGCCTTTAGGCAATCACATGTACAAGTTCTTCTCTGCCGTCACAACAGCCAAAAACTTATGGCTTTTATTTTATTTTATTTTTGCAAATGAAAGCTAAGACTCTCCGATTATCAGTTTGCTCTGAAAAATGCAGCTGCCAGGACCTGCTAAAACATCACAAGGGCTGATATCTAATCCAAACACAGGAGGAGTAGCTGTGTGGAAGAGAAGGCAGCTCCCCCTGCTAACTACAACCTCATATCAATGTCTGAGAGAATTTGCAGTGATGTGAAAACAGGGTCAGACTTGGTTTCCCAGGGAAACGCAAGTCCTTGAAACATTTTGCCAACAATCCCGCAGGCTGTGTTTTTTCCATGCTTCACATAAAAGGCACAACCTTGGTCAGAGACGGGGTGGGGGTGAGTCCGTCAGACAGCTGCATGCTAAAAGTGCAGCCCCGAAGCTGGGCAGAGCATCATCTCCATTCGAACCGCGTGATGGAGAAGAAAGGAAGGGCTGCACTACATCCAAACGTGCTAGGACATCCCCCAAATGCAGAACATGCACCAAGAGAGACTGAGCTACGAGGGAGAGGTTATGATGCTCCTGGCAATGAGGAGGGCTCCTCACAGATACCTTGCAGAGCCTGTAGACGCCCCATTGCTGAACGTTTCTAAATGTAGAAACTGCTGGCTGGGTTGGTTTGGATGGGGATGTTCCTGCCTGGAGCAGGGGGATGGAGGTGGTCTCCTGAGGTCCCTTCCAGCCCTACCTTCCTATGCATCCAAGTGACTAATCATTCCAGCTGCTCAAGCATGGAAGACACTGCCTAAAAAGTCTTTGTTCCAGCACAGGAACACCCATGGGACCTTTTAAACCTCTTGACAGCAATGATGCTCTACCAGGCTGGAAAAGGATGTCCTCACATATGTCCACGCTATGCTCCGAGCCAGCCATCTGCTTGCTAGCAGAGAACATCCTCTACACCGCGTCTGAAGAAGACGCCGGGTGGCTGCCACTGCCGGAAAGAAGCTTTTTGTTCTCTTCCTTCCACCGGCGTCTGGGGCCAAGCTGGGTGCAGCCCTGCTTATTACAAGCTGTTGTACAGCAAGCTGGCCAGGAGAAAAGCCATAGTCCGGTTGGCCAGGCAGCATGCAATGGAGGTCTCCAGGTGATGGGGATGCACTTGGAGCAGCTCCCCTATGAATGCAACCCCAGAAGGACACCTGGCTATCTGCTTTGAATTTAGCTCTCCTAAACTAGCACAGATTGGTGAGCCTCGGACTCAGAGCTTGCCTTTGTACCCACTGTCCAGGCTGTGTGGGGGTGTCATGGGGGACCTGCCACCCTTTCAACCCTTCTACCAGCCATTCAAGGACTGTGTGAAACTGGCCCATAAGATACAGGCCTGGGACCAGCAGGCTGATTACACAACCCAAGAAAAAGATTGCTTGGTATAGATCAGCCAGCCTGGATCCAAAGCAGGGGCTTTAAAACAATATACTCAGGATCCCCTGAGCTAGCCAGCCCCCCTCAGGTCTCTCCATAGGCACTAATGCAAGGCGACACTCCTCCGTGGGGTTGCTTTGGCGGCTGTCTCCATTCCTTTGGGACCCACTGAGCCCGTCAGAGGGATGGTAGACCAAACCAGCAACGCGCCTGCAGTGCAGGGTCCAATCTCACAAAGCAACAACCCCCCTGCATAGCACTACCCACTCTCCTTTCTCAATGAAATACAGGGAAACCTTCAGGAGGGGCTCAACCCCTCCCAGGATCAAGCCCAATATCCCCACGCTTGCTCAGAGACACATCCCAAGCACCTGCGCAGGATGTAACCCCCCTCGGGAGAGACCTCTGCTACCACAAAAGCAGCAGAGGGATGCCTCTTGCTACAGCTCAGCACAGCACCTGGCACAAGGGGGGCCCGATCTTGAGGAGGGAAGCTCCTGGCCACTGCCCCCACCCATAAAATCAATAGCTGCCTCTGCCCATCAGACAACAAATCATCTCATCCCCCTTGATAACCATCAGATGGGAACAGTGTGCTTTTGTGCCTGCTGAGAGGTGGATTTGAACTCAGGACCTGTGGCTCCAGGGCTCCATTACCTAATCCCAGGCCCTTACCTCCAGGCTCTTAACAAGCTGTGTCTACTGCTCCAGCTCAAGCCGTTGCGAGTGCATAGGGACCTGTGGTTTTTAATGATGCTCTTTCTCTGCTGTAAATAGACTGATGCAAAACCCCCATCTGTCTTTCTCTGAACTAAGCTGGTCTGGGGCCAGCGACGTGCACTTCAAAGCCATCCAAAGCTGGCAGAGTCCGTGCAGACCGCTCAAGCCCAAGGCAGCAGGTTCAATGGACAGCGGAAACTTTTACCTCTCTGAAGTTCCTGACGTGTTTAATAACATACGTGATGTCTTTCTTAATCATTCATGGTTATGTGCTGCGGTTTCCAGGACTCCTGGGTTCTGAGATTCAGTCTTTGTGGCTCAGCAGATCACTTTCCCAGTTTCTCCTTCTGGACAGTAGGAACAGCAAGGCTACCCGACCTCAGAGGGGAGGCGCATGAAGAATCCTCCACCAGACTTTTCCCCCCCACTGCTTCCAAATCATGTTATTGCCAAGCGCACACTGATGCGTCGCTCCCACACCTGCACTACACCGTGAGCTGCCTGACACAGGGAGGCTCTTAGCAGTGTCTGCGAAGCACTGGGGAGCTGCCAAAAAAACAAAAGCCAGGATAAACACAGAGCACGTTGGGTCGAGGCATTGTGGCTGGTTGAAAGGTTTTAGCTGAAAAAGGTTTTCAGCAGAAAAAGCACCACCACCGACACCGGCAGGAAGCAGCCTGACAGCCACACCATTTTCAGATCTTTTAGCCCATAAGCTTGTAAGATAAATGAAAGATTTGCATTGCCTTCTCTATGAAATTCTTCTGTAGTTCCAGGTTGAATGTCTGTCAGGAGGGGAGGGGAGATTAGCCATGCATATGAAAAAAACTGAGCTGTGATTAATTTGAAATACACACACACACACACACACACACACACACACATATATCTAAATAGATATATATCTATATATATGAGGTAGCAGGGTGTATATGTACATGTGCGTGTGTGTAGGGGTGTGTGTGCATGTACATCCATAGATAGATATATATAGATATATGCTGGAGGAGCATATATGTGTGTGGGTGTATACACACCCACACACACATACTTATATATAAATACACATGTATATATGTGTGGGTGTGTATATATATTATATATTATTATATAAACACACCCACACACATATGTATATTTTTTTTCACACATTTTGTTCACCTGAAATCGTACCAAAATCATATACGCCGTCACCGGCTTATGATGCCCGTCTGCTGTCTACACTGGACAGACAGGGCCATCTCTACGCGCACAAATGAATACCCGGATCTGATACCAGCTGCAAAGCAAAGGCCTGGGCAGCCCACTGCATGCTCCATCGCTGACCTCAGGACTGCTGTTTGCAGGCAAAGAAACCCATTTAGAAACCAGTTTGAAGGGAAAATTGTGGAACAAGAAACTATCAAGGGACTGGACCATGTCCTCTTTTCCCCCCTCTCGAACTCTAATCACTCACTCCACTTAATACTCTGCCCTGTGCTGTCTTTTGACAGCATCTCATTAAGTGAACTGGAGTTCAGGAAAGTTCGTGCTCTCTATCTTATTTAGTTAGTATAGAAGGTGCATGTCTTCCCTGCCCTTCTACAAAACGACCAGTGGAGCAGAGTCTCCGTTCAGTTGTGGGCCTTCTCTTTCCCTTGCGTTTGTCAGGCAGCTGCTGACTAGGAAGTGGACTGGAGGATAGAGCTGGGCTGTTCTCAGTGGTGGCAGATGACAGAAGGAGCAAAGGGCTCACATTGCAGCAAGGGAAGTCGAGGTTGGATATTAGGAAAGGCTTTCTGATTAGGAGGGTGGTGAAGCCCTGGAACAGGCTCCCCAGAGAGGTTGTGGGGTCTCTGTCCTTGGAGGTTTTGAAGCCCCGGGTAGACAAAGCCCTGGCTGGGATGATGTAGTTCAGGCTGGTCCTGCTTGGAGCAGGGGGTTGGACTAGATGTCACCTCATGAACTCCCTTCAGCCCTCATTTTCTGTGACTCAGTGATTCAGAGGCCTTGTGGGCAGTGCTGCCTCATCTGGGCACTGGACAGGCAGACAGGAGCTCCCACTCCTGTTGCTCTGCCACTGATTCCTCCCCTGGCCTTAGTCAAAGCACTTAACTTCCCTATTTCATAGCTTCATAGATTATGGAGTCAGAAGGGACCCAATGGATCATCGTGTCTGACCTCCTGCCCCAGGCAGGAAAGAAGACCGAGGTCAGACAACCCCAGCCAGGTGACTGTCAAGCCTCCCCTTGGAGACCTCCGAGTTAGGTGACGGCACCACCGCTCTTGCAGCCCGCTCCAGACTTGTCACCATTATTGTAAAAAAATTCTTCCTAATGTCTAACCTAAATCTACTCTCCACTAGTTTGCACCCATTATTCCTAGCTACTCCCTGGGGCGCTCTGGTAAACAGCGCATCCCCAATTCCCTGCTGCCCTCCCCTGATAGACTTATAGGTGGCCACAAGGTCACCCCTCGGTCGTCTCTTGTGAAGGCTGAAGAGATCCAGATCCCTCAACCTCCCCTCATAGGGTCTTTCACAGGGACCACTAACCATGAGAGCGTCCCTCCTTCGGACCCTCTCCAGATCCTCCGTGTCCCTCTTGACGTGCAGCGTCCAAAGCGTTTTCACACCCTGCAGAGGGAAGTGGGGGAGCTCAGGGTGAAGCAATTCCTGTGCCATAGGTACTACAGGATGCAGTGAGGCCTGGGTGAGACAGCAGTGCCCTGTACTGGACAGAACTGGAAAGGTTCAATTGTGTGTCAGAGGCCTTGTGCAGCCGGTGGTGATTCTCCTTCCCTCCAGTGGTACAGACTTGCACTTTACAAGCCGGTGAATCTCGGCTGTAGCTTCACTGCTGCTGTGAAGGTCCACATGACACCAGCAAGCAGCTGCCCTCCACGACTTGACGGCAGCATTGCTACCGTCAGTGCCAGCACTGCCATACCACTTGGGGCCGCTCCCAGCAGCCCTGTGCTCATTCAGATTGACCCGTCCATTATCTTGCTTCTTCTCAGCTGCCCGTGGATGAGCAGCTTTCCTGTCACTGCCAATTTAAAACAATTAGCGCTGAAGAGCAGGGTGTGGAGGCTTTGGGTTTCGAGCGGTGGAAATCATAAACCCACGCTCGCAGGACTGCTCTGCTCCACCCCAACTCTCATCTAGAACGAAGCACTGCAGAGACCGACCCTGTCTTGCTGCAGCCGCAGAAGTGGCCAGAACCAGCGAGCTGAGTGACAACCAGGCACACATGCGTCACATAGGCATGTCCAGGGCACAGCCAGGATGTGAGTAGCCGGGGCTTGACACTAAAGCATTACGAGCCTGGGCTAGAAACTGGGATCCAGACTGGGGCTGGGAACTAGGAGCAAGGTTTCAGACAAGGAGCTGCAGAGGCTCCAGAGATGCATCCAGCCTGAGGTATACCCAGCTATCCCAGACACGGGCTCTGCCATCAATAGCTCTGTTAATGCCCCTCCATCCCACCCTGCAGCTCCCAACCCCACTGCTCCAGCCCAGCCCCTCTCCCAATGGGGGTCAGACGTGCTGAACCGCCCCATGCCACACTGTGACTCAAAAACGTGGCCAAAGGAGGGAAGGCCAGATCCTGATCAAAGCCATTTTGCCCTGTGGGGCTGGGTCTCCAGTGGCATGCTGTGATGGGCAGAGTCAGGCCTGCATGGTGCTGGATGGCAAAGGGATGCCCGCGACAGCAGAAGCAGCAGGGGACAGATACAATGGATGGGCTGCTACGTACCGAGTTGGTCCCCAGGATCTGCAGGTTGGGCTTCTCCGACTCCAGCAGCTTGGCTACCATCTTGAGGAAGCTCTCCACAAAGAGGTTGATGCTCTGGCAGTGGCAGGCCATCAGCAACTGGTCCAGGGCCTCCATAGCAATGCACACATACCTGCAGGGAGCAGGAGCAGAGCCCAAAAGGAAGTCAGCGGGAGGGAACCAGTGGTTTGTCTCACTGCAAGAAGAAAGCCTGCCCTGTAACAAGCCTCTTGTGGAAAGGGCTGCATAAACTACAGCAGCTTTAACCTTCCAAAGCCAGACCGTGCTGTGGCCAGGAGCCATTTCCAAAACAACACCTGGATAAAAAGTCTGCATCCCACTCCAGGGGACCAGCCCTCACCTCCGATGGAAAGTGAGGGGAAGGTGAACTCCCCAGCAGCTCTTCTGCACCAAGGCCATGCCAGCCCAGCATCAGCCCCCAGTGTTAGCACTATTAAGGGGCTTGTAAATAAAATGGAAAGTGTCACAATGCCCCTTTATAAACCACACCTTGAGTCCTGTACCTGCACCTCCAAAAGGATATAGAAGGACTAGAGAAGGTGCAGAGATGCACAACAAGGATGATGAGTGGTACCAAAGGGCTTCCCTAGGAGGAGAGAATGAAGAGGCCAGGCCTGTTCAGTGTAGAAAAGAGATGCTTGAGAGAGGGCACGAGAAGGGTTTACAGCATACTAAATGCTGAAGAGAAAGTCGTTAGGGATTGCTTATTGACTGTCTCTCACCAAACAAGAACAAGGGGTCATAACACAAAACAAGGAGGCAGTAAGTTTTAAACTAACGCAAGGGAGTACTTTTCCACCCAGCGTGGCATTAAAGCGTGGGGCTTGTGGCCACCAGATGAGAAGCTGAGAGTCCAGCCAGATCCACCGAGGGACTGGACACAGGCTTGGAGGAAAGGGGCATGGGGCGCTATTGAGCAGGGAGTGAAGGGCACAGCCTCTGCACTGGACCTGCCTAGACCTTCGATGCTGCAGGCTGCGAGGGAGAGGGATGGGGGAAAAAACCCCAGTCAGACCCAGTTCACTCCCTTCTGCCCTCGGCTCTCTGCCGCTGTGCGACACAGGAGACTGGGCATGACAGAGCCCGGCACACGGCACTTCATATGTTCTTATGCAGCGAGTCCCTGATATCTATGGGCACTTTTGCCACTAGAAAGTGCCTGCTGGAAAAGCAGCCCAGCTGCTGGCGAAGCTGTCTGCAGCAAGCTGTCACCGCCGGGCGGCGGGGCCACTTACTGAGTCATTTTCTCTAATGCTCCCATGTTGCACCAGGCAAGAAGAGAGCATAGGACCTTTGAGCTCCCGGAGATGAATCTTTATTGGCGGTGCGTTCCTGGGGCGCTGGCCTGATTAGACTGCAATTCCAGAATGTGTTTTGTGTCACACTGCGTTTCCCAGACAAATTGAATCTCTTGCTTCAAGTGGCAGGGAACGTGTTTGTGAGCCAGGGCCGTGCTGGGATCTGCTTCGTGCCTCTGGCTGGTTACTTACAGGAGAGACGGGCACACGGGGATTTGCTTGAGTGCCCCCAGACGAAGGGACGGGCACTATCCCAGCCCAGATTTAAAGGGAATGACAAATATGGCTTGGTCCTTGGTGGGTGCATTTCAACATTCACTCTGGCAATTTACATCAGCGAAGGAGCTGGCCCAGTATCCTCAGCCGGTCGCTTTGCAGAGAGAGCCAGCTCAGAGAAACAGAACTGTGATTACAGAAAACCCCCTCCAGCCTTTCAAGCTACGCCATGAATATAAAGGCAGCTACACTGAGCAACTGAAAATCCTAGAATCAGAGAAAACGAGGGTTGAAGGGACCTCAGGAGGTCACATCTAGTCCAACCTCCTGCTTAAAGCAGGACCAGCCCCAACTACGTCATCCCAGCCAAGGCTTTGTCTACCTGGGGCTTCAAAACCTCCAAGGATGAGAGTCCACCACCTCTCTGGGGAGCCTGGTCCAGTGCTTTACTACCCTCCTAGCGAGGAAGTTTTTCCTAATAGCCAGCCTCAACTTTCCTTGCTGCAGCTTGAGCCCATTGCTCCTTGTTCTGCCATCTGCCCCCACTGAGACCAGCCCAGCCCCGTCCTCTTTGCAGCCCCCCTGCAGGGAGGTGAAAGCTGCTATTCAATCCCCCTGGGTCTTCTCTTCTCCAGACTAAAATGCTTGTACAATCCAGTGAGAGGGTATATGGAGGCGGAAGGAGAGTCTGAGAACCAGGGGGGCTGGAAGGGACCTCACAGGTCACCTAGTCTAGTCCAATCCATAACACAGATGGAGGAAACTAATCCGCAGCCATGCTCCTGGCATCATCTAGCCAGGCAGAAAGAAGGCATCATTGTGGCAAGCCCCAAAAGCTTTTACACCCCCTGAGACACTGGCCCCCATTTCTGGCCATGGGCACATCTAAAGCTCTCTGCATTCACGGTGAGGTCTCTGCAGCCCTCCGGCTCACTGGCAGCTCAGGCGCTGGGAGTCAGAGGTGATGAAAACACAGCTTTGGAATGAAAACACCCGTCTAGAAAGAAAAGCACATCAGCCGTGATCTCATCTGTGCTTGACAATGATCAGGACCATGCTACGTGTCACTTTGTGGGTGTAATGACCTTCATATCTGAGCCCTTTACAAACTTGAATGCTTTTATCTTCCCAGCACACCTGCGAGCAAGAGCTGTGCTATGCATCATCATTGAATCAATGGGAAACCAAGGCAGGGAAAGACTGCGGGTTGGATGCTACGTGGGGGCTATAGCAGGTGGAACTGAAGTGTGTCAGGCTACAATTAGGATCCAAGAAAACCTACAGCCCTAAGGTGGCCCATGTACCATATTACCTCAAATACAAGATGACACCCCGCTTCACCCCCATTTAACATGGGGGAAAATCCATGTCTTAGATTTGAGTACTGTCTCAGGGCAAGGGGCCAATGCCTGCAGGATAAGCAGAGAGGAAGCTGCACAGGGTAAGTGGTGGCAGATGGGATGGTGGCAGCGGAGCAGGCCTGGAGTGGCAAGAAGCAATGGGGGCAGGCAGCAGGGGGCACAGCTTCTGGGGGGTTACACTGTCTGCCCCCCTGCTGCTCTTTCCCTGTCACTTGCCCTCCCACTCTGCAATGGGGAGGGGGGATGAATTTAAGAAAACCCTCCATTAATTCAATTTTAGACATGGAAATTTAGAGCAAACGTATAATCTTCCGTATCTAGAATTGGATAATTGGCAGGTGGCCTTAAATTCAAAGTCGTCTTGGATTCAGGTCAATGTGGTAGTTTGTCTGGGGCTAGGAGGGGCCAGCTTGCTCTCCCGCGTCTCCCGTGGGTGTACAGCAGTGATTCTCAACCAGGTGCTGTGAAATCTGTTTTTTTTAGGTGTGCCACACAATATTAGCGCTGTTAGGCAGGCAAACACCTGCACGTGATACACAAAATAAACTCAGAGATTTCAAGCAAGGATCCAGAGTGTTCAAACCACACTGCCCCAATGGAAGAATTGCTCCAGGATTTTTCCATGGTCAAGAAAGAAAGGAAAGCTCAGAGCTGGCATTTTCCAAGAGGGGCCTGGAGTCTAAGAAAGGCTGAGATCCAGCCGTGTACACCCACGGGCCCCCGTGATTTTCTGTGATTTGGACCATGTCTCTCCACCCACTTCTGAGTGGCCAGCTCCCCACTCATCTCTGCTACTTCCTTGGCCATTCATCTGATCCTCCCCTCAACAACATACTGCTTGTTGCCCAAAATACAGAGCACTCTGCCCACGTCCCCTTACATGTGAGCTCCTTGGTTCCCACCTCTGCCTGGACGCACCTCACCAGAGGACCCCAGGCACCGGCATTTTTCCTTATTCTCCCTAGGAATAGGAAGAATTTTCCCTTATTCTCTCTATTCATTTTCCCTTATTCTCCCTATTCTCAGCCCAATAGAGGGGGGACGCTAGAACGCAGCGCGATGCTTAATCCGGCTCCCAGGGGAGTCCTGAAAGTTTTTATAAATGGCTGTGAAGTATTTAAGGATCTGTGAACGAAGTCGCTATGAATGCTGTTCTAGAGGCTTGCGTTTGTGCCCAACAGAGACGAGCCGTGGCCGTCAGAGAGGAGCATGGGGACAAATGGAAAGAAAGCGCCATTTCCATTTCACAGGTCTCATGAAGGGAAGGCACCTGGAGGGATCGTGCTGCCGGTAAAGGTCCAGCAGGTACCCAGTAAAGTGTCTGCTCCCCGGGACAGACCCTCGTGGATCCCTTTAAGGAAAGTGCAACTAATTGCTTAACATACTTGTCACATCTGGACTAACGGCACTTCCTGGGCTGGGTCGTCTAGGTTGCAGGCAACAACAGCCACATTGTGCTGGAAAAGGAAAAGCTGAAGCACCAAAGGGAGAGACGAGCCAAGGAAAGCTCTTGGGTAGACAACAGGCTGTGTTTGCACGGTCATTTCCCTGCTGGAATGGCAAGCTGAGGCAGACTCATAGCTTCATAGATTATGGAGTCAGAAGGGACCCAACGGATCATCGTGTCTGACCCCCTGTCCCAGGCAGGAAAGAAGACCGAGGTCAGACAACCCCAGCCAGGTGACTGTCAAGCCTCCCCTTGGAGACCTCCGAGTTAGGTGTCGGCACCACCGCTCTTGCAGCCCGCTCCAGACTCATCACCGTTATTGTAAAAAAAAGTATTCCCAATGTCTAACCTAAATCTACTCTCCACTAGTTTGCACCCATTATTCCTAGCTACTCCCTGGGGCGCTCTGGTAAACAGCGCATCCCCAATTCCCTGCTGCCCTCCCCTGATAGACTTATAGGTGGCCACAAGGTCACCCCTCGGTCGTCTCTTGTGAAGGCTGAAGAGATCCAGATCCCTCAACCTCCCCTCATAGGGTCTTTCACAGAGACCACTAACCACGAGAGCGTCCCTCCTTCGGACCCTCTCCAGATCCTCCGTGTCCCTCTTGACGTGCAGCGTCCAAAGCTGGACACAGCGCTCCAACTGCAGCCTGACCAGCGCCGCGTGGAGAGGGAGCATCACCTCCCTCGACCTGTTGGTCATGCACCTGCTAATGCACGACAAGGTGCGGTTGGCTTCGTTGATGGCCTCGCTGCGCTGCGGCTCATGTTCATCTTGGAGCCAGCTATGACTCCACGATCTCTCTCAGCCTCTGAGCTGCTGAGGAGGACATCCAGCCCCCAACCTGGAGGTCTGCTGGGGATTCCTCCTTCCTAGGTGGAGCACCTTGCATTTATCTTTGCTGAATTGCATCCTATTTCGTTTCACTCATTGATCCAACCTGTCCAAGTTGGCCTGTATCCACTCCCTGCCCTCTGGTGTATTCACTTTGCCCCATAATTTGGTGTCATCTGTGAACTTGGAGAGGGTGCTCCCCACACCCTCATCCAAATCGCTGATGAAGATATTAAATAACACCGGTCCAAGGACCGACCCCTGCGGGGCCCCACTGCCCACCCCCTTCCAGGCCGAGACCGACCCGTCCACCACCGCTTTCTGGTGCGGTCCCTGAGCCAGTCCCCACCCCCTGACCATGCAGGCATCCACTCCACAGCCCGTTAGCCTCCCCGTGGGAATAGGATGCGACACTGTGCCGAAAGGCTTCCGAAAATCCAGGTAGATGACATCGGCCTCCGCTCCTGTCACAGCAGCATGTGACCTGGTCGTAAAAGGCTATAAGGTTTGTCAGGCAGGATCTACCTGCGACGAACCCGGGCTGGTTTCCTTTCGGCATCATTTCCCCTGATGGGCTTACACAAATGTGCTCTTTGATGATTTTTTCTACTATTTTCCCAGGGATCAAGGTAAGACTGACTGGCCTAAAGTTACCCAGCTCCTCCCTTCTCCCCTTCTTAAAAATGGGCACCACGTCGGCCCTTTTCCAGTCCTCGGGGACCTGTCTGGAGCACCATGAGAGCTCAAACAGCCGTGCCAGTGGCTCAGCAATGACACTGGCCAAGTCCTTCGGCACCCATGGATGGAGGTCGTCCGGGCCGGCTGACTTGTGCCCATCCAGCCCCTCCAAGTGCTGTGTAAGTCAGCACTAACCTCTGGCGGTCTGGTGCCTTTTGGACATCTGTCCATGCTCAAGATGGGGGGATTGTCTTGGCCCATACTCAGGAATACCGAAGCGAAGAACTCATTGAAGAGCTCTGCCTTTTTCTCTGCGTCAACCACCAGCTGACCCAATTTGTCCTGCAGTTTCTTTTTGCTCGCTATGTATCTGTAGAAGGACTTTTCATTGCCCTTGATTGTTGTAACCAGCCTAAGCTCCAGTCCTGCCTCAGCCTGCCCAACTCCCTGCAGTCACGCGCCAGGGAGGTGTATGCCTCCTTGGTGGCTGCCCCCTGCTTCCACTGCCTATATATCTCTTTCTTTGCCCCCAGTCTTTCCTGAAGCTCCCTGTTCAGCCAAGGGGCCTTTTTTACCCCCTTAGTCCCTTTCCTGCGTAAGGATGAGAAGGATGCACCCTTGGAAATGCAGCAGGCTGGGCTAAAGGGAAATAGAGCACTGGGCATCTCTGGGCATTTGCAAGAAGGGGGCTGCACAGGGAAAGCATTGCAGAGCCCAGGAAATGAATGCACGTGGGAGACAGTCCTGCACAGCCTTGTAGGACAGGTTTCTGCTCAGTGGATTTGGATGCTAAAGAGGTCTGCTACAGCAAAACTCCCTGAAAACACCAGTGCCAAGGGCCAAGCTCTACCTGCTGAGCAAAGGAATATCACAGCAGCGAGGATCTTGGCCCTGGCCCAGAAGTCAGCATGTAGAGGGAGACATTTAAGAGCAAGGCAAGGTCTTAGGGTTAATGGCATCTGACCCAAGGACAGGCTGGGTGTGCCCAGTGGGGTATCTAGCACTGCGTCCCCAATGGTCATCCCTCCAGGGCCATCCCTGGAGGGGGAACGAGCACAAAGAGATTTCTGCAGATGGCAGCTCGTTGCCCACAGAGATGCATGCACGCTCGTTGTCCTGCTGCTCCCCAAAGGGTGCCACGCACCTGCTCAGCTCTGCAGCACAGGACAGATCCTGCCATGCACTGTGTCTCCCTGCAGGGCTTTGGTGCGTCCCCATGACCCACACTCTGCACATGGGCTCCTATTCTGCTTCCATCAACTCCTGGCAATGAGGTGTATTTTCCATGTCTAGAATCTAGTAATTGAGGGGTGTCACCTTAAATTCAAAATTGATTTGGATTTGGGTAAATACGGTAGTTTGTATGGGGCTGGAAGGGGCCTGCTTGATGTCCTCTGTCTCCCTTGGGTGTACAGCAGTGATTCTCAACCAGAGTGCAAGCCCTGCACGGTGCCACACAGCATTAGGGTGTATGACTGATGACTGAGGAGAGGCTGAAGGAACTGGGTTTATTTAGTATGGAGGGGATTGAATAGCAGCCTCCACCTCCCTACAGGGGGGCTGCAAAGAGGACGGAGCTGGGCTGTTCTCAGTGGGGGCAGATGACAGGACAAGGAGCAATGGGCTCAAGCTGTAGCAAGGGAAGTTGAGATTGGATATTAGGAAAAACTTTCTCACCAGGAGGGTGGTGAAGCACTGGAACAGGTTACCCAGAGAGGTGGTGCACTCTCCATCCGCCCTTGGAGGTTTTGAAGACCCAGCTAGACAAATCAGCAACCCATATCTAGGTTGCTATTCAGGGATGGCGGCTCCCGCTGATGTTATCCTCACCTGATGCTGCACATCGGGTCGGGGATCAACGATAAACTTTCTTTTCATGAGACAGGAGCTGCACTCTGCCCAACTCCCAGGGCTGCTCAGTCATTTCAGTCGTGGTGTGAGAAAAGCTCGTGGAAGCGTGTCAGCCCCGGCTGGTGTGACCTGCAACAGGAGCTGTTGTACTGAGCTGATTGCAAAGGCTGAAGAAAAAAGCTTTGGATCAGGCACTTCCAGGGGAAATTCCCAGACTGCTTTGAGTCAAAGAGGTGCCTCTGCTGCAGGAGGGGGAAAGAAATATTCCCCAGAGAGCTTGGCTTTAGATGTCAGACTCTCTTAGAGTCTTTTTCCTGTGCAACAAACAGAGTCCTATTAACAGCTGCTTAACTGGATAACATCAGGCAGAGCTTTCAGGCGCTTTATCAGTCCCGATGACGCCTGATGTGCATGAAGCTTTCCATTTTTTCCCCCATCAACTACTATCCTTCTTAGAAGTGCGTCTATCTCCTTTCCCCCCCGAGGATAAAAGGCAGACTGAACTTCACACTGTGAAGCAAAGACACTTTGTCTGCTTGGGCTTTGTTCACAAGACAAGGGGAATAAATCCGGGCATTATGTCAAAGAGATTCCTCTTGTGCTCCTCTAGCATTCAGCATCCTTAATCAGTACTGCTAGAAATGAGAGCCCCTCAGTAAACAACCCCAGCCCCAGCCACTGTACTGAGAAAAAGGGAGACAGATATGAGAAGACTGAATCCCACCAGCTGGCTTAGCCAGAAAGCTGCAACATAGCAAAAATAAATGAAATACAGCGAGGTTTGCTTCCACTGCTATACATTATTCCAAAAGAGGTGTCAAATCAACCCTAGTGATAACGGCTGCCTCATGGATCTCACATTGTGGTCTTGCCCTTCCTCCTCTGCCCTGTAGCCTGCCCCTCCATTTGCACCTGCGCAAAGGGAGTGTGAACTGTGCTATGGCACCAAAATACCCTGGCCTCCCCTTGCATCCAGTGTGCCATTAGCCCCGTGCTGAATGGCCAGCCAAGGAGCCAGGTGGGGAGAAGCCAGCCCTCAGTCTGTACTGGATTGTCACCTGGATCAGAGGATCTCCCTGTAAGTGCAGGACTAAAGGTTTGGATAAGATCCTTCATGACTGCATTTCCACCTCCGGCTCCACAAAGCCCACAAACCTGCTGTTGATTTGGAAGAAGTAAGGAGAGCCTCAGCTCGCATTTCAGCTCACGTGAAGCCCGGTCACAGCCCGGGCCAAGCCCTCCCTCGTGGGTACTCACCCAAGAACTGGGTTTGGAGCCATATGCTGCATCCACATGACTAGAGAGTCACAGGGTATGTCTTGGCATGACTTTGTGTGCATATAGCTGCTAAGGCAACACAACACGGTGGCAGGCATGACCCGCATCAGCACTCTGAGCAATGAACTGCCCCCCTCTGCCCAGACCCTGCCCCAGGTCTTTCCAGGTGTTCGCTGTCTGCACCCACACAGTAGCTACCACAACTATAGCCCTGTATAGCTACAGGGTGGGTGTCCTTACCCATAGCGGTGCCTGCTGACGTCTCGGATCAGCCTCTCTGAGAGGTATGCACCAATACGGTCCAGCTTCTCCGGAGCCGACAGGGCGTAGAAGGTCAGCTTCTCCATGTTCGTCTTCACAAGCCCATCCTGAAACACAAACCAACGTGGGGTTAGCTCATGCCCGCCATCATGCAGGGGGACAGAACAGGCTGGGGACCTTGGTGACGTCGACTCGATACTGGACTGGAAGGAGCCGCATAAGTCCTTGTGGTCTGAGCAGTGCCGGGGCCAAACCAATGGGTCTTCCAAGCTAGACAAGCTCCTCAGACACATTCAAGGTGCAATGGGTGCTAGCCAGTGTTTTCTACCCTTGGCACGGTCGTTATGAACCTATCACCTGCACTTCTGCTCCTGGGGTCCCAGGGAATTAGCTGTACATTTAGAGGCCTCCATCCAGCCGCCGAGGTGGGGCTTGTAGGTCCAGGTGGGCCTAGCCCCACCATCAAGGTATGACACATAGACTTGCCCCAGACTGCCACTACAGTGGAAAATTTAGAAACCCTGGTCAGTCGTTAGCACTGATGGACAGTGGCCTGCATGGAGAAGCAGGGGACTTCATACAGGGGTGGGCAGATGAGAACAGGATGGGATTCAACACCGACAAGTGCAAGGTGCTGCACCTGGGGAGGAACAACTGGCACCATACCTACAGGCTGGGGAAATCCCTCCTTGTCAGTACAGAGGCAGAAAAGGATCTTGGAGTCATCATTGACTCCAAGATGAACATGGGCCGGCAGTGTGGGGATGCAGTCAGGAAGGCTGACCGCACCTTGTCATGCATCCACAGATGCATCTCGAGCAGATCCAGGGAGGTGATCCCCCGCTCTATGCGGCACCGGTCAGGCCACAGCTGGAGTACTGCGTCCAGTTCTGGGCGCCGCAATTCAGGAGGGATGTCGACAGCATGGAGAGGGTCCAGAGGAGGCCACTCGCATGATCAGGGGACAGCAGGGCAGGCCCTACGAGGAGAGGCGACAGGACCTGAACCTGTTCAGCCTCCACAAGAGAAGGCTGAGGGGGATCTTGTGGCCTGTTATAAACTAGTCAGGGGGACCAGCAGGCATTGGGGGAGTCACTGTTCCCCCGAGCACTGCCAGGAGTGACCAGGAATAGCAGTCACAAGCTGGCAGAGGGGAGATTTAGGTTAGATATCAGGAGGTGCGACTTCACGATCAGGGCGGCTAGGGTCTGGAACCAGCTTCCAAGAGAAGTGGTACTGGCTCCTACCCTGGTGGGGTTTAAGAGGAGGTTGGATGAACACCTTGCTGGGGTCGTTTGACTCCAGTGCTCTTTCCTGCCATGGCAGGGGTCAGACTCGATGATCTGCTCAGGTCCCTTCCGACCCTAGAAACTATGAAACTATGCCTCTGCTTCCAGCTAGAGGCCTCAGCACTGACCCCCTAAGGGCTGACTAGGCTGAGGAGCTGAATGAGGCGCTGTAGAGATGCCTCAGGGCACACTGGGGTGCAACGGGTGGCTGCTGCACCACTACTCAGTATAAATTGACACCGTGTGCCTGCAGGCCACGCAACCTGTCATTCTGCATCAGCATCAGCCTTGCTCTGCTGAGCCTAACAAGAATGATCCTACACACCGGTGCAGGCTGGGGGCTGACTGGCTGGGCAGCAGCTTTGCAGTAAAGGACCTGGAGGTGACAGGGGACAAGGAGCTGAACAGGAGCCGGCAGTGTGCCCTTGGTGCCAAGAAGGTGAATGGCATCTGGGGCTGCGTTGGGAGGAGCGGTGCCAGCAGATCAAGGGCAGCGATTCTTCCCCTCTATTCTGCACAGGTGAGGCCACATCTGGAGTCCTGTGTCCAGTTGTGGCTCCCTACTACAGAAAGGAGGTGGACAAGTTGGAGAGAGTCCAGCAAACAGCAATGAAAATGATTGTGGGGCTGGGGGACAGGACTGGTGAGGAGAGGCTGAGGGAACTGGGCTGATTTAGTCTGCAGAAGAGAAGACCGAGGGGGACTGAATAGCAGCCTCCACCTCCCTGCAGGGGGGCTGCAAAGAGGACGGAGCTGGACTGGTCTCAGTGGGGGCAGATGGCAAGACAAGGAGGAATGGGCTCAAGCTGCAGCAAGGGAAGTTGAGGTTGGATATTAGGGAAAACTTCCTCATGATGAGGGTGGTGAAGCCCTGGAACAGGCTCTCCAGAGAGGTGGACTCTCCATCTCTGGAGGTTTTGAAACCCCGGGTAGACAAAGCCGTGGCTGGGATGAAGTAGTTGGGGCTGGTCCTGCTCTGAGGAGGGGGTTAGACAAGAGGTGACTTCCTAACGTCCCTTCCCACCCTCCTTTTCTATGACTATAATTTTCAGCTGTTCCGTGCAGCTGCCTGTATATTCGTGGCCTAGCTTGAAAGGCTTGTGGTGGCTCTCTGTAACCACGGTTCTGTTTCTCAGTCATGCTGCAATCTCTGAGCTGCCTCTACCTGCCTCAGGGCAGGTGTCCCCTGCTTCTGGCTCCTGCTGCCCTGCCCAGCGCCCTGCAATATATCTTTAGGCCCCCGATTTACAGGCAGGAGCTGCAGGACTTCTTCTGTGGTGAAAAAGCCTCGTGAAGTCTTACTCCTCCGGGCACAGCTGCCCTGCGAAGTGTTAGCAGGACCCTTATTACTTAGTTCTGGATTCCACTGGGAATCCACTCCATTGAGAGAAAAAATACATGTCCTTACAGGATGATGACAGCATGTTCAAGAAAGAGAGCTGGGGAGGCTGACACTCGCGCTGAGTGGGCAGGTTAGTATCCTGGAGAGCTGCTTCTGCGTCATGGAAAGTGCAGAGAAGCGATTCTCTCTAGACCATCTTCTGTTGTTTTCATATTTCCCCTCCCTGGTTCAGCCTCACCAGGGACTCTCCTGCACACAAGCAGGGATCTCAAGCCTGGAAGCTGCTGCCTCTGCTGCTTCTCTGCCTTTTCCACAGGTAGGTTCACACCTGGCGGTCTGCGACCTCATTTGTCCGCATGGCTGTTCTTCGTGGGTGATATCATAAAGACATCGTCAGAGAAATTGGCAGCCAGTAAGAGGATGCTTTGCAATTGGGCATGGAGGTGTATTCCCAAGCTCTGCTGTCTGCTGTTTAGAGCACAGCCCGTACAAATCTAGATACTCCATAAGCAAGTGTTACAGGAGTTAGCTGCAAATGTCCATCTCAGAGCAAATATTTGGGGGGCATCAACTCTGGCAGTCAGTGCAAAAAAAATGGGGAATTAGATGAAACAGAACCAGAACCTCTAGTCCCAACAAACCCAGAGATCCTGGTGGGAGTGCAAATGGCAGTTGCTTCTGGCATGAACACAAAATGCTTCTAACATTAAGATCCCCTGCAAGGCACCATCACAGAAAACGAAGTCTATGTGCAAGCGTGAGAATGAGTCACTGCAGGGGGCAATTCCTGGCATTTGGGGGGAATGCCACAGCCTGACAGAGCAGCCCAGTACACCCATGGGCCAAAGGAATGGGAAGATTCAGGGATTGTTCCAGCCCCGCTGGTTTATAAGTTACGAGGCCAGATCCTAAGTTGTCTTGGGCACCTATGTGTGACCCTATTGCATTTCAAGTCCTCAAAACCTGCTAATGCAACAGGTGGGCAGCTTGTAACAGAGTCATGGCTTCAGTCAAGCCTGGAGCAAGCCGACAGCTTATTCAGAGAATTATGAAATCATATAGAAAATGAGGGTTGGAAGGGACCTCAGGAGGTCACATCTAGTCCAATCCCCTGCTCCAAGCAGGATCAGCCCCAGCTACATCATCCCAGCCAGGGCTTTGTCTACCCAGGTCTTCAAAACCTCCAAGGATGGAGAGTCCACCACCTCCCTGGGGAGCCTGTTCCAGGGCTTCATCACCCTTCTAGCAAGGAAGTTTTTTCATAATATTCAACCTCAACTTCCCTTGCTGCAACTGGAGCCCATTGCTCCTTGTCCTGTCACTTGCCCCCAATGAGAACAGTCCTCTTCCTCCTCCCTCTGCTCTTCTGACTCAGGCATAAGCTAAGCAACAGCAGGCTCATCTACACATTCACTAATGCACTTTTGCTATTGTGCCTTACACTTTTTACTTCCATTGTGAGGTACTAGAAAAAGGCACAACAGTCTATTTTAATGCACCTTCACAAAAGCGCACAGGTTTTCTGTGATGCTTTAATGCACATTAAAATAAGTTAAAGCGCATTAAAGCGCACATGTAGATGCACCCAGTGTGTTACAAAAGCAGAGGCGTTACTGTGGGATTTCAGAGTGGAATATGATTGTGTTTAGACACCTAAGTCCACATCAGCTCCCACAGTCGGAAGAGAATCTGGCCCGTCGTGCTCAGAGGGAAAGAGAAGACCCACTTACCTCTGGGTCCTCCGGAAAGATATTGTCCACCAGCCGCTTGTAGCGGGGACGCAGCGCACCGCAGCAACCACAGACGCCTGGAAAAGAAAAGCGAAGCTGGTCAGTGTGCAACAGGGCGTGTTTGGTGAAGGATGGACAGTACGCTCGGATCGGGGAGGTAGAAAACGGCATGGGGAGGCACGTGGGAGAGAAAACACGGGCTGCGGAGAAGAAAAACACGAGCTGCAGCGGCACGAACAAAGCATTGCTCAGCAGCTGCTCGGGGCCGCAAGCCTGGCAGAAAAGGATGAGTCACAGAGGCAGGGTGCTGAGGATGTCACAAGAGGAGATGTTGAGCATGGGGAACAAGGACTGTCTCTGTTCGGTGAGGTCGGAGACAAGTGCCAGAGCATTTTTGTCAGCCAATGACACAGAGAAGACACAGAGGCCCGGTGTAACAAATACACAGGGGGTTTTTAACTGAGGCTGCTGGACCAAGAGTGTCCCTGTGCTTCCTTCTGGTTCTCCTTCCCCCAGTGATGCTTTCAACTCATGGCACCTACCATCACCCTTACACCTGGCCTGGACTCAGAGGTCCTAGAAGGGGATGCTGACGATGCTCCAGGGACTTGGCCCTTCCTGCCTGGCCCCAAGGATTTTGCATCTGTTGATGCCTGGGGGTCCCTGAAAGTGCTCACTGTTCTTTCAGACTGGGTGGGTGAGGCAGAAGACGTACACAGGGGACAGGAAGGTGGGTCCCATGGAAAGGGCTCCAGGGCAGACTTTGAACCGGACACACAGAAAAGGGAAAAGGCTCTTCAGTGACTAAGGCTCCATCCTGAGTCATGGGAATTAAACTGGCCCTCGTTAATGCCGTTGGCAGCGCCAGCAGATACAATCAGCTTTGCCCTTGCTTTCAAAGGGCATCAAGAACGGGCTGTTCAGCAGGACTCTTATATAATATAAATCATTCACCTCAAAGCAGGTCCTTTCTCTGCAAGCAGGTCCATATGGTGCAGACCAGCTCAGCAGGGCTCATTAATATCTATAATTGACCAGCCAGACCCTCAGATAGGGCCAGCCTTGCCTTCCCCTCACCTACAGCTATGACTGATGCCAATGGAGTTGGACTGATGACCTCTGAAGCTTCCTGCTGGTCTCTTTGGTCCACAGTTATCACAGCACCTGAAGCCCCATGGAAAGGTGTGAGGATAAACACAATGCAAAGCCTTCATCCTAGCACAGAAAACGGGGGTGAAGGGACCTCAGGAGATCACATCTACTCCAACCCCCTGCTCCAAGCAGGACCAGCCCTAACAACAACATCCCAGACAAGGCTTTGTCTACCTGGGTCTTCAAAACCTGAAAGGATGGAGACCCCACCACCTCTCTGGGCAACCTGTTCTGTGTTTTTCTACCCTCCTAGTGAGAAAGGTTTTCCTAATATCCAACCTCAACTTCCCTAGCTGCAACATAAGCCTATTGCTCCTTGTTCTATCACTGCCCCCACTGAGAAGAGTCATGCTCCATAGTTAGAGGTGAGTTTACACCTGCAATGCCAATGACCAAGCTAGGAGTAGAGCCCAGGAGTCCTGATCCCGCCTCTAAAAGAGTCGCCCTGGTCTGGGAGCATTTGCTACAGGAGCTCCTGCTGAAGAGCCCACCTGAGCACAACACCACACGCAGCTCATCATGCCTCGCCCCTAAAGCACCTACTCTGCTTAGGGTTCCCTACGGTTCGTGCCAGCAGAGCTGCTGCTGAAAGCCACTCCGATGAGAAAGGGATGCTCTCCACGCGGGGGTCCCCTGTCTTTACCTCCCCTTGGTCAACGCACGAGCTGCGACGAGCCCAGTGGATGTCAGTGAGATATCGGGTCATGGCACGTTTCAGCGCACATCCTCCGGAGCCAGAGAAGCAGTGAGTTCTGGCCTCTCGTGTCGCCCCCACTACTCCCACAACACGGGCAGGAGAAAGGCTCACTCAGAGGAGTTGAGCAGTTCCCAACCCTCCCAGACTGGACCTGCCTGTCCTCACAGGTCATCCTGCTTTATCGCCCCAGGATTTACCCACCACATCCAGCCACACACACACACGACTAGGAGCACATTTCTCACAAAAAACCACTCACTCTCTCTGACCTCACTATCCTTGTACTCACTGGAAATCTACCTAGCACCTCTCAAAGGTGAACTTGGGGGGTGGGATCATAAGATGGCTGGACACCACCTCTGGAGGTCCCTTCCAGCTCTCCTTCTCTATGACTCTGTGACACTAAGAGCCAAGGACTTAACGCTGATACTGGTTTTAAGACATGCTGGGTGCATCTACACAAGGTGCTTTACTGCGCAGTAGACTAAACTACTGCACAGCAAAGTGTCACCGTCTACACATGCATGGCATTTGCTGCGCAGTAAATTACCCTACTGTGCAGTGTAAACACAGGTACTAAATTAACTGCGCAGTAATTCCTGTGCAGTAGCGCTTGTGTAGATGCTGACCAAGAGCAAATTTGCTCCCAGTCAGCCATGCCAGGAGGGGAGCCACAGGGGACAGGGGAGTTCTCTGTCCCTAGTCCTGGTGCTGCTTAGCTTCCAGCAGCCCCCAGGAGCCAGAAGCTAATCAGTACCGGGAGAGCCACTCTTGCCCCCACCGCTTCCCAATTCTTGGCTACCCACAGGAGCCAGGAGCCAAGCAGCACTGGGACTGGGGAGCTCTCTGCTTCCCCACTCAGCTGGGGGCTCACCAGCAGCTGTCCCACTTGACTGGCTGGGACCTGTCCCACTCCTGGGACATCTGCCGGGACAGGGCTCGCTGGGAGCTGTATCCCCCAAAGGTCACGGGACCAGGAGAGCTTGTTGGCTGCAGCGGCGGCAGTCTCCCAGCCCTGTGCACATCAGGACCCCTCCCGATGCGCATGGGGGCCAAAAGACAGTTGCTGCTGCAGCCGGCAGAGCTCTCCCGGCCCCATGTGCATCGGGACTGGCCCCCATGCTCCCTGCCAGCCCCTAGGCTAGCACCCCAGGGGAGCCTAGAGCTCCCCCCTGGCTGCTCCAGGGGGGGCAGAGCAGGGCAGGAGCAGCCCTGTACCAGGCTGCTCCTATTGGGAGCAGATTTGCTCCCACCAAGGTACACGTGTAGACGCACTCACAGGGAAGGCTTACTGAATAGTATTTTACTGCACAGTAAAACTATATCACATTAATAGCATACCCACTGCAATCTACCTGCCTCCTGAAGTCTCCCCACAGCAGGAAAGGGGAGAAGGAGCCTCCTCCCTCTTGACAGGCCTTAATCTCCCAGTAATCAGCTTCTTTTCTTCTGCTAATTGCTTGTCTTCTAGCCCTAGGGATTTCCCTCACCCCCTCCTACAACTCCAGTTGTTGGGCTAGTTGTGGTCACACCCCCAACTATCCAGTTTGTCCAATAAAAGAGATCACCCTAAGACAGGGATTTTCAACCTTTTTTTTTTCCACTTGTGGACCCCTTTGCAAATTTGGAATGGGGTGACGATCCCTTTGAACTGGAAGGGAAAGTATTCACATATTTTTGATTAATCACAGTCATCGTTTGTGGACCCCTTCAACATAGGGTCCATGGACCACAGGTTGAAAACCACTGCCCTAAGAAATCCTTGCCTTTTGCATCATCGCCTTCTTCCACGACAGCTGTAAGAGACTCCTGGGTGGGTCACTGCCAGAATTCAAGTCCAGAGGTTTCCAAGCTAAAAGCAGCGAGCCCCTACACCCCCTGCACTCCAGTAGTCTCTCCTGCCACTAGTCACTGGGCTCTTATCTCCCCAGACCGCCCATTTCCTAGCGAGGGGCAAAGTGCATCCATGAAGCCCCTCCAGGTTTCACCCAGTGTGACCGAGACTGGAGTCCAGTTTGGTGTTCACACCAAAGGCCACCCTACCCCGCCACCTAGGGAGCATTGCCCTCTGGCATAAGTAGTGAGTTTTAATCCACAATTTCCTGTCTCCGGAGATACTGCCACCTCCACAGAAGGAAAAGCAGCCAGGAAGGCACAAGGAAATCAATGATCCCATATGGCTAAATAGATGGTTATAGATATAAAACAGTGGGTGAAAGCTATAGCACCAGGCTCCTCCGCGTGCACCAGGATGCAAGAGGGGAAATGGGGCAGCCCCATCCAATGAGTGCCTATCCCAGCAGATGTATTGCCTGCTATCAGCCAGGCAGGCATTGGGTTGGTCCCTTACTACGCACGGTTACAGGATCCAGTGGAGCAAGGAGGGACAGACGTATCAGTCGATCCCCTCCACACTTCACCTCTGCCCAGGACGTGGCTGCTCTTACGTTTAGCACGTGACCCAAAGCAGCTGTGGGATCTCCATCACTGGAGGCTCTGAAGAACGGGTTAGACAGGCACCAGCCAAAAGTTACCTCAGGATCATTTGACTCGGCCTTGCTGCAGGGGGAGATGGACTAGGGCAGGGGTGGCCAAACCGGGGCACAGGCAGCCCAGGTGTGCAGCACACAGCAGATCAAGGAAGGGAGCAAGCAGCACAATAGCAGACAGGGCAGGGAGCAGAAAGCAGAGCAGCAGACAGGGCAGGGAGCAGAAAAGCAGCAGATCCGGTGGGAGAAGGGGATCTGAGTGGTACTTGGGGAGGGAATTTGTGGCCTGCCTGCCAAGAAAGATTGCTCCGCACTGGGTTAGATGATATCTCCAGATCCCTTGCACCCCAGTTTCCTATGATCCCACGACGAAGAAACCCACACAACCAAGCCTTTATGGTTTGGTGGTCAAGTCATAACCAGCCCAGAAGCCCATAATTTCTAGTCTAGGAATCATCCAGGGAATCACAGAAAACTTCTGACTTCCCCATGACTTTCTGCTGCACCACAGGAAAGAGAGGAGGCTTTCAGCATGGACTCCCATGTCTCAAACCTCCTGCCCTCCCCCAGGAGTCAGCATCAGCAGCGCCAAGAAAGACACACAGATACGGCCATGCCTTGCCGCCCGACCTCTTGTTCCCGTGCCTGTCCAAACACGTCTCTCCCTTTTGTCCAAACACTACCAGAGAGCCATCGCACCCATTCAGCTCCGCAAGCTGGGGCGGGTTTCCATAGTTATTGTGCTGTTCAAAGGAAAACAGGTACCCAACGGTGCCGGCTTTCAACCGCCAGCTCCGCCGCACACACAAAGGCAGGGTGCCTTCCCTGCTCTCGCTCTCTAAACAAAGCTGTTGGCAGGAGACGAGATAAGGAATAATCTAAGGCAAAGAGCTGATAGTCTGCAAAAGAGAGCCAGGTCAGACGCATCTCCTCACCCCTGCCGAACGTCAGGCAGGTCAGCTCTCCGTGCTGGCAAGGGGCACGTCTACTCGGGGACAAAACCTTCCAGGTGGGAGAGGAGGCACCTGCGCACTGGACTGCATCAGATCTCCTGGAGAGGCATCCCCATCCCAAAAACCATCCCAGCAAAGAGTTGTAGCAGTACAGACAGCAATGCGCCCTCACAACACCTCTCCGGGGGCACGTGTTGCTATTCTGAACAGTGGAAGGAAGATCCAGGGGTTACAGGGCCAACATGGGACAGGGAAGACCTTGAGTAACTGAGAGGGAAGGGCCTAGTTTCTCAGCATTTCCCTGCACCCACAGTTGTTGTGAGGATAAAGCCGATAAAGGCAGCAAAGTGCTATGGTGACAGGGGCCAAGCAAGCAGCAGAAAAAAGCCATCTGCCCCATTTCACAGATGGACAAAGTGAGGTGCACAGGGAAATGATTAGCTGACGGCCACACGAGCCAGGAAGAAGGACCAGGAGTCCTGATGCCCCAGACCCTCCCCGCACATGTAGCACCTCACAAATGCCTCCAATGCCCTTTCTGGTGATTTTGGACGCCAAGACAGGATATGCCCCTTCTGATTCTTGAAGGTCCTTCACATTTGGAGGGTGACACATTGCCTCGTCTTAAATTTCCCCCTGCTGTATCAGCTAAATACAATATCCTTCCCTTTCCTCATCCACAAGAGTCAACACCCTGCGCAGGCGGCCGAATCGATTCCTGTGTTCAACGCGCCTGTCAGGATGAAGGATGCTCTAGGAAGGGGAGTTCCTATTCCTGTAACCCATCAGGTTTCACCCTCCCACCTCCCTTTCTTCACCCAGGGACACACCACAACCCAACCAATAATGTGCCCGAGGACCTAACAACTACCGCGTTGCACAATTATCCTTGAGATCAATACACCAACCAACCCTCAGCCTTAAATAACTCAGACTTACCAGACGCCTAGCGCCCCAGGAGTCCTGGATCGTTAGAGATGCTCTGCACATCTGGATGGCTGGCCAGCATGGAGGTATCCCCCAGGGAGAGGCAGTAAGGTAGGACTTACATCAACTCGGGAGATAACAGGTCCAAAAACCAGCCCATCCGAAAACCACTCCAAAGCCAGAGCAGATGGCTGGGAAGGACTCCCTGGACTGAAGACGAGCAAGCAGATAGGAAGCCACGTTCCCTACTAGCAGACCGTCGCAAATGACTCTCCTAACCTAGCTCTACAGAGCAGGTGCTGAAATCATCCCGTTTATTGCTGACGCCGGGTCCCTGGGGCAAAATCTAGAGGGGCTGACAAGGATTTGACTCTCTGGGCACGTGCTGGCCACTAGAGAACATCCACTCAGCACCGGCACATCAGAAAAGGCCTTTATACACGTGCTGGCAGGCAGACACTGGATACAGCTGATGCTGCGCTGAGCTTTGGGGTATGCTGTTATATCTGGGCCTGGGACCCTGAGCCTACAAATGTGTCTGTGCCCATTTCCCCCGGTCTTATTTTGTGGTAAGGGGTTTCACCACCAGCAAGATGCCTCTCTGTAACACTAGGGCCCCCTGCGAGCACTTCAGTTTCCCCTCGCAGGCCAAACAGCTCTGCAAGGCTTGATGGATTTGTGCTTGCAAAGGGCTTTCAAGACCCATGAACAAAAGACACTACCAGGACAATAACTACGTGCAAGCTACCTCCTGAGCCTTCCCACACTGTGGGACCATGGGTGTCCCCAGGCGTTGCGTTCCACCCCAGAGACGGCCGCCTTTCAGCGACAGGCTTTGTAAAAGTGCTACAGAGGCATAAGTAATGGGGACTGTTTCACTCTTTATTCCCTTGTTTTCTTTTGAAAAGCAAAAAAGGCTGCCGGGGCCAGGGGGGGAACCAGCTTCTTCATGCTGCAATGCATGAGCTCAGATTCCCTTCCACAGCCAGCTCTTGATCCTGGCCTGTTTTGTGTCTTGAAATGTGTTTTCCTGCTTCCCCGAGAGACAATGCGGCCGCCCCAAATGCCAGCCGGCCCTCCTTCCCATTCATGCTGCATCCAGAGTCTTAAGCTCTCGTGTGCCCTTAGTAAATCCCCTTTGCCTTGGTTCCCCAAGCAAGCGGATGCTTACAATGATGTCTCTCATCATTGTACCGACGAGGTCCATCACCCACAGCCAGAGTCCTCAGATGGGCTTTGCAGCTGGCCCCAGATACGCCCCTGAGGACAAAGCCCTCCGACTGTGCTGGACTTACACCAAGCTCCAAATTGGCTCCTTAGTATTGCCTTTAATCCCCCCAGCTTCATTTTCTGCTCATGCAACCTCTTCCCATGGCTGTCCCTAGAGTCTCCTTCCTAGGAGCATCCCATTACCTCGGAGCCCGGGTCCCCTTCTCTCCCACAGTCACAACACAAATTATCTTGTCTCCAGAAATGTGACTTTGGAGTATTTTTAGGCCTCATTTATATTCCCCCTCCCCGGGTCTTGGCAGAGGAGTTGGTGCCGTGTTCGGCAGCCACCGCGGTGCGTCTTTGATTCACGGCTGCTCTTCTCCCCTGATGAATGAGCCTAAGCCGCAAATGCATCAAGGATTGCATTAATATTAATCGCAGGATTGTGTCTGATGCCTTCCCCATCACCTAATGTGACCTCCTCTTCAGAAACACGAGTGCCTGAGAGCTTTTAAAGGGAGAGCAGCAGCTGGGAGGAATGTCAAACCCTCCCCAAACCTGCTCACAGAATTGGGGAGTGGGGGGTGGATGGAGATCAGCCTAGGGGCAAACTGTGGGGGGTGTCCAAGGCAGGGCAAGCTGCCCCAATGTGCCATTGCAGCGCAAGAGAGCAAAATCACTGTAACGCTAACCCTGAATGAAACAGGGTTAAAGCTGCAATGGTTTTTCTATACTTAGGCAGATGTAACAGGCCATAGGAAGTTAGGGCTAGAGGGGAGCTAGTCCATGCCCCTGGTCCAAGCAGGACCAGCCCTGACTATATCATCCCAGCCAGGGCTGTGTCAAGCAGGGCCTTATGTCGATGGATGTTACATCGGCACAACTTACCCAGCCTGGGATACGGGTGGAATCATCGCCTCTGTCTACCCGCGCAGGGGCATCGGTGTTATTCAATAGGGGGGGAAACTAAGGAAGTTTCCCGGCAAGGATCCCCAAGAAAGCAAGGGAAAGAGGCACAGCCAGGGCATCTGCAGGACCCCTGGCATCTTTCATGAGGGGCAAGGGCTCCCTTTCTCCTGCTGTGTAGCCCCTGCAGCTGCAGGAACAGTCTTATGCCGTGACCCTCAGCTGCAAGGAAAGCTTCCCCCCCATCCTGTATGCACAGGGCTCACCTCACCCGTCTCCCACCGGTGGTCCCTGGAAGCACCAGGTAGAGCAGGGAAAGGACCCCAGTGCAGGACGTTGGAGGAGCTGGCGCAGCAGGACACCGGGCAGCCCCACAAGTCCTCAGGTTCACAGCCAGGGACCCACATCCCCCCGCCGCCCTGGCCTTACTCCCTCTGCACAACCCCATACCTCCCAAGCCGGGTCCTTGGCTTCTGGATCCTCTACCTTTCCTGGTGGAGGAGGGGGCTGCTCTCCATAGACCCAGTCCCCCTTCCCCACCCCACGTGGTCTGCCGTCATCGCTGACAGCAGAAGGAATGAGGCGTGGGCTGTCCAGGGTGTGATCTCCTGCAAGCTGCCCCTGCCCTAGCAGCAGCTCCCATATTCCTCAAGCCACCTCACAATCTTCCCTGGACTTCTCACTACTTGGGAGGTAGTGCTAACCCCCCTTTGTAACCTAGAGGCACCCAGAAGCTAAGTGACTTGCCCAAGGTCATGCAGCAAGGCTGTGGCAGAGGCCTCCAAGCTGGTGCCCAAACCACTGGCCCCTTCCACTTCCCCATCCAGCACACGTATACTATGGCTGGATACCCATCTCCCCCTTGTCCTGCTATGTGGCATCACCAGAAGGCATCGAGCAGTAATTATTCCAGGAAGTTCAATGCCATTTCCACGATGAGGGTCCTGCCCCACCTGCCCCCTTGATCCGGCCATTCTGGGCTCGGATATCATGGCAGCACGCAGGTCCACCTGCCACCTGCCTTCCCTGGGCCCCAGCTTGTAGGGGATCCGCCAGCACCCCTTCCCCGCGTACCGCTCTCTCTCTCGCATCTCCCCAGGAAGCCCAGTTTCACACTGGGTTCAAATTACGCCCCGCTCCTCCCACCCCGGGGATAAGACAAAAGCTTCACCCCCCGGTTTCCTGAGAGAGAACCAGAGCTGTGCGGCAAAGAGACTTGCCCAAGGCTGTGCGACCCGTCAGTGGCAGCAGACCCCGCACATCATTGTCGATTATGGTTTCGTGATGCGGCCGGGGGTCAGACTCGATGACCCCCAGCTCTGACCCAAATACCTATGACTCTATGAACCGTGGTGGGTGAGCCTGGAAGGGGTGAAGGGGATAGGCATATCTGAAGGGCAATGGCAGAGAGGATGGAGCTGGGCTTTTCTCTCTGCTGGTGGGAGACACAACTAGGAGCAACGGCCTCAAGTTGCAGCAGGGGAGATGGAGGCTAGAGATGCAGCGGGACTCTCTCAGTCAGGCATCGGACTGCACACCTAGAGGAGCTGCGGCATCCCCATCAGTGGAAGTTTTCAAAAGCAATTTGGACAGGTTAGGGTCAGGGGTGCTCCTGCCTTGAGCAGGGGCTGGACTGGGCGATGGTGTGAGGTCCCCTCCAGCCCGACTTCCCTATGATCCTATGATGCCCCCCTGGGGTGATCCACGCTCGGGGTCCCCCTCCGCCTTTCTGCCGAGCCAGCAGCACAAAAGCCAAGGTGTCACCTTTCCCCATCCTCCCGGACCAGACCCTGGGAGCCGGTCCTCGACTCCCAGAGGTCTTTTCAACAAGAAAAAGGCTATGAGATAAACTGCTTGTTTGAAGCTCTTGCAAGGGGAGGCTCAGCGCACATTTGAACACCAAAGCTGGCACTGGGGGGCATGGGGGGTGGGGGTGAAGGGGCTAGAGAGGAAAATATCATCCCAGGAGCTTCTTTGCAGAAGAGGTCTCTAGGAAAACAACTTTGCCTCGGCAGCACCAACCTGCACAACTCTGCGACCGAGACAAACCCCTCCACCAGCCGCTCGGCTTCTCACTGGGCACGAAGCACTGTCCCCCCTCCCCCCGCTCCCTTCCCCAAACCTGATTTATTGGTGGCGTCCATCTGCCCCCAGCTGCATCATACCCGGCAAGAGCAAAGCGCTCACCCTTTGTAGCCGCGGAGAGAAGCTGGGCCGTGTCACTCCGTACCCAGCACCGGGGGGGACATTTCCATCTCAGTGCCTTCCCCGCTGCACAATGCCTTTTGCACAGCGCTGAGCCCCGCGGGAGCAGCTGTCAGGGGCTCAGCAACACGCTGCCCGCTCCGGCGTCTCATCGGGATGTATTAAGCGTAACCCTTTCCCAAGGAAAGACAAAGGTCTTTCTTCCCCGTCTCCCCACCGCTCAGTCCCGCCAAGGACGCAATGTGCTGCCAGCACAAATAGCTTGGAGATGCTGAGCCTATACATAGCGCACACCTGGGCTCCCTTGCGAGCCCACAGCTCACAGGCAGCATCCTCTGCCCTTTACAAGTTTAAACACCCAGCTACGGGCACAGCAGAGGCTCCTGTTAGTCCCTGCTTGGATACTGTAAAGCCACGACCTTGGTCTTGCCTCTCACCTGCCAAGCAAGGGGTGCAGCTGAACACGGGACCCCCAACTTTCCAGCAGGAGCCCTTTGCTCTCTTTCACTGCCGTGAGCATCACCGGGGGAAGCTGTCACACCTGGACATGGGACCCTAGGAAACCCTCCCTGGTGTCCCCACCCTGAGAGCAGGGAGCTCCTTCAGCTTGACACCTATACCACTTAAGATTACAAGAGAGACTTCGCTGGGAAGCCTACCGCACGCTGCTCGCTCTACAAGCCAGGCTTTACGGCTGTTAGGAAGGGAAGGACGAAGAACAGTACCTCCGGTGACGTGGATTATTTTCCAGGACCACGCGGGGCTCACGACGGCAGAGAAAACCGAGCCCCCCAGTAAGGCCATGGCAGGCCGCTACTCGGACCGACGGGGCCGCAACGCCCTTGCCACACGCGACAGCATCTCCGGCAAAGAGATGCTGGAGCAGCGATGGGAGGAGAGAAGAGAGGAGCTCCTCCGGAGGCCAGCTCCACCAGGACAGCTTGAAATAACTACGCCAGCTTGCGCTGTGCTGAGTCACTCGGGCAGCCCAGAGGCGAGCAGAGGCTGGGCTCGTGCCGGTCCGCTTCGGGACGCTGGCAGCACGATCCGTCTGCGGGGGCTGCCAGCTTTCCGAGGTCCCGGCGTGGCTCGGGGCCTGGATGCCCGGGAGGGAAAGCAAAGCCTGCTCCTGTTGGAATGAGCGCAGCGTTCACGGCAGAGGCGGAGAGAGCCGGCAAGCAGCGGGCAAGCTGCCCGCAGGCAGCCTGCGGCTGCCGTTCAGCTCTGGGCGGGGGTGCCCAGGCTGTCGTCCGCATTTGGGGATGCACCTCGGGCCTGACAGTAGCATGGCCACATCCCTCGTGCCTGACCTGCAGAGTCCCAAGTCACCACAAGTCATCACCCGCCCCCCAAGCTTTACCAATGGTCCCCAATCCTGACCTGCAGGGCTCCTGAACCAACCCAAGTACCCCCCAAAAAACTATCAACGCCCCTCCATCCTAACCTGCACGCCCTACCCCCATCTCTCTGCCCACTGCTACTCCAGACCTCCCATGCACCCCGTGCTCCTGGTCTGCAGCCCCCTGTGCCACACCAGTCTGGACCTCCCCGAGGGCTGCAGTCTCCAATAGGCACGGGAGAAGCGGGGAAGAAACCCCGAATTCGTGGACGATTCATGTAAAGCAGTTTTTCTGTTGCAAAGAACTCAGACAGACCTCAGCTACGGATTCCTAATTGAAATCCCTGGGTTTATCTTGCAAATCATGTTTGCCCACCTAACAGGGCTAACATTGTATGGTCTCTCACAGCACCCTTCAGAGGATCTCCAAGCACCCGGGTTGAGACTCACTGGTGTAGACTGTTACCCCCCACAATTTTAGCTCCTGGGGAAACCAAGGCAGGGCAGCACGACCCAGCTCGTCATCCACAAAGGTAGCCAGCAATTCATCACTCCCTATTAAACAGCTGATAGCAGCATCCAGCCCCCACGCCACAATCAGGCAATGATAGCGTGCAATTTATAAGGCATAATTCGATCTCCTGGTAGAGGGGCCGGAAAGGGAGAGGCAGACAATGCTCCCCCCAGCAGCACTGCTCCATGTAAACCCAGGTGATTTAATCTCTCTTGATAAACCCAGCTGCTATTTTCCACCCTCCCCTTCCAGATCCTGCACAATCATTACGTTACCACACAGCAAGTTACAGCTGTGCTTGTGCCAGCAGCAAAAAAAAAACCTAAGAGGGACCTTTTGCTTTGCTGCTGGACCTCAGAGAAAGTTGATCTAATAGGGGATAATTATAGTAATTTCCATGGAGCTAGTCCCACTTGCAACTTTTGTTTACTACCTTGATGCTTCTGCAAACTATTGCTCCTTTTATTATGAACACGGACAATGTGCTTTAGTAAGCCACAGCCGGCCAGGTGCTTCGTGACGTGCTGCGGCCCCCTTGGGTGATGGATGAGCTGTGCTCATGACCAAAGCCGTGTCTTCCAGGCCAGGTTTGGGAAAAAATGATGCTTCCTTTCTGGAGGGAAAAGGGAGAGATCATCCGGTCTGAACGACAGATCTGCCGTGCCAATGCCAGAGCGTGGCCTCCTGCCACCTCCCTGAAAGCCCACCTGCTTAGAAGACCTGGCCTCAGACTCATTCCTCTTGTCTTCTTCAGGATCTGCTTCAAATCTGTCCTCTCACCTCCATGACCCTGCTGTACTGGGAAACAGGACCTGGGAGGAAAGGGCTGGAAGAGCTGGGACTGTTTAGTCTGCAGCAGACAGCTGGATAACAAGTCTTCCAGCCCGAGGAGGACTGGATATCAGCAGGGAACAGATGCATCAAGGCAGGACTCCCCGGCTGAGCCGGGATGTCATGGGCATCGTCCAGGGGTTCATCCCTACCCCCATGAAGCACTAGAAAAGGGACCACCTTGAGCTGGATGTGGAGCAGATCCCATGACAAGCGCTGAGCATGGTCCAAAGACGTCCAGGCATCACCCAGGAAGAACAGGTGTCAGGGCTGCTTCCTCCCAAATCCCGAGCCTCAAACTTAGCTGGGATCCAGATTTGAGAAGAGTTATAGAGAAGTCAGGCTGGAAGGGACCAGTCCCCTGCCTCAGCCCTGTCCAAACCAGCCCAGACAAATCCATCATCTAAACTCTTCAAAAAAGTACTGTCAGTCCTAACACAGCAGCAGACATCACACCCAAGCCTGCCCCAGGGAAGGCAGGAGAACCACAGCACCCAGCGTCCTGCTTCCCCAACAAGCTGTTAATACATGCCCAAGAGATCCCAGGCAGAGGCCGTGCCCCCAGTATAGAGGAAGGCAACCCCCACCCAGCCCATACCAATCTGACCCTAGGGAAAATCCCTTCCTGACCCCAAATGCAGCCTCCATCTGACCCTGAGCACAGGGGCAGGACCCTCTTGCTTTGGTCCCAGCAGAAGCATTGGCACAGACTGGTCCCTGTCCCCAGCCTGAGCTGTATCCAACACCCAGCTCCTCTGGGAGAGACTTAAAACCCCCTGACGTATGGAGGAGAAAGGGGCTGGGGGCAACCAGCAAAGCCCAGAAACCGGGGATATCCCCATAGCAAAGTACAGACATGGTGCTGCATAAATCACCCCAACCAGTGGCTGCCCATCACCTCCAGCAATGGAGAGTCCTTACGTTCCCTGGGCATCTGTTTTTCTGCTTCCCTGACAGTGAAGAAGTTTTTTCCTGAGATCCAACCTAAACCAACCTACGTTGCTGCAGCTCCAGGCCACCGGTCCCCATCCTACTCTCTGCAGCGATCTGCAGCAAAATGCTCTTTTGCCTGGACGCAAAGTCACAAAAGAGGCTGAGGAGGAGCAAGATGAGCCACTGGCTCTTTGCATTAAAGGTCATTTAGATGCAAGGTGGAATAGGACCAGGTGTAGACACCGAATACAGGGAGGAGGATCCAGCCCTGGGTCTGCAGCCCAGCATCGCAACAGTCATGCAGTGGCAAAGGGATGAAGGAAGGACTAAATCAGGCGCAAGGCTGTGACACGGCGAAGTAGCAGACACCGGGCCGGGGAGAAGCACAGCTGCTTCCAACTTGCACCTGCCGCCTGGGGCTCCTGAGAGTGACACTGGGAGGAGAGGGGGAGCAGGTGGAAAACAAGCCAAACCAATTACCATGGCTGGGCCTCAGCACCGCGATCTGCATTAGAAGATCATCAGAGAGACAAAAAACAGGGTCAGGAAGGCAACATGTTTAAAGGAGAGGAAACCTGACATGGGAGACTGGCAAGCCAGAGGGAGAGGCCCAATACTGTTGTCTCTGCAGCTATCTGGAGGAAGCCGGGAAGTGACAAGCAAGGGAAACAGAAGTGAAAACATAGGATGAAGCATCCTTGGGCGCACAAGAGCAAGTCTGTCGGCAGAACCAGCTGCCTGGAGAACGAAGCAACCCCATGCAGCAAGACAGTCGTGACTGGGCTAGCCCCACTTCCCCGCGAAGGGTTCAAGGCAGTGAAATGCACCCTGCTACATGCATAGGAGGGGACTGGACTAGAGACCCTGCCACTCGCACCCACGCACTGAAATGACCCGGGCAGATCATTCCCACCGCAGAGGAGCGTGCGAGGGAGCCTCCAAGAGATGCATCTCACCCAGTCCTGCTCCGTCCAGCAGACACCAGGGCCAGGCTTCCCAATGGCATGCATACAAAACCCTCAGGGAATCAGAGAATCATAGAAAATGAGAGTTGAAGGAACCTCAGGAGGTCACTTGTACTCCAGCCCCTTGCTCCAAGCAGCACCAGCGCCAACTACATCATCCCTGACAAGCTGGGCCATAAAAACCTCCAAGGATGGAGATCCCATCACCTCTCCTGGTAACTCATTCCAGCGCTTCACCACCCTCCTAGTGAGAAAGTTATTTTCTAATATCCAACGTCAACTTCCCTTGCTTCAGCTTGAGCCCATTGCTCCTTGTCCTGTCGTCTGCCCCACAGAGACCAGTCCAGCTCCATCCTCTTTGCAGTCCCCCGTCAGGGAGGTGACGGCTGCTATTCAATCCCCCTCGGTCTTCTCTTCTGCAGACTAAATCAGCCCAGTTCCCTCAGCCTCTCCTCACAAGTCCTGTCCCCCAGCCCCACAACCATTTCCATTGCCCTCCGCTGGCACCTTGAGTCCAAAGAAGTTATACCCGCTGAGGCAGTGGTTGTTAAGTCAGCAGAGCATGGCCAAATCTACAGCAGCTTCAAGCACCGGCTCTCGGCTCAAAGCGAGCAGAGCAAAAAGGCTGGGTTGTATTCCAGCAAGAGACATAAAAGCCGTGCAGGCAGCAGGCACCCAGCTAAGGTGCCCAACTAGCGCCCAGGAAGATAATGGCATCTGTGACAGTGGACCAGTCAACTGAAAACGATTCTCAAATCCAAACTCCAGCGCTGGACGGCTCATCCACGCTTGGCCTCGCAGCCTACGTTCATTCGTCTCTCACCTCCCGCTTTTAATTGCTCCATGCGCATAAACCCTGCATGAAGCAGCTCATTACTGGGTCAGAGTTTTCCCAGCTCTGTCCATAAAGCACAAAAGGCACCTCAAACTGATGGCAATTAATCCCGAAAAATATTCATTAAACCGCATACCCCGTGAAGGTCACCGCTCCGGCTCTGGCCAGAAAAGCGATGCCTAAAGCCAGGCGATGTTATCAGCCGCGCCAGCGTTGCCTGTAACTGAATTAGAGCCTTTTCCTAAATCCGCTTAGTGGAATCGAGTTCACGCATTTGATGAGGGGCTTTGGCAAAAGCCAAGCGCCAAATAAATCAGCACTTTCCTTCGTTTCCTGTCGACTTCCTCAGCAGTTTAGTTCCCCAGGGACGAGGCGGGCAGCGGGAGCTACAAGGTGATGCCTTTCCAGGCCGCGCTAGACGAGTTGCTGAACGATATTGGGATGGATCGCTGAATCGTGTCAGACACCTTATGTGTAGCAGGGGCCGGAGATTGTGCCCAGGCCCTAGGGAGGGAGGACCACAATAGCAATTCAAAAAACCAGGCATCTGTTCCTACCTTTGCCACCTGCTGTACCACCATGGTCAAGTCACTTCACTGCTCTGTGCCTCGGTTTACCCATTTGTAAAATGGGGCTAGTGATGTTTCCCCCTCCTTTGTAAAGGCCTTTGAGAACAAATGATGACAAGTGCTATAGAAGCACTAACTATTCTTACCACCCTGCTATTACAGCATCCCATCCAGCAAAACAGCTAACTTGCCACCTAGGTGCTGGCTACACAAGGCCCCTTGCTGCGTGGCTAGCTATTTATTAGGACAGATTCACCATAATGCACGTGAGGCTGAATTCAAAACTCCCCTGCCACTCAGTCATTACAGGCCATGCACAGCTCCTCATTAATGGCAGTCCCTGACCTTCCAAAATGGCCTTGATTTTAGAACGATGATTTATTTTTCCTTGCTAATCTGGACTAATCTGCTGGTGTCCTTCTTTAAGGACAGTGATTTCGAAAGTGGAAATCATTCCTGATTTTAAAAAGAAATGATTAACACGTTGGTTATGGTTACTCCATTGGTGATGGTTAGTTTTCACCTACCGCTGGGTAAGTGGAGATGCACAGGCACAGTGCAGCTAAGCCCCCATGCTGCTTTATCTCATGGTAACATGTTCATTTGCCCAGGCCCCTTCCTTTATCCTCCAGGGTCTTACGTTGGCTTCATATTGGCACCATTTCATGCCAGCAGAAGGTCCGGCTCAACTGCATTTGGATGAATTACGTGGGAAAACCTATGACACTTCTACCGTACCCAATGGGTTTAAGTCTTGTGGGATCTACAGGACGGTCCTGTGAGCCATTACCCATTATGGAAACATGAGAGCTACTGATAGGAAGAAAATCAAGTACCGTGTAATTCCCAAACATGCGCCGGCTCCTAATATTACCCTCTTTGCATAGGATTCCTGCCAACACCTCTGGTCCAAAGCTGAGCCAGTCTATGTGCCCCTCTCATTCCTGCTGTTGCTGAGGTTTACTCTCAGTCTTCTTCCCGTGTATTGAGCTGCTTTTGGGCATTCAAGCAGTCAAGCACAGAGCAAGCTGATGGCTCATTCAGAAAAGCATGTAATCATAGAAAATGAGGGTTGAAGGGACCTCAGGAGGTCACATCTCATCCAACCCCCTGCTCCAAGCAGGAGCAGCCCCTAGTACATCATCCCAGCCAGGGCTTTGTCTACCTGGGTCTTCAAAACCTCCAAGGATGGAGAGTCTACCACCTCTCTGGGAAGCCTGTTCCAGTGCTTTCCTACCCTCCTCATGAAAGTTTTTCCTGATATTGAACCTCAACTTTTGTTGCTGCAACTTAAGCCCATTGCTCCCTGCTGCATGCTGCATGTTAGGCACTGGCTGGGTACTTACAATACAGTGCAAACAGCCCCCAGGCCCCAAAGACCCTATAATCCATGAAGCCAAGTAGAGGAGGAAGGTGGGTAACCCAATGGCAGGAAGGGGTCTGTTTCTTTTGGATGATGGATTGGTCTGAGCTGGTTGGGTCGGGATGATCCTGGTTCGGGCAGGGGGCTGGACTAGATGTAACGTCTGGAGCCCCCTTCCAGCCCTACTTCTCTGTCATTCTCCAAGTCTTGTGGGTACTGCCATGCAGAGATGGGGTGCTGGAAAATGAGCACAGTCTAGTGCAGAAGGACATAAGAAAACTACCGGAGAAGGAAGGAGAAAATGGTGCCTGGAGGCTGACTCGGCAGGCTGAAAATTAAGGGACTGTACAAAACCTCCAACTTCCGCACAAGTCAGCTCAGCCTATTCCTCATAGAGAAGATATTGGCTTCTCTGGTCCTCTGTTTTCCCGGCAATAACAACTACGGATGTCCCCGTCTGCAAGGCTTCGGAGTTTAACCCAATTAGGTTTGCCACATCTTAAACGTGTCACTACTAGCAAAGCAAAGCACCGGGCAGAGGAGAACGTGGGGAAACCTCGGGCTCTGTTACAGAAGTGGAAGGATGGCTGGAAATTGTACACAAACCTGCAGGCCAAGGTTCACATCGGCCATAAAATTTTACAGGGCAGCAGTTAAGTCATGGCAAATGGGTTCAATCTCGAACAGGTCAACACAACATTAACTGCACTGGTGGGGAGGGGAAGTTGGCGATACAGCATTACCACTGGCAGCGAGACTCTGAGCTGCTTTATCTTCTGCAGAAGCAGCTTCATTTCCAGGCAAAGCATGGAGAAGCGATGACCTACTCAGCTCTGCAGCAAAGAGGCGGCCATTATGGCCCTGACCGCTGGCTTTTGAGCAGCACCCAGCACTGATACGGAGGTCAGCAAGGCCAGTTGCAGATGGGAGCCCAACGGGAGGGGGTCTGTCTGTGTTTGGGACAGGTATGCAATGGCAGAGAGGAGCTTCTATGGGGATTTCCATAGCAGCATAGAGTGCGCACAATGCTGCCACTCGAATGAATGAAAAAAAAATACAGGCACAACAAAATATCACCTCTTTCCTCCTGGTTCTAGTTGAGAAGGGGCATGGCGTCCGATGTAGGCTCTCCAGCTGTCACCAGGGAAATGAGCCAGTCACCATGTGGGTCATAATTACACTGATGCAATTCATCTGCTCCTGCATTTGCTCTGAAATGGGCTGATATCACTCCTAATGAATAAGGACAGAATGGCCATGTACTGGATCAGACCCCCAGGGCATCTTGCCCAGTGTCCTGGGTCACACGGCAGCAGAGAGCGGAGGCTGAAAGGGAGAGTGAACGGGGTCTGACCAGGGTTTTCCCCCAGTTTCTCCCTCCCTTGTGCCCTCGGGCATCGAAGGTCCAGGCAGGTCTGATGCAGAGGCTGTGCCTCCCACCCCATGCTCAATAGTGACCGATGCCCCTTTCCTCCAAGCACATGTCCAGTCCCTTGGCCGAACTCTCAGCTTCCACCACAACTTGTGGCAATGAGCTCCACCCTTTAATTACAAGCTGTGCAATTAAAAAAAAAAAAGATGAATCTGTTATGAAAGGTCCTATGGCTGCCATTTTCAACCTTTTTTCATTTGCGGACCCCTTTGGAGATTTCAAATGGCGGCACAGACCTCTTTGACTTGGCTGTGTGGGTATTCACATACTTTTGATTGATCGGAGTCATCTTTTACAGACCCGTTAGACATAATCTGCAGCCCCCCAGGGGTGCGTGGACAACCACAGCTTGAAAACCACTGTCCTATGGGATTTCATAGAAATCCTATCCCTGCCAGAGAGCTCTATGGAGGTGGTTCAAGGTGTCACAATCATTCCTTAAATACTCACACATGAGGTGATGGAAACCTTCATAACGACACAGCTTGTAAGAATGCACTTGAACTTGGGCTGGACATTCAAAATCAGCTCGGACCCATCTCTTCATCTCTCAGCCCCGCGCCCCATTCCCGGGCACTGAGTTAAAGTGGTTTGCTCACAGCCAACCACCTGTGCCCCAGACAGGTGGAAAAGCCCAGTGGGTTTCCCCGGCTATTCATAATCGTCTCTTCAGGGTGCTGTAGAGCACTGCCAAAGCCAGACTTAGAAGCCAGAGGGATTGATGTGTGCAGTTCCATTCGTGGTAAGTGTTTCCAATGCCCTAGCAGGCATACCTCTATAGCAATCCCACTCCCCCATCCCAGCAGCTGCCAGACAGCTGCCAAAAAAACAATGATCTAAACCAATGAGAAACATTACGATCCATTTTTAGCTTCCTCTGGCATTTTCCACTCACAAAGAGCTCTGCTGAGGAGAGACAAATTCCTCCTCTCCATTTCACAGATGGAAAAACTGAGGCGCAGAGACGCGATACGCCTCACCTGGCATCACACATCAGGAGCAAAACTCAGAGTGGACTAAGAGCTTACCTGGGTACTTGCCTAGGGCAGGCCCCTGCCACGCTCCTCGGTGCAAATGCTGACATGCAGTCTTGGTAGCTAGAAATTAAGCCCCTCGCTCCAAATTTAAGACGCCCTCAGCAAACAGCCTGGCTTTAAGAGGCGCAGGACATGCACTGCTCCCACTAAACGTGAATAAGGGCGCTGAGGACCCTGCAGGACTAGACATCAGGGGGACACCCCGTGACAGCAGAGCTGGCTCTGTAAATCCCATTCCCGGCATCCCAGAGAGGCAGAGAAAAAGCCCAGATATCGGTCATCACTGTCCGTGTTTGCTCCAAATCCCAGAAGCCTTCAGTACGGGGGGGCTGGGTGCTGCTTGTCCTCCCGATCCTGGCACTGGAGCTGCTGCCGGTGTTTGGAAGAGAAACACGCTTTCTTTTAAGACGCCTGCGTGGGGGGGAAGCAAAAGGCTACGGGGGACCGTGACTGCGGCTCCAGCTGCACAAACAAAGGACCGAATTACAGGGTCTATTACACTGCACGCAAGAAAGGTGAGACGTGGCTCACAACTTGGCCTGCGACATAATAACACCCTTTGCCTTTCACATTTGGAGCACTCTGGCGCAGCTGCATCGTCACCAATGTTTCATCTGCTAGGATTAATTTTTTTTTTATTTCCTTCTGTGCATGATCAGCTGCACAAAGCTGGCAGGAGAGACCATATGCTCCAAGCTGATCTTCACTCCCAAATCCAAGCAGACTTTGGATCTGATAAATCCAAATCTGGCCTGGACGGGCTAGATTTATTTCTGTGTTGTCTCCCCGCTGAAAACCTGCAGCAATGACGAGGGAGTGGGTGAGAGAGATGTTCATGTCAGAGCACAGATGCATAGAAATGTCCTTCCTGCCCAAGTGCATGGGGGCTGGACCTGATGATCCGCAAGGTCCCTTCCAGCCCGAACATCTACGAAAATACAAAACTATGAAATCCTAGCAAAGTTGGGCTGGAAGAGACCTCCAAAGGTCATGCTCCAAAGGTCCACTCCCCTGCCAGAGGCAGGAGCAGCCCCATCCAAAGCATCCTATATGATTTGGACAGGAATGATCCCTTGTATAATGTGATTTTACAAGGGAGGTTGTTTGAAGCTTATTGTGGGCACAATCCAGAAGAGGTCTCAGTACCCCCATACCCACTGGCTCGCATCACTATGAACCACGCTGGTCTTGATCAGCCCTCGGCTCATATAAAACTCCGGGGCACTCGTGATACCAAGTCATCAGAGGTTCTTTAAATCCAACCCACGTCATCTGTCTCCCATGGTCTGGGTCCTCAGTGGGCATAAATCCTCAGAAACCATCAATGTATGTCAGTCTGCACCCGCTGAGGATTGGGCCTTACCTTCTTTACACTCAGCGGCTCGGCCCAGCCCGCAGCATTGACAACACTGCCCACCAAGGTGAAAAACAGCCAGATTAATATTTAATGGTGGTATAAGCTCTAAGGCAAACCTGGAGCTAGAGGAGTTAAAAGCCTGTAAAGTTCGGTGGATGGCAGCAGGGAGCATCACAATACTTGGAAAGACGATGCACAAAAACCCGTGCATAGGTTAAGAAAAGCACGGAGCACAGTACAACCCAAACCTGGCGACTGCCTGGGGAGCCACGTAGCAATGCTGTCATATGAAATAAGTTCATTAAACAGAAGAACATCTTGCATGCAAAAGCCGGTCTAGCTTTATCCCAACCCTGCAGTTGGGCCAACAAAAGAGATCGCCCACAGAAATCCTTGCCTCCGTTAATCAGCAAATGGTACGGTGCATGGCATCAAATGGGATTGATCACGCGTGGGCGATGATGTGGGCTGGATGGAAGCACTTTTAATGTAGAAAAAGAGTAGGGCAGAAGTGCTCTTTGGATCTGTGTTTCCCTTTGCCCTGTCCTTGTTCCTGTTGCCAGCCAGTCTGATCACCGGACCGATTGCAGGAATAAAGGCGACAGTGAGTTTACGCTCCCCAAAGACCTGCTGCATGCTTATTCGAACCGTAGGACCTAGGGGGTCCTTGGAAGCACCCCCCAGGGACCGCAAGGGCCCTTGCACACCCAGCTAAACTCCTTGTTCAGGACACGGGTCCGCACTGGGAGGTTCTCGTTATGTTCCTGCCAGCCTGGGACAGCCAGTCCCTAAAGCCGAGGGACCGGTCTTGGGGAATTTCGCTTCTCGGTGGCTGCACTGCATAGCAAATGGCCGAACGAAGCAAAGAGCCTCAGCATCAGGAAATGTAAGTGTGCTGGATAGGACCAGGAGTGCAAACGGAGCCCAGTGGGATGGGGGACAGAGCCGAGGTATATAGTGGGGGTCAAGGCTACAGTGGGGGACACAGCCAGCATAGCTCCAGCAGGAAGCAAGAGGCAAGAAACCTTGGCCACGCACAAGCCCTGGGCCAAAGGTGTTATTCTGGGCAGAAACACAGAGGCTCAAATGACAGAGGACAGCAGGGACGTGTTTGGCAGGGGCCCCAGGGGCCAGTCGCCTTGCACATTCCTCGAATACCAGCTGCACTTGCAGCATCTCTGGATATAGCTCCCCTAATACAGAGCTGGCGTAAGTCTCCAGGCATGGAGTCCTCTCCTGCACTCGGCTTGCCAAACACAGCCGGGCACCATGCAGCACAACCCCCTTAGGAGGAATCCCCAGGGGAGCAGGAGAAAAGTTCATTAAAGGGGGTGTTCGCTATAACAGGGTTAGCCGATTCCCAGGTCAAATCTCCCGATTAGCACAGGAGCTTTAGGTTGGATATTAAGAAAAGCTCTCTCACTAGGAGGGTAGTCAAGCACTGGAACAGGCTCCCCAGAGAGGTGGTGGACTCTCCATCCTTGGAGGTTTTGAAGACCCAGGGAGACAAAGCCTTGGCTGGGATGATGGAGTTGGGGCTGGTCCTGCTCGGAGCAGGGGGTTGAGCCCCCGAGGTTCCTTCAACCCTCCTTGTCTATGATGTGTGATTCTGCAGCATAGGAATGAACCCATCCGGTTCTCGCTGCTGGGAGAGTTAAAAGCAGGCGTTTGCTATGAACTGGGCTCGTTACCACAATGTCGTTCTGTGCATTTACAGAAGACAACTACAAAAGCTTTTATAAAGCAGAGCACAAGACCTTCCCTGCATGTTATCCACCCAGATCTTCTATGATGTTTTTAATCAAAATCATCCAATGTTTTCCTTATTTAGATCCCCCCCTCCAAAAAAAAACACAAAAAAAAACAGGTGTTTTGAATAAAGAAAAAGCTGGCTGCAAAGAGACAAAGAAAATCCGGCTCCAAGCCAGCGGCGCAGAAATAGCCCCGACACTTCAACTGCTGCAAAACCACATCCTGCCTCTCCGCCAGCTGTCGCAGGGAGGTCAAAAGCCTCTGACCCCAGAGTCCAGTAGCCTGCAGGAGAAGCGCGACAGCAACAGCTCCATTTAAACAGGAGGGGAGCCAGGAAGGCTCTGTTCTCCATGGCTGCACCCCCTTACCATGCAACTGTGCCGCAGAGGCCAGGCTAATGCAGGCAGGATCTAGCAGTGCTCATTTAGGCTCTGTTTGCACTGCAGGAAAAGCCCCAATTCTGCAAAACCAGGGAATGATGACATTTGTTGCCCAACCGGCTGCAAAATAGTGTAATGGCCACTATAAGGGTGTAACAGCCATGGTTCCCAGACCCTGCACTGCGCCCTGGCAAGAAGGCAGTTTTTTCCTTGGGGTGTTGTCACATCCTGACTCTAGGATCCATCAGGACATCCTGGTCCTTAACCAAAGCTGTCATTTGGGCTCTGAGCATGCCATGCATCTGCGGGAAGCATCCCGCTGCTTTTCCAAACCCAGGCAATGGGTTTATGGCTCTCTTGAAAGCACTGAGGCACTAGTTGGCCTAAAGCTGAGAGCACAGATGCTTGGGGACAACTGCAGAAAGGCTCTTCAGCAACAGTTCCCCCCCACAAAGAGCTCCTGGAAGGTCACAGTAGGGCTTGATGGTCCTTTTCCTGAAGTACCAGAATTGACCTGATGATCAAAGCCAGCATTTTACACTAACCCATGGCTGGATCTGCCATCAGGGCTGCAGCTACAACACACACAGACAGACCTGGAGTTTCCCTAAACCAGCCAAGATACCAGAGCCACAACAGTACGATACGGTGGGCTTCATATCTGGGACCTGAAATCTGTGCCATCGCGGTGACCGGACCCAAGCAAGCCATGATCTCACAGCTGAAAGCTGGGACAGGTTTCATCTGTGTGCTGCCATCACGCTTCGACAGCCATGCAAACACAGCCTCCGCTCACCGTTTCCTAAGGAATCATGCGGGATCTCTGCATGTGCTGCCAGCATGAGACACGGCTCTGGGGTGCTCAGGCGAGAGGGAGCAGGGAAGGACTGAAAACCGGATGACTGCACTGTAAGGACCTGACCCTGGCTGCAGGGAGAGGCAGGGGGTCCCAGCCAGGAGTCCCCCGCCTTGCACTTCCAAGGGCACCAGGCGCATTCATGGGAGCTGCTATGTCGCACCCCTGCCCCTTTAGTGATCATTTCACACACAGGAAAACAGCTTACTGCTGCTGCTAGCAAGGGAGTTGCCCTCCAGCGCCAGAGGGAACTATTTGGGGTTAAAATCCTGCTGCTGAAAACAGTCGGGGGACTGTCTCATGCCAACAAACTCCAACTCAGGGAGTCAAAGCTGCAAGGTTCTTACTCAACACAAGCCTGTGATTCAGCCGCAAACAGATGCTAACTCACAAGTCAGCCCACACATGCTCAAACCCGGGGTCTGGGACATACTAAATATCCTGACAAACCTGGAATGAGTCACCCATTAGAAGAGAGGGCTGAATGCCCAGGGAGCCCCGTGTGGTTTCAGATATCAGGGCACCTGTCTTTGATGGGATGGGCAGAGCTGGCCTCCACTCAGGAGGATGCACAAGCCTGGAAAAGCGGGCAAACAGCACCAGGCATCGGCTGGGGAAGCTTGCCCTGGGCCAGCTAGCTCCCTGCCAGGCTCCAGGATGGTGCAGTCGGCCCCTCCTTAGCAAGAATCAACTCGCACGTCACTCATTTCAGGATCTGAGTCAGGCTTTGCACCTCTTTCCTCCTAGCTTGCCAAGCCAGACGGCTCTAGGAAATGCTCCATACCCAACCACCGCTACATTTCTGGCATCTTTATTCAGTGACACCCTGTCTGCCGGAGAGGCCAGATGGAGAGAAGCATGACTCGGACTGGCACCCAGGGATGGCAATGCAGCACCGGGTCTGGGGGTGGTGGAAAAGGCTTGTTTTTTCCTCTCTGTTGATCCAACCAGCTCTGCTAAGTGTGGAAGGCAGAGGGTCTTTCTGGTGACCAGGTACCCTGGTGACAGGCACGGGCAGCACTGAGACAGCCTTTGCCATCACCTTTGCTGCAGCTTGATCAGGGTTAATACCCATGCATCCCCTTCCACCTCATCCACGGGGCCAGATCATCCTAGAGGGAAGACATGCAACCCCAGGAGTCACCAAGGGCCACGTTTTCAAATGAAGCACCCAAATGTGCCTGGCTTGAGGCACAAGTCCACTGATCTGTGCTGGAACTGGGGACACTTGATGCCTTAGAAAACCAGGCCCTCGGCTTGGGCACTCAAAATTAACCCTTGGAAGATGCGGCCTCAACCTCCCCATGCCTGTTTCCCCATCTACACCACAGGAAGGACGACAGTCCCAAGGAAGTGCATCAGAGCTGAGCAACATACTTGAGTCCAACCCCGCAGTGCAGGGTGGCGTCGTTCCTACAGGATCAGGGACAGCAATCCCCTCCCAGCATCCCTCAGCTGCTATCCATAAAGCCTGGAGGCAGCAGCTACCCTTCCCCTGGTTAAGGACCAGGATGTCCTGGTGAATCCTAGAGTCAGGATGACGTGAATATTTAGCATGTCACACAAAGGGGAAACTGAGGCAGAGGCTGTCATGAGATGCACAGGAAGCAGAGGACACGCAGGCAGGACAAGAGAGCTCCTGGGTCCCAGTCCTAGGCCTGAACCATCTCTCTGGGGGTGTCAGAAGCACGCCCATGCAGGGACCCAAGTGCACTCCCAAGGGCCATAGGAAGGTTTTTTGGGGGCCCTATCCTCTGAAGGCCCAGACTGATCGCCATCCAGATTCACCAACAATGCTTGAGTCCAAAGTGCTCCTCCAGCTCTTCCGGTGACAAGGACCAGCTCTGCCCTTCCCTTTCCATGCCAGCCCTGCACTCTCGCCGGCCGCTTGCCTTACGGACTCAGCCACTTCCAAGGGAGCGGAGACCTGCTCCATGGGCTGATGGAGGGGGCGACGGGGACTCAGCGGGCCCCTCTGACACCAGCCGGGGACTCAGCGGGCCCCTCTGACACCAGCCGTGCCAACATGCCAGTTTCCGTGCCGCCTGGTGCCTCCATCACACCTACATGTACCGCACCACCGCCCCTACATCTACCGGTCCCAAACTGCTTAGCAGGAGGGCAGGTGATCCAAGGGGGAAGAAGCCAGAGCAGCGATGACGCTAGGAACGGCCACGCGAGAGAAGCAGATGCTCGTGGCAAATCGGATACAAACACCGCGGGGGGTGAATTCTTCGGGCCCAGCCCTGTGCTCCCCAAACATGCATCACTCTCTGCCTGGACCCCAGGCCACTCTTCCAGCTTCATGCGAGGCTGCAAAAGGAGACAAGACCAGGCTGCAAACACAGAGCACCCAAGTGCCCCTGCCCATCGCCTCAAGGAGGTACAAGCCCCATCCGGGCCAGATGAGCCGTAAGGAGCTGACCAGACCGCGGGCACAAGTGCGCGGGTGTCTGACAGAGCGGGGTAGATTCGGGGCAGGGAGCGCAGCACCCACACATTGCAAAGAGCACCGGTGTGGGGGCGGAGGAGGCCGGGAGCTGAGTTGGCACTTGTCACGCTTGGTGTCTCAGCACTTCCAGAGCAGAGGAGACAGGAAAGGCCCCCTCCCCTTGAAACAGCAAGGACAATTCAAGAGAATAACGCACGCCCCCACGCACCCGCCAGCCCCTGAAAAGGACAGAGGGAGCCCACCAAGGTCACGGAGGAAACATGCCCTGCTCGCCCATGCTTCGGCCAGCAGCCTGGTGCTGAGTGTGGAAGATAAGCCCCCAACCACAGGTCAAGCACCTAATCCTTGGACTCCTCAAGACGCAGTAAAAAGATTAAATGCTGTTGATAACCCTCTGCTTTCCTCCTGCATTTCTCTCATCCAGAGGGATCCCACCGGGCTGGCAGCCACCTGGGCCAGGCGCCTGCTGGGAGCAGCTTTCCAGCACGGCGGGGCTCCCACCCCCGTGAGGTTTCCCCCAGGGCCTGCCCTCCAGCTCCTCCTAGGGAGAGCGTCGCGGCCCCAGATTTTGGAGTGGGGGCCACTGGAAGAGGCCGAACAAGGGCCGAGGTCGCCTGGGCCAACGGTGCCAGCTGGCTCGCAGGCCCGGCCCGGCGAGCGAGTCGGCCCAGCTAGAGGGGCCGGACGCCGCGGCCCCCGGCCCGGAGCTGTGGGGAGCCGGCCGGACTGCCCCAGGCCCCCCCGGGGCGCCGGGTAAGGGCTCGCGGAGGCACGGCCGGGGAGCAAGGCGCACCTCAGCCCTGCCGCAGACGAGCCGGCCGGCGCCCCGCACGCTGAGGCGCTGACCCCGGAGGCGGGCGCAGGGGGCCCAGCGCCACGTGCTGCCCCGCCCCCGCCTTCGGCCCAGGCCCCCGGGATGAGGGGAAACCCCTCCCCGCGCCTTCGCGACGCACGTCTGCAAGCGGGCACCGCCGGCCTCATCCCCGCGGCCCCCCGCGGAAATGCCGAGGGCGCCGAGCCCCCCGCCCCCAGCCAAGGCATCCCCTCAGCAGCCGCCTCGGCGCAGGCCATCCCAGGGGATCCGCGCCCGGGACCCCCCCACTTTGCCCTCCCGCAGCGGGGGGCGAGGCCACCCCCGGGGCCGGGGCTCGAACCCGTGGTCCCCGCCGGCGCCTACCGTACATCGCGGCGCGGCGCGGCGCGGCGCGGCTCGGCTCGGCGGCGCTCCGGGCGGGGCGGGGCGGGGCGGGGCGGGGCCGGGGGGCGGGGGAGGAGGCAGCGCGGGCCCGCCCACCCGGCCCGGCGCACAGAGGAGCCCCCCCGCGCCGGGGTGCAGACCCCTCGGGGGGGGGGTGCATGGCCCAGCAGCCTGGCCCCTCCCCCCGGCCCTCCAGCGCCCCGCTGCTTTGCCCGGCCCCACCGCAGCTCCCCGGGGCCCATCCTCGCCCCCCAAGACCGGGCCTGGCTGCGAGGCCTGCCCTGCGCTGGTCAGCGGGCGCCCGCACAGCACACGGCCCTCGGGCGAGCGGGGCACCAGCCCGGGCCCTCGGCCTAGGCGACCCTCGAGTTTCTCCGCCAGCGCCCTGCCCGTCTCTGGAGCCCGCCGTCCCGCTTAATCAGGGCTTCTGCACGCCGGTGGCGGATCGCTTTCTCCCGTCGCCGCGCCGCTGAGGTGCCCGCCGCGGCCTGGGAGCAGCCCGGTCTGCCTCGCCCCGCTCAGGCCCGGGGAATCTGCACCGGTAGCAGCCACTGGGTAGCTGGCTAAGTGCTGGAGCGGGCTGGTATAACTAGACCAGTAAAGACAGCCGCTCTAAAACCGGTGTTGCAGCCAGACTGATTTCCCCCAGGCTGACCACCGTCATTCCCAGTAGGGGTACTGGGAACGGACCCCTTGTGAAAATCCAGTCCTCCCCTTTTGCTGGCGACAACCTGTCTGGGATTTGGCGGGGAGGGAAAAAATATCCTCCAGTGTGGCCAAGAGACAGCTATTCCCCCCCTTCCTCCAACACACGTCCTGTGTTTCGCCTGCAGCTGAATTCGTAGGCACACACACATATCCCCCCGTCGCCAGAAAAACCCACAGCAGCCGCAGCTCGGATGTACGGACTCGCGGAGCCTGCCAAGAAATCTGTTCAGCCTCATCCCCCGTGACGTCCGCAGCAGCCTCGCTCCTGGGAATCGGGTGGGTTCGCATGCTGCAGCAACGGCGGGGCCGGCACAAGATACCGTGCTTTTGGGGGCCTCGGCAGTGGCTGCTTTTCAGGGCTCATGCACGTCCCTGCTCGGGTGACAGGAGGGGCCGACATCAAATGGGAAAAAAAAAAAGAAGGAGGGGAACGGGCATAAAAATGCAAATAAATCCAGTCTGGCTCGATTTGGGGATTGATTTTTGGAAGCCCTGGAGGAGACTGACACTCTCTAGTCCTTGAAAAGGGGCAGCCCTTCAAGCTAGGGCTGTCCCATGTATTTATAGGATCAGTTCCTGTTGCAGTTGGACCGTGGCCCCACTCATTTATCCATCGCTTTCCTAGATGGAAAGCTCTTTGGATCAGGGACTCTGCATGTCTGTGCAGTGCCTAGCACAGTCCCCCATGATGCTAATGCAGGTCTCTGGGCACTGGGGTAATAGAAATATTAGAGAAATCATCTAGCACCGAGTTCCTGTCAGGAAGATCTGCTTAAAAGGACCTGGAGGTGACAGGGGACAAGAAGCTGAACAGGAGCCAGCAGCATGCCCTTGGTGCCAGGACGGGCTGCGTTGGGAGGAGCGGTGCCAGCAGATGAAGGGATGTGATTGCTCCCCTTTATTCAGCACCGGGGAGGTCGCATCTGGAGTCCTGTGTCCAGTTGTGCCCCTTCCCCCCCCCCCCCACTACAGGAAGGAGGTGGACAAGTTGAAGAAAATCCAGTGGAGGGCAGTGAAAATGGTTGTGGGGCTGGGGGACAGGACTGGTGAGGAGAAGCTGAGGGAAATGGGTTGCTTTAGTCTGCAGAAGAGAAGACCGAGGGGGATTGAATAGCAGCCGTCACCTCCCTGCAGGGGGGCTGCAAAGAGGATGGAGCTGGGCTGGTCTCAGTGGGGGCAGATGACAGGACAAAGAGCAATGGGCTCAAGCTGCAGCAAGGGAAGTTCAGGCTGGATATTAGGAAAAACTTTCTCACAAGAAGGGTGGTGAAGCACTGGGAAAGGTCACACAGAGGTGGTGGTCTCTCCATCCTTGCAGGTTTTTAAAACCCAGTGGACAAAGCCCTGGCTGGGTCGATGTAGGTGGGGCTGGTCCTGCTTTGAGCAGGGGGTTGAACTAGATGTGACCTCCTCAGATCCCTTTACACCCTCATTTTCTATGATTCTCTGGTTAAACAACTTGACCAAGGCCACACAGAAAGCCTTTGGCAGGGGGAAGTACTGAGCCATTTTTGGTTAACTGGCCTACTGTCACAGATGCCATTATCTTCCTGGGCGCTAGCTGGGCGCCTTAGCTGGGTGCCTGCTGCCTGCACGGCTTTTATGTCTCTTGCTGGAATACAACCCAGCCTTTTTGCTCTGCTCGCTTTGAGCCGAGAGCCGGTGCTTGAAGCTGCTGTAGATTTGGCCATGCTCTGCTGACTTTGGTCGGGCTGTGCTGACTTAACAACCACTGCCTCAGCGGGTATAACTTCTTTGGACTCAAGGTGCCAGCGGAGGGCAATGGAAATGGTTGTGGGGCTGGGGGACAGGACTGGTGAGGAGAGGCTGAGGGAACTGGGCTGATTAGGGAACTGGGCAGGTAAGAAACAGGGGACCAGGTAAGAAACAGGGGTCCAGACAGTCTCCCAAATCGGGGGTGGCACACGCAGCCTTAAATGCCTGTATACTAATGCTCGTAGCATGGGGAACAGACAGGAGGAACTCGCCCGCAGAAGAGCCAGTTCGGACCCAGACATAACAGGGCTTACAGAAACCTGGTGGGATTCATCCCACGACCGGGCAGTTTGCATTGGGGGCTATCGGCTTTACAGGCGGGACAGAGAAGGGAGGAAAGTGGGGGTGGGCGCTCCGTGTCAAGGAGCAATACACACCCTCTGCCAGCAAAATGGGGTCAGAGGGGCAAGCTGCAGTGCTCTGGGTCAAGATACAAGGGGGCCGTGGGGAGAGGGATCGAATGGTGGGGTCTACTAGAGACCCCCCAGCCAACGGGAGGAGCCGGACCGGGAATTTTCGGGCTAGCTTGCAGACGCACTTCAGGCAAGGGATGTAGTTGTCATGGGTGACTTCAGTTACCCGGACACCTCCTGGGAGGAGCAGTCAGCCAGGTCGGACCGTCCCAGGAGGCTCCTGGCCGAGATACAGGACCTGCACCTAACCCAGGAGGTGCGCGGTCCCACCAGAGGAAACGCCCTGTGGGACCTGGTCCTGGCCACAGGCGACGACCTGGTCAGGGGCCTCCGGGTCCTCGACCCCCTGGGCAATAGCGATCATCGCTCGCTGGCATTCACCATCCAGCGCGGGGTGTCGAGGGCCTGCAGCAAGGCGGTAGCCCTAGACTTCAAGAGGGCCAACTTCAACAAGTTGAGGAGATTAGTGGGGGAGGCGCTGGGGCTCCCGAGAGCAGGGGAGCTCGGTGTCCAGGGCGAGTGGTCGTTCCTTAAGGAGACGATACTCAGGGCCCAAGGGGTGTCCATCCCAAAAAGAAGCCAAGGGGGCAGGAGTGCCCGAAAGCCCCCCTGGCTCACCAAGGGTGTCTGGGAATGCCTGCTTGCCAAAAAGGCGACGTACACCCAGTGGAAGGGGGGTGCTATCTCCAAAGAGGAGTATACCTCCTCTGCTCGGGCCTGCGGGGGGCTGTCAGGAAAGCTAAGGTGGACATAGAGCTAGGACTTGCATCCAAGATCAAAGATAACAAAAAGTCCTTTTTCGAATATATAGGGAGGATGAAGAAGGCACCGGGAAATTTGGGGCCCCTGCAAGATCCTCTGGGCAATCTGGTGGTTGCACCAGAGGAGAAAGCAGAACACTTTACCCAATTCTTCACCTCCGTTTTCTTGTGCAGAGACCAGGGACTTCCCCGCCGTGATGCCAGATGGACTCGAGGGGAACACCGCCAGACCTCAGGTTGGGGAGGACCGGGTCAGAGAGCTTCTGGAGGGGCTGGACCTGCTCAAATCAGCGAGTCCAGATGCTCTCCACCCCAGGGTGTTGAGGGAGCTAGCAGGGGTTAGCCCTTGGCACGACTTTACGAGCGCTCCTGGTGCTCCGGCCAGGTGCCGGATAACTGGAAGGTAGCCAGCGTGGTCCCCATCTTTAAAAAAGGGAGGAGAGAGGACCCGGGCAACTATAGGCCCGTCAGTCTTACCTCAATCCTAGGGAAACTCTTTTGAGAAGATCCTCAAGGAGCACATCTGCGATGGGCCGGCTTCAGGGATGATGCTCAAGGGCAAGCAGCACGGTTTCATTAGGGACAGGTCATGTCAGACCAACCTGATTGCCTTTTACAATCAGGTCACAAAGGCAATGGATGCAGGTGTCACCGTGGACGTAGTCTTCTGGACTTCAGCGAGACCTTTGACACCATCTCCCACCCCATCCTCATTAAAAAACTAGGCGACTGTGGCATTGATGCCTCCACAGTCAGATGGACTACAGATTGGCTGGAGGGTCACACTCAGAGGGCGGTGGTGGACGGGTCATATTCGACCTGGGGGGAGGCGGGCAGCGGGGTCCCCCAGGGCTCGGTCCTTGGGCCCGCGCTGTTCAATCTCTTTATCAGCGATTTGGACGACGGGGTGAAAAGCAACCTGTTTAAATTCGCTGATGATACCAAAATCTGGGGTGAGGTGAGCACGCTAGTAGGGAGGGAAAGACTGCAGCAAGACCTGGATAGGTTACAGGGGTGGGCTAGCAAAAACAGGATGTGCTTCAACACTGACAAGTGCAGGGTGCTGCACGTGGGCAGTAGTAACCAACAGCACACTTATAAGATGGGAATCGCCCTTCTTGAGAGCACAGAGGTAGAAAGGGATCGTGGGGTCATTATTGACTCCAAGATGAACATGGGTTGACAATGCGAGGTCACGGTTGGCAGGGCTAACCGCACCTTGTTGTGCATCCACAGCTGCATCTCAAGCAGGGCCAAGGAGGTGATCCTCCCCCTCTATGCGGCACTGGTCAGGCCGCAGCTGGAGTACTGCATCCAGGTCTGGGCGCCGCACGTCAGGAGGGATGTGGACAGCATGGAGAGGGTGCAGAGGAGGCCACCCGCATGATCAGGGGGCAGCAGGGCAGGCCCTACAATGAGAGGCTGCGGGACCTGAATCTGTTCAGCCTCCACAAGAGAAGAATGAGGGGGGCCTGGTGACTGTCTATAAACTCACTAGGGGGGACCAGAAGGGTTTGGGAGAGACCTTGTTCCCCTCGCACCCCCCTGCCCCTGCCAGCATAATAAGGAATAACAGCCACAAGTTATTGGAGAGGAGGTTTAGATTAGACAGCCGTAAAGACTTCATGGTCAGGGCAGCTAGGAGGTGGAGCCAACTCCCAAGGGAAGTGGTGCTGGCTCCTGCCCTGGGGGGCTTTAAGAGGAGGCTGGATGCCTACCTGGCTGGAGTCATCTGAGCCCAGTTTATCTCCTGCCCTGGCAGGCGGTCGGACTTGAAGATCTACACGGTCCCTCTGACCCGACTTCTATGATTATATGATTTAGTCTGCAGAAGAGAAGACTAAGGGGGATTTGATAGCATCCTTCAACTCCCTGCAGGGGGATTAAAGGGGATGGAGCTGGGCTGGTCTCAGTGGGGGCAGATGACAGGACAAGCAGCAATGGGCTCAAGTTGCAGCAAGGGAAGCTGAGGTTGGATATTAGGAAAAACTTCCTCACGAGGAGGGTGGTGAAGCACTGGGACAGGCTCCCCAGGGTGGTGGACTCTCCATCCTTGGAGGTTTTGAAGCCCCAGGTAGACAAAGCCTTGGCCGGGATGATGTAGCTGGGGCTGGTCCTGCTTGGAGCAGGGGTTGGATGAGATGTCCCCTCCTGAGGTACCTCAACACTCATTTTCTCTGATAATATCTCAGGTTCTGATTTGGTTGGTTTTAAAATGCTAAGCACGGTTAGGGCTGTTTGCCATGTAGATGGGAGACCCAGCGTGCTGGGGCCTGGGGAGAAATGCTCCCAAATGAGAGGGCAGACCCTGCCGTCCAGTGAATGAAGCATGCTGCCATGGGCATGGCTGCTGCTAGGCCAGCTTGGAGCAGCCCAGAACAAAACAAACTCTTGAACCCTAATCTGAGTGCAAAAGAGTATCATCTGCTAGAGAGCGCTGATCTCCACCATGTCCTGTCCCGAAACGTGCCAGGAGCTTTAGTCCCCTAGTGAATTTGGGGCTGGTGTCTCAGCCCAGGAAAGGCCCACCCTGCGGAGGCAGGTAGGTCCCTTCTGGGGCCTATTCTCATGGTAGATCCACGCAGCTATGGGCTGATGAGGATAGGGAAGCCATGCCTTGTGCCTGAAGCAAATGAATGCATGGACCCCGGCCTCCATCCCACACAGACCTACAAAGCAGGCATGGGAAGCCAGCTGAGGATACTAGGGCTAGGTCTGACCGATGCAAGCGTCTCTAGCTCTTGATTGCTACCGCTGGAAGGCATGCCCTCCTGCGGGGTCTGCCATGTACCCGGTGAGGGTAGCTGGTGGGGAAGAGCAAGAAGCAGAGGGCACCCGTGATGTCAGCACGTCATTCTGCCCAGACGCTGCTCACGTGGCTATTTGTCCAGGGAGCAGCCCAGCTGCAGTTGCATACCCTGGTCAGAAAGGCTGAAAAGTTGTATGTTGGGTGGGAGATCAGGGTGACCGGTCCCAACAGACCCTAAGTGCCTTGTGCTCTAGCAGGTGTGGAAAAATGCTGGGTGAAGGCAGTGCCAGCCAGCTGCCCCTCGATGCTTCTGCACTGGCTTGCTCTGAGATCTGTGGTGTGGACCAGCCAGACTTAAACAATTACTTCTTGCAGAAAAAGAGAGAGAGAGGGTGAGTTAAATGCTGGCAAATTAAATGCTGGGTCGTCTCTTTTCAGATTATGTATGTGCAGCATTTTCTTTGGCGGGTTTATGGTGCCACATTCCTCTGTGGCTTGAACGCATCATTAACCCTCTGGATGCTGCTGGTTACGCACAAATGCACCCAGAAAGCACCACTGCTGTTACAGAGCTAATTTTTTTAAGTTGACAGATGTCCTCCTGCACTTTGCCACACCATGCAATTATTTGAGCCTTTCTTGGAAGAATCATCCCCTTCAGCCCTTTGTTTCTAATTCTGCGTATTGCATTTGTCACCGCCTTTTCCTGCACTGAGGGCGTGGGCAGAGTGAAAAGTGACCAAACTTTAACATGACCATGCGTGACTGTAGTGTTGGAGTGATGCTGTAGCCCTGATCGTCCAGAAATTATGCAACGGGTAAGGGTTATTGTGGGGGTGATCTCTTTGATTGAACTATGCAGTTGATTTAATAAAAAATATCACCCCCCCCAAAAAAAAATCCTTTCCCTCTTGCAGGGGTATAGGAGAACACCTGGGATTGCCACCTCACCAATCTTAAAAAGCCTTTCACCCAACAAGGACACTCTTCCAGAGAGACAGATCGCACGTTTGAAAGAGCCACCCGGATACCACGTGAAGAATTGCTGCAGTACAAAAGAAAAACCCCCACAAACTGCACACCGCTGGTTTTGACATAACAGCCCTCCCTCGAACCCGTACGGAAAATCCTCAAACAATTGCAACCCATACTAAAAAGAGACCCTACTCTTAAAGAGATCTTCCCCGAACCACCCATCTTAGCCTTCACACAAGCACCGAACCTCACTAACCTCATCACCAGAAACAAACTTCCTCAGGCCCAGAACAGATTGAATGGATCCAGACCACGCCATGCCAAGAAATGTAAAACCTGCCAACACATCTCCACCACCCCCACAATCACTACACCCCATAACAGAGCCACCAGCATTCCTGGATCTTACAGCTGCACCTCCAGAAATGTCATATATCTCTTCCAATGCACCAAATGCCCTGTTGGAAAATACGTAGGAGAGACCAAACAACAACAGCACACCAGAGTGAACGCACACTAGAAACCTATCAAAGATAAGAATACCCAATGACCTCTGCAGGCACATTTCTCAGAAGAAAAGCCACTCTCTCTCCAGTCTCTCGCTTCTAATCCCCAAAGGGAATTTACAAAACACCTTTCATAGATGAGCCTACGAACTTCACTTTAATCCACTGGATGCAAAAAATCATGGACTAAATTTAGATATTGGACTTATGACACATTATAACCTGCCTGACATCTGACTCCTCAGTACCTCCCCGCCATTTACCAGCTACATTCATCGCCCTCCTCCCCCCGCACCCAGCCTCTCTCTCACCCACTGACTCCTCAATTTACATCTTCACTGACTGCCTGTCTTGTATGTACCCCAGCCTCTGGCTTTTTTACTATTCACTTCATCCAGGAAGAGCACACAACAATGGCCGAGACTTCCTCAGCCTGACAAAGGGTTTTTAAACCTGAAAGCTTGCTTAATTTTTTTTTTCAACTATTTAAGTTGGTCTAATAAAAGAGATCAGATTCACCCAAAGAACCTTGTCTGCCTTTCCCTCTCGCAGTGCTTTACAGCGGATTCACTGCTACTGGTTTGTTCAGCAGCTCTCAGCAGAAGCTAAAGACCTGTAACCTTAAACTCTGTTTTGTGCAAGTTAAGCATAGAGAATCAGAGAATCCCAGAGCAGATCCAGAGGTCACATCTAGTCCAACCCTTGCCCGAGGCAGGATCAGCCCTGTGCAAACCAGCCCAGACAAATCTGTATGCTAAACTCTTAGTAAAATGATACAGCCGACTCTGACACAACACCAGACATCACACCCAAAACTTCCACAGGGGAGAAAAATGTCCTGACACATGTTTCAAGTTAGAGGTTCAGCTCCACTCCATAGATGCACGAGCAGACAGAGGGGACCGGTACATCCATTCAGCCGTAAGAAAACAGCTAAAAAACACCTTAGCGCTGGGTCTGCCCCTGGCTTGAGCTGTCCAGACACCAGTCTGGGAAAGGAGTGTCACAGCCACACGCCAGAACCTCTGGGTTATGTTTTTCCTCGGAGTTTGCAGACCCATAACCCCCCAGTGTGGCACCTGTGAGTCACTTGACTTCAGCTACTTGATTCCTGCTAATCTCTTCACTCCGTAAGTGGTAAGAGAGTGTCAGCAGCACTTCAGGTTAATCGAGGCTCAGACCTAGCAAGACCTAAACCCAGTCTATACTACAGTGTGTGCCCTCAATACTCCAGGTAGAACTGCACCTTTGAGTGTCACACCCCAATAAAAACCCAGAGTCACCCTCACTTTCTCCAGCACCCCAGCATGTTGCAAGCCCAGAGCCCAGGATCTTGCAAGCAAAACTGCAGGGCTGTCTTGGCCCCCCTGCCCATATCTCTAGATCCCTCACTGCTTCCAGCTACTGGACCTATACTCTAATGCACTACTGTAACAGAGGCCTGTCCCAGGGGTGGCCATGATACGTGCTGGTTGGTGGCTATTCAGCCCTTGTTTTACCCCAATCTTCCACTTCTGCTCACCTGCCACACCTTGATGTACCTTCAAGAAATGGGAAGCTGCCCCAGGGATTCCCGAGCAACCTCTCATCTGCTTGTGAGCGACAATCTCGGTGCTCCTTGCCTCAAGGGCTAACTACGTCGGCTCTGTCCTCCTCAGTACCCACGCTCGTGCCTTGCAGAAGATCTCATTCACTCTACCCTACTCCCGGGCCTGAGCCTGTATTGGCTCCATCCTTGAGCCCAGCCTGCTTCCCATCTCTGTACTACTCCCAAGTCCCTGGTCCCCCTAGACATCCTTCTGGTCCCTCCCCCCCAAGCACCGGACCTTCTCTGGTCCCATCTCCGTTCCACTTCCAAGCACCTGGACCCACCCTGGTCCTTTCTCCCCCTTTGCTCAGGCTCTAGCCTTGCCCTCACACCTGTGGCCCTGCTCCCAGGCCTATTAGGACCTCCTCCTTGCAGATCTCCAGGTGTCACTCAGGAGCTGCAGTCCAAATCAGAAGATGTTCTCTCAGTCGCCTCCAGGGCCAACTGCCTGCCCAGCACGGGCCCTGGGCTTATACACTGCAAGTCCACCCTCCCTCTGAGTCATTTAGCTCCTGATTGTCTCCTGTCCTACCTGCAGCCTGCCTGCACCAAGCCTCCTGCTACAACCAGATAGACCTATAATGCACCGCAACTGCATATTGCAGTAGGGCGCTCCCTCCGTTCCACAGCCAGCATTTCAGTCAACCCATGGCCAGGGAGGATCCGGTGGGGATGCTGTTGATAGCGTAGCCACTTTGATTCCTGCTCCAATAAAAGTTTAAAACAAACTGCCTGGCAAGGACAGCTGCATTTCTATTCAAGCAGAGCTAAGGGAGCCCACTGACTTCATGGCTCATTATCATCTACGTGATTCCTGCTAATCTCTTCACTCCATAGATGTTAACAACTCTTGATCTTCCACCAATCAAACTAGCCCTTCTTCTACAAGTATTCCTTCTAATAGTGACTCCTGATAATGCTTCTCTGCTCAACCCCCTGTCCAATACAACTGGGATGTTATCTAGGATCCTGTAATGGGTCACTTTGTTCCTAGGGGATTCAAACCCACAACAAATCAGGGGCAGGAAGGGGAGCGGCAGGATTAAAAGCAGGTGGAGCGGACCAGTGGCCCAGCAGTCAGAGGCAGAGGCAGAAGGGGGCTGCAGAGGTGGGGCAAGATGCAATGCCCCTTTCCTGGGATAGTCACTGCAATAGATGACAGAGGCTGTATCAATGGTGCAACTAGGGTGGCATGAAGCCAGGCAGGAGTGGACCCAGAGGGGTTGGTCTCCCTGGACAGGGGCATTGCCAACACCTGGAGTGAGTCCCCCATTGTCCCTGACTCTTTGTGTCTGTATGTTGAGGGTGGAGGGCTGTGAGGGGATGGTGGAGCAGGGCTGAACATGGGGCTATGGGGGATCAGCAGGGGACAGGGTGGAGCCGAGGCCATTCGAGGGGGCAGGGGCAATGCACACAAGGCAGCAAGGGGCACTTTGGGGGACCCACATGTGGGGGTGCAGGGAGCAGCTCTGTCCGTGGCCAGCCTGGGGGGTAACAGCTGGTTTTGCTTGGCTCAGTCTGAACAATCCCGGGCCAGGCCCCAAGCAGATTTGTGACACTTGTATTTGCCTTTTAACTGGAGGAACATCCGTGCGGCGCTACATGGCGATGCTCCCGTCCCTAGATCCACCCCTGGCCCACGGCTCTCCTGTCTGCCCTTTACCTCCCATCCCGTCACCACAGGATGCTTCATGTAAAGGTCAGAGCAGATGAATCCCGGGCCTTATCTCCTTCCTCCCTCTCTGTGCTTAATGTCAGGAGCCGGCCGTGGAGATCCCAAGCATCTTCATGCGACGCGTCTGACTTCAGGGTCGGCGACTGGGAACCGGCTTTAGCCAAGTGCTGATGCCCCAGACGTGCTGGCCCCGGGACCCAAGGGGATGTGGCATCTGTGCTACCTCTCCAGCCCGCATCGGGGCGTGGGAACAGGCCAAACTGTGCCCCTTTGCTCCCGGCATTCGCAGGTGGAGATCAACAGTGGGAGAGAAGGTGGCACCTGCCCGCTCTTTGCATGGCTGGTCCCTGTTGGGCGCCTGGCAGCACTGGAGCCTGAACTTGCAGCTGACAGCTCAGTGCTACAGGCCCCTCTCCAGTGAGGATGGCTGAGTTGGGCAGAAATGGGTGACTGTGCCCACGAGCCCCTGCCCCTATGCCCCTGCAGCCCCAACACAGCAGTGGACAGACCCAGCGAGACCCAACACGAGACAGTAACGCACTCATGCAATACCCTGCCCCAGTTAGACAGGGTGGGGGAAAAGGTGCAGGGCACCTGAAATGGCTTAAGTCTGGGGGAACACCTTCCCCCCGGCCACGGCCAGACTCCAGCAGGCTGCACCCACCCCAGCACCCGTGATCCACGCCGCAGCCAAATCCAGGCTGTGTGGAAGAAGCTGGATGCCGGCTGTAGCTGCTGCAGCTTCTGCCAGCCTAAAATCAGATGCTGCTTTGTGCTCTCTGGGGTCCGACTGGCCCTGAGCACATCAGAGCCGCCCCCCAGGCTCCCTCCCCACTCTACCGAAACTAAGGCTGAGCACGGGACAAGCCTGAGCATTGCTTGTTCCTGCCGTGCTCCTGCCGTGACTTCCTCCAGGACAGTCCCCAGCTGGAGAAGGCAGATGAGAGGGAAAGCATCCCCTGTTTTAGAGGCAGGGAGATGAAGTGACAGGGTCAGGGTCAGAGGGAGAGTCAGCAGCAGAGGGAAGAAGTGGACCCCCCCCCCCCCAGCTCCCTGCTGTAGTCACGAGCCCACCCTGCCCTTCCCTCTGCTCCCCACGCAGACCGGCGCACGCAGGCAATACGTTACCGTTGCAACTGTGATGGTCCAGCATTGCACTGCAGTCCATGAGGCCCGGCTGCTGGGCAGAGCGCGGTGGGAGAGAGTGCAGTGTCCCCTGCCCTGGCAGAGACGCCAGCTGGGCTTGCTGCTCCGGGAGCAGTGTCTGGCCCCCGCTGCCAGCCCGTGCCGGAGCCCTGGCTGCTCCAGCTCCTCAGCGTGGAGGCTCTTGCTGCACTGGCGCCGGCTCCTGCTGTCTCCCGGGGCCTCCGTTTCCTTCCCCGTGCCCCTAATTCTGCCTCATCAGGAATCCGGCCCCCTCTCTGGCTCCTTCAGCAGCTCCTTCTCCTTGCCAGGCTTCCTTTTGATCTCTCCCCCCACAGCCGCACAAAGGCATTGCTACCCAACCGCTAGTTACGAAGCCTTTCCCCCCCCTTCCCCACTCCCACTCCTTCCATGTGTCTCCCAAAACCCTTCTAGCTTCCCCCCTTCCCTCCTGCCAGGGCAGAGAGAAGCTGCCTGAGGTTTTCACCCTTTAAAGGGCCCATTAAAATTCTGCTGTGAACAGTCGAGAGGGAACAGCCCGTGCTTGGAAGCACAACGCGCCAGGCTACAGCCAGCCAAAGTCATCGGCAGGCATTATGCATGGGGAGAAAGCAGTGTAATTATGTATGGGAGCTCTCAGGAGTCCATCTGCTCTGACCCAGAGCCCATCTGAACCAGCCCAGCTCTTGCACTTCCCTTGCTAGAGGTGCCACAGCCTTGCTGGGAGGCATTTCAGACAGGCCTGGATTTTCGAAGCACCGGCGCTGTCTGGAGCTCAGGGAAGAGATACAGAGAAAGGGCACAAGCTTTCGTGAACCCCAAATTCCCTTCATCAGAAGCAGCATCTTTCATAGCCTCTGATGAAGGGAATTTATGTGCTCTATACATCTATATCTAGCTACATCTCTATAGATATCAATATAGAGATGGAGATATACAGACATAGAGACACAGATAGAGTGATACAGATATGGAGATACAAAGAGATATAGAGGTAGGTATAGATATCATATTTAGTTGGTCTATAAAGGTGAATATAAATATAGGTGAATATAAATATAGGTCTATAAAGGTGAATATAGTTGGTCTATAAAGGTGAATATCTCCCCTGCCTTCTGCCTGACTTCAGACTAACACAGCAAACTACATCTCTGGAACCCCAAAATCCCTAGCAGCCCTGCCAAAATCCAGGCTGAATGCATCCCCTCTACCTCAAGGCACTGCACCGGGCCCTTTTCTTGCTGGCTTCTTTCCTAGAGACACCAGAAAGGGGAAGGGGTGTAATCGCTTGTTAGACAAAAGGCTGTTTTTCAAACCCAAGATCTCAGAGGAGCACCCAGCAAGCTCCTTGCTGCATGAGCCCTTGGAGGTCTCCAGCATGGGTGTCATGAGCTCAGGCAGTGTCTGGAGCAGCTTTCAGGACAGCTTCTCTTCTCTTCTCTTCACCAGAGAAGAAACAGGTGCTGGAGACACTGTGCTTTGACACAACCAGCCCTTGTGCCAGCAGCCGCACTTTCCCTCTCAAGGACAAGGCCTTATCAGTCATTCTCTACCCCCTGCAAAGCCCGCTGCTCTGGATTTCTAGGGCAAAACCGATAAATCAAGCCAGACTTTAATCCCTTTCTACCGAGCTGCCTTACTCCCTCAAAACACAGCAAGAAGGATGAATCCCCTGCTTCCCCATGGGGTTTCAAGTCAGCACTGACCCCTGCGAAGGGCTCTCCTGACAAGACAGAAAGCAGCAGGCACCTTCGCAGCCAGCGGACGAGGTGGGAGGGCTGTTTTGCTGCTCCAGCCGACGGCAAGAAATATCTGGGGCAAGGCTGAGCTGGGCACTGGTGTGCCAGCAATGCAGCAAGGTTGCTCTGGAGCAGAGAGAGGGAAACAAGGCAGCTCCTGGGATGGGGCTGGGCAGAGCTGACCCCAGAACAGGGCACGGGTGCATGCGCCGTGCTTTCACCCCCTTGGAAATCTTTAAGCAGCAAAACCCAGGAGCTGGACTTTGACTGCAGGCAGGACCCGGCCCCTGCAACAGGAGACAGCGTAACAGCTGGCAGGAGACCCATCGGCTTTGATGGGCTGGCTTCACTCTCAGAGGAGATTCCCCTTTCGTGTTTGTGTGGGGAGCATAAGGGACCCCCTAGGGCAGGGGAAGCCGGGCAGGGACTGGCGCTAGCTCTGCTCCATCCCTCCCTGGATCCACTGCAACCCCCGTAACGTAGCACAGGGAATGGTCCGGAGATCTTAAGAAAAGGGCTGTGCCCCAGGAGACAGGGGAAGGCATCCCCACCCGGCCTGTGCCAGCCTTTCTGCCTCACCCCAAAGGTGGCAGATCTTAAAACCCTCCAGGCAGGTCCCTTGGGGTCCCCTGCACGGCGGTGATCCCCCAGTCCCTGTTAACCCACCAGCACTGCAGCCCAGAAGGCCTGAGCCCCCCTCACCAGGACATGTAGAAACACAGAGCATCCAGGTCCTGCCCAGATAACACCCAGACAACAAGGAGGGCTGGTTCTGTCTTTGGCCCCACTGTTGCAGCAGCCAAAGCTGCTACCATCTCAGGGGGACACCTTGCAGCACAGGCCGGGCAAGAACATGACTGAGAGCCATCCAGCTCATTGCACTCAAAGGCAACCTGAGGACCACCACCAGCCTGGGGCAGCGGGAGGCTGCGTGCCCCCTGCGCCAGCCCCGAGCTGTCAAGTGCCCAAGATGCAGGAGCCCTGGGAGAGGTTCCAGGCAACCCCACGAGGGGCTGAGCAGAGAGACCCCAAATGGTGGCACCTTTGATGGGTGGGTGACCAGTGCTTTGAAGCAACAGAGCTGCCCAGCTGGGGTAGACTGGAGGGTCCCTCTCATCTCCTGTCTGGTCTCCTACAGCAACCAGGATAGGCTGGGCCCTGGGAAGGGATAGGTGCATTGGGCAGATGTGGGATCAGTCATCTACCCCTGCATCAGAGCACGTACCCCAAAGGGTTAACCAACCAGGCACAAGGAAAGAAAAAACCATTAGGAGGCTCTTGACATATTGGAGGATCGGATCCAAAGAAATCTCCTGAGGTTCAACAAGGACAAGTGCAAAGTCCTGCACTTAGGAGGGAGCAATCCCCTGCACCAGGACAGCCTGGGGGTGACTGGCTGGGCAGCAGCTCTGCAGAAAAGGACCTGGGGGTGACAGTGGACAAGGAGCTGAACAGGAGCCGGCAGTGTGCCCTTGATGCCAAGAAGGTGACCGGCATCCGGGGCTGCGTTGGGAGGAGCGGTGCCAGCAGATCAAGGGCAGTGATCCTTCCCCTCTGTTCAGCACTGGGGAGGCCACATCTGGAGTCCTGTGTCCAGCTGTGGGCCCCCTGCTACAGAAGGGATGTGGTCAAGTTGAAGATAGTCCAGCGGAGGGCACCAAAAATGTTTTGTGGGCTGGGGGACAGGACTGGTGAGGAGAGGCTGAGGGAAATGGGCTGACTTAGTCTGCAGAAGAGAAGACCGAGAAGGGTTGAATGGCAGCCGTCACCTCCCTGCAGGGGGGCTGCAAAGAGGATGGGGTTGGGCTGGTCTCAGTGGGGGCACGTGACAGGACAAGGAGCAACGGGCTTAAGCTGCAGCAAGGGAAGTTGAGGTTGGATATTAGGGAAAACTTTCTCACTAGGAGGGTGGTGAAGCACTGGACCAGGCCCCCCAGAGAGGTGGTGGTCTCCATTCTTGGGGGTTTTGAAGACTCAAGTAAACAAAGCCTTGGCTGGGATGATGTAGTTGGGGCTGGTCCTGCTTGGAGCAGGGGGTTGGATTAGATGTGACCTCCTGAGGTCCCTTCAACCCTCATTTTCCATGATTCTCTGATTAAACGACTTGACCAAGGCCACACAGAAAGCCTTTGGCAGAGGGAAGTGCTGAGCTTGGAGGCCAGTGTCCTAGCCGCACTGTTCAGGTAGTCCACAGCCCCTTCCCGCTCCCACAGAACCAGTCGCCGTGGCTGGCTGCAGAGGCCATGAAGAAGCGAAGAGGAGGAAGGGGCCGGGGCAGGTGGGCCTGTCTGCTCTGTGAATGCTCTCCATGTGCGTCTGATGGCAAGGGACGAGGTGCTGGGAGGCCTCACACCAGGAACCGTGTGAGTGGCAGGCAAGGGAACATCTTCCTTGCTTTGTCCTGAAAGCAGACTAGAACCTCCCCCTGCCCCGCTAGGGCTCCAGGTGTCCCCCATTTCTTTGCCCTAGAAAACCTTGGAGGTGACAGGAGCCCATAGGCCCCCATCAGAGACAAAACCCATCAGACTCACCTCCAACCCCAGGCAGTCCCCATCCCAGAGGCCTGCAGTCTGCCCACACCAGGTTTAGTAGGGCTATGGCTGGGGTTGCTGCATGCTTTGCCTCATCGCCTGGCAAGTTCAGAGCAGATGTCAGCTCCTCTATAGCCACTTGGTAGGTGCGAAAACCATCCCCGTCCCTTATCAGAGCTTCTCCTGGTTTATCCCTCTCTCCAGACTCACTGACTTTCTCACAGACCTCCCAGCTGGGATTTCTCCCCCAGTAGACTCCCACCCCATGAACCCGAAGCATGTTTTCTAGTCCCATCCCACAACCCTCCCAATAGCATTGCTTTCACCTGTGGAACTAGGTGACACCTGGTCTGGACCCCGACTCTTTTCAAGAGCTAGCTGCCCTGGTGACACTTCTTCCATGCTCACCTCAGTTCAGTGACTGCCACACCATGGGCGTGTCTACACGTGCATTTACACTGTCTTAAATTTACTGTGCAGTAAATTACTGCACAGGAAGCAGGAATAGGCCGGCATCTACACGTGCAGGTGTTAAAGCTCATTAATACTGTGTGCGATCTGACTTGGGACTAAAGTTAGTTCCAAGTCAGTCCAGACACACAGTATTACTGTACAGTAAGGCGTCTACACATGCGTTACTGCGCAGTAACTAATTGGGCATAAATCTGATACCTGCATCGTGCAGGTAGCAGATTTACACTTAGGTCAGCGTAAGTCGCCATACGTACTGTGCAGTACGGGTGTGCATGTGTAGACGCATGCCTGTACTGCACAGTAATTTCAGTTACTGCACAGTAAATGTGCACGTGTAGACATGCCCAGCAAGGAGAAAAGAGCTCTTCGCGAAAGAGTGACACCAGTCCTTTGCCCTGTTGATGATGGCCGGCCTCCTGAGCAAGATAAGGCAGGAGAAGTCGAAGGCCACACTTGTTCCCAGCAAATGAGGAAAGGCAGATAATAACACAGTCATTTCAGACCACTATTGCATCCCAGGGGATGCAAACCTGCCTTTCCTTTTCTTTGCGGGTCATCCTCCTCCCCTCTCTGGGGGGAGCCAGGATGCAGCCAAGTGAAGAGTTACCCCCTGTTGCTGATTCCAGCACCAGGAGCTTGCTTAATTAATGCCTTGAGTCTCTGAGAGCAACACCCAGCTCCTGCCAAGCTGCTGGGAGAGCTGCTCCTGGGGCGGCAAAAGCATAGGAGGTGCAGAGATGACTCAGCTTCCAGCCTCCTCACGGGCCACTTGGGGTGACTCAAGAGGTGTGGGAGCAAGACGTCCCTCCCTGGAGGTGCAGGGGCTTGTTCTCATTGTTCAAAGCCACGGGTGAAGGTCTTGACCTGGTGATTAACGTGCTCCAGCCCACGTGGGTGATGAGCTCCTGCACTCAGGCAGCCAAAAGCCGTTCGCGTGAATGCGGAGTGTAGCACGTCAGGGTCCCAGGGGCGGCTGTGATGCCCTGCGACCGTGCCCTGCTCTGCCCTTAGGGCGCCTTCCCTTTTCACACCAACCCTCAGTGGAATAATTTCAGTGTTAATAGGGAGGCTGCCTATAGGCTTTCACGTGGCCTCAGTTCAACTGGACCCTCACTTTGTGCTGCTCCCTCAATGCCACCATGCGATCCTCCTTCTCTCTCGTGCATGAGTTCCCTCTCCTGGTCTCAGGGCTGCTGCCGCCAGCCCTGCAGCCCTGGTCTCTTACCAGACCCTGAGAGAGCCCTTGGCCAGTAGCCTAGCACCCTCTACCTCTCCGTCTTCACCCCTGGCTCCTCTCCCCAGGAGCCTTTAACTTTACTTGTGGCCAGATAAGCATCCCCTGCAGCTGGCCCTATTCTCCTAGGCCGCCTGCCATCCTTCCTGACTGCCTGCGGCTGCATGTAATCCCCCGCAAGCCTGCAGACTCCTCCAGCCAGGAGCGTGCAGTCTGCTGCAAGCCGTTGCCAGACAGCCTGCCACACTGCCCCTAGAATAAGGTTATTTATATTCCCCTTCTCCAACCTGTTGCTTGTCTTGCCCATTTAGACCATGAACCTTTCAAGGCAGGCTGTGAACTTTTCTGCATGTGCAGCATTTAGCACAGCATGGACCGGTCTCTCCCGAAACCCCTCTCGACTGTCTTTTGGCCTCTTTGTCACATAAATAATCACCCTAAGTGCCCTTTCACCCTCTAACACTAGGACAAACATGTGCCTGCCTCAGAGGGATGAGATACAAGTTCGCACCCGGGGCATATTTCATTTATGAATGCCATCCTCCCATTGACAGTTCATCAGGACAGGTCACATCTTCATAGACATCAGTGATATGTTCTGCTCATTACGCCTTGACTCTATGGGCATGAAGATTCATTGGCCCAGGAGCTGATCTATTGGCCCCAACTTAGCCTGCCATTATACAATGATATCAAATGGAAGTTACCATATATACTCATCTACACTGTTTCCCCAAAGGTCAGCCCTCTGACATACAGGTGTTTATCTTAAGCAAGGAAGATGAATTTCTTCTGCTGGAATGGAGGAATAGAAGCATGGAGACACTGTCATGGCTGCTATACCATGTCACCCTGCTGACCCCAGGGAAGAAAGGGTGGAGGTCACCATTCAGGGTCAGAGAGACAGATTTAACCCTTTCACAGATGCTACTGAGTCGGCAGTGTCTTTTGACAGAGCTGCCAAAAGCTGCTGCCAATTTGGCAGCAGCTGTACAAGGAGTAAAACTCTAAGCATTTCCTGAGGCTGAAGAGCAGACCCTGCCTCTATGGTTGGGATTCAGCCATGACTCTGGGAAGATCTTTTTCTTCGTCGTTCCGACAACCAGTACATGTCTTATGTGGGGGTGTGCGGTACGCCAGGCAATCTGGTCTTTCCCTGGCCCATCATGAGCAATGAAACATCTTGCGATTCTTCTTCCTGGCTCTCACTGATCGAGCGCGTGGGCCCAAACTAACTATCCCTTGCACCCTACCATGCCTAGTGCAGGAGCAATGGGCAAGCTTTGCTTTCTCCCTGCACCGGCCACTGGCCATCCTCAGCCTAAGTCATCCGAGCAGACACCCAGGAAGGAATATTCTCTCCCCTGGTGAAAGCTTCTGACTTCTGGGAGGGATTTTACCTTCCCCTGCATCCAGGAAAGGATTTTCCCTTCCTTAAGCTGACCCCATGCAGCAAGGCAGGGAGCTGGGGACGGCTACTCCAATGTCTCTGAAACCTCTGTGGTGCCAAAATGGGCAGCGCTGGTGTTTCTAAAGGAGTTTGCAGCCCAGGATCTCTGTGCCTCGCAGAAGTCGTGTTGCTAATTATCTCTGTCTGGTAGGATCACTAGGGTCTGCCCTGGGCCAGCGGGATTCAGCAGCATGGAGAGACAGGGTGCCTTGCCTCTGGTCAACCAGCAGCTCGGTGGCAGAGGCACGACAGGCATGAAGCTCGTTTGCTGGAGCACAAGGCAGCAGGGCCAGCCAGGCCCCTGGCTGCTAATGAGGCACTGGTGGATGATTCAGCCTCTTCTCTCCAGGGAGGCGAAGTCTTAATTAAAGCATTTTGAGAAGGAATTGGGTTCCCTGATTTCCCCACATAGCAGCGACGTTCACGGGGGCTGGAAGCTGCTCACATTTGACCTGCAAGACGATCAGGAAGAAGCCCTCGGGGTCACGGAGTAGCCATCACAGGAGCAGGGAAGGCATCGGGCCTCAGACAGGACTGACCGCACGGGGGAAACAGCACAGAACAGAAGTTATGGTATGAAGGTCAAGGCTGAGAGCTGATGAAACCATCCCAGAATGGGCTTTTTTGTTATTACCTGCCACCCAACAGCGCCTGGAGGCTTCGGCATGGCGCGGGGACTCATCGTGCCTGCTGAGATGTCACAAGATGACTCCTGCCCAAAGAGCTCCCATCCTGGAGGCACCGAGGCAGTGCTGATGGGCACAGCTTACCAGGGACATCGGATTGGGGAGAAAGTGCCTTGCCCAAGGTTACACGCTGAGTCGGTGCCAGAGGCAGGAACAGATGGCTAATCTCCCCCACCCCAAAGAAACAAAGCCCTCTATAATCTTCATGATCCTCATGATCTTCATGGAGAGCATTTCCCAGGGGCATGGGTGGGGGCGAGGGAAGATGTCATCCTTCCACAGATGCTTTCCATGTGTAGCCCCTGTCCTCAGTCTGCTGTGTCCACATCCCCCTGCACCACTGGTCACATCACTACCTGCCCCTGAAAACCTGCTTTGTCAGGCTGGGTAAATAAATTCATAGATGCTTGGGCTGAAAGGGACCTCAACAGATCATTGAGTCCGACCCCCTGCCTAGGCAGGGAAGATGAGCCCTGCCAGATGCCCATCCAGCCTTCTCTTGAAGACCCCCAAGGCAGGGGAGAGCACCACCTCCCTTGGGAGCCCAGTCCTAATTCTGGCCACCCTCACCATGAAGAAGTTTTTCCTGATGTCCAGCCTAAATCTGCTCTCTGTCCGTTTGTGACCATTGCTCCTTGTTTCCCCAAGAGGCGCCTGGTGAACAGCGCGTCTCCGATCCCTTGCTGCGTCCCCTGATGGATTTGTAGGCAGCCGCAAGATCCCCTCCCAGCCGTCTCTTGCAGAGGCTGAAGACGTGCAGGTCCCTCCGTCTCTCCTCGTGGGGCTTGGCCTGTAGGTCCTTAACCATACGAGTGGGTTCCTCTGGACCCTCTCGAGTCTATCAACATCCCTCCTGCAGTGCGGCGCCCAGAACTGGACGCAGTCCTCCAGCTGCGGCCTGACCGGTGCTGCATAGAGGGGGAGGATCACCTCCCTGGACCTATTTGTGATGCATCTGCTGATGCAAGATAACGTGTGGTTAGCTTTGCTGATGATTTCGTCACACTGACCACTCACGTTCATCTTGGATCCACGATGACTCCGAGATCCCTTTCCGCTTCTGTGCTGCTGAGAGGGTCGCTTCACAGCCGGTCGATGCGCTGGATAGTTTTGCACCCTAGGTGCAGCACTCTGCACGTGTCCTTGTTGTACTGCATCCTATTGTGCGCTGCCCACTTCTCTAACCTGGCCAGGTCTGCCTGCAGTCGTTCCCTGCCCTCTGGAGTGCGCGCTTCACCCCACAACCTACTATCATCTGCAAACTTGGATGGAGTACACGTCACACCCACATCCAACTCACTGATGAGGACATTGAAGAGTACAGGTCCAAGGACCAAACCCTGCAGGACCGCACTACCCACATCCTTCCAGGTCAACACCGACCCATCTACTGCCCAGGGTTGGCCCAGCAATCCCAGGAGAGGCAACTGGGAGCCCTTCTTCCCCCAGGGTGACGTCCAGTGCTAGCAAGCCCTTTGTGTCTGGATGTCTTTAGTGAAAACTTTCCCTCTCCTACACTTCCCTAGCACTGCAATGGTGCATGCTGGCATTCGAGTCGCTCTGTGAGGAGAGCTATAGGTGATCGTGGGGTCTGAGTAATCACTGGAACTCCCTGCCACAGGATTGTGAGGGCAATCACGTAGTGAGATTCAGGAGAGGTTAAGGCCAGAGATGCTCAGAGCGGGGCTTGTGAGCTACCAGAGACTCTTCAAAGTATCACGTGCAGAGGGTCCCTTTCATAGATTCATAGATGCTAGGGTCGGAAGGGACCTCAACAGATCATCGAGTCCGACCCCCTGCATAAGCAGGAAAGAGTGCTGGGCCTACATTACCCCAGCTAGATACACATCTAGCCCTCGCTTGAAGACCCCCGGGGTAGGGGAGAGCACCACCTCCCTTGGAAGCCCGTTCCAGACCTTGGCCACTCGAACTGTGAAGAAGTTCCTCCTAATATCCAATCTAAATCTGCTCTCTTCTAGCTTGTGGCCATTATTTCTTGTAACCCCCGGGGGGGCCTTGGTGAATAAATACTCACCAATTCCCTTCTGTGCCCCCCTGATGAACTTATAGGCAGCCACCAGGTCGCCTCTCAACCTTCTCTTGCGGAGGCTGAAAAGGTCCAGTTTCTCTAGTCTCTCCTCATAGGGCCTGGCCTGCAGGCCCTTAACCATACGAGTGGCCCTTCTCTGGACCATCTCCAGATTATCCGCATCCTTCGTGAAGTGCGGCGCCCAGAATTGCACGCAGTACTCCAGCTGCGGTCTGACCAGCGCCCGATAGAGGGGAAGTATCACCTCCTCGGACCTATTTGTCATGCATCTGCTGATGCACGATAAAGTGCCATTGGCTTTTCTGATGGTTTCGTCACACTGCCGACTCATGTTCATCTTGGAGTCCACTAGGACTCCAAGATCCCTTTCCACTTCTGTGCCACCCAGCAGGTCATTTCCTAGGCTGTAGGTGTGCTGGACATTTTTCCTCCCTAGATGCAGCACTTTGCATTTCTCCTTGTTGAACTGCGTTCTGTTGTTTTCTGCCCACTTGTCTAACCTGTCCAGGTCTGCGTGCAGCTGCTCCCTGCCCTCCGGCGTGTCCACTTCGCCCCATAGCTTAGTGTCATCTGCAAACTTGGACAGAGTACATTTCACCCCCTCGTCCAAGTCGCTGATGAAGACATTAAAGAGTATCGGTCCAAGCACCGAGCCCTGCGGGACCCCACTGCCCACACCCCTCCAGGTCGAAACCGACCCCTCCACCACGACTCTCTGGGTGCGACCCTCCAGCCAATTCTCCACCCACCGGACTGTGCAGTCATCCAAGTCACAGCCCCTTAACTTGTTCACCAGTATGGGGTGGGATACCGTATCAAAGGCCTTCCTGAAGTCCAAGTATACGACATCCACCCCTCCTCCTGCGTCGAGGCGTTTTGTGACCTGGTCATAAAAAGAGACTAGATTGGTCAGGCACGATCTGCCTGCCACGAACCCGTGCTGGTTTCCCCTCAGCATAACTTGTCCTGCCGGGCTTTCACAAATGTGAGCCTTGATAATTTTTTGTAGGTCTTTATTGCAGGTATGGGCACTGTCTTTTCTGCAGGCATGGATAATATAGCCCATGCTCTCTCTGCCCCTCTCGGCATTTCTCTCTTATGACTGAAGCTGAAGAGACTTATCTTTTCATACAGTAAATCCCCACATCGGACTGTGTGAACACGAGCTGTCATCTTCTCTTTGAGCTGGAGAGTGTTTGCCATGATGTTCCTCCAGGTGCTGTGAGCCTGGTTAGCACAGCCTGCTTATGTGACCCTGTGCTGGCCAATATGGAGCACCTCCTGTTAAGGCATCGATAGGGGCAGAAAGGCTATCAACCCCCGTTACGCTGGCAGAAAGACAGTGATGGATGGGAGGATATACCAGCTACCGAGTGCCAGGAGTTAGGAAGCAACATCCGCCCTGCCAGAAGGCTTACTGCAAAGTGGTCCATCCTGGGGTGGTCTCCCTTTCCGTGGAAGTCCCTGGTGACAGACCACGACCTAGATGAACAGATCCGGGAATGGGATGGCAGAGATGGGATTCCCACCTCCCACAAAATGAAGGATACTAGCTGGAGATACTCTGTTAAAGACTGATCCAAGAACCCAGTGTCCAAACACCTAAAGCCTGAACAGGGATTGCAAGGAAACTGTCTGGCCTGATAGAGAACAGTTTGCTGTGCTTGTTAACACAACCAGAGGCAACACTTCATGCATCAAAATAGGTCACACGGCAAATCTGCCAAACAGAGCAGTGGCTCATGGGGCTCGGAGAATAATATTTACTATCAGGCATCTTTTCTCCAAGGATCATAAACAGTTGCACAAAGGGTAAGGAAACATGACTGTTCTCATTGGTATCAGCAAGGGACAAAAAGTCCATCCTGTGGCACTAAGCGACTGGGATAGAAACCAGGCCCCTGCTATAACAACTGCAGGATGCTTCCTTGCTAGACATCCATTAATCCATCAGGACTCGTTAGCTCTTTCAGTAGCAACCCTGGCTCCTATCAGACACTGCACCAGCCCCAGAGCATGAGCATAGCATGCTGGATAATTTTAAACAGGCTTGGCCTGCTGCTAAGCCTCTGCTGTCTTCTGTTTCTCTCTCCTTCTCTATGTCAAGATCCACTTGCTCCTTCTCTGTATCAAGATCCCCTTGCTCTTCGCCCCTATTCATTCATACACAGCAAGACGAGATAGCAGCCCGAGGAGTGAGGCTATTGGGTGTGCTACTTCTGACCTCTCAGACCTGCTGGATAAACGATGCTGCATGCGTGAGTTAGACAGCCGCTCTTCGTACTGAGATCCCATTGATAAATAACTCTTTGGCGGGTTAATAAGCAATTGCTAGGTACCTCTATAGCCACCTAATCCACTGACAGCCAGCCCAGTGAGTCAGTAGTGCTGCTTATCACCATCTACAATCCACGCTCCTTTGCCCCTTAGTCTTCTGCAAGCAGAGTTTTAATAGAAATATGCCTGTTCACAGTGTGCATGAGTTAAATAGGCTTAGTCTGCTCATGTAAGCCTCAGCCAGAAGGCCAGCCCAGAAGTTTGGGAGTCAATAGACCTGGGTGTCATTCCCGGTTTTGCCACTGTTTGGCTTAGGAAAAAAGTGCCTGCCTCAGTTTCCCCACTGGCCTTGTCTGCCCTAGTCAGGGCTTTCGCCGTGTCTGTGCTGAATGCAAGGCACTCTCTCAACACCCAGCCCCACACTCAGGTTGTGTGCTTTACCCCTGAGGTGACTGCGCTTCACTGGGGCTGGGGGACCCTTCAAACTCCAATAGCAAAGCCTTGCTAGAGAGGACTTGCCCCCTCACCAAAAACGTTTATATCCGACACTCACAAATGCATCCGTGGTGTAGTATGCTGTGCACCAACACAGTCTGCTCCCCTGGATACGGGATCCCAAGGGAATAAGTAGGTCCTGTCATGGGAATGGTGTCTGGTGAGACGTGAGATGACCAGCACAGCCCTCCCAACAAACCTGAAACCTGTAGACTAATGATAAATCCTGTGCCAAAGACCTGACAGCTCGGAGAAACATGTGAGCAGGCAGGAAGGAACAGCCTGCTTACAATGCCAGTGAGCTGAGCACAGAGACCAGCTCCAGATTTTGGCGTTAACACCTTGACGGCTTTGATCAGGTCCTGCAGCTTTTCTTGCATCGACACACCTCGTCTGCCTCGCGTCTACACAACACTGTGGCAGGGCGCCGGCCCCTGTGACACAATCCGTGGGCACGTGACATGATCTTTCGGAGGCGTGAAATCCAGGGGGCAGATTTGCCACGAGCAAGGATCGTGGTGAGACCCGATCCCGCCTGAGCTTGCCTTTTGCAATTGTTGCGGCACGGCAGGAGAGCGTGCGCCTGAAGGACAAGCAGCAACTGGAGGGTGAGCAGGGAACAGCTGGGGTCGTGGGACTCATGGGCGAGCGGTGTTATTTATGGAGCTCCTCATTATCAGGGAGCTTCAGCCCACGCGGTGACAGATAGCGCAGCTGTCAGCTCCGCTGGGATGACACCCAGAGCCACCAACCTCTAGCATCTCTTTCTGCTGCTCAGGCAGATAATCGCGCCTGCAGCCAACATCGTGCCCATCTTCCAGAAGCCCCCAGCTACCAGAGGCCTATAGACAGCAGCTGGCCAACCCGATGTGACCCACAAAGCTAGGGCAGCTAAAGCCAGGCATTTATCTGGGGCCTGGGTTTGGAGGGAGAGATGCGTCCCTATGGACTGCAGTGCTGACGGAGGAAATGCAATGACGTGGCATCGTGTGGCTGCAGGGGATGGTTGTCCTGCAAGGTGCATATCAGCAAGCCGCCCCAACTTCCCACCACCATAAAACACCCGCAGGAGAGGCCGACTGTGGAAGTGAACAGATTATGGCAACAGCCTTTAGGACGAAAGAGGTTCTCTGCTCATCCGTGCATCTCCTCCCTTGTCAGGCAGCGGCTCCGCAGGGCTTCACGGCTCCAACAGCCCCGCTGCATGGAGAGCTGAGTCCTGGAAAAGGCCCAGGGCTCAGGGAGACTGCTCCGGCTGACACTGAAAGCAGCAGGGAGGTGTCCTATAAGTCTCTGCATGCCGGCCCGTCGGTGCCTTTCCCCTGCGAGAGACCCAAAACAGCTCTGCAGCCTCCTGAGCCAACCCACAGAGCCCAGGCGGCAAGCTCTCCAGCCCCGCTTGCTCAGTGCAATCGCCCCATACCGCCACAGAGCCCGGGCCGATCCAGCCAGGAAGGGGCTCCCTGCCACATCCTCCCCCATGAGCTGTTTGGAGAGCAGTTTTCCTCTCCTCCCTGCTCCTGCCCCTTGTCTCTCCTTCATGGCTGCGGTGACAACAGCAGGGCTGCGGGGGCTGAGACCCTGGCCCCGTGCATGAACCAACAGCATTTTGCTGCCTCCCCATCCTGCCGCCTCTATCTGACTCCATCGCTGCTCTCCTGCCTGCTACTCTGACGGTGAGGGCCCTGGCAGGGGTGGGTCCAGGGCACGTGAAATTGCTCCCCACCTTGATCCCTGCTCCACAAAAAGTTGAAAGCCCAGCAGTGGCCACAGCATTTCTAATCGGGGAGCCGTGAGGGAGTCACTTGACTTCATGGCTTGTTGTCATCTCCCCGATCCCTTTTAAACACTTCATTCCACGGGGGTTAACGACCCTCTCTCCCTTTTAATGGTCTTGTTTTACCAGTTGATCTAGCCTTTGTTCTGCCATGCTGCTGTCTGTTGGCTGCTCCTGGTCACAAAGCTCCTATTTCGCAGCCCTGCTGATTGTTTTCCACTCATCCCAATGCAGTCCTATTTGTTGTGGCTTTGATCCTGAACTGAACCATTCAGCCCCAGGCCCCCAGTGTGTTAATAAAGCTTCTAATTTGCTTTTAACAGGAGAAAATATAGGTTCTGCGTGAGATGATGCACCTCACCCTCTGCACCCACCTTTTCAAAAGTCTAGATCTGCGCATGGTTCCTGGAGCAGGGGATCAGGCCACCTTTTTGTCTTGCGTCTATGCATGAAGGCTGAGCATTAGGTTCAGTCTGGGGTGAGTGATACTGGTTTGGGAGGTCAAGGCTGAGTTTCCACCAAGGGGCAAGGTCCTAATCCTGAATAGGCAGTGCTGAGCAGAGCAGCAGCAGGTATACTAGTCAGGGACAAACTAGTTGGGTGTAACCAACCCCCTGGGTCAACAGGTCCCCTCAGTCCCCTGCACAGACACCCACTTCTTCAACTCACCAAGCTCCATCTTTGATGTGGCTGGGCGTAAGCTTCACCCCTACTGAGGGGTGGTAGAGCAGGGGAGGCATTCTGCTGTGGGTCCAGACATGTAAGTGCACACCCTGCTCCGGGCTTGTGCTCATGGCTGTCCTCAGTTGTCCCAGCCATAAATGGCCCCGTCTTTTCAGTAGGTTACCGTGACACAAGTGTTTGCAGCAGGCCTAAGGCTGGCACCAGCAGAGAAGTGTTCCTGGTCACGGGCCAATGCACAGGGGGACTCAGTCCTGTTCTGTCCCCCCACAAGAGCACCTGCATGCAGGTGAAACCCCTCTGCAGAGCCCTGGAGAAAGGATCCCACATGCTTACGACAAGGCCCCAGGCTTCCCTAGTGGATAACCACAAGGGTTGAAAGATCCCCTACTTTTCTCCAGGTAAAAGTAAACTAGAAGCTTTACTAACAAGCTAGGGGCTGGAACTGGATCATTCAGTTTAAGATCAAAGCCAAAATAAATAGAACTGTGCTGGAAAGAGTTGAAAACGATCGCCTGGGCTGTGAAATAGGAGCTCCGTTACCAGGAGCAGCCGACAGACAGAAGAATTGAAGGCCAAAGGCTAGCTTGATTGGCAGAAAATCAAGACAATTAAAAATGGAGAGAGGATCATCAACACCTGGGCAATGAAGCATTTGGAAGGGGTCAGGTAGATGACATTGAGCCATGAAGTCGAGTGAGTCCTTCACTGCTGCCTGACTAGCAATGTTGCTGTCACTGCCAGGCTGTTGTTATTAAACTTTGGATGGAGCAGGAATGAAAGAGGGCTGCAAATGCACCAGGATCCATCCCTGAACCTCCCTGGGTTTAGTTTTTAGGTGGAGACAGCTCTCATTCACATAGCTCCCCTGTCTTTCAGTGCCCCTCCAGTGCCTCAGAAGCGGCCCAGACCCACCTGGGCCATTAATCCAGAAGAGCCTTCGAGCACTGTTTATATATGAGCACACAGCATTAAGCAGTGATGGTTTATGGGGCTATTATCCTGCACTATTGATGCTCACAGCACATCAGGCAACAAGGCCCCAGGGATGCTGGAATCTGTCCTCAGGACAGTCTGTTAATGGGAAGATACATTACCAGCAACGACGGAGCCATCATTTGAGGGAGGACCTTCTGCCCACCCTCACCCCTCCTCAGACGTGGCTATGCTCAGCGGTGGATTGAGGACAGAGGTGGGGTTTGCATGAAGTCGACATCCCCTTCTGCCACCCGCCAGTTCATCCCCACCGAGCTGTCCAGGTGAGCAGCTCCAAGGTCTGACACCGGAGATGGAGGATTAAGCAGATGGGGCTTCTGGCATGTTCCTGCTCTACTGAACCAAGATCACAGGGCCAGTTCACTGATTGATCCTCCTGGCACCTCTCAGAGCTGAGGTACTGGCCTCAATGTGGTATAGTGGGGAATCTGACCCAAAAACCCAGGGCCCAGAGCTGAGCAATGGTAGAGATCAGTGTCAGCTCTCAGGAGCTACCAGGTTTGTGCCAAACCCCTCTTTCCAAACCCTCTCTGCTTCACACCCATCAATTGCACTGCAACCATTTGCTGTGGCAGTAGCTTTAGTCCCTCGCACTCCAGCTCAAACAGTACGGGGCACGTGACACACAGCTAGGAAGCTCGGATTCACCCACCGCACACTACATAATGCATGAGGTTTTCTTGTGTCTTGATGTACTTCACCAATATAAATTCTACTGGGATCAGGACATGGGCAGTTCTAGGATTTTGCATGTGGTGTGGGGCATCATCACATAGGGCACAACCGATATTTCTATCCAGAGAAAAAGAAACTATATGCTTTACTAATATGCTAAGGGCCTAACTACACCCCACACCAGAACCAGCACCATTCCTGGATCGTACAGCTGCACCTCCAGAAATGTGATATATCTCATCCAATGCACCAAATGCCCTGGTGGAAAATACGCAGGAGAGACCAAACAGCAACTGTGCACCAGAATGAACGCACACCGGAAATCTATCAAAGACAAAAATATTTGATGACCTGTGGGGGCACATTTCTCCCAAAATAATCACTCTCTCTCCAATCTCTCAGTTCTAATACTCAAAGGGAATTTACAAAACACCTTTCATAGACAAGCCTATGAACTTCATTTCATAAATCTACTTGGATACAAAAAATCATGGACTAAATATAGACATTGGATTTATAGCACATTATAACCTGCCTGCCATCCAGTAACCCCAGGTAACTTCTCTACATTTTACCAGCTACCTTCTATCACCAGGTCAACATCCCCCATTTTGGCCCCCCTTCCTCACACGTATGGTTGCCCATGATCTCTAATCCTCACAGGCACATATTTGCATTTTCATAGACCTGCATTTTGCATTTTGACTTCTATTCCATCCAGGAGCACACAGAACACCAGCAGACTCTCCCTATGCCTGAAGAAGGGTGTTTGTGCCCAAAAGCTTGCAAAGAACAAATTTTCGAACTATTTAGTTGGTCTAAAGAGAGTGATATGGGGGGATGTGGGCACACTAGAAGGTAGCATCAGGCTTCAATCAGACCTCGACAGGCTGGAAGCGTGGGCGGATGTGAATAGGATGGGATTTAACACAGACAAGTGCAAGGTGATGCACCTGAGGAGGAACAACCGGCACCATACCTACAGGCTGGGGGACTCCCCTCTTGTCAGCACGGAGGCGGAAAAAGATCTTGGAGTCATCACTGACTCCAAGATGAACATGGGCCGGCAGTGTGGGGACGCGGTCAGGAAGGCCAACCGCACCTTGTCCTGCATCCGCAGATGCATCTCGAGCAGGTCCAGGGAGGTGATCCTCCCCCTCTATGCGGCACTGGTCAGGCTGCGGCTGGAGTACTGCGTCCAGGTCTGGGCGCCGCACTTCAGGAGGGACGTGGACAGCGTGGAGAGGGCCCAGAGGAAGCCACTCGCATGGTCAGGGGACAACAGGGCAGGCCCTACGAGGAGAGGCGACGGGACTTGAACCTGTTCAGCCTCCACAAGAGAAGGCTGAGGGGGATCTTGTGGGCTGTTATAAACTAGTCGGGGGGACCAGCAGGCACTGGGGGAGTCACTGTTCCCCCAAGCACCGCCAGGAGTGACCAGGAATAGCGGTCACAAGCTGGCAGAGGGCAGGTTTAGGCTAGACATCAGGAGGCGCTACTTCACGGTCAGGGCGGCTAGGGTCTGGGACCAGCTTCCGAGAGAAGTGGTGCTGGCCCCTACCCTGGGGGTGTTTAAGAGGAGGTTAGATGAACACCTTGCTGGGGTCGTTTGACCCCAGTACTCTTTCCTGCCGTGGCAGGGGGTCGGACTAGATGATCTGCTCAGGTCCCTTCCGACCCTAGAAACTATGAAACTATATCACAATTAGCCAAAGAACCTTGTTTGCCCATGTCCTTAGACCAACACGGCTACAACCAACACCCTAGAACTATATTACTGATTTTAACATTGAAGCAAAAACAAATATAAATTTCATTGCAATGAGTTAAAAACAGGCTGCAGGGCTGCAAACTAAGAGCTACACTACCAGGAGCAGCGAACGGACAGCAGAATGGCAAAAGAGAGCCCCGCTTGGTTAGTGGAACAGCGCTCACATCTAGTCCAGCCCCTGCCTGAGGCAGGATCAGCCCTGTCCAAACTATCCTTGACAAACCCATTATCTAACCTCTGAGCAAAATGACAGCCAGCCCTGATTCAACACCAGACATCACACCCAAACCTGCCACAGGACAAAGCAGGGGGACCCACACAGCCAATGTCCTGCTTCTGCAAAGGAGAAGGGAGATGCCAGGATGAGGGCTACACTCCCACTACAGAGGAAGGTCATCCCCTCTAACCCCCCAGTCCACACCAATCGGAACAGGGGGTAAAATTTGCTCCTGACCCCGAATGAAGCATCAATCTGACCCTGAGCAAAGGGGTAAGACCCTCCAGCCAGGACCCTCCAGGGTGGAGCATGGGCACAGCCCAGTACCCATCCCCAGCCTGGGCTGCAGCCAGCACCCAGCGCCTCTGGGGGAGGCTTTAAAAAACCCCTCTGACACCTGTAGCAGCAGAAAGAAAAAATGACTCCCTCCTGGCCCCATGTAGCAACCAGCACAGCCCAGATAGCAAAGCACGGGCATCATCCCTGACCAGCAGATGCCCACCCTCTCCTCGAACACCTCCAGCGATGGAGAGTCCGCACCTTCCCTAGGCATCTTTTGCACCGCCTCCCTGCTCTGACAGTGAAGATTTCCTGAGACCCGACCTGAACTGACTTTGCAGCCCGCTTGGGAATGGTCCCCCGCCCAGAAAGATGTGACCAAGCCTGGCCAGGCCCCCAGGTCAGCCCCAGCAGGCAAGCACAGTCCTCTTGCTGCTCCCCCTCCACCCAGCGACTGGTCCAGGAGCGCCAGGATGCTCCAGCAGCAGCGGTGCCCCCCCGCCCCAAATCCAGCCGTCCCCTCTTGTCCCGTGGGTGCCAGGCTCTCTCCCAGGCCCGCAGTGAAGCCCCTTCCAGTTTTCAACCTAAATCCTTTGCTGCTGTGTGGAAACCCCCCCGCCGGATGGGTCTGAGAGCAGTTTCGGGGAGGACCGGCTGTCAGGGGCTGGGCGGGGAGGCGGGGAGGCTAGCGAAGCCAGGGGCAGCTTGTTGCTTCGGGCATGGCTGTAACCCAGGTGGGATGCCGGGCACCTCCAGCAACACAACACGCCCTTCAGCTCAGGAAGAGAAGGAAGGATCGACCCTCTGGCCCCCATCCCCTCGTCTCCCACCCCCACCCCAGATGCCCCTTCGTACCTGCCATGGCCAGGGTCCCGCTGGAGCTGCCAGCCAGCCCAGGCGAGCCCGTGCGGCGCCCCGTGGCACCGCAGCCGGCGTGCCCGGAGATGCCCCGGCTCTGTCTGGAAGGGGTCCCCGCTGCCCAGACTCAGAGGAGAGGATGCGAGGCAGAGGCAGAGCACAAGGAGTTAGTTGGCACCCGCCGGGGGCTGGCGCACGTCACGCGGACACGTCTCAGACGGGCGTGGGGGGCTCCGGGCAGGCCCCGGGGAGCAGAGCCGGGAGCTGGGGCGAGGCCAGGAGGCCTGCGAGCCCGTGGCCCTGGGAGATGGGCACACAGCCCCGGGGGCAGGCCAGGGGCATCTGTCCTGGCAGGGCGGGCATGGGGCGCCGCCTGGCAGCGGGACCGGGGTGAGGGCCCCCGCCTTTGTCGGGCAGGTCCCTCCCTAGTCTGCCGGCTCCCTCCTCCCCCCACCTCTGCCCGAGACTTTCCCACAGCTGTTTCCATGGACACCAGGAGCTGCCACAGCAACCGGCAGGGAAGGGAGAAGCCTGTCCCTCCTCTCCATCCTCTCCCTGCCCGCAGCCCAGCTCCGGCCCAGGCTCTGCCCGCCGGAGGCAGGGGCCGGCCTTCGGGCCCCCGCGGGGAGAGCCAAGCCAGGAGCTTGCTTAGCAAGAGCGGCCGGACACACACACGCACAAAAATGGACACACGAGCACACCCATGGACGCGCATACACACGCTCACCCTCATAGATTTCATAGACATCAGGGCTGGAAGGGACCTCGGGAGATCGAGTCCAGCCCCCTGCCCAAAGGGCAGGAGGTCAGCTGGGGTCACAGGATCCCAGCAAGATAAGCATCCAATTTGCTCTTGAAGGTGTTCAATGTAGGTGCTTGAACCACCTCCGCTGGCAGACTGCTCCAGACCTTGGGGGCTCGGACAGGAAAGAAATTCTTCCTTATGTCCAGCCTGAAACGGTCTTGCAGGAGTTTGTGACCGTTCGACCTCGTCATCCCTTGGGGCGCGCTGGTGAACAGACGTTCCCCCAGATCCTGGTGGTCACCCCCGATAAACTTACAGGTGGCCATCAGATCACCCTGAGCCTGTGCTTTTCCAAGCTAAAGAGTCCCGTGGCTCTCAGCCTGTCATCGCAAGATCTATTTTCCTGACCTCCGATCATGCGCGTGGCTCTCCTCTGCACTCTCTCCAGCTTCTCCACATCCTTTTTGAATTGTGGGGCCCAAAACTGCACGCAGTACTCCATCTGCGGCCTCACCAAGGCCGAGTACAAGGGGAGAATGACGTCCCGGGATTTGCTCGAGAAGCATCTATGGATGCACGCCAGCGTTTTGGTCGCTTTACTAGCCGCAGCATCGCATTGCAGGCTCATGTTCATCTTGTGGTCAGTGATGACCCCCAAGTCTCTTTCTTCTGTAGTGCTAGCCAACGTAGCACTGCCGAGCCTATAAGCCTACATGCATGTAGGCACGCGCACGTGCACGCACACAGCCCCAATTTTTCATGATTCTGTGAGATGCATACGCACACGTGCCTATGCACATGCATGCACACCTGCGCCCACACATAAATGTGCACACGTGTGCACCAGCTCTGGAGCAATAAGGAAGGGATGCCTCAAGTTCCTTGGAAAGGCAGCGAGGGCCACAGAGAGATGGGAAGGATGTAGCTAGCCACGACACGTGCACGGCCTGATCCCAGCAGAATTTACGTTGGTATACGAAGCCAGTGTGGAGTACACCAAGGTATGGGAAACCCTGATACATTATGTAGCGTGCACCGAGTGAATCAGAGGGGTGTAGTGCAGTTCATGAGATGGCCCCTTCCAGCCCTACTTCTCTATGACGTTTATGATTTCTCTATGCAGGATCAGGCACAAACTCTTACAGACCAGAAGAGCAGTAGTTAAGCCTTAGCTCTGCAGTATCTATCTGCATTGAGGACTCCACAGGTTGGATTCCCAATTCCCATCCACTGCAGACTGGTAAAACAACCTCTGTGGTGTTGTGGGGGGCAGTTCTGGAGATGATTTCCACAACCAGGGTCCTGTCTGGGCATTCAAAATCCCCTGGCCCTTTGCAAAAGCAATATTCGGGGTCTGACTCTCAAATTCTCTTACCCTGTTGTGCTTTGAACCTGGCAACCATCCTCCACCCCAGACGCAGCTGCATTTTATCAGCCTCGTGGGTGTGCAGAGATATGGAAAGAATCTGGCACAGGGGGATGCGCTTAAATGAAAGGCTGTCTACTCACTGTCCAGGAGTGAGGGCTGGGCTCCATTTCAGCTGGAGTCAATGAAAACTGGGATAATGTATGCAGTAGAAAGATGCCACCTCTGCTCTGCTTTTGGTGCTAGCAGCTCCCGGGTACCAATTACAGAAAGATCTAGGGGTCTTGGGGTAGCTCTGCAGTAGAGACGTAAAGCATCTCACTGCTGGGTAATAACCTGTTTCCTTGAACAGACAGAGGACAACTGCAGGCACATGACACTTACCTTGGCATAACTTACACCAGTGTATTCCTACTGTTTGGCTTTTCCCCGGTGTAACTACAGGAAATTTGAGCCAAACACACTGGTACAGGGTGATGCATTGTGTGCCTGCTCCCTTTTTAACACCAGTGTGAAGTGTCCAGTCCCTGGTATGGCCTCTACCTGTGTCTACGAGACACACTGCTCTAAATGATGAGCTGGACCCTTTTCAAACCTCCCCCAACACAAAGGAAAAGAAAGAAGAGAAGCCTCCCTTGATTTACAACAGCCAGACACGGTAATTAAATGGAAAGGAAGATGCGGCTTCTCCAAGGAGCTATCTGCGGCCCGTCTGCTGTAAGCTGCCGTGCGGATCTCTCTTTGCTTTCCCTAACGAAGGCGGTGGATCTGGGCCAAGTTCTTCCAGGAGAAGCGCTGAGGCTGTCAGTAATTCAGCATCGGGGATGATTTGAGGCAAGAATGGCCGATTTCTGCTTTAGTTCGCCCCATCCTCTTCCAGCTTTCCTTTCCTCCACACGTGAGATGCAGCTGGGCTGGGCTTTGGCACAGTTTGCAGGTCTCCGCCAAGCCTGAGCGACAGAGAAAGGATGCGAGAAGAGGCAATCGCCTCTTGCTGCAGAGGAAGCTTGTTCTCTAGGAGCTTCCCGCTGAGATCTGGGGAGTTTGGCCTCAAATGTGCCAAGCAATGGGGCTGAGGAGGAACTCAGTGAGATCCTAGTGGAGGCACATGGGTTGCGGGGGGACTTTTCCATGAGCATCTATCTGCCTCCACGTAGAAAGGAGCCCCATCTGCAAACCTGCTGACGGTGCAGCTGGCTGCAAAGCCCCCCGGGATGAATTGGTCAGAGTGGGCTAGCTGATGTTAATGAGACAGGTGCTTCCTATGCCTATGCTATGCCTCTACTATGGGGATTTTCAGGCATCTCGGCTTTGCTGGTTGCCCCTTCTTCCCTCTTGTCAAGGCTACGTGTGTCAAAGCGTTTGTAGGTGTGTAGCTTGCAGCCGTGTTGGTCTAAGGACACAGGCAGACAAGGTTTTTTGGGTAACTCTGATATCTTTAATTAGACTAACGCAAATACTTGAAAAAATTCTTTTTAGCAAGTTTTCGGGTATAAATACCCATCACCAGGTATTTATACACATGGTATTTCTACCCAAAAGCAAAGAAGAACTTTTCCAGCTATTTGAGTTAGTCTAATAAAAGGTATCAGATTTACCCAAAGTGTTTTTAAGCCTCCCAGGCTGGGGATGGGGACTGGGCTGTGCTATTGCTCCTACTGGGACCAAACCCAGAGGGTCCCGGCTACAGGATTTTACCCCTGCGCTCAGGGTCAGACTGATGCTGCATCTGGGGTCAGAAAGGGATTTCCCCCCCCGGTCAGATTGATACTGGCTCGGTGGGGTTTGCCTTCCTCTGTAGCCTCTGCCTGGGATCTCTTCAGCATGTAATAACGGCCTTTTACAGAAGCAGGACGTTGGCTGCTGTGGTCCCCCCGCGTTCCCTGTGGCAGGTTCGGGATGTCTTGTGTCGTGTCAGGGTTGATAGCAGTTTATGAAGAGTTAGATGATAGATTTGTTTGGGATGGTTTGGACAGGGCTGATCCTGCCTCCGTTTCCCCATCATCCTTCAGGCCAGGAGTTGGTGACGGGTAGCCTGCGTGCAAGATTCATCCTGCAAAGTGGGATCTAACTCCCAGGGGCATGAAGCCTAGCCTGGTACATCCCTGTTCCCTGCCTGCTATCCCGTGCAGGGCCTTCCCTTGCCCCCTTCCCCAGTGCCGCCAGGGACAGGAGCAGGTGGCATGCGGCATGCATGGCAGAGGCAGGGGCAGTCCCAGGCAGCCTGGGCATTGCAGAGAAGAACAGCAGCCTGTGATGGCTGGGGAGGGGGATTAGTGACCCGCAGCCGTGGCCAGGTCTTAGCTATAAAAGGTTGCCACCCCCTGCCCTGCACTAAATTGGAACTGCGCATGAGAGGAGATGAACGGACCAGTGAGACCATTCTGGTCACAACTCGAAAGCTTTATCAGGATATGCAATAGCCCAGACTTATCTAGATCAATACAGGCAGTGTTTACACAGCCTTGGATTCAGGGAAGAAAATGGGTTCACTGCCTCCTTTGTTCTCCTGGGGACTTGAACTTCGGAGACGTACAATTTTTGAAGTCCAAAAGTCCCACATTGGAAAAGTCCAAAATTTCCCTCCAGCCTGTCCCCCAGTATTTTATAAGTGGCTGGTCCCAAATACTGTAATGAGTGATCCCTGACTGGTTTTATTTAAATGTATTTGTCTCACTGAAACTTTTCAAACTGGATTTAACTGGATTTCTTGCAAACCTGGCAGGTGTCTATTAATTGAGATATACTTCCCGGGGAAAGCAGGAAGGATTCCTTACCTCCTCTCCCTTCCTATTGTGGGATGCTGTTAATGCATTCATCTGTCACCTGTCCACCTTAGTTGATGGGCTGACACGGCTGCTTTGTTTTTCCGACTTATCTGACACCCCCTACAACTTATCTCAGCACTCGAACAAAAATGCATGTGCTCTAGCAAAATAACATCCAGTGCATTTGGTTACAGCAGTTATGATTTTTAATTATTTTCAGATGAAGCCACGATATTGAGGATTTGGCTGATCTGATGTATGATTCTTCCTTTTAAGTGTTTCTTTTTAGCCCTTGTGCTCTGTTTGAAGATGAATGGCTTTCTTTTTGCTTCGCTGGCCAAGCTAGGTGTTGCATTCATCTACAACGGTTCGTGCTGTCATCACTCAGACAGAGGTTTCTGGGGCCTTTCTGCCTTAGCTGTGTTTCTGCAGCTCAGACTTAAATCTTTTGAACATGAAGCCTGGTGACAGCATGTAGCATTGCCTCATGCTGGGGCGAAATGGGTTAGCTTGCACCCTGGACCAGGAGAGGGTGAGCACCTGGTTTCCACACAGAGCTGCAGTTGCCTTTCTGGGGTGAAATGGGCTGTCTGGAATTGCACAGGGCAGGGCACCAAGGGAAGAAGCCCCTTGAAAGCCCCAGCGCCAGGACATTATCTTGTAACCAGCAGCACAGAGCAGCCAGGATCAAACCAGCCTGGCGGTGACAGGACCACAGGGAAGAGCCATAGGCTGGGCACAGATATTGGCTGGGCTGAGCCTGTTGCTCCAGGCCAGGCGGCATGCCCCTGTGAGCTAGATCCAAGCACTTGCCAAGACGAATCCTGCATTTGGGCTGCCAGTCACCAACTCACTGGCTTGCAGAACGATGGGGAAACTGAGGCATGCACAACTATCACAGGCTTGGTACAGAACAGGACTGAGATTTATCATCTCACAGGGACTGGACACATTCTTGGAGGAAAGGAGCATCAGTCAAAATTGCGGATGGGAGTGAGGGGCATGGCCTTTGCATCAGACCTGCCTGGACCTTCAGTGCTGGAGGCTGTGAGTGGGAGAGGAACAGGGGGGAAAAACCCTGGTCACACCTTTCGGTCTCCCTTTCAACCTCTGCTCTCTGCCGCCACGTGACACTGAGGACCGGGCAAGATGGACCTAGGGTCTGACCCAGTACCTGGCAGTTTTTATTTAATGTGCTGGTCAGGTTATGGCTTTGCTGGTCCGGGCAGGCTTGGCAATCTGGCTGGGAGTGCTGCTTTTAGGGTGCTTGTACACATGGGGGAGGGGGGCTTATTCCACAGTATCTCAATCTGTTTCCTTTAAATTGACTGCACCTCTGCCGTGGAAGGGACTGAAAATGTCTGGGACAATGTTGTAGTCGTCCCCATCAGCCCCCTCAAATGCCCCCTGGGAATTTGCTGCCTCTAGCAAACTCCTTGCTGGCTTATGCGCGTGCTGCTCGGGTTGTCTCAGCACGCAGCACAGACAGCAGTGCCCTGGCAGCAGCCGGATGCAAACACAGAGACCTGCTCTTCCAGCGGGCTCTAATGAGAGTCATGACAAAGAGCTTCTATTTTTCCTTTTCTCATCAACCAAGTGCAAAGCTGACGGTAATTGCTTATCAGCTCTTCGGCCTGACATTTCGGTGGCCTTTAGGGCTGCTCTGAAATCACCACTGGAGACGGCTCATTTATATCTGAACACACAAGCTGCTCCCGTCTCTCCAGTTTTTCTCCATCTCTCTTTTCCAAGACCTCCCAGGTACTCTGGCTGCGATTCTCAGTAGGATTCCCCTTCCCCCTCTGTCCTACCTGAGAGCAGGCGAAGAAGAAGAAAAAGGACTGCTGAATTTTTCCACCAAAAGGGATCGTGAGAAACACAGAGGGCTTATAGCAAGGGTCCTTAACCCCTGCTACTTGAGAGAAAGGAGACCTGCATTGGAGGGCTGCAATAAAGCAGGCAGCTGGACAGGAGCCAGCTGCAGGAAAATAATAAAACCCCTGGGAGTAAAGGGAGGTGGCTGCAGCTCAGTAGGTGAAGCTGCAACACCTGCGGGCCGGCTGGGAACTGGGCTAATTAGCAACCCTGGGCCAAGAAGGCTACATGACTTTAAAAGGAGTTGAGCCCAGCAAGCCAAAAACCTGGCCCCTCACCAGAAAGGTAGTCTGGCCTTGACTGCCCCTAAGAACTGAACTGCTGCTGGCCTGGACTGCAACAAGGGGGACCCAGGCAATACTTCTTTGGCAATCCCTCGCAGTCGAGGATGGTTGTCTTCCATGAATGTTTTATCCGTGGGTCCGAAGATAGCTGACGGTGATGAGGTTGACCCAGGATCAACAGACACCGGGTTGTGAGTGATCTGCAGCTGGCAGAGAACCGGTGGATCGCGCATGGCGGAGAAGGGTGGCATGGAGACCACACGTAGGGGTGCCTGGAAAGCACCCTGCAGCAGGAGAGGCTGACGCTCAAATAGGACCCTTCCAAGGTCTGTGGTCCAGGAAGGTGTGGAGGCTAAAGCCAAAACATTAAGAGCAGCATTGCCCTGGGACAGGGCTGCCATAGGGGGCTGGGCTGAACGGTGAGCAGCTTTGCCTGGGGTACCAGAGAGCTAGGACAACGTGAGACAGGGCCAGGGGCCCGGAGAAAGAGGCAGAGCCTGGGGCCTGGAGAACGAAGCAAAGACAAGGGCTGAGGCTGAGAAAGCCAGACCTGAACAAGTGGGCAGCCTGCAGCTGGAAGAAAGGGGGCTAAACCAGGAGGGCTGGGGCATCTACAGGAAGAATGACGAAGAACCAGCCTGAAGGGCTACAGATCTCAAATGGTGGCGAGGCTTGGCGCTGCCTCTTCCCACAGATGCAAAAGAGGAGCCAGAAAGGGCTGGCTTTGCAGGCATAGCCCGGTTCTTCTGGGGCTTCGATGTTTGAGTGACTGGGCACTTAGCTAAAAAGGGAAGGGGTCAAGTGCTCTGAAGCAGCAGTTCTCCACTGGTGCCAGTGCTAGGCTGCAAAGATAAAAATAGAGATAGGATTTGGGTAGACCTGGTTCCTCAAACACCTGAGTGGTGACCAACAGCCGTTGCTGCTCGGCTGTGCCAGCTGCAGCAGAGAGATGAAAGCAGCTCCTTGAGCTAAAGGGGGACACCTGGGCTCAGTAAGGGACCTAAGGGGACTATATAGTTGGAAAAGTGAGGAGCTCAGGGAGATAAAAGCTCAGCCCTGCGCCAGGACCCTGCTCCCCAGACAGAGAGGAGGTCATGCCGGCAGGAGGCTGGCAACATAGACAAGACTTTGCAGAGCGTGGAGACCCGAGGCGAGGGTACAGGCTTGCATTTCCACCTGTATGTCGTGTTTAAGTAACTGGAGGATTGCGTTGTGTCTGTAGGGGCAGTGTGGAGGCCACAGAAGGCTGCCTGAGGAGCACTGTGTGTTTGAGCCCTGCAAGGGCCAGGGGTCTAGAGGGCAGAGAGCCAAGAGGCCAAATGACAGAGCCAGATGCACCAAATTAAAGTAATAGCTGTGAGGCATGGGCATGGTGATGGGGGAGGTGGGAAGCCACAACTGGAGCCCTTAAGGTGAAGTTAGGGGCAAGAGCCATGATTAGCACCCCAAGGCAATTAGGTGGTAGCACCCAGATCTATCAAGAGGGTCACTTTGGTGCCAACAGGACACGAGTCATGTGAAGCAATAAGTAACATTGTCAGTGGATGGAGGGTCCAGGGGTGAGGAGGACCATAGGCCCAGCAGAGGAAGGGAAGTGAACCTACCAGCAGGATTACTCCAAGGCTTGGTGGCAGCTGACAAAAGAGACTTCCCCAGGGACAAGAGTTAGTTGGGCTGTTGCTAGACTCAAGGAAGTGTCTCTGAAGTCTTGTCCACACCAGGGTTTAGCTGTGCCTGGTTCTCAGGGCAAACCCTAGGGCAACTCCACTGCCACCAGAGCACTGGATGTACAGGAGAGAGAAGCAGAGCTTACACAAGGAGATTTAGCTGCAGATTTAACCACACTGAAGGAGCCACTTATGCAGCACCTGCCTGGACTTGGCTGTATCCTTCAGACAGGAATCTGGAGCCAGATCTGCCTGGGGCTGTGGCAGCTGTCACACAGGACCCCGCTCATACTACCCTCCACTATGGGGATTAGCATCGCTCACTTCCCCAGCCCCTTGGTGGCCCATGTTCTCGCCTGCCACGTCTTGATGCCAAAAGCTGCTTTTCTCACCATGCAGCCCCAGGGTGTTAACAGTGGGGCCCTCACAACCACAGGGGGCCCAGCCCAACCAGGGGCTGGCCAAACTTTGGTCATTCATAAGCAAGACTATCTTTTCGCCTGGCCTCAATTCCCTACCACTGATATTCCAGGCTTGATTTGCCCTCAGAGCAGTCTCCAGGGCTTGTCTCCCTTGCAAAGTTTATCCTAGTTGTTCCCTGGTTACCAGGAATTCACCCCAGACAGAGCTCCTGCCTTCCAGCCCACTCCCCTTCATCTAGTGAGTCCCTTCGCCAGGCCTTTTATATACCGCAGAAGGAGGTGGGGGTCCCACGTTGTGCCTTCAACCTTAAATGCATGTGACCCCTTTCTACATATTACAGGGGCCAGTGCCCTGCATTAGACAGGGATTCAGTGCAGTGCCCCAGTGAAGAGCTGATGCCTTCTCTGAAGTATGGTGGCAACAAGTGGATTGGAAACATTTTCCTTGGGGTGATGGCAGCAGCATGGGCACTTTGCATTAGCCCCATACTCGGCCCCTTTGGCATGGTCCTGAGAGATGGCACTGTCTTGACACACTGTCTGAATCAGATGAGAGTCCCAGCAACTCATACAAACACACCTGGGGAACAAATAGTGCCCGAGGCATCACCTATGTGTCTTCCCTCTCTCCCCTTTGGGGGGCTTAATATTTCCCTTTCCTTAGCATTGTTCATTGTCCCACTCACAAGTTAATGGATCATTGTCTTGTCAGGAGCGTTGCTGCAGGCCAACACGCGTCTCCACCTTTAATGCCCCAAAATGCCTCAAGCCCTGGATATTCAGCCAGACTCTCAGACCCTCGGGAGGGAAGGCAAGAAACATGGGTTGACTTTCTTCGGCTGCTGGAACTGTCACCTCTACAAACAACCAGCTTTCCCAGCCACAAAGCAAAACAGCAAGGCCCACAGCCTTGTTCACCTTCACATTAATTCAGTGGTTCTCAACCTTTCTAGACTCCAGGTCCCCCTTGTTAGACTCCAGGCTTCCTTGGAAAATGCCAGCTCTGAGCTTTCACTCGGCTTTTGACTATGGAAAAAATCCTAGAGCCATTCTTCTGCTGCCAAGAACTTCGCAAGGCCCCAGCAGGGCAGGAGAGTTTGGATATGCTGGATTCCTATTGGAAATCTCTAGGCTTATCTTGCAAATCTCCGTGCTAATCCCTCGCCAGTCTCCAAAGCCACTCAGTCAATTTGCCAAAGGCTGCGTTTGTTTTCAAGATGTGGAGACAACTTCCCTGTCGATACTAAGCCGATCCATTGGCTCACTGCACTCGTAGCAGACCCCAGGAGTCCCTGGCAGCTGCTCTCCACCAAGGCACGATGTAGGATGGCACATAACTCTTGCTTTGGCCTTCATTAAACCAACTAAAAATGGCTGCGGTTGCTGCAAAGCAGCTAATGAACACCTGCACATCCTACTTGGAAAGCACCACGAATGCACAGTCATCTGCAAGCAGCGGCTCACAAGGCAGCGGAGGGTGGGCGTTTGACTTTGCATGGTTGAGCAATGCTCCAGAGATGCCAGATCTTCACCTAGTACCGGCTGGACCGCCATCAGCTGCCTGCTCCCCAAGTGCCGCGGAGAACAGTGGGAACAAAAGTGGGCTGGGGCCATAATGCTGTTTTCATAGATTTCATAGATTTTATAGACATCAGGGCTGGAAGGGACCTCGGGAGATCATCGAGTCCAGCCCCCTGCCCAAAGGGCAGGAAGTCAGCTGGGGTCATAGGATCACAGCAAGATAAGCATCCAATTTACTCTTGAAGGTGTTCAACGTAGGTGCTTGAACCACCTCCGCTGGCAGGCTGTTCCAGGAGAGATGAGGATAGGCTCTGAAAATGCAGAGCCAGCCATTCCCCTGCCATGCACATCTCTATGGAGCTGATGCAGGTCTATGAGGATCTTTTCAGGACACTTGAGCCTGTCCAGAAGGCTCCGGGGCTGGATTCACTGCCCTTATCAAAGCTTTCCTTTGATAAAGTGTCAGTGAAAGCTGGAGACAGATCACAGCTCTGCTCACATATCCCTGGGGCCTGTCTAAAAAGCACGTTCCTTGCCTGTGACCTGCTCTAAAGCAACGTGGAGATTTAGGAGTTTATCATCTCCGATTTGCAAGTACAGTCTGTGAAGGAGGATTTGAGATAGCACCATACTTTCTGGTGTACAACACACACCTTCCCCCGTCCCCCCCAACTCAGCTGCTGGAAACTGGGATATGCATTTTAAGAGGGAAAATATGGTAATATCAGTTTCTACCTCTGCTGGGGGATGTGCAAGTAACACCACAGTGCTGCATATGGGGCTCCCGAGCTGCTGGCTGTGAACACTTTCTCTTCTTGTCCCCCACTTTCCAGGCTCTCACCCCCCCAGCCAAAGACTCCTTCTGTAGACACAAGGCAAGATATTTTTGTCTTCATCCTTCCTTTCAAAAACAAGGTGTGTATCTTATTCAGGAGGCACACTGTATGTGAGAAAATATGGTATTATCCCGGGTGTCAGTAACAACAGTTAGCGCATTCTGGCCCATCTCCTTTTCCCTTGTAGATCTTAATTACTATTGCATCTTGACAAAGCTGTAGCAGAGAGATCATCCTACAACTTGACCTCAGCAAATTAGTTTCTATATAAAAATAGTGTACACATAAAACTTATGCATAGGTTGTACGCTATGCAAAAATAGTGTCCACATAAACCTTATGCCCCTATTTTGTACAGTTTGGGGATCCATATTTTTAAAAGGATGTGGAGAAGTTCAAGAGGGTCCAAAGCCGGGTGACAAAAATGATCAAGGGCTTGGAAGTCCAGTCATACAAGGAGAGGCTGAAGGAGCTGGGAGCCCCAGGGCTCGGTCCTTGGGCCCACGCTGTTCAATCTCTTTATCAGCGATTTGGGCGACGGGGTGAAAAGCAACCTGTTTAAATTCGCTGATGATACCAAAATTTGGGGTGAGGTGAGCACGCTAGTAGAGGGGGAAATACTGCAACAAGACCTGGATAGGTTACAGGGGTGGGCTAGCAAAAACAGGATGCGCTTCAACACTGACAAGTGCAGGGTGCTGCACGTGGGCAGTAGTAGCCAGCAGCACACTTATATATATAAGATGGGAAACTCCCTTCTTGAGAGCACGGAGGCAGAAAGGGATCGTGGGGTCATTACTGACTCCAAGATGAACATGGGCCGACAATGCAAGGTCACAGTTGGCAGGGCTAACCGCACCTTGTCGTGCATCCACAGATGCATCTCCAGCAGGTCCAAGGAGGCGATCCTCCCCCTCTATGTGGCACTGGTCAGGCCGCAGCTGGAGGACTGCGTCCAGGTCTGGGCGCCCCATTTCAGGAGGGATGTGGACAACCATGGAGAGGGTCCAGAGGAGGCCACTCGCATGATCCAGGGACAGCAGGGCAGGCCCTACGAGGAGAGGCTGTGGGACCTGAACCTGTTCAGCCTTCACAAGAGAAGGCTGGGGGGGGACCTGGTGACTGTCTATAAACTCACTAGGGGGGACCAGAAGGGTTTGGCAGAGACCTTGTTTCCCCTCGCACCCCCCTGCATAACAAGGAATAACGGCCACAAGTTGTTGGAGAGGAGGTTTGGATTAGACATCCGCAAGAACGGCTTCACAGTCAGGGCGGCTAGGAGCTGGAACCAACTCCCAAGGGAAGAGGTGCTGGCTCCTACCCTGGGGATCTTTAAGAAGAGGCTTGATGCCTACCTGGCTGGACTCATTTGAGCCCAGTTTTTCTCCCGCCCAGGCGGGGGGTTGGACTTGAAGATCTACAAGGTCCCTCCGACCCGACTTCTACGATTCTATGATTGTGAAAAAGGTGCTTAAGAGCCATGATAGAAGATACCTGCAACTACCTGAAGAGTGCCATAAAGAAGAGGGAAAGCAGATTTTCTCTCTGGCTGCAAAAGAGTAGGATGTGGACTAATGGCTTGAAGTTGCAGCAAAGCAGGTTTAGATCGGATGCGAGGAAAAACTTCTTCACTGCGGGAGAGATGCCAGGGAAGGTGTCGACTCTCCATCAAGATGTTGGACAGCTGCTGGTTGGGGATGAACTAGGCATAGGTTTGCCTGTGTTGTACTATAAGGATTTCCTCTGCTTCTGGGCTTTGCTGGTTGCTGCATGAGGCCAGGAGGGAATCTGTCCCTCCCACCCCAGTGATGCATGTCTCAGGGCAGGAGGAGGGTTTTTTTAAATTAAAACCTTCCTCAGAGGCACTGGGTGTTGGCTGCAGCCAGGGCTGGGGATGGTGGGGCTGTGCCAGTCCCCAAAGCTGGAGGGTCCCAGCTAGAGGGTCTTGGCCCTTCGCTCATGGTCAGACCAATGCTGCATTTGGGGTCAGGAAGGAATTTTCCCCCTGGTCAGACAGGTATTAACTGAAGGGGTTTTGCCTTCCTTTGTAGCAGGGGCAAGGCCTCTGCCTGGGATCTCTTGAGTGTATATTAACAACCTTTGCAGGTCTGCATCTACACCCAGTCACCAAGGTAGATTGGGTGTAATAGGTACAGATTCTTTCAGGGTCTAGGTGCAGGGGAGGTGCAGGCAGAAGGGAAGGGGCAGACACCCAGCCGGGGGCATATCACAGGGCCAGCTGAAAGGGAAGAGGGAGGCAGGAGGAGCTTGTGGAAACCTGAAAGCCTTGAGTGCTTGGGGAAAGGGGAAAAGGCTGCATGGTTTGCTGTTTGGTTGATCTTAGTGGTGGATGCAGGAACCCAGGGAGCTGCAACAACTTGCCCTGAAGCCAACCTAGTTTTAAAAGCAAGCAACCAAGGTAATCATAGTTTCATAGTTTCATAGTAGCTAGAGTCGGAAGGGACCTAGGTAGATCATCTAGTCCGACCCCCTGCCTTAGCAGGAAAGAGCACCGGGGTCAGATGACCCCGGCAAGGTGCTCATCTAACTTCCTTTTAAAAATCCCCAGGCTAGGAGCCTGCACCACTTCCCCTGGAAGCCGGTTCCAGGCCCTAGCCGCCCTGACTGTGAAGTAGCGCCTCCTAATATCTAATCTAAACCCACCCTCCGCCAGCTTGTGACCGTTATTCCTGGTCACTCCTGGCAGCGCACGGGGGAACAGGGACTCCCCCAATACCTGCTGATCCCCCCTGACCAGTTTGTAGCAGGCCACAAGGTCCCCCCTTAGCCTTCTCTTGTGGAGGCTAAACAGGTTCAGGTCCCGTAGCCTCTCCTCATAAGGCCTGCCCTGCTGACCCCTGATCATACGAGTGGCCCTCCTCTGAACTCTTTCCATATTGTCCACGTCCCTCTTGAAGTGTGGCGCCCAGAACTGGACGCAGTACTCCAGCTGCGGCCTGACCAGTGCCGCATAGAGGGGGAGGATCACCTCCCTGGACCTGCTCGAGATGCATCTGTGGATGCATGACAGGGTACGATTGGCCTTCTTGACTGCCTCCCCACACTGCCGGCCCATGTTCATCGTGGAGTCAATGACGACTCCAAGATCCTTTTCCGTCTCCGTGCTGGCAAGAGGGGAGTTCCCCAACCTGTAAGTGTGGTGCCGGTTCTTCCTCCCCATGTGCAACACCTTGCACTTATCAGTGTTAAACCCCATCCTATTCTCATCCGCCCACCGTTGCAACCTGTCAAGGTCAGCTTGTAGCCTATTGCACCCTTCTAGTGCACCCACATCCCCCCACATCTTAGTATCATCAGCAAACTTGAACAGGGTGCTTTCTACCCCCTCATCCAAGTCACTGATGAAGATGTTGAACAGTGCAGGCCCGAGGACCGAGCCCTGCGGGACCCCACTGCCCACGTCCTTCCAGGTCGAGAAGAACCCATCCACCACCACCCTCTGGGTGCGGCCCTCCAACCAGTTGGCGACCCATTTGACCGTGTGGGCATCGACACCACAGTCTCCCAGCTTTTTGATGAGGACAGGGTGAGAGACAGTGTCGAAAGCCTTCCGGAAGTCCAAAAAGACTACATCCACAGCAACCCCTGCGTCTAATGATTTGGTGACCTGATCGTAAAAGGCCACCAGGTTGGTCTGACAAGACCTGCCACTGATGAACCCATGTTGGTTGCCCCTGAGCATGCATTCCCCCGCAAGGCCCTCCTGGATGTGTGCCAGGATAATTTTTTCAAAGAGCTTACCCGGGATTGAGGTCAGACTAACTGGCCTGTAATTTCCCGGGTCCTCTTTTTTTCCCTTTTTGAAGATAGGGACCACATTGGCCCTCTTCCAGTCCTCCGGCACCTCACCAGAGCACCACGAGTGCTCATAGAGCCGCGCCGGGGTCCCGCAATGACCTCGGCCAGTTCCTGTAGAACCCTAGGGTGAAGATCGTCCGGACCAGCGGACTTGAACACGTCCAGCCTCTCCAGAAGTACCCTACCTAACTCCTCGCTAACCCTTGGCCCAGGCATGTCTCTCTCGGGGCCCGAGGGGGGCCCAGCAGGGAGGTGGCTGAACTGGTCCCTACTTAGGAAGACAGAGGCAAAGAAATCGTTAAATATGTTAGCTTTGTCATCTGGCGTGATGACTAAGTTGCCCATCGTGTCCTGCAGGGGCCCCACATTACCCGGGACCCTCTTTTTACCCCCTATGTATTTGAAGAAGGACTTCTTATTGTCCTTAATCCGGGAAGCTAGTCCTATCTCCAACTCTGCCTTGGCCCTCCTGACTGCCCCCCTACATCTTCGGGCGACTATAACATAGTCCTTCTTGGCGATGACCCCATCTCTCCATTGGGTATATGCCTCCCTTTTAGCAAGGAGACATTCCCGGATGCTCTTAGTGAGCCATGGGGGTTTATGTGCCCTCCTGCTCCCTTTGACCCTTGTTGGGATTACCTCCCTTTGGGCATGGAGGATCGTCTCCTTAAGGAGCAACCACTCACCTTCGACATCTGATTCCCTTCCCCTCTGGGTCCTCAGCGCTTCCCCAACGATCCTCCTTAGCTTGTTGAAGTCAGCCCTCCTAAAGTCTAGGGCTGTTGCCTTGCTGCAGCCCTTTGCCACCTTACGCTGGATGGTGAATTCCAGCAAGCGATGATCGCTGTCTCCCAGGTGGCCCATCACCCGCAGCCCCCTCACCAGGTCGTCACCCGTGGCCAGCACTAGGTCCAACAAGGCGTCTCCCCTGGTGGGACTGTGCACCTCCTGGGTTAGATGGAGGTCCTGCAGTCTGGCTAAGAACCGACGTGAGCGATCAGACTTGGCTGACTGCTCCTCCCAGCAGATGTCTGGGAAGTTCAGGTCCCCCATGATGACCACATCCTTAGCCCTCACTGCCTCTGTAAGCTGACCTAAGAATTCCAGGTCGAGCTCTTCTCCCTGGTTGGGAGGTCTATAGTAGACTCCCACCGTTAAGTCTCTCTCCCCTGGACTGCCTTTTACTCTAACCCAGAGCACCTGGGGGGGGGGCATACCATAGGAGACCTCCTGCACTAAACTAGTGCAAGGCACCTGGCATGCCAGTGAGATCTGGCTTCTGCCAGGCACCCCAGAAGCACAGCACTAGTAGTGCTCATAAGGATAGTTTCTACCTCTACCTTGTATTAGTCCCTGAGCTGGAGCCTTGCCATCCCTTATCCACTCCTTTCCCTGTCTACCGTCACGCTGGAAGCTCCCATTCAGTAGTTATGTCTGAGCTTTCTTTGAGGCCTGGTAAGCCCCAGATCATTCAGGATCCCCAAGCACATGTTGGAAGAGGCAGGCCCATGTTCTCCTTTGGCTCGGGATCTTCCAGCTCACGTTGCGGCTTCGGCTGGATCACGCAGCCCTTGCTATCTCTCCTGCCCAGCCAGCCTGAGCTATTTAAAGCATGCTGCCATCGGGCTGCCAAGTCTGGCTCGGTGTAGGAGCAACCCCAGCTGGGACCAGGTTGCAGACAGGATGTCTGAAGACCAGTCTGTCTTGCCAAGAAGGATCGCGCTCTTTTGACGGCGTGCCCTGTCTCGAACGCAGCCCTCTCTTCAGGGCCCGCTGGTGCATTTGTCCAGCACAGCCCAATGAGGCATCTGGACCTGTCCCAGGAGGTGAGCACTTTTTGAGCCGCCGCACCTCGAAGGGGCTGCAAATCATACCGAGTCGGTGGTCCTGTTTCAGTGATATCCTTGGCCTAGGGCAGTGCCAAGTCTCTTCTGAAACTATCCCTGCCTGGGTCTGGGAAGCTCTGCATTAATGCAGCGCCTGGACTGGAGGCTGAAGTCTCTTGAGGGCTCTTGGATAAAAAAAAGCAGAGCTGTCATATGCATGGGCAGATCTAGGATTTTGAGAAGTGGGGGGTACAGATGCTGTGGTACACCATCCCATATAACACAACATACATTTGTCCTTAGTTAAAATTAAACTAGAAGCTTTACTAATACACTGAGGGCCTAAGGCTAGTTTATTCAGTTTAATATCAAAGCAGAAATGAATATAACTGTATAGGAATGCGCATTATAAATGCATAGATCATATATTAAGTTTAAAAAATGTGACAAAATAGGTGAAAGACATTGTTTTATTAGTCTTGGACTCATTGGGAGTTAAATATCCCTCTCTTCCTCAGATCCGTAAAACAAAATCTCGCCTTTCTGACCATCTTGACAGGGCATCCAACACTTCACTCTCAGCCATTTCCACACTTGAGTCAGTGTTCCCCTGAGCCTGTGTCATCACACCTGTTTTTAGCTGACCTAAAAACAGACCGCAGGGCTGAGAAACAAGAGAGGCAGCCAGGAATGGCTAACAGAGGCCAAAACTGCAGAAGAAAGGATACCTTGATGACTGGAACAACCAGACTATTAAAAAGGAGAGAGAGTCATTAGCACCTGAGATTCACGGGAATCAGGACATGATAATGAGCAGTGAAGTCAGCTGACTCGCTCAGCAGTAGGCAGCTGGTATTAAAGTTGAGGTGGAGCGGGAATCAAAGGGGGGCAAAACTGTACCACCGCACCCCCCACCCAGGTGCATTCACCAGCACTGTCCAGCAGGAACCTACTCCTGAAACGAGAGGGAAGTGAGCCTGTTTTCAGTTAAATAAATCATCTCCCCAGGGTCATAGTCACTCTTATGAATATTCACTTAATGCTGAATGCAATGAATCCTGGTATGGGCTCAACCTGAACCCGCAGGTCTGAACCCCTGGCATTGGAGGGAAGTTGTGGCCCCACACTGTGGTCCAAATCTCCCAGCTTGGGCCCTGCCGTATAACGATCTGCCTGGACCCTTACACCCAAATCCTGGGAATACTCCAGGGCTCCTCTCCAAGCCCAGGACACACCTGCGTGCCCTGTTTCAGATGCGATTAACTTACAGGCTACCCCTTGGACAAGCAAACGTGGGCCCCTGTCCTAACTCCTCTGTCTGAGTTTATCCACATGTAACTGGGCATGGCCAGGGCTGCTCATCCATCAACCTCCCAAATCCAGCAGGGAAGAAAGATCAATCTCCCCTTACCGACGAAGAATCAGGGGTGTAGCAGAGGCTGACAGACTGGCTCACCAGGCTCTCCTGACTCCCCACCCGCTGCTTCGCCAGACCAGAGCATCCACACAGCACAGAGGTTCAGGCCATCTCCCGAGTTCAACAGCAAACGTGAAGTCAGCTGGTCCGCAGGGGATGCACAAAGGCTTCTTACAATCTCTCTTCAAGCACCCTAGCCCGACACACACATGCACACATATGCACACTGCATGCACATGCAGGGGGAAGAGCATCTGTAGTCATACGTGGGGAAGGAATGACCCCTGGTGGCAGACGCTGCTGGTTCAGCCATGTTAAGGGCTGAATTTTCCTCCTAACTGAACTGCAGTTCATGCCTATTGCGATTCTCAGCCGCTTCACAGATGCTCTCGCCCTTCCCAACAGCACGGTACCATTAGCCCTGCTGTTGCTCTAACCAGTTCAGACGTGAGGGCAGCACCGGACGGCTTTCCACCTGCCGCGGTAACTAAGCACGCCAAAAAGGAGACCGCTGGGTTTCTCCCTGCAGCCTGGCCCCGGGCTTGGCTTCTCTAGATGACACTCCCCCCTTGCTAGCAGTCTAGGGGCCGCTACAGAAGGATCTCAGAGCTTCTTAGGGACAGCAGCCTTGCGACTAGGGTTGCCAACTCTGTCTGAATTGTTTCCAGGAGTTTTCATCACATGATGTAATGAGATTGATGACTGATCTACTGTCCTATACTCAGGAAGGCAAATATACATTACTATTTGATTTAAAAAAACCCCTCTGGACTACTGTGTACATTGGATTCAACATTGAATATTTATTTTAATGAATGCCCTATCATTTATCTCCCAGGTGACACTCAGCAATCTCCTGGAGATTATATTTAATTCCTGGAGGCTCCAGGGCAATCCTGGAGGCTTGGCAACCCTACTTGCAACATGGCAACAGGGTAATTAGGCACAAGGTAAAAGATGGATGGCAGGTTGACAGGAGGGTCAAGAAGAGAAGCCCAGAATTTTTGCCATGGCCTGAGCCAAAGGAAATCCTGTTTTACACCGTGCGTCGTTAGCTTGCGGTACTTGTTGCCTTATAGGTTATAGAAGCAACAAGTACAGCCAGCTTCAAAAAGAAACTGGACACATGCATGGAGTCCAGGTCCATTGGGACCTGTTCAACAAACCAGTTGGACATCCCTTACACCAAGGGTAGTAGAGGCCAGAGAGGGTCTGTCAGGGGAGGGATCGCTCAAGATACACCCTGTCCACCTGCTCTCCCCCTAAAGCATCCACTCCTGCCTCCATCGCAGACAGGACACTGGTCTGGATGGACCATCACTCTGACCCAGCATGGGACTTTCTACATCCTGATCCATTAGGATACAGCCCCTTTCCTGGGGCTTCTCCATAAGAACGGGGAGAGGAGCCAGACATACATGTCCCTTCCCAACAGCCCCTTGCTATTGAACTATCTGATGGCAGACAAGCCAGGGGGCTAAGTATAAAAGGTTTCTCCATCCCAACAGGAGAGAGATGTATTTTTGCCCCTGGCTTCCAGAGGAATTGCTCCCAGTTACAGACCTAAGAAGGATCGATGCATGCAGGAAGCGAACCCCCACCATGACATACCGTCTGTAGCAAGGAATCCAGCGCCTCTCAGCAGGCAGCAGTGGTGCTTGGAGAGCAGTCCCCGAACGGAGCCCATCCACACCCACCTGCAGCCAGTCTCAGGGGGCGCACATGCAGTCTCAGTGGGGGCAGATGACAGAACAAGGAGCAATGGGCTTGAGTTGCAGCAAGGGAAGTTATTAGGAAGAACTTTCTCACTGGGAGGGTGGTGAAGCCCTGGGACAGGCTACCTAGAGAGGTGGGGGACTCTCCATCCTTGGACATTTTTAAGTCCCGGCTCAACAAAGCCTTGGCTGGGATGATGGAGTTGGGGCTGGTCCTGCTTTCAGCAGGGGGTGGGACTAGATGTGACCTCCTGAGGTCCCTCCCCAACCTGATTTTCTACGATTCTAGGATTGTCATGACTGATTTCCAGCACACACAGAATTCAATGATAACCTGATAGGCAAATATACTCGCTGGGCCAAACCCACTGGAAATCTATACTAAGCTGGTGCTAAGCTTAAACTACCAAAGATTGTGCAACCCTCTTGGAAACCAGCCATAGGAGGAAAAATAGCCTCTGCTCGGACAGTCCCGAGGAAGGGTTCCTTTGCTAGCTAAATCCTTTATAGGAAGTGAATAATTTTCTGTAATAGTAAATATTTATTATTTACTATAAGTAAATGTTATTTATTCTGTAACAGTTACTTTGCTCCATTTTTCAACGTATACATATTCTTAGGTAGCCAAAGGAAAGCTTGTGGTGCCAGAGAAGGTAAGCATTACAATCTACCCAGAATGAATACGAACATGGAGGAGCTGGTAACTACACTTAAGCTCAGTGGTTGATTGAAGATGATGGATACACCCTGTCACAGGACACCGGGTCATTTTAAGAGAGAAAGATCAGCTAAACACTGGACTGAGCATCCAGGTAAGATTAGGCAGGGCTTACATGGGCTAAGAGGAAACACATGGGCATGATGGAGGGGTAACTGGAAGGGAGGTGCCAGGAAGGATATAAACTCAGCTCCAGAGCTGGAGTGGGCAGTGACTATGATGAGTATTTGGAGACCAGGTAGCAGGGTGCTACGGGGTGCTCTGTCTTGAGCCCTGCATAGAGAAGAAGTGCAGTGGGCCAGGGCTGAGGACAAGGCTAAGAGAAAAAGAGCCAAGGGCATGGCTGAGGCTCGGACAGAGATCAATGCCTGAGGCGACAGTGAACCTGTGGGGCTGGGGAGCCTTGCCCCTCTCCCAAATCAGTGATTGAGGCATGGGCATGGCTACGGGGGCAGACAGAAGCCAAGAATACCTCTCCTTCAGCATCGGTAAGGACATGAGTGGTGCCTGCTTGGCCAGTATCAGCAGGGCTTTGGGATCGGTGTTGTTAGACTGAGTAGGTTAAGTTCAAGTTAGGACATCAGCAATAAGATTACTGCAGGGCTCCGAGACAGCCTACCACTGCAATAAGACATTTCCATCAAGACACGTCAGGGGGTAACACACAGGGGCTGGTGTAGGGCACGATCAGCATGGCCATGAGGGGGGCACCAGTGATCCAGGGCCCATCCTGCCACACATCCCAGGTTGAGAGAAAGCTGGATAATCTTCCCTATGTGTGTGTCATGACTGGGATCTCACTGGGCACACATTTTTTCCTTGAAAAGAGCAAAGCAGTTTGGAGAGACCCTGGAGCAGGCTAGAGAGAAGTCCCCAACTCCCGCAGAATGATACTAAAGAAACTAAAATCTGCATGGGTAAGAATCACTTACAGGCCAGGGAGATTTCCTGATTGACTTTCAAGTGCTGTATAAGGGTCTTATTAGGTTGCTGCTCAGGTTGCGTTTTCTGAGTGCCACAGGCAGAAGGGACCTTGCATCCTTTTTCAAGGACAGCAGCACAAAGAAAAAAGAAGGTAAGGCAAGGCTGATGTTCACTTTGCAGTGCACCCTCCATCCACTGACAAAGTTACTTATTGCTTCACATGACTCGTGTCCTGTTGGCACCAAACTGACCCTCTTGATAGATCTGGGTGCTACCACCTAATTGCCTTGGGGTGCTAATCATGGCTCTTGTGTTACTACAGCTCCCAGCACTGAGAACGTGCCCACCTGTCTGCCCTTCTCAGTGCTGCACTCGCTCTCCTAGCATCACTCGGCAGTAAGAGGAGAGGAATCCCAGCTTGAAACCTGCCGCTCCCTGCGGGAAGACTGGCAACTTCTGCGGCTCAAGGATCGGACTCTTAAGTCACCTCAAGACCCACGAACGAGCCGTGGTAGATATCATTTTTTAAGCGAAGGATTGCCGATGATGATGATGATACCACTTATCATTTGGATAATTTTCCCATCTCTGGCTCCTGTCCATCAAAAATCGTTGAGGCTCTGACTGTGCCACAAGCTCAGCTCATTAAATACTTAATTCACCACAGCTCTCCTCCCTGTGAACCAGGGCAGCAGCATTGCTTATTGTCATGGCCTCGATACGAGTGGCAGTCTTCCAGTAAATAAAGAAGAGGCTCAAGAAAGGCAACCTCGCAGCAGAAGGTGGAAGCCAGGCGTCCTGGCTCCTAGCGTCGTTGTCAGCAATCCCTCAATTCAAGGATGATCTCTATTGCGGCTCACTGATGCGTCCTGAGATGACTTAAGAGCCCAATCCTTGAGCCGCAGACCCACCGGCAGAAGTTGCAGGTCTTTCTGCAGGGGAATTGGCGGCAGGCTGGGATCCTCTCCTCTCTTCTCCCTTCTTCCGCTCGCTCTTCCCTGTGGCTCCCAGTGTGCAGCACACGTCTCCCCTGTGCCAAACCACAAACAGCAGATGGTTACGACCTGGCTCTCCAGCTGCAGCAGACCATGCTTTTAGCTCTAGGGGGTTCTTGGTTCAGTCCCCCAAAGATTTCGTTAGTCTGTAACAGCAGTGATTTCAGTTTTGGCCCCAAGGGCCAAAATGGGGCAGGGTTGGTCTATGAGCCAGATTAGGCCCCACACCACCCCTGCGCACTAGGACTGAGCCAAGCAGAGGCGGCGCGGAGCCTAATCCCAGCCGGCACGCTGGCCACAGTTGGGCTCCAGGAGCCCTGGACAGCCCCAGCTCAGTGAGGACTGGGCTCCAGGGGCTGCACACCACCCCGGGCCCCGTGAGCCAGATGACACGGCGCTGGGCACCGGATCTGGCCCGTGGGCCAGGGAATGAGCACTTCTGATCTGAAGAGTGCAGCTGTCCTCTGCCTCCAGCCAAGAGGCGACCTTCGTGCTCTCACCACTGCCCCACGGGCAGCAACAAGAGCCCAGGAGTCCCGGCAATCCCACCGCAGCCCCCTAGGCCAGGGGCAGGGGCAGGGAACCTCTCCCCACCGCACCACGCTGCCCTCGGGGAAACCACGCACCCAGCTGGCCACGCCCCCTTTGCCCCGCCCCTTAAACACACGGGTCAATAAAGTTATTCAAATTGAAAAAAAACAAATAGGCAGAGATCTCGCGTGCTCTCGCGATATCGCGACAACAGAGCGACGCTGGCAGTACATCTCGCGAGAGCTCCAGCCCCCCGCGAGAGCGTCCTCCCGCAGCCGGCACATCTCGCGAGATCTCGGCCGGAGGGCGGGAATCACGGAGCGGCGGAGCGGGGGTACCGGAGCCGCTACGGAGCCCCCGCCCCCCCCGCTGGCAGATTCGCGCTCCCCGCCATGGAGGCGAATCTGCCGAAGCGGAAGGAAACGCGCAAGTCGATGAGGATCAAAGTCATCTCCATGGGCAACGCCGAGGCGGGCAAGGTGAGCGGAGGGGCGAGGCGATTGGCTGGCGGGAGCATGAGACACACGCGTCGCGCCCAATCGGAGCGCGTAAGCCCACAAGGAGCCCGCGGATTGGTGATGCTCAACCACCAATCCGTTAAGGGCTCGTGGGTGGGCGGGATGGGTGCCTAGACATCCAATCAGGCTTCAGGCCGTGGCTGTGATTGACAGGTTCTGTTGACAGTTGGGAGGGGCGGGGCCGGCTTCTGGAGGAGGCTTTTTATTGGCTGCTTGGGAGGGGCGGGGCACTGGCTTCGCCTTCTCATTGGTCCCAGGCTGGGAGTGGCAGAGCTTCCCCTCCCTCCACCCTGGAGACTCTCCCTGCTGCTGCAGTATGGGGCTCAGGACATCCCCTTCCCAGCAGCCTTTGGCCCCATAGCAGTCTCCATCTCCCAGAGTCCTGTGACCCGCTGAGAGTCTGCTGGTGTTAGCCTTCACGCCAGCGGAGGGATGCTTGAGAGCGTGCCTGCCAGCAGCTTTGAAAGGAGGCAAAGAAACCGAACTCGGGGCGTGTTCTTTGAAGGCAGATCCCAGCATTTTGGCAAGCCAGCCGCCTCTGCGGTACAGAGACCCTAACGTTTTCATAGACATAGACATCAGGGCTGGAAGGGACCTCGGGAGATCATCGAGTCCAGCCCCCCGCCCAAAGGGCAGGAAGTCAGCTGGGGTCGTAGGATCCCAGCAAGATAAGCATCCAATTTGCTCTTGAAGGCGTTCAATGTAGGTGCTTGAACCACCTCCGCTGGCAGACTGTTCCAGACCTCGGGGGCTCGGACAGGAAAGAAATTCTTCCTTATGTCCAGCCTGAAACGGTCTTGCAGGAGTTTGTGACCGTTCGCCCTCGTCATCCCTCGGGGCGCTCTGGTGAACAGACGTTCCCCCAGATCCTGGTGGTCACCCCCGATAAACTTATAGGTGGCCATCAGATCTCCCCTGAGCCTGCTCTTTTCCAGGCTAAAGAGTCCCATGGCTCTCAGCCTGTCATCGTAAGGTCTGTTTTGCTGACCTCTGATCCTGCGCGTGGCTCTCCTCTGGACTCTCTCAAGCTTCTCCACATCCTTTTTGAATTGTGGAGCCCAAAACTGGACGCAGTACTCCAGCTGCATCCTCACCAAGGCCGAGTACAAGGGGAGAATGACGTCCCGGGATTTGCTCGAGAAGCATCTATGGATGCACGCCAGCGTTTTGGTCACTTTATTAGCCGCAGCATCGCATTCCAGAGGAGGCATGGAGGGGCTTGCCTCCGGCCTGGCCTTGTCTGCGTGTCCCCACGAAGCAAAGCAAAGCCCAGCTCCAGTCTCTCATGAGCGCTGGTAGTGAGGCCATGGCCCTGCTACACCCAAACTAATCGGCCCCAACCCATTTGGTTCGCCTGATCTTAGTGTTTAAATCATGTGAGGTCCCGGGGGTTTGCCAGAAGAAGCAGCAAGAGCCTGTTATGACCGTTGAGTTAGAGCAAAGGCTTTGGATGCCGACATCTTCAGCATAGTGAAAGTGGCCGTTGTGCTTTTGTCTGTTTCAGTGGTTCCCCTGTCTCGGCATGTCATGGAGACGCGTACAGCAAGGTTACGTGGTCCCTTGCAAGGGCCATGCAACCTCTGTCTACCCCAGGTGGTTAGCAGGCCACCAAAGTGACTATGCAGCTGTATCTGATGCCTGTTTTCCTCCACACAGGTCAGATCCCTCAGGGCCCCATCTCCTCATGATCGTTCAGATAGTCAGTGCTCCCCGTTGTCAAGTTTTGTACTCTTTGCCATCCCCATGGCATGGGATGTGAGCTAGCTTAGCAATAACAAAGCCCCTGGGAGGCAGCATGGTGGACCTGGCTCCCTACCAGCTCTGTGAGCTCCGCTCCCAGTAAGGCTGTTTGGTGCATCGGTCCATTGTCCTCTGGGGCAGTGACACTGTCATTAATTGTGGTGCAGAGTGGCTTGTTTGCCTGTAATCATCTAAAACTAGTAGCTTCTTAGGCCGGCATGGGCTGGACACGCTAGTTCCTGTAGCCAACAGCACACACGAGAACAACATGGTATGTCTGGCTACCTGTGCCTCCACGGTCTGAATGACCAGCTGTGCACTGACTAGGCCTGGCTTCCGGCGCAAGCCTGGGGCAAGGCACAAGCTCCCACCTCTGTAGCTGCAGCAGGGCCCCTTAGCTCTGCTGTCTCTGCCGCCCAGCGGGCACCCACATACAAATGCTAAAAACCAATTTCCACCTTCATTCTTGTCTCATTGTTTTTCAGAGTTGCATCATAAAGCGCTACTGTGAGAAGCGGTTTGTTCCAAAATACCTTGCAACGATAGGGATCGACTACGGTGTCACCAAGTAAGTATCCTCTCCTCCCTGCTCACGAGCAGTGAGGATGAAAACCCAGCTAACATGGTGGCAACCAAAGACAGCAGGTCTCTTGCAGGCCCAGCAAAGGCTGCCTGTTGGTGCATTGATTGAACAGAGCAGAAGTCAGTGCTGGAGAAGGAGAGGGGAGAGAATCATGGAAAATAAGGTTTGGAAGGGACCTCAGGACTTCTCGTGCTGTGTCTGATAGGGCTACCTGATGCCAGAGTAAATTAATGTACTGTGCCGTAGTTGTGGTGTACATGTACAGTGACACTTTACTGCATAGTAAATTAGTCTGCTGTGCAGTAAAGTGCACATGTAGACAGGCCCAGTGTGACATCCCCTTATAGCTGTGAACAGCTTTGCAGAGGCTGGGGGCAGGATCTAAGTAACGAGGTAACCAGCACTAATGAGCTGCAAACAGCTGAAAGCAGGTTACTTCCCCAGAACTAGCTGGAACACCTAAACTGGCATAAGCCATGCCTTTAATATACAGTGCGGTCATAGAAAAGCAGGGCTGGCAGGGACCTCATGGGGTCATTTAGTCCAGTCCCCTGCTCAAGGCAGGTGCATTTCTGCCAAAACCAGCCCAGCCAAGGGTCTGTCTAACGTGTTTTGGAAAATTTCCAGGGTTGGAAATACTACAGTTCTCTGGGCAGCCTGTTCCAATGCCTGACCACCCTCAGAGTCAGAAGGTTCCTCATCTCCAATCTACATTTCCTTTGCTGAAGCTTGAGACCATTGCTCCTTGTCCTTCCTAATCCCTGCAGCCACAGAGAAAACCCCTTCTCCATCCTCTCTATAATCACCTGTCAGATATTTGAAGACTGTTATCTAATCCCCCCTCAGTCTTCTCTTCTCCAGACTAAATAACCCTAGCTTTTTCAGCCTTTCCTCATCAGGCTTGCCTCCCAGCTCCCTGATCCCTTTTGTTGCTCTGGTCTGGATTCTTTCCAAACTCTTCCTATCCATCTCAAGGTGTGGGACCCAAACCTGGACACAGGACTCCAGGGGAGGCCTCCCCAGGGCTGAATGGAGTGGAGGAATCGCTGCCCTTGATTTGCAAGTGACACTCCTGTTAATACAACCCAGGAGGCTGTTGGCCTTTTCTGCAGCAAGGGCACGCTGTTGACTCTCATTCAGCTTCTCGTCCACTGTAACCCCCAGATTCTTCTCTGCCGTGCTGCAGCCCAGCCAGTCATTCCCCAGTCTCTATTTGTGCGTGCATATAATGGGGTTTGGTAAATGGAGCTTTTTGCAATGGTTTACATGGCTGCTTGCTTTACTCTCAAGCACCTCAAGTGGCTTGTACTATAATGGAAGTAGAGCAAGCGAGCTGGCTGCTCTGTGCATCCCTCCCTTGTCTGGTGATGGTGATTTGCACCCCGTGCCCCGTTTGAACTGTATAGAGCAGTGGAGATGCTCTTGTTGCTTTGCTGGCTGGCTGACAGTCTGACACGTCCCCTATCAAGAATCAGCACCTTGAAGTGGGATTTTGATGGCAGGGAGAGAGCCCTGTCAGTGCCCAGTGTGACTGGAGTGTATCACCTCCCCATAGCATTTCCCGTCTCTCATTCCAGAGTGCAAGTCAGAGACCGTGAAATTAAAGTGAACATCTTTGACATGGCCGGGCATCCCTTCTTCTATGAGGTAAGGGAGAGATGACTGCTTCTCTTCAGTAGGCATGGCATTAAACCCAGTCTGCCGCTTGAGATCCCTTTTGGTCCATCTGAGCTGCAATGACAGCTAAGCATTGCAATGCGGTGATAGCTAAGCATTGGCCAAAAGCAGAGAAGACCTGTAGGAAGCAGAGATCAGTATAGATCAGGGGTATGGGGCTGGTCCACTGGCTTGATTGTGGCCCCGTGCCAGGATCAGACCCTATGCTGCCTTGGTTGGCTCCTCGGTCGGCTCTTGCATGCACAGATCACGCCCCGGGCTCCACACCACCATGCTCTAGGATCAGGCCTTGTGCCACCCCAAATGCAGGGCAGCGCAGAGCCTGATCCCAGCATGTCTGATCCATCACACATGATCATGCTTTCCAGCCCACGGCAGCTGGGATGTTACCCCATGGAAAGGGGCTGTACTGTCAGGCAACATACCATGAATGTTATGTCCAGGGGTCAGACTAGATGATCTACTCAGGTCCCTTCCAACCCTAGAAACTATGAAACTAATGGTCTTACTCGCTTACTGCTATGTACGCCCATTGCCGGTAGCTTGCTCACATAAGCATGCCGTCATTGCCTAACCGGCCCTTGTCATTGTGCAGTTGAAGCAGCTTGGTCTAAGGGACTGAGCACAGGTCTGGGAGCCAGGACTTGCTGAATTTTGAACATGGCTGTGGCTGTGGCTGAGGCTGAGGCAGTGGCAGTGACTCTCCCTGCTGTTAGGCCCATGGTTTCAGGGGCAAGAGCACCCCAACTTCCACACAGTCCTAGTGTCAAAAGGGACTTGAGGGGCTGTAGTCGGATCCATGCAGGCTTTCAGTGACCTCAGCTGAAACTAGGATTTTTCAGAGCTGCTGAAAATTGGGCTAAGGAACCCAGTCCGTACCAGTCTGACCACAGGATTAAATTCCTTCCTGACCCCAGAGTGGTGTCAGTCTGACCCTGAGTGGAGAGGCAAGACCCGTATTAGTATCCCTTTCAGCACAGCACATCTTCCCTGAGCTGTTACAAGCTGGGCTTAGTTATGTGCTTGTGTAATCCTTGGTCAGTGCATTCCCAGTCTGTCTGAGCCAGTGAAGGGTCTGGGTCCGACAGGGCTTGACACCTTGGCTTAAGATGTGGGACTCCTGCTTTCAGGTGTTGCCGGCCCAGATGGTGGCATCGCATTCATTTTCTCCTTTGCTCTCTCAACATAGGTGCGTAATGAGTTCTACAAGGACACTCAGGGTGTTATTCTCGTCTATGATGTGGGACAGAAGGAGTCATTTGAAGCGCTGGACTCTTGGCTGGCTGAGATGAAGCAGGAGCTGGGGCCTCATGGAAACATAGAGAACATTGTCTTTGTGGTCTGCGCCAACAAAGTAAGCCACGCTGCGGGGCAGACATGCGTGAGGCATTCCCAACTGTAGCTCGGGAAACCTTGGAGCCCATGGGAAGAAGCTGCTTGTGGGGCAAAGACCTGGGGAGAGCTAAATGCAGATTACTTACTGGGGCTGCAGTAGGATCATAGGAAAGTAGGGCTGGAAGGGGCTTCACAGGGTCATCTAATCCAACCCCCAGATTAGAACAAACCCAGATTGCTCATAACCAGATGGTTCACAAACCAGTTACTTCACAGTGAGTTGCTGAATGTAGGGGGTGCCGCTTAGCTGTTTGCTGCAGCTTTTGCCTCAAAGGGTGCCATTCTCCTCTCTCCTGGAGCTCATCAGTGGTCCCACACAGCTGTTGGCCACAGCTCTATATACCCCCAGTTCCGTCACAAGGCCTCATCTTCACAGGGGTAAGGAAGCTATCCCTGCCAGCTGTCCAGGTTCTGCATTTGCCCTGTTCACAAGCTTCTCTGCTCTCACAAGCACTTTCTGCTTGTGGCTTAAGGACACCAGCTTCTTCCTCTCACTGTGCTGAAGAAGCCATTGTCACTGGCAATCAGCTGTCATTGTGTTCATCATCCAAGCTGGCATGGCCCTCGAGGTAGCTGTGTGAAGATAGCCATGATAACCCATGTTCTTGTGTCTGATTGCTCTTCTCCCCGTTGCGTGTTTGATTCAGATTGATTGCACCAAGCACCGCTGTGTGGATGAAAGTGAAGGACGCCTGTGGGCGGAGAGCCGGGGCTTCCTTTACTTCGAGACGTCGGCACAGACAGGAGAAGGGATCAATGAGATGTTCCAGGTAACAGGAACACGATACAGAAAGGACATGGGCCCATTCCACCTGTTTTCCTCAGTGGACTGTCCCTCATATCCCTTGATCTGTAAAACCTATTGGCTGTTCATGATAAGGGCTGCTTCATGCTAAAATTGCACTTTCTCTCTGACCGGCACTCAAAACCCCTGGTTATTAAGCAGCAATAGAATAAAAGGTTGGTTTAGTTGTAAGGCATAGATTCCAGGCGTGTGGCTGTGTGCTTCATGGATCTGAGAGTAGGATATTGTGGCAGGCTTTGTAGGGTCTCTGCTGGCCCCATACTGGGAACAAGGGAGTCTCCCGTGCTCCAACAGACAAGCAGCACTGCTGTGCCATGCTGCTAGTGGAAACTTTTGCTACGTGAGTCCTGCAGCTTGTGTCTGTGCTCTCAGCTGAAGAAGCGGGGTGTCATGCCAGGTCTGGGGGTCACCAGGGATGAGAAGCAACCAAAATCCAAGGAGAGAGTTCAGAGTTTGAGTGTAGGGAAGCCATAAGATCCGTCTGGGGAGCTGAGTCAGATCCAAAGGGTTGGACAGAGCATGGGGTCAGGAGGCCAGATTGAGTATCCAGGAAATCAAACCAGAGTTTTGTCAGGGAGTCACAGGGTCAGGCCAAACTCAGGGGTCTGTGGGCAAATCAGGTCAGGTAAAGGCACAAGCCAATGGTGAGGCAGCTTGGGTACAAGATTGAACCTTGTAGCCCAGAGACTTCCTCTGCTGGCTAATGGGTTTTTATAGGAAGGAGTCAAAAGCCAATTGACCCTGGCTGGCCACTCCACAGGCAGCGGGCAGGTGGCTAGGCCCAGATATCAGGTTCTGACCGCCTGTGTCCACTCTGATGCACAGCTGAGTGGCAGACTAGGATGAGTGGCTGCACCAAGGAGGCTGAGGTGCCGGGTTCAAGGCCACAGCTTCAAGCGGTAAGCGTGGGAGGTGTTAAGCATTTGTCACAACTGGCCAAAACCTCTGAACCTAGCACCCTGCATCTCCTGGTTTCCTAGCAAAGTGGGGAGCCTCCCACTAACCTTTCTGTGTTTTCAGACCTTCTACTCCGCCATTATTGACCTATGCGACAATGGGGGGAAGCGCCCTACAACAGGCATGAGCATTGGCTTCACCAAAGAGCAGGCGGACACGATCCGGAAGATCCGCAGCAGCAAGGACAGCTGGGACATGCTAGGGGTCAAACCCGGAGCCACCAGGTGAGGGGCTTCTCTGGGATCAGCCATTACCAGAAACACAAACTTGTCAGTCTGGTTTCCGGTGCAACTCTGATCAAAGAACCTGCCGTGGCGAATTCTGCATCAAGCCTCAGCCTTTTGTCTGAGCAGATCTTCCAGAAGGGCAGAGCGTCTTGCTTTAAAGACTTCTAACAACAGAGAAGCCCCAGCCCACCAGGTGGCTGTTCTAGTGCAGGGGTGGCCAACCTTTGTGCAGGTGTGTCACAAGTGGCTAGGGCAGCCTCTGTGTGTGGCATGTGACAGGAGGGGAGGGGAGAGGCAGACAAGGTAGGGAACAAAAAGCAGAGCAGTAGATCAGGCATGGAGCACAGTGCAGAGAGCAGAAAGCAGAGCCAGTGATCACGTGAAGAGCAGAAAGCAGAGCAGCAGATCAGGCAGAGGAAGATCTGTGTGACACTTGGGGGTGGGGGGGGGAGGGTGTTATACCTGCTCTAGCCACAGGTCTAGTGGCTGATTGTCCAGTGTTAACGCGGGCCCTTTATGTCCAGTCCGAACATATCCAGCTGCTTCTTCTGACCATTGGCCCTTTTATACTAGACTAGAGGCCTCTGCTCATGAATTTTTCCATGCTGTGGAGATGCTCATAGACTATGATTGGGCTACACCTTCGATTCCTTTTGCACACACTAAACAGACTTAGCTCCTTGCATCTCTTGCTATAAAACCTCCCCAGACCTCTGATCATTCTTGTTGCTTTTCCATGATGTTCTCCAGGTTTTCAGAGTCCTTGAATTCCAGAAACCAGGAACAGGGTCCCTAAGGGCTTTTACCACTTTCCTCGTCTGTTTTCTTCCAGTTCTTCAAGCGCAATGTTGAACAGCATTGAGCTGAGAATAGATTTGTTTTCAACCCCACTAGGAACAACTAGTTAGCGTATTTTTAAATCATAGAAATCCTAGAGCAGTAGGGCTGGAAGGGACCTCCGGCCATCGCATCTAGCGCCACCCTCTGTCTGAGTCAGGATCAGCCCTGTCCAAAGCAGCCCAGACAAATCCATTGTCCAGCCTCTTAGCAAAACCAGTCACCCGAACACAGCAGTAGACATCACATCCAAGCCTGCCACAGGTTTCATAGTTTCTAGGGTCGGAAGGGACCTGAGCAGATCATCTAGTCTGACCCCCTGCCACGGCAGGAAAGAATACTGGGGTCAAACGACCCCAGCAAGGTGTTCATCTAACCTCCTCTTAAACACCCCCAGGGTAGGAGCCAGCACCACTTCTCTTGGAAGTTGGTTCCAGACCCTAGCCGCCCTGACCGTGAAGTCGCGCCTCCTGATATCTAACCTAAACCTACCCTCTGCCAGCTTGTGACCGTTATTCCTGGTCACTCCTGGCTGTGCTCGGGGGAACAGGGACTCCCCCAATGCCTGTTGATCCCCCCTGACTAGTTTATAACAGGCCACAAGATCCCCCTCAGCCTTCTCTTGTGGAAGCTGAACAGGTTCAGGTCCCGTTGCCTCTCCTCGTAGGGCCTGCCCTGCTGCCCCCGGATCACGCGAGTGGCCTCCTCTGGACCCTCTCCATGCTGTCCACATCCCTCCTGAAGTGTGGCGCCCAGAACTGGACGCAGTACTCCAGCTGCGGCCTGACCAGTGCCGCATAGAGGGGGAGGATCACCTCCCTGGACCTGCTCAAGATGCATCTGTGGATACATGCCAAGGTGTGGTTGGCCTTCCTGACTGCCTCCCCACACTGCCAGCCCATGTTCATCTTGGAGTCAATGATGATCCTTTTCCACCTCCGTGCTGACAAGAGGGGAGTTCCCCAGCCTGTAGGTATGGTACCGGTTGTTCCTCCCGAGGTGCATCACCTTGCACTTGTCTGTGTTGAAACCCATCCTATTCTCGTCTGCAGTGCGTAAAGGTAAAGCAGTGCAACCTACTTCAGTGTCCTGCTTCTGTAAAGGGCTGTTAATATACATTCAAGAGATCCCAGATAGAGGCTGTGCCCCTGCTACAGAGGAAGGCAAAGCCATTGCCTATAAAAACCTGGTGATTGGCTTTAGAGATGCTGGTGTCCTTTAACAAGACCCAGAAAGGGTCTCCACCAACAGAGCAAAGATGGAGGCATGTGACCAAGTCTCATTTCTTGTGTAGCCCAAATCAAGGAGCTGGGACTGTTCTTTGCTTTACTGCATCTCCTTCTGCCCAGGGGAATAAATGGCAAGTCATCTACTCTCTCTGCCTCTGTTTCAGTGCCCGGGTACTCCCAGCTAGGAGGCTGGTGAGGGGACTATTTGCTGGGAAGCTAATTCAGGCCAGAAACATCTCCGCTGCCACCCCCATACCTACCCACACGATCTTCCTGTCAGCACACAGAGTGGGAATAACAGGGCAGCTGCACAGTACATGCCTGGCACGTGCTGTCACGTTGTGGGAGTCTTCAGGACAAAGCCATGCTCTGCTTTTCCAAGGGGTTACTTCCTTGTCAGACACCAGCTGACAAAGCCTGCTTGGGGAAACGCTGTTGGGAGTAAAAGAGTGTGCATGCGTGCGCATGTATGTTCCTTGTTCACTCACCTCCCACTCAAATGCGGCCGCTGTGCCTTCACACTGATCTCATCATAGTCCACCTGCAGGCCCAAGCCAAGCCTGGAGCACTTCATCCTTTAAGGAGAAAGGGTCAGGCATTTCTGAGAAACTCTAAGGAGCAGGGTGATCTGTACAGCATAGTAGGTTGTGTTAATATGAGCATCACTTCCAAGTCCTGGGAGGTGATTTTTCTGCTCTGTGTGACACTGGGGAGGCCTCACCTTGAGAACTGCATCCAGTTTTGGACCCTGCACGTGAAGACAGACAAATCAGAATGATTCCAGCAGAGAGTAACAAATGTAGTTAGAAGTCTGGGAAACCTGACGTGTGAGGACAGGCTGAAAGAAGTGAGGTTTGTTTAGTTTGGAGAGGAGGTGACTGAGGGTGGGATTGCATAATAGTCTTTAACTGCCCGCAGGGTGTTTAGACAGAGGATGGGGATGGACTGGTCTCTGGCTGCAGGGGACAAGACTACGAGCGATGGTCTTAGCTTGCAACAGGGGAAATGCAGGTTGGAGATTAGGAAGAAGTTCTCGCTCAGAGGTTGGTTTGGCATTGGAGCAGATACGTTGTGGGGCAGGGGGGAATCTGCATCCTTGGAAGGTTTCGAAAGCAGGTTAGACAAAAGGTTGGTTGGGCTGGTTCAGACGGATGGTCCTGCCTTGAACAGGGGTTGGATTAGATGGACACCCTGTCTTTCCATGATTGGGATAAGAACAGCTCTGAGCCCCTCTCATGGCTCCCCCACAGTCTGCCCCCAGACTGGCACTAGTGTATTGCAACATGGCCACAGAGAGCCCTGCAGGGGAACCCGCGTGGCATTCTCTTGCTGACTGCCATTTCTCATCTTTTAGGGACGAGGTGAACAAGGCCTATCGGAAGCTGGCAGTGCTGCTGCATCCAGACAAGTGCGTGGCTCCTGGCAGCGAGGATGCCTTCAAAGCCGTTGTCAACGCCCGGACCGCACTTCTCAAGAACATCAAATAGGGACACTGTCTGGGAAACCCCTCCCCGCCTCACTGCACACCAGGCCACTATGCTGTGACATGGTGACGGGGCAGGTCTCACCTCCTGCACATACTGTTGTCTCGTGAAGGGAGACAGGGCCGTCTCCTCTCCTGCCCCCAGTGATTGCAAACGGAGCAGGCCTTGGCCCTGGGAGGGATGCATTTCAGCACATCTGTCAGTCCTGTCAGGGAGGTGTTGCCCTGCCCCCTCAAGCCCTCAGCAGGGTCCAAGACCTGGATTTCCCCTTAGTGCCAGTGGATGCAGCATCATTAAGGCAGTGAAGTTCCATCCACTCTCGCCAACCAGGGGTTGTGTTCTGCTCTGGTTTCATGTCAAATGTCCTCTCCCCAGGCTTTGCTGGCCTTCAGGGCTTCTCCTTTGGCAGGTATTAGGCTTGGTTCTTCGTGGCTCTTGCTGGTTGGTTATCCCAGTGCTGAAAGCAACAGCAAGAATCATCTGCGATGTTCCCTGGTGCCATGCCCTGAAGCTCATCTACCTGCGGCCACTCTGGAATGGCAGAGGCAGCTGCCTGGTATGTGCATTTGCTGCTCTTTACACTACAAATACCTCTTAGGCTTGAAGAAGCTGTGCAGGTCCCTCAGTCCTCAGCCTATTTCGCTGATCCCTTGTATCCCTACATTAAGTGCTCCAGATCAGGGCCTGGGTTCTGGGCCACAGCAAGGCACAAACCATCCCTCTTCACTGATCTCTCCAGGGGAGTAGACAGGAGGGGAAGAAGCTCTTTGACTCGGTCTCTGCTCCTGTGCTGACAGCAGGGTGAGCTCCCTCACAAAAGCACGGCAGGGATGAGAACAGGCAGGACAGGACGGTTCCATCCCAACACCCCCTGTGCATGGGCCAGCTCTGCACGGAGGAGCTGGTACAACTCACCACCCCAGCCCTCAGAGCTGATGTGGACCAACACTCGCCTGGGGCACTACTGAGCACCACTGAGCTTCTGGCGACCTCGTGGGAAGCTGAGTGCTCAGCTCCACTAGGTTCAGGCCCTGCACTGTTCTGCACCAAGCTTACACTTTCCTTGAGCGGCTGGGCAGACTGCAGCTTTTCAGCAGCGTACCTCGCCTTGCGGCCTTGAAAGGGCAGCAGACATGATGGGACCCTCCAGCAAGGGCCCTGCCAGGATAGATACTGGATTTTCCAAAGGAGGTGCAGAAACAGCCTCCCACATGTCGGGCCCTGCTCCCAGCCCCCTCTGTCCCACCAGTGCAAATGGAAGCCTCTGGGGGCTTCCTTTAAGTCCCTAAAGCAAATGATTCTCCTGCTCCACCTGCCACTGCTGTTTTCTCAACTGTTTGGGGAGTGAGGAATCTCCAGAGCCAGCTGGATCAAGAGGGACTGGGCTCAGCTCGGGAGGGGGCAGCTGCAGAGGGAAACAAAATCCTCTGTCCACCCTGCTGCTGCTCTGGTCCACCTCCAGCTGAGCCCCACGTAGGAGGCAGGAAGGGCTCTGGTGCTTCCCCACACCTGTAACAGCAGGTGAAGGTGGGGAGGGGACTGTCTATGAGCAGGAAGGGGAAGGGAGGCAGGATTTCCATGTGCTCCCAGCGTTAAAAAGTCCCTGGAGGCTTCTTCAGTGTGGCCTCTGTGCATCCACCCCTAGGTGTGCACCGCTGGGGTGCACGCAGTATGTGGTGGCCACACTGGACCAGCTCCGAGCACTGGCTCCAACACACAGAAAACTTGTGGCCCAATCTAGACTGGCTCCAGTGTACAGCCCCATCCAGCCCATGCACTGTCCCAGCAACCCTCATCTGTATGGAGCCATGAGTTTGATACCCTCTGCTACAGGCCAACAGACTGTCAACACTCCGCTGCTGCCTGGTGGGGGGCCGTGAGAACCGTCTATTGGGTCACCTTCATCTCTCTGCACCCAGAGGTGAGCCAGGTCTGTGTCGCCTCGTGAGCAAAGCTGTAACCCCAGCCAGAGGCTGCAGGATGTGGGGGCTGATTCTCCCAGGCAAGCTGAGCTAGTCCCAACAGCAGCGCTGCCCTGCAGACTCCTAGTGGCATCCCCAAACCCGGTGGAGAGCTGGGCTTGAAAGAAGACTTACCACCGAAGGGATGAGGAGACCTCTCTCTTCCAGCGGATGCTTGGGTACCAGGAGCCATCTCCTTCCCACTTACGCAGACCGTGTAGTGTTGGTGACTCCAGTGCTGAAGTCCCCTTGGGTGAACCTGCAGCTCTGGGAAGCACACGCTGCATCTTGAAAGGCATTTCTGCTGCTGCTGCATACACAATCTCTTCCCCCAGTGAAGGCCCTGGCCCAGAGCATGCCCCATTTGTCCCCCAGGCGAGGAGGCATCCAGTTCAGTGCCAGTGAGAGCAGAGCTTCCTGAAGGGGAGGCTTGCTGCCCTTGTAATCAGCACCTGGCTGGTGAAGACAATGTTCTCCACTGAGACGACGTACTCAGCACTCTACCCCTTCCAGCCACGTGGACTTCCTCTGGCTCGCATCCTCTTGGCAGCGTGGGAGGCAGGCTCTGGGAGCTACGCAGACCTTTCCCTGTCTCCACTGACCGTATGCATGACACGTGGGTACAGGCCGCCCAGGTGGGGACTGGTCCTGCATTTCAGGGAACAGAGCCGTTCCCTGCCATGGAGCTGGAGTGCACGGACGGCAGTTTTCCCGGGGTAGCTGCATGCAGTAGGCAACTATGACAGCACCCTGTTGCTAGGTGGTGGGGGTGTAAGTGGTAGCCTGGTTATCCTGAGCAAATAGCTGCCCCAAGATAAACTGTAGACACAAGACGTGCACTGAGGTAATTCTACCTTGTTCCTTCCCTTTAAAATTCCTCCCCCACAGATCTGGATCTGAGCAAGGCAGCTTCATAGCAGGTCCCGCATGATGGAGGTTGAATGCAGGCTTCCATCTGAGACCAGGCTGGAAGTGGCAGCCGGCTCTGGTAGGAGCCCCCTTGGGTGACTAACTGTTGCCCTCATTTTGTATTGCTGTGGACAGAAGCATTAGCACTTCGGAGATACCTGGGGCATGATCACTGAGCCCTCAAAAGCCAGAGCTCTGCTCCCTCTCTCCTGATCCACCCACACACTTCCGGCTCTGACACTATCCTGTTTCACTCAGGCCGTGGCTGGGTGTTTCTGCTGGGGTGAGCCCTCCCATCCCTCCTCCTGGTCCCCTCCTCCGACAGTCATTCTCCCATCCCAAAGGTAAAACTGCAGCATGTGGGGCATGCTGCTGTTGTGCGTTTCTGCTCACCGTGGTCTGTCTCTGTGCTGTGTTGCACTTGTGAGGCCTTCAGGTAGTCAGTGGGCACCTAGTGTGGTGCTTATAGTTGTTGCACTTTGGTTGAGAAACTCCAGCCAGGACTGTTGTCCCCCGCAAGCCCTCTGTGTGCGCTCCCCGCTGGTCCAACCAGCCTCCCTTCCCAAAGCCACGCGGAAAAGGACAATCAGGAGGGGCTGGCGAAGCATCGCACCAAAAAGGAATAAAACTGGAGGGAATAAAAGCAGATGGAGGGCCAGGTTGCCCTTCTCCCTCAGCAGGGTTTCCAAGCAAGTTGCGTGCAATGAAAGAGATCCCTTTTCTCTTGCTTTTGAAGCTGCTCTTCTGTCTTTTCCTCCCGCCCATTTATTTTTATAACTAAGTTATATGCCTTTGTGGGGGGTGTTGGTTCGGGGAAACGTTCAGGTCGGAATCATTTTGATCCTCTCCGGGTTTCTGATGCAGGGTGGCAGGGAGACGGGAACTAATGGCCCTGCCTTCTTGGACCCGCCGGTGACCATGCTGGGATCGTGCTCCAGAAGGGCAGTGCTGGTTTTCGATGAGCGGCCCATCTCCTTTCCCAGACATTGACCCTGAAATCACTGGAGCGGGGTCAATGTCTGGGGATTGGCTTAAGACTTCTTTTGAACACCACCTTTGCAAGTCTCATCTCCCTCACTAAGGAAACCCCTCAAATGTGGCCCTGAATCTGTTTGTCCATGTGTTTTCAGCCAGGAAGAGTGATCCTGCTGCTACAGGGTACAATCCCAAGCCATCTGGGCCAGTTGTGTAAGAAAGGAGCCCTTTCATGACCGATGTTCTTCAGAAAGGCTTCCTGCGTTGACCCCGATTCAGGGACGTGCGTACTCTTTCCCACGTGTTGTACATATGAGCGGCGAATGCGCCATGTTTTATTCTAAATACCCTTCCCTGTCGATGAGCCGACATTGGTATTTTCTGTGTCGTCGTCGTTCATGCTGTGAACTGGTCGGCTGTGTTTCAGTGACTCCTCCCGCATGGCTTGTATGGAGCCTCTCTGGACTTCTGAGTTGTGTATTTTGATAAAAATAAAACCAGCATTAAAACACAAGCTTCCCTGTGCAGTGGTTTTCCCCGCTGCCATTCATCCCAGCATAGGAGGTCTCTGATATTCAGGCCAGCCAGCTTCCCATTGTCTCCCCAGTCATGGGCACAGGCCTGCCGGCTCACTTTGGACCTCTCTTCATCGGTGACGTTCCCCAATCAAATAGCGAAGCTCTGCGACTAACCAGGCCGTAGTGTTGTTGCTCCAGGTTTTCCTCGGTCGGCAGGCAATGTGTTAACCCACCATTAACCCTCGTCTCTGACCTGAGATTCCCGACATAAAGCTATCGGCATCGTGCCTCCCTGGATGCCTCTCTGTTAAGGGTTTATGCAGCTGCATGGTTATGTCCATCCATATAAGCTGTGGCAATGCTTCGCATGAAGCTGGTACTTCTCCCTCTTCTGAGGTCAAAACGCTGCTGGAGATCAGTTGAGGGGTTTCTTTTTGGTGGTGTTGGGTCTCGAGTGAGTGTCTGAATTGTAAGCGCTGCCAATAGCAGAAAGGCCGTCGAAGGGGAAGGCTTTGGTTGGACTCCAGATGCATCCGGCCGCATCGGAGAAGCTGCAGCATACCTGGCTCCCCTGGGCTGAGACTGGCCTGTCCCCCAGCTCTTTCAAGCCTTGCCCTGGGCTTTGTGCCCTGAATTGCTCCGGAAGGCAGTCATCACAGGGGTTCAGAGCACACAATTCAGTTTCTGATACAGCTGGCCCTAGATCTATTCATTGCTTTGACAGTCAGGACTGAGGCCATCAGCTGCTATCAGGAGCCAACTGGGAGCTACTGGACGGTTGGTTGGGCTGGTTCGTGGTAGCTTTGAGCTATGGGCCGGTGTGTTGGCTTCGGAGGCCGTGAGTTGCAGGAGTCCAGCCGGGAGGCACCAACACGTGGATCGCTGTGCCCCAGACCCGAGAAGGTGCAAGCTAGATGGGATAGAAAGCATTTGTGGAAACAGATGCTACCTGGTTAGCCAAGCTGAGCAGAGTCTAACACGGCCCAGAGACGCATCCCGTGCCCCTGGGGGTGTAGGCTTTCGACAGAAGATGAAGACAATGTCCAGGCTGGCTCCCCCAAGCGTTTCCCGTTTCCATCCGGCCCGTGGGCTGTGGCACAGTGCGATGGGGCCCATTTGTCCCTCCAGAGATAGGCTGAGGCCTTGCTGTTCCTTCTCGCAGAGAAACCGTGACTCCCTGCTGGAGGGGACGCGTACGACTATCTTCTCTGTGCCCACGTGCAATACTACGCGCCAGTCTGGGGGCCTGAGGACCTCTCACGCGCGTTTTTGTTCCAACACCCGGGTCCCTCCTTGTCTTGACCTCAAGGCAGCTCGGCGGCAATCACCGGGCCTGACACTGCTGCTCTCTTTGGACCGTGCCACCGACAGCACCTTGCTCTGGGGTTTTTTGTGGTGGAGAGGAGGTCACTGTCCGTGGCTTGGCTCTTGAAAGAACAGGTTTGAGCCTGGTGCTTTCAAAGGTCACAGATGAACTGAGCTTACGGGTCTCAGCCCGTCCCTTAGTAATGCTTTGTCCTTGGTACGAAAGCCTCCCTTGCCAAGCCAGGCGTATGCGGCAGCCTCTGCAGAGGCGCTGGGGAGAGGAAAGGACCTGCAGAGCAGGATGGAGGGATGAGAGGAAGGGGCTGTGAGTTTGCTGAGGGTCGGGGCAGAACAGCAACAGCACCTCATTTGCCTCTGGTGCCCTCGACTCCAGCTGGCATCATGAGCAGGCCTGCAGGCATTCGTGGGTCCCAGGGGGCAGGGTGCCTGCCCCCAGCGCCCACCCATCGACGCCTCCGCATCCACAGCAGGTCCTGAAAGCCCTGCTCAGCTGCTGGCTGGAGCCACAGGTACCGCCTCGATAAGCTCCCAGGTGCCTATCGTTAGGCTTCGGCACATGCCATGACCTGCCTCAGTGGCAGGGCAGTGTCCAGGCCTCCACCTCCCACACTAACTGATTTTTTAGGGACTTGGGCATGGTAGAATAGGCCCACATTTAGGCACCCAAGAGCAGCTGGGTGTCTTATTAGGTGCTGTAGGGTCTGGCACCAGGTGCTTAGAAGCTCAGTATTGCAGGAACTAACTTGTAGGGTTTGTTGGACCTGGCCCAGCAGCTCTCAGAGGTGAGAAACATCCCATTCATTGCATCAGGGCATTCACTCTGATGCCTAAAGATGAGCACTCAGAGATTCATACCGTTGACTGCCTCCCTGCCAGTCACTCCAGCAGAAACACCCAGCTCTCCCTCCCAATGTCCAGGATCCCCAGCTGCCCCTGACCTTCCATCATTTCGGGGGGCAAGGACATCTCACAAATGCAAACACAGATAGGGCATCAGTGCCAAAACCACAAGGTCATGTCACATCATACCTCAGTGTCACACATACACACATGTAATCTCAGAGGAAGTAACCTCGGGGGCAATGGGCCCATCCTACTGTCCGTACTCATGTTCAGTGCCTTAAATGCATCCTCCTTAAATTCCTCAAGGGATTTCAATCCAGGCGGGCAGGGTTGGCAGCACAAGTCCTATGGGGTTGGGGTGAAGCCCAAGACTTGGGAAGCCTGGTTGCAGCCTTTCTTCTTCCATAGCTGTCCTGTGGGACTCTGAGCAAGCGCCACGGCCTCTCTGTGTGCATGCCTACACGTGCAAATAAGGGTGACTAAATAAGCGCATTAAGTGATTTTTGGCAGGTGTCTACACATGCAGGGACTTGGCACTGAAGTTAGTGCCAGGTCGCATCTACTCGTGCGTTGATGTGCTTTAACTAATCACGCCTAAATTTGATACCTGCATTTGTAGATATCACATTTAGGTGCAGTTTGCCTGATTTTGCCATTTTTAATGTGCATTAAGGCTGTGCACGTGTAGATGTGCACCTGTAATGCACATTAAAGTAGGCTAACGTGCATTAAACATTTCATGTAGACATGCCCTGTGTCAGCCCCCCTGCTATAATATATTAGCATGGTTCTCCCTCCGTGCAGGGGGAGTGGGATTCAACCTATCCCAAAGCTCCGGCTGTTTCAGAAGCCACGGCTTCATACACGACAGCATGGCTACGCGGTGTCTGGGCCAGGATGCAGCGCCGTGTGTAAAGAGAAGGAAGTGGAGCTAAGCCCAAGGAAGGGCATGACGGCAAGAAGGAATAGGAGGAAATAGAGAAATGGAAGGTAAGAAGAGATTTATCAGGCCACAGCAAGAGCTCCCAGGAGGAAGGGTGGAGGATGCACTGCCTGAGTCAGCTCAGATGAGGCTGTTGCTATAATAAATGAGAGAAGCTGCCCTGCAGCAGAGGGATGGGGCTGGGATTTACCAGGTCTTGCAGTTTCCCTCCATGACATAAGACTCAGCCCGCTGAATACAGTCCTGCCCGAGAGATGAGCTTCCCCAGGCAGAGCTCTGCATGGGCCCAGACATGAATAGGACCTGCCTTCAGCTTGTTTTAAACCTGCTCTCTCATTGTTCCCTTGTGTATCCCTGGTTGTGGTAACGAGAGAGACGGTAAATAGGAAATTGATGTTTATTTTCTCCACGCCGGTCATGACTGTACAGACCTCCATCCTATCCCCCTCAGTTGTCTCTCCTCCAGGCTGCAAAGTCCCATCTCTTTTAGTCTCTCCTCGTACGGAAGCCTCTCCGTGTCCCTAATCATCCCTGTCGCCCTTCTCCAGACCTTTTCCCCCTCGCTACAGCCTTTTCTGCTGGGACCTGCGCCTTCCTGGAGACTGCAGGCATTCTGCGCGGTGATCGCAGGCCCCTGCCATACGTTACATATATTACTCAATTAACTGGTGAATTGTGCAATATATTTAGACCAGCCATGCATGCAAAGTAACGACCACACAATTAACTGGTTAATTGCACAATACATTTAGACTGGCCACAGGTGCAAAGTAATTATCAGGTTATCAAAAGAGCCAGCCGGCTCTGAATTTAGGGCTTGAAAACATGTAACAACTCAGTAGCTGGTTTCTATTCGAAGGGGCCCTAGGGACCGTTGATGGAGTAGTCAGCCAAGATGGGTATTGCTACGATGGGAGTCACCGGATGGCAACGCTGCACGAGCTGTTACGAATTTGTTTCCCCGTCCACACTCTGCATGGTGATGTCCTGCTTGTTCTCCTGCAGGTTTGTCGGGCAGACTCTTTGGGAAGCGCTCTTGCAAGCAGCAGGCCGGTAGCACCTGAAACCACTCCACATGCAAAGGCTGAGGGGTTTGGGGAGGAGTTGTTCTGTTCCGAGTTATTCTGAAACAAATGCTACGCATCCCTCCGAGGGTCACCTGATGAAATCCTGCCCCAGGGCAAGAGGGCTCTGAAACCTGATACAAGATCGCAGCTGTTTGGGGTGGGGGGCTCTTAGTCCAGTTTGTGGGAAACCAGCATCGTTGCAATGGCTAGTCTCACCAGAGAGAGCAAGGACTCCACTCCCTTTTATTCACAGGTGCATAAAAATGACCAGACTGCATCGCTCCCAGGCCCGTGTAGTTCAGCACCTTACCTCTCTCTAGCAATGGCCAGCTCTGGATGCTTCAGAAGAAAAATGAAATCCATAAAGGAAGTTTCTTTTCAACCCCATCAGATGTTGGCTTTTGCTTTAAAGCATGAAGATTAGGGAGCAATGAGAGCAAGGAGCAACTTGCTCAAGTCACAGCAAGGGAAGTTGAGGTTGGATATTAGGAAAACCTTTCTCACCAGGCGGGTGGTGAAGCACTGGACCAGGCTCCCCAGAGAGGTGGTGGACTCTGCGTCCTTGGAGGTTTCTAAGACCCGGGTAGACAAAGCCGTGGCTGGGATGTTGTAACTGGGGCTGGTCCTGCTTGGAGCAGGAGGTTGGACTAGATGTGACCCCCTGAGGTCCCTTCAACCCTCCTTGTCTCTGATTGTATGATTAAGATCCCTTTACCTGCCGAAAGCGATGGAGCAGGTTCTTATTTCCCATATACAGACCTAATCCTTCAGCGATACCTAGTGGCAGCAAGATTAACTTTGCATGGTGTCAAGCAGCATTGCTTTCAGTCAGGATTGTCTCCCAGGGCCTTCCCAAATCCCACTGGGGATTTTTTCCTGGATTTTGCATTGAAGTTGCTTGAAGACTGTTGAGACGGGCAGCAGTGTGCAAGTGGGAGACAGAGGAGCCACCCAGCAGGAGCTCAAGCAGGACAATCTCTTCTTGTTGGAGAACGCCCCGACAGGGCACGTCCCCATGCCGTCCTCTGCTGTCCTGAGCTGAAACGAGAAAGCCCAACTGGCTATGGGGAAAGAAACCCAAAGAGCAAGCGGGCACCGCAGCAGAGCATCATCTCACTCCCCAGCGCCCTGCCGGAGCGGGTCGGTCCCAAGCAGTGTTGCTTATGGTAACTGGGTGGTAGCCCTTTAAACTGTTTGCGAGCCCTCTAACAGCACTCACTGTGCTCTGTGTTTAGAAACCAGGCAGCGCAGTGATGTGCGGGCCTAACTAGGCTTTGCTTCTACCCCAAGTACTAAATTTAATGCGCAGTAACTATAGTGCATTAGTGAACATGTAGACGCACCCAGAGAGCAGCTATCGATGGCCTGAAACTGGCTCTGGGGGGGTCCTGCAAGGGTGTGCTGTCGGCCCCGTTCTTTCTGATTTTGCTTTAAAGCACGACGGTTGAGGAGCAGTGAGAACAAGGAGCCACGGTCCATTAACAGCTCAGATGTCCGAGCAGCGAACGGGCTTATCGATGCCGCCAGGCTCGGGGGGGTTGGATGCGCTCTGGCGGGCAGCCCGGGAACTCAGCACGAGCCCGAGGAAGCGGAGAGCTCCGTTCAAAACCAGCCCGATGAAATGCAGTCACGACAAGTGCAAAGTGCTGCGCTTGGGAGGGAGCAACTAGGAAAAACTTATCTGCCTGGTCTGGTGGAGAAACTTGGGACCCAGCTCACTGGAGGTTTTGGGAACAGCCAAACACCTGTTGGGGATGGTCTAGAAATAGGTTTGATTCTGCTTTGAAGAAGGGGTTGGACCCTTTATGGTCCCTTGCAGTTCTCCTATCACTCCCGCAGGCCGTTACCTGAGCACCCGCCCTCTTGGCCTTTGTTTTGATACTGCACCATAGACCCATTTCGCAGATTTCTGATTTTTTAGAATTTTGTCTCTCAGGCCAAATCAGCCAAATCCCTTCCAAGTTGTAGTGACAAAGCAGAGCTCAATCGTTTAAATCTGCAGGCCGTTACCCCTGGCAAGTCTCCCCCTCCTCAGCCTGGGGTTTTGGATACTCCCAAATCCACGGCAGGCATCCTCTGTGAGCGCCCCCGACTGAAAACAATGCAGCCTTCAGTCCCACCAGCACATTTTCCAATTCAACCTTATGCACCACCAGGAATTTTTCGTCACATAAAGTATTTGTAGTAAGTCTGTTAACGAGTACCACCGACAGGCTGTCTGCGTACCACGGGCGTACCCATCTTCAGGATCTTCAAGACCGATACACGGAGGGAGTCAACCAGCGACCCTCGGTAATAATCCTGCTGATTTGACGAGGGCGTCAGCTGCTGTTGCAGGAAAACAAGTACATAGAAGTACATCCGTGAAGGGAAAAAAACTCCCCATGTAAAACCTCGCACCTTCTCTTCCTGGCCTTCAAGCTCAGAGAGGAAGTGCGATGCTCAGATTGGTAACCCCCCAAAATGTGAGGGCATGAAAAAGGTAAAAACTCTGCTCGGGTCCCTTCCGACCCTAGAAACTACGAACCGATGACAATTCAGCGAGCGGGGGTACGGGGGAGACCTTGTCCCATGTACCCCGGGGTCGCCAGCAGAAGAGCCGCCATCCGAACAGCCGAGAGCGGGAAGGAGACGAGGTGCCCGGGGACCGGTCGCAGGTCGGGCAGCGCTTGCCTTCCCAAAAGCCCCCCCAAAACCGTGTAGCCCAGAGGCTCGCATCCGGGGGGTCCGCGCACAACCCGGTGTCGCTTCCCTGGCAGGGCAGACGCCTTGCTTCTCAGCCCTGGCCGCAGCTGGACCCATTTTGCAGACGGGGGCACTGAGGCCAGGAGCGGGCGTGCTCAGGGGAGCGGGAGGCCCACCCCCGGCGGAAGGGGGCGGGCGTGGAAACCGGGGGATTTGCATATGGGGCGCTCATTTGCATAGGGGGCGGGGCCGCGGGAGCGGGAGTGGGAGTGGGAGCAGGCGCCGCCCGCCCGGGGAGGAGCAGCCGCGGCCTCCCCTCCCCTCCCCTCCCCTCCCTGGCCGGCAGCCGGGCAGGGGCTCCCGCACCCGCGCCCGCGCCCGGGTAAGGCAGGGCTGAGCCTTGCCCGGCTGCACTGGGGCTGCCCACGCTGGGGGGCCAGGAGCTGGCACCCCCTGGTAGCCGGGGGGCAGCCCCGCGCCCGCCCCCGCCAGCCGTGCCCGGGGGGGACCTGCTCCATCACTCGCGGCAGGTCCCCCTCTGCCACCCCGGCGCCGATGCTCGCAGGCATCCCGTGGTACCCGAGGCGGCTGCAGCGCGGCATGGAGGAGGCGGCAAGCGGAGGCTGAGCGGGGGCCCGAGGAGGCGAGGGGGGGACCCGGCTCTGCCTTGCCCTCCGCCCGAGCCCGGCCTTGAACTTCCAGGCCGCGGCCCCGAGCGCCAGCGTCCCCGGAGCCCGGGAGCCGCCCGCCTGGCCTGATGGGGAGCCGCCGGGGGTGACAGGCTGGAGGCGCGTTGGCCCCCCGGCTCCAGATGCGGACAGGCCCTCGTCCCTTCCCGGAGCAGCCCCGGGGCGCGGGAACGGCGCAGGTGGGGACGCTCGTCCCGAGGAAACCGGGGCGGGGGAGTCGCCCCGGCTCCGGGAAGGGGCCCGCGAGCCGTGCGGGCGCGCAGCTGGATCCTCCGGATCGCCCCCGAGCGCCGGCAGGGAGCTGAGCTCGTGATCCCGCCTGGACCCCGGCCAGATCCCTCCTTTTGGGCTCGCTTGTCTTGACGTCTTCTTTTCAGCAGGGCAGAGCGGGGGCACGCCGCGGGAAGCAGAGGACGCGCCCGTTCTCCCCCGCCGGCGGGCTGAGCCGGGGCGGACTGAGATGCCGTGGCCCGCGCCCCCTCGCCGGGGGGCTGCCGGGAGGTAGACGGGCGCCGGAGCCTCGCCGCCGCGCCGGTTCTCCGCGGGTCGGCTGGGACGAGCGGCCACGATGCCCAGGAACCGGGCCTTCTCCGAGCCCGAGTACTCGGCGGAGTACTCGGCGGACTACTCGGTCAGCCTGCCCTCCGACCCCGAGCATGGGGTGGGCCGGACCCACGAGGTGACGGTGAGGAGCTCGGGCTCCTGCCTGTGCCTGCCGCGCTTCATGCGCCTCACCTTCGCGCCCGAGTCCCTGGAGAACCTCTACCAGACCTACTTCCGCCGGCAGCGCCACGAGACCCTCCTGGTGCTGGTGGTCTTCGCGGCCCTCTTCGACTGCTACGTCGTCGTCATGTGCGCCGTGGTCTACTCCCCGGACAAGCTGGCCCCCACGCTCGTGGCCTCGGTGGGCCTGGCCCTGCAGGTCTTGCTCTTCGTCCTCTGCAGGTACCGGCTCTTGCCGGACCGCGTCTCCCGCAAGTTCATGCCCTACGTCCTCTGGCTCCTCATCGTGGCCCAGATCTTCTGCTACCTGGGCCTCAACTTCGCCCGCTTCCACGAGGCCAGCGACACGGTGGGCTGGCAGGCCTTCTTCGTCTTCTCCTTCTTCATCACCTTGCCCCTCAGCCTCACGCCCATCGTCCTCATCAGCGCCATGGCCTGCGGCATCCACACCCTGGTGCTCGGGGTCACCATCGCCCAGCAGCAGCAGGACGCCCTCAACGGAGGGGCCTTGCTCCGGCAGGTGAGGCGGGCTCGGGGCTCGTTTTCTATGTTTCTGTGACCTGGGCTCGGGCAGGGGATGGCACTGAGGGTTCGCGGCTGTCCTGGCGATTGCACCGTGCGGCTGCTGCGCTCTGGGAGCAGGTCGGCGGTGGGGGGGTTGCCTTCTGCCCGTCTTCCTCCCCCACTAGGCTGCGCGCATTAAGCTGCTGTGATCTGGACCTGCCAGGGATGGGCACTTCAGCGCTGCCAGAACGCAGCCTTTGTGTTTGCACGTCACAAAACGGGGTGGTAGCACCACCCCCATTTTACAGGAGGGGAAACTGAGGCAACAGGGAAGGGAGCCACTCGCCCAGGGTTGCACGGCATCTCCCAGGCCACTGCCTCCTTTGTGTTCATCCCCGCGCCAGCTGTTCGGAAGGGCCTTTATCAGCAAGGCTGCGGGTACGTAGCTGAGGACTGCGCCGTCTTGGCTTGCCGAACAGCTGCTTGCGGCCTTACACCAGCGGAGGGAAAATAGAAAGGGACGAGGGGTGATGTGGCTGCCGCTAGTCCTGCAGCCCGTGTCTTCAAAACCCACCCCTGGTTTTAAGGGCCCGGCTTGGGAGGTCTCGGAGGGATCAAGTTTTCAGCAAGCGCAGAGCCCCCGCCGTCTGGCTGCTTTCCAAGGGGCTCGGCTCGGCTCGGCTCGGCTCTGCTCGGGAACCTGAAGTCTCCAAATCCACTTGCGGCTGGGAAAGCGGCGCCCGCAGGCAGCCTTCTGGGAGCGCGGGGCTTGCGGACGCTAGCGGTTGCTTTGTAGGGGAGAAGCCGGGCACCGGCACGCGGCAACACGGAGCGAGGGGCCTTGTAGGATCTGTGGCCCGGGGGTTGCGGCTCGCTGCAAATGGCTTCCTCCGCGCGATGCTTTATGTTGGGCTTTTAGTGGCCTTGGAGGGCCAGTTCCTGCCCCCCAGTGTGATAGGGTGAACGAGGGTGAGTGGGTGGGGGGGCCGCAGGGGTATGACTTTGCCTCTTGCTTGGGAAGGCCGGGCTGGGCGTGAGTCCACCCTCTCCCGATGGGCAAATGGTGCGAGTGTCCCGTGGCCACCAAGTGAGTCAGTGGCAGGATCAGGCTAACCCCCCCGAACTCCCCCAGCCCCGGCCATAACTGCGCTGCGGCCATCCCCGGTTCAAAGTGTGATGACTGCCTGTGACGTCACCCCCAGCACAGCCTTCCTCCTCCGTCAATGAGTGTGTCGTTGCTTACACACTCCATGTGTCTGGCTTTAGGGTCTGGGCTTCGGTTCCCTGCCCTGCTTTCCTCGCCGGGCCTTCTCCAGGGGGGTCTGCCCATGCTTGAATGGTCCCTGCTGTTTGCCAGGGAGCATGTCCTTGCAAATTGCTCCCTCCCCCTTTTTAGCACAGCTGTTCCCTCCACGTGCCCAAAGTCGGGGGGCGGGGGTCCCTGCCCGTGCGAGATCAAGGAGATTGTGCGATGGACTCTGGAAGAGCGTAGGGAGGGTGCGAGCAGGTGAGAGCAAGGATGCATGCCTGGAAACGCTTAAAAGAAATAATGCATGACAATTCCTCCTCCGGCTGCTCAATCAAGGACTTTTTTTTTTTTTACGTGCCTGACAAGCTGCAGGAGAGCTGCCGAGAGGCAGACGCAGGAGAGAGCATCAAGTGTTTTCTCAGGCAAGCGCTGCGCTGAGCAGGTGGGCTCCGTGAATTCGTACCTCGGGAGGTGAGTTTCCCTTGGACGCTTGAGGGGTTTTGCCCTCGCTGTTCTGCACCTGCTCATTAGTGCAGCCGTGCTCCTGTATCCTTCGCGCCCCCGTTGGGCCGGATCCCTTCCTGCTAACAGCACTCTGCGCCTGGCGAGTCTAAACCGATGGCCGCGCTGGACCAGAACAGCGCGGCCGGGCTTTTCTGACAGCCGTTGCAGTCGCTCTTCCAAGCGACTCCATGAGCACGTCGGCATATCCGGTGTCTGGGCCTGGGCTCGGCTTCCCCAGCCACGGTAGGGAAAGTAGTTCACGGAGCTGAGCTCAGGGAGCTAAACTGAGCCGAAGTATTTCCATACTTCTCGGGGACATCGTTTAGGCAGGCAGAAAAATGCGCCTGGCTTGATGGTGCCTTTATCTGCCAGGGACAGAAATAAAGCCCCCAGGGCTTGGGTCACTTCAGATCTACAAATGGCTCCTTTAAGCAATTAAAGAAAGAATGCCTTCAAAATAGGCTTCCCTCGCTCCTTGGTAGCGGCCGAATCTGGCCTGCTGGCCATCTGTTTGAGAGCCCTGGTCTAAATAGGAAATTCAGACAAAGGAAGGCTTGTCACCCCACACCTTACAGTCGTGGCGTTGGGGCTAAGCGACTCGCCCAAGGTCATACAGGGAGCCAGTGGCAGAGCTGGAACCCCCAAAACCAAGTCTCTGAATGCCTAAGCTTAGGGATAAGCTCATCTTCTGGTGCGGAAGAGCCCACAACCTGCACGCGGCCTCCACTCTAGTGTCAGACCTGGCACACACGGGGTGGCCTGTCTCCCCGCTCGTCTCCTTTCGTCCGGGCAGCACATGCCCTGTTTGGGTTGCGCAGGGCGTAGCTGGGAAGGCGCTGTCGCTTTGCATGGCAGGGGGGTTTCTGCAGGAAAGACCGCTGGGGCCAGACGATCGCAGCAAGGTGGGCGTCAAGGCGCCTTTTGGAGATTGCCAGGGTAGGCGAGCGTACCGCTGTTTGCACCGGGCTGGTTGGATATTGCAGGCTGGATACGAAGCGGAGGCCACCATAATATCTCCCCACGTGGCTCCTCTCGGCGCCCCAGGGACGGAGCTGCTGTGTTACGTGTCGCCCGGCGACACCGAAGTCTCTGCCCCAGCATCAGCCTTTCAGCTCTCTTGTTAATCATTTCCGCGGTACAGAGAGTACAGGGCCAGGAAAACCTAGGCAACGCGGCATGCCTGAGTCTCCGTATGCCCGAGAAGAGGAACATTATGTCCAGAAATAAACATCGTATGCTTGATTATTATAGACGTTTGCATGGCTCCTGCCGGGGGTTTGCTATTAATAGGCGGTCCTGAAGGTTGTCACTTGAGCAGCGGTAATCCGGGCGAGGCGGCTCATGAGGAAAGTCCCGAACGGGTCGGAGTTCGGGTGCCGATGAGCAAAGGTGCTCGTGGGTTTGGGCGTCAGCTGGAGATCAGGATTGCCCGATCCCCCGCGGGCTTGCTGCGTGCTACTTGGCCGATCGCGGCGTCTCGCTCGGCTCTCGCGTAACGGGGATGAGGGGTGATGTGGCATCAGCTCTGGGTGCCAACGTACATGGGGTACCCCAGGTGCCCACTGTGATGCAGTTTGCCCCCGCACTCCCGGCAGTCCCACGCTCCCCCGCCTGCAGCCGATGCCTCGCCACTAAAGTCGCCCTTTGCAGGAGTCGATGGCGAAGGCGATTGGCAGCGAGCGTAAGGGGCAACCTCTGCAGCGGGGGTACGCGGGTGAGCAAGCGGAAACCGGGCACCTGCGATCGCAAGCAACCGCGGGAAACCCCGTCAGTGCGGAGTATCGTCGTCACCACCGGTAGCGAGGCCCAGTGATGAGGATTTTTCATAGATTTCATAGATTTTCATAGACATTAGGGCTGGAAGGGACCTCGGGAGATCATCGAGTCCAGCCCCCTGCCCAAAGGGCAGGAAATCAGCTGGGGTCATAGGATCCCAGCAAGACAAGCATCCAATTTACTCTTGAACAAGCCCTCGTGCTAGCAGTAGCTAAGGCAGATCTCCACTTGGCCTTTCAGGAGCTGCGGGAGCCGGGCTCTCACCCCGGGGAGGGGACTTCGTCGCCCGCGGTTGCCTGGATCACGTGGATTTTTTGCACTGGCCTCTGAACAGCCTCCGTCCCCTCCTTGCAAGGCACGTTTCCCATCAGTGCCTTCTGGCCGCAGGCTGCCACGGGTCTTCTCTTTGTAAAGCAAAGGTTGGATCTTCCTCAGATCCGGCCCTTGGTGCCACTGGTGTGATTTAGAGGCAGTCTGCCCCTGACCAAGCCTTCATGCCAGCAACAGCCGTTGCCCAGAGAGCCTGGGCAAGCGTCGGGGGCTTTTGATCGCATTGCCCAGGGGTCAGGTGCAAGGAGGGAGAGCAAGCCGCAGGCTAGTCCCACGCCGCTGCCAGCTTAAAACATTTAGCAGTGAAAGGATTCACAGTGCTACCCCTGAGCCTGTTGCTCTTCGGCCTCGGTGCATGGCGGGCAGGGAGTTCGCTCAGCCCGGCGTCCCAGCACCTCTCCGGGTCCGGCTGCCCGAGGCTTGCCAGCTCCCGCCCTGCTGCATTAAGTGCCTTATTATGGATTTTACATGCCAGGTTTTGGAAATCCAGGCCCAGGTGTCCTCCTCGATGCTAATCGGTGTCAAGCCACCAGGCACAACCTGTTGCTTGGTTCGGGTTGCACGGCACCCAGCGTGGTGCACCGAGGCCTCTAGGTTGGCGGTTTCTAAACCAGGGATCGCTGCTCCGGGTGGGGTCACGGCGCTTTGTGAGTTGGGTGCCCGGTTCCCTGGCTGGGGTTTCACTTCCTCTCCCACTGGCCCGCGTGGCCTTGTTTGGTAGCCCCCCAGAAATCGCATCCTAATTCCCTGCCCCCGACGTGAAGCACGGGGAAGTCGTACTGGTTCCCATAGCCGGCATCGCATCTGGATGCCGCAGCCTGAGTGGGCCGTGTTCCCACTCGTAGCAGGGCTGAGTGGAAGTGGGCTTCAGCAGGGGATGCTGAGATGCTTGAACTGCATTGCTACCATGCCCGGTGCTCTCTGGGCTACCCAGCATTTCCCTCCTGGTTGCCCCTGTTGCCTTCCACGTCTTGCCCATCCCACAGAGCCGTGCGCCTTCCTGCTGGCCGCATATCCAGGCGTGGATCGGGGGAGCCAGGTTAGCAGAGCAGCTGGGACGGTAAGAAGAGCCCCGGGCAGGGCTCAGGCCTGGGAGGGTCGGGGGAGAACGCCTGTCTGATGCTTTGGGGGATATCACAGACCCTGGTCTTGCACCGTGGCGGACTAGACAGACCCTTGACTTGCTCGAGGTGCTGGGCTGGTTCCTGGGGTGCATTAAATCAGCTTGGCTCCATGGAGGGGGTGACCTTACACCCGCTGAGAACCTGGCCCCCTACTTAGCAGTAGGCAGCTGAAACGCTGGGCAGCCCCCATGGGGATTTGCCTGCCACCGGAGCCAGGGGCCGGGGGACATCAGGGCTCGGACTGGGCTCAAGGGGCGCGAACGCTGTTGGCTTCCCAGCTGCAAAACCTCTCCCTGCACCAAGCTGGGCCTGCATCCCTCGCTCCCCCAGTGTGACGGGCTCTCCACCTCCTCCCACCCCCGCCCCCACCCTGCCTGGAGCGCCCCACTTCCCCGTGCACCAGTGGTGCTCCTGTGGGGCAGCGCAGTGTTAGGCGTGCACATGTGATTCACAAGATGAAGCCCAGAGGTTCCAAAAAAAGAAATCCAGTGACAGCCTTTTGGAGCTCCTGACAATAGAAAAACCGCTCTATTATTTTTCTGCAGGCAAAAAAAAAAAAAAAAGCGGGGGGTGGGGGGGAAGAGTTGGCATCTTCCACGGGGTGCCTCTAGTCTGTCCAGGGGTGCTTTGAGGCTATCCGGGGATGCTCAGCTCTCAAAAGGTTGAGCCTCAGACCTCGTCCACGCTACAGGGCAGAGCAGTGCTACAGCTACGTCCCTTCCCAGTGCTCCGCTGCGGTGGCAGGCCCCTCGTTGGCCGCGCGGGGCGAGGCTTCGCCCACCGCCCCGCCGCTGGCAGGAGGCTCCTGCGGGTTCGGCACCAGCCGGGGCTTCGGGCTCCGGCCGCCGAGCAGAGCGCCGCGCAGCTGCCAGCGTCGCACGGGTGCGCGCGTCCCCCGGCAGCTCGGCGGTGGCGACCGCTGGCTTCTCGCCAGATGTGCGCAGAGCAGGCTGTAGTTCTCTCTCTGTTATCCAGGCTCGTGGGTCCAGCGAGGCTGCCTCTCTGCTGCAGATGTGAGCTGGGAGGCGTTCGCGGGGCTGCAGTGGCCCTGGGTTGGCATCCAGCCTGGGTCGGTAGCCGGTGGATGAAGCGATTGCGCCGGCGGGGGTCTCGGTGTGGTCCTGGTGACGAGAATCAGATCCAGAGTCCGGCAGGAAAAGCACCCGCGGGCTCCGAACGCCGCCTCTCGGGCCTGTTTTGGGCACGGTCGAGAGGGGCGTCCCAAAAACGGCCCCTTGTAAAGAGGGAGATGCTGCAGATGCCTCTTCTGGGCCCCTGGGAGCTGGCTTATAGCCCACCCATGAAACGCCCGTGTGAATTTAGGTGCCCGTTCCACCCTGCCCAGGTCCCTGCAGAAGCATGAATCCATCGCGCCTCTTAGCTGTAAGACTGAGCATCAAGAAGCAGCGAGGAGGGGCACGACCCGCCTGCCCTTTGTGCATGAATAGGTGTCCAGGAACTCGTGCGACGTGGCTAGGATCCCATTTAGGCACCTAGCAGGCGGGTTCGGATGTGGCCTTTGGTTCGAGTCTCGGCTTCGTCTGGGGCGGCTTTTCCCTTCGCGGAGGGACCTTGCATATCAGCTCTGAAGAAGCCCCGAGACGCCCTCCGGAGCGCTGGCTCGGCCGTGTCCACCCCTTTGCCTTTTCCACTGCTTTGTAAGTGGTGATGAAACCGGTCCCCTGAGCGACTGGGGTTTATGCCCGTTGGAAAGACTGAGGCCAAGAAGTCTCCTCCTTGGCTTCAGTCTTTCCAAGTGCCGTAAACCCCCGTAGCGGTGTCGTGCGGGGACGGCAGGCGCCCCGAAGTATGAGGAGGGGGGAACGGAGATGGGCTGCAGTGACTTTCAAGGGGCGATGCCCCCTCTGCCTCTCCCAGGGCCGAGATTCGGCTCTTTTTCGCCACGAAGGCTTGCGGCGAGGTGGGTTTGAGCAGCCCCGCGGCTGGCCGGGGTGCCCTCCTGGGCCCAGACAGCCTCGTTAGAGCAGTTAGTCGTCATGACAACCTGGGGAAGTTGCTTAAAAATAGCAAAGAGCAGTTTTGCCCTTCCTCCCAGCCTCCAGCATTTTCTTTGCTCTTCCTCAGGGGTCTCCCAGGGTTTCCCTTGCAGGCGAACTTCCCCCTGCCTGCCAGGGAAGCCGCCTTGCTGGAGGCGAGCCAGGCCAGGAGGATGCTCTGGTCCTCGGAGGGCATGAGCTCCCTTTGAGTGGTCCTTTCCCCTCCGGCTGCCGCCCCGGGCCTGTTCCCATCCCCTTTGCCCTAGCGGGGTCTGTACAACCCCTGCAAACAGGCCTCTCGCGTGCTATAGCGGTAACACCACCGTTGGCATCCTGACGCTTGGCGATCCCGCGTCGCAGCGCGGCCAGGCTGGATTTGGAGCCGGGACGTGGGAATGTGCAGAGAGGAAGGGACCGGGCAATGGTTCGGGGGCTGGTCGGGGACCTGGGAGCTCTGTGTTTGATGCCCTCCTCTGCCACAGACCTCCAGCGTGACCTTGGCTCTGGCATCGAAACTCTCGCCGCCCCAGTTTCCCCTGCGTAAAACAAGGATAAGCAACATTTTTTTGGGCGAAAATATTTATTTCTATCCATCTATATATAGATCTAGCTCTGTATCGATCAGTCTGTCCGTCCGTCCATCTGTCTGCCTAGCTATGAACCCGTTCCTCTAACAACCCACTAAGTCACCGCTGTGGTTCACTTGATTAACCAAAACACACTTGGACAGTTATTTTCGTCCCGTGACAGAGTTTGCTCCGTGCTCCTACCACTGTTCCAGTGCTTTCACTCGTCATTTTTTTTTTTGGTAAAAATGTATGTCTTTTATATATTTATAACAAATTGTTATGGAGGTAACCATATTTATGTTATACAAGATATGGGTTAAGGAGGTAATGAACTGACTAAAAGATGTGTATGTGTGTGTGTATATATATATATATCTTTATATATCTATATAAAGGTTTTTTATATATCTATATGAAGGGTGTATGTGTGCGTGTGTATACATATATTTACACCCCCCCCCCTTCCAGTCACTGTTCATCACCTCTGTAACTCACCAGAGGAAAACCCATCGTTGTTATAGCACCTAGGGGTGCTGGGAGGGCGAGTACCAGAAATGTGAGGCCATGGGACCAGGATGGCACCTTGTCTAAACAGCTGACACTGCATGGGGAGGGGGGTTGACGCTCATGGAGTTGATCCTGTACCCATCTGGGGCTAAATCCTCATCCAGGGGCGAGAGCAGGGACCCTTGATGTCTGTCCCTTAGCCTCCAGGCCTGGGGGACGGGGTCTTGTTCAGACCTGGGGAGGAAGGCAGGTCACTTTGGGTGGGAGGGGGTCGTGCCCAGGTTGGAGCTCGGCTCGAACCGTCTTGGGTTTGCCTTTGTCACTGTGGCAGGCAGCGGGGTCTGGAAAGGACTGAGGCTCTTTTCAGAGTGGTTGGTGGGGTTGCTGGGCCTAAGAGCTTTAGGCACCCTGTGTTCTCCATCCACAGCCATCTGTCCCCCTTATTACCAGGCGCTGGGGAGGAGCCTGCCCTGCCTCCAGCCTTGCACGGCATGCTTTGCTCACCCCTGCACAGCCTGGAAGGGGCTCTGGGGGGAGAGACCCCGGCTGCACGGGAGCGCCCGCCGTGTCTGGGCGCGTGGCAGGACGCCGAGCGGAGGAGCGGCAGAAGGAGCACGCGTACCTCTGCTCACCGCACTAATTGGCCGCTGGTGTTTGCGTCCCTCGGGGCTGTGCGCCGTTGCTAAAGGCACCTCATAATACTCCGCATTTCTCCGGTGCTTTGTAAACATGGACTCACTAATCCTCACAACGCTAAACTCCCCGGAAGGGAGGCAAGTAACCTATCCCGCACCGCCCTGTTGTGGGAGGCAAAACGGGCATGGAGCGGTCAGGTGACTCTCCCAAGGCCATGGGGAGAGCCTGTGTCAGAGCTGGGCTTGGGACACCGGTGCTCCTAGCCCCGTTCTCCAGCTGCCGTTAGACTGACTGGACAAATCCCCATTCAGTTTGGCTGTAGGGCACCTGCATGGGGGGAGCGGGGACCGAACTGCCCTACCACACTCCATATCCCTATGCCTGGGAGACCGGGGGGCGCGGTAAGAGGACCAAGGTTGCCTGTGGAGTAGGAGGGCTAAGGGGTCATGTTTCGGGGGCAGCTGAAGGAGAAGGGAATTTTTGAATGGCTCCTTCCTCTTCCTCTTGGCTCTCTGCGGCATGCAGGGGCCCTCCCCTAGTCCCGATGGCTTTTAATAAAACAGGGACTTGCTGAGGTCCCTTCCAACCCTGGTTGTCTATGATGCTAGGGACGGGTTTTTAGGTCACAGAGGGCAGCTGGGCTTCGGCCGCGAACAGGGGGAAGAGAGCTATAAAAAATGCTCAGGCACAACCCCAAGGCACAGGTTCAAAGTGCAGGAGATGAGGTGTTGGGAGCCTTCCCACTGTTATGTCACTCGGCCTCTTCCCAGGAACTTTTTTTGACATGGTGGCAGGATCCCTTGCATCATTCCCACCAAGAGATCATGGGTTGGGGGTCCTCACCCGATTACTCAAGTGCAGCCGGGCTCGGCACGCGCACGGCCTTGGCGCTGCCCGGTGTTTGTGGCACCCCCACGTCGAATGCACTCGACTTAGCCACGCAGAGATCCTTGTCATCATCACAACCTGCAAACCCGACCAGCCTCCCCTGCGTTTGGAGAGTCCAGCTGGGTTCTTGTCTTCCCACGCATCGTCGCCCGCCGGCAAGCATCTGCAGGTTACGCCAGGCTTTGCTGAGCGGTGTGTATTCAGACGCCTGCTTGCATTTTCTGGCGTGAGCGCTGGCACGCATTCGTTAGCTGATATGCCCCCACCTCACCCTAGTAAGACCGAGTCGATATGAAGTCATAGCAATGCCTGTTTCTTCGAATGAAGCCTTCTGGTGCGGTCTCCTTCGGTGCATTTGCCCCTTGGGGCATGAGCGTGTTGATGCCCCAGGAGGAGCTGATTCCAGCTCCTGCCCCTGCAGCGGGACTGCGCTGCAGGGTGCGGGGAAGGAAAGCAGGCAAGGAGAAAGGTGGCGTTTGGCCTCCGTGGCTCCCTTCCTTAGAGAGTTTTATGGTCATCCGGCATCTTGTGCCCGTGGTGTCCAGGAGGGGTGAGAGCGGGCAGTTCTCATGGATAGAGGCTTTGTTGTGTGGTCACCTGCAATGGCAGCAGGCTGGACGCAGTGACCAGGGAGACCCCTTCCAGCCCTGTGCTCCTAAAACCATCCCCATGCAGGGCGCCGCTGGGCAATAAGGAGGGGCCATTTTAAAATCATTTTCCACGTGGGAATCAATCCGGAGAGCAGTGAGCCATGCCAGCCCACGCATTCACAGTTTGCCAATGATGCCAAGCAAGTCTGCAGGTGGCACCAGGCTGGGGGGAGGAGTAGATTCACTGGAGAGTCGGGCTAGGATTCAGTGACCTAGACAAATTGGAGGATTGGGCTAAAAGAAGTATCATGAAGTTCAACAAGGACAAGTGCAAAGTCCTGCACTGAGGAGGGAGCGATCCCCTGCACCGGTGCAGGCTGGGGGACAGGCTGGGCAGCAGCTCTGCAGAAAAGGACCTGGGGGACAGGGGACAAGAGGCTGGACAGGAGCCGGCAATGCGCCCTTGGTGCCAGGAAAGCTACCAGCATCCAGGGCTGCGTTGGAGGAGCGGTGCCAGCAGATCGAGGGACATGATTCATCCCCTCTATTCAGCACTGGGGAGGCCACATCTGGAGTCCTGTGTCCAGTTGTGGGCCCCCTCGACAGACAGGATGTGGACAAGTTGGAGAAAGTCCAGTGGAGGACGGTGAAAATGGTTGTGGGGCTGGGGGACAGGACTGGTGAGGAGAGGCTGGGGGAAATGGGCTGGTTCAGTCTGCAGAAGAGAAGACCGAGGGGGGTTGAATGGCAGCCGTCACCTCCGTGCAGGGGGGCTGCAAAGAGGATGGGGTTGGGCTGGTCTCAGTGGGGGCAGATGTTGAACAAGGAGCAATGGGCTCAAGCTGCAGCAAGGGAAGTTGAGGTTGGATATTAGGAAAAACCTTCTCACTGGGAGGGTGGTGAAGCACTGGACCAGGCTCCCCAGAGAGGTGGGGGGGTCTCCATCCTTGGGGGTTTTGAAGCCCCGGGTAGACAAAGCCGTGGCTGGGATGATGTAGTTGGGGCTGGTCCCGCTTGGAGCAAGGGTTGGACTAGATGTGACCTGAGGTCCCTTCCAGTCATCATCTCTGAGTCACAGGCCCCTGGTGCTGTTGGCTCTTGGCCTCCCACCCAGCTGCCTGCCCAAGGCGTGGAGCAATAAATAAAAGAGAGGATGCAAGATGGGGTTGAAAGGCTTCTGCCCTAAGGACACGCTCCTAGTGCCGGTAGCACTGATGCTGTGCGGTGCTGGAGGGGGCGGGCATTGACTGCATGCATATGGGTGTGAAATGAGAGGTGAAGGGTCAGATCCTTGTCCCATAGGAAGGCATCAGCTACTCGGGGATGGGATCTTGGGGTACAGGGAGCTGTGGATCCAGTATGGCAGCTCTCATGTGCGCCCACCAGTCTCAGCATTTCACGTATTGTTCTTTATAGCTGTGGGGAAAGCTTTGCCGTGTTGATCTCGGGGCTTCCTTGGGTAGATGGTTGCCTGTGAATGCAGGACGCCGGACTCGATGGCCTGGGAGACGCTTTCCCCGCCTGTGGTCTGAAATAAGCTCTATAGGCCGAATCCTGTTTCTCCTAAAGGCATCTCAGTGCTGCTTCTGCATCCAAATGCTGCTATGCAAGAGGCCTGTAGATCCTATTCCCACCTGTACATGCTCAGGAGGCTCTATTATGTCTCCCTGGATAGGCATAACTGCACATGATGCCCCACAAAATATGGCCCCTTGCACCGTCTAGCCCAATGGTTTGCAGCTGGGATTGCTCCCGCTGCATAAGGGAGCCCACAACGTCCAGGCGTGCGGCCGTACGGAGAGAGCAGAGGTGTAAAACGGCTGCAACTCCTTTCTTTCCATGGACTTGCTTACACCCGCTCCAGTGCTGGCCCCTCGTCTCCATGCGCGGCGGCGTGCGATCGTCGGAGGGCAGAGCTGCTGAAGAAGCGCCTTTCCCCGGGGGCCCGCGCGCGACCCCGGAGACCGGAGAACCTGCCGACGCTTTCCAAAACACCTAACAAGTTTTAATGATGAGAAGTTAAACTTCTGCTCCCCGAGGGCAGCCGGGAGGGCCGGGAGGCCGCACGGAAAACAGCGAGCGCCGCTACTTGGCACGCGTGCTAGAAACGACTCTCTCCCGCTCGCGGCACGAAGAGCGGCCGCGGTCTTCTAAAGCGGCGGGGGGTCGTGGATGCCTCCGAGGGGCCTGGGTTGCAAAGGGCCGGCGAGTCGGGCAGCCAAAGCGGATCCGCTGAGACGGGACCCCCCGGCAGAGCGAACGACTGCACCCAAAGCGAGGGGCAATCAGGCTGGAGCTTTCTGTAGCTCGAGGGGAGCCCGTGGGGAGATGCCATGTCAGCTGGGGGCATCTGGTCCTCCTTTAGAGCGTTCCCCTACTTGGTCTCCTGCTCTGCTTTCTGCTCCCTGCCCTGTGCTGTAGGTTGGCCGCCCCTGCTGCAAAGGAGGAGGGTGTCTGTGTGGAGACCCAGCAGCCGGGGAGAGCGCGAGAGCAGCAGGACCTCGCGCGAGGGGCTCCTGCCCCAGGCCTGGAGCTTGTCGGCACGAGGGGGACGTGTGCTGCCGGTCCGCTCTTACCGAAAGCCCAGGGTGAGGAGCGATGGCCTCAAGCTGCAGCGGGGGAGACTGAGGTTGGAGATGAGCTTTCTGACGGTGAGAGTGGTCAGGCATTGGGACGGGCACCTAGAGAAGCGGTGGCATCTCCATCCTGGGAAACTTTCCGGAGCAGGTTGGACGGACACTTGGCTGGGATGGGTTAGTCAGGGATGCCCCTGCCTTGGGCAGGGGCTGGGCTGGACGCGTGGGCGAGGAGCGTCACCAGAGCTGTGTCCTGCTCCCTGCCCGTGGTACTGTAGCAAGCCCGTGGGGTGCTGAGCCTCCAGCCCTCTCCACAGGCTCTGGCATCTGAGCATCCTGGTCCTTTGTGGGTCTCCTCTGGTCAGAGGATCTCTGATCTGTCACCCCCTTTCTGTGATGCTTTGAGACACGGGACGGCTCAGGGTGGGATCCTCCGGATGTCTTATAGGACTGAACCAAGCGGCCTCCTGCTCCACAACATCCAGTTCGGGCCAGGACAGGCCCCCTGTAGCCACCTCATCTGCCTCCCTGTATCCCACAGGCCCTCTGGACGTCCCTGAAGTTATTCCGGTGTGGACTAGAGCCTCTCTCCCCCCACACCTTGCCTTAAAAGTGGCCCATGACTGGATCCACCTCAGGCCTGGCAATGACATGCCACTAACCGTCCTCGCCTTCTGTTAGCCCGAGTTGGTCTGGCTTCAAGCTCCTGGCCCTTGCACCCAGTTTCATAGTTTCATAGCTTTTTCGGGGCTGGAAGAGACTTTCCAGATCACTGGGTCCAACCCCCCCTGCAATGTTTGCCGGCTCCCTCAGCCCATCACCAGCATTTGGGTCCCCATGGAGGTGCTTATTGACAGGGGCCAACTCAGCACCGGGGCTCCGGTCTGGCTCCGGTCCGGCTCCGGTCCCTCAGTCATTCTCGTGGCTCTTCTCTGAAACCTCTCCAGTTTTTCGGCAGTTTCCTGGGAGCCCATAGCCCAGAACTGGGCCCGGTGTTGAAGAACCAATCCCACAGGGCGCATCTACACGTGCACTTTAATGTGCGTTAGCTTATTTTAATGCTTGTTAAAGTGTCACTAAAAAACTGTGCACTGTTGCTAATGTGCATTAAAATAGGCAAATGGGCATTAAAGTGTCACTCAAAACTGTGGGCATTTTTTACATGTGTGCATCACAGCGCTGGGCGCTTTGAAAAGTTGTATAAGTAGCGAAATGCGCATCAGCTTGTGTGCAGAGAAGGCGCGATTAATTGAGTCTGCTCCAAAGTAGCGGATCTCCTGGAAAAAAAGTATGCGTATAAATGCCCCATGTGCTTTCGCTAATGCACATTAAGCTGGGCTAATGTGCATTTTCCTAATACCTCACAAGGGAGGTATTAGATTTAATGTGCATTAACTGAAGTGCGTTAATGCATGTGGAGATGCACCCATAAGTGCCAGACGCTGGGCACGAGGCGCTGGGGGCTGATTCAGTCTGGCAAGCCCGTGTGTTTTCAGCTGGTCAGGGATGCTGGGGATGATGTGGGAGCTGGGGGTCTACCACCTGGGGGGGGGCGAGCAGTGTAGACAGCCGCAGGCATAGCAGCGTAGGACTACAGAGGACCGTGGGAGATCATCTTATCCAACCGCTTGCGCCGTAACAGGATCACGCCTGCCTAGACAGCTGCTTTTCCCCATTCTCTCGCCAATGACTAACTCTCTCTCTCTTTCTCCCGAAAGATCCTGTCCAATGTTGCCGTCTACCTGTGCACCATCACCGTGGGCATTATGTCCTACTACATGGCCGACCGCAAGCACCGCAAAGCCTTTCTGGAAGCACGGCAGTCCTTGGAGGTCAAGCTGAACCTGGAGGAGCAGAGCCAGCAGCAGGTAGGAGCGGAGCCCAGCTTGTTCCTCAAAGGCAGAAGTGGACAGGCGATAGCTCGGGAGTCGCTGTCAGGAGAAGAGGGAGCTTGCGCTAGCTCCTGGATTTTAATGCTGGCCGAGGGCTGGGGCTGTAGCATGTGGATGTGCTGCTGTCGGGGCTGCGAGTGGGGAGGCCAGCGCCGGAAGAGCAGAAAGGCAGATCCTGCTCAGTCAGCGAGGACCCCGGGGCTGGAATAACCTGCAGGTGGGGTTGAGGGGTATCAGCAGAGGTCTGAATTGGGACCACAAGCTCTAAAAGGCAGAGGCCGTCTTTTTGCTCCAAAAGATGTGCCGAGGGTGACATCCAGGGAACTCCTCGGGCTCCTCCCTTCTCTCCTTCCCAGCTCCTCTAGTCTACGAGATAAATCCATGCAGACCTAGGGGAACGTGGCCATGTCCTCGGGAGGCCAGGCCGGGTGGTGAGGAAGGCATGGATTGAGGACATGGGAGGCTGGCGCATTATTCCCGGCTCTGCTTCCGATCTACTAGGTGACGTTGGGCAAGTCACTTAGGCTCTCCGCCTTTGTTTTCCCACTTGTGGAGATAGAGACACTGAAGTGCTTTGCAACCTACCAGCTAAGTAGGAGTGGGAGGGTGTTATTGCAATGATAATGATGTCCATGTCTCGTCTCTGCTGGTATTTTAGCTGTGACCCCAATGTTCATGTAATCACAGAAGTCGGGTCAAAGGGAATTTGTAAATCTTCAAGTCTGACCCCCAGCCTGGGCGGGAGAAAAACTGGGCTCAAATGACCCCAGCCAGGTAGTTATCAAGCCTCTTCTTAAGGCCCCCCAGGTAGGAGCCAGCACCACTTCCCTTGGAAGTTGGTTCCAGCTCCTAGCCGCCCTGACCGTGAAGCCGTTCTTGTGGATGTCTGATCTAAACCTCCTCTCCAACAACTTGTGGCCATTATTCCTTGTTATGCCGGGGGGTGCGAGGGGAAACAAGATCTCTCCCAAACCCTCCTGGTCCCCCCTAGTGAGTTTATAGACGGTCACCAGGTCCCCCCTCAGCCTTCTCTTGTGGAGGCTGAACAGGTTTAGGTCCCGCAGTCTTTCATTGTAGGGTCTGCCCTGCTGTCCCCGGATCATGTGAGTGGCCTCCTCTGCACCCTCTCCCTGCTGTCCACATCCCTCCTGAAGTGCGGCGCCCAGACCTGGACGCAGTACTCCCGCTGCGGCCTGACCAGTGCCGCATAGAGGGGGAGGATCACCTCCCTGGCCCTGCTCAAGATGCACCTGTGGATGCACGACAAGGTGCGGTTAGCCCTGCCAACCGTGACCTCGCATTGTCGGCCCATGTTCATCTTGGAGTCAGTAATGACCCCATGATCCCTTTCTGCCTCCGTGCTCTCAAGCAGGGAGTTTCCCATCTTATAAGTGTGCTGCTGGCTACTACTGCCTGCGTGCAGCACCCTGCACTTGTCAGTATTGAAGCGCATCCTGTTTATGTCAGCCCACCCCTGTAACCTATCCAGGTCTTGCTGCAGTCTTTCCCTCTCTACTAGCGTGCTCACCTCACCCCAAATTTTGGTATCATCAGCGAATTTAAACAGGTTGCTTTTCACCCCGTCGTCCAAATCACTGATAAAGAGATTGAACAGCGCGGGCCCAAGGACCGAGCCCTGGGGGACCCCGCTGCCCGCCTCCCCCCAGGTCGAATATGACCCGTCCACCGCTGCCCTCTGAGTGCGACCCTTCTGCCAACCTGCAGTCCATCTGACTGTGTAGGCATCAATGCCACAGTCGCCTAGTTTTTTAATGAGGATGGAGTGGGAGACGGTGTCAAAGGCCTTGCTGAAGCCCAGAAAGACTACATCCACGGCGACACCTGCATCCATTGCCTTTGTGACCTGATCATAAAAGGCAATCAGGTTGGTCTGACATGACTGCCCCTAATGAAACCGTGCTGGCTGCCCTTGAGCATCATCCCTGAGGCCGGCCCATCACGGATGTGCTCCTTGAGGATCTTCTCAACGAGTTTCCCTAGGATTGAGGTAAGGCTGATGGGCCTATAGTTGTTGCTGCCCAAGCGCAGACATGATTCGCATCAGCATGAATCAACAGCACCCCCAGGCCTCGCACCAAGAGCTGGTATCCCAGTGTAGCCAAGAGCTGGTTTAGTCAGGATCCATCATTCCCGCACCCCCTGCCTGATCTCTCTTGAGTCACCAGGCCTCCTTGTGCCTCTCCTCACCCTGCTGGAAAGTCCGGCGTAGGCTGTGAGCAGAAATCATTGCCTCCCCGAGAGCCAGCTGTTCTGCTTCTCTGGGCGATCGGCAATTATACACACGGGCCATGTGATGGGGACCACATGCCTGGGCTGCTGCAGAGGGGCTGGGAGCAATGCACAGAGGATACAGCTGCTGGCTTATTCCAGCCTATTGCAAAACTGTCAGCTGCTCAGATAGCAAACATCGGGGCGTTTCCCAGTCCGTGGACTGAAAGGGAGCTCTGTTTCACAGGCTCTGGCAGCCTGTTCCCCGGGGAGTGGTGGCTTCAGGTGAAGGCTGGAGAAAGGAGATGGAGACCGGGGTTTCAGAGCGGGGCTCAGATTGAGCCATGCTCAGGCCACAAGCTGATCCCTCAGTACCGCATTGCTGCTTGCTGCAGGGTTAAGGGTGCCTTCCTGCAAGGCTGCTGGCAGCCAACAAGGCGGCCGGTGGGTCTGATCAGTCCGGCAGCTCCCGCTTGAACTGCGGGTGTCGCGGGCAGGAGCTCGCTGGGTCCGTGCGAGTGTCATTGCACGCATCTCTACAGCGGCTCGCATTTCTCCAACTCCCTTCCCCACGCCCGAGCGCTTTGCAGGGGGCGGCAAACCCTGCTGCTCCCTGGGCTGGAGGCCAGCGTCGTTGTGTAACGGGCGGGGAAACTGAGGCACAACAACTCGCCGGTGTGGCCGGGGGCAGGAGTCAGGACTTGGGATGCGGGGGGTGATTCTCCTCGTGCCGTCGCTGAATGACAAGGAGACTGGCTCCGTGTCCTGCACATGTGTGACTGCCGGGGGCCTTTCGGACAGCCCGGCTTCCTCCTACCTGCCTCCAATAAAGCGCTCGGCTAATTTTAGCCCCTTATCTCGGCCTCTTTCTCCGTCTTCCCTCTCTTATCTCTGAGCGATGCTGCTGGCACTTGCTTCCAATGGCAACAGAGCCGCGTGCCCCGCTGGGTGTGAAGCTGCACCGGCAGCCCGGTGTTTGTGCCGTGTTCTGGACCCTGATCCCGGTTTTCGGCCTCGGGTCACGCCCGGTGATGCTGCACCGACGTGAGGCCCACGACGGGCCCCCGGGACTGGGAAGAGCCTGCACCCCTCCGATGCTGGCGGGCGCCGGGAGGCTGCGGGGCGCCCACGCCGTCCCCGAACGGGAAGCAGGATCACCTGGGCTGGTGAGCTCTGCCCTGAAGGCACGGCTGACTGGGGACCACACTCCCCGTTCAGGGTTACTGGGATGGAGCCCCGAAAGTCAGGGGGCTCAGGAGGACGGGCACTTCAATTGAGCACAGAGGGCTGGGGTCCAGTGCTGGTGCAGGCGGCGGTGGCTGGGTGTTGGCACCAGGCCGTGTAGCAGGTCCGTGCTCGTTGTGTGCGGCCTAGTGATGGATAGCTCATTCAGGGGAGGGTGGCAATGATATCAGCTCCCTGGCTACTACAGGGCTGGGGTCCTAGAAATATCATCCCTGACGCGCGGCTCAGAAGCATCCCGCTGCACTGGAGACACTTGGATGTTGCCTGTGACCAGGGGAACTTAAAAAGGCGAAGCAGATTCACAGAAGTTTAGGGGAAGGGAAGGGACCTCATGGGATCATCGGGTCCAGCCCCCCAGATGTTGGAGGAGAAGTCAAGCGCGATGCTGCCCTCCGCTGATGTTGTGGCCCGTGAGCTACCATGTGCAGTTGCTGCCTGCTGCTGCAAGGCTTAGCAGGGTACCATAGGCCCTATACTGCCCGCTGCAAAAGGAGAATCCCGTTAGCTCAAGCAGCAAAAACTCATATGCCCAGAGCAGGACTTTGGTCCCTGCTGTTGCTAGTACATTCAGATCGGGTCACTGCGGGCAGCTTCGGTGCTTGCATATTCGTTGCAGTGGACACGATTTCTTTCTCCTGCAAGACGTCATCCTTTTCCTCTAGTGCCTTAAAGACACGGGGGGCGGCAAAGGCAAATCTCCGACCGCAACAGACTTTGACCCTGAACTAGATGTGGAAAGGTGTGCGCGAAGCAGGCATCGCCGGTGGCACCGGCTCTGCTGTTGCTCGTTGTGACGTCGAGCCCTTGCAGGGGCTTGTTGCATGTGCTCTCACTTCCCCAGCCCCAGACCTGCGGCATTTGGGGTGAGCGTTTAGAGACCCCAAAGTCCAGAGGGGGTGGTGGGGCTGCATGCTGGTCTACATGTGCATATGCATGTTAAATCTAGAATCTCCATTGTGAAGTACTAGGAAAATGCACATTAGCCTGACTTATTGCGCATTAGCTAAAGAGCATGCTTTTAAGTGATGCTTAATGAGCATTAGCCTATTTTAACGTGCATTAAGTAAAAAGCACGGCTGTTCTCCTCCAGTCCTGCAGGCTCATTTGAGGTCCTCTCAGTTGTGCCCTCACCCTAATAGCACCCTGAATCAAAGCGCTTGCAAGAGGAGTGTCTGAGACCGCAGACCGTTAGCCCCAGCTGGCTCCGGCGAGCCGGAGAACGCGCTGATTCCCATGCCTCGCTCATCACGGGCTGTCACAGCTGTCGCTTCCTGACTGGCCTTCGTCCTGGATTTCCTCGCACTCGGTTTCATCCTGTCACTTAGTCACGGTCCCTTGGTGGCACCCTGCCCACCAAGGCAGGCGAGGGACGGGCTGGACTCTCTACGTGCGCCCATCCCTGCGCACCGGGAGAGCGCTAGCGGTGCCGTCCCGGGTCCGACCCGGTAGTCCATCTCACCAAGCCTCCTGGACCGCATTCAGCATAGATTGATTTTGGTGCTGTGCCAAAACCCACTCGCCCTTTCCACCCCTCCTTCGCTGGCCAGCCCGGTTCCAGCTGTAGGTAGCAGTCGTGGGATGCTCGTGCTGTTGCTCACAGGATGTGCGTGGGCTGAGCTGCAGCATCCAAGGGCGGACACTTAAAATCCTGCAGCCAAAAGGTGCCGATCATGGGTGGATCATTGGCGTTTATGGGGAATTTTACCGCTGACTCCACGGAGGCCATTGCTGTGCGTGGGGTGGTGGGGAAAAAGGCTGTTCCCAGCCATTTCCTACTTGAGGAAAGATCTCCACTGAAACCTAAGAGCCATTTCGTTGCCCGGATCTCCCCGGTCTAGGATTATTCAGCTTTCCTTGACACAGTCCTGCTGAAGGTGGGGTCGAGCCGAGGGGAGCCGGCTCTGGGAAACGAGCTCACATCAGCTTCTGGAGCTGTAAGGACATAAGCCCAGAGCCAACAAGGGGCTTAGGCCCCTTAGTGATCCACCAAGCCCTGCCTTTGGTGCCGAAGGGCATGTCTACACATGCACTTCAATGCACATTAGTGTATTTTAATGCGGATTAGCGTCACGTAAAAAAAGCCATGCTTTTTATTTAATGGGGAGTGTTACTAAAATGTGGTTTTTACTTAATGGGATGGGGAAACTCTTGACTGGAGCATGTCCAGCGACCAACATACAAGAAAGCGCCATAGATAGGGACACGAGGAGAGCCGGGGAGCTGAGGGAGTAGTTCTCCTTCAGCGGGACAGGAAGATGAGGGCTTCGGTCGGAGGACACAGGGGAACAAGCTTCCTGACCTGCATCAAAGAGCTTTTCCTGACTCGGGAGGTGCACGGGCCAACCAGGGGTAACGCTCTTCTAGATTTGGTCCTGGCCAAAGAAGATGACCCGGTGTCCAGCTTCAGCACAGAGGGCAGCCAGGGCCATAGCGACCACGAAACCATCATGTTCACTGTCTGTCGCAAGGCAGACAAATTAGATAGCAGGATTGAAGTTTTGGGCTTCAGAACTGCAAATTTCAACAGGCTTGGGTCACTAGTAGGGAAAGTGCTGCGGGACCAGGGCCCGCTGGCAAAAGGTGTGCATGAAGAGCGGCTGTTCCTTAAGGACACGATCCTTGAAGCACAAAGGAAGTCCGTGGTCCTCTCGAGAAAGAAGAGAGAGACGTACGGACAGTGGAAGCTCCGGGCGGCCCCGAGGAGGACTATACAACAACGGCCCGCACTTGTAGGGATCAGATTAGAAAGGCCAAAGCAGCGTCTGAACTCAAATTAGCAATGGGACTCAAGGACAACAAAAAGTACTTCTTTAGGTACGTAGGGAACAGGAGGAAAACGAACAGGAGTGTGGGGCCATTGCTCAGCAACTCACAACAGCTGGATACCGGCACTCAGGAGAAAACTGGACTCCTAAATGACTACTTTGCTTCGGTATTACACCAGGCAAGGGGAAAGTCATGCCAGATAGGGTACAAAATGAGCAGGGTAGGAATGACGGCCTTCCTACTATTCCCATAGAACTGGTGTGTGCTCGATTAAAAAATTAGACATGCATAAGTCAGCAGGACCTGATGAACTTCATCCAAGAGTGCTGAAGGAGCTGGCGGACGTCATCATGGAGCCCCTGGGAAAACTTCCACAACTCGTGGTGCTCTGGAGGGGTTCCTGAGGACGGGAAGAGGGCCAATGTTGTGCCCAACTTCAAGAAGGGGAGAAGGGAGGACCTGGGCAACTATAGGCCAGTTAGCCTAACCTCCATCCCAGGGAAAATCCTAGAAAAGTTCATTAAGGAGTCTATGTGCAATAGGCTTGCAGAAGGTGGGATACTGAACGACATCCAGCACGGCTTCGTCGCGGGCTGGTCTTGTCTTACCAGCCTCATCTCCTCCTACGGCCGGGTAACTTGGCACCTGGATAAGAGAGGAGGTCGACATTGTATACCTTGTCTACCTGGACTTGCAAAAAGATTTTGATCTGCTATCCCATGATGTTCTCGTGACAAAATTGGCTTTGCTGCGAGACAGTCAGGTAGGTAAGAAGCTGCTGTGGGGTGGGACCCAGAGAGTCGCAGTGAACATCCTGGCAAGAAGTGGGCAGCGGTGTCTCACAGTGATCGGTGCTCGGTCCAGTACTTTTCGACATCTTTATTAACAATTTGGATGCAGGGGTGAAGAGCTCACTGGCCAAGTTCACGGACGACACCAAGTTATGGGGGAGAAGACAGGCTGCAGATACAGGTGGGCCCAGGCGGGCTGTGGACTGGGACCAGATGAAGTTCAACGTTGAGAAATGTAAAGCGGGCCACCTCGGGACCGGTAACCCCCAACACACCTACAGGCCTGACCAGCACCACGACTGAAAGGGACTGGCGGTAATAGCAGACCACAGGATGAACTTGAGCTGGCAGTGCGATGCTGCAGCCGGTAGGGCAAATGATACTGTGACGTGCATCGATCGATGCATCGCCAGCAAAGCCAAGGAGGTGATGCTCCTGCTCTACTCCGCATTGGTGAGAGCGCAGCAGGAGGACTGCGTCCAGTTCTGGGTGCCGCACTTTAACAAGGACGTGGACAAGCCTGAGAGAGTCCAAAGAAGGGCCACCCTCCCCCCCGCTGTATGATCAGAGACTTGTGCGGGAAGCCATGCAAGGAAAGGCTGAGGGGCCTGGGACTCCTCAGCCTGAAAAAGGGAGGGCTGAGAGGGGACCTGGAAGCAGCGTACCGCTGCACTAAGGGAGTACATCAAGGGCTTGGTGAACAACTCTTCACCAGGGCACCCTTGGGCAAAACCAGGAGTAATGGCCACAAACTCCTGGAAAACTGATTCAGGCTCAACATTAGGAAAAACTCTTCACAACCAGGGTGTCCAGACTGTGGAAGAAGCTCCCTCCGGACGTGGTGCAGTCGCCTACCCTGGAAATCTTCAAAAGGAGATGGATGGTCACGTCGCTGGGGTCGCCTGACCCCAGTTGTCTTTCCTGCCTGGTGCAGGGGGCTGGACCCGATGATCTTGCGAGGTCCCTTCCAGCTTTGCAATCTATGAATCTATAATGCACATTAAAATAGGCTAATGCTCATTAAGCATCACTTAAAAGCATGCTTTGTAGTTAATACAGACTAAGCCAAGCTAATGCACATTTTCCTAGTACCTCACAATGGAGATACTAGATTTAATGTGCAGTAACTAAAGCACATTAATGCACGTGCAGACGCACCCAGAGTTTCCCGGCTGGGCTGAGGGCAGTCTCTGCTCCTCCTGTCAGAGTTGGGCCACGAGGCAGAAAGGAAGGCAAGGCTCCCACGGCCCTGATCCCCAAGGCCGCCCGCTCTCCCCATTATGAACAAAAGACAACAGCTGTGCTGACGACTTCCTGAGTCTGCAGACAGCCGGGCCTGAGCTCAGAGAGGTGCGAACGCCTCATTCATTTCAGTGAGGCGTTTGCACCTCTCTGGCTCTTCTCTGACACCAGCCACCAGACCAGGCCTGCTCCGGTTCAGACGTTTGGTGAGCCTCTAAAAGGAGCTGGCCGGTCCCAGAGCAAGGTCAGCATTAGCCGTGTAGCATCCGAAGAGGCTGGCTGCTGCCTGTGACAGCTCAAGTCTCTGCCCTGCCTGGCTGATCATTTTCTCCAGTGCAGATGCTTATGGAGGGTCAGCCTTCCTGGTGCTCGGTCACTGGTAGCTTGAAGCGAGTGATGCTGCAAGCAGAGGATTTGTGTCCCCTGGTGGGATTTCTCTGACCTCCTCCTGGCATCTGGTCTCTGGCTGCAGCCAGGGCAGGGCGACTCCCGAGGAAGCGTCCCGCAGGAGCATCCCCGGAGGCCGGGAGCACGCGGCCTCGTTTCCCTCTGCATCCATGGGGGGGCTCGGCCTTGTTTGTGCTGCGTCTCCGGCCGTTCCCTGGGAAATGGAGAAGTTGCGAACGGGGACCAAAATTACTAAGCACGTTCCCATAGCAACGCACGCGCTGGATCTGCTGCTGCAGCGTAACCCCTATAGGCTGCGAGTGAAAACCTGCTTAATTAGCCAGGTTCGTCATGCAGAGTGCAAAGCCCCAAGTAAAATTAGGATCTCCCCCCACCCTGCTATGGGGCGTTCGGGCAGGCGTAGCACGCGGGGGGACCCCGACGCAGCGCATGCAGCCAGTCCTGCTCGGGCAGCTGCGGTGTGTCGTGGCCAGGCGCTCGGGGGGCTGCAAAGAGGATGGAGCTGGGCTGTTCTCCGTGGGGGCAGATGACAGAACAAGGAGCAATGGGCTCGAGCTGCAGCAAGGCAAGCTGAGGTTGGAGATCAGGAAAGACTTCCCTGTGTCTGCGCTGAGCCTGCTGCTGGGCGAGTGTCTCGGTGCTGAGACGTATGCAATAGCAGGCCCCCCTGGGTTCTTCCCCGCCCCCGCTGACTTCTGCCGCGTGCCCCCTCCACCGCCGTCGTCTCCTTTCCCAGCCCGGTCGCGCGCTCCCCACGTGGGAGCCGTTCGGGGTTTCCCATCCCGGGGCAGCTGCTAAGGTTGGGGCAGGACGCATCCGAGCCGATCCGCGGACCGCGCTTCTCCCTTCTCTGCCAGCTTCGCCTCGCAGGCCCGGGTCCCGCTTCAGCCGCAAGACGCCCGTTAGCCAAGCCCCAGCAGAGCCAATTAAGACGGCGCTTCATTTTCAAGCACAGCAGTCGGGCGCCGAGGGACTGGGGGTGCGGAGGGAAGAGCGCCTGTCGCCTTCTGCAGCGCGGCAGCTCCGGGTGTCCCTTGCAAGACGGTGCTGGGCCCCGGGCAGGATCAGGCTCGGCAGTCGGCGCAGCACAGGCTGGCGGGGATCTGAGCGGCAGCGGGTGGGAGGCTGGAGCCGGGGGTGCAAGGTGCTGTCCAAGGGGCGGTCGCAGCGTAAGCACGGGCCCGGTTCCCTTCTTGCTGCCTTCTCTCGCCCCTGCCTCCGTCAGTCACTTCTGCTCCCGCCCCAGCAATGCTTGTTCATGTGTTTCTGCCCCGGCCTGGGGGGTCTCTGCAGCTCTTTCCACGTCATTTGGGGCCGTAACTTGGTTGGCAAAATCCTGCCCCCAGGGTCTGCCGGGGTAATTAACTCCGGAGCATCTCCCCCGTCCTCGGGCCGTGCACAGGGCGAGGAACCTGTGCCGGCCTCTCGGGGGGGGGAGCGTTGCAGAGGGGCCGAGCTGCGGCAGGGCTTTTCCATGCTCTTTCATGCAGCCGGAGTCAGGAGCATCCGCATCTCTCCTCTGCCCAAAACTGGCACGTGGTTATATCTGTGGGCCTGAAGACCTTTGGATCCTAGCAAAACAGGGCCGGGGGGATCAGCGAGGTTCTCAGCCCTTTTAAACTCAAGGCACCCTCGATACACTTGAAGCTCCCTTTGGAAAATGCCGGCTCTGAACCTTACTTGTTTTTTTGACTGCAGAGAATTAATAGAGCGCGTTGGCTGCAAAGGATGCAAAGACCACAGTGAGCCAGGGTGTTTGTAGCACTCTGGATTCCTGTTTGAAATCTCTGGGTTTGTCTTGTGAATTTTGTTTGCACCCCTAACAGTGCTACCGTCCCGCAGCACCCTTGAAAGGATCTCGAGACGCCCTAGGCTGCTGCGGCGTCCCAGTTCAGCATCACTGATCTAGTGCAAGCCACTGCTCAGAGCAAAATCATCCCTGTCTAAACCAGCCCGGGCATCTAACCTGCTCTAAAAATCCTGTAATGGAGATTCCCTAATTTCTCTGGCATCCCTCCCAGCCCCATGCAACAACCAGCAAAGCTGGGGAAGCCTCCATAGCAGAGCACAGGCATCGCTACACCTAGATCATCCCCCACCAGTGTCTGTCCCCCCTCTCCTTGACACCCCCAGTGACGCAGTCCCCCCTTCCCCGGCGTCTCTCCCACGGCTGCCCTGCTCTGCCAGTGCAGACGAGTTTCCTGATCTCCAGTCTAAACCTACTTGGCTGCAACTTCAAACCACTGATCCATGTCCTGCTCTTTGCAGCACGAGAGAAAAGGTCTTTCTCTTCTCGTGGCAGCCCTTTATGTAGATCAGCTCATCGCTGCTTGTCCTACCCTAGGGACACGCCACAGTTGCTTGCTGTCCGCTTTGTGCATTCAGAGGCTGTTATCAAATCCCCCTTCGGTCTTCCCTTCTTCAGGCTAAATAACCCCCCGTTCTTCCAGGCGTTCCTTGGACTCCAGCACAAAAAGAAACCATTTGTACTGGTCTGCTGATATTTCAAACCGTGGGCACATTTGAATGCTGAGCCTTGAGCGGGGCCAAGTTTTCAAAAGCAGGAGCCAGCCTAAAGTTCGGTTCTTGAGTACATGTGATGCGATCTAGTTAGAGCGGGTTATAATGAAGTCAGACGTGAGCTGGGGGCCTTTGTGCGCTCCACTTCTTTTGCCCTTTCTTGCACCACAACTGCGAGACTCTTTGCACAAGTGGGATTTCCGGATGCTTTAAAAGTCTTTCTCGGGAGCTGCACGTGGGCTGTGGGGAGCCCCACGCGGTAGAGACGGGCTGGCGTGGTCGCGCTCCTGGCCGCCACGTGCAGCTCCCAAAATTGGCTGGAGCCGCGCACCGCTGGGCAGCTGCGCTTGTGCAGGCCACGAGCACCCCGCGGGCCTGCCGTCTGCTGCTGTTGTCGCTGGTGGGGGCAAGGGAGCATGACTTCCAGTCCCAAAACGGAGATGAGGAGGCACCTGTCAAGTGACAGGGATACCGGTGTGGCCCTCACCAGCTCACCAAAACTCATTAAGCAGCCCTCCAGCTGAAAGCATTGCTCACCCCAGCCCTAACCAGGTTTCTAACTTGACTTTTAAAACTCTTGTCTTGAAGCTCTCACTTAGGAAACTGCCGGTATTTTGGTCCGTTTCTAAAATCTCTGCCCCGAAAAGACCAACCGGGCTCTCTCCATGGCGTGCATCTCCTTGGCACCAAATGGTGAGGCTCTGAAAGGCCGTCGGAGGCGCCGCACCGAGACGGGCCAAGGCGGCTGTGCAGCAAGCTCACGCGCTTCCCCATCACCGCCTCCTCCCTCGTTGCGGCGCAAAGGGATTTGGGTTTGGCTGGACACAGAGAAGTTGCATGGGATTCAGCAGAGGAGCGAACTGAAACCGGTGGCGTCGTGTTGGGAGAAGGGCTGGGCAGGGCGGGGAGAAGACGCCCGTGGGTGATGCTCTGGGGTGGGCGCTGGTCTGCTGGCACGGGAGCGTGACGGCGCAAGGGGCACGAGGGAGATGCTGTTTGCAGCTCTCTGAGAGCAGCCTTGTTCGAGCAGATCCTGTGGCTGTCGGCTGACTCTCCCTGTGATAGCAGGGACCGGGGGGGCTGAGCCTGCTGACAGCCTGCGTTGTTCCCAAGGGCTGCAGGCCAGGGCGGACGCAAGGCTGAAGGGACTTGGAAGCAATTTGTCCACTGCCTTGATGAACTTCAAGAAGCCTTATGAATGTAGTTGTCAGTAATAAGCTCTTCATTCTTCCCTACTTTTTTTCACTTTTTTTTAAATGACAGTAATTGTTTATTTAAGGACTAATTTAGATATTACTATCAGCCTTCATTACTATGTGTAGGTGTTTGTGTGGCTTCCCCCCCCAATGGGGTTTTGTTTTTTGCATCAGCCCTTCGGACCCGAACTTTCGTTGGCACGACTGACTCGTGGCTTAGGCGGCGTGCAAGATGTGGGGGCATTTGACTCACTCCCCGGAGACCCCAATGCTAATAGCGGGCAGAAGAAAGTCCCCCCCCACAGTCATCGAGGGCAAGTTGGAGAAGAAAGCCAGCCTAGAGCAGGGGTTCCCAAACTGTGGTACGCATACCCCGGGGGTACGCAGGAGAAATTGTGTAATGGTGGATTTACTCGTCATTATACTTGACATTTAAGGGGTTAAAAATGCTGGTGGGGGTATGCAGGCAGCTGGCAAATCTGGAAGGGGGTATGCAATAAGGGAAAATTTGGGAACCTGTGTTCTCGAGTCCCCTAAGCCCAGCACCGGCAGGCTCTGGTCCCTGGAGCGGGAGCCTCGTTGCACGGCCATGGAGGGCAGGTACTCTGCCCCCGAGCGCTGCAGGGAGAGAGGGGCAAAGGGCGCCTCGATGTGGGGAAACCCCCGGGGCAGCTCCCTAAAGGCCCGGAGAGGCCTCGTTCGGAGCACAGCGTCCGACTTTGGGCCCCATCAGAGATCAGCAAGAGGCGTCTGAGGTCTGGAGAAAATGACAGACAAGGAAAGAACTGGGATTACGTAGCGTGGAGGGGACAAGGCTTTGGGAAGGGTGGTTGATAAGTCTCCAGGGTGCTTATACAGAGGATGGTGATCGACTGTTCTCTATGGCTGCAGGGGATAGGACGAGGAGCCATGGTCCTAAATTTTAGCAGGAGAAATGTAGGTTGGATACGCGGAAGAGCTGTGGTCGAGCACTGGGACGGGCTGCCCGGGGAGGCTGCGGAGTCTCCATCTGTGCTATTTCTAAAAGCAGGTTAGACAGATGCTTGGCTGGGCTGGTTTAGACAGCGACAATCCTGCCCTGAGCAGGGGGGTTGGACCAAATCCGTGATTCTTCCAACCCAAGGGTGACCTGAGATGCTCTCAAGGGTGTTGTACACTATTAGCACTGTTAGGTGTGCAAACGCCTACCTGTGGTCCACGAGATAAACCAAGAGCTTTCAAAGATTATTAAGGCTCATATATGTGAGAGCCCAGCAGGAAAAATTATGCTGAGGGGAAACCAGCTCGGGTTTGTAGCAGGTAGATCATGCCTGACTAATCTAGTCTGTTTTTATGACCAGGTTACAAAACACATGGACACAGGAGTATGGGTTGACATAATTTACTTAGACTTCAGGAAGGCCTTCAATACAGTATCCCACCCTATACTGGTGAACAAATTAAGAGGCAGTGACTTGGATGATTACACAGTCTGGTGGGTGGCAAATTGGCTAGAGGGTCGTACCCAGAGAGTGGTGGTGGATGGGTCAGTATCGACCTGGAAGGGCGTGGGGTCCCGCAGGGCTTGGTCCTTGGACCGACACTCTTCAATGTCTTCATCAGTGACTTGGACGAGGGCGTGAAGTGTACTCTGTCCAAGTTTGCGGATGATACAAAACTGTGGGGAGAAGTGGACACACCGGAGGGCAGGGAACAACTACAGGCAGCCCTGGACAGGTTGGACAAAAGGGCAGAAAACAATAGGATGCGATTTAACAAGGAGAAATGCAAAGTGCTGCACCTGGGGAGGAAAAATGTCCAGGACACCTACAGCCTAGGAAATGACTTGCTGGGTGGCACGGAAGCGGAAAGGGATCTCCGAGTCCTGGTGGACTCCAAGTTGAACATGAGTCGTCAGTGTGACAAACTCATCAGCAAAGCTAACGGCACTTTAGCGTGCATCAGCAGATGCATGACAAACCCAACCAAGGAGGTGATACTTCTCCTCTGTCGGGCGCTGGTCAGACCACAGTTGGAGTACTGCATCCAGTTTTGGGCGCCGCACTTCAAGAGGGATGTGGATAACCTGGAGAGGGTCCAGAGAAGAGCCACTTGTATGGTTAAGGGATTGCAGGCCAAGCCCTACGGGGAAAGACTAGGGCACCTGGACCTCTTCAGCCTCCACAAGAGAGGGGTGAGAGGCGACCTTGTGGCTGCCGATAAATTCATCCTAGGGGCACAGAAGGGAATTGGTGAGGCTCTACTCACCAAGGCACCCCTGAGGGTCACAAGAAATAATGACCATAAGCTAGCAGAGAGCAGATTTAGACTGGACATTAGGAGGAACTGCTTCACAGTTAGTGGCCAAGGTCTGGACTGGGCTCCCAAGGGAGGTGGTGCTCTCCCCTACCTGGGGGTCTTCAAGAGGAGGTTGGATGGGCATCTGGCTGGAGTCATCTGAACCCACCACTCTTTCCTGCCTGTGCAGGGGGTCGGACTTGATGATCTAAAAATTGAGGTCCTTTCCAACCCTAACATCCATGAATCTATGAAATAGGGATCCAGCGTGTTGGAGCTGGTGTGGGATTTCTGAGGTCTTTGCAACAGAGAATGGCTCTTTTAGTTTTCCATATAGTCAAAAATACGCGTGAAAGCTCAGAGCTGGCATTTCTTGAGGGGGTCTCCAGTCTAACAAGAGGGAGCCTTGAGTCTAAAAAGGCTGGACTAGATGAGGGCCCTGCCAGCCCTGCTTGACCATGTTTCTGTACACAGGTCTTCGCGCCCCTTCAGGCACATTGGGAAGGAGGAATGGCCGGACAAGGATGTCCAGCTCCTGCCCCCATGCAGCCCTGTGGGGACCTCAGCCAGACAGCGCAGAGCAGGGCAGCCCGGAGGCGAGGACCTGCCAGGACCCCTTCCCTGCAGCGCCCGACTAGATGCAGCTGGGAATTATCCCACAGTCTAAGGGACACCGAGGAGTTAATGAACCCCTTCCTCTCCGTAGGAGAGGGTACTCAGTAATGCCCATCTGGCACTTGAGCAGCCTCCGCCCAGACCCAAAGGTGGATCCTGCCCCCCTTATGCAAGCTGTATGTGGTGCTGCAGGGACCTCTGGGGAAGCTGGGGACCGCTCTGTGCTTCCCTGGCGTGGGCTGGGCCACAGACCCTGCGACCCTACAACCTGCCACGGGCTCCTCCGTACCAGGAAAGGAGGAGAGCAGAGGGCAGAACGGAGCTCTTTGCTTTCCAAATTGCCGTCCCGAATCCTCACATGAGGCTTGGTTTGCTCGGCAGTGCAGCGTAGAGTCCGGCGTGAGCTATCCCAGAGTAAATGTCATCTGTCCGCAGCCCCGGGACGCGAGGCAGAAAGGGACATCAGCACGAGCAAAGCAAACTGGGGCTTGGCTTGACTTTGGCCCGGGGGCTCGCCATTACACTTGCTTTGCTCACCATTACGCTTTGCTGCTGGTGCCAGAGACTAGAAGTGCTAGGTTTCGGCATTAACGCCCAGGACCCTGGAGGGTGCCTGTTGCTACCACGTTTCAGAGTCAACACCCATCGCGCGGCTCACTTCGGAGGTAAGCGATGAGATGTCGTGCGAATGCCGGGCTGAAAGCTCCCAGGAGAGGTGGGATGCGGGGGTGCAGGGGCAGCTCGCGCTCCCACCTACACCCCACCTCCAGCTGCCTGGGGCTGACATGGCACCAAACCCATCTCCCTGGGCTTTGAGCAGGAAGCAGGCCTTGATCTGCTTTTCTTGGAGCGGTCCCCAGGAGCTGTGCAGTGGTGAGCATCTCTGAAGGGCCTGCCCGGCTGCTTGCAGGAGAGAGAAACGGGGCCTCTTCAGTTAGTGTCCTGGATCTGCATGGACTCTGCCCATTGAGAAGCCCAGGAGGGCTGGCGCGGGATGGAGAAAGCTGCTGGGAGCCATTTGGGGGTGATGGGAGGTCCTCCAAGACTCCCCCCACCGTTGTGCTGCCTCCAATCCATCCCAGGTCCAGAGCCCAACAGCTTCAGAGCCTGATACTGGGGCTCTGTAGGGCAGCTCTGGGCTCGGCACCCAATGCAAAGTGCCCTAAGCGTGTGCCTGAGCTAGAAGAGCGGTTCCCTGTCTTTCCGGGAGCAGCAGCAACAGCCCATAAGACGCCCAGCCCCTGCTGCCTTTGCAGCTGGTGCATGGACTGGAGCAGCCCTGGGGCTGCTGTGACGTAGCCCAGGGACCGGGCAGGTGAACCAGCCTCCGGACCACAGGTGCCTCTGGGTCACATCCAGCAGCTGGGAGAGTCCGGCCTCTCCTGTGTCCATGCAGGGGCCGTTCCAGACGGACACCCCCCCCCCCACTAAAGCTACATCCAGCCGCGTGGCAGCAGGGACCCTGGAGGGCACCCCGCTCAGAAGAGCCTGGCTGACCATCCCTGATCACCCAAGTGCTCCTCTTCACTGCAGAAGATTCACCCTTGAACTCTACTCCCTCTTTACGGGGCAGACTGGATCCTTCTTTACCGGGCAGACTGGTTGTTGCAGGTCTTGCCCGGCATGGTGCACTCAACTCTCCCTCCCTGCCTCGAGCCGGATCCTGCCAGCAAAGTTCCTGCTGGGTTTATCTGAGGCAGGGCAGAACAACAACCCGGTCTGAGCTTCGGGCTCCATGCGCTCTGCATCTGGGGGCGAGTCTCCGCTGTGGTCCAGTGCCCACTCGTGAGCTGCAGAGGTCCCGTGGGCAGGCTTCGGGAGTGGGTACCGAGGCAGGGGAGTCATGAATATACCCACAGGGCCAGGAAGCTTCATGCTGAGGCCTAGGACGCCTGTGCCTTGCCGCTTCCAGTGGTGGAGGCCATGCAGATGACGTTGCAGCCATGAAGGCGGTCCATGGGGCCAGGGAGGCTGAGACCCACTGGTCTACACAGTGCAGAACGGGGGTGCTGAGGGGCTGCTATTTCTTCATTGCACGTGTGCAGCCTCTTCACGGCTCTCCCCCGACCTCACCGCGTTTGGGTGAAATTTGTGTCCAAGCAGACAGATGAAACAAGCAGCGGGAGATGCTGCCGGATTGGGTCCGAACAGCTGGCCTGCATCCTGCTTCCTGTGCTGAAGATGCTGCCAAGGCCGGTCTTCTCCCTCCCTGCATTACCCCCGGCTCATTAGGCTGCACCATACGTGCTGGTGAGGGGCAAAGCCTTCCCTGGCCTCCCCAGCCCCAGTCCCCCTGGCACTTGTCCTTTGCATAGCGGCAGAGGTTATTAGCTGTAACGAAATTACGCCTCCCCGTTGGAAAAATCCAGGCCTCCAGGTGGTGGGTTGGACTTCGAAGAAGTCCTGATGAACGGCCTCACTGCTGGTCTGTGTTTACCGCTAACTGAATTATTTTTAGCCAGATTGAGTTTCCAGGAAGAAGCATGCCTATAAAATAGCCACGCTTGACATCATCCATCTGCTTCGTTGAGCTCTGGTCGATCTCTCCCTCCAGCGAGCGCCCCAGGACGAGGGGAGCACACGCAGCGATTGCACAGGCTCGGTCAGCCGCCGACACGGCGGCAAAGGCCGAGGGGCGTTGGCATGATCCAGGCGTGGTTGCAGCGATGCCCCGAACCAGGCCTCATGTGGTCATCCCTCTTTATAATAATCTGGTTTCACGATGCCAGAGTCGGAGCAGAGACGGCGTTCAGCTGTGCACTGTGCTGCAGCCCTGCAACTGCGCAACTCTAATGCAGCGGTTTGGGACAGGAGGTGAAAGGGAATACTGGGCTTGATTCACCGTAGTTTGCCCCATGTCAGCATCATTTGCACCTGTGCCGAGGGACTGTCTAATTGCATACACCAATTGGGTCGAGTTGCTTCCCGCACCACGGTTTCTCAGCTGCCGGCGCATAAACGAGGGGCCGGGCACTTGAGAACGGGACCTCCTGCCAAGGACAGAGCAGAGCCCCCGTGCTGAACTTAGCTAGGGCCCCAGAAGCCGCAGTTTTGCCTTTGAAAAAAGCTCCCTGAAGCACCCTGAGCAGCTGGCTCAGCACTGAGCGTCTCTAACAAGCTCCTCATCAAGGTACCTGGGTGCTTCGTAGGCTGGAGAGGAGCGACCCAAGAGCCATAAACTTCCACCCAGTTCCCATCGCACAGAGCCCGAAAACTTGTGTTTGGCTAATGCAGGTCTTCCAGACCAGCCTCCCATCTGAAGCCATTGAGAGATGGAGCCCCCCCACAGCGTGGCTGGATTTAGTGAGGCATTCCCTGCGCAATGAAAAGTGTATGCCTCATTTCTAAGGAGAACTCATCTGGCATTACCTTCCAGCTGCTGGCTCCTCTTGTGCTTGCTTTTGCTTGCTGCAGGTGCTCAGAGCCTGAGTGCCCCCCAGCCGGGACCGGCCTTGCGTCCCCCGGCCAGCAGGCAGGTAAGCATACTGATATGTGGCACGGGCATGGTGCACGTCACCAAGTCTTGGTGTGCCTGGGGGTCTTTGTTTTCCAAAAAGTTAAGGGCTACAATATGAAAGTGATAGGTAATAAGTGTAAAATAACAGAAGGAAGTTCTTCCCCAGCGTGTCATTAAAGTGTGGGATCCGTGGTCACCAGATGCGGTGGGAGCTGAGAGTCCAGCCAGATCCACCGAGGGACTGGACACGGGCTTGGAGGAAAGGGGCACCGGTCACTACTGAGCACAGGAGCGCGGGGCACGGCCTCTGCATCCGACCTGCCGGGACCTTCAGTGCTGGAGGCTCGAGGGAGAGAGGAACTGGTGAAAAACCCTGGTCAGAGCCAGTCTACTCTCCCCTTCAGCCTCTGCTCTCTGCCACCGTGTGATACAGGGCTTGTGCGCTAGGTATTGAACGTAGTGAGCTTAGTCTCTCTTTTTGGCTGGGAGGACTCTGGTGCATTGTATCAGCATCCCACTGTATGGCTGGAGGCTTTCCAACACTGCACCATGCCATGGATATGCCTAGAGGCAGACCCCTCCAGCCCCGCAGGTGTTCGGGCTGTATTCCTAACCCTACCAGAAGGGACCCAGCTCTCCCCTCCCAAGCTCCTGGCTGCAGAGGCATTGCTCCTCACTGATACCGTGTGAGCAGGATCCAGCCCGAAGTGCTCCTATAGCCCAAGCAGCTCTGCCAGCAGCCTCCTAGGGCCTGTCCCCGCGGAGCGCTCTCTGCTGATGTTTGCCGCCACCGCTGACTCTCTGGGAGTAACTAGGAGAGGATGCAATGGGGCTAATTTGATCTCTCTCCGCTGCTTAGGTTTTAATGAGGATGATTTTCTCGGCGATTTAACAATCCAGATACGTTTAGACACAAACAGCGAGGTGTTAGACAGGGTAAGACAGCAAGGCCTTGGGGGAACGGCTGGCTCTGAGCCCGAGCGGTCGTCTCGAGGGGGCAGGTTTCAGTCCATGCCACCAGCAGGATTCTGGTCCTGGGTGATCGGAAGCAGGTTGGATGGTTTTAGGCTGGTTTCCATCGTCCAGCTGAGACCAGGGATGGAGCATGTCCGGGGTCTTGGCTCCCCACCCAGCTCATCCATGGTAGAAGGAGCTGGCTTCTCTTTGAGATCGGCAGCACCCAGCTACCCATCCTTTTCTGCGGACAGGATACGTCGCCCTGTCAACCTGCTTTGAAAATAGACTCGCTAATTCCAGCTAAAATTAGCTCCCGCAGGCAAAAGAATTGGAGCAGCTTCCACAAGCGGGGAAGCCTGGGGCTGCTTTCATCCACGCGCCCCGTCTGATGTTTCTGGGATGCGAGTCTCTGCAGAAGAAGAGCTGCTGCCGAGTCCAGCTGCGGCTGGGTCAGAGCATAGATGGAGCCGAAAGGGAACTGGGCGCCTCCCTGGACAAGCACGGGATCGCTGGTGTCATGGGAGCTCTGCACAGATGGGCCTGAGGGCCGGTTTCAAGCAATCCCGCACGGTGCTGGTGCACTTGTGCACTGAAGTAGCACCTAGGCGCCTCTTCAACACACGTGCTTGTAGTTTAGATCCTCTTTTCACCTCGAGGACTAGATGCATCCTCCTGAGCACGCTCCCAAGGTGTCCTTTGTGGCTGCTTACGCTCTGCCAGGGAAAGCGCATAATCCCATACGAGTTCCCAGAACTTTAGCTGAAGGAAAAGGACAGCCAGGGGGCCTGGAGAGCAAGCCAGGAGGAGCCGGGGTCCCTGAGATGGGGGTTGGCGTGGCAGGGTGGGTTTTCGCCTCCGCTCTTTGTCACATGATCAGCCACCTTCAGCCCTGGGTGAGGAAGTTTAGCTTAAGGATGGGTAAGGTTTTGTATTTCATCGTGGGCCTGTTCGGGTTAAGTCTTCCTTGCTGGGGTGGAGACCAGTCAATAGGCACCCTACTGAGCTCAAACAGCCCCAGCCGGTGCCACGCACAAGGCACTGGCAAAAGAGCAGTTCGACCACCGGCATGGTGTACCTTGCTCCTGCAGCAGCCTCCTGACCAGCTCAATGCAGCCCGGGTTGCCTGTTCCTGCTACAGCCCTCTTCTCTCCTCCTGTCAGGCATTGCAGCAGATTGCAATGACCTGGAGGGGCTGAACCGGGGAGAGCGGGATGGGATTGCACGAGGCCAAGACCAGGTGCCACGTCTAGGGAAGAGGAGCCCACTGCACAAATGCAGTGTGGAGGAGAAGTTGCTGAGCTGTGGCTCTGCTGAGAAGGAGCTGGGGTTTCGGTGGAGCACAGGCTGTACGTGAGTCAGCAGCAGGATGCTGTTGCAGTATGTGTGTGTGTATACATATATATATATAGAGAGAGAGAGAGAGAGATAAAAAAAACCGTGAAGTTTGGGGCTCTATTAACAGAAATAGTATAGGCAAGCCGGAGAGGGTGATGGTACCGCTCTGCCCAGGGCAGCTCAGACCTCAGCTGGAGGATAGGGCGCAACTTTGGGTTGCCACCTCTGAATCTGTTCTAGGAGGTCTTATCTCATGATGTAAGGACATTAATGACTGATCTTCTGTTCTGTACTCAGGAAGGCAAATGCACATGACTATTACATTATAAAAACCTGCTGGACTACTGTATAAATGGGATTCAACATTTAATATTTGACCCTATCATTTATCTCCCGAGTGACTCCTGGAGATTTGTGTGTTATTCCTGGAGACTCCAGGGCAATCCTGGAGGGTTGGCAACCCTAGCGTTGGGCTCTGTGTTTCAAGAAGGATGTGGAGACACTGAAGATGGATGCCGCGGTGACGAAGGGGTTGGGATGCAGCTGTACGCGGAAAGGCTGAGCGAGGACGGCGGGCTTAGCGTGGAGAGGAGATTCGGGGGCATTTGAAAGTCTGCCATAGAGAAGAGGGAGAGCAACTCTTCTCTCTGCTGCAGATGGCAGGACATGAGACAGTGGGATGAAAATGCAGCAGAGCAGACGCCAGACTCCTGCCTTTGGAGCCTCCTCCGATGCAGACTGCTGCCTCAACCGAGCTGCTTATGCCTAGGCTGTAACTGGGCCCCCAGCCGACCCCGGGATCCCGTCACGCTGCACCTGCCCGTATGATGGGTGGCTCTTGCCTTGAGCTGCTTGCGATCTGCATACAGAAAGAACGGAGATGGTGATATGACAGTCCTCCCACGTTATAGTTCAGCGTGATTGAGTGACTTGCCCAAGGTCACGTGGGGAGTCTGTGGCAGAGTTCAGTCTCTGATTTCTTCACTGCCAAAAAACATCCTTTCTTGTGTAAAGCTTAAGCTGAGAACACAAGTGTTGTGGGGCGGGGACAGACTCTTTAGTCTGGGCGTGTAACCATGTGACACAACGTGGTCCAGATCCCTGGCTGGGGCTGCTAAACAGCGGTAATAACAAAAAAATAAATGACGTTTTCCATGAGCCCTGGAACCTCCCCACCCACCATTCCTAGATCCCTGAGCAATTAACTCACCCTCCTCCCGGGTGGCTAAGACCGATTCATCTTGTACTGAATCACAACGGTGTCTGACCCCTTCCCCCCTCCAGCCTGCGTTTTCCCGGGGAGGTCAGTAATGGCGGTTTCTGCATCTGGTCAGAGGAGAGACCGCAGAGCATCTCACCCCCTCCCTCCTGCCTGCCAGAAATTGCAGAGAGAGAAACCGGCCCAAATAATGCACATTCTTCGCAGTTCAAACCCTGTGTCAGTCCCTGGCTATGAAATAGCTCCCGGCGTCCCTTGTCTGCTAAGGATTGTCAAAAGAGTGGTCCCGCTGTAGCAAGGCAGGCTGGGTTTCCTCCAAGGTGCAGCTGGGATTTGCAGTGCTTGGATGGCAAGATCCTGAGGCTCTGCCATGCACAGGCAGCCAGGGAGCTGGCTTGGCTGGCTACCTAGGCTTTCCCCCTGGTAGCCACATGCCCAAAACAGTGTGAAACCCGCAAGGATCTTGCTCCAGACTCCACGGCCTGACTTCGCCCGAGTGCTTTAGGCTAGAGGCAAGTCACGTGCATATCTAAACTGACACAAGGGCAGCAGAGAGCCCAGGGATCGGGAGACTGAGATCAGTGGAAGTTGTGTCTGAGTTAGGCGTCCCGGCTGTGTCCCAAAGGCGGGGACGTGGGAAGCTTTGCACACCAGTAACCAGAGAGGGAAGGACTGAGGTCGGGCAGAGATGGCGGCAGTGTGCCTTAGGGGGGCACGTGTCAATATTCGAAGTGCGAAGCCTGGCCGCACGATTCGTCCAGGTGCCCTGCCTCCCTCTCTCCACTGGACTCCCTGTGCTGGCTCTTGGTCCTGGCAGCAGAATGGCACAGCTGGCTTCGGGGTTGGCACATCTGGGGGCTGTTCAGCAAGGGCTCCTCGTCTCCGAGGCACACCTGGTCACACGCGGCGGGGCAGGCGCGAGACGTCGGCCAGCTCTGCCGTTCAGAAGGGACCCTGATCCCCGCCGTGGGAGGGGGGGACTCAGCTTTGGGCTGGCTAGAGCCCCCTTCATCTCCCGTCTCTCTGTCCTTCCCCGCCGCAGGAGCGGTTGATGCTTTCCATCCTGCCCAAGCACGTTGCGGACGAGATGCTGAAGGACATGAAGAAGGACGCGAGCCAGAAGGAGATGCAGCAGTTCAACACCATGTACATGTACCGCCACGAGAACGTCAGGTGAGGGACGCGCCGCGTTCCCCGGGCGCGGGGCGGCCACGCGTGGGTCTCACGCAGCTCAGGCCTGCACACAGGTTGCTCTGCCGGCGCGGGTGCTGGCATCGGCCTTATGGCGCCAGCTAGCCGCACGTCCCTGCGGACGGGTCTGGGAGGACTGGGACAGCCCCGTTCCCGACAGGCAGTGACCCCCTTGTCCCCAGCTCACGCTCTCCGGCCCGCGTGGCTTCTTTCCCCAGCATCCTGTTCGCAGACATCGTCGGCTTCACCCAGCTGTCGTCGTCCTGCAGCGCCCAGGAGCTGGTGAAGCTGCTCAACGAGCTCTTCGCCCGTTTTGACAAGCTGGCCGCGGTAAGTCCATGGCAGGCGAGACCATCCCACACGGACCCTCGCCGAGTTGGCGAAGCTCCCCTCACACGAGTAATCTCACTGCCGTCTCGATGCATCCATCCCTCACCTCCCTGGCACTCGTCCTGCCCTGGAAGCGCGGGGTTGCGAATCACTGAGGCCCCTGCGCTGATGCTCTGCATCCTGGGGAGCTTGCACCCTAGCAGGCCTGGCTGCGCTGTGCCCTGCTCTCCCGCCTGCTTTCCTTGTGCTCCGGGGAGGGAGGGGAATGGAAAATGTCCAAGGGAAAGGCATGTCCGTGTTCGCCCGGGCTGGGCTCTGAGTCAGTGACCGGGGAGGGGAGAGAAAGCAGGGAACGGAGCAGGAAGGAGGACTGAAGGAGAGAGAGGTGGGCGCCAGGCCGGCCCGCGAGGGATGCAGGCGGATGGCGCTCGCGGCGTGTCGCAGCCGCCCCACGGCACTTGCACCCCAGCGCTGGACCCTGAGACCTGAGGCCCCAGGTGCTGAGACTCCGAGGCAAAGCCTCGCCAGGGCCTCAGGACACCTTCGGGGGCACTGCGGTTATGGTGCCCCTCTCCAGAGAAACGAGCTGGGCAAAACAAACAGCCAAGGAGGTTGCAAAGCGGGGGCTTAAACTGCTTCCTTTTTAAACAGCGTGAGCGAGAGGCACAACCACCTGTACACCTTTCCCTGCCTCAGTTTCCCTGAGCATTCATTGGGATTTGGTCCCTAAACCCTCACATCTGCCCCGACGTGCAGAGCTGCTGTCCCTCCGGCGGCTGGCTTCTCTCGCCCTTGCCTGGACCTACACCAAAGCAGCCCTCCGTCCCTCCGAACCACGTCCCTGTGGCTCTCCGCAACCCAGCCAGGTCCTATGTTTTTCAGACCCGACCCCTTGGTCTCTTTGTTCCCCTGTCCTGGGGAACTTGCTTTCTTTCAGACCCTGCCCCTCTGCAGCAAAGCTCCCTCCAGCGAGCGCCCCAGGACGAGGGAGCTGCTCTGGTCCCCTGCCCTCACCCAGCTTGTTGGGCTCATTTCTGTATCTCCTCCTTTCTGTGTCTAGCCCAGGGGGTGGAGGTATGCATTTCTCCCTGCAAGACACTGGTCGCTGTAGGAAGCTGTGGCCTGAAACCCAGTATAGCAAAGCCCTGTTTTCCAAAGAGCTGCCTGTTTCCACCTACCCGACCCAGGCAGGAACAAGCAGTGAACCCCTCTTCTGGACAGCATCTCAGGAGGCTTCAGGCCAGCGCTGATGGGCGCCCGGGCTGCAGAGCTGGGCAAAAGCATTTTGCTTTCTCCTTTATTTGCCAAAAAACGTCCCAAACCATCCCAAAGGAGAGACCCAGTCTCGTAGCGCCGTGTATCGGGAACGCTGTTCTGTGAGGGGGGAGCCCAATGCCGGGCTCTGCTTAGCCTCAAGCCAAAGGTGGTTTTGAACACAGCTTCCGACACCCGGACGAGTGCGGTAACCCCTGGGGCACGGCGGGCAGGAAGCCGGCAGCTCCTCCTTGGTTTTGTGAATCATAGAAACATAGAAAATGGGGGTTGGAAGGGAGCTCAGGGGGTCACATCCAGTCCAGCCCCCTGCTCCAAGCAGGAGCAGCCCCAACTACATCATCCCAGCCAGGGCTTTGTCTGCCTGAATCTACAAAACCCCCAAGGATGGAGACTGCACCACCTCTCTGGGTAACCCACTCCAGTGTTTCTCCGCTCCTCCAGTGAAAAGTTTTTCCTAATATCCAACCTAACCCTCACTGGCACCGAAGTTCCCCTTGCTTTTTTGCTCTTTGTTTCCAAATTTCCTTTGCTCCTATTAAAAATCCCCAGGATGAATCACCTCGTTGCATCTGAAACGAGCGTCTCTGAAACATTTTCATTCCACAGCGACGCAAAACAGTATCTTCCCAACGTTTCTGTGTTCAGCCACCCAGCAGAGACCTCAGTTATTAGGTCCGTGTCCCAGTCCCCAGGCGGGCAGGGCAGGCAGAAGGCCCTTGTCCTGCCCCCTGCCTCCGATCCTCTTCCTACCATTGCTTGCGGCGGGTTACGTGTTCTCCTCCTCCCTCAGAAATACCACCAGCTGCGCATCAAGATCCTGGGAGACTGCTACTACTGCATCTGCGGGCTGCCCGACTACCGGGAAGACCACGCCGTCTGCTCCATCCTGATGGGACTGGCCATGGTGGAAGCCATCTCGTAAGCCACCCCATCTTTTCTATCTTGGAAAGCTCCCTCGGCTCTTTCCCAGCCCTGCCACGAGCTAAACCCCAGGTTCGCTGCCTGTCGGAGTCGGGGCTGCTTTGTGACGTGGTGTCAGCCAAGCCTGCCTTCCCTATATAGGATCATAGGAAAGCAGGGCTGGAAGGGACCTCATGAGGTCTTCCAGTCCAGCCTCCCGCTCAAGGCAGGATCATCCCTGACTAAACCATCGCAGGCCAATGTCCGATCGACCTGCTCTTGAAAATCTCCAAGGATGGAGATGCCACCGCTCCTCCCAGCAGCCTGCTCTAATGCCTGACCATGTGCAGAGTCAGAAATTTCCTCCTCCACTCCAGCCTAAATTTCCCCTGCTGCAGCTGGAGGCTGTTGCTCCTAGTCCCTCTCCCTGTGCCCATTCCTGGGGAGCTGCAACTGTGTCGTTATGTGATTTTGGTAGCCTTTGCTTTTGTGTGTTTGAACGTGCTCCCTCCACTTTTGCATTGAGTTGCGTTGTGTGTCTCCTTGCATTTGCACGGGGGCTTCTGCGATTGGTTTGTCTGGTTCAAAGGAGGGCAGAAGGGGGAAAAAAAGGGTCGCGTTTTAAAAAGCCCCCTTGACTTAGCACTGTGGGTTGTAAAGCTGCAGCATCTCGCGGTTTGAGCTTGCATAGTCACGTACACAAAACAGCGAGCCTATGCAGGTCCGCAGTTCATAGGGCTGGGGTTTGCAATGAAGCCTAGAAAGGTTGCGGGGGGGTCTCACATCTTTGACCGGGTGTCGATGACTGACTCACTGAGACATCCCTTTGTGACCCCTTCCCTCCCTGTCCCAAAGCTACGTGCGAGAGAAGACCAAAACCAACGTGGACATGCGCGTGGGGGTCCACACCGGCACGGTGCTGGGCGGGGTGCTGGGCCAGAAGCGCTGGCAGTACGACGTGTGGTCGACAGACGTAACGGTGGCAAACAAGATGGAGGCTGGTGGCATCCCTGGGTGAGTGCCTCTTTGGGAGATGGACTATTGTCATTGCCCTCCGCTGGACTCTCTCCAATGGGTCCACGTCCTTCTGTAGTGAGGGGCCACAACTGGACACAGGACTCCAGATGTGGCCTCCCCAGGGCTGAATAGAGGGGAAGAATCACTGCCCTCGGTCTGCTGGCACCGCTCCTCCCAACGCAGCCCCGGATGCTGTTGGTCATCTTGGCACCAAGGGCGCACTGCTGGCTCCTGTCCAGCTTCTTGTCCACTGTCCCCCCCAGGTCCTTTTCGCAGAGCTGCTGCCCAGCCCGCCCCCCAGCCTGCACCGGTGCAGGGGATTGTTCCCTTCTAAATGCAGGACTTTGCACTTGTCTTTGTTGAACCTCATGAGATTTCTTTTATGAGATTTCTTTTAGCCAAGTCCTCCAATTTGTCGAGGTCACTCTGAATCCTAGCCCGACCCCCGTTGTATCTACTACTTCCCCATTAAATGCCCTTTGTGCTGCTTTGGCTCCATAACATAATCCATTAGGGCCTCTGCCCAGCGCACTGCAAATGCCTGCTGCTGCAGGCTCTTCTGCGTGGGCCAACTTTAGCGCAAAGCCCAGCCCAGTGACATGGTGGGGTGGAAAGTCACCACCCGTAAGGTCAGGAGCCATGCTAGCTGTCTCGGAGCCTCCTGGCCGAGTGTCACAGGATACGGAGTTGGGGGATAAGAGACATCACACAGACTCCTGCCACCCACTTCAAGGGCTGAGCCGCCTCCTGCATGGCACGGAGCCGTGAACGTCAAAGACAAGGCAGCCAACCCGGCTGTGCTGGGCACATCACCCTTGTGCTTGGCCCCTGCTCCTGGCTTGCACACCTGGGATCGAGGCCTTGGTCTGGATCAGTGCAGCCATCAACAGCTACTTCAGCAGGTGCATCCCCTTCCACCAACTACCCACACAGGACTCGGGCATAGGCTTCATCCAACCCCCTTCTTCATCATACGGGCCAGTCGCTATCGGGAGCCCATTGGAGGTCCCTTGGGTAACCCAGTCCCCTCTCCCTCCGAGGCAGGGAATGGGAATGCTAAGCATTGTGCTGGGTGGGTGACTGTGGCAACCCCTCACTGAGGCCAGCGTGGTTGGGGTCCCTCTTCCAGCACAAATTGTGGGAAGAGTCACTGATGTTTTTGGTGGACACAGGAGGTTGTGTCTGTGGCTTTGTAGCACAGGTCAGCGACATGGGTTTGGGACTCAAAGCCCTATCTCAGCCATGTCCAGCTCTGCCTTCCAGCATTGCTAGGTTGCTGCCTCCTTTGCATGGCTTTGGGCAAGGGTGGAATTGCTCAGCGAGGTCCACAGCCCGACCCCTTGGCCTACGGGGGAGGCCGGGGGAACGGCTGATGGGTGCCAAAGGACATCGCACTTCTGCTTCTAGGCGAGTGCACATCTCCCAGAATACCATGGACTGCTTGAAGGGCGAGTTCGAAGTGGAGCCGGGAGACGGCGGGTCGAGGTGCGACTACCTGAAGGAGAAGGGGATTGTCACGTACCTGGTCTTGGTGCCCAAGCAGCCCCTCAAGAACGGGATCAATGGCGTGGTGAGTCACCGCACTCCTCCTCCTGCGGCCTTCTCCTCTTGCCTGGACCATCGCCACTCTCTGTGCTCCAGCTCGCACGGTCTTGCCCCTGTCCGGGCCATTTTCCTTCCTACAAAGGGAGACACCATCCCTGTCCTTGGCTCTGCGTCTGTGGACCCCGAAACCATTGCATGTCCCAATGGTGCTGTTACAGGAGCAGGATCCTGCACTTATAGTGAGCATACATGATTGGGATGGGTCTCCTGGGTATTTCCCTGCTATGTACTTGGTGCTGCGAGACCGGCCTGGATCATAGGAAGACCATCAGGAATCCACCTAGCCCTTGGCCATCCAGCTGGTGACCAGTGGTCCACAGGCCCTTGTAGACCTGCCCTTGTAGGCTTAGTGGTCTCTTCTCCCACGGGCACGCAGGGGCTGCATTGAACTTGAACAGCCCTGATCTGCTCCAGCCCCTTGCTCGCCTTTCTCTGAACTATCCCAGCCAAGGGCAACCTTTTCTTGGAGCCTGGCAATGAGGGAGCTCCCACAGCTTGGCCCTTCTGCCGGGGAGCAGCACGCCTCCAGCTCCCAGGCAGGGAATGGGGCATTGTTTAAAACGATGGGGGTAGTTTAGAGTTGGACACGTTGGCAAAAATCAGTCAATGGTGGAGCCAGATTGGAGGAAAATAACAACCCCCCCGCCCGTCACCCCCACAAGTGCTCGGTCCTGCCCTATAGCCTACCCCATGGCACACCTCTTCCCCTTGCTACTGGCCTGGATTTGGGGGCCTGAATTGCCCCCTCAGGGCTCCCTCCTGTTCCAGAAGCTGTCCCTGACATCGTCCCACGGGAACTCGCCACTGCTGATCAACACCAAGGAGTGCAACGGCAGCATCAACACCACGTGCACCACACCTGACGAGGGCGAGGAGATAGAGGCCCGCGGGAACGGGGCCGAGGAAGAGGGCGAGGTAGGGGGTGAGGCGGCAGGGGATAAGCGGGGGAAGCCGTGGGGGGGGTGGGGGGCCCTTGGGGATCATGGAGTGCATTCCCTCTCCTTCCTTGGGGGGGTGGGTTCCTCCGTTCTGGGGAACCGAGGAAAGACAGGCAGGGCCAGGCCTTGTATTTCTACCTCCAGGTTAAATGCACCGGGACAGAACGGCGCTGGGGCGCCTGGAGAGGTGCAGGGCAATATTAAAGGATGAGAGGCCGGGACTGGAGGGGGCAACAGTGGGCCCAGGTGCAGGGAGGTCCAGACGTGCCAGCGTGCAGTGCCACGAGGACTGGCTCCCCGAACTCACCCCCCCGTGTCCCCTCGTGCCCAGGTGGTGAACCCATCCTTCCCCAACCCGCGGCGGCGCCTGCGGCTGCGCGACCTGGCCGAGAGGGTCATCGACGCCTCGGAGAACGAGCAGGAGCTCAACAAGCTGCTCAACGAGGCTCTGCTGGAGAGGGAGTCCGTCCAGGCGTGAGTTACCCCGGCCCCTCCACCCTCCGGGCCCCGTAAGCAGAGGCCACTCGCCCACCCTCTCCCGAGACCCCCATAGCACCCTCCCTCCCCAGTGATGCCCCGTTGCATCCTTTGACCCCAGCTGACTTCCTGCCTTTGGGGCAGGGGGCTGGATTCGATGCCTTAATGTCTATGAAATCCGTGCACCTTGGACCACCCGCCCAGAGCCTGTCCCAGCTCTGCGGGATCTGCTTCCCCTACCCACTGCCCATCAGAGCCTGGCTGTGCATCTCCAATAGCCACTGGTACTGCACCCCCGTCCTCATGCGCCACCCCGCTCGAGGCTCCTCTTCCTCCCTGATCGGGCCTGGTCTTTCCCACCAGCCTGGTTTTGTTCCCCCTGGTGCCACAAAAGCAAGCCGGTAGGGGAGGGAGGGATGGAGTACCCCCCTCTTCCCTGCCTGGGGGGGCACTTAGGACCTCACCGGGGGTGCCGGTGCCTCGGGCAGGTTGAAGGGGAAGAACACATACCGCCTGTCCATGCGTTTCATCGACCCTGAGATGGAGACGCGCTACTCCGTGGAGAAGGAGAAGCAGAGCGGGGCCGCCTTCAGCTGCTCCTGCGTCGTCCTCTTCTTCACTGCCCTGGTGGAGATCCTCATCGACCCCTGGTGAGCCTGGTCTACGCGTGGGCTGGGGGCTTATGGGGTGGGGAGAGGGTTGGGGTCTGGTCGCCTCTGTGGCATCTCTCTGTCCTGCTGGAAAGGCCCAGGGGGGGATTTTCTGCCCATAGCTTCGTAGCGGTCCAAGTATGTGACAGTCCCCTTCTACTGCAGCTAGCAGTCCTGGGATCATAGCATTAGACCAACACCAGGAGCTTCAGGGCTGGGCTGAGACCTCCCACAAACTCATTTCACATAGGGCACGGTGTAGTCTTGGTGGGGCATCAGACTTCAGCCTCATATGAGCCAGATGGCAGCAGGGGACCTGGGTAGGCATAAACGAAGGGCGCCGATTCTCAGCCGGTGGAAAGGGGGCACGTCTGCATGGGCAGCAGAGCCAGTTGGCCCATTAATGCTGCCTCTGGGCCTGGCCCGAGATGCCCAGCTGCATTGCCAAAGTGATGGCCTAACCCTGCCCTGTGCTCTCTGCTCCTCTCCCCAGCTGCTCTTGGGCTCCTGGGAACATCGCGGGAGCAGAACGAGGCCTGCGAGCAGCCGCCCTGGAAAATATAATTTGCCAGTGAAGCATTTTCCAGGGCTGGGTTGCACAGCAGAGCCCGCAGCTGTGGGCGCAAACTCCCTGAGCCCTGCGGGAGCTGCCGGGCTCGGAGCATGGCGGGGGCAACTCGTTCTCATTAAGTCCAGTCGCCTCTGCCCTCACCCCGGGGAAAGGAGTTGAGCAGTGAAGCGAGAAGGCCAAGGGACTGAGTCAGGTTGCGGGATGTCGGGGTGCACGGGTAGAGCACGTGTGTATCATGCCAGGTCCAGGTCTGATGCTCTGCCTGACAGATTGCGGAGACATTAGGGCTGGAAGGGACCTCGCAACATCATCGGATCAGAGGGGCTGCTACGCAGGCACAGGAGAAAGGTGACAGCACAGGCCAGCATTTCGATCCTGGTTCTGGGCAGTATCTCTCATAGGGCTCAGACAGGAATACCCCCCAGATGACATTGGCCATGGAGGGGGAGCTGCCGTCTTCTGTATCACGGGGCATGGTCGTTGTCCTAGGATCTGAGCCGATATTAACCAGTGACGTCCTGTCATTGCAATGGCAGGGCATCAGCCCTGCCCTCGTCTCCTGGCTTTTACCTGTGCCAGATCTGGGTCTTGTGCAACCTGGGCCTTGTAGATGTGGGCGAAGTGGTGACATGGAGGATTCTTCAAGTTTCTGCAAACACAGGAAACTGGACTGGGTGGTGCAGGGGCCCCCTTCCCATGTGGCTTAATGCTCCATGTCTCCAGAAGCACAGGGCTGGAAAGGGCCCTCGAAGACCTTGACTGGGATCCCCTGCATTTGCAAGCAGCTAATTCACGTGATCCGGTTCATAAACCCCAGAGGCTGCTAATGCAGGGGACTGCCAGGCAGGCGCTGGGTCCAGAAGTCCCCGCTGACAGCCCCACAAGCTTAGCTGGGCTGCTGCGACAGCCCTGTGGCCCCTCCAAGAGCCGCACTTTTCAGCTGCAACTTGGAGTTTTCTTGCCATCCCACACCCACCCTCGCACTGCTTCACTGATGCTGAAAGCTGGGAACTGAGGCTATTGTCAGCAAGGCCTCGATTTGAAGATGAGCTCTCCCACGGCTCATTGATGGGTCTCGAGGTGACATACGAATCCAATCTTTGAGCTACAGATCCATCCACAGAAGCAGCAGGTCTTCCTGCAGGGGAGAGTAGGCCACAGGCTGGGATCCTTCTCCTTTTCCTTTGCTTCCTTCTCTGCTTCAAAAGCAAGACATTTACCTGGAAGCAGGCTGCTGCGTGGTTGAGAGCACTGCTTCCCTGCAGATGATGGCAGTTCATCTTTCCAGTTGTTCGTTCTCTTGATTATCTGCCAAGGTGTGAATGTTTCACGTTGCAAAAATCAGGGCTGGACACAGGCATGGGTGAACCGGGCAGCCTCCTGGGGCCCAGACATAAAGGGGGCTGGAAAATGGTAATTTTTAAATTATTATTATCATTATCTCTGGCAAAGGGGGGGCCTGATACTAAACATTTGCCCGGGGCTGCCAGGAGTCTAGGTACGGTGCTGGCAAAAATCATTGTCGTCTTATGATGTTTTCGACCACAGAGACAGTGATCTCTCCGGGCGTGGTTATCCAGCTGGGAGCCCATAAGACAGACTAGGTTGAGGGCATCTTTTCTAGCCCATTCCCCATGTAGGGTGAGCAGAGGGGATCCCAAATAGGACTGCTCAGCCATGGTAGCCGCTGCCAAATTGCACACCTGTCTTGCATGTAAGACATCCATCAGGCTACCGCCAGCTGTGCAGATTCGTGGCTGGAAATTGCTGGATTCACTGATCTGATCTCCATCACCACTGGTCCCTCGCTGCAGGGGCTTTGGACGTTGGTACGGGAGAGAGTTGTTTCCTGTAGCAGAAGCCAATGCGAGCTGGCGCGCGGAAACAGCAACCACACCAGGCGGAGATCTGAGCCCAGCGGCCAGAGAAAACCCTAGACGACAGGAGACCTCCAGCTCTCTGTAGCCTTCTTCCATCTTTACAGCTGTTGAGATGCTGACGTCTTCTTCCCCCAGTCTGCTGCTGAGGCTGTGGGGCTGGATTGTCATTCGGCTGGGCCGTTTGCCAGGGGTGCAAGACCCAGACGGCACAGTTCAGAGGATCGCGGGGATGCACAAGCCTCTCCACTGCTACATGGTCTCAATCCACAGAGAGGGGGAACTGAGGCAAAAGGAGACTGAAAGACCAGATCTTTAAAGGGATTGAGGTGCCTCGTTCCAGGGGAGTTAGGTGCCTAAGTACCTTTAAAAGTCTAGCCTTGCTAGGGTCGCTTAAGGGCTCATTTCTTCCTGACTTTGAGAACAGCAGGATGGTGGGACCAGCTGCCCAGGGGAGCTGTGGGGTCTCCATCCCTGGAGGCTCCCAGCAGAGGCTGGGCAGTGTCTCTTTGGGCTGCGGTAGGGACAAGGCAGCTTGGGTGTGGGCAAGGACCTTCCAGGCCCCTTCCAGGCTAGGATTCGAGAGTCTGTAGTGCTGTGAGAAGTCCCCGGTGACGGCAGCTGGTTGCTGTGGGAGTGCAATTGCAACAGGCCACCCTGTCAAACAGTTGCACGACTACCTTTGCTTGGTGCTGGTGGTCAACCCCCTCCCTCTCTCTGCAGGCTGGTGGCCAATTATGTGACATTCATCATCGGGGAGATCTTGCTGCTGATCCTGACCATCTGCTCTCTGGCTGCCATCTTCCCCAGGGTAAGAGAATGAAGGGCTTGGTCCTAACAGGTCCTGGACACCCGCAGTGCCTACAGGTGTCGGTGGGAGAGGATGGCATCAGCAGGGCTCAGCCGTGGGACAGAGGCACCAGACTGCTAGGGGCTAATGGAGAATCACCTTTGGCTCAAGGCAAAGGGGCCTGTGTTGTCTGAGTTCACGCACACTGGGAAGTGTCCGCTGTCTCACGCTGCCCTGGAGGCACGTTACCTGGATGTTTTTGCTCAGCACTGAAATAGGTAACAGATAGTCCCCACTCCGCAGCAGAGCTGACACCCTGTGAGGGGGACAGAGCAGTTCAGGCTGTTGTTTCAGGCTCTCTGCAGACTCAGGAAGTCATATCCCTTCATGGGCAGCCTAGTGAGGGGCTGGAAACTCCTTATTCCCTTTCACTGGAGACCCCAAAGCAGCCTTCTGCAGCAGGGGGAGGTCCCTATGAATGACGTGGTGTCGCAGTTTGCAGCTCTCCTTGGGGTCATGGGATGTTAGCTGATTAGACCCAGATCCCCAAAGGGATTTAGGCACCTGACACCTACCAAATTACCTCAAACAGGCACCTAAATCCCTTTGCAGATGCATTTTAGAAGTGCTTGGGGGCCTCGGCATCCTACGTGGGTCTCTTGGCTGTAGCATCAGGTCTCCTGTAAGGGCTAAGTGCAATTCCCCTATTTCAAAACCTCTTCTCTTTCTAGGTGTTCCCCAAAAAACTTGTGGCCTTTTCCACGTGGATCGACAGGACCCGCTGGGCCCGAAACACGTGGGCTATGTCCGCCATCTTCATCCTCACCATGGCTGACATTGTGGATATGGTGAGTGGCAAAAACCCAACCCCGCTCTCTGCCATGGCTTCTTGGGGGTGTCCACACCCAAGTGCAGGACGTGTGGGACAGGCAGATCCCATTACTATCCCCAGAGGTGCCCAGTGTCTCCTAGCACGACCTCCAGGCTGCACTTGATTGGCTGCACCTCCCTGTTGTGGGGCTGGCGTTTGACGTCTGCTCTGACCTCCCTGCTCTGGACATGCCAATAATTGCTCAGAGCACCGCACATGACGGATAATTAAATACAGTCAATGGGCAACGATTGACTGTGACTTGATAGAGTTAGCAGCTCTGATCAGAGACCGGCATCCCAAAGTCCTGGCTCACTGTGATGGGCTGAATGAAGCCTGAGCACCTCGTTGTATGGTCTGGCATGGAGCGGTGCTATCCTGAGATGCTCCAAGAGCCAGTGGTTCTTCCTAAGGTCCCCAGATCTTCATTAGGAATTAGGTCTCAACTCCCTTGGGAGTTTGGTGCCAACCCTCTTTGAAGATCTGAGCCTAAGTTTCTACACACATCCCATCTCTGATCCATCCTTTCTGACCTCCTTCAGTACCCTGGGATAAAGTCTTTCTGTGTTGTTAGACAGTCGGTTGATGAATGCTTGGATGCAGCCCTCTGTGATAGGGCCGCTACCACCATAGCTGTGCCAGAGTCCCCTCGTGGAGATACAATATATAGAGGCAGAAGACTGGTCCCAGGAGGCCTTCGTTTGTCAGCATGGCCAGAGGGCGTGATTTTTTTCTGCACCCCTAGCAATACTGGCAAAGCTTTGCAGTGGAGATCGGGCTGGGGAGAACTGCAGATTAACAAGGAGCTACAGGATCTCCTGCAGCACCAGGGTTTCTTGCGCATCTCTCCGAAACAGCTGGTGCTGGCCCTGTGCTACAGGACTGGACCGATCCACCACGCTGTTCCAGTCTGGGTAGAGATCTGACCCTGGGGGGAAGCTCTCACGCCTGTCTCTCTGCCCCCCAGCTCAGCTGCTTACAGTACTACACTGGTCCCAGCAATGTCACGGTGACGACCCTGCTGGCGGGCGGCTGCGTGGAGAACCCCAAGTATTACACCTACATCGCCGTGCTGGCCCTCATCGCCATCATCATGCTGGTGCAGGTCAGCCACATGGTCAAGCTGACCCTGATGGTCATGATCACCGGCGCTGTGGGCGTTGTCAACATCTATGCCTGGGCACAGATCTTCGATGAGTACGACCAGCACCGCTTCAAGGACTACGTGTAAGGGAGCCAGGGAGGGCATGGGGCGTCTGCCCCAGACCAACCTGGGGTTCATCTCTGGGTGTCCCCACTGAAAATGTGCCACAACCCCCACGGTCCTGACCTTGTGTGGATCTCGGATTTTGAAAAGCAGGGTGCAGAGGGTGAGGTCCATCGTCACGTAGAGCACAGCACCAATTTGTCCCATTTTAAAAATAAACTAGAAGCTTCACTAATGGGCTGGGGGTATAGGGCTGGATTATGCACTTTAAGATTGAAGCAAAAACAAATACAACTGCATTGGAACGAGTTGAAAACCATGTGCTGGGCTGTGAAATAAGAGCTTCGTAACCAGGAGCAGCCAACAGGCAGCAGCAGGGTAGAATGAAGGGTAGCGTGATTGGTGGAACATGGAGACCATTAAAAAAGGAGAGAGGGTCGTTAACACCAGTGAAACGAAGCATTTAGAAGGGGTCAGAGAGATGACAATGAGCCATGAAGTCGGTGACTCCCTTGCTGCTGCTTGACCAGAAATGCTGCTGTCACCGCCAGGCAGGTGGTTTCAGATTGGGAGTGGAGCAGGGATTAAAGCAGGGTGCAACTGCCCTCTGGTCAGCCAGATCCAACCTGTCAGCTCCAGCTGTCCCCTGCTGCCCTAAATCCTCCTTCTCGCTCCATCAGCTGCGAGCACATCCTTGAGCGGGTTGGTGGTGCCCCGGGCTCCCCAGTCAGCCCCCTGCTCCTCAAAGGCAGCTCTGAGATGGGAAGTGGCTCCACTCTGAGAGGCGTCGAGTATGGGCAAAGGATGCCCTGCCATGGGCATGCACCTGCATCCTTCCAGCCCATGCTAGCGGCACGAGGGAAGGGCACTGGCATGTCTCTGAAGCCGTGTGCATGACATGATGGGCCATGTCCTGGCATGGGAGGTCCCCTGAGTTTGACTGTCTCTTCTCCCCACCCCCGGCAGGTCCTCACAGTTTCCCTCCAAGTACTCCATGACGGTGATGGTCTTCATCATGATGCTCAGCTTCTACTATTTCTCTCGCCATGTGAGTGCCCCTCCCAGTCTCCTTCCTTGGGTCACAGGGTCCAAGAGGACACCGGGGCTCTGGCCGTCCTCCCCTACATCCCCCATGTTCACCTTGACACATGTAGACCTCCCCACTCTCCCCTGGCTCTGGCTTTTCACAGATTTCATAGACATTAGGGCTGGAAGGGACCTTGGAAGATCATCGAGTCCAGCCCCCTGCCCAAAGGGCAGGAAGTCAGCTGGGGTCATAGGATCCCAGCAAGATAAGCATCCAATTTGGCTTTGTGCATCCATGTTTGTCCTACCTCTGGCCTCTGCCCTCCCCCTTGTTTTCACATGTTCCTTGCCCTTCTCTAGCTGTCTTCAAGGTTTTGGAGAGGGCTTCACCCACCGATTTCCCCAGGAAGCTCCCTTCCCCTCACCTTCTCACGCCTGCCTGGCCTTGATTGCCTTGGCCTGGAATATCCAGCAGCGCTGAAGCCCTCGGGGCTGGTCTCAGGATGCCTCCTGCCCTCCTCAGGGAGCTTGGAATTCTCCCAAATGCTCCTGGATCTGTTGCCTTCGCACCCGTCACCTGCAGGCCTCGAAGTCTGTGTGACATACGTCTATGTTGGCATGGGGCGAGGCCCCACGTCATGTCTAAAACAGGTGGCCAGGACCTGGGACCCCTGAGGTTCAGTCCCTGGCTCACTGTGGTACTGCGGGGGAGCTCATCCCTGCACAGGAGCCAGGACCACTGCTGGAGCCCATGTTGCACCCCCCCCTGCAGGTGGAGAAGCTGGCCAGGACCCTGTTCCTGTGGAAGATCGATGTGCATGACCAGAAGGAGCGGGTTTACGAGATGCGGCGCTGGAACGAAGCGCTGGTCACCAACATGCTGCCGGAGCACGTGGCCAGGCACTTCCTGGGCTCCAGGAAGCGGGATGAGGTGAGGAGGCGGGGAGGGGGGCTCGGACTACGCCAGGGATGTCCCAGGGAAGGGCCCTGGTGCATGCTGCATTGGGTCAGCCTGAGCGAGTGGCATGTGTGGCGGGCCAGTAGGGGGCGCTCCCACCTCCCTGCGCCCGACCCCCCTGCCAGGCTCCGGATGCCTCCCTAGGGGCGCCTCACGTCCGGCCGACCCCTTCCTGGAGCACATATGCTAGCCTGGGCAGAGTCCATGGGGCCAGGGCCATTTTGCTTGGCACGTTAAGTCTATAGGGTAGGTGTTGGCAACCTCTGGTGTGGCGGGCCAGTAGGGGGTGCTCCTGCGTTGAGCCGCCCACCTCCCTGCGCCCAACCACCTTCCAGGCTCCGAGTGCCTCCCTAGGGGCACCTTGTGCTTGGCCGACCCCTCTCCCAGAGCACACTCGCTAGTCTGGGGGTGACGTAGCTGCCACCACCCCGAGAATGGCCTCACTCCCGGCCCTGTGTCCTCGGGGAAACACAGGCCTAATGTCCGACGGGTACTCGACCCGGTACAGGCACTTGGGGCACTTCCCCAAGTCCGGGGACAAAAAGTACAGTCTCCCTTAGTCCGCAGACCTAAGGGGTCTCTTAGGCATAATTTAGACCCACCCCTCAATAAGTCTCCCACACCAGTCACAAAGGAGGACTTTATTGGTTACAGGGGTAGGGTGAAAATAGGGCACAAGATTGAGCAATATCCTAGAAATCCTAAGGAGCAAACGGTCTGGCTGAGGAGCCTTTTGATCACACATCTGAGTTACTGCCAGCTAGATATCTATCAGATCTCGAGTTACTCACGCACTTCATCCAGAGGCTGGTGAGATCCATTCTAGCGTCCGGCTGTTCCTGGTTCATGAGTTTTGGGGTGAGAGAGAGCCAGTTTCAGATGTTTATGCTCCCCCTCACGGCTCCAGCCTCACCTCATGGCCGAAGAGACCGCCTCCTCACCCGTCCTAACTTATATAGCCCCGTGACCTCATTCACTGGTCCAGTGGAGGCCGGCCCCGGTTGGCTGCCAGCCAACCCATTTGAAATACATCACCTGTTACCGGGCAGATCCCAGCCCACCAGGTAGGAGCCCCTCACCCAGGTACCAGTCCCTGGGCAGAGGGAGCAGGTTTCCCCCCCCTCAGGACTGCAGCCAGCTCAGGTTACCTAAAGAGACAGGGCAAGGCTGCGGTCCCCTCTGCTGAGCCCACCCTGCTCAAATGGTCAGAGCACAGAGATTTTATCACATTGTCGCAGGGCAGAGATTTTGGGGAGAAACCGAGGTGGCTTTCTGCCACAGCATGTGCCAGGCTTGACCTTTCCAAGAGCAGGGAACACTGAGCACACAGCACCTCTTGGCTGGATGCCTCTGGACCCTCCCCTCCCCCCCCCAGGAGACGAGGGAAGGGAGGTGTCCGGCAGCAGAAAGGGCCTGGGGGTCACCTGGGATGTCCCCTCCCCTCCCCTCCCCTCCCCTCATCCTTTCATCTCAAATATGGGCTTGGATGGAGAGAGAGGAGTGACCCAGATGCAGGAGACCAGGCAGCCAGTGCCACCGTGGCCCTAATGTACCATGTGCCAGGCACCGGGGGCTTGGGCAGATGGAGACATTACACTAGGTTAAAAGAGGAAGAGGGCTGACCACGGGGCAGCTGCTCCAGCAAAGCTGTTCGATGTGTCCACTCCTGTCCCTGGAAACTGAATCAGGGCAGCTTACTTCTGAATAAGACGGGGCTGAAGCGGCCCGGTTTAGCTCCTGCTCACTGCGGGATGGGAGTGGACACAAGAAACGCTTACCACAGAGCAGCTGGCACAGGCCCCGTTGTAATGGGGTGGGATTGTCTGATCTCAGCCTGCCTGGATTCCTCCTCTGCACGGACCATCCCTCCCTCTCTCCAGGTTGGCCGTGAGGGTGAGGTTTGGGCTGTGGAGGTGCCTCGGGGAGCTGGGGCTGGTCACCTGTAGACTCCTAGAGCCGTGGGGCTGGCAGGGAGGTCCAGAGGTCACATCTAGTCCAAGCCATCCTGTATGTCCTGTCCTAACCATCCCGTCCTGACGTGGTCTCACCTCTTCAGAGGAGGGTGAAGCCAGCTCAGCCTCTTCACTGCATCTCCCTTCATAGCGAGAGCAAAGCCAGCCCCGCAGACATGGGATTTCCCAGGGGCCAGAGGTTCAAGGGGTGCCAGTTTCTGGGCTGCTGCTGAGGACAGAACTGCCCTGTGAACCTGGATGTAAAATGGGGCCCCTGATATCTGCCCCTTGAGGTGGCGGGGGCGTTCAGGAATGGTCCAGGAGAGGCAACAGGGTAGAGCCAAAGGAAGCCTTGGCTGCTTTGTGGGTCCTGGTGCCCTGCCTGGGTCTCCCCACGAAGTGGGTGATGGGGGGATCAAGCGCACCCCCTACCACAGCCTGTCTCCACCGGAGGGAGGCAGGCTCAGTGGCCCCTGGGGGATCTCGGCAGAGCCGGACTGGGCGCAGCTCGGAGGAGACCCTCCGATGGTAGGGGCAGCAGAGGGGACTGGGTGGGCTCAGCTGCCCCCGGCTGAGCAGAGCTCCCTGGTGCCTGGCCCCGCAGGAGCTGTACAGCCAGTCCTACGATGAGATCGGCGTCATGTTCGCCTCCCTGCCCAACTTCGCCGACTTCTACACGGAGGAGAGCATCAACAACGGCGGCATCGAGTGCCTGCGCTTCCTCAACGAGATCATCTCTGACTTCGACGCAGTAAGGCTGGGTGGGGGCTGTGATGGGCTGAGGGCAGGGGTTAGGGGGCCTGAGGCATCTCCCCGTGGGGTGCTTGTAGCTTTGTGTCACAGGCTTTGACCAATTCGTCTACCCTCTTCCTCAGCTCCTGGATGAACCCCAGTTCCGATGTATCACCAAGATCAAAACCATTGGCAGCACCTACATGGCGGCCTCTGGAGTGACCCCTGATGCCAACAGCAATGGCTACAACACAACCAAGGTATGGGGGGCAGAGGGGTGCACTGATGCCCTTTGATTCCTGTCGCACCCAACATTTAACATTCACTGCCGGCTGGGGCGGCAGCATTTCTACTGAGGCAGCGCTGCATTGGTCACTTGACTTCATGACTCGTTATAACCTGCTTGATCCTTTAGACCATTTCATTGCACAGGTGTTAACGACCCTCTTTCCTTTGTAATGCTCTTCCAAAATACCGAGCTAGCCTTTGTTCTGCCATGCTGCTGCCTCTTGGCTGCTCCTGGGAACGGAGCTCCTATTTCGCAGCCCTGTGGATTGTTTTTAACTCACTCCAGGGATGTTATATTTGTTCCTGCTTCAGTCAGAAACTGAACAATCCACGTCCCCGGCCTATTAGTAAAGTTTCTAGTTTGTTTTTAACTGGCGAAAAATAGGTGTTGTTATCCGTGCACCTCATCCTCTGCTCCCCCCTTTTCAAAATCTGAGATTTGCCCTTGGGTGGAGGTAGCGGGGGAGCCAGGGAGATGACCCAGGCTGGTGCTTGGCAGGAAGGAGTGGAGAAGGGGGTTGATGCTGGAGGGTCCCGACTCCGCTTCCCTGATCTGCTGCCCTCTGCTCCCCTCGCAGAAGGAGAACCTGTCAGACAAGGAGCGCTGGCAGCACCTTGCCGACCTGGCGGACTTCGCCTTGGCCATGAAAGTGACCCTGATGAACATCAACTACCAGTCTTTCAACAACTTCATGCTCCGCATAGGCAAGTGCTGCCCCAGGGAGCGGGTGGGGGTGGTGGGATGGCACCCAGCCTTCACCACACCCAGCCCCAGGGGCACGGGGCTCTGGCACAGTGGAGGAAACCGTATGAGACAAGGATGGGGAAGGCAGGCTGCAGGGACTAGCAAGGAGGGGCCCTGTGAAAGCCTATGCCATTGTGTCCTCGTCGCTATAGTGCTGAGCTTGCTTGGCAAGGCCAGCCCGTATCATAGAAAATGGGGGTTGAAGGGACCTCAGGAGGTCACATCTAGTCCAACCCCTGCTCCAAGCAGGACCAGCCCCAACTACATCATCCCAGCCAAGACAGACCGGTTCCATTTCAGCCATGTCACCCTAGAGCACCTGCACGTGGCGGCATCACGGGTGTCCCGCGGGGGCCATGACGGCAATCCTGCATGTAACCATCCTGTGGGAGTGTCACTCAGCACGGGGACCTGGGGGTGCTGGGGGCAGGAGGGCACTGCGCATGCCCCATGCATCCAACAGCTCTAGGCAGTGGTAGATCCAGAGTGGGTGCAGTGGCACAGCCGCACCCGCCACTTTTGGAGCCTCTGGGGACTTTTTAAAGCCCTTAAAGAAAATAAAAATCTCCTTCCCCTCCTTTTCCCTGCCTGCCCCCGTTGCTTCCCCTGCTGTCCGGGGGGTCTGGGAAGCATCAGAGCTGATCTAGTCCACCCCAGAAGCCTGGGCTCAGCTGCGGATGGAGACAGCAGCTGTGGGGATGGGCAGGGGGGATCCCCATCCCTAGGGCAGGCGGGGGGGATCTATTCTTCTGTCCAGCTATCGCTGCTGTCCCCAGCCTTGGTGCACCCCAGTCAGGGCAGGCAGCAATGGCTCTGGTGCTCTCCCGGCCCCTGAAACAGCAGGGAAAGCAACAGCAGGTGGAGGCATGGGGCACTTTCTCCTGCTTTAGGGGCTTAAAAAACATCTCTGGAGGCTCTTGAGGGTGGTCTGCTTGAACTGGTGGGGAAGGAAGCAGGAGCGAGGGGTGCAGTCACCCCTGCAGTGCAGGTTGCTGCTCCTGCACCCCCCACATAAGAAAACTTTAGATCCACTCTTGGCTTTAGGTATGCCCTGCACCATGGCTGCCATCTTAATGTGATCATGTGCCAGCATGCAGTGGTTGGTGGTTGGAGGGGTCCCCTATATATTATGAGTGGTGGTGGTGTGTGTGGACACCCCCCGAGCTGATGTACTAGAGGGACAAGCCACGTGAGGCCCCAGAGGACAAAAGGAGCAGCTGTCCTTGCATGGGATCTTTGCAGGTATGAACAAAGGGGCGGTGCTGGCCGGCGTGATCGGCGCGCGCAAGCCCCACTACGACATCTGGGGCAACACGGTGAATGTCGCCAGCAGGATGGAGTCAACGGGTGTCATGGGGAACATACAGGTGGGTACACAATGCCCCCTTTTTGAGGGGGAGCCCATGTCAGGCCCCTTTCAGCTCGGTCATACTTGGTGAACCACCAAAAACAGAGGCTTAGAATAGAAACACTCATACAGCCTTTGCTCTAGAAGCAACAGGTGCTTATAGACACAGGGAAGAGACTGCACTTTCCCTGCTGAGAGGAGTCTCGGTGCTTCAGATGACTCAGGAACGGGGGAGTGCAGTAGTGCTGGACACAAGACTCAATGAGGGGGACCCAACCACTGGAGCCAGGTCTGGAGCACGAACGCACCTGGGCTGATCAGTGGCTGTTCCAGGAGAGAAAGGGAAGCTGAGAGGAAGGCAGAAAAGATGGGGTGGAGTGAAGGAAACCAAAGCAGCTGAGGAGGGAGCGGGGCAAGGGCTGGGGCAAATGCAGCGCCAGTTGCCACAGGACACAGGCACCTCCTTTGCCCGTGGCTCCAGTGCAGTTAGTGCCCTCGTGAATCCACTCTTCGTCTCTCTGGGGAGGGAGGGGGGCAGCTACGCCTGGGAAAAACCGAGCCGTGACTGCACCAGGAAGACAAGGAGCTCTCTGGGGAGGCAGCAGTGAAGGTGTCCAGGGCACAGCCCAGGGAAGGCAGCCACAGGGCTTCTGCCGGCCTTGACAGCCTGCCTCTGCTGGCCCCCAGGTGGTGGAGGAGACCCACGTCATCCTCAAGGAGTACGGCTTCCGCTTCGTGCGCCGCGGCACCATCTTCGTCAAGGGCAAGGGGGAGCTGCTGACCTTCTTCCTCAAGGGCCGCGAGAAGCAGGGCTCCTTCATCAATGGCTCCTCCATAACGCTGCCCCACCAGGTGGTCGACAGCTCCTGAGGGGGCCGGCCCCCGGGCACCCGCCCGCCGACAATGCCCAGCGCCTGCCTGACGCCAAAGGCGGCCGGTTCGGAGCGCCTTGCGCTCTGGGGGACCTCGCCGAGGGTAACCCCCTTCCACACCAACCGTTTAGAGTCCCAAGATACCCAACCCCTTGCGTGACCCTTGTCTCCTGGAGGTTTCTCTTGAAGAGGGGGGGGTCTGCTTGACTCATGCTTCGCCTCTGTCGCGGAGCCCAGTGGAGACCGTGGGTGAGAAAGGGCTCGATGGCATCCTCCAGGAGCTCACTGCATGCCCCTCGCTGCCGTGGGCCTGGACATTTGGGCATGAGATTTCAGCAGGAGCTCTCACCCAGGGCACCCAGGTAGTCTAGTGTAAAGAAGGAAGCCGGGGGCACAGATGCCCACGTCGTGCCACAGCCCCGACCTGCACATAGCGCTCAGGACAGGTGGTGAGAGCCAACAGCTTGCTTGTGCAGGGAGAGGGAAGGCAACCCAGAGAGGTTGGGGTGGCCATCTAGTTTACAAAACCCCACTCATCCTTGTCCCAAGCCACCATAGTTAGGAGTCCAGCAGGAGTGCAATATTTCCTTTCACTTGCAGAAGGGAACGAGACACCCCTGGTGTGCGTTTCAGATCTATACGGATATATATATATATATATATATGGCCAGAGACAGAGTGACATTTATATTTTTAAAGCTGGTCCGGCTGCGAGTAGGCTCTCTCTTTCCAATATTGCCTTGCACTCTCTTCTCTGCTGCTGTCACCTTTGCTGCTGCTTTCAGGAAGAGTTTAACAGGTATTGGCAACGAACAAGACTGTTTTATTAAAGCCTTCAGCCATTATTCTGTTTGGAAATGAAACACCCCCCACCCCACACAAACCAGTGTAATTATTCCTCTAGTTTCTGGAATAGAACCGGGTGAATTTAAACCACAGTGGTTGCATGTCTGCTTGCTGTTGAAACGCCATGTGTTGTCTTGGGTGAGGATCATAGGAAAGTCGGTCTAAAAGGGACCTCACAAGATCGTCTACTCCAGCCCCCTGCTCCAGGCAGGACCATCCGTGACTAAGCCTGCCCAGTGTCCAATCTGCTCTTGAAGACTTCCACGGATGGAGCTCCCACAACTCCTCTGTGCAGTCTGCTCCAATAACACTCAGAGCCATAGAAAATGAGGGCTGGAAGGACCTCAGGAGGTCACATCTAGTCTATCCCCCTGCTCAAAGCAAGACCAGCCCCAACTCCATCATCCCAGCCAAGGATTTGTTGAGCCAAGTCTTCAAAACCTCCAAGGATGGAGACTCCACAGCCTCTCTGGGGAACCAGTTCCAGTTCTTCACCACCCAATTAGTGGAAAAGTTTTTCCTAATATCCAACCTCAACTTCCTTTGCTGCAGCTTGAGCCCATTGCTGCTTGCCCTGTCGTCTGCCCCCACTGGGAACAGCCCAGCTCCATCCTCTTTGCAACCCCCCGGCAGGGAGGTGAAGGTAGTCAGAAAGATCATCTCCAGCCTACATTTTTCCTGCTGCAACTTAAGGCTGTTGCTCTTAGTCCTGTTCCCTGCAGCCACAAAGAAAAGTCCCTCTCCATCCTCTCCACAATCCCCCTTCAGGGATTTGAGGACATTTATCCAATCCTCCCTCATCCTTCTCTGGACTCAATAGCACCAATTCCTTCAGTCTTTCCTTGTAGGCCCCTGATCATTTCTGTTGGATTCATTTTAATCTGTCTACATCCTTCTTGAAGTTCAAAACCAGACACGCTGCTCCGGGTGAGGCCTCACTGGTCCTGAAGAGAGCGGAAAAATCACTTCACTTGATTTGCAAATGACTCTCCTGTTGATGCAACCTAGGAGGCTGTTGGGTTTTTTTTTTTGCAACAAGGGCACATTGTTGGCTCATATTCAGCTTATGGTCCACTGTAACCCTCATGCTTCTCTGCAGCGCAGGCAGTTGCTCCCCAGGCTCTCTGCGCATGCAGTTGTTCTCTCTCAAGTGCAGGACTTGGCACTTGTCCTTGAATTTCAGCTGATCAATTGCAAACCATTTTTCCAGTCTCTCCTGATCATTCTGGACCTGTGATATTTTGCTATGAGGCTGGACAATGGATTTGTCTGGGACGGTTTAGATGGGGCTGATCCTGCTTCATGCAGGGGTTGGCCTAGATGTGACCTCTGGAGATCCCTTCCAGCCCCACTTCTCAATGACCTGTGACTAGCTCTATCCTCCAACACATCTGCAACTCTACCCAACTCGGTGGCTGGTCTTACCCAGGCCATTTTGGGTCACTGGCTCTGGGAGAGGAAAGACAACAGGTCCCAGCCCAAACGTTCACTGTGGGCATGTGCAGACATGAAGCAGACACACATGAACATGAACCAGGACCATCTGAGGATGTTAAGGCTGGTGCCCACTGGACAAACACGCATTGCTCTCAGCCGTGATTTGCTAAGCCCTTTGTGAAGGTGACACTCCCCTTTCTGCAGAGAAAAAAAGGGACGGACAGATTTTGTCCCAGGTTTCTCAGCCCTTCAGGCTCCAGGCCATAGTTCATAAAATTCATCTGGCTTCCTAGGACCAAAGCCAAAGGGCTTCGGTATCAATGGAGGCATCAAGCACCAAGTCCAAGGTGTCAGGACGGCTGGCTGGCACCAAGGTCTCCACAGCTGCTGCCAAACCCTGCAGGGACTCATGTGGGCATCAGCCAAGTCACGCAAGACGTGATGCTGCTTCTGCCGCAGTCCTGGCCCCAGCAGGACTCTGACACTGGCTGCTCCCCTACGTCCCAGGCCCAATCGCATGAGCATCCTCAGGTACAGCTGATCCATGCACGAGACAACAGGGGATGAGGCTGCTCTGCAGGGAGGTGGGATACAGTGAATCACATCCCAATTGCACCCAATTCGGAGCTAAGACTTGCGCCCTGGGCTCCTCTGTCCCAGCAGCTTGGTCTAGCACCAAGGTATTGCATGCTGCAGGATAAGACTCCTCCTCCTGATGCTGGTCTGTTTGGCACAAATGGATATTCATTAAGTGGGGAGGCTTTGCAGTCCCGAGGCTAGAGCCCTCTTCTGGCAAATCCCAGCTCTGGTGAGTATTCACATACACTAAGTGGAGCAACATCAACAGGGCAGCTGGTCACTCCCCCTGAACACTTCAGCCTGCTGCCCAAGGCAGAGTCAAGGCCAAAAGATGCCAGCTTTGGGCCTTTGCTGCAGCAACAATTTGGAGAAGGGGCTCCCCTGCTGCTAGGTGAATGCCCCAAGTACTAGGCTATGGCTATAACACATGATCTCAGTGGCACTGTCATTCCTGGACATTGGCCCCATACCACCCTGTTACTTACACTGGGGCAAGTACAGGAACAAAAATGAAAAGATGGAGCAGCAGGAGAAAGGCAAGGCCATTGACTGCTCCCAGGAGCCAGTACTGAGCACTGGTGAACTTGCTGTGGTCAGTGAGAGATTTAAGCTCTGCTCAAATCATTTCAAACCAGGCCCGCTCAAGCACTCCCCAGCTGAGGTAAGGGGGCACAAGGAACAGATCAGGGGCTTTCAGAAGCAGTCACTGCCCCAGCAACCCGCCTTTGTGAGGGCACATACCCAGCCTGAGGTTAATGCAAGATGTAGTGCCTGGAAGTCACCCAGCCTTCAGCTGGGACCCACCCCCTCCTCTCTAATGCACTGAGCTTTCCAGCGTGACCAGGTTCTTACCAGGACATTTTGGGGCATTAAGCCCTAAAAATGCTGTGGAAAAACCTTCCTTTGCACTGAGGATTGGTGTGACACGAGCCCCGAGATACTGCTCAGCAGCTCATGACACGCAGCCAGGAGGGCTTGTTTTCTGAATGGCACAGCGGACGATAAACAGGTCATTTCAGTCTCACTGGAGAAAGGGACAGCTCACTTCAGTCTCACCTTAGTTCAACCCCTGAGTGAGCTGCAGGAAAAGCAGCATCACATTCAATGTAGCAGACACAGATGCTGCTATAGCAGCAGCAGGCCCCAGAATGGCACTGGGGTGAGCAGCAGGGTGCAAGGAGGATGCCAACATCACTAGCTGACTGACAGTGCAGGGAACAGGGCTGGTTCCCTTCAGGGCTCTAGTTAGAGGCTACAACAGCGCAGTAATCCAAACAAGTTGCCTGGGCCCTGTGCAACCCTTCAGAAACACCCCCAACAAGCTCTGTGAGCCAAAGGGACTCAACCTCCCAGGCAGAAATACAGTGCTTGGAAAAGCTGCTCCTTGTGGAAATTCAGGCTGCAGCTGCAAGGGCAGGTTGGAGGCTGCATTTAACCCAGTCTCAGAGGTAGAATAAAAGCCCACTGTTGTCTCCTTCCAGCTCAAACCTTGCAGCTGTAGGCTAACACAAGAGAGGAACAGAAACTCGGCTGTCTGGTGTCACAGGGGAGACTTGACATACAAGTTCAATGCGCAGAGATCAGAGTAAGAAGTAACAAGATTTTCTATAACAATCATTGTTTTATTAAGTTAAAAATGTGGAAGTGCCTCCAGGAAGCATCATTTGAAAAAAAGGAAGGCAAAAGCCAGCACAGATGAGGGCACAAGGAAAGCAGCTCAGGACTGTAATGTAAAGGGGAGGCGCATTGGCTCTGTCAAGCTGCTGAGAAATTTAATGCGTCTCAAAGGGAAGGCTTTGGCATTCAGCTCCTGTCCCGTTCACACACAGAAGCGCGTGCCCCTGATTTCAGCCTAGCTGATGACATCACCAGACACATTCTGGGCCCGCCTTGTCAAATCTTTTAAACCAAAGCCTCCACCATAATCATTGAGTGATCAGGAAACTCTGACCCCTGGGCAAGCCACACTGCCATCACCAAGGGGCACTTGCACTGATCCAGCTTTAGGGCAATCTCCTCACAAGGCCTAGAAGTATCCAGGCCATTTACAGAGCAGCACAGAGGGAATCTGCACCTGCTCCACACCACTCAATGCTCAGGGGCCAGATAAAGAGATGACCATGGCCTAAGCCTGGTGCCTGGCATTCGTTGGTACCAATTTCTCTCATCCAAGTAGCTCATGACTTTGAAAATCTCAGGCGTCCCATTCCAGTGGTAAATGTTTCCTGCCCAGCCCAGTAAGGTACTAGAGAGTAACATGGGGTGTGCGCAGAGAGTGTACTCAGATCAGGCACCTCAAGACCTCTGGGGGCCTGGGATCTTGGCACTGTGGGGTCTGGTTCACCAGTCCAGTGCAAAGAGCATGGATCCAGCAGCAGCCTCAGGGCACAGGACGTACATCTTGTGAACAGACAGGTGCTGTCCACCTACTCTGTGTCATCTGGATTCTCTGCTGCCTTTCTGAAGGTGTCGAAGGCTTTGTGCAGGGCCATGTGCGTGAACAAGGAGGAATGAGCTGCCACCTTCTCCAGCAGTGAGGCAGGTGCATCCTCTGCTCCAACAAGAAACCAGTAAGTCAGTAGGGATAAGAAGGATGCCATCTCACCACTCGCACCTGCTACAGCTACTGATCTCTCCTCCCTGCCCTAGAGGGTTTCAGTCCCATTGATCTCCCTGCACTCGCTTTCCCTTCCCCTTGTTCCCCCTGAGAAGGAGCATAGAATAGCCAGCTAGCAGCCTGTGGTGGAAGGGCTGTCTGGCTTCAGCCTCACTGTTTCCTGGCACTGAGACAGCCCCTACCCAGGGCACCTTGTATGCTTAGCTTATCCACTTAACTGCTTTCCCCTACTAGCACCCATCACTGCAGCATCCAAGCCTGCCCCTACACCCCTCACACACACCCACCCCCCTCCCTCAGCAGGAGGAAGCCAGAGGGAAAGGAACCGCCTCTAACATCACCCCCTCCTCTGCTGGCTGTAACCCAAGGGGCACTGAGGCTGGAGTGCGGCCTTGGACCCACCCCAGCAGAGCTGGCATCAAACCACGCTGCCCACCCCTTACGGTGCCACTTCTAGTGTTTTAGCACACTGCACACACCAATACCATCCAACCAACGGCAAGCACTGTAAAAGTCAGATCTTGCCCCACAAAGAAGCTGAACCCTGTGGACAGAACAATGACCTCTCCCAGCAGCTGGACTCAAAGCCTGCTGGGGGTTTGCCTTGTGGCCATAAAGGGCTCATTGCTCCAAGGGGAAGAGAGAGCTTCCCCTGAAGAAGCCCAGCACTGAAAGGAATCACATCTCATGCACAAAAAGGTTTCTCTCCTTTCTCACCCTGGGAGATCATGGGGTCTACCGCTACAGGTTTTACCAGCCCAGAACCAGGTGCGACTGTGGCTAGGAGTGCACACTTCTGGGTCCCCTTCAAACCTGGCCACACCTCACCTTCCGTGTCAGGGAATGGTGCTGTAATACACTGGGTGGCCCAAACATTGACACACAGAACATGCCAATGGCTCTTGCAACAGCAAACCATGTTGCATGAAGGTTCTTCTCTCTACTACGCATCGACTCTTTCGAGTCAAGTCTCACCCTGGGCACCCCAAATTCCCCTTCTCTCTTCCTGTAGATCCAAAATGCTGTCACAGCTCTGAGACTTTAACAGATCTGTAACTAGTGTATAGCAAGAGGCCAGGATCTCTTCAGGACAAAGCCAAGTACACAGGAGGAGTTAAGCAACCTGCTTTTCCACAGTGCTGCAGCTCAAGTAGGTTAAGCAATATTGTGACTATGACCCCAGGCAGACTATGGAAAACTAGAGCAGACTGATTTACACTGCAGCTGCTCCCGTGTACCTGCTCTCCATACAGACATGGATACTCTCCTCTTACCTTTGCATGAAACACTGGCCTCCGTGGGAAGACTGCGGTCAAGGTCTCCATAAACCAGCTTTACCCTGAAGGGAAAGGTGCTGCTTTCTGTTGTCACGTGATAATTAAAGGTCAGCCTGTTACACAAGGAGTTCGTCTGCCAGTGTCTGCCCAGAAAGGCTGAAAAATGCTTCTGCATGGATGGAGACAAACACAGCAGCATTAAATCTTGAATATCCCTGACTCTGTCTCCTCATACAAGCATCACGCAGGTAACAGGCATTTTGAGGTTTCCATCCTGCAGACAGAGGGTGGACACAGCAGCATGTTTTGTGGCTGAAGGGCTAAGAGGAAGGTTCTTGCCAAAAGAAAGCTATGGAGATGCTGTGATTTCGCAAGTACACGCAGTAGGTAGGATGAAGAGAAAAAGATCTTTGTTCCAGATGGGAGGAAAGAAAATACTGCACAGTGAGGGTGCTCTGAAGCAATCAGGAGACCAAATACAACAGGTTGAATCATGGAAAATGGGGGTTGGAAGGGACCTCAGGAGGTCACATGTAGTCCAACCCCCTGCTCCAAGCAGGACCTGTCTTTGTAGTGGGGACACGGCCTCTGGCCTGGGATTTCTTGAGCATACATTGACAACCTTTTATAGAAGCAGGACATTTACCATCGTGGTCACCCTGCTTTTCCTGCGGCAGGTTCAGGTGTGATGTTTTGTGTCAGGAATGATGGTAGTTTTATGAAGAGTTTAGATTATGGATTTGTCTGAGATGGTTTGGACAGGGCTGATCCTGCCTCAGACAGGGGGGTTGGACTAGATGGCCCATGGAAGTCCCTTCCAGCCCCACTTCTCTATGATTCGTTAACATGTATAAGGATAAAGACCATACTAAAGTGTTTGCTGGGGTGACTCGTACCTGTAAGTAATCTGCCTGGTATTTCCTCCCAACATAAGCATTCAGGTGAGCAGACAGAGTAGTCAGGAAGCACCGGATGTCTGTCTGCAAGTACTTCTCAGCTATCTGCTTCAAGGGGATGAAGATGGGCACAGAGTGGCGACGGATCCGAACTGGCTGCTTTATGACAATATCGAGGTAGTAGGAATCCAGGTAGTTGCCATCATAGGCGGTGCTGAGGCAGAAACAGACTCCGTGCTTGGTCAGCTTCCCACTAATTCCTTGGAAATGGAAAGAAGTCGTTAGTGCCATCACAAAACCACAGGGTTAGGAAGCTCTGCTAAGACACCATGGCAGGCTCAGTGTTTTCTTACACCAGGAATACACTCATGCTCTCTGTGGACAGACAGGGCTCCTAACTTGGAAGAATTACGAAGCATGAGTCATTTAAGTCACACTTCTACTCTAACTGCCAAGCTGGGCCAGGGTTACATTACTGCTCATCTTCTGCGCAACATTTGCCCCATAAGCAGTAGAGCAGAGACTTTTCCACCCGTCTCAAAGCAAACCAGAGATCCGTGTCAATTTAAAGCACGCGCTTCTGAGTAACACAGTCTAGCTAGTACAGCTCAAGTCAGATAAATCAGCTCAGCCTCAGAGAACTGGTTTTGAGGCCTTCAGCAAAAGACAGAAAAGCTGAAATAGTTTCTCTGGTGCACCTGTAATGACTTGCTTCAAGCTACACGAGAAACACTGGGACTGGGACAATTACACAGCAGGTTCACCCTCCAGATCCTTCACCTGCTGAAATCAACCGTCCGTTCAGGCCTGTACCAACCTGTGAGGTAAAAAACATGCAGCATGGCCTCAACATTTTCCACTTTCCACTGCAGAAGAACTTGCTCCCTCATCTTCGCTGTCTGGACAGGCTCCGCACTGCTGCTCGTGGCTTCCTCCTGCCTGCCCGTCTAGAGAAATCAGGAAATAGCAGCCTAGAAATGAGTGAAATACAGCTATTTCTTGCTTGGTGATATGGCTCAGGCCGATGCCCAGAAGGTGCCATCACTCTGAGCGAGACACATGGATCATTCACTGGTGACAGAGACAGAAAAAAATCCTAAAATGGGGGCAGACCAGCTTCTTAAGCAGCTGGGTATAGTGGCGATATATAGGAATTGCCAGCATGGGGAAGACCGGGAACGAGGCAGGGCCCGCTGGGTCATTCCAAGCGCTCAGCTCTTACCGCCATTTGCCTCAGGCTCACTTTCATCTTCAGCTCGTCCCTCTGTTGCCTCAGCTCCTTGATCCTGGCTCTCAGCCGGGCCACTTTCTGCCTCCGCTGCTGCTTGGTTTCCTCTTCCTTCAATGCTAACTCGTGGGCGCGGGCCTCCAGCTTCTCGAGATGGGACAACACCCCTGGGAGAAAGGAGGGGAGAGGTAAGCCGTTGGGGCTGGGCTAGATGTCCCCTCCCGCGGGCCCCTCACACCTGTATTCTCCACGTTTTTTGAGGCCCACTCACCCTCCCGCAAGTTTCCCGCCACCGCCATCTTCGCCTCACAACACTTCCGGTCCCACTCAAACTGCCCGCGCCGGAATAACGTATTCACGCCACCGCGCCCTTTCCCAGCCCCCTCCACGCTCCGTACGGCAAGATGGCTCTTCCTTGTATATGCCGCTTCCGGGATAGCGCCCCGCGCGCGCCGTACGGCAAGATGGCGGCAGGGTCTTCCCAGCATTCCGCGCGTGGCCGCCCCGCAAGATGGCGGCGGCCACCCCCCGGCAGCTGGTGCAGTACGTGGTACTACGGGGCGACCTGCGCTGGCCGCGGGGCGCGCTGGTGGCGCAGGCCTGTCACGCGGCGCTGGCCGTGCTGCACGCGCACTACGCCCACCCGGACAGCGCGGCCTACCTGGCGGAGCGCGGGCGCATGCGCACCGTGGTGCTGGAGGTGAGGCGCAGCGCGGGGCATGCCGGGAAGGGTCCTTGGGCGCTCCTCCCAGCCCTGAGGGGTGGGGTGGGATGGGGAAAGGGGGTGCAGCTCCCTCAGAGGGGTGAGGACGGCCTGGTGACAGGGCTCGCCACTTCTCTCAGCACCGCCCTGGGCTGGCTCCTGTCGTGCTCCATTTCCTTCCCACAGAGCAGCCGAGGTATCGGTCGTCACCTTTCCCAAAGCCTCCCTGCTTGAGAGAGGCCAATAATTTACTTATCAGGCATAAGCCCGTGCGCCCGAAGAGGATAAGTCTTTCTGAACAGGAATGGCGTCACGTCGGAGCAAAATGTCATCCAGCCGCGGCAGGAGAAAGCCAAGCGAAGAGCTTCGTCAGCTGTCCCTCGGAGTCGAAGATGACATCCGTTGGGCTCTGTGGGTCCTCGGGTGACTGAGGAGCCCGATTCTGGATACACGTGCTCGTTGGCAAGGGGGGCACGTTGTTGTGTGAGGGAGCGGGTTCTTCATCAGCAGTCCCTCGGAGTTGAGGAAGACAAACTAAGAGTCAAAGCCAGGTTTTCAGGCAAAAGCCAAACTTAGAGCTATGTCTGGTCTTCAGGCAAAAGCCAAGCTAAGAGCTACAGCCACGTCTTCTCGGGTGCTGCCGTCGTCATGTCAAGAGCCCAGAGAGGCATCGCCAACAATGCCTCTGGAAAATCCTCTGCATCCAATGGGAAAATTGCCATACAAATGCCAGCATCCTTGTTGGAGCCAGTGTTACTGGCGTGGAGTTGGGAGCATGGAGCACGACAGGGACATGTTGAAGACACACCTCAAGAAAATGGATGCTTCTTTTTTCAGCGTGATCCTTAAGCATCAGCTTAGCTGGGCTGGACATTGTGTGCCTACTCAACACCCAAAACAAGCTTATCAATGGCCTGAGATCTTGCGGTGACCGGGGGAAGTGCTACAGGGACACATGGAAGGCAGACCTCCAGAAAATGGATGTATGCTTTATTTTCTTCCTTTACACATCATTAATGTCTGCTTTATCATTGACGCCTTGGATGTTGACATCAAGCTGGCTGCCAACCAACTCTAAGGGTGCCACGGCCTCAACCAAGTGGATGCCCACTTCAAGGTAAAGCATCTTGCCCTCAAAGCAGAGAAGAGAGAGCAGAGGAAGGAGGAGAGAAATCCCAACCTACAGCCTCCTCTCCCCTGCAGAAAGACCTGCAACTTCTGTAGATAGGTCTCAAAGATTGGACTCTTAATCTGCCTCAAGACCCAGCCATGAGCCGCGGTAGCAATAATCCTCGAATCAAGGGGTTGACAATGACTTCCCAGGCAAGGTTGCAGTTCCCTGTAGGCCATGAGCACCGGCTGCTTTGCAGGGACATTTATGTTACGCAAGTGGGAGCAGGGGGTACCAGTCTGTTTGGCTGCAGGGATGGAATATCTGACAGCTAAAATATTCAGATTGACTGGGGACACAGCCCAAGACTGCAAGAGAACTCACATCATCCCCTACCACCTCCAGCTGGCCATTCACAACGATGAGGAGCTGAACAAGCTTCTGAGGGGAGTCACCATTGCCCACGGTGGGACCCTGCCCAACATTCAGATGATGCTGTTGCTTAAGAAAAACGGAGCCACCTATGCAGGTTCAGCCCATGACTGCCATTTGCATGTTAAAAGTCCTGTGTGGATTCAGACCTAGACTCAGAAGGAATCTCAACACAAAAACCCTATTTCATACAAGAGAGGAAGCTGAAAGAGGGAGTGAATTGGGTCTAAGCAGGAGGTCACATCTAGTCCAACCCCCTGCTCTGAACAGGGCCAGCCCTAACTACATCACCCCAGCCAAGGCTTCATCTACCCAGGTCTTAAAAACCTCCAGGGATGGTGACTCCACCACCTCTCTGGGGAGCCCGTTCCAGTGCTTCACCACCCTCCTCATGAGAGGTTTTTCTTAATACTGAACCTCAACTTCCCTTGCTTCAACTTGAGCCTATTGCTCCTTGTTCTCTCGTCTGCCACCACTGAGAACAGTTTTCCCCCTGTTCCTGCCACGCAGCTTCCAGCATTTTATAGAAATCTTAAAGAAGTAGGGCTGAAAGGTTGCTCCAGAGCTCACATTTAGTCCAATCCCTTGCCTGAGGCAGGGTCAGCTTTCTCCAAAGCATCCCAGACAAATCCATCATCTAACACTGACACAGCACAAGACATCACATCTGCACGTGCCACAGGGAAAGTGGGGGACCATGGTGGCCAACATCCTGTTTCTATAAAAGGTTATTGTATGCTCAAGAGAGCCCAGGCCGCACCCCTGCTGCAGAGGAAGGCAGTTCTAGGAATCGAGGAAGTCCTAATACTGGGGCCATACCCCTAACTCCCATGCTCATGCGAACTCCCAGGTTCGGGGGCTCTGCTTTGTTCTGTGTCAGGGTTGATCATCGTTCTGCTAAGAGGTTGGACAATGGCTTTGGGATGGTGTGGACAGGGCTGATCCTGACTCAGGCAAGCGTTGGATAGATTTAACCTCTGCAGGGCCCTCCTAGCCCCACATCTCCAGGATTGTATGATCTGTCATCTGTGAATGTGTCTCGTGCCGTTTCGAACCTGGCTGCAGTCCCTGCCTCTGCAGCCCACAGTGGTGATGGGTCCTGTGACTTAATGACATGCTGCCTAGAACAAAGTACCTTCTCTTATTAGTTTTAAACCCATTTCCTGCTCATTGCAGCAGGTTCCCCCTAGTCCTGGTCTCCTGGGACCTGGTGAAGAACCAATCACTCTATGCACCCCCTTCATGATTGTCATATCCCCATCAGCCTTCTCCTTTCCAGACTGAAGAGTCCTAACCTTTTTCACTCCCTATTGATGTAGCAGCTGTTTCTTCCTCAGCATCTTAGTTACTCTTCTCTGTACCTTTTAGCCCCCAGAGGAGGGCCCTGAAGAAACGGTGCCTCAGGGAAGTCTGGGCAGACTGGAAGAACAGGGAAGCCTGGTGTGGGGGAGAACGGGGGGAGGAAGCGGTGACTGGGGGAGCACCTGGAGATCCTGTCCCCCAGGAGGGAGCTATGGTGGAGTGAGGAGCAGCTGGAGCCACAGCACAGAGGAGAATAGATGCAACTTTGTCCTTGGCCTCTTTACGCTAACTTTTTCCTCCCCATCTTTCTTCCTTTGCTGGTGGTGCTGCAATGCAGGCCTGGCCTGGGGTCGGCAAGTCTGCATTCTGCTCCTGCTCGTACCATTGACATTTTCCCCCATGCTTTTTCCCCACCTGGAAAATGGAGCTGGTGATCCTTTTCCCCTGAGGTGCAAGGCTTTATTTGCACAGCAGCAGAAGGTCCCTCTGCTTTCCCTGTGGCAGGTCATGGTGCTGTGTCGGGGTTGACGGTAGTTTTACAAAGAGGTTAGATTATGGATTTATCTGGGCTGGTATGGACAAGGCTGATCCTGCCTCAGGCAGGGGTTGGACTAGGTGTGACCTTTGCAGGTCCCTACCAGTCCTGCGGCTCTGTGAATTATCTCCCTGTGCTGTTCTTGGCTCTGCTGGTCCTGCCAGTCTGTTCCTCCCATGTACACTGTCCTGTAGAAGAGAAAGGCAGGGAGCCTAAGCTAGGACCCTTACCAGTGAAGAGCATGTTTCCCACCCCCCTCTCTCAGTAAACCATCCCTTCTTCTGGCACACCTATTTCAGTGCACTTGCTGCCACAAGCAGCAGTAGTTTGCCGGCAGCTCGGTAGGTGGCAACAGCTATTGTTCAGAGCTAATCCAGTCATTGCTTCCAGACGCCTGTTTGGAGCTGAGTGAGGGCTGGGCTTCCTGACAGCGGCTCTTTCCAGACCAGCATGGTAGACGAGACACTTGATCAATCCTCAGTCCAACCCCATGGGTGACAGCTCCCGCTGGTCCCTGTCTGACTTCCTTCAAGCCTTTCCTTTTTACACGCACTGTTGCAGGACCGTCGTTAGGCTTGAGTTGTGTGTGGCCTGTTCAGAACAAAGCTTCCTAGCGCTGTTCGAGAGAAAATGCCACCCCAACACTCCCAGGAGGCCACATGAGAAACCAGCCCAGGGAGCAGCTTTCCGGAGACCAGCGTATGGTGCCGTCAGCTGCTTTGCAGATGCCTAGTACAGCGGGATCCTGCTGCAATGAACTGCCCATGGATGGTGAGGGGCAGGGTGGAAGGAAACCCAGAGAGATGTGTGCAGGGGGAAGCAGTTGGGTTGGGCAAACGCCTGGGGTGGGATCAGGGCACTGGGGGCGCAACTGGGGATGACGAAGTTTGAAGCTGGTGTCATGGAATCATAGAAAAGATGGACTGGAAGGGAGCTCCGGAGGTCACATCTTGTCTAACCCCCTGCTTGAGGCATGGTCAGCCCCGTCAAAACCAGTCCAGATGCATCCATCATCTGAAATGTTCATAAGACTACCATCCACCCTGACACAGCACCAGACATCACACTCCACCCTGTCACAGGGAAAGCAGGGGGATCGCAGCAGCCAGCGTCCTGCTGCTGCACAGGTTGTTAATATATGTTCAAGAGATTGAAGGTAGAAGCCATTTCTCCTGTTGTAGAGGAAGGCAGACTCTTTCCACAGTCCGCACCAATCTAAACAGGGGCTAAACTTCCTGACTCCAAATGCAGTGTCCGTCCCTTGAATGGGGGGTCATGAGATGAAATGAGTAGGCTGTCAGCAGATCATTAAAGAGTGGGGCTCTTTGCCACCAGATGCAGTGGGAGCTGAGTGTCCAGCCAGATCCCCAAAGGAACTGGGCACGTTCCTGGAAGAAAGGGGGCATCAGTTGGAATTAAGTAGGGAATAAGGGGCATGACCACTGCATCAAACTTTCCTGGGCCTTCGATGTTGGAGTCTGCAAGTGAGAGAGGAACAGGAGAAACACCCTGATCAGACCCGTTTGCTCTCCCTTTTTGTGCTGCTTTGTGAGACAGGTGACTGGGCCAAAGGGACCTAGGGTCTGGCCCAGTACAGGGCAGTTCTTACATTCCTGTGTAACCAAAATCTCCAGGTCAGTCTGTCATCTCTCAGATTCCCTCCCTGGTCTCTGGTGGCGCCAGCTGCTGGCATCATTTTGTGCAGGTTTCTCATCCTTCCTTTTTCTGTTCCCCAGGCCCCGGATGAAGGTGCCCTGACAACCCTCGCAGAGACCCTGAAGGAACACAGTGTCGACCATGAAATGTGGATTGAACAGCCAGAAAACATCGCTACCTGCATCGCGCTCCGGCCCTACCCCAAGGACCAAGTGCACCAGTACCTGAAGAAGTTCAAGCTGCTCCAGTGACCCGTGCCCTGGCTTTGCCCTGTGTCATGCAGACCTGACCGGAGCACACAACGTTCCTCCAGGGACCAAGATGGGCTTAGCAGAGTCACGTGTGTCCTAGTGGTGCCATTTCAAGGCACTTCTGCTCCAGGCCACGAGAAGCTCCTACTGTGTCTCGCTCCTCACTGTAAATGGCTGTAGCTGGTGCTTGTCAGGGCAGCTGATTAAATATCCATGTCTTCACTCATGCAGAGGGAGTCTGTTGGGCTTTGTGAAGGGCTCTTGTTCCAGTGTAAAGAAGAGTGGTCTTGATGGCTGTGAGCAGCAGTGCAGCCTGGCTTACTCCTACATCTGCTTTGCTGGGTTCCTCCCCTGTCTTGGCTTCAGTAGAGCCGATATCAGGGAGTTGCCCTCTCTTCAGTCTTGCTCTTGCTGCTTTTGCCCTCCTTCCCTGACATCCATCTCCCCAGACTCCTGGCCCTTCTTGAATGGCTTTAGGGTGTCTTTGGGACTCATGTGCGCAGGCTGCCTCACGGCAGCGGTGCTGTACTGACTCAGTGTGCGACTCAGTTGCCATGTCCCAGTGGAAATTCAAGTCAGTGCATCTCCCACCAGGCATCTCAGTGTTGCCCCCTTCTGCCGTCTCGGTCTCTCCCTTCCTCAGTCCCAAGTAGGCAAATGAAGAGCCCCTTGCTGGTGCTTTCCTCTCACACACACGCAGAGCAAGTGGGTTTCCTTCCTGGGGTCAGTCTTGCCCCATAGGCTGTAGGCAGGGCCCTGACAGCTGCTGGCATTGCATCATGCACTGCAGTTGTCAGGAGCACATCTGCTGGGGTGCGGAGCATCACTGCCTGTGAGGAAATAGAGACCACGACGTGCCATGGATGCATGTTGGCTGATTGACCCCATCCCTTTGCTCTTTGATACATGTGCGAGGAACACTGGCTCTGCCATGGGGGTTGCCACGGGCTCTGGTGCTGGCAGCCCTGCTGTCTGTCTGTGTACGGTGGGCACTGCCCCTGCCTCCCTGCCCTCAGCCTTTCTGCCCCTTGTTCCTCCTGGGAATCACAGGGTCCTGCCACTCCTTCCCTCCAGCGCTCTCCCCCTGGCCTTTCTCCCCTCCAGACCAGGAAGGAGGCTGTGGCCGGGAGGAGCTGGGTGAGTGGGGGGCTGCTTTCCTAGCACCCCTCCGCTCACTTATCTGGACAGTTTCACTGGTCGGCGTCCACAGACTCCTTCAGTGGTGCTCTGTTTGGTGTCCCCTTCTGATGCCTTAGTTATTAACCTGTGACCTCCCTCCTGTTCCTGTTTTCTTTTTTGTTGTCCTGCGTATTTAGTTGATGTGTCATTAGTGGCCTCCCTAAGGCAGGCTTATAGTTCCTGTGATGGGCTTAGTCCCGTGACCCTTCAGTGGCACACTGAATAGGCCTATGCCCCACAGAGGAGGTCGTGGGATAACCTCAGGGATCGTGGGCAGATCAGGAAGGGGTGTGAACCTCACATGGCCCCGAGAAGGAAGGGGGTGCCCCGGCCAAAAGGCACAGCCCAGTGCTCACGTAGCAAGGGCCACGCGGTGGCTGTGGCTGAAGGGGCTAGGGCCAGGGTCTGGAGGCAGGGGATGGTGGGGTCTCCCACCTCCTGGTGGTGCAGGAGGGAGCTGGGACCTGCCCCAAATTTCCTTACCCCACCCCTTTGTGTCTCATCTTGGCCATCTGTAAAATGGGCACAGGGCTACCAGCCTGCCCATCCCTGGCTGGAAGCAGTCTTGGGGAGTATGCATTCTTCCTCCATTTTGTGTCCCATGTGGCCCCAGTTCAGGGGCAGCCACTGTCCAGGATGACCCCTTGCTTCCTACCTGCATGCCAGGAGGCTGCAGCTGCCTCCATGCAGATGCCAGCGGAAGCCTGGTCTGGCCAGACCCGCCTGCTGGGGCAGTGCAGAGCTGGAATATGCCCCTTTTGCCCCTTCCCTTCCCAGTCCTGGCCCTGCTCTGCTTGCTGCTCCCAGTTCCAGGTCATAGGAATGTAGGGCTGGAAGAGACCCCCTGAGGTCCTGGCTAGAGGGTCTGGCCCCTCTGCTCCGGGTCAAACTGAGAATTTGGGGTCAGGAAGGAATTTTCCCCCGGTCACATTGGTATAGACTTGGGGAGGGTGTTGCCTTCCTCTGTAGCAGGGGCATGGCCTCTGCATGGGATCCCTAGAGTGTATATTAGCTCCCTTTGCAGAAGCAGGACATTCGCTGCCACGGTCCCCCTGCTTTCCCTGGGGCAGGAGTGGGTATGATGCCCGGGGTGACTGTCGTTTTGCTCACAGGTCGGACAATGGGTTTGTCTGGGCTGGTTTGGACAGGGCTGACCCTGCCTCTGGCAGAGGTTGGATAAATGTGACCTCCGCAGGTCTCTTCCAGCCCTGCTGCTGGTTTGATTGATGGGGCCCAGCCCTTTCCACCTCCTCTCCCCAGTGCTCCCAGCATCCCTTCTGGGCAGCTTTACCAGCCCGATGCCGTAGACCATGTATGTGGGGTAGGATGCTCCGCCACACGGGTGGCCCCCGTGTCCTGATCTTCCCCATCTCTGATTCAGCTGAACAGGGCCTGGGCCTTTCCCGTGGGGCCCAGCTGCTGTGTGTGGGTGCACAGAGGCAACACCCAGCCCTGCACACAGGTGGAACAGGCACCACGCACCACACCTGCTTTACTGCGGCTGCCAGATCAGGCATGGGAAAGCTCCATAAAAATGCCAAACGGGGGTTCAGATGCTCCATGCATCCTGCTGCCTGCCCCCACGTGGCTGCTTCCCGTGGATCTGATCCCACCCACGAGTTGTGGGGGGGGGGGGGACGCTTTGGCTGGAGAAGGACCTTTTGGTTGCTCAGAGAGCAGCCTGGGAGTTTTGCAAGTGCCCTGTGCTGGGCTGATGCTGAAACCAGTGGGTCGTAACTGGGCTGTGATGCCCAGCAGAGCTGCCCGAATTGAAGCAGGCCAGGGAGGTAGGAAGGGGAAGGTGGGTGTCACCTACTGCCCCTGGCACCAGGGCAGGTGGGGAATTCTGCTGCTGACAATGGCTTCCTTTAGCATGGTGGAGAGGCCCGGGATAGGGGTGAGAGACTTGCAAAGGGATCTGGCTTGGGTGCCGAGAGCTGTAGTGGGAGGTTTGGGTGGGCAGGGCTGTTGGCAGCCAGGAGCCCGGTGCTGTCGACTGCCCACTCTGCCCATGTCCCAGCTGGGGATCAGGTGCAAAACTCCTGGCAAGCCTGAGTCAGCCCCTGAGTGATTGGGGCTCACCAGGAGTTTGGTTCCTGCCCTGACCATGCCCCAGAGCGGTTGATCCCCAGCTGGTGGGCAATGGTGGAGACACCCTTGCTGGCCACAGCCTCCTGCCCCTCCAGGCAGTGCAGGGGCAGCAGCTGGCCTCTGGGGACACCCCCACTCACCCTGCCCCATGCATGGTGCCTCTCTGTTGCTCCACAGCACACCTGCCCTCCTCTTCTGGCCCCTGCCTGCCCAACTCTTCCCTGAAAAGTGACCAGAATGATTTAAAGCAGGCTTGCTTTACTGATATATGGATCTCTACTTTTATAGAATTTAACGTGATTTTATAAAGTTTTTAACAGTTGACAGTCATTACTAAATGCTCTGCCCCCCAGCCCCCATAATTAGGTGCAACCTTGAAAATTGAAATCGATGCAAATTGATAGAAAAGCCTAAAAGTAAACATTGATTTTAGCCGTCAGAATTATATAAAGATTGGAGCCTACCAAGGCAAAGCATCATCCAGCCAGGCCTGGTCCAGACATTGGAGCCAGTCCCACCTCCTGTGGGCACCTCCTGCTGTAGCCTGCAGCCTAGTGCTTGCTCCCAGCCAGTCGCTGGAGCGTGGCCACCACAGAGGCAGGGGTAGAGCTAGAAGGGTAGATCTGGCATGCCGGGCACCATCCCACAGTGCCCCCCAACAATTGTGCCCCACCCAGCCCTTCTGCCCACGTGGGTGGGAGCAAGGCCCCTACACCTGCCCCCAACATACCCTATTATGCTTTGCTTCCACCATCATGGGTGGAAGGGCTGGCCCTGCTAGCACGGCACCGTCCCTCACACTCCACAAACCACACACGCATACAACCCCCCCGCCCCAGTGTTGCCTGTGTTGTCTGCAGGAGAAGACAGTGTGTTCCAGAGCCACAAACCCACACCCCACAAATGCCACACAGCCCCCCAACATACCCCATGCCCCCCACACGCAGCCACTCCCCCACACTCCACCACCCACACAGAGACACACACACAGAGACACATCACCATCATTGGTGACGCGTAGGGGATGCATGCGGATGTACGTGCGACCCCTGAGATAGGTGATGAACCCCCTGCAAAAGCGCTGCTGACACTGCCAGTGGCACCTGCAGGCAGTCGGTGCTTGCCACCCCCTCCCCCTGCCACCAACACCGCTGTGGCCGCCTGCAGGAGCCCGCCACTGAAATAATTGTCCGCCCCGATGTAAGGGGGGGGCATCAGTTATGAGAAGAATACAGTGAGTGCTTTCCTGCACGAATTGCCATGCTTAGAGTAAAAAGGCACCCGAAAGGAGAAATCAGTTTGGGGCTGCATAGCTGTTAGGCTTCATAGAAACACACTGAAATTCAGAAAATGGTTCTATAATCTCTGGCATGAGGGTAGCTTGAAATCTAAGGGCGCTTGTACACATGATGGAGTTGCCTTTTTTAGCAGTTTAATCGTCTTGTTATAGTGATTTAGTTGTGTCACATGTTACACGTGCGTCAGCATATTGCAATTTTAATTTCGTTGCAATATACATGCGGTGGCGTATTGGGATGTAAATGACTTTGTTATGTAGCAAACTAAAACACATCCCAATGTATTTTAGTTTGCTACCTAACAAATGGCAGTGATACATCCATCCCCAAGCCCAGCCGGGCTTCCAGCGCCCAGTGTACCTCTCCCGCCGCCTTCTCCAGCTGCCAGGACACCCAGCTTGCCTCCGGGGCAGCACAGGGAGGTGGCAGGAGGACAGCTGGGTGTGCTGGCAGCCCAAGAAGGTGGTGGGGACAGTACACTGGAAGCCAAAGCGGGCTCAGGAAAGCTTGAGCTTGGTGGGCTTCTCAAACCCTGTGCACTGTCCCTGCCATCTTCTCCAGTTGCCAGCACACTCATCCACCCTCCTGCCCCTTCCCGCACTGCCCCAGGGGCAAGCCAGCCTGTTCCCGGGTGATCCCAGGCAACAGGGACAGTGCATTGGGCGCAGGAAGGAAAAAAAAGCAACAAGGGACCCAATCCTTTTTTTTCTTTTTTTCTCTTGGGGTGAGCTGCTGGTTGTATCTGAGCTGCAGAGGACCATGGTCCTTCCCTCCATGGTGATGGCACACCCTGAAGCTGCTAGCGTGCCCGGTGCTGCCCCAGCTCAGAGTCAGCACCTGGTCTGCTAGCAGCCTGCCCAGGCCACCATGGAGGGGAGGACCAGGGACCCCCATAGCTCAGGGCACTTTGGCAGCTCGCCCACCCCGGCCATGGGCAGGATCTGCCAAAAATTTTTTTTAAAAAGGATTGGGCCCGTTGCCATACAGTGATGGAAGCCCCTAAATTGAAATGTGATGGGCTAGCCGGTGGCGGCTTAGCCCAGAGGTTTTTGAAAGTCAGAAAATGATGGGTGGGTTGGATTTCCTTTTCCCTATCAATCAGGCCCTGGAAGAGGAGAAGGCTCCTTCCCCCACCCCGAGGTAGAGAAACTGGACCTGAGAGAAGACTCACCTCTCATGTCTCCTGATGGGTCCCGCTGGCCACCGGGGCGGAATAAAAGGGGCAGCGTACCTGGCTCCAGGAGAGATGGACCAGGGAGGAAGAAGAGGGGCACTGAAGAGCTGGTGAGAGCTGGCCAGCGGGGTGGAGCGGATGCCCCAGAAGAGCCCCTGATGCCGTAGTTGGTGCTCAGTGCACAGGCAGCGCACGGAGAAGACTCCCAGCTGGGGTCTGAGCCTTGGGGCCGCAGGCGACAACTCGGCACGGCTCACGGGGCGGTGCACAGTGAGGCTCTGGTGGGGACTGAAGCCTTGGAGCCACAGGTGGTGGCTCAGCTCGGTGTGCAGGGTGCTGTGCAGCGGGTCCGGGAGGGACCAAAGCCCTGAGCTGGGGGTGGCAACTTGGGTTTTTTCGATCCCCTGCATGTAGCCAGGTGGCTCGGCATGCAGGCAGCATGCAGGGGGTTTCCGGAGGGGCTAGAGGCTTGGAGCCACAAGCAGTCACCCAGGCATTGATGGCTTAGTGGTAGAGTTATTGCCTGCCACATGGGAGACCTGGGTTTGATTTGCAGGAGGGTTCCCCACCCCTTCCCCTCTGGGATGCATGGCTTCTGCCCCTCAAATTGTGTGAACGGTGCACCTTATATTTTGTGAATCCTGTGTCTTACATTTTGGGAACCCTGCACCTCAAACTTTGTTATTTGATTTCTTCTGTTCAATGTAGATGTATGCCTAACCCCTACTGAGTTCCCTTTGCTCAGTGTATGGTCAGTGTAATGGGGGGGTGGGGGGGCATGTTGGGAATAAGAAGTAATGTTATTGAATACCTGCTCATTCATTTGGCTGCCTTGGTCAGAAACGTGTTTGCTACCTCCCCCCACCCCGCTCTCCAGGAACACTGTGGATGTCCTAGAAAGGAAAGTGTTAACAGCTTGTTAAGGCAAAAAAAACGGTGTTTATGAAAAGTAATGTAACAAACTAGAACTCTTGGTTCCAACATGATACCTTTTATTAGACCAACTGGAAAATGGCAAGAAAATTGTCCTTTTCTGCAAGGTTTCGGGATCAAAGTCCCCTTCTCAGGCTTTGGGGAAAGTATAGATGGTACAAGATGGCAAAAAGTCCCCGTAGGTAGGAAATAAACTTCATTTTTGCACAGAGGGAGCTGAAGATGGAAGTCTGTCCCTCTGGGTCCATGAGAGTGTCTTTGTGAGCTGTGTTGAGTAGCTCTTTGATGTGTTGATCAGGTCCAACTCCTTCCCTGGAGGTGGCAGATGGCAGGCAGAGAGGCAAAAACAACTTCCTTGTTGTTCTGCAATGAAGTTTAAAATCCAAAATCGCCTGAAATTCGGCATCTTCCATGTTTCAGGGGTGTACTTGGTAGCCGTGTTGGTCTGAGACAAAAAGACATACAAAAAACTAGAACTCTTTGTTCCAACATGATACCTTTTATTAGACCAACTGGAAAATGGCAAGAAAATTGTCCTTTTCTGCAAGCTTTTGGGATCAAAGTCCCTTCGTCAAGCTCTGGGAAAAGTGTAGATGGTACAAGATGGTAAAAAGTCCCCATAGGGGACTTTTATGGAAAGTCAGCTTTTAAGGCTCCTGCTGTGATCGACAGGGTTCATCAAGACAAGTGAATGAAGGCTGTTCCTAAGGTTCACGCAGAGAGAGAGTTGAAATATGGGAAGACACAGGAGTGTGTTTTAAATGAGGGACCAAACCCTCACCCCACCAAGGCAGTGTAAATAGTCACTAGAAGCTGAAATAGGCTTATAAGGATAACTCAGAATAGATGGTTTAAGTTGGGGAGTGACGATAGCACAGATACCAAGCGTGTGCGACTCTCTGATTTGGTCTGTTTTGAAGGCAGATGGGAAAACCTGGAAAGTGACAATAGCCTTCAGCGCTCTGAACGCAGTAACAGAAGTTGCAGCTCCTGGTATAGCAATATATCCTGAAATTCAGTGCTGTAGCAAGGATGGGGGGGCAGTGGGGCGACTTCCCCGGGCGCCAAAGTGAAGGGGGCACCAACAGGCACTGCCCAGCCAGGTCAGAGCGCAGGATGGAGCTGTAAGCGGCTCATTTGGGTGGGACGGGGGATGGGTGGCTCCTGCTGTGTGCACTCCTGGCCAGCATGGGGGGGGCGTGTGCCCCCCAGATCTGTGCACAGAAGAAGGCGGGGTGCTACTGCCGGCTTTTCCCCAGCCACCAAGCTTCAGTGCTTTGGCACCGGTGAAATTTGAGCAGCTATAGCAGGAGCGGTGGAATGGGTTTCAATACTGGATTTGGCCAACATAGTGTGTGGTGTTTTTGTTATTACCTTGGCACAAAAGTCCTGGTATAGTTGTATATTTGGGGAACAACAGTACTGTTTTATCCAAGTAGCCTAAAGTTGTCACAATGCCCCAGCAAAATAAGAATGCTGACAAAGCTTTCAAAGTATTTCAAGAAAGTAAAAATTCAGAGGGAGAAATTGTCCTTGTAAAGGAAAAACCCGTCTTTAACATGCGATGTGGTTAAGATTATCACAAGGCTTTTGACATCCCACATTTAAAAAAAATTGTAAAGGGCCCGATTCCAATTGCCAAAATGGTGCGATGGGCCATTGGAAACAATAAATGTGGATGATCCTTGTCATTTAGTATGTATAAAAAACACCCCGAAAATTGCAGTGATGTGTGTGTATATTGCCACTGCACATGTCAGCATTATAAATAGGAGGCAGGCACAGGCATGGGATCCTACTCTGTGCTTGGGACACTGTGAGTGTGGGGTACGGAGGAAGGCTCAGCTGAGCTTGGTGCCCTGAGGTGCAAAGGCCCTACACAGATACGGCCCAGGATGGGTTCAAGAGTGGTTTAATGGGGCGAGTGGGAGCTCCACGTGTCCTCATCTCCCCTCCCTCCTGTACCCACTTGCAGTGTGCCAGACCTTTTGCTTTCTCCTTTGCAACCTGCCCGAGTGGCATCTGCTTGGTGCCCGATGACACAGGCGTGGCAGGCGGTGCAGCAGCGGGACCAGTATAAAAGGCGTAGACCCGTGTGGCTGGAATGGGGCTCAGGTGCTGTGAGCGAGGCTGAGATGGGCACAGGGCTCTGGTTTCTGCTGCTGTTTGCACCGGCCGTGACCGTGGCCGTGGCTGGCGGTGAGTACAGAGCAGGGTGGTGGGACTGGGCCCGGTGGTGCGGGACCTCAGTGCCTGGACCCAGCCCATCCTGCCCCTGAGGTCTGCGTGGGAGCGGTGCTGGGGGAATGAGCAGGTGGTTTCCTGAGGCCCCCACACGTGTGACGGGGTCGGAGGCAGAGGGCATGGGGCTGGGTGTGGGAGCGGCTGGAAACAGCCAGCGGCTGCTCTGAGCATTGCTTGCTCTTCTGCCTGCTGGGGGGCACGAGGGGGCACCTGCCCATCCGCAGCCCAGGGTGGGGAGCTGGGAGGGCGTTGCATTGTCTTGTATTTAGTCGGTGTGCCCCTGCCAGCCAGCTCTTGCCTGCCGCCAGCTCAGGCAGGGGCAGGGGCACCTGCTCAGTCTTCAGCCAGGGGGTCAGGGGGCTGCAGAGGGAGCTCTGCCCCTTCTGTGCATCTGGTGTAAGCAGCATCCCTTGACCCGTGCCCAGCAGACCGAGGCCCTGGTGCTTCTCTGGCCTGGCAGGTCAGTGCCTCGGCATCTGTTACACGGACCCCCCGCGCTGTCTGGCTCTGGGCAACAGAAGCCCAGCCCTTGTCCCCCAGGATGATGCATAAATAGAAACCCCGTGTGCCCCATAGCAGCGGGAGCAGCTGTTCTTTGTCCCGCGGTGGGTCAACGCACATTGTCCCAGCTCACCTCTCCTCTCACATGCAGCTCCCTGAGCCCTCCCGGAGCAGCTCGGTGTCCCTGAGTGACAGGTGAGGTGTGTCTGAGGTTGATCTTTGTGGCCTCCAAACCCGCTCTGCCTTCCTAAGAAGAGTCTGCCGGGGGGTGTTGCTGCACGCTGCCAGGGCCATGTTGCCAGCTCCGACATGCAGCAGAGAGGAGGAAGGCGTGTGCATCACCCCCTGGGCATGACCCTGCTTCAGCCAGTCCCCGAGACCTCTGCGCACGCCAGCCTGCCCCTGTCGTGGCGTAAGTGGGCACCGGAGTGAAAAGACCTCTGCAACCCCCATGCTTCAGGAGGGGCTCTGGGCCCCTCGTTGACCCCAGCCCAGACAGCCCCTCTGACCTGAGGACGTGGAGAGATGCTGGGACAAGCAGGAGCGTCCCGGGGCAGCTTGCACCCAGGCAGGCGGCTCGTCCTGCCGTCCCCGCTCAGAGACGCCCCCCACCCAGAGCTCCTTGTGGGGCTGGGGCTGCCTCAGGCTGTGCTGCCCACCCACGCTGTGCGGCTCCAAGTGTCTTCTCCCCTCCTGGACTGTGCCAGCCCCTGGAGGGTCCTGGCCCTCTGGTCACCCCAAAGACCCATCTCCCTCACACATCTGCCCTTCCCCATGCCACATGGGAGGGGTCCTGCCTGGTCCGGTGCTCCCAGGACGGGGCAGCGTATCTCTGCCCACTGCAGACTTTGCCATGGGCAGGTGCTTTCTCCAGGGCTCTGCCTGTTCCTTGCCTGCAACCCGCCTCCCTGGGGCCTCGCGCCCTGCGCTCTGGTGCTCAGACACAGACCACCGTGCCCGGGGGACGCTGAGCAAAGAGACCAGGACTGTAGGTGAAATGAGAAGCAGGGTGGGGGTTTAGGGGCACAGCCCTAGGGAGCACCTCCAGTCCCTGCTCTCTGGGCAGCTGCAGCATCCACCGCTGGGGCTCTGCAGGGAGGCTGTGCAGCACCTCTCTGCCTTCCAGCCTGGGTCGTCCAGGCCGGTTTCGCCAGCCCCAGCTCGTGCCCTCTCCTGATGCACGGTGCACCCTCGGGCCTGCCCCGAGCACGTGTCACCAGGTGCAGGGAGCCGTTCTCCCAGACGTCCGGGACGCGGCAGCAAGGGCCGTGCGGGCCTGGGAGCAGGGAGGTGGAGTGAGCATCTCATTGCCCTTGTGGCCTCCAAACCCATTCCCACCAAATCCCTGCCCCCAGGCCTGCGTGGTCCTTGCTTCCCTGTCCCAGACGTCTGGGCCCCGGTGCCCTTGTGGACCCTAAACACGCTCTGCTGTCCTGAGTGGGGTCGTGCTGCCACGACTTTGCCCCAAGGCGGGTCCTGCCGTCTACCCCCAATCCAGGCGGACCCCAGCCTCATGTCAGGGGGATGCGGGCTGGGGGCTCCCAGGGCACTTGGTGTCAAGCATCAGCCAAGCCAGGCAAGAGGACCAGACCAGAGTCGTGCTGTGATACGGGCTGGACAGGGGCACACAGCAGGGAGGGGGAGCAATGGGGTGGCTTGGGCTGGGCTTACTGGAAGGTGTTGGTGGCCGGAGCAGTTTTTAGGGTGCGCTTTTTATTTTTTTTTAATTATATTTCTAGAGAGAGAGAGCATTGTGTGTGTGTGTGTGTGTGTGTGTGTATCTCTCTTCTATCATAAGCTTTCCATCACACATCTTAAAGCCACATTAAGAAACCTGCATTTCCCATTACAATCCAGTCCCCTGCACCCCTGCGCATCCACCCTCCACCCTCGCCTACCCAAATCGCAGTCCTTCAGTCCAAATCCCCACCCTGCTGAAGCCTGTTTTGAACCTCCTGCTAGCCATGGCTCGGATGCATCCTTTGCCTGGGCTGGGATCTTCCTCCCGTGGTCCCCGGGCGCCAGGAGGATGCCCGTCTGTTGGCAGCGGGATCTGTTTGAGGACAGGATCCCTCCCACTGCTGCAGCCGCCCCTCCAGCTTCTGAGCTGCCCCCAGACCCGCCATGCCCCTGAGCTGGGACCAGGGAGACGGTGCCAGGCCCAGACAACAGGCACTTGCCTAGTGCATTTGCTCCATAGGAGCAGGGGCCCTCGTCCGCTTGTGAAAGACACTCCAGGAGGAGACGGGGGGTGAGTTCAAAGCAGAACAGCGACCCCAGGTACCTGCCCCTAGTGTGGCCGCTCTTTTGTTGTGAAACGTGAGTGCCTGGATCTGCATCGGGTTTGGCTTCAGCCCTTCCACACTGGGAGGATGTCCGTTTGCTCAGGGAGCTGCTCCAGGACAGGCCCTTAGGCTCAGTTTAAACTTTTTGTATGACATGATCGCTCTTTTAAAACTTTTTTCCCCCCTCCCCCAGCTTGTGACATAACGAGAGAAATCTCTGTTAGAAATCTGGAACGTGGTTAGGGCCAGCGTCTGCGCTCAGGGTTGCACTTATTTGGTGTGATGGCTGACCAATTCCCACTCCCTCCCTGCCTTTTTAAGTTAACTTGCAAAACTTGCAGTGATTTGTGAATATATAAATAACAGCGTGGCACAAGGAGTGCCTGGTTCTCAGCTGTCTCCTCCCTTTCCGGGGCCCGGGGTCTCTGTGCGGCTGCTGGGGCAGCAACTGGGAGGCCGCGGTCAGCTCTGGGCCCTTGAGCTGGGGGAGGATCACGATGGAGCTGGTGTCTGGGGCTGTAGCAAAGGCCTCTCAGGGCAGCTGTTTCCCTCCTGCTCCATGAGAGGACAGTGGGGCAGGCAGGGGGACCCAAACCCAGGGTCAGGCCCCCGCGTTGGGGGCAGGGGAGCTGGCCCCTCACCCCCAGGCCAGGCAGCTGGGACCCGGGGCTGTGTGAGGTGCATGGAAAGGATGGGGAGGTGGCTCCAAAAGGGTCTGCGGCAACAAGGGGACACAGGGGGAAGCAATCCCCAGTGCGGCTTTAGGGCCCCGTTGGGGGGTGCGCATGGCAAAGGGGGGTGCAAGGGGAGAAATCGGGGAAAACCCGAGAAGAACTGACCTCGGGGCTTGGGCACCGGGGAGAGGTGGAGAAGAACTTATCCTGGTGTTCGTTGGCTGGGGAGTTTAAAGGAGAGGGAGATAAGGACAAATTCTTTTATTTATTCACTTGCAGTTTAATAAGCCATTCCCTTTGTTTAGGGGGCTTGCAAATGGGGGAGCTGTTCCTATGGGGGAGGCTTGCAAATGCAGGAGGATTGTCGGTTTTTCTAGGCTTCTGGGTAGAGGTCTTGAGCCCAGCACCCCCAAATTGGAGCTCAGCCCTTGTAGGAGTGCCGTCGGGAGGGTTGCAAATAGTTTGGGCACAAGTGAGGGGTCCCGAATGCCCCGTTCGATGGAGAAAGGCGGTACAAGGATTTCGCCCCGTTCTACAGGGGTGGCGATGTCTGAAGGGCTTCTAGCTCGGTGCGGAGAGTGAGAGATCAGAAATCATTTCTGCGCCCAGCCACCCACCTCCCGCGTGACAGATCCGTGCCCAGCAAAGGCTGTAAAGACAAAAACCGCTTCCTGCCTGCATGGGCGAGAGAAACTTTTTTCATCTAGGATACCCCGGGGCTTCGATGGCAGCTCATGTGCTGAATGTTGAAAAGCAGCCTTCTTCTGCCCCTACCTCGTTTGTGGTATTGTGATTAAAGCCTTTCTGCTATTAATCAACCATGGGGTTGTGTCAATCCATAACTGCACTAGGTTTAAAGTGGGTATTTGACTGCAACAGCAAAGTCTGAAGGGGTTTTATGTCCTTAACAAGAAAGAGTGAACGGCAGCGTGTGCTCCTTAGGGGTTTGGCTTGGGAGGAGAAGTTTAGTGAAGTTTTCCCCATGAAATGTTTCCCCCCAGGGCCGTTCCTCGGCGCCTCTGCCGGGCCATCGTGGCCACGTTGCTCCCGGGCGGCCGTCCAGCATCCTCAGCGCTCACGGGGCGAGTCCAGCCACCGCTGCGTGCTGTCCTGTGCATTTGCCAACGCCTGTTGAAGGTGGGAGAGCGGGACGTCTCCTTCCTGAACGCCTGGTCTTGGCACGCTCCCTGCGTACGTTGGAGGGAAGCACTGGTCCTGCAGAGCAGCGTGAGGGACTCGAGGGCAGAGGGGAGCAGGGGGGCATCCCGCCATCCCTGAATGCATCCAGGGCCACCCTGCCTGGCCGGAGCAGGGCTCGGGTCTCCCTGAGAGCAGCAGGCTAGGGTTGGGGGCCGGGAAGTGGGACCCTCTGCCACTTCCCTGCACACATGCTGGGAGCCGGACCATTTGGTGATCTCCAGGAGCCACTACATCCGTTCCAGAGACAGACCAGAGACCTGGGGAAGCACAGGGATACCTGCGCCCGGGGTGCCTGCTGCTCTCAGTGGGGATGCAAGGGCAAGGAGCTATAGCAATGGCAGGGGTTGTCTGGGAGCCATCACCCCAGGACCTGCACTGCTGGCTGCATGGGCTGGTGCTTTCACTGCCCCACACTTTCTTGCCCAGAGCTGGGACTAAGGCGGTGCTATATGGAGCCGCTGGGGTGCAATCCACCCAGGGACTGGTGACTTGCAGCTCCGCGCCTTGCTGGCGGTGAGGAAGGGCTGCCTGAGAGGGGCCAGGTGCCCGCTCGCAAGGAAGCTGGCTGGGGCCGGGGTACCTGGAGACTCAGGGGAAGGAGTGATGTCTGCAGGGGACCCAGGGAGGGGCTGGCCTGGCGTGTCCCAGCCCCGGCTTCTGCTCCAGCTCCTCGTCCAGCGGCAGAGGCTACCACTGGTGAGGAGCAAGATCTCTCGGCCAGCTCCTTCCCCGTGTCCCCAGAGCCCCTTGCCTTGCTGCCCTCCTCACTGGCGCACTCTCCTGCCTGGCCTGGGGTCACACATGTAGCATCTGGCAGGGTCCTGCGCAGGGTGCAACATCTGGCAGGGTCCAATGAGTCTATTTACTTGACTTATTTGAGTGGTGCCGTCGGCTGGCAGTGAGACAGCAGTGACCGAGGAGCAGGGGAGTGACAGAGGCCAAAACAGCTCACAAGGGCCCGAGGGCACGGAGAGGAGCGCAAGTCCCCACAGACAGGTCTGCATCCTGGTTGCACGTGGTGAAGGCCCGCTCAAAGAGGAGAGTTTTCCTCCAGCCTCCACATCCACGCCCACGCCCACGTGTCCGCACGTAGCTGTCTGCCCGTCTCCACCCCACGTCCCGCTGTCTCGTCGCCCCGTACAGCGTGCTCCGATAGCCGCGGGTCCCAGTCCCAAAGTGGGACTGGGGGAGCCAAGCAGGACTGGCCTCTCCCTTCACTTACGGTGGCCATCGAGGTACCTCAAGCATACAGGACAGTTGCATTTAGTGCATCGTGATTATTATTATTTTTTTTTTTACTAAATTTAGTGCTAATTCATAATAACCACCTCAATAAAGACTACCAAAAAGTTAAATGTTTACTCGCAATTCTAGCAGCGATGTTTGTGATGCTCTCACCCTTTCTAGGAAATTGAGTTCTTTCAACCATTTTGGGTTGAAGGACATCTTTTGCTTGGGCATTTTGAATGAAGGCCGGTGTCAAACTTTTTCGAAGATGACCATTTAACGGGATGGTGCAACTCCGGCAGGGCTGCAGTGGCCTCAGCATCTACCTTCCCCACTGTGGCTCCTGCGGCTGCTGCCGAGCTCATGGCCTGCCGTGACCTCAGGAAAGCCCCGACACCAGGATCCTCCGGACTCCACGTCCCCAGGACACTGTCAGCGTGGCTGGGGTGGCAGCGGGGCTCCGGCTGCTGCTCGTGGGTGCTGCGGCCGTGGCGGGGGCCAGTGGTGAGTGCAGGCAGGTGGGGCAGGGTGGTGTCGGAGTCTGGCTCCACTGTCCAGGCCACTGCTCCCCATCCGACAGTCCCAAGAGTCACTGCCCCAGCGGTTTTCCCTGGCAAGGGAGACATCAGGGTCACCCCTGAGGTTTTCCCTGCCACGGTCAGATCTCCTGGGATGGCGCTGTGTGGTGCAGGTTGCAGACCTCCAGTCTGCTGTAGCTACACACCTGTCTCCTGCACTTGCTCCTATGGCCTTTGGCTGGGGGCAAGCGATACTTGAGGGCAGCCTTCTGACTTGGAGCTTGTACACACGATGCCTGCCGTGGATTTGGGACTGCCAGAAGAGTCTGGGCAGGAGGAGACTTGCTGGTGGTAGCGCCACACAGACCTGAACCCTTGAGGTCTGCTCAGTCGATAGAATTTGGACCCGACTTGGCTGCTTGGGCCGAGACACGAAATAAAAAAACAAAAAAAAGTTTATCAAAATCTGTTTCAGTCCTAGACCTGAAGCTTGCAGGCTAGAAGAGCTCAGGGCAGCAGTGTCTGCAGTGCCAGGTGTGAAAACAAGAGAAACCCACAGGCTGTAAGAGGAAACATCCCGTGCATCGGAGCCCTCCTGCACAGCAGCAACCCGTGGCTCTTTCTGAGTACTTGGCCCCAGGGGACTTGCTCTGGTGTTTCTATGGTCAGAAAATGAAGATGTGGCATTTTTAGAGGAGGGCTCAGGTCTGATGCTTTGCTTGCTCTTCTCCGCTGTGCAGAGATCAGCGCCGGGAAACCAAATCTGAGGGGGGGAATGGGGCAGCACCAGTCCAGAGCCACAGTTGGCATCATGGGGGTGGCTCAGGTGAGCAATGGGTTAGACTCTTCCTAGCCCAGGGGGAGCTAGGACAGACCCTGAACTGGTTGAACAGACTGGTATAAGACTCTCCATGCTCCCACTTGCACTGGTTTATGGAGATCTGTGTCAGTCCCTGGCCTTAAGGCTGCAGGCCAGGACAGCCTAGCTCTGGTCCAGTGCAGCGTGGGGGACTCTGGCTCCTGAGGGTTTCACCTGCTGCAGCTGGGCAGCGAGGAGCTGTGCCCAGGTTGGGTGGCTGGGATTCATGTCTGAACCGCAACCTCGAGAGCCTGGCTACACGAGGAACTGATCCTCGCATGCACCAAGATGGGGCGGTGTGCCATGTCCGGTGCTCCCTGAGCCCGCGGTCACCGCAGCGAAGGAGCCGCTGGCAGCTCTGCAGGACGAGGCCTGAGTTCCCGCCGCAGGTGCCTGGTGTCATTTGCTCTCCCGCTGTGCCCTGCAATCGGCATGGGGCCGAGTCTGACACAGGTGAAGTTTGGCACCTGCTGTCGGTATTTTTAGAGTTCATCTGCACATGCCTGGGGCTTTGGATGCGGGTGCTGCCCCGTGGGAAGACAGGTCCCTGGGCTGGCTGGGCTTCCAGTTGTTTCCTGCAACTACACAGGGAAGGGTGCGTGTGGGAAGGGCACCATGTGCAGGAATACGTGCGTCCTTAACAGCAGCGATAGTGGTCTAAAACACCTTTGCACTTGTGGTTGGATCGGTCCAGACCCCGTGCACAACGCAGGCTTCAGCACAGCCCTGCCCATTCCCTGAGGCCACCGCTGGGCCCAGCAGCCTCATGGGCGGGCATCCGGCGCCCTCCCCTCCGCCAGCACGCCCGCTTCTGCGCTAGGCGGTGTGGAGCTCCCAGGTGGCACTCGCTGCACCTCTGACGGGGAAGGCAGATGGGTTGCAAGCCAAGGACCCTCGTCTGCTCTGCCCCCGGTCCTGACCGCGCAGCAGGGCCAAGGCCTGAGCGGTGCTGACACCAGGCCCTTGACTGGGGTGCACCAGGGCCCCCCAGGAGCAGGGTGGGCCTGAGTGCCCGTGCCCGGCACGGAGGGCGCAGGGCGGCATGACTGGCCTCTGCAACGTGGCGCGGCCCCTCCAGGCCGGGCTTGACTGGCTCTGACCCTCCTGCCCGGGCCCTGCGTCTCCATCCCCGTGAGCAAAGGGGCAGGGGGAGCTCTGTGCTTTTCCATGACAAAAATCCCAAGATCAAACACCAGAATGTATAGGTACTCAGCGTTTATTTTATTACAGACATATGGCTCTGGCAGGCTTCCACATTACTTCAAAATTGCAAACCTATCAAGACAACATTGTGTTCAACTGAGTCATGCATAAATTTCATTTTAATCACGGATTTGGGGGGGTTATCACAAAATTTGCCATTTTTAATAGGAGAATTTGCAATTTTTGATCAGAGAAAACCCGGAATCCAGCGCCCCCCTGCTGGGAAACGAACAGTTACGCGCAGTGCTTACTTCCTATCCGCCCGGAAGCATAATGGGCCCTTCCACAACTAGCACCCTCCCCCGCCAGGCAAATATGGTATCTTCCAGCCCGTTCCTCTCCAAGGGGCCTGCGAGTTCCGCCGTGCTGAGCAATGGTCTCGTCCACGCCCTCCGCGCACGGAATGGTTCGTCCCCGCTGCGCAAGCGCATTCACTCTCCGCCCTCCCTTGGCTTCCCCGACGCGCCGCCATCTTGGAAAGGGCTATCGTGCGCGCGGAGGGGTGCCCCGAGCTGTGCCTGATGAAAAAGGCGGGGAAGAACAGCTAAACGCTCGTTTAGGGGGTAAGCGAGACCGCCCGGACACTCGACGAAAAAGAGGGGAGCCGGCTCTGTTGGGAGGATGCCAGCCACTCCGGAACCATGGCGAGAAGGGAGGCAGGCATCTACCTGGTCACCTCGGGGCTTCCTGTGGGGCGCGGGCAGCGCGGCAAAAAGATGGCAGCCGCTTTTCCCGGCATGCCCCGCGTAATATCCTCATTTCCGCCCCCCGAGCCGCTGAGGTGCGGGGGAGGTACTCACAGACAATTACGTCGGAACTGCGTCAGCAGGATGACGTCATCAAGCGCCAGCTTTCCCACCGGGGCAGTTATGCCCCCAATTGACCAGGGGAGTGACCTGAAGCGAGGGAGCCCCCTATTTTTTGGGGGGGGGGGAAGGGGCACCTGATTGACCTCTGATCTTTCCTACAAGGGAGCTGGGTTGGGGAAGGGGGACCCCTTCACACCTCCGCGTGAGGGGAGCCCTGTCCTGCTTCCCGTCTCCCTCGTAGCCGTCAGCCGAGGTCGCTCGTGAAGTAACGAGCGGACGGAGCTGGATGGCCCCGATCTCCCACTGAGGGGCCATGGTGGCAGACCTGGGCGCAAGCCCCTTCTCCGTGGCTGATGCAGCAGTCGCGCATGCGGCCGTTCCTGCCGCTGTCGGAGCAAGGACGCCAGTTTCAGCGGCTGGAGGAGAGGCGACGCGACCTCCCAGGGTCCCGTCCGAGCCTCGTTTCCTGCGATTTCCAGCCAAGGACAATGCTGGACAGCGGAGCCAAGGGGGCAAAAAAAAACCTGTGTGGAGGAGAGTCCCCTTCCCCCCAACCCGTTTCATCCCATGACGTCTTCCCCGCGGAAATGCGAAGCCCCAGTGGATCCAAGGACTCAGCACCAGCCAAGTTTTAAATGACTTTATTTACAATAAACAGTATAATTAAACACTGAAGAAAGGCAGGAAGAGAACAGAAAGCAAGAGTAAGTCAACCTGCTCGAGAAACTTGTAAATGGCCTTGCTTTGTTTATGCCTCTTTTTTTTTTAAATACAGTAAAAAATATCCTAAACAAGAGTCACACAGTTTAAAAGAAAAAAAAAAGCATTTTCTTGAAGACAAAAGTGCTCTCTAAATACCTCGTTGCAGAGGAGAGCAGCTAAACGCGCGATGAAGCAAGTTCCCGTCTCCGGTGGCTCAGAGCAGAGGAAACCTACGGGGGAGGTGCATGTTTGGCTGGTTTCTTTTCAGTTAAAAAACAATCTACTTGGCCTTCAGCTTTCTGAAGAAGGCTCTGTCCCAGCGCAATGGTTTTCTAGTCGGATCCAAACCAGAGCAGAGCTTCATTCACTCATAGATATTCAGATACTTAAAAACAACCCTGCAATGTCAGTTGTCCGCCTTACTGGGGGGCAACGATGGAGTAGCCCAAAGCGTTATGAAGCCTGGGCTCTGCAGTGTTTTCTAAAGCAACCTCTACACTCTCAGGTGCCTGGCTTTCCACACTGGAGCGTCACCCAGGAGCTGCCCCAGTCCTGTGAATCTGGGAAGGAGCGGGCTGGCAGGGCGCGTGGCTTCATGCTTCTCCATCCCCTGAAGCCCCAAGCTGTTCCCCCCGGGTCATGCTAGCTGGGGAGAAGAAGCAGGGACTGGGGGATGGAGAAAGCCCTCCAACTTCCTGGTTCAAAACCATGGTCCGACATCCCTGGAGAGCCTAACACATTCGTGGTGCACTGTGACATTAGCCATAGGCAGCCATGGGCAGAGCTATGATGTCTACCGAATAGGCCAGGCTTCTCCCTACATCCAGGCTCAACCAGCATCACCACCTTTGCCCCTGTTGAAGCTTTGGATTTGGACATGAGCACAGGGCAGGATGAGCTCCCAGAAAGGCCTGGGGTATTCTGCTCATGCCAGGACCCACAGGGACCGAAGACCCACTCAGCCCTGCCCCAGCTGTCAAACAGGCTGTGAAGCCAATGGCTGGAGCACATGGGGCTGTTACTGTGACACTGTGGCTTGAATGGGTGCAGTGATCCCACACCAGCTGGACAATAAATCTGTCCAGGAGAAACTTCCTGGGCAGAAAAGCCTTTGTGTTTCGAAGCCAAGAGGCTCAGTCCCCCACGGAGAATGGGGACAGGCCGGGCTGGTTCTCTGAGAGCAGGCACTAGCCCACAAGGATGGCATCCGGAGAGTGAGAGCGCCAGGATGGCTGGCCTCCATGCTCATGCCTTGCTAACTCCTGACACTAGTGGCATTACCAGATTACAGAGCAGAGCCCAGCCTCAGTTTAGAGGCCTGCAGAGAGTCACCCGAGGGGACCCCCGGCACCACAACAAAGCTTACAGCTGCGGTTCCCCCAGCCCTGAGTGCTGTGGTGTAGACTGGATTCTGGGGTATTCATTTGCCTATCATACCTGCATCCTAGTCTACACTGTCATCTCCACCAACTGAACTTGCTAGGATAAGCAGAGCCTCGGAGCCCAGGTCCAGCTGCTGGCTTCCCCAGTAGGGCTGTGTTTGGAGCTGGCACGGCCCCAGGCCCCTCTGCCTGCCCTTGAGGAGGTGGAAGCGGGTGGCTGGAAAGGGTGTCACTAGCACATGGCGATGGAACTGTTTTCCAGCCAGCAGCAACTGAGGCAGGAAGGGAAGAGAGAAGGACAGCGGCCAACAAGGCTCCTGGGTCCATCTAGGAACGAGGGAAATGTCTCTTTGCAGGTATTACTCCTGAGACTCTGCCTGACAGGTGGTTTGTGACTCCATAAAGAGGAACCTCTGCCCTCAGGGCTGTCGGGACTGTCTGTTCTTGTGTCTGCAGTTGTCCTTCTCGGAGAAGGTTGGCACAAGCACTGAGGACTCCCCAAGCACTTGGCTGGTGGACAACTAGGGTTGTATGTGAGCATGAGTGCGGGTGCAAGCGTGAGGCAGAGAAGGTTTTAACACAACAGCTGCAAACAAAAGCTAAGTTGAAATCCTTCCTTCTCCTCCAGGAATCTTGTTTCCTTTGCTACAGTCCCTACCATGGCATAGTCCTAAGATTTCCTTGTCTCCCAGGGACCAACCATGTGCAAAACTAACGAGAGGTGGGGAGAGCCATCAGCCTTCCTCCCCTTCCATTTATCACCATTAAGCAGCCAGAAAACACAGAAACCCATTGCTTTCTCAGTTGCCACGAAAAGCCAGGACACAAATTCGCTACTGAATGGGCTTACAACTGCTACACCTCAGCCCGGGATCAGTGCAGGCAGGGGCCAGCCTTGCAGGCTCTGGGGATACTTTTATAAGAGCAGAAGAGATGGTTTGAGAAACCACAGGCAAAAATGATGGAAGCAGCGGCAGTGCCGTTCAGGCGTGAAACTCTCAAACGGAGATCTCTGGGAAGCTGGCCTGAGCTCTTAGGACCCGAAGCCATACGGGTGGCACCAAGGGAAGGACAGACATCAGCCAGCTTTCAGTGCCCTGGAAGTCTCCATGCAAGGAAAGCAGCTCCCTTGGCTCCGGGCCTGCTCACAAGCCCCAGGAGGGGGTCAGTCAGGACCCAGCTTGTGCTGGGGTCTGGCGAGGGCTGTGCATTGACTGCAGCTGCAGGGAAGGAGGTGATTGCCACTGTCACTGCTGAGCACGGTGGGGGGACTTTGAGCTGGTGCGTGAGGGGCATCTGTTGATATGTGGCCTTTGGGCCACGTAGGTGCAAGCCCTCCCCACGGATCACACCCTCCTGCTGCGCAGCAATCCCTGTGCTGGCAGCTTCCCCTGGCTCACAACCCGCTGCCCCCATGGCCCATTCCTGTCCCCATGCAGGGGCCTGGGGCTCATGTAGTTTCAGCTCCACGATGGTACACAATGCCCCCAAAGCTAAACACTGAGAGGCCTAAATTGGGAGGGAAGCCTGCCGGCTGACGGCCACAAATCCCTGCCCCCAGCAGGGGAGATTGGAGCGTATGATGCCTGGTTTCTTGCTGGTTGATTGGCTGACTGGCGACTGGTTGATTGCTTCCTGCAAGGAGTGGAAGAGGACACCCTGATCCTTATATTGCTGCCTTTTGGGGCAGGAGCTGCACGTTGCAGCTGAGGAACAAGCTGACAAACATTGCTGCACTGTGTGCACCCTCCACATGCGATCTAGAGCAGCATACCGTGTCTAGCCCAGCCCATCCTCTCTGTTCATCCATCTCGTCCAGCGACTGGCATTCATGACTGGGTGTTGTTAGCACACTCCTCCAGAGGGTCTGCGCCACGGACCCTGAACTCATCAAACCACTCATGCCAGCCCCGCTGGAGATGATGCAGGGAAGGGATGTTGGCATCGAAGACACCACTGAGAACATCTCCCCAGGCCAGCCGGGGCAAAGCTGCACTGGGGAAACTGAGGGTTGGGGATAGCCCTCAGTTCATCACACCTGCCTTGACTCTGCACCACAAAGGGGCTGGGCACAGAGTCTACTACCGACCCGGCTGCTGTTATCGTGCCTGGGTGAAGCTGCTCCCGGCACTATGTGGACTCCACCCAGTACCATCAGTGCTCACAGAACCCAAGGGCTACCCTCCTCCCCCTCCTGCCTTCTCCCCGCTTTGCCCCAGCCAGGGCCCCTGTCTTTGGCTTGGCTAAGCAGGAGGAAGGGAACAACCCTTTTGTGAGCTCTCTGGCTTCACACCTGGGAGAACGGGAAGAATGGTGTGAGCATGAGTGGTCACGTCGTACCCATTCTCCTCCGTTCCACGGCTCTTCCATCCACGGGTCGCTCTACAGCACCCCCGACAAGCAGATGTTGCACTGACTCTGCTGCAGCCTCCACCATCTCTCTCAGAACATCACCAGCCAAGAGACCCTCGACACTGACAACTCCTCACTCCTAGGCTGCCCTGAGTGTGCTGACTGGGTAGGGAGCCACACGTGGGCCATGCTCAGCCCACGGCAGGTAGTGCAGGAGTACAAGGAATTAACTAACGAGTACTGGTAGGGAAACCGAGGCAGGAAATCAGGCTCCATGTTGGGAAAAGCAGCCTCTACTGGAAGGCGCTGCCATTCCCGGTACCCAGTGAAGCTTGAGGCAGAGCCAGAATTGCCGCAGGGTAGCTCAGGAATCACAGCAGCCCGGCTCAGAGGCCGCTGGAACCATGGGGCCTGGGTGACTTTGGGCTTATGGAGTTTAAGGTGAGAAGGGGCCATCCAGCCTGACTCAGCCTGGTTTGAATCTGGCCTGGGCTTGATGACATCAAGAGGCAGAGTGCAGTCGCTTCCTCTGGGCATCCTCCGGCCCTTGCCTGCCAGCTCGAAGAGCCTCGTCTCCCTGCAGAGGTGCTTGTAGATCCCAGGCCACCGGGGCAGCACTGGGAACTGGGTCTCCTGACCCCTAGGTTCCCCGCCAGGCAGCAGTCAGCAGTCAGCAACAGGGTCTGGTTAAGAAAAAGAAAGCAAACTTCGGGACCTCAGCCCCCAGCTTTCCCTGCTGAGGTAAGTAGGGCCTGAGGAACTCGTCCCAAGGCCCGGAGGGGAAAGGCTCCAGATGCAGAGGGGACAATGCAAGTGCCGTGCGTTAGGTCACACCACATTTCCACCCTCCCAGGAGGCTCTGGACTTGGTCCCTGCTCTGAAGCTGTGGCCTGAGTTAAAATGCATTGCACTGAGGGAGCTCCACTGGTCTCCTGCCTCGGCCCCTTCAGTCTTCACACCGAGATCAGAGCACGCCCAGGCTGCACTGGGAGCTTCTGGCAGGAGACAGCTGGGTCTTTTGCATGGTTTAAGAGTCACCTGAGTACCTCCTGCTGCTGCAGGACTGAAGGGTCCTGATGGAGGGAGATGGCCGGGAGGTCCACACAGCACAAAGGCTGCGTCCAAGTCTTCTGCAGAGCCACGTGCTGTTATAGGACATCCAGAGCAGGGTGAGTGAGGAGGGAGGTGACTCCAGGAGCCAACAGGGACAGCAACCGCGGATGCACAGGACCCCACGAAATGCTGCCTGACTCTGGCCCTTTGCCTGGATACAGAGGACAGCTCCCAGGCACCTGGGTAATGTTGGCCTTGTCCTGCCTTGTGTCCCTTGGGTGCTCTGTGCTCTGAATCCTGCCACCGCACAGGCAGAGGAAGGGTTTTCTGTCCACTGAAGGCTGGATTCATTCTAGCAGGGTGGTTGTGTTTGGCGATGTGCCCTGTGGTCCAAGCACAGGGCCGGGGCAGGGTGGCGACGTCAGCACCTTCAGGCCTGGCCCAACACCCTTGGCTGTTGTGCTGGCTCCCTTCTGACAGCTGCTTTGGCCAGGCTGCTCCTAGGACAAGGCATGTCCTTGTAGCGGGGTGAGTCTGGCAGCCACCTCAAGGACACGGAGGTTGCTAGAGCTTCGTTGCAATGCGGCCATTTCTACTGGGGGTTTTGGTAACCAGAGAAGACCCTTGAACATCTCTTCTGTGCTCCTCATGTGTAGCTGGTTGGAGCTGATCCTTTGGGTAGAGCAAAGGGGAAAGGAGGGTCGGTTCATCTCCGCGCAGCCTGGGCACTGCTGTTGGGCTGAAGAGGGGGTGCTTGGGAATGAGCGTAGAGTGGGAAAGCACCAAAGAGGTCTGGGACAGCTACCACCAGAGCTGGCTGTCGGATGTCTCCATTGTCTGAATTAACCCCAAAGCCCAGGTCCTGAGTGCACGGTGTCACGAGAAGCTCCCTCAGCACTTTCTTGCAAGAACAGACTGTTAACCTTGGAGTTTGGCCAAATCTTAGTGCCAACAATTGCATTCCTACCCAGAAACCGTCTAGTGATTTATCCCTGCACAACACCTGTTTTGCTCCAGCACTGTTGCAAAGGGGCACTGAGAACTACTCTCTCTATGCTGTGTTATACCCCAGAGGCAGCTGCATTTGGGCAGCAAACAAGGCAATAGTATTCACCCACACACGTTTTGGATGGTTTTAAAGCTGCATTTCTCTCCTCCACTTGTACCCAAGCTCAATGCCCAGCTGTGAGAGCAACAGCTGCATTGCAGGGGGTGGGCTGGGAGGAAGGGGCAGCTGGAGCGCAGGTCACAAGGCTTCTCCCTGCAGCCCAGGGGCTCTCCCGCAGGAGCTGGCCCAGCTACCTTGGGGCTGTGGCTCAGAGCTCTGCAGACTGGCCCCCCAGGGCTTTGTTTCCTGCATCTGCAGCTACAGCTCTTCTGCCTCCGGAGGAAAAAGGCCGGAGGGAGAAGAGCGACCTGCAGCCCACAGCAAACAGCCTGCCAGGGCCACGTCTCAGTGCGGTGGGGGCAGGGAGCATAGCCCTGGGGCACTGAGATGTCACTCTGTGTCTTCCCAACCGGGGCTGGTGGTGGCTTTGCTTGAAGTCCAGCTGAGGGTAGGGCCAGATCTGACCTGGGCCTTGGCAGCGTTTATTCTCTGGTCCAGCCCAGCTGTGGCTCCGGGGCCGTCCAGGAGGGAGACCCAGCACCCGGAGAGACCAGAGCTGCCTGGCACCCAGCCCCATGCCTCCTCCTCTACCTGAGCTCCTACCTCAGAGGGATCTGCTGCCAGGGGCAGGACTGGGGGTGACTGGGGCCGAGGGGGCAGCAGACGAGGCCAAAAACAGCTCTGTGACTGGTGACGGCTCTGCAGGAAGGGAACCCCCCTCGTCTCTATTGCTGGCAGCGAGCAAATCCCCTGTGGCACACAAGTCAAGCCACCGCAAAGGCATCCCCCGATTTCCTGCGTCCCTCCGGGGCAGACCGAACCCGCCCTCAATGTCCTTTCCATAGGGGCCGAGCGCTCTCGCGCTCCCACGGACTCTGCGAGGCAACCGCAGGCGCTCGGTGCCTCCGAACACCAAGCCCAGGGCTCTGCAGCCTTGAACCGGCCCCTGCCAAGCCCCGGGCCCACCGAGAAGCGCGAGGCAGGCATCAGCGCAGAACACAACAGAACGGCAGCCGGCAACCAGGTTTCTTTGTTGGTTTTTAACTTGCAGATTCAAATCGACAAAGCTACAGGGTTTCCACACACCAGCGCGATTGTAGAAAGAGAGAGAAAGAAGGGGAGGGGGGGAAAAGCCCTGCCCCCCGGTAAGTCAGGAACACCGTGAGATTAGGAGCAATCCTCAAATAAAAGAGAGAAGGAAAGTAAAACCAAATTTGTACAAGAGACCCAAGCTATTTACAGTGAGAGGCCGGAGGGGGAAAAAAAAGCAGCTATCTCCCAGCAGGTAACTGAATTCTTCCTCTTATTATTATTTTATTTTATCATCCTCGTTATTTTAAATAGTTTATGCTACCTCAGCGGTTAAACACAACCCAAGCAGAAAGAACCGACTGCTTAATTTTATTTAATATTTAATCAGAAAATTTGTATCTACAATAATTGACAGGCCCCACCCCCCCATCCTGCCCCCTAAAAATTATTGCAGTTTTTCCCCAAACTGTTTTTTTTCTCTCTTTTTTTCCTTTGCCTTTTTTATTCTCGTTTTATTTTTTTTTCCCCTCTCTCGTTGCAATGTACACATTTGGGGCCTCTCTTGTCCGAGAGACCTTAAACCAGCATAAAACATGGAAAAAAAGGTGGGTCAAAATACTCTGTTTTTTATCTTTAAAACTGACAAACTCACGATTTTGCTAGAAAAAGCTGATTGTACGCACGAGCGGGCTGGGGCAGAGGGGAGAGAAGGTCGGTTGGTTGTTTTAAGCGCGAATAAGAACGGCCGTTTCTGACAGTCCGACGTCGAGTCCTCCACGCGTCCCCCCGCGCCCGGGGTCCCGAGGCACGAATCAGTGACAGATCCAGCTGAAACTGAGAGAATCCTCCTCCTTCCGACGCAGTCTCGTCCGACGCAGTCTTCTCCCCGTCCCTCCCCCGCGGCCCCGAGAAACCTTCGTCCAGATTAAGAAGCCAGCAACTGATTACAAAAATAAGAATCATCTGTAATTTTGGCTCAAGAAACCGACTGTCCTGCCTCGTCACTTTGCCAACGTCCAACGCCTTTTACAAAAAGAAAAGAAAAAAACAAGGGGGGGGGAAAAAAAAAAACCAGGGAAAGGGGGAAAAAACCCTCAAACGAAACAAAATGACACCGACAAAAAAAAACGAAACAAAAAAAACACCTCTTTGCTCCAAACACTACGAGCTGAAGAATGGCTGCAGGTTGAGATATCAAAAATCTCAGAAAAATATATAATATATATATTTATATATCTCTGTACGTCTTATTATTTAAATTTCACATTCCTTTAAAAGCGGGTTATTCAGTCAGTAGCTGCTGAAGGAGGCTCTTCTGTTGGGCCTGCGTGGTCTGAGGACCCGATGCGTTTTTCTGGGAGCCCACTGGACCAGGCTGATTCAGGTAAGGGTCTCCGCCTACCAGATTCACTGTACACTGCACATCCGCGAACACCTGAACCTGCTGTACCTGCTGGGACACAAAAGACAAGAGAGATTTTTAGACGGAAAAAGGCAGGGGTCCCTCGGCTGACGGAGCGGGTACTACGTGAAGTGGAAACTCACTAGAGAATTCCTCTAGTCTGTAGTCACCACAGAGAAGAACTCTTCTGTCTTCTTGTCCTATAAAAAGAAAACCGCTGCACTCATTCGGGTCAGAGCTCCGACAGGTTCACACGTTTTTTCATTTAAAAAAATTAAAATAAAAATAACGATATAAAAAAAAATTGGCATGCCCGAGTCCCCAGCTGCCGGGCAGCTGGAGCTTCGAGCGGAGAGCGACCTGGTGCTAAGGGGAGCGCAGTTTCCGAGACCAGAAACCGGTTTCCTTCCCGTTTTGCTACGGGCAGAACCCTTTGGATGGCTGCCCGATGGACCGGGGGGACGTGCCGAGGTGGGTCGCGCCTGCCACGCCACTGGTGCTATCCCGCTTGCTGCACGGGACCGTCAGCAGGGTCTGAGAGGAGCGCTGCGTGGCACGCTGGAGCGGTAGGAAGTCACGTCTCTGTTCTCTCCAGTGAAAACAGGGCGAGTCGGGGACAGTCCCGCGTTTCCCTACTGTCCTCGCAAACTAAACCAGGCATCCTGGCACCACTCCAGGCACCGATCCACCCAATCATGCCAGAGCACTGGTTCTCCAACCCTGTTAGACATGGCACCCCCCGCCCCCGTTAGCTTCAAGGCCCCGCTCAGAAAACACCAGCTCTGAACTTCCACTCGGCTTTGGACTCCAGAAAAATCCTAGAGCCATTTTTCTGCTGCAAAGAACTCAGCCAGCCCCGCTGCAGATCCCTGCTGGAAATCTCTGGGCGTACTGTGTCAGTCGCATGGAAGGGTGCACACCTGCCAGTGCTTATATTGCACAGCTCCCTGCAGCACTCTCAAAAGCATCTCATGGCACCCTGGTTGAGAAGCCACCAAAAAAAGAGGGGGAGGGGGGCATGGGAAAAAGAGAATGGACTGGTTAATTCTCTCCGTGCAAACTGAGTGAAATCCAAGAGGGAAACCTCATGGTGTGAGTGGGAAGAACAGCACGGGTGGTGACTTCGCGCAAGGGTTACTAGTGCAGCAGGAAGCACTGGGTTTTACTTTGTTTTAGCTCAGCTTTGGAAAAGACGGTCACCAGCCCGGAGGTAAGAAGCTGTTCACCTGTTCCCTTTAAGGTTGGAAAAAACGGATACAGATCCGGGACATTTTGCAAAAGCTGCGCCCCGCAGCCGCCCCCGGCTAAATCCCTTGGTCTGAGCACATACTTGCTGACAAGGCTAATTTAACACACCGACATCTTTAGCACCCGAGCAGGGGATGTCGTGAGAGATCCCCAGTGCAGGGGCAAACCTTGCGCAGAAGCAGAACGTGTCAGCTCTGTACGAACTGGCAGGACACCGGCAGCCTCCAGGCACATGCTGGATCCGCGTCCTTTCCTCCCACCCCCAGGGTACAGCAACAGCACTGACGACCACCCAGGCTGGCAGTGCTGCAAGGTGGGAGGGCAAAGGAGGATGCTGAGCGCTCCCTGAGATAGAAGGGAGGCCCTTAGGACCTGTGAGGTGTGCCAGGCGCTGAGGGTGCCCACTGTCCTGCCACCTCTGAAGAAATTAATCCCCTTTTTGCTGTCACAGGGGACCAGTAAGACCCAAGGAGGACTCAGGCGACCTCTGACTTGGGCATTCAGTCATGTTCTCAGCTCAGCCCCCTTCGCCACCTTGGATTCCCAGCGGGCTAAATCCAGGGCAGTGTTTAGGTGAGGTTCCCAAGGCAGCGATGGCCAATGCCGGCCCCAGCTCTCGGCCAGGCGGAGGAGAGGCAGGAGCCCTGAAGTGAATGGCTTGACAGGTCCTTCTTGGCCACTGCGGGGACCTTTGCCTGTGGCCAAACTGGCAGACTGGATCAGTCTGGGAGGGATCACCACTCCAGAGGGACCTCCCCAGACCCGTCCCACGCCTCCTGTTTGTACCTCGGACGGTTCTGCGCTTAGGAGTGACTTACTGACCTGCGCCCCGTCTGCTTCTGTTTTCAAAAGGTCAGTGGAGGAAAGCTGGTTGCAGTAAAGGCCCGTGGGTCTCAGCGCCGGGTCATTTACCTGCCGAGGGCAAGAGGAAGACTCAGTGATGGTTCAGTTCAGGAGAGCAAAGCAAACCTCCCTCCCACCTGGCTCCCTGTGCTCCCGCCTGTCCTGCATCAGTGCTGGGCAGGGCATCACGGCGCTGGCACGAGGGTGTGGAGGTTACAGGCTGGTGAGCTCCCCGGGCCCTGCTCTGGTCAGGCAGATGGGTGGGCCTGTCATCCCATGCTTGAGCTACACCTGTGCACTATGGCGTCCCCTCACCGCCTGGGCAGGTCGACCTCAGAGCACCTGAGGCACGGGGCAGATGGTCAAGTCCACTGGACTGGGACGAGCAAGGTAAGCAGGGACCCTTGGGCCAAGAGAAGACGTGCTCTCCTAGGGTTGCAGCCCTGGTCTGAGCAGCTTGAGCTACAACCTCCCCCAGGTAGAGGTGGAGGGACCCCAGGGGTCACTGCCATCAAGCCTGGCCTCCCCAGCCCCAGCCGCTTCTCTCCAGGCAGTGGGACCTGCCACCGAACTGGCTGGTGAACACCCCACCCCATCTTGGCTTCACTTCCAGGCTGCTGCGTCACACTGTGCGAGGGACTAATCCTCTCCTGGCTGGGACGCCGGGACCTGGATGAGGCTGGCAATCTGGGGCCGGGGCCAGTACATCCGACGGGCACCACGAGGAGAGGGCTGGGTGCCCCGAGTGCTCATCATGCTAATGCGGACAGCTGTCAGGAGGCTTCCTGGCCCGGCTGGGAGGCCCTGCTGTGGGAACTGGGCTCTGGGAAGCGTCAGCGCAGACAGACACATGCTCACACATGAAACTCATTAAAGGGGACGCAGCCAAGAGCAACATGGCCCAGCTCGCTGCATGCTGGCGCTGCCCCATCGGCCCAAACAACCAGAGCCCCTGTGAGGCCGGAGCGACCTCTGGGCTGGCCTGGCACACTGAGGGCAGAGCTCGCGCTCTTGGATTTCACAAGCGGCCAAAGGCAGCTTCCCACCACAGAGCAGGGCCGTGGGCAGGATGGGGACTGGCTGCCGGGAGCAGGGGACACGGAACAGCTTCCTGCATTTGCACGGCAGTGCTGTCACAACAGTTGCTGGCGGTACGGGGATGGTGCCTGGGTCCCTCCAGACTGTGCCTGGCTGTGCAGTGAGGCAGCTAGCCCTCCGAGAGCATCCCTGATGCCCTTACAGACACTGCAGGGACAGGCTCCTCTAGGGCCAGGGATGTCTCTGACATGAAGCACCAGTGCTCACTGCGCTGGCAGGAAGCCCCGACACGGAGGGTGCGTGCGTGTGTGTGTGCACGTACATGTACCACACATCATGGCCTCTCCATTTACCATCATGCCAGCCTCGAACAGCAGCCTGGAGAACAAAGTTCTGCTTCAGGGCTGCAGGCAAAAGGCAGGGGGTACATTCAGCACTGGTGTCACCTTGCATTGCCACCCGCCCTTTGCTGGGAGTGGTGCCAGCAAGCAGTGGGAATGAGTGAGATCCAGAAACTGGGAGGTGGACTGGGTTTCTGGATGCCCAGCTGGGTGCTGCACCAGGGAGCATCTGGCAATGAGCAGTGGGGACCCTGCTTCAGGGAGAAACCCTTGCAGCCCTGACCACCTACGAGGACAGAGAGCCTGATACCACCCCCCTCCCCTGGAGGCATCACTGGGCTCAGGAGCTGGCTGGGATTCCTGGAAGTGCTTTTCCCAACTGGAGGTGGAGGCACTTCCTGGGACTGTCTGAGTGCAATGCAACCTGCCTGGCGTTCCCCTGGCATAGGACGGAGCCCCCGCTGCACACTTGCGGCGGGGGCGGGCAGCCAGGCACGCTCTGCACAACTACTGCTCTCCTGCAAGTCTGATCCCTCGTCTCCAGGAGCTCATCACAGTCAGCGCCGCAGAGAGGCCTTGACCTGATGCCTTCCAGCTCCTGAACAGCGTTACCCCCAAGGCCAGCTGAGCGCCCACCTAGCTGTGCTGCCAGAGGCGGTCAATTCTCCCCATGCCTAAAGGAAGCTCATGGAGGAGGGAGACATTTCAGGTTTGTGCAGAAGCAGGAGATAAATCACAAGGCAGGGCAGGGCGTTCTGGCCCCTCGCACGCCAGCCGGAGAGCGGCTGAGCTATAGGAGAAGACATATGCGGCTTCCAGCCCTCGCAGCCAGCATCTGGCTTGCTGGGGACCCCAGAGCACCAGGGGAACCTGTACACGCCACAGCCGCTCACTCCTTGGCCCAGGGAGCCAGGCACCTCCCAGCACGAGGCCCAGAAGCTCGGTGTGGGGCAGGCAGAGCCAATGACTGAGATGAGCAAGGTCACAGAGACCTGCTAGAAACACCCACGTCGCGGGGTAGGGAGAGGCGGGTTAGCAGCGTCACGGCGTCCTCGCCAAGCTGCTGCGGGCACTGACCTGCTCGGAGCACATGGAGTTCATCCCGGGCATCTGCAGCGAGTTCATCTGCATCTGTCCGGCCATGGGGTTCATGTTCTGGACGTTGGTGTTCCCTCCTGCCATGGACACGGTGATGCTCACGTTGTTGTACATCCCCTGCTGAGCGGGCGCCGGCTGGTTCTGCCCTGCTTGGCTGAAAATGCTGCACGGAGAACGAAGCCGAGGGTGAGACCGGGCGAGCGTGGCCCTGAGATACCACCCCCCAGCAGAACTCCCTAGCAGGGGCAATCGCCACTCCCCCAGCTGCTACAATGGGACAGAGCAGCAGTGCCAGTTTTTGGCTGATCTCTGCCCCTTTGAGTCTCACAAGCAGAAGCGCCCAATGGACATGCCGAGGCCTCGGGAGCTGTCCTTTGCCTCCCCTGTGCGTCGTTACCCAGCAGGGAATGGAAGGTCCCATGGACACCCCACGTGTCTGGGTGCTGGTAAGAGGCCAGGGGACCACGCACGAGCAGGGGACAGCCCTGTGGCCGGTCCTAAGCCAGAAAACCTGCCTGTGTCACCCGTGCTTTGAACGGAGACCGTCTGCCCTTCCTGGCTGGGATGTGAAACGCGGCGGGGGGGTCTAAGAGGCAGCCCCGCTCTTGTGAGGGAAGCAGAGAAAAGACGGTCCGACCGGATGCCCTGCTCTGGCCAACAGCCCACGGACCCTGGTGCTGGGCAGCACAACAGCAAGGAGCCTTGGAGACGAAATAAAAGCTCAAAGCATTGTCATCCGCCATGGCAGCAGCTTAGAGATTATTATATCCCCTGAGAGACTCTGGTCCAGCCTCAAGACCAGCACGTGCGGCCCAAGCGACTGGAGGTGGTCAGGCGTCCACCACGAGGTTCTTCTGACGATCCTGCTAGCGACCCAGGCCCTTCTTTCTTTCCGAGGAAGTACTTGTCAACTGCGGCCAGGCTGCCTCTCACCTGTCTCCTCAACCAGCTGAAGAGACCGAGCTCCGCAGCTCCCTAACTCCTCGGCTGGTCCCCCAGGTCCTGACCCGTTCCCGTGTCTCCTCCTCCGACCCTCCTCCACTGTTTCCACGTCCTTTGTCGAGTAACGACACCGAACCGGGCGCAGCGTAGCAGCAGCGGTCTTCCTGCTGCCACAGGCCCAATACGTCTAGGGCTCGGGGAGCTCTTTCCAGCGACCGCTTTATTTCCTGAAATATGCCCGTTTGTGTCAGCTAAAGCTACTTGTGAACTCAGGTTGAAGTCGGATCAAACCGAGGTCAAATTCAGCAGATTCGGCCAAAAACACTGAGAAACAATTGTGGGAAAGGCCAAATGCTCTGTTTTGACCATTTTAAAGCCAACCACCCTGCCCTGTTGGAAACGGTGTTTTCTTTCTAAATTTACACCGTTTCCCTTTAGAGACTTGGGCAATCGCCTGACGACGAAGCGAGCGTTGTGCTGTGGCTCCGACAAAGCGCTTGCTCAATCCACAGTGGTTGGCTTTTGCTTTCCATGTTGTGGGGGGGGGGAAATGAATAATTTCTGTTCTGTGGTGACCCAGCCTGCATCACCACAAGCCAAAACAGGGGTGGCCGGGGTCATAATGCCCCTCTCCTCTCTGCCTGGGTGTATCTGGTCTGAGCTTTACTTCTGGTGAGCTCTGGAGTGGGAGCGGGGCATGCAACAGACCCAAGGGGAATGAAAAGGCGCATCCCGTTACAGCCATCCAGGCCCTCGAAGAGCAGACCCTGGGAGATGGGTCTCCCCAGGCAGGGCTGGGCACGCAGGACAGGGAACCTGCCTGCAGGAGCCAGGGCTCAGGTGCTGGGGAGGCTGTTCCCGAGCCGCTCTGCTCATCCTGGCCATGAGGGAAGGGACACGAAGCGACTTGTCGCTGGTGCAATCTTCCCTGGCTGATGCATGGGAAGAATGGGCAACCCATTACCCCAAAAACTTGCGTCTGAGCCACTGCTTTCAGCAGCGAGGAGCCCGGGGGCTGGGTCACGCCACGGCCGAGAATGGCACTGAATGGGCAGCGGTTCGGGGGCGAGTCCTTCAAGACACAAAGCCCTCTCTACTCTCTGCAGGTGGCATCCAGCCCATTGGCTTTGCCCTTCTCATCTACCAACCAAATGAAAGCTGGATAGAAACCAGCTATAAAGTTGTTGCACATTTTCAAGCACTGACTGTGTAGCTGGTTGACTCTTTCGATAGCTGGACGGCCATTTTTACGGTGGGATAATTACTCTGCACGTGTGGCTGGTCTAAATTTATTGCGAGACTGACCAGTGAATTGCGTGATATATGTAATGTCAGGCAGGGGCCAAAGTCTCAGAGCAATCCCTACCTGGGAGAGAGAAAAAGGAGGAGATACATGAAGGCTGTGGAGGGAGATCTCCCCTTGCCCTGGCCACTTCCCTGCTTTTATGACATGGGCCCATTGCTCTTCTCTATCAGGGTGCAGGTGTCAGTCGGCCCCGGCTGTCCGTGCTTCCTCTGGCCCTCGCTGTCTGCAGGGTGGAGCCTGTGCTATCCTAGCATCAGGACTGGGACCAGGCCAACAGGCCGGGCACTGCTCTGGGGCAGGCTGGAGGATCTGAACCATGGCAGGGAAGTAGGACAGAGAAAGGGAAGCCCCAGGTTTGCACAAGGGCGTGCAACACAGCCGTGCGCCTCCTCTGGGCTCTAGCATAGCGTCTTCTCATCCGCGCAAACCGAGATAAACGGCCTGTGGCATAGTTGTTTCCTGGGGGTCTGACCACGCAGACAAAGGTCCTTCCTCTCGGGGCCAGGGCAGCAACCGGCCAGCGTGCGAGTGAGCGGAGCCGAGGGCTGTGCAACGTGGCTCGGCACAGGGGGAGCTGAGCTGGTGCGTATCCTAGCTGTTCCTGCCCACGCCGTGACCACCAGCCCCTGAAAGGCTAGCACGAGCCACGCCACCGAGAACCAAAGGTCCTGCTCAAAGATCTGATCCTCTCCCCGGCGAACAAGTCTGATGCCACACCGTACCCGTTCTTCGTGCTTGGTGGCAACACTAGGCTGGATGAAAAAAATATGCAGCACTCTTAGCCAGCAGTGGATTTAATGAAACCCAAGAAACGTGGAGATCTGCTCAATGAGAAACAAAGCGCGCCTTCCTTGAAGGAACCCTAGGAATGAGAAACATGGCCTGCAACCAAGACACGGCAGACCGGCCGAGCGGGGAAGAGCTCGGACAGTGCCAGAGATCAAAATAACTCTCCTGGAAATGGGGACAGATGCTTTACAAGCCAGAATCCAGCCCACAGCAAGTAGGGTGATGTGTGGGACTTCTGCTTCGGGTGTCTGCGCCATCAGGCATATGTCCGGCATGACGACAGCAGGGCACAAACAATGCTAGTAAGGAAAGGCCTTATCAAATAAGTCCTGGTCAGAGTATCACAGAAAATGAGGGTTCAAGGGGCCTCAGGGGGTCACATCTAGCCCAACCCCCTGCCTCAAGCAAGACCAGCCCCAACTAGATCATCCCAGCCAGGGCTGTGTCTACCCGGGGCTTCAACACCTCCAACAGGACAGTTCAGCTCAGAAACAAAGCAAGGCCCTGGTCTGTGTGACACGACATCGTGCACAGTCACATCTTTACACCTATTCGTCTTCTTCTCTGGATAGCTTGATCCCTCCCTGTGCATGTTTTAGAGACCGGGCCAGCCTCCCCACGCAGAGTGGGCTGAACGATACCGTGCTGAATAAAGCAGATATCTTTTCGCACCTTCAGCTGAATGACTTCAACAGAGTACCAGGGCATCAAAAGGACAGCCTGTAGGTGACAAAGGGGCAGAGCCCACTCATGTACCAGTAGGCTTTCATATCCCAATATCTGGAAGGAGCAGGATTTTGGTGATTTCTTAGGATACACAGTTTTGCCCCAGATTGATTTAAGTCAAGCAGCAGAGACGGCTGCAGGGCCTGATGGAGGAACGTGGCCTGAGCTGTGCAGGTCGCCCAGGACAGAGAGGAAGGCAGCAAGGTCCAGTTTGGGGTTGGCTGGTAAAGCTACTGCTCTCCTGAGGCTTCAGTAAGGCACTGATGTTAATTAAAGCACAAGCCCTGCTTCACGTGCTGTCAAACACACACGTCCATTTAGCAAGGCAATTTAGCACCACCTACTCACGCAGCTTCTGCTGCCAGAGCCCATGCCGAGTACCTGGAGGATGCCCGGGGTCTGCTCTCTTTCCCCTGCTGCTCCATGCTCCCCTGTCTCAGCCCACCCTGGTCCTCTCAGAAGGGGAGAGCTACCAGTCTTGGAAGGCAAAGGTGATTTTTTACCAGGGAAAGGGAGCTCCTGCCTGGCGGGAGGTCTAGGGAGCAACATGGCACGTTACCAACAGGGTCTGCAGTAATGGGCCAAGAGGGCACCCTCCCTCCAGTGTGAGTCTGACATCTGGCTACCTACTTCCAGCTAGAGGAGGACCACTGTGGCTCAGGGGGCAAAGGCATGTGGCTCTGAACCCTAGTCCCAGGTGTGACCCCACCATGGGGCAGGGTGTCCATATCCATACCTGCTGGCTCCCCCTGCCTCCTGACTGGCTGGGCTTAGAGGCGCAGATCCCAGCCGGAGGGGAAGGCGCTGCAGTGTTATCCCTCTCCCTGCCCCTGCATCGCTGCCCCTCAGTGCCACTTACTTGTTATTCCCCATTGTTCCTTGCTGCCAGGTCTTCATGTCCGGGGACTGGTACCCGGGGGTCGGTGGGGCCGCCTGCAGCATGGGGCTCTGGGAAGGAGGGATCTGCGGCGACATCAGTGGGCTGCTGGGGCTGAGCGCGGGGGCAAAGCCGGGCTCGTTCTGCTGGCCCATGCCTGCGGAGCGAGACACAGACGGCTTCGCTGTAGGCCACTGCACCACAAATCCCCCAGTGGGAGCCACGCGGCTGGGGGTCCATGTCCGCTATTCCGCGCCTCTCAGACCCCCCCAGGCACTGCCAACATGCCAGGCTGCCCCGAGCGGGTGCATTTGAACAGGGTGCGTTTGCACCCCACTGGCATCCCCACTTGACCAGCCATGGCCGCAGTCAGACTGTCCGTTCTCTGGCAGGACGGGGTTATTTCCCCATACGGCATCACCTTCTGGAGCAACCTGTCTGTACGAAGGGTCCCTTTGGAAGACAGGAGCCACGTGGAGATCTCACCTGAGCAGCCCAAAGGAAATGTGAGGGCGGGGGGCAGAGCGCTGTGCTGGCTTGATACTGCTGGGACCCCTCAGCTTAGGTCCCTGCTCCATGCCTCAGTTTCCCCATGCGTGGCAATGACCCCCACACCCACCTTCCTGAGGCTCTTGGAGACTAGCACAGGAGAAGCCCTATAGAAATGTCTGCCCGACTCTCTCCCTAGTGCTTCACCTGGTGCCCTTGCAAGCTGTTCGCTCGGTCAAGGAGCAGCTTTTGCACCCTCTACGCCCCGCCCCGCCCCGCGCCTCCGTGGCTTTTAAGGTGCTGCCCGCGCACAGGTCTGTGGACGTACCCGATCCCGAATACTGGAAGAGGTTCTGCTGCATCTGTGGGGTCATCCCCGTGCCGAACTGCCCCCCGACGCTGCCCATCATGCTCCGGTTCACCATGTTGTTGCGACTGGCCAGCGCCACCTCAGGGCTCGACGCCAGCTGCGAGAAGGGGCTGGTGGAGGTGGGCGGGTTCCCAGGGCTCGTACCGTAGTTCGGGGGGTAGGGGAACTGCTGTGGGGGCGCTTGGGGGAGGCGGGCAGCCCCGATCTGCACCGGGAGGCCGGCCGAGGGTGGGAGGTTGTTCCCAAAGCTCTGCTGCCTCATCAGGAGGGCGCGCTGCTGCATGAGCTGCCTCTGCCGGTGCTGCTGGCTGTACAGCTCTCGCTGGCGCTGGGCCAGCATCTGGGCGTTCAGAGGTGGCTGCAACAGAAAGGAGGATGTTACAGCTGGGAGAGCTCTGCCCTGGGTCCAAGCCGGGGGCATCCATCGTTGCTTGGCAAGGGAAACACTAAACCCCCCAGGAGCCACTGGGGACACCATCGCTCCGCCAAACCGGAGCTGTCAGAGGCTGGGCAGACAGGAAGCATCACAGCTCTGCCTCTGTGCACGAGCCCCGAACGAGAAAACTTCAAAGACCCCCTGAGAGACGGGATGGAAAAGGCATGTTCCCAGCACAGCTACAGGCAGGAGACCTTGGCCTGGGGCTCCTGGCAGAAACTCCAGGCTCATTGCTCCATGTAGCTCTGAGCGAGGGAAAGGCCTGTCCCAAAGTGCCCGTCTGCTGCAGGCTCGGGCTCTTTTCCGCTCCTGCCGGCCCCCTGGCTCATCCTCGCGGTCCCATGCGGTTGGTGCTGGATCATCCCCACAACGAACACTTCCCCACCCTGGGCCTTGTGCACGGCTCAGCCTGCCTCCACCCACTTCTTCCCTCCATCCTGAGGGGCATTTTAAAGGTGGGGACAGTGGAGGCAGTGCTCTCCCAAGCTGTGCCCATGCGGTAGGTCTGCTCAGAGGAGCCGGCTGGCAGCAAGCTTTGGAGCTGCCGGTGTCTGCTCGCTGGGTCTGACAAATGCAGACTGCTCCATCACCAGGGTTTTACCTTATGTCCTGCCCTCCCTGTGCCCTGGACTTCTTGTTGCCCATTTTTCAGCTCCACAGGGCAGGAGCCGGCTTGACCTGCCTGTATCATGCCAGCTACGCACTGCACACCTGACCGGCACCAACGCGCCTGGGCAGACCCAGGTCACCCGCTCCATCCGTTCTCCAGGGCGAGCGCTAGGCCGTGCTGCCGAGCTCACGTGCTGCACAGGTCTGGGTACCCGGGGACCGGCTCTTAACACCCAACCTCTGCCACTGACCTGCTGTGTGGGCCTGGTCAAATCGCCTCCCCTTTCTATGCCCTGCTCCTGTTCTTTTTACCCTGGAAGCTCTCTAGAGCAGGAGCGCTGTGCCCTCGCCCAGACAGCTGCCATAAGGTGCAGGAGTGTCTACGCCCCACGGCTGCCCACCGCTGGGTGGTGGCAGAGGCCTCACTCATGCAGCAGCGTGGAGGGAGCTGCTACCACAGGGGGGTAGCGACCCCCAAAGTTTTGGTGGCAGCCCTAGGAGCTGTGTTGGTTGAAGTGCACCACAGACTAAACCTGGCTGTGTCCGCACAGCTCCTGGCCTGCTGGGACACCCTGCAAAACAGGCGACTTTAACAGACCACTCGCTCATTCACATCAAACTCTGTCTCTTTGGGCGCATGCCGAGGCGCTTTTTGTCAGCAAAGGCCAATTTTGCAATCTCAGACCCAACTTTCTGACTGTAGACAGACATGAAATAGCCCAAGACTTTTTTTTTTCAGTAACAGATTTTGTTTCCCAAATATCCAAACCCAGATGTGCCCCAAGTTAATCACCTTAGAAAATGTCAGCCCATGCTGTGAAAGTCTGATTCATGCACTGGCAGCTAAAATCAGAGGCTTCCAATGGAAACTGTCTGCACCTTTCAACCTCTACCCAAGCACTGAGCAGGTACTTCATCACTCTTTATTGGAAGCAAAATGGCACTTGTGGACCTGGGGCTTACAAGGATCATTAAAAAAAGGATTCACTATAAATTATGCTCTGAAAAGAACATCGCTCGTTAAGTCAGGGCCCCTCTTCAACGAAGCCCAGCACAATTCATCTTTAAGTAACCAGAATGTCTATCCCCTCCAGGTGGAGATACTCTTCCTAGGCTGAAAAAACAGCCACCTACATGGAAGAGTGATCTAGGCACATATCCTCCCCCCGGTTCATGTGGGTAGCACTTTTTTCTGCCGTCAGCCCCGGGAATGGCCAGAGCTCACGGCCGCTCTCAGGTCAGTGGTGTCGGCTCCTACGGTGACATTCGTTCCCTCTCGACAGATGCATGCGTTCCCACCATTACCTGTGGCGTGATCTGCTGCTGCATGCCTGCCCTCATGCTGATGCCAACCGGGGAACTGGCTGCAAACTGGTTCAGGATGGCCTGCCGGTTCTGGTGTATCAGCTGCACAGGAGGAGAAATCAGAGACGCCTTACCGCTCAGTGCTGGCTCTCTCTGGTGCTGCTGCACGTATTCGGTCCCTCCACAAGCCATCGACTCCCGCTAGCAATTCTCCTTCTACCTTTGCTACATCCCCGAGGAAGCTGACTACTTGCTGAAAGGGATGCCTAGTGCTCGTGCTGCTCTTAACAGCTCAGGCACTTACTGGGAATGGGTGGAAGGGCTTTGGCAATATGTAGGCAGGGGAGGGTGCACAGCCTGCTCACAGCTGTAGGGGCCTAGGGCTCTGGGAGCAGAGGTGAGGAAGGTTTCAACAGCTGGAGGGGCTGCGAGACCCGCGGACACTGAAAGTGCCCAGAGGCGACTCCTGGACGGTGGAACCGATGAGCACGGGACAGGGTGATAGGCTCTGCTACCAGCCTGGGGGGTCCCTAAGCCGCACGCGGGATTTCCCCCAGCCTGATCTAATGGGATTCCCCATAAAACCAGAGCAAACATTCATTCACCTGTTGCTGCCCCTGCAGCCGCTGCTGCAACTGGAGCCTCAGCTGGTTGGGAGCCGTCGGGGGCCTGTTGAGGGTCTGCCGCGGCTGCATGCCCATGTTGGTGGGGAACGCCCCTCGGGGCGGAGGTACCTGGACGGGCATCGGCCCAAAGGAAGGTTTCTGCCGGACCATGCCCTGGAAGGGGCCGGGGAGGTTGGCGGTGGGAGCGGAGGAGTAAGGCTGGGGATACATGCCGGGCTTTTGATCCATGAGGAGAGGCGGCGTCACTTGCTGGGGCTGGAACCTCTCCGTCAGTGCTTCCAGCCCCCCTCCCTGTCGAGAAAAGGGGAGAGGAGTCAGCAGCGACGCCCCCGCCTGCGTTTCAGACGCACGGGGGCGGCTCCGGCTCCCGAGAGCACCAGCCCCAGGTCAAAGCCGCCGGCACCCGCGTCCCTGGCTCCTCAGGCCCTGGCCCGCGTGGCCTGCTCTTACTTCCACAACCGCCGATTAACCCGAGCGCCGCCCTTGGCGCAGAACCCGGCGGCGCCGGGCCCCGTCCCGGACCGCTCGAGCCTCGTCGCAGGGACCAGCCCAGGAAGCACCTGCCGGGAGGAGGCTCACCTCTCGCTCCTTGGAGACCCAGGACTTAATAAAAACCAAAACCCTTTGAAGAGGGGCAAGGACTTTTTGCTTGGATGCGAACTACGGCCAGAAGTTGAGAAGGGCTTGGCTTGTGCAGAAGGGGCCCGATTCTCCAGCCCACCCAGCTTCCACTGCTGGCAGGAGATCACCAGGGCCAAGAGGGAGACAGACGGGTGTCCGTTGTTCTCCGGAGACACCCGGGTTGGATGCGCTGCCCCAGCCACCTCAAGCGTCTCCTCTGTCACCCCTCCTACAACTTGCAAGCGGGGGTGGCCAGAGGGGGTTGCAACAGGGCTCCCCTCTTCCTCGGCAAACCCCAGCTACCACAATGGTCTGAAGAGCTACCAGTGGCTGGAGCAATACCTGTCAGGCTGTTTTCCGTTGTACTGGGTGACCAAACTGGTCTGCAGTGATTTCAGGCTGGAAGAAGTGCTGTACTTTCCTCCTCTGAGCTGTGGTGGGCTCTCCACAGGATAGGTTTGGGACCAAAAGTATGGCAAACAGTGCTACTTGGGTAGGGGTTAAAGGTGTGAATGGTGTTGTGAACCATCCACACAACCCAGCTTTAGCTTTAGGACAGCTGAAGGAAAGGATAATATCCTGTGGCAGAGGGTTCCCCAGGTTAACTAGCACTAAAAAAACCTTTCCCTCAGAGGCGGCCGCAAAATCCAGAGCGTAGACAAGCTCAGTGCAAACACTCAGGAGGGACAAGAGCCAATGAAACAAAAGGATAGAAATGGGATGAAGCAGCTGGAACAAGCTCGGGCTGGAAACTGGAGACGAGAGCAGAGGGGTCCTGCACCGACCTCCCAAGAGGAGACGAGCTACCTGAATCCTGTCCCCATAAACACTGATTTCCAGAAAAGCGTCCTCCGGAGCCAGGGGAAAAGCCCAAGACTAACATTAATGACTCTTGGACGGGAGAGACACTGGGCTTCGATGCCAAGCATGAAGCTCCTGCCTGAAGGGACCGGGAGGAGGATGACCGATATCCTCACCCGGGGCAGGCCCTGCGCTCTGGGCTCCGGTGCAGCCGAATCCGGCGTCTCGGAGGGGAGATCGAGAGGCTCGCGCCCTCGCCCAAGGACGCGGAGCGAGTGGTGGCTCTTCCGTACCCCAGCTGAACGAGTCGGGGGGCCTGGCGGTTCAGCAGAGGGGTCAGTGACAGAAAGGGCCATGGAGGCTGTGAACCCCCTAAATGCCCCAAAGCAGCTAGCGATTTTGGATGCCTCAAAGGGACAACAGTATTCGCAAGGCAAGAGCTTTACACCCTTGGGAAGTCCGGCCTCCCAGGAGGCGTCTCGGATGGGTCACCCCACATCACTCATCGCCTACGCGGGCTTGTTTCTCAATTGAGGCTCAAGCCTCTTAATGGGCCAGTGAAGAGGGACATAAGCCGCCCTGTCAGGTTGTCCCAGGGGCTCCATTTCGCATGCCTCAGGGACACTGCATCCCTTGCCATCAGGATCCTGGACCTGCCTGCAGACGGGAAGGAGGAGCTCACCCCATTTTAGCCCTCTTTTAAGAGTGCTTCAGAGAAGGATTACAGTTCAAGCCTGCGGGGACTGGAAAAATAAACAGCTGCAAGACCGTCCCAAGCAAACTACTTCACTCCTCCTCTGTCTCTGCTCCTCCTATCTTTCCTCCAAATCAGACATTTGTCACGCTGGGCTCTTCCTCGCTATTTGTGACAGCCTGACATGTTCTTGCAGGCCCTGATCCTGCCTTTGGGCATGCAGGGGTGGATCCCTGCCTTCAGGTGGGAGCCCATGGGGGCTGACATCAAACCACTCCGTCCACGCTGGCCTCAGGGCAGGGATCGGGGCCACTTCACTCTCTCAATAAAAAGCCAGAATCAAATCACTGGCCTGTAGTTGAAAACAGAGATGGGAGGACTGCTGTGACGGGAGCCAGTCTTGGCAGGAAAGGTAGCTGCTGGCCCTGCAAGCTGTAGCACAACCGAGGCTCACGAATCCGCGCTCGCGAGGTGCCAGCTGGAGCTCCCCTCAGCACTCTCGTCCCAAAGCAAGGTGAGGCAGCACGAGAGCCTGCCAGCGTTTCCCCGCTCGCTGCAACCTGAGCAGCCAAGGACGTAGGAGCTCAGGTTTTCAAAGCAGGGAGCTTGCTATCTCTATCATGGGCTTCGCTTCCAACCATGAGCTCTTTTCCTGACGGCCACATCTGGCCCACAAGCACCAGATGTTGGAAACCCTCCTTGGAACCCACTCCCAGGCCTCAGCCTCCAGCCAGGGACACCAGCCCCCACCAGGCCCAGCGGAGCTACCTGGACCAGCTTGTCGATCCCCAGCGCTCGATCCAGCTCCGCCAGCTCCGTCTCGTCCTTGCCGCTCAGGAAGGACACAAGCTGCTCGAGGAGGGCTTTCTCGTCGTTTCGGCCCTCGGGCGTCGTGGGAGGGCACAGCAGCTCGTCCAGCTGGGAAGTGATGCACTGGCTGCAGGGACGACAAGGCAAGCGAAGATGTTAGAGGCCACGGATCTGCTCTGCATTTCCCATGGGGGAACAGCATTACTTTTGCTCTTGCGGTGTTTCTGAACACCGGACACCTATTTGCTCCGTGGCGTAGCATACAAACCCAACGCTGCATCTTCAAGGCTCCAGGGGTAAAATCTGCCTACGCCCATGCCCTACTGCACAGCCTAGGGACCAGTCAAGCCCAATTCAAGACCACTACAACATGGAGCCAGGGCAGAGCTTCAGGGAGGTTTCGCTAGGTTTTGCTTTTGCAAACACCTCCCCCGTTTGCTGGGAAAAGCAACGGGAAACAAAAAAGCCGGAGAGGCTTGGGGAAGGCTGGAACAGCTGGAATGGAAGCAGCTGAAAGCAAAGGGAACCCTTTAGCCGCAGAAATCAAAACCCCGAGGAGCTCTCTCAACAGGCTTTGGGATTAAGATTAATATGTAATGAGAGACGTTCCAATGACGTGACTAATTGGAGTCAATGGGATTTGCTGCGATGGAGCGAGCCACGGCACATCACGCTTATAGAAAAGCACAAAGGGAGAAGCTGAACATGCCAGCAGTTCCCAAGAAGCAGACATGTTTATCCTGTTAGCTCCAGATGAAGACCAGATGTAGGCTGAGCAACTGCAGCCAATCTGACTGGGAGCACCGTGGCCAACGCACGCAGTTGAATCCAGGGAAAAGCAAGGCTTCGGGCTTTCTGTGATTTCAGGGTAGGAACAAGGGAGGGCGAGATGGGAAGTGGGGCTTGCTCCAGTCTGTGCTGCTTGTGCCTCTGTTATCAACAAGAAATCAAAGCTAAAATGCTAGTCCATAGGCTCTGTCCACGCCAGTGCTCTGTCGTCCCTGCTCAGCCTGCCCACGTCACCAGGAGAAAGAGGGTGAGTCCATGTTAAACCGTGGGCTTGGACAGAAACCATGTCTGCCCTTGACCCTGCTGGTGTCAGTGGAAGTCACACGGAGATCAAGGTGACAGCAGAGCCAGGAGGCAGGACAGGGGTGGCCAACCTGCACAGGCAGTCCCTGTGTGTGGCATGCGACAGACTGGGGAGGGAGCAGAAAGCAGAGCCACAGATCGGGCAGGGAACATGGATCATCGGAGGGGGCACGGGGCTTGTTTGTGGCATGCCTGCCAAGAAGGACGACCCCCATTGAACTAAATGGCTGTTTACTCCTGACTCCCATGCTTCCTTCTCTGCATCGATATCTAGATCCCACCCGTCACGGGCTCCCTTCCCGCCCGCACCCTGGGCCATGTGCTCAAGGGATCTGCTGATGCTGAGGCTCTGACACCAGATTGCCCCGGCAAGCTTCCAGTCACATCAGCAAGGAGCAGAGGAGCTCGCCCCTTTGACCCTGATCTCATCGGTCACGTGTGGAAGGTGCTCTCTGAGGCCACGAGGGCCAGGCGCTTGCTCAGAAATGAACACCGCGATTCTGCACGATCTGGGTAACCGGTAGCGGCGTATTGGGCAAGCCAGGCCCAGCCTGCGGGTAATGCACTTGGCATCCACGCATTACGGCTTCCCTGTATTAGGGCTGCATCTACTGACCTCAGCTGAGTGCACTGTAACGTGCGCTGGATAAAAGCAGTGAGCGAGAGGTTCTGCCCTGAAGAGCTCACAGTGTAAAGACAGTGGAGAGAGAGTGGCCTTGAGAGACAGGGAGGAAGCACAGAGATGGCCAGACCCACCTGCGGGCACACAGTGAGTCTGGGCCAGAGCTGGGGTCTGAACCCAGAGCCCTGAATCCCCCCATTTCCCCTCCCAGACTGGTTTTCAAGCCTGCTGCAAAGTGTCCCTGCGTCGGTGAGCTATCCCACAGGTCGCAGGTTGGCTTTCTGAAGCACGGTGGAGTTTGGCCATGCAGAAAGCCAAGCCCCAGGCTTTGGGGCCTCCACATGCCTCTGAAAACGCAGAGGCCCTGCACATGGTCCTCGCAGGCCACTGCTCCACACTAGGAAAACGGCCCGGGATGAGCCTGGCAAAGACAAAACAGCCAGGCAGGAGCAGAAACCCGTCCGCCCTCCTGCACCTGTCCCAGAGGAAGAGCAGAGCGCAGGAAGCCTTCTGCAAGAGGCGGGCCAGAGAGGCTGCAAAATGCAAGACCCGTAAAACTGTGGGCCCCCACGTGCACCTGGAGGAGAACCTCAATTATCCTCTAATTAACACATCATGCAGCAGGGAAAACTCAGCTAATACCACACATAACCAATAAAAAACCTTTGCACACAATTGCGAATCTGGGCTCTAATGGGACCCATCACTGTGGAAGCTGGAGCGTAAGGCAGATTTAAAAGCAGGTCAGACTGGGCTGGTTCGGACCTAGATGGTCCTGTCTTGAGCTGGGGGATGGATAAGAGGGATGCTTGAGGGCCCTGCCAGCCCTGCTGGGCTATGTTTCTATGAAGCTGCGGCCAGCCAGCCTCAATCACATCCTATGGTGAGCAGTTTGCTGTCACCTGCTTGTCTACAGTTATGCTGAGACAGCACGTACAGAAACGACAGCAGCTGTGTCTCCATGCTCCCGGATTTCAGCCTACGTTTATGGAGGCTGGGACTCTTAATAACTAGCTTTCTTCTGTGGATGGCCTTTGTTCCTGGGAAAGGCCTCAAATGAGGTTTGTCCCATCCTATTATGCCCACAAGTTGCTTTAATGTTCTGCAGTTAATCTTCTGCTCCCTTCGGGAGCCCAGCAGTGCATTCAGGTGACTTCTCACCTCCCGGCTGCTACTTCCGGTGCCTCCACCATGGATGAAGCACAACAGCAGGGATCTGCATGGCTACCTGGCTACGCTGCTCAGAGACTCTGCCCCAGCAAAAAAGCACCAGCCTCCTCTCAAATCAGGGTGAGGATGCGTTTCAACAGGCAAAACCCCTGCAGACTTATAACAAACACCAGTCGGGGCCGGGCTTTACATGAAAGGACTAAGCAAGCTGTTCTTGGATACCGAGATGACCCCCTTTTCTTTCATGCTATCTTAATATGGGTCTTTTCTGTCCAGCATTTCCCAGTGTTTTCAGGCCACTTCTCTTATCTGGATGGTTTTCACGCTGTAAGTAAAGGATGAAGCCAGGATGAAGCCTTCTGCACAGGCATGATTTCCCCCCATAAGGGAGCGCAGTTCCTAGTGACATGTGCCCAACTCTGCACCCCAGCGGCTCGAGGTAACAGAAGAAGAGACGGCCAGGACCAGCGCATCGTGGCTAACATTTACCCAGCTCCATAAGCGCTCCTGAGGGATTTGGAGCAGGAGCACCGGCTCCGAGGCAAGGATTGCCACAGTGACCTTTACCCAGAGACCGACAACAAGCTGTAACCCCGCTTGAAATACTTCATCAAGAGCCTGTTTATTTTAAGATGTCTAAAGCCTCAAGCGGTGTTGTAGAGCTCAGCAGGGAGATGAATCAGGAATTGGAGGGATTCAAGAACACCCGGCGGAGATCAGCCTCGTAGCAAGGGCCCGGGTGCCTGCCGAGGCGCAGACGTGGAGCGCCGAGCATGCTCTCTGCCTCGTGGCACTGCCTGCAACAGCAGACACCGACCCTGCTATCGCACTTGCAGAAGGGCTGATCTTACACACGTCCAGGGGACATGTATCCCCTGTCAGAGCCCACGTGCTGGATGCGGGCTTGAGTCTGGGTAAATAGGCTGGGCTTGGCAAGCGGGGTCCCCTCAGCGCCCAGTTCTCCAACCCTCACCACAGCCTGGGCAGCCCAGGTGTGCACCAGGAAGAGAACCGGTGGCCTGGCTGGATGTGGAGGTGCTGCTCGATGTGAGACAGTTGCAGCATAGGACCCTACAGGGAGTCCTAGCAAATGTGGAAGGAGCTGCAGGAATGGTGACCACTGCCACTCACCCCATGACTATCATGTGCTCCCCGTCAGCTCGTCTCCCACTACAAACACAGAAAGAGTCTGTATGCTCTTTCCATCAGGGATTACTTTTGCTCCCTGTTCTTGCAGGCTGCCATTCCTAGATCCCACCACTGCCCAGTCAGACAGCGAACTCTGCGACTGACTACACAAGTGCCCAGGTTATGCCGCAGAGATGTTACCGTTGATGTGGGTCCCATCGACAGTAAAAAATGACTGAACATGCTCTCCCCGCACATTAGCAACTGAAGCCTGGTTAAACCACAATTACGAACTGGAGCTAAAGCGCCGGGCTGGGGATCAGCTTTCCTCCAGGCCCAGTGAATGCACTGACGCCAACCTGTCTCAGCAACACTGAGCAAAACACACTGCATCGAAGGCGGGGGCTTCTTCTTCAGCACCGAGCATGGGCGTATTGCCTGCTGGTGACTCCAGCGCAAGCCAGCACCACTTACAAGACCAAAGGCAGATTGCTGCCAAGACCCAGGCTGGGAGTCAGGCTGGATCTTTCTGGCTCACCCCCTCCCCATTGTTACAAAGATGTGGGTATCAAAGGCTGCCCTCTCCCACGTAATCTAGCCCCACCACTGCGACTGCATGAATCACTCTGAGGCATGAGCCAGAAGAGACTCCAGTTCCCTTTTCTGGCACCCATGTTGGCTGTGTAAAAAAAGGATGAAAACAAGTCTGCCGACCCAACACACGGAGAGCAGCAGGGCTGCCAAGGCCAGCACGGCCATCTTTGCCTTGTTAAAGCAGGTAAGAGAGTGCTTGTGGCTTAGGACTGCCGAGACTCAGAATCTGATTTTCAAAATTAATCTGCCTGTCGCCAAATGTGCCTGTGCACACAAGCAACGCAGCGCGGAGACTGAAAGACAACGACTTCCCTGGAAGTCTGAGTCAGGCTGGTTTCCAGCCCTTCTCTTCAGCCCCATGGAGGGATCTTAACCCTTTAGCTCTTCCAGACAGCAAGAGGACCGTCCCGTTTTCTGAGCTGAAATCCAAGACAAAGGCGCAGAAGTAACAACCTGCTAGATTTGGGGCTGACTTACGGACGTTAGCCATGGAGGTGCATCCGGATCCTGTAAGAAGCCCTGCAGTCCAGACCTGGCCCAAGCGGCCAAATGAATGTGACAGCCCTGCATTCAATGAATTGGAGCCTTTACACATAACTTGGTGTCCAGGGTCTGGAACAGACTCCCCCCAGAAGTGGTACAATCATCTACTCTGGTTATCTTCAAAAAAAGCCTGGATGCTCACCTTGCTGGGGTCATCTGACCCTAGTAGCCTTTCCTGCCCACATGCAGGGGGGGCTGGACCCGATGATCTTGTGAGGTCCCTTCCAGCCCCCAGCACCTATGAATAACCCCTTCATGTTCTTGATATGGATATTTCTGCTCCATCTTACTAGAGTTTTGTGCTTATTGTCTAAGGGCTTTATTCAGCAAACATTAATCTCCCTTCATGCCTTGGACAAGATCTTCCCTGACAAAGAGACCTACGGTAGGATTCTGGTCTGAACTCAATATTGCTCTTCCAGTGAGATACTGGGGAAGCTGCAGATCATTGTAGATGATTTTCCTCCCACGAGCTGCATGGGCTGCTCTGGGGAGGAGAGATCTTATCTGGATCCTTCCTGCGGCCAGACACCAATATTAAGATGAACAGACCAAAGGGCTCATGACCTTTTGGATCCACGATTCCCTGAACAACTGAAAAACAATCCTCCAACTTACCGTATCCCACAATCCTCTGCTAATTACAAGGAACAGCTGCACTTTGCTCCCTGGGTGACCTCTAGCCACTTTGCAGGTTATGAGGTTATGGACTGATTGTGTCTCCAATGCAGTATGGTGAGCACGGACTATAAAGAGCCACCATCACATGAGCTCATGCACCATACAATCAATTTTGAGGCTTTACAGGAAGGGAAGCGCTGTTCCAAATACTCGGGTCTATTGCCCAGGTGCTAACATGATAGACAGACTGGAGACCTGACTTCTACTCCTGGCTTTGTGGACCTGCGGTGCAAGATGTTCTGTGGCTCTTCCACTTCCACCCCTTTGCAGACTTAGAAAGTCAGCTCTTCCGGACAGACGCTGCTTCTCACTACGTATCTGTGCAGCAGTTAGCACAACGGGGGTCCCAACCTGGGTTGGTTCCCCCTGGTGTTACAAGGAAATAACAGTACCCCAAAGCATGGTGTGTGCTTCCTAGCTGTGCTAGGTTCAAACCAGCGCCGCTGGTTTATGGCTCTGGCCATTCACAGCACTGGAGATCAGATTTTCCAAACCCAAGCTACTTACTCTTCTGGTTTGTTCAAAGGTCCTCGATTCATGGAGGCCATGGTGTTTTCTGTCCACGGAAGCTGGTCGCCCATTCCTGGCTGCCCAAACTGGTGATCTGGAACTCCCAATTCCAGCTCGGATATTCCTGATTTGGAAACAGCAAAGGTGGGGGAGACAAGGTGTTACAGAGGAGGAGAGGTCTCGCAATCAGCATCTTGGGGGAAGTTGCACAAGTTTTTCCCCATTCACCATCCTTTGTGCCCGTGTGTGAAATACCTTCTGTGTCTAGGTAAGGGAAGAGAGAGGGAGAAAGTAAAAGGAAGGGGAAAAAAACCCCTGTTTAGACAAATGGTGGGACAACTGGGAGTCATCTGACAGTCCTTGGTTCACATTGGTGCGTCTCCATTCCCACAAGCATTCAACAGGTCAGTCTGAGCTGCTTGTGTGGGCAAGGATGACCACTACCAGAGGATTCAAAAATGGGGGGCTGCTTATCTTACTCAGATACCGTGGTGATGAGCACACAGCGTGCACCAAAGACAGAGATGATACAGGAGCCTCAAGCCCCTTGTCCTGCCCCATCTCCTGCTACCTCAGACCAGGAACCCAGGGTGGGTCAGTGATTTGCTCCACGTTGCCTTTCTATCAGTACATGAGCACGGCACGTGCACTGTATGTGTGCAGAGTACCCAAGCTTTCACCAAAGGCAGCTCGCTCCCCTCGCCCTCCACACCGCCCCACACACCTGCCCAAATCACAACAGCCCAGGTTACCTACTGCTGCCCAGATGCATCGACTCTGTTTCTTTGACAGACGTGGACAGGGTTTGCAGGATAGCTACAGTGTGTTGCCATTATGGAATAAGCGGTAAAGACCAGGATACCGGTACTCTCGGATTTCAAAATACAAGACACGCGTTTTCAGAAAACAGACACGCTCAGAGTGTGCAAGACACTCACCGAGGCCTCGAGAGCTCTCGTTCCTAGTGGCAGAAACATCAAGAGGCAGCTCTTTTCAGCCCAGTGACAGCTACCAGATGCAGACAAGATCTTTTGGATAAACACTGATAAGGTGCCACAGTCTCTCCCCCACTCTGTACACACAGTGACCCTGCAAAAAATGCCTCTTCTGCTTGGATCTAGGGAAGTTTTTACAGTGTTAGCCAGCTAACAGGTTCTTCCTTATTCCTACTGGAGATTTTGTTTGCAAAAAGGAACCCCCTGCACACGCCTCCCGATGCCGTTTGACTTCCGATATCATAGAAACTAATTTTAAAAGGGAAAGGGCTAATTGGAGCAAATTAAATTCAGCAGGTGTTTGAGCCCTAGCCCAGGCCACACTCTACCTGAAGACTTGGCGGCATCATCTGATTGGAAACGGGAGTTGATACTGAAGAGTGAACGGCCTCTTGGCTAACCTAACTTTCAAGACCAGTGCAGAAGAAAAGCCGCGATGGGCAGGACCACCCTGGCTCTGCTTCTGGGCACCTGTTTCTATCCCAAATGACTATCATTTCTAGGGGCTCAAGTACTCACTTTGTGAGGCAGTTACTAAAATAAAATGGAAAGCCTTTTTTCCCCCCGCGTGTTGCTCATCTGTGGCAATTCCTTTTTTCCAGTAAGACGAGATGTGGTATTAAAACCATTATCGATTACAGAGATTTGTGTCCTCGTTCAAAACTCCCCACTGAACCTAATCCCGTGCGAGTGCTTTGGCTCATCTTTGGTGGCTGGGGCATGTAAGAGGGTTGTGAGCCTCCTGCTTGTCAATGGACCCGATCCTTTGCTCGAGCACCACCTGGCCATGCTTGTACCTCCGCACGCTCCTGGCTCAGTCACCCCATTTGGGGCCGGTGCCACGCAGAGCTGTTATAAATGGCAACTGGATTCCCGTGAAACTAGCCCTACCACCCGAGCACGCTGCTTGGATCCATCTTGCTGACCTCCTTCAAACACGTCCTCCCAGACCTCCCTTTGGAGGAAAAGGAGGGGGGTCCCCGTGCCTTCCTCCCTCTCGCGGGTCGTGCCGGGCCGGCTATCCCAATCACGGCCACACGTTGGAGAGGTGACTCCACCGCGGGTTCATTTACTTCTTGCAATTACTGTGCAGAAAGACGAGAGCCTTAAGGTTGCCTGGCAACAGAAGAAGAAAGGAAGTGCTGGCGCAGCAGCGGGGCCCGTTCCAGCTGGGCAAGAGCAAACCCCATGCACAATTGCTTTGCAGCCCAATTCAGATTCCCCGCAGCTCCTCTGACACCGAGCCCGCTCTTCGCCTGTGCTGAAGCGTGGCGGCTTCTCCGAGCCAGGGTGCGGTCCCCGGCTCTTCCCCGTACACGCCCATCAGCGAGACGATGGCTTAGAAATCCAGGTGCCTTCTTCCTCCTCGAGATCAACCAAATCCTCCTGTGGTATCGGGTCAACCCGACCCGAGCCATCCCGAAAGCTATGGTTTTACAAGGGCGATCGCGCTAGTGCTTTGCGCTGAGGTCCTTGCGGTCACGTCCGTCGGCGAGGAGACCTTTCGCTGCTCGCGGCCATCAGAAATCTGCAGCACGGCACGACGTCTGCCCCCCAGCTACGCCACTGCACTTTGGCCCTGGCCTCCTGGCCTCGGGCTGCAACCACCTCCCCTCCAGCTGCCTTTGAGGACTGGAAGTGCCAACCTCATTTCACTCACCAGCCAAGGCGAGTCCCTACACAGCGCTCCAGACAAGGAAAGCTGCTGCAAAACACTACCTGACAAGCCGGTCCCTGGATTTTGTGTGAAGCTGGTCTTAGGCACCTACTGACTTCAAAAGCGGACAAGGACCCTCGGAGAGACAGGCTCAGAGGTGCCTCAGAGGACAAGGAGTAACACTCCTCCTTTAACTGCAGCAAGGCAAATTTAGGCCGGAGATTAGGAAGAACTTCCTTGCTCTGCAGGCGTTTCAGCACCGTAACAGATGCTCGAGAGGCTGTGGAGTCTCCATCCTTGGACGTTTTCAAGAGCTGGAAAAACGCTTGGCTGGGATGGTTTAGATAGGGCCCGTCCTGCCTTGGGGCTGGACCAGACGGACTCCTGAGGACCCTTCCAGCCCTACTTTTCTACATTTCCAAATCTTTACTATCTTCTGGCCAGGCAGTGGAAAGCAGCATGGTCAGATAAACCGTGGGTGGAATTTAAGGTTCTGTACCGGACTCCCTGGGGATCGTACATTTAGTAAGGAACATTTCCGAGTCTCAGTCCAAATCCACAGATCTCACTTGCCTTTGGTGCTGGAGACAGGACACGGGACCATATGGCCTGATCCAGTCTGGCAACTCCTGCTTTCTCAGGCTGAGATGAGCAACCCTGGGCTGGAGACTGCCTGTGATCTCCTTCCCTGCTGTTGGCCTGCCATTACAGCACTTCCCTTCCTTTTTGGAGGACAAAACAAACGGGCCCTGCCCAGCCAGAGCACAGCCCGGCAAGTGGGAATACTGAGATCTCGACCACTGTGTCACTGGCCCTGCCTTGCACCCTGCACATTATAGTCTAATTGACAACCTGTGTTGAGAGCCTTGCCCCTGCAGCTTTTCACAAGCTTCTCGGCAGAGCATAGCCAAAGCCAGCTGCTGACGCCAAATTTCAGGTAGCCCCACCAGCTCTCAAAAGCAGCTTATTCATGCCAAGTTGTATGCAAAGATGGTCTAGCCCAGCGATTCTCAACCGGGGATGCTATGAGATCCTTTGAAGGGTGCTACAGAGTGGGAGGAGGGACGTACCGGCTTGTCCCTGCCCGGTCACTCCTCCTTCCTAACCAACCTGTCCAGTCCCTGTGCTGGGTGGGAAGCACCGTAATGAATACATTCACTTTTCCGGTGGGACGTTCCTCAATTCACAAGACTTATGGAGGGGGCCTGGGGTCTAAAAAAGTAAACTGCTGGTCTGGACTAATGCCCAGAGGAACCTTCCCCCTTGCATTTGCTGTGCTGCAGTCCTGGCTGTACCTTGGACCAGATCTTTCTAGGCACTAGTGAAGGCAAAGAACATCATTTTTATCTGAAATAATGCAGATTAAAACAGAAAAGGCAGAGCCTGAAAGCCAACTGCCTCTGAAGAACAGTCAGTGTATGGGGGGCACGAGAGCTGTCGGGTTATTTCAGATTAAGGAAGCGAATTGAATTCCTGTATTCCAACCCCTGTAAGCTGTGATGCTCCACCGAGAAAGCAGAGCGATGAGAAGGGGCAGATACACAGGGGTGCACGCTTGTTCCCAGATACTGCACTGCAGGCAAGAAAGGCCTCATTCTTGCATCTGCCCCTCTGTCTCTAGACAGCAGGGCAGGACCATGTTGCCGTGTGCAGCTTGTCCCATGCCACCCTTCAAACAGCTCATTTATTCACACGCTGCACGGCCACAAATAAGACTCGCACTTTCTTTAGGGGAGAGCAGACTGAAGAAAAGAAAGATCTTTCCCGTTAACCAAACTGCTCCAGATCAGTCTCCTTGTTTAAGGCCCCGACCCTAATTTTTGAACGCTAGTTTTTGGGCAAAAGGTGAGTGTTGGTACGTGAATAAATAAGGTCATTTTTTAAAATACATGCCCTGCCTGCCAGCATGAAACCCAAACACAAGGTCTAGGCCCCACCTTACTCCCACTCATGTCATCTATGGATGCTCGGTGCTGTGGGGTTTGGACCGATCTGGGTGCTCTCTCTGCTATGCTTTCATACCGGTAGACCCCTCCCAGAAATGGCTGTTGCGAGCTGCCAGGAAAGAGCAGGCCCAGATCCGTGGCTTCCTGTGGGAGTACGTACCTGTGTCGGGCTGGAAGGGGGTTGGTCCAGTTACTGTCCCCCTGCCCTGCTCCGACGGGAACCCGAAATGAGGACTGGTGCCGTTCGTTGCAGGAAAAGGAGCTGGCCTGAGCTGAGGTGGCTCCACGGGGTCGCAGAACTCAAATGGAGACCGACCAGCCTGCATGCCCTGCCCGCTGTTAATAGCTAGAGAGCCATTAAATAATAAATAAGTACAACTCAGACAGCTACCAAGGGCTCATCGCAACATTGCCAGTGCTCGACAGATTCATTGCCCTGCCAGGAAAGGAGCTGACATCAATAACTTTGGAGGGTGAGAGGGGGATTAACAGGGGAACGGCGTGCTTATGGCACTCGGGAGCAGTGACTGCCGGCCGCGACTCCGTCACTCGGAGGTCACCCAGGCAATCACGCCTCAGAGCGCAAGCAATAACCGGCTGCGCCCAGGGCAGAAAAGCCACCCATCGGCACTGGACAGTGACCTGGCTCTGCCTCGCTCCTCGTGAAAACGCAGCTCGTGCAGGCTGCCATCACTAGAGGAGTGGAGAGGAAGAGGCCAGTGCCCCAGGATAAACGGCCTGTGCGCACACTCTTACTCCACGGCAAACGAGAGGTAATTCAACACGCCTTCCTCAGGAGGTGACCGTGAAGCACGAGCATGTGCACGGGCAGTTATGCTGGGACAACTATAACGTTACGTAGCCACGACCTGCTTGAAGCCCGGGCGAACAGTAAATGCAGGGTATGCAGAAGGCAGCTGGAGCTTTGTGCCTACCTGCTAGCGAGCAAGAACCACGCATGTTCTGGGAATCGTCCCACATGCTTCACTCCCCAAACATCCCATCGCTACAGCTGGCCATTAAAGCGGAGGTGCAGAGATTCGCACAGGGCCGGGAGACTCCAGTGCCGATGGCCTGCAGCACGGGGATGGCTTTCACCTACCGTCCGCCAGAGGTCTCTGCCCCTTCTCAGCGGGGGTTTAACGGAGCAGGACTGCAAAGAAGCCCCACGTGCCTTTATTTTTATGGTGCCTGCCAGCCTGGAACGAGCATCCAGCCTCCTGATACTGAGCATCAAGACGGGGAGAGTGTTAAGCCGTTTGGAAAGAAACCAGGACGAAGAAATTGTGTTGGTCAAGTGCAGAATCCGGATGTGAGACATATCCCACTTGATGGCGAAGAGCCACGTGCCACTGCAGGTACTTCCAGCCCCTCCTTGAGTGTCTCCCCCTTGTTCAGGGGGGCGTGCTTCTTCAGGGCAACTGAAGAGGCCTTTATTGAACCCTCTGGACCGCCAAATCTTTGCATTTCCTTTGTCAAGCCCTTAGGTTGAATGTCACCTCTGCACATGGGGCCAACGCGAAGACCAGGCAGCTGCATGTTACTCTCTGCCAGTCTAACCACCTGGCATCTCTCTCCTGCCATCCAGTTTAACCCAACTGCACCAACTTGAACAAACTGGCTTCTTCCCAGGCATTCGGCTCTGAGCTAGCTATTCTTGCTGGCTAATGTTCCTTCTCAGAGAGTCACGGCTGGAGTTTCAGGAGCGTAACCGGGCTTGCTCCCACTGCAGATTGTGCTATAAACCTACTCCCTGCCCCTGCCAATCTCAGTTTAACTCCCCTCTGGTATAAGGTTTCCTTGCGCCCCACAGACAGTAAGTCCCATTACAATCGCACTCATCGTGTCACTGCATTATAGATGTCCCTAATACGCAGGCCCTCAAAGGTGCTGTCCATTTCGGCCTTCGAATGGGAGAGCAAATAATAGGTTTGAGTGATAAGCTGCCGTCTGATCTTTAGCTGTGAATTCAGCAGGGAGGGGATGGGACAATGGGTCAGTGGTTACAATTACAGAGCTGACAGCTCCTTTTCACACACCCAGCTATCCTCTATTGTGGAGCTGTGCAGCACGGGGCTCCGACAGGCTCGCTGTCATCCACGGCTCTCGCCAGGTTCAATGCCTGGGGTGCTGTCTCCCACCTTGCCTGGAGCTCTGGATGCAGGTCCTTGCCTCTCCCCGAGGCATCAAGCCTTGTCCCTCCCTAACGGCCAGCCCCAGCGTCGGAGCCAACCTGCTGCTCACGGCCCACAGTGCTCTCCTTAGCAGGGCACGAGCCGCTGGGTGTGCGCAGCTACTCCAGGAGGGCACCAGCGTCGTCTCAAAAGCCACGTCCACTCCTCGGTCACGAAGGCAGGTTTTCCTCCTCCTCACAGCGCTGAGCCGCTCTTCCTTGCACTGTAGGGTTTTACTCTGCTGAAGACACTGGATTTATGGCCAGAACGTAACCCAGGCTCTTGGTTTACCCTGGCCAGGCAATGCCATTTGGTGGGTCTCTCTCCCTGGCTTCTGCCTGAGACTGCAGAGCCAGCCAGCAGCTTCATTATCTCTATTTGCTGAATAAGTAATGCGTGGATTATCCCTCCCTAGGTAGAATGTTAAACAGCAGCTAATTGGTTTATATCTGGCATTATTCTGCCAACCATTAGATTTTCCTTTCAGAAAATTCCCCTCCCGCAGCCTTTGGACTCCTTCAGTCGGCCCTGCTCGAGAGCAAAATCTGCACCTCAGCTTTAAGGACTCAGCGCAATTGCCAGTGACAACGTGACTTATCCCCTCCCGCCCCCATCTTTTTGGCTCACAGTGATGCAGAAACGCAATAAAAACCAACTGTGGTTTGTCCAGCTTGAAACAGAGCAGGGGGACAGGGAGGGCCTCGTAAGGCCGAAATCTGGCGCTCCTCTTTGCACTGGGGCTGGCAGGGAATGGAGGGGTCGGGCGAGGACAGTTTCAACCGAAATGACAGCAACACAGCAGACTTGTGCCAGCATCGTCCCGTCTCTCGGGGTGCCAGGGGCGTGATCCCCAACCGACAGGGCCGTGCTGGCCGAGGTCCCTGGTGCCGACATGGTTATACAAGCAAACTCGTACCTGGACACCGCAGGGGGAGGAGGGGACATGTTACCGCACTGGTTACCGCACTGAACCCTGCCATTGGCACGGCGGATTTCGGCTGCCCTTGCAGCGCAGACGTGGCCCGAGACCCACCTGGCAGAGCAACCCCTCGGGCTCCTGCGGGGAAGCCGTGCTGCCCTCACTAAAGCTTCACCAGTTTATCCTGCTTTTGCCCACAAGCTCTTCTGGACACAAGGGCCGAGGCTGCTTCGTGCTGCCTCACCTCTCCTGACCAGGCTACGTATCCTGGTGTCTCCCTGGGGATGAACCAGGAGGCGCTGTGAGCGAGGGTGACTGTCCAAGCCCATGTGCAGTGACCCCCTCGTTCCTGAGCCTGTCTGCTTGCGCAGTCCCCAGCTCTGAACCTGTGCAGGGACACCCCCGTCCTCTTACTCACTCACGTCACAGTGGGTCGAAATGCAGGCAGGGCCAGGAGGGGTCTCAGTCACAGATCTCTACAAGGGAGAGCCTTGTAGAGATCTGCAAAAGGCCTCCCCAGTGCTGGGGGCGGGGGCGCGAGAGCTCAGGGATCCGCCCCCCCATTCACGTACGATTCAGACCCGTGGGGGTCCTTGCCGTGCTGCTGGCCTGGAGCGGAGCTGCCATCATCTCGGGTTTGATTGCCACGCCACTTTCGGTTCTGTCTGGCCCGCACAGGCCCGGCATTTGCGCGGCCTTCTCCAGCGATGGCAGCAGCTGGTCGAGCTGGTCGAGGTCGGCGGCAAACTGCGGGAGGAAACAAGAGCAGGGGTGAGTCGCAGACCCCCTGGGCACCAGCGAGGGAAACGAGAGCTTTCCGTTGTCTTAACTACACGAGCACTTCCAAACCCGGCTTCTCCCCAGCCCTATAATTAACTTGCTTGCTAAAACTGCGTGGGGCTCGCGGCATCCCCTGCGCCTCCAGCATGTTGCAGTGCAGTTTTCTATCCCCTCCCTCAGTACTGATGGAAAGGCCTCTGCTGGGTTTGTATCACTGAGAACATAGGAGCACCAGCCTGGCAGCAGGGACTGATTTCCCTCCCTGCTGCCTCCAGGCTCGGGGCAGTGTCTGCCCACTGGTGTTTAGTGGCGTTCCCTGTGTGAAACTGGAGTGAAAGGGGAGACTGCAACCCCATAGGCTAGCGCAAACCCAAAGCATTGAAGGACAGACATCTTCACCACGAAATGCTGCCGTTTTGCAGACACGGGGGACCCACAGCCACCTCGCAGGGGACAAGCACCTGCACAGTAGAGGAGGGTCGTTTTATGGTCACGAGAGATGGGTTCAGGTCCAAACCGGCGCAAGCCTCCTGCGTGACACCGTCTCATCTAACCTCCCTACCCCTCAGGTCCCCGCTGTAAAACAGGGGTGATGATACCACCCTGCCCCCGCTCTTAATTTCTCTTGCCTGTTCAGACTGTAAGCCCTTTGGAGCTGGGATGGTCCCGTGCTGTTGTGTCCATACAGGGCTCAGCACAACGAGGCCCTGTTCTCAGCTGAGGTTTCACGACACCACTATGATAGTCACAAATGTTAATAATGGCTTGAAAGGGCTGTAGCAAACCTACAGCTATTAAACAGGCTCCGGTTTGCTCTGTTAATATACTTGTGCTTAAGCTGAGTTAAAAAATGGCCTCTCCTGAGAAGCCGCTTTATGGAACAACTCTCCAAAACTCTACGTGAGCCTTTGCCTAGGGCCATACTTGATGAGCTAGTAAAATATAATTTAGCCTTTACAATCTTCATCATGGCAAAGAGTGGAAGAGGAGATGTCTGGCCTGGGGAGTCCAATAAATGGGGAAGTTACTGGGGAAGCGATTCACACCAGTAGAGATAATGACAATCCTGTGAAGCAGCAGGTTGGGACAAAAGGGGACAAGATAAATGGGGCTGTGGCTAAAAATAACCGCTCAAGGGAAGCCAAATTTTAAAGTCTCGCAGTCAAAGGACACATCTGAACGTGGCTCTCAAACCGGCATAACAAACCGCGTGTGTTAAGCAACGTACACGTTGACCGAGGCAGGATTACCGAGCTCAAATCCGTTTGCATTTGACCAAGGGATGCAGGGAAGGAAGAACATGGTGATGGGGAGCCAGGTCACTAGCTGGGCTGTGAGGTGGGAGCTGACACTCCCCGTGTCTACGATGAATATAACTAGATTTACCGGCGGCCTGGGGTATGCAGGCAGCAGAGACCAGGCATCCGCGTGGCCGTGGAGAAATCAGCTGCGCGACTGAAGGGCAGGCCCGGGGGTGGGAAGCTTCCCTTGGCGTCTCACCATGGGGCAGCTCGGGGCTGGCCTCAGCCTTGCCCTGCTTCGCAGCAAGGGATTCACACTTCCTAGGGGCCTGCAGGCTATCCGTGGCCAAGGCAAACTCTGACAAGGGCCTTGCAAGGGGCCGGCTGATCGCTTAGAAGAAAAGACTCAGCAATTAGCAAAGGGGACAAGATAAATTAACCTCTTAGGAAACCAACGCCAGGGAAGGCCTCCAGCAAGAAGCAGGAATGCAACGGATGGCCGGTGGGGAGTATCTGGGAAAGGAGAGGCAGGAACAGCTCCCTTCCTCTTTCATTATGGAGGTAAGGAGAGGGTACCGAGGTCGAGTCTCCACAACCCCCGTGACAAGCGCCTTCTGCATCCTGCATGAGCTGTAGTAGTTATCTGGAAATACAGAATGGCCTCTGAAGGGATGAGCAGGTCTCTCTGCTGGGGACAGCCACATCACATCAGCGGACCGAAGGCCGAGGCTGTCTAGCAAGCGGCCTGAAAGCAGAGCAGAAGTCTGCCGCCAACAGCCCGGAGCCCTGCTAGCCCCATGGCCAGCCCCCGGCTGTGGCAGGGGAAGGTTGATGCTTTTGCTTCCTGGGGGAAGTTTTGTGCTCCTCACCCTCCCCGGGAGGGGAAACCCTTGGCGCTCTCCAAGGACACAAAGCGCGGCCGTATCGTGCTCGCCGGGTGTAGACGGGTCCTGGAAGCGGAGCGACTGGCAGTGATAAAGTGCCGCCGCACCTCATCAACATGAGTTCGAGGTTATCGCTCTCCGAGGATCCAACCTAGAGACTTCTCTCCATATTTATTCAAGTACAGCACAGAAAATGGCAAAAGACAGCGCTGTCTGTTTAGATTATTCTCCCCTCTCTTTTACTGACAAAATGTCACCCATTTATCAAGTCGCCCAACAAAGGGACAAGCCCAGAAAGGTGCTTTCAGGTGGGAATGCACTGCATAAAACAATTAGGACATGACGATCTCACGAGGAGAAGGGACTCTACTGAGCCAACTCAGGCAAAAAGATGGGCAGATCGCTGGTCCCAGCACCTCCGTTGTTTCACGGACATGGCTCTACAGCCATGGTGGGGGTATACGCCCCATCACCTGGGTCTCCTGCAAGACTCTGCCACGCAGCTTCTGAACAGCCGCTCTCCTCCGAGATGCGCAGTCTCCATCTGAGCAGAGATCACATTTCCTGCTCGGCCTGGACTGATCATTTGCTCTCTAGGTCACGGCAGCATCTCAATAGGCAGGCAGGCAGACAACTAGGCAGGCATTGCTAATATACTCTACCTCTGCGGTAGGGCAAGCGCTTGCTTTCCTCGCAGCACGGAGTTCACACAATGCTCCGAAAATGAAAGGTGTAACTACGTAGACTGAGTCCTATGTAGAGTTTATATTATGGTTTGTACGGGATAGTTTGGATAAGGATGATCCTGCCTCGGGCAGGGGGTTGGACTAGATGATTTCTGGAGGTCCCTTCCAGCCCCACTGCTCTAGGATTGTATGATTGAGCTAGGTGGTAATTATCAATGCCATGATTTACAGCAAAATATCTGCCCATTGGCTTTCCACCACCTTTTCTCTCCATCAGATTCTAAGCCCCGAGTCCGCAGGAAAGGATCGCCCTTACAAACACGCCGGTCCCTGCTTAGACGGAGGATAAAATGCAAGGCGCGCGCTTCAGTGGACACTCTGCAAAAGGACTACGCAATTCCACAGAGAAATGCAGCTCGTTGTCACAGCAATTTTCCTTCGGGTGCGATGCACCTTGCAAAAAAAGGGAAGACAGGTCACGTACGGCACACAACTATACAGCAGTGCTCTATACAAGGCCGAAGACCTGTCTATAAGACACGCTCGCCCCCCGTCATAAGATATGGGGCAAGATACAGGAGTCACTGGGTGGCACTCTGTGACCTGGGTTTACAGGATCACAGCGGTACGCTCTGGCTGTAATGATGTGTGGAGCAGTGCAGCTGAGAGACTCCTGCCTTTTGATTAGCAAAGAAAAATACTCAGGTTTAAGAGAGAAAACCTTTCTAACAATAAATTTGCAGGCAAATTCTGTCCCGGGATACTGCAGGCGTTCGCAGGTAACATCCCGATAAGCTGAAGTGACGACAGCTAACTTCACCACTCACACAAGCAGGGTACCGCTCAGGTAACTCATTAAGAGGCCACGCAGACTGTCTTGTTACCTAGAAGAGGGGTAACCCTGAAGGAGAAGCCTTTACACAGAGTCACATAAAGCCCATTATAAAAAATAATGAATACAGCTGCCTTGTCAAGGGGTCTGCCTGGGAGCTGGGCTGGAGTCACAGGACTGACGCAAGAGGCAGCAGGAGAATGGGGCTTCGAAACGAAGCCGACTGCCTGGAGGTCTCAGCCTCAGCCTTGGCTCACTCTTGTCGAGTGCTTTCGTGGGTTGAAAAGCGCTGTCAGGCTGACCTGGCTCCCACACTCTTACCGGGGCTGGAAAGTCCACGAAAGACTCAATGCTTTGGGTCGGTCTCGTCTAGGTCCTCCCGACCCTAGAGGCAGGTGCGTGGCCGAAGGTCACTCGGAGCCGCGTTTTGGTGCCACGCACACAGCTGCCAGGAGCGAACCGTTAGCACTGTGCAGTGACAGCCTCCCTCCGTCCCTATGGTGTCTAAACAACAACACAATTACGGCCACCCAAATGCCAGCCCGCCTAATCCCATCAGCGGGGAACAACAGGCTAACCGCCCAGCAAAGCCCCTGTCCAGCGTGGCCGGGTGTATCAGTGACGGCCTGCTAAGCCAGGAGGGTTAGTCTTTCCAAAGAGAGGGTTAGCGGGGAAGGCCTAGCTGTCAAGCCGACAAAGTGAAAAGGATGAAGCCCACAAGCCCTGGGCTTCGATGCCCTGCCCTTGCTGTTGTACTGCAGTGCCCTGCCCGGTGATGCGCAGCGCCTATGCCCGTGCTTCTCTGCATGCGGCGACGTGGACGGGGCTCCCAGACGAAGCCAGCACACAACTGCTTCCCTTCTCCTGAGCTCTTCCTCACGCCTCACGTGCTTTGATACACGTAGGGAACTGCTGTTCTGCGGGGCAGGGGGGTGACTGAGCCGTGCAGGGCCTAGCACTGCCGGTCTGTCACCTAGGAAGGCTAACGCCAGCCACAAAAGCAATGCTTCTGCTCCTGGCAATGTAGCAGCCCTCGCAGGAGCCTGGAAGCCCTGCTCAGATGCATCACCGGGACAGGCTGCACCTTTGAAGATACCGTATTCCTGCACTTCATTACTCCGCTCACCATCTGCTAACATGGGAGGGGAGAGTGCAACTTTGCGCCCACTTCTAAGGGTACGAAATCATCAGGGCAAATCACTTGATGAGTTCCTAATTCATAAACTCTTGACAAGTCCATGGCGTCGTTGCAGTAGCAAGGACCCCTATTCCCAGCTGTTATATTAAGTTGGTTGTTATCTTTGCTGACCTAAATTTCCCCTGAAGTTTCAACTTGATGCAGTGTTCTTCGTTCCCTGCCCTGAGCTGCTTGGTCAAGCAAGTTGCCAAATCCCACCCCAGAAGTGGCTGCACTTTGGCATCAGAAGTGATTTCTATGCTGTTTGTGTTTCTATGCATTTGCGCTGGCCTTGTCTGGGCCCTCCTGACCCCAGAGGCACACGCATGGCAGAAGCCAGCGTGTAAGAGCTTGTTGGTGCTTGGTGAAGGTGGATGGATACAACCGTTGTGTGCGAGAAAAGAGGTAGACGTTTCCTCCGCAAATGTTAAGGACTTTCCTTCTTGCAGAGCCAGGGATCTGTCCCAACGCTCCTGAGTTACAGCCTCCACCATCCAACCATGCCCCTAAGGTCAGTGCTGGGGCCAGAAGTCTTCACAGGGAAGTGGGCTCAAAAACAACACTGAACCCCGCTAAAAACGCCAGCTTGGCAAGCTGCACGATGCGCATTCGTCCCATGTGTCTGGTGGCCTGAAGCACAGAAGAGATTGCTTTAACTTACCACTGATGAGATTAATTTAATTAATAGAAGCCTGTGGTGTCATTTAAATGATACAGCCCTCTCTCCTCCAGAACTGGGCCTAAGAGGCCATTACTTCTCTGGCAGAACAGGCGCCATCAAGCCTGCAGGCTCTACTTTGCATCGCATCCACCCGGGAAGCTAAAAGCGCATCTTCACATCTGGGGGACTCGCCTCTCTGTCGCAAATACAAAAACTAATGCGCTGCAGATTTCCCAGCAGGCCGGGGAACGCTGGAGTGTGGTGCTCCCCGAACGTGTCCCCTGCCGGGGCTGCGCTCTGCATCCCAATGACGTCCCAGCCTTGCTGCTACGGTTCAACGTCCAACAGAGTTTATTACAAGCCCTCTTTGCATGCTTTACTATGCAAGCTCCCTCTGGCCTGAAACCAAAGCAGGAAAAACCTTATGATCCTAAGCTAAGGGAGAAGCCTACCCCCGACACATGAGGCAGTCTTTATTTAGTGGTCTCCGCGTGCCCCAGTAACTCAAAATGGCCAGGCTACCCTGGAAGAGGCTTTCTCCTCTATGCCGCAGTTATAAGCAACCTCGGTGCTTCCCATCACCACCATCCAGGCAGAGTCCTGTGCTAAGCACATTGGCATCAGCAAGCGCTGGGTCTGACCCCGGGCGGGTGGTTCACTGCAGCTCCGTGCTGCGAAATTATCATGCAATGCCACGCAGTGGAACGGGTGCGGGATGGCCCAGAGAAATGTAGGCACTGCGGTACAAGAAAGCAGGATCAGATCGCTGGCTCTTTGAGCTCAGGCTGTTCCAGTTTCCTTCCCAATCTCGTGCTCTTTGAATTTTTCATACAGACTGCACAGGAACCTTTGCTTTCACTGCTTGAAACATGAGTCTCCCGGCCAGGCAGGCTGAGATCCCAGAAGACAAAGGAAAGCAAGTGCTGTTAAGTCGATCTCACGATCACTATAGCTCATGGGATCTGGATGGGTGGGCCTGGCAATGCCACACTTCATGGGGTGGCCAGTGCCCGTGCCAGTTACAGAAGGTGCCAAAACCTGTTTCTGGGGCACTCAGGGGACAAATCTGCAGCCAAAGAAAGCTGGCTTTTATCTGGCTCAGTTTTGAAGCAGGACATTTCACCTGTTCCATTACTATTTTAAGCACTTACAGTTTTATTCCTGTTACCCATGGTTGAACCCTGCTGCGGTTCCTGCGCTGGTATCAAGCAGCAAGGAGCTCTGCAAGCTTGGTAAGTGGCTCAGTGTTTCAGCCATGAAGCTCCCTAAAGGATGCATGCAAAATAAGAGTAAAGGCTCTGAGGCCGATGCACTGTCCTTAGCTGGCCCCTCGGTCAAAAGCCTCTCTCCCGGTTCACTGCCAGGATCTCCGGCTAACCACAAATGCAACAAATCAAATTGGTGGCTGGACACAAAATCCAGAAAACCCCCAAAGCAATGTGGACAAGAAGAGGAATTCAGATATTGAACTCTCCCCTTGGATGCTGCACAGTTACGCGGTTGCTTCCTTGTAGGAGTAAGTGTTTGTGGACTTAGACAAAAAGCTCTCTCCAGCTCTTTGTTGTTAACTCTTTGGAAAGAGTCACCATGATGCTCCACAGCTGTCTTGAAGAGAAGAGAAGAGAAGAGAAGAGAAGAGAAGAGATCCACTGGGCTAGGACTGTGAGGTTGACTGCAAAGATGACGGAAAGTCCTAGGGATGCATTCAGATGACAAGGCCTGGACCCCAAGACAGTCTCCTCTCTGCTCTGTCCGGTGCTAAGTGCATGGTTAGTCCTCGGCAAACACATAAGCTTCGAGGATCCTTTGTCATCTGCGTTATCCAGAGCAGAGGCCAACAGGGTCCCATGGTACCCAGCGCTCTCCCTACAAGCAGGTTATCCCTCTCTGCTGTGTGTGCGCGTGCTATAGACCTTCCTCCCCGGTCTATGTAGTTGGCCATCCCAGAATGCCTTGCTCACATGATGCCTTGTGGGCACTCTATGCCTTTCCCAGAATCATAGAAAAGACGGGCTGGAAGGCATCTCCAGAGGTCACGTGGCAGAATCAGCCCTGTCCAAACCAGCCCAGACAAGCCCTTTGAGCAGGACTCCGGTACGATGTCTGTCAGTCTCCCAGCCCCCACCTTAATTTGGGCTTTCCCCCCTTTGGGGGCCATTTCCATGGCTGGCAGAACTCAAATGGGGAGAGAACCAGCTAATGCATGCATGCAACGGGGCCATCCCGGCAGGAGAGGAGTGTTTTATGGGGAGATATAAAAGAGTTCGGTTCCCACTTGCCTACAGGAGAACGGACTGCGGCTCCCAAATGAATGGAGCCCTTAGCCTTATTAAGAGGCTTATTGTGTATTTGTCATTTGAGGCTTTCAGAGCACTCTGTTATTCATATAATATCTCCCCAACTCAGCTGCCCTATTTGACACAGTCAGTAAGCAGGCTATCAGCCTTGCTCTGAATGTCAGACTCTCTGTTCTATTTGCTTAAAAAGGATTAAGCAGCCTTATCCGTGTTACCATCTCCCCTGGTTTTCAGAAATAAGAAATCTCTTCTATTCACAGCCGCACGTAATGAATATTTATACGCCCAAATCTCTATCGTCGGGATCTGTCACCGGATTATTCAATTTAATCAGAGTTTTCGGATAACTAAAGGCCCCTTGTAATTGCCAATCTCAGCCAACAAGTAGGCAACAGATTGAAAATTCCCCTGGACGCGACCCCTGACTATGCCTGGAGTTGGGTTAATGGCTTTTCAGGTTTATAAAACACCTTCCCGCCTCTTGGTCCCAGCACCAGCGTTCAAAGTATCAGCGCACCTTGTTCTACATTTTAATGGCCTTCCATTGGGCTCTTCCCTGCCGCGGCAGGTCCTCACTGGGGGTGCAGGGCCAACAAGAAGTGCCTGACTGACTATCTAAATGCACACGTTACCATTATCATCTACCAACTGGGGTAAAACAATAGTCAGATTCCCTGGTTTTTTGCAACTTCCTCTCTGAATCAGCATTGGCGCTCGTGAAGAACAAAAGCAAATCCAAGCCCTGGACTGTGGTACTGAAGCAGACTGACTACGCTGCATGTGTGCACACGTGTGCACGCCTGCACGTCAAAAGTAGTGCGCTGTTACTAGATAACAGAGCTACTCTTGCAACTTAACTCAGAGCAGGAGCATCTGCATTCTTTCCTGGTGTCGTCCTGTGGGCTGGAGGAGAGGTGGGGGGTTGGTCTGCAAGCCCAGTCTGGTCTGCGGACCTGATCAAGTACACAAAGCTTTTCCAGCCTGCGGCCCCAGTCCCGTGAGCTGGATCAGGCCTTGGCCCCGGCCCTGCGTGCTAGCCCCAGCCCCAAAGGCCTTGCCCCCCAGGTGCAGGGCTACATCCATCTGGCCCACAGGGTGGTGGGGGAGAGGTGACGGTGCTAAGTGCCACCACTTCCCTGCTGCCAGATTTCCGTACCTGTGAGGAGCCCTGCGGACGACGTAGCTCCACGGACTGGAGTTTGAGCACCACTGATCTTGGACATCAGACCTGCTGCATGGGGTCAGCCCACAGGTCTCTCCAGCCCAGCTCCCGTTTCTCACAGGGGCACAGAGCGGATACAAAAGGGGAAGAGTGTTTCTGCAGGGCCTGTGCAGACTGATCGTCCCATGGTCCCTCTCTCCCTGCAGCTCCCAGCATGCAAAGACCTGGGAAATCCTGATTTGGAGCTTGCGGCCCTAGCAGTCGTATTTAATAGAGGATGCTGAACCAATCCTGCCTGGATTCACCCAATCCCCTTTGAAACCTGGTTCAATGATCAGCCCCAGTCTGAGTTACCGAAGCAGCATCCTGACCACCAAGAAATTCCTAACTGGCCACAGGGGTTTTTTGGGGGGAAGGGGTTGTGGCTAAAGCAGAACTCACCGAGCATCTCCTGGCTTCCACCAAGGCGTAACAGCTGCTCCAGCCCTGTTGAGGGAGCGAGCCAGGAGACTGGGGCAGCCGTCTAGAAGGCACGACCAGCCCACAGCCAGGACCCTGCTGACAGTATAAACAGGGGGTATAAACTGAGGGGTATAGGGCGAGCATTTTACCAGCATGGAGTCTCACGTGCAGACTCACCTGGCCTTGATTTTCCAGCTTCACTTCCTCCACAGCTGTAGGTTTGGTCAGCGGAGCTGGCGTCGTATTGCACAGGTCCATCTGCTCCGTCTTCTCCACTTTCACCTTCACATCGTCCAGGCTCAGGGCCGGGGCAGCAGCCAGCTCCTTCTCGTCCTTGTCCAGCAGGTAGCGCAGGAGCTGATGATCCTTGATGTCCTTTTTCTTCAAGGCCTCTGGCTCCAGTTTGATCTCAGGTGTGCCCGGGATCTGACTCTGTGTGGTGGGGGCAGTGGGTGTGCTGGGCACATTCTCCTTCTTGTCGTGCTCCATGGACAAGGCGGTGATGTCGGAGGGGCTGCCTTCCTGCAGGAGCCGATGCAAGATCTTGTGCCGTTCCGTCAGCGAGCTGTGGGAGGAGGGACATGCGCTGCTCGGAGGGTTCCCGGATGCCGGGGTCCCCATGGCCCCTGTACAGGACAAGGGATCTTTGCAGCTAGTGTCAGCATCGGCATGCCGCAGCTGCTGCTCAGCTGTGCTGGCCAAGAGCTGGACCAGCTTGTGGCTGGTGGCCTGCGGGCCCTTGGCATCTCCCTCCGAGAGCCTGTCACTGGCGTGAAGCATGGCCGAGTCCAGAGGCTTGCTGTCCCCGGAGCCGCTGTCGGATTGGATCATCTCACTCAGGATAGAGGCGATCTCCTTGCTGTCCTTGGCCTCCGTTTTCATGGGCTGCATGGCAAGGCGCCCGGGTGAGTTCTGGTTGCTCATCTGCCGCAGGACAGGCGGTGGCGTGGAGTAGCCCATGGGGGTGCTGGGGCTGTCGCCAAGCCCCTGCATAGAGTTCATTGGAGCGCTGGGGTAGGGCCGGCTGCCACTGCCCCCCGCACCTCCAGCGCTGCTGCAGCCGCTGCCGGTCATGCCCACGGGGGAGTGCATGGTGGGCATGGTGGGAGAGAAAGGGTTGTTGGGTGCTCTGGGCCGCGGGACCAGTCCTGGGCTAACCCGATGCCTGGGAGACATGAACTGCGGCGGTGTCATGCCAGGGCTGCCCATAGGCGAGCTGTTGAGGTTCAAAGTGTGGTTACTGTTCTGGGGACCCGCTTGTCCCTGGCTTAAGGCAACGTTGGCTCCTATCTGGCTCCCAGGGGAACACCCAAAGCTCGGCTGGCTGGTGGTGGAATTGCTGCTGTGGAGGCCAGAGCCTGGCTGCTGGTTCACGTTGGTTGCCAACATGCTGCCGTTGGATGGCGGGATGGTGGGTGGCAGGGCCATGCCTTGCCCCGGGCTGATGCTGGGGTTCAGCGAGGGGCTGACCCGTGGAAGGGGCATGGCGGAGTTCGCGTTCTCTGGAGGAGAGAGCATGCCGTGATCCCTGCAGGGAACGAGAGAGAGAGGGGTAGGACACACATGAGTCAGAAGCCCAGATGAGCTCAAGCAAAAGCTCTTCAGCCTCTTTGGGACTTTGCTGTCCCCAAAGGCACCGGGCTGGGAGGGCTGGATAGGCCCACCTTGCAAGCTCGACTCCTTCAGACACCCCCAACATGGCGCTCGCCTCCCAGCAGCATCCTGGGATGCAGCAGGCCTAGCCACATGCTCTCGTGGGTACTTAATGCAATGCGCGGCACCATGGCAACTGAGCAGCTACAACCCAGCGACGTGCGGCAAGGACGGCCTGTCCCTCTGCTCTCCCTGCTGCCAGGCAGAGCCCGGGGCTGGGGGAACAGACCAGCATCCGAGCCCCTGTTCTTCAGCCCCCTTCTCCCTGGCTGGGAAAGGTCCCGAGTACGCCTGTAAAGAGCCGAGGGAATCCATGGTGCCGGGCGTTTGAAACGACTGCGAGGAGACAGGAGTCAGGGGGAAGCGCTGTGCTGGTTTTCGCCACGTGGCCTGAGGCCCGGGCAGCACGGTGGCTTTGCAGTGCACAGCTGGAAGATGTTAGCACAGCTGGCCAGGAAGGGTCACCCCTGTCTGCTGGTGCAGAACCAGTGCTGGGACCACACTCTTTCCCCCCTGCTACGGCTCCAGGCTTGCAGATCAACTCTGGGAGACCTCCAGTAGCTCACTGCCCTGTACGCTCAGGCTGCTCTTCCACAGTGGACTCCAGGCCTGGTTTCCTATGCCCTTCCCTTCCCCAGTGTTACTCCTCTGGCCTGCCCAACCAGCCCCTGCCCTAAGCCCTGGGCCTCACCTGTCAATGATGTGGATGCCCATGATGAAGGGCTGCATCTCAGGACTCTGGGGGTAGCAGAGCTTACACTTGGTGTGGGCGCTCAGCACCGTCCCGTCGCTCAGTGTAAACCTGTAGGATGGGCTGAAGGCCGTGCCACGGGTCATCACTGTGGGGAGAAAGCAGACAAGCCTCCTTAGCTGTTCAAAACAGACCCCCGGTCCCTCTGGGCATGGAGGGGAGATGGGGATGGAGGTAGGAGGGGCCCTGCAGCGTAGGGAGGCAGGGCACTGCCCCCAAGCCCTGGGTATAGCGACTAGCCCCTGAGAATCCAGCTATTTGTGTGCAAACAGGGCAAGCCAGGGACAGTCCCCAGGCAGGCGGCAATGGTCCAGGTATCGCTCCCGTTGCCATCTCCCACTGTTCTGACCCCACACACCACAGCAGGTGTCTGAAGGGACAAGTTTGCTTCTGATGCTCTGTCAATGTGCAAGCCAGGGGCACACCGGTGGCCCTGGGCACTGGGACAGAAGGGGCCTGCCCGCCTTATCTATCAGCTTCAACTTGAGTCCGCTCAGTGCTGTCCTCGAGCATGCAGTCATAGGAATCGTTCGGTCCCCGACACGGCACGCACAGCCCAGCCCTGCAAAGCCAAGCAGTGGCTGGGAGCTGGCACAGGCACTACCCACTGCCCAGTGGCCGGTACTGCACTTGCTCAGACGTCAGCTGCCCCTGTGCTACACTGGGCCGCTGGGACTTTCTTTGTGCACTTGTCCCCCAACAGCACATGGAGCTTCCACCATGAGCGGCATGGTAGGGAGATGGGACATCCTAAAGCTCTCGGCCAAGTGCCTACAGGAAGCCCAGAGAGACAAAAAAGGCCTATCTGGGAAAGGGAAAAAGGGGGCAGAGGAAGCCGGCTCCTGGGGGTGGTGTGTACATGGGATCTGGAAGCAAAAGCACCTCTTTAGCTGCCTGTGCAAATTCACCTCACTGCTCTATTTCCTGAAGGAGGGAACAAACCTGGCCTGAGACTTGTGAGCTTTAGGCCAGCGCTACCCCCTGGCCAAGTATCTGCTGTGGGGCTGGGCTGGGAGCGGGAGCTGAGCAAAAGGCGTGAGATCCCTGGCCAGACTCTCGTACCAGAGGGGCCTTGCCAGTGTTACTGAGCCAGTGCTGCTGCTTCCTTTGGCACTTTGCAACTGATTGCAGCACTCGCTTCTCCCAGAACGTGCTTCTGCTGCCAGGGGGTCACGTGGTGGCTTCTGTCCGTGGCCACGCTGGCTCGGGCCGCCAGGCAGAGCGATGGGGAGGCCCCCTTACCTTCTTGGAATAGCTGCTTGGCATATGACGGCTCTCTGCCCTGAGGCTGGAAGAATGCGTAGATGCACTTCCGCACCAGGTCCTCCCAGCCAGTCCTGCCTGCCGCTCGCAGGGAGCTGGTGTCGATGGAGATGATTTTACCTGGGTGGAGAGAGAGAAGGCAGGCTGTTGGCACATGGATGGGCCATGCACAAGCCACGTCCACAGCACAGGTGGGAACGCAGGCCCGGATACCCCGAGCTAATGCGCTTCGCGGTGAGGGAGAATTGCAAAGCAAGCAGCAGACATGATCCTAGATGCACTTAACAGAGCTGAGCTGTCCTGGCTTTGCGGGAGTTACACGCAAGTACATCTAGGTGCAAATCAGGCCTCCGAGGATCACTGGCAGAGACAACTGTGTGTTACCCTCATCAGTGAGGCCTCTGCCTCAGCACTGCAGCATCCACGTGCACTCAACTCCCCGACAGCCCGGCAAAGAAGGAGACTTCCAGAGATGCCCTTGGACTGATCAGGGAAGTGAAGCACCTGCCTAGAGGGCTCTGGGCAAAAGAAGAGCAGTGAGGCACCTCCTCATCATGCACCCTTGGGGTCTGCGAATAAGAAGGGGACACAGGAGCCAGGGAATGAAGGGGGGTGGAGAGCTTCAGGGAGCAGACTAGAGTCTGCATCCAGGCCCAAAAGCCTTGGCATTTAGTCCCTAATGCCTGCTGGGCTTGTTCCCTTCACGTGAAAGCCTGTCAGCCCCTGGGCCCAAGGCTAGATCTCTGCTGAGCTGAGGTTCCCTAGTTTCCCACAAGCCCAGACAGCAGAGAAGAGGAGCCAGCCAGCAGACCCAAGCCTGCCAGCTCTCCCTGAAAGCAGTAAGCAGCCTTGATCCCTTTGAAGCTCACTGGGGTGGAGCATGCTCTGCACCCAAGGAGCAGGCCCATTGCATTGCAGCAGCCGAGCTGCACAACAAAGCAAGCAGGACACGACTGTGTGGGCCCTGGGAATATGCTGCAGCATACCTGGCAGCATAAGCCCTCCCGCTGACAGGCATTGCTGCTATCTGGGCAAATGCAGCTTGAGCCACAGTGATGCCAATCCTAGCGGGTAACGACCCATGTTGACTATAGCATGGGGGTGCACGTGGCTGAAAACAGGACGTATCCAAGAGTAAAGGTAGGCTCAGAAGCTAGGACCCTCCAGCTGATGTTTCAGGCTCCCATTGTGTTCTCCTCTGCTAAGGACACCCATCACAAAGCAGGCATTTCTCACCTGCTCCTCAGTCTTTTCAGAATCTCTCTACCCCCTCCAGCACCTTGGCAATGTGGTAATATCTACTGCCATTAAAAAAGCAGGGCCCAAACACAGCTGGACAGCTTCACGCCAGCTCTCTCTATAGCCTGCTTAAATTAAGCATCCTATGGCACTATCTGCCTGGCTGGCTGGAGTCCTGCAAGCATGCTATGTCCAGCCAGACTCCAACATACCAGAGTCCAGCTGAACTGATGCTGCGCGCCCAGGCGCATTCAGACTGCACAGGCGGCTCCCCAGCTAGGACGCTGCCCAGCATGCAACAAGCCCTGGCCTCCCTCCGAACGGTACCTGTAGTATCTTGCTTGGTCACGAACGACTCTGTACTGGTGACAGCTGCAGGTCGAGGTAATCTCCGCGCGATGCATATCAGACATGACTGGAAATCTGCCAGGGTGGATAAGAGAGAGGGGAGAGGGACAGGAGATCTTGAGGTTAGAGCTGCCACTCACTGAGCAGTGTTTTCAATGAACGCAGCCCTGCCGTGCTCGCCTGCCACGTCCCGCCCTGCGAGTGTTTACGTTGGGCGATCATCAAGCCCTTCGCAGCTGCGAAGCTCTCTCCGAAGTTTGCTGGAGAAGGGAGGCTTCCAGCACTGGGGGGAATTAATTGTACGGCCTTTCAGCTCTGGCAGTGCCGTGCAATAAAAGTCAGCGCCCAACGCCAACAACTGTCGGCTCCAGGCAAAGTCTCTGGTCATAAAATACTGTAATTTATTCCTTCCAGTCGTGATCTCCTGTGTAAGCCGCAGTGGATTAATTCAGCTAATGCACTGGAAAATAATGGCTGGGCCATGGAAATGAGGGCAGGGCTTGTGTGGGAAGGCGCCTTTGTTCCAGTGTTCAGAGAACTGGGGTGGGGGAGCCCACAAGGGGCCTGATCCTGAGACTGAGCTGCACAGGCTGACCCTTGTGCCTATGAGGGGGGCCTGGAGACGTCTGTCTATAGAGCACAGACCAGGCCCTAGGGCCCCTGGCAATGAGGCACTGCAGCAGGTGACTAAATACCCCCGGCAGCACCAGGGAGGGAAGTGGTAGTGACAGAAGAGGCCAAGTGGGGCATCGAGGACCAGGGTGACTGGCTAGCACAATCTAGTTCAGTTCCTCCAAGAGCAGCTCTCCCCAGCTCAAAGGGGGAGCACTGCGAGGCAGACCTCACTGGGAGGGACCTTTCCAGGTAACCAGAAAATGCTTTCCTTTCCTGGGCTTCCACCTCTGGTTGCCCTTCGTGCCTTCTGGCTGCATGGGAGAGCAAACTGGCCCCTCTCTGCTTCCAAAGGGTGAGAAAGGCCTGGCTGGCTAGGAAGCCCTGAGCCAGACAAGGCCCACAGGTCCTGTCTAGCAGCTGGGCATTGTGTGGAGCCCATCTCCCCAGGTCAGGGAGCTGGCAGGCTCCCCTCCATAGTGCCCTGCTTCACACAGCCCTCCTGTCTATGCGGGTGCTCCTGTGGCTGCAAAGCGCACTCCCAGGAAAGGTTAATCTGGCCCTTGCTGGACAGGTGAATTACCCACTCTGCCACTCAGCACCACGGCTGAGATGGGCTCAAAGGATCCATGGGAGCTGAAATCAGAATGAAAAACACAGGGAGGAGAGACCTGGGGGCAACCCCCACCACTCTCCCTCTCCCCCCATCTGCATCTCGGGGGCGGCAACAGGCCTGACAGCTCCTCTGGCGGAAGGAGCCTGCCTGGCTGTCGCGGGCCCGATGCTGTACCTGCGCAGTGCCCAGTGCTGCAGGGAGCTGCACTCAAGCTCCTTGCTCTTGCTTGCAGAGGGCAGGTAGCCTCCTCCTCCCACACTAGCCCCGGCCCCTCCCTCCACGAGCTTCGGCACCTGCCCTACCTTCTCCTTCCTCTTTGATGGATTTGGGCTGGGACACCGTGAAGCACTGCATCACCTCGTAGCGCTGGCGGGCCTCCTGGTTCTCGGCGCCCGGCTCGTCGGGGGGCCGGATCAGCATCCTGCAGCTGAAGGTGTGGCTGTTGCGCCGGGTTGCCTCTTGAGGCCAAGGAACACCGTTCACTGCAGGGACGGGAGAGGAGAGGGTGAGTGAGATGGGTGTGATCTGCATCAGCCTCTCCAGCCAGCCGAGAGCACTCACTGCTTGCAGAATGGAGGGCAGGGGGAACAGAGACCCAGGCTGGGGGGGATGAGTGATCCAACGTTACCTGGCGAGGTGCGTGAGAGCCAGAAGCAGGACACAGGCTTCCTGGGCAATGCCCGACCCAGAGGTCACGGGGTGGATAACACTGAGATACACCCAACACGTAGCAGCCTCTTAGCTTGAGACCCGGGCACAAAGATGCATGCAGAAGTGAAATTACTTACTGAGGGCCATGCGGTGAGTCAGGGCAGAGCTCGTGACTCCCCACACCCAGCGAATCAGCCTGACTTGAGCCCTCTGGCCAGTCCCTGCAGCCAGTGTGCTCCGTGACACTGCCAGCATTTGCATGGCCAGGCTGGGACCCCAGCACTTGCACCTCCAGACACAGCACCTTGGCCACTGCACAGAGGCCCGGGGTGCCCAGGCCTCCTTTCTGAAGAGGAGTCTAGAGGCAAACAGCTCGACTCCCACAGGGGAGCCACTGCTCTCGGTTGCTCATCAGGCAGCTGAGACCTGTGCGACTGGAGACCCATGCACGGGCAGCCCTTCCAGCAGGAGATGCCAGAGTGACGCCCCGCTGTGAATGAGGACTGTCGAAACACAGACCCTGGAGCTAGGCTGAGGCTGAGGCCTGGCCTCTGGGGATGCTCCGAGCTGCTGGCACAAGGAACAAGAGCACTGCAGAGAACAACCGGTCGCACCCGTGGCTTTGTGACAAAACTCCTTGCCAGCCCCGCACCGCATTTGCTCTTCCAAGAATGAAGAAAGGGGGTGCCTCAGGCACCGTGGGGAAGCGGCAAGGCAAAGAGTAGGCCTCTTCCCCGGCAGGGAGCTGAGGCCCCGGTGCAGCCAGCCCTCCCTGGCACAGCGACAATGCTATAGAGATAAGTGAGCGACTGAAACCCTTGCACCCCCCCGAGGCTCAGGCATCTTACCAGGCTGCACATAAGCAATCCCTGTTCACCTGGGATCCAGGATGCCTCCTCCCTCTTCCCCAGATGGGGCCCAAATGGTGGAGCAGTCTCCTGGCTACAGCACTTGCCCAGGAAGCAAGAGACCTGGGGTCTCTAGACCCTCCTCAGCCAGAGGGGACTCAAATCCGCACGGCAGGAAGAAGCCCAAACCACTAGGTCTAGGGAGCAGTCTGAGTGAGGATGCCCTTCAGCCCCCATGCTGCAGCTGGGCCGGGGGGCAGCCAAGAATGCGCGATTCACGGGGCCGCACACAGAGCAAGACGGGGTCTGGGAACGCGTGGGCTCCCAGGGCTGTTCAGCATTTGACACTAGACCAGGGGTGGGCAATTATTTGGTGGGGCTGCTCCCAGCACGGCTGCAGTCAGGCTCGCATTGTCGCCGGGAGAGCGGGGTTTAGATGGCAAGGGATCAGGATTGCAACGCTGCCGAGACTGGAGCCGCCACATGCCCAGTCCATGCCCAGAAGCCGAAAAGGAGGCACTGGGGAAGCTTCTCAGGCTCGAGTGGAGTCTTCTAATGAAAGGAGGAACCCAAGGGGCTGGACTGCTCTTTGCACCACAGGGGCCTAAATCACCCCCAAGGTCCATTTAGGTGCCTACAGGCCCACTCAGGATCTGGCCCTTCACATAGGCTGCACCTTCAGATGCTAGACATCATCAGGCCATTTTAGAGACAGGGAGACAAGCAAGGGGGGAGAGAGGGGGTGTCACAGATTTGCTGATTCCCTCCCAGCACAGTGCGCACGCTGCCCGAACGGGGTTTTGGTGGTCTGGGGCCACGGGCCAGCTCTTGGCATGGGCAGGGCCGTCATCCTTACTTCTCTCCACAGCACTGGCGTTGCTGGGGGAAACTAAAGCCGCTCTCCTTGCTCTCGCAGAACCGCGAGGCCTCCCTCCGGCACTCACCAGAAAGCAACCGCTGCCTACGCTCTTTCCAGCATGATAAAGCCCTTGCTGCAGAGCCGTGTGGTGGCAGATCATGTAGCAAGGAGAAAGTTTCCAGTGTGTTTTTTTGGAAGTGGTCTAACCACAGCGGCACATTCCAGCTTCCCTGATCGCGCAGTCACAGCCATGTCAACGTTTCTATTACCAACCGCTATTTTCGGAGAATTATAACTCAGCTGTACAGATTCCCCGTAGTTGGAGACCTGGCATTTAAGCCACTAGCTGAGGAGCCCTTGAAAGAAGACCAGCACAACATGCCTGACATAGCCTCGTCTAGCTGCTTGGGATGCTCAGAAGTCTGGATTTCAAGACACTGTTTGCGTGCTGGGAATTCAGGCCTGGCTTTAAATACTTTGAGTCTCGACTGGGAAAGTTTTAGGTCTTGTGCATGCACGTGAGGAAGTTCAGACCCTAGATTTTATTAAACCAGTGCGAAGACTCTACTTGGGTGGCTTTGAATGGACGGACCCCCGGCTCTAATGCAATTTGGGTTAAGCCGATTCCTTCCGAATGAGTCTAGCCCTCCAGGAGGCAGGTTTAAGCTATAGTAAGAGAGTGTGCAACACAGCAGCTCGCGCCAGTCTGAACAGCTCTGGTGAAAGTGGTGCAGCCGTGGGAGTAGAGAGATCTGTCAGCTCTGCGCCTGCTTCCCCGCTGCAGGCAGCCTGAGTCAGCAGCTCTGGAGCAAGCGCATGCAAGGCCTGGCCGTGCCCTGCTCGGTTTGTGGGGCTACCAGCACTCTGCATGGCGTGTCTGTGCGGTGGCTGGGACAGAGTCCAGGGGAGCCCTGGTGCGACACCCCCTTCACCTGCCGTTGCAGAAAGCCCCCAGGAAGCAAGCACCCTCCTGCTTGGAGAGGGACCCGTAACCTGTCCTCACCAGGCTAAGAGAAAATACAACGAGGAGGCAGGAGAAGAGCTAATGACCCCTTAGCTGCTCCCCCACCCACCCATCCACTCACCTCCGGCTTTGCTTTACAACTTGCTTGGCACAATGGGGAATTCAGGCTGGAAAACAGCAGTCCTGGGTCTGAATAGGCACCTAAGCTTTCTAGCAGCCATTACACTGACAAGTGGATTTGTGTTATGCCTGGAAAGATTAGCACCCACACTTGGGAAGGTGAGCAAGGCTGGCAGCCCACAGAGCTGACCTTCCTCCAACAACACCCTGGTCTGAAGGCAGCTGGCTGCGACCCAGCCGTACCAAACCAGCAAGCACTGTGCTCTTTGCTGCCTGGGGCCTGAAACTTCTGAGCCTGCCCCAACCTCGACAGACAGGGCACATATTTGGCATGCCAGCCTTACCAATGCCCCTGTAAGGTCAAACGCCCCAGGTGTGTCGCCCACAGACGTCCTCGCCAGGAGCAGCGTGATGGTGCTGTGGAGTAAGCACCTTATTTTAAAAATGAGCTTAAGGGCCGACGAGGTGCCGTGTGCTGCAGCGGAGAGCGGGCGGAAGGGAGGATTAAGCAGGATGCCTTACGCTGGCTTGCAAAAAGCAACGTCCCTCCGGCCGTTCTTCCTCCCGACTCCCTCCCGTCTCTGCCCTCTAGCGCTCCCGGCACATACTGCTCCGCTCCACGCTGGCTGGGCACAGCGGATGTAACGCACGTCCGTCCCTGCCTGCCTCTGCTGATCCCCAGTCCATGGGAGGCCAAGGGAAAGAGCTCTAGCAGCCCTTTTTAAAGGTGAAGATCAGTTAACCATTAATAGGAAGGGTGTATTCTTGTTGTGCAAAGGTTGGTCAGGCTGCGGGGGTCGAGGCGGAGCTATACAACTTTGCTACCCCAGCACCGGGGTTACCTGTGCGGTCGCTGGGTTTGGGCACGTGTCTCATTGTAATGAAGTGCCGGCCGCGGTGGGGTTAACTTCACTGCACTAACAGCAGCATTTCAGATAGTGCTGTTCTTCAGACGCCAACACATAAATACTGTAAGCATCTGACAGGTGGTGATTACAGCACTCTGCAAGTCTATAATGTCCTCCATACAAGAGCCCCAAAGCACTCCACGTACATTAATGCATCTAGTTCCACAAGCCCTTGAGAGACGGGCAAAGCTGTTACACACATGGGAAAACAGAGGCCCTGGCTTCAGACGACTGGTCTCATACAGACCCCCTCCCTGGCCCTCAAACTGCTCCTAGTTCGCACCTTCTCATCTTAGTCGTGGAATATGGAGATTTGCCTCCAGGAAAGTGTCTGAACACATGGCTGACTTCATGCATGTGCTTAAGGCTCGCTGAAGTCCATGCAACTTAAGCACATGCTTAAAGGCTGACCATGACACAAGGGTTTCCGACCTGGGGGGGGGACCTGGCTTCTCCATGTGGCTAAATCAGGGTCAGTGATGGTGCCTAGGTGGAAAGCCTCGGGTGGTACTGATAAGGAAAGGGTTAAACACTGCTACGTGGAGATCAGAAGAGCTGTGGCTGCCACAAAGTCCCAGCATGCAATGCCCCATCAACACCCAGTTCAGTGGCAGGGGAGGCTAAATGGCCCAGCATGCAATGCTCCAACTCAGCCCGTGCAGCGAGCCTCTTCAAATCCAAAGAGAACAGTGCATGCTGGGAATGGACAGCTCTGAAACCTGCCCCCTCCCCACCAGAGTGGTGCATGCTGGGAAGGGATGTCCCTAAAGTCGGCCCCTTGTCTACCGAAGAAGGAGGGCGTTTGCAACCTCTCCCACGTCTGTGCAGCGCCCTAGCTCCCAGTAACCTGCGGGAGGCTCTGGCTCTCGACTGTCCAGGACACGGTCCCCAGGTAGGGACTGCTGCTGAAAGGGGCCCGGCCCCCTCCGCCGGCCACGCTGGACGTGCCCCCAAAGACCAGATCAATAACCATTCTACGCCGCCGGGTCTGCTGCCGCTTCAAGGAGACGCGGAGCAAAACCGGAACCAAACCACGTTGTCTGAACTGGGGGAAACCAACCCCGAGACTGGCTTCTTACCGAGAGACTTGGGCAGCAGGTTCTTGACGAACTCGGCGTGATCCCCCACGTGCAGGATGCTGTAGACGCTGGTGTTCATGAGCTCCTCCTGGTTGTAGCCCAGGTAGCCGGTCACGTTCTCGGACACGAACACGATCCTCCCTTCCCGGTTCACGACAAAGAAGAAGCCATCCAGCGCCTGCAATGCCCAGAGGAGAGAGGCTGTCAGGGCGAGGGCAGGGAGTCTTATGCCACCAACTTAACTCAATGACCTAGGGCAGTCCCTTTGCCCCTCCCCACCCATCTCCCCTCCTTTTCTTTTCTCTTTAGGATGAAACGGGTCAGGACTGCTCCTCACAGCACAGTGGGGCTCTGGTCTCTCCAGGGTCACCAGTCTCCACTGTAACACAGGGGCCAGGTGACCTCAAGCAGTCCGGCACAATTAATATTGGTCTTTCCTACACTGTCTTGCTCTGTCCTGTGATTACTATCCCCTACCTAGTCCCCTCTATGGGTTGTTTTTCATCCTTTTTCTTAGGTGCACGAAAGACTCCTCGTTATCTATGGGTGGTGTCTGATGCATAATTAATCGGGCAAGCTGACCTGAGAGAGGAGATTATCTAAAGCACAGTCAGCTGGATCTCCTTGATGGCAATAAAGCAATAACCACGCCGACGATGTGTGTTATGATTAGCCAAGGGGCTCTAATGGTAATGAAGGATTTCATAACCTCCGCGGAGCTTTTGTTGAGGATCAAATAACAGTGCATTTGCTTAAGCATGTACTCTGGGCCTGGGAGCTACATTAAATAGGTCTCTATAATCTGGTGCCGGGTAGCCAGCAGCCAACAAGCCCTCTGAAGAGTCAGAACAGGCTGCAGGGCCCTGACGCTCGATTTGCTGAATCGGGGCCCAGGAACAAAAGATATTCTGCATCTACCTAGGAACATAAGAAGTGCCATACTGGGTCAGACCGGTGGTCCGTCTAGCCCAGTACCCCATCTCGGACTGGCAGAAGTGGGTGCTATACAGGGAGAGCACTGAACTGGATAAACTAGAGTCAGCTATTCTCTATTTAACACCCACCCTGGCGTCTACCTTTCCTGGTTTAAAGGCGAATCATCTCCCACCCTTCTGTCCAACAGCCATTAACAGAGCTAGCATCCATGAATCTGTCCAAGTCCTTGTCCGAACCCAGGTAAGCTCTGTGCCTCCACCACCTCCTGTGGCAGTGAATTCCACACGTTAACTACGGGGTGGGTAAAAAAAGTACTTTGCCTTGCTAGTTTGAAACCTGTGTCCTGCTCACTGCAGTGGGTACCCACTAGATCTAGTATTCTGGGACTTGGTGAACAGCAGTTCCCTGTTCGCTTGGTCCACACCCTTCACCACGTTACAGACCTTGCTCATATCCCCCCTCATCCTTTTCTTTTCTGCACTGAAGATTTCCAGCCTCTAAAGCCTCTCCTATGGCAACTGCTCCAGGCGCCTGCTATTCTGGTTGCCTGTCCCTGTACCTTTCGTCGTTCCACTGCTTCCTTTTCGAGATGCAGACACTAGCATGGCACACAGTGTTCAGGCTGTGGGCACACCATGGATTTGTACAGGGGCACGATGACATCCTCTGCAGGGTAACGCATGTTTCCACATACCAGGCACGCAGCTCGGCGCCAGACCAAACCCCACAATCGCCCGAACCAGGTCTGCAAACACGGTTTGTTCTTGCAAAATGCAACCGGCAGGAGCATGATCGCTGGTTTTACTGGGAGCAGCATCACCGCCCCATTTACCCTTATGCTCCAGTGGGGAAAAACTGTGGGGTAGCAGAGAGGCCAGCTGCTGTTTTACAGGATGGTCCCTGGATGTTTCAAGCCAGCAGGGCTGGACGTTCACCTCCCCAAAGCCTAATTTCACCCCCACCTTTAGTCATGACCACCACGTGCCCCAATGGAGGCCCTGACCCTGCACACGCACGGCGTGGGGAGACCCCCTTAAAGGCAGGCAGAGCTCTGACCCCTCGGGCTTGCCCGCAGGCCCCTCGCGTGGATCAGACTGCAGGATCAGGGCCCCACGCTGCCAGGCCAACAAGTGCCGGCGCCTGCGGTTTTGTTACCCACTCGCTCCCGGCGTCGCCCCTCCGACCCCGCTCAGGATAACGTTGTTTGCCGTCTAATGCCGGAGTAAGTCACTTTGCCACAGAGTCCGGCTTCTGTATTGAACGCGCTCTCTGGAAACCGGGTTTGCCATACAGCACCGTTCGACGCTGGAAACAGGAAGCAATTTTTTTCAAAGAAATCTTTTGACAAAATTGCCTTGGCAGATCAGCGGCAATTTTCCTTATTCGCAGCTGTTGCCTGTTGCCAAGCAACCGGTATTTGCACTTCGTGCTCCCGCAGCAGAGCCCGTCTCCTGCAGAAGAGTCAAATGGGTTTGTCTGCCGGCCCCCATTAAAACTTTGCTCTCGACTTTCCTCTGATTTCCTGCACATCCTGCTCTTTCCTCCCTCCCGCCATCACGGGAACGCAGCTTGATCCGGCACGCTGAAGTATCAAGTCGAGGGAGAACGGCACAGACAAAGCAGACGGAAAATAAGATGGGCCAAGGAAACCAAATGAATCAGCGCCGAACAAATGGTCTAAGCTGGGGTGTAAATCAATCACGGCTCCATTAACACAGGCAGGCTGATGTCTCATCAGCACGCAACCGGGACTGGATAATCCATTCCCGGAAACTGGACGAGAAGCCCGTGCCTCTCGCACTGGCAACCTTGCTGGAAGCCACTGTGCATTCACTGCTTTTTAAAGGGAAGGGAAGGATGCGGGCAGCCTGGGATCCCGGCCCGGGGCGGGGGAAAGCGCAGGGCCAAGTCTGCACGTCGTCCTCTCCAGGGTTTGCAGAGGGAAGAGGCTCCTGAGCTACATGCAAGCGGGGTCCCGGGACCCACTCCTGTCCCAGTATCAAGAAACTTTCTGCAACACGGTTTGCCAATGCTCAGCTTATCGGCGGTGCTGATGACGGAAGTCCTGGCCCATGCAACAGATGGCTACGGCCAGCAGGAAGAGAATAAATCCCTTGTCTTTGCCCGTCCTGCCCCACGTGACGGGCATGGGCTCCCGGGGTGACAGAAAGGGTAAATATAATGCACATGGAAAGGGAGACGGGTCGGGAAGAGATGGCCTGCAGATTACAACCCCCGGTCCAAAGACTGGCAAGTGGCCTCCATCACGTTGGTGCCCCGGCGTGAAGATCCCCGGGGATTTGGGCCACCTCGGCAGCAGCTCTGCCTCAGTCCAACTGTTGCCTTTGCGTTGCAGCCCTGGTGTCGGCAGGCTCGGAAACCATGCCTCAGCTGCATCGCCAATTGGGAGCAGAGAGATGGTCATTATTAATAATACTGGAATCACTGCGTGGAGAGCGCGGTCTTTGCACTGCGCACGTGTTTGCTAATTTGTCGCTGCGGCCCCTGCTCCGGCCGGCAAGTCGTCTCTCCCCGCGGCAGGGCAGGGGCCGGTGCAGCCGGGCACGCGACTCTGGAGTGCTGATACCTCCTTCCTCTCTGGCTCCAGACTTCGTTTTGCCCCGTTTCCTTGTGCAGAAAAGGGGCGTAACGCTCTCCTGCCCCTCGGGTGGGCTGTGGGGGTTTGTTCTGGTCTGCAGAGATGCGTGGAAATCAAGGACCCAGTACCGGCTCACCTGAGTCCAAGCTGAGCTGGGGTGGAGGGGAAGGGTCTCCCTATGAGCATCAGTGCCCTACGGCGGGTGGAAAAAAGCCGGATACGCCTGGAAGGAGAAGTTTGGGGAGTTTCCTCTGCTCTGACCCTATAACAGACAGTGCTCCCCACCCCCTTACACAGACATAAGCCTCATCCCTCTGGACTGCTGGCAACACCAGCACCCTCCCCACATCTGGGGGACAGCCCCAAAAGCGGGTGGCCAAAGAGCTGGATATTCAAGAAGAACATCAAGCTCTGGCAGCTCCCTGAGGATGAAAGTTTTGATCCCACCAGATCTCATGGAGCCAGGCGTCCAGGACCAAGGCTACTGCACTCCAGCACAGGTGTACAGGACAGGTACAACACATGGGCATGTGCAAGGTTACCCGTGAGGCAGCCTGTCCCTGTCCCCGCCGGCTGGGAGACCTCTGGACGCCTGCTCCCCGACTCGCCAGCACGCGGCAGGGCAGCGTGCGAGTGGAGATCGGGCGCGTCAAAGAGAACGAGTCTCCTTGTGCTAACGAGGGGTGCAGCTCCCCTTGCAGGAACGGCAGAAATGCCAAGCTGAGAGGAGGGCGACGCACCTGCCCATGGTCAGGGGAAGCTAAGCCAGGGCAGCTTAAACCCTCAGAGATGTAGGACTGAGTTACTGCAGCTCAGCTAACACTGAGCACGGGTTAGGAGCGGATGCATGGATGAAACCCCCCGGTGCCTCTTAACTCACCGCAAATGGCTTCGTTTTCTGCACCCCGAGGCCGCAACTGTCCCCAGGAAGGAGCAACCAGGCACTTTAAGTAATGCAGCAAACACAACTCCCCTGCTTTCCTCGTCCCGCCCTTTGCGCCTGAGCAGTGCAGAAGCCAGCTCCGAGCAAGCACTGACGGCACCCCTGGTTACAAGACAAGTACAGATACAACTGGACGTCGGCTATGAAAACCAGAGCTAAATACACAATCTGACTTAGGTGTATGGTGCGTTTCAAACAACAGCACATCGTCTCCGTGCAAGCAACGCGAACTGGCGAGGGTCAATGTAACCGTCACGCGCGTGGTGCTGGGGCCCTGGTGTCAGGCGGTGCCTTTGTACCGCAGAGCAGTTTCCCCACGTGTTTGACATACTGGCAGCAAGGAGTCTCAAATGACAAAACGATCTTTCCACCTGCGCATGTATAATTATTACCAATATTTTTAACACGCGGCGTCTGGCGGATTCTTTTCAGCGCGGAGCTGCCAGTGCCGCAGCACAGCTCAGCGTCTCTTCCTTGCAGAAGTGACCCGCTCGTGCCTGCTGCTGGGCACAGAACAGTAACCTCGGTCATGGAGAAGTCGATCTACTTCAGCTTCCCCTGCCTTGTAATGACCCCAGTTTTCAGCCCGGTCTGGAATAGGTTCACCATTTCGTCTCATCAGATCTGTCTTGTCTTCGGCGTCCTGCAGCCGTTCATGCTGTAATGCGCATGCCACTTCTGCTTTTTTTTGCTCCCTTTAGACAGAAGACTTCCTTTGCTAAGCTGCCAACTTCCAATTAATTCTGGCCACATGTTTCAGGCATATGTCTTCTCTTCCCTTCACAAATCAGATCCTTCCTTACAGTTCAAATCTGTTCTCACCTAGCCATCAGCTTCGCCTGTAGGGAACCTTTGATTGTGCCTCAGCAGCTCCTCCACGGCATTTGGCTTTGGCTGTAAAGGTGCTCTCATCATCCGGGATCCTCCTGCCGGGAAGCAGACATGGGCACTCAGGGTTCAACACTGTCAGCACTTCCCAATGGCCAATGTGTCTTTCTGGTGCCAAGAAATCAGCTTGCTCCCAGTGCTGGTCTCACAGCAGATCACGCTCCCCCAGTCCTTGCAGATCTTCACATTACATGGACCGACAGCACAGCCCCACTTGCTTTTGTGCTGTTACCTTCTAATGGACCACTTCAGCTCCCAGCTCTTCCCTTGGCATTCAGACTTCCTGCAATTCATTTGCCTTCCTCATCGGCTAGCTAACTGGAAGAAGGCTATGACCGTGTGGCAAGGAGTCACGGGAGCTGAAGAAGGTATCAAGGCTTTCACGCTCCAACCCATTTCCAAGGCGCTCTATCCACCCGCTGTCTCAGGCAATGCAGCTGGAGGTTAAGTTTTCTCCCACAGCAGATCCCTCTCCTAGCTTAGGATAAGTGGAAAGCCTGGAATTACAACGCGGGACTGAGGGGAGAGGGCCTATAAGCAACATACAGGAATGTACACTGGACAAATGCTTCCCCAAAGAGGGGGGAGAGGTGTGTCAGGGATTTGCATGGAAGCCTGCAGCCCAAAATCCATGAAATGGCCACCTGGTGCTACTAGTGCTGTGACTTGACATCAGGGCTCAAAAATGGGCTGTTAAAGGCCAAGCATAGCAGCAAACCTAGGCTGCCAGCACCACCACTGCACACAGCAAAGCACCTCACCCCTTCCTAGCCCCTCCAAGCATAGGGAAGCTCTGATGTGTTCAGAAACAGCAGGGTATTCCCAGGGCACCCCTGTTTCAGCAAACACTGCTCAGACTACAGGGGCCCTGTCAACATTTACACTGTACAACAAGAGAGGAAATCTCTGATGCCTCCTTTACACACACAGGAGAGGACCAGACAGCAGCCAGCTCTCTACCCCTCCGTCCCACTTGGTTGTTCAGGGTAGACTGGATCTGGATAATGTAGCTGTGTTGACAATTATCAAGGTAGGTGATAGATTCGCCTTCACTGCAACTCTTCGGTCAAAACTGCTGCAATTCATCCACACGCCACTCATCAGGCTTCAGGCAGGAGTCACCAGGTCAGTTTTATGGCTTGCATGATGCTGGAGGTCAGACTAGTTGATCAGGATTTTCCCTTTTGCCCACAGACCTGGGAAATCCTTAACTTTTGCGGATCCTTTATACAACAGTGTGCTCCAGGGACACCACGCCTCTGACAGCCCACAGCCCAGGGAGGAAGCTCTCAAGAGCCCCAAGCCCAGACTGCAGTTTGCAAACCAGTTGAGCATTTGAAGATCAAGGGCTTTTCCCCCAACCCTGACTGTCTAATATCGAGCTTTCTGTAATGCAGAACAGGTGCCACATTTGCCGCCCAGGTGCCACGTTTGCCCACTCAGTAATGCCTGTAGCTACCCAATTTTCATTCTGGGTCCCTTCCTAGTATAAGTGAGCACCTGAGCTACATGAAACCTGAGTTTCCAGTTTATACTGGAGATCCTCACCACATTCCAGCTGCCAACACTATAAAACCTCAGCCTGAAGACCAATTCTCTAAGCCTGGCAGATTATTCGGTAACCCTTGGAGGAAACTGGGTGTTGGATTTCATCAGCATCTAGAGTCTCCATGACACCTCCACGCTGATAGTAAGCAGCTATTCATAATGGCTTTGATACATGCAAAACACCTGCTCACATGCTTAAGTCCCACTGAAATTAGAGTGAGCGAAGCATATGCTGAAGTGCTTTGCTGAGTAGGGATGGACTCCCAGGCCTAAATGATTTCATAGTTTCTAGGGTCGGAAGGGACCCACCCTTGTAACTTGTCTAGGTCTGATTGTAGCCTGTTGCATCCTTCCAGTGTGCCCACGTCCCCCCACATCTTAGTGTCATCAGCAAATCTGAACAAGTGCTTTTTACCCCCTCATCCAAATCACTGATGAAGATGTTGAACAGTGCGGGCCCGAGGACCGAGTCCTGCAGAGCCCCACTGCCCACGTCCTTCCAGGTTGAGAAGGACCCATCCACTACCACCCTCAGTTGGCGACCCATCTGACTGTGTGGGTGTCTACACCACAGCCCCCCAGTTTCTGAATGAGAACGGGATGAGAGACAGTGTCGAAAGCCTTCCGGAAGTCCAGGAAGACGATGTCCACTGCTACCCCTGCATCTAGTGATCTGGTGATCTGATTGTAAAAGCCCGCCAGGTTGGTCTGACAGGACCTGCCACTGATGAACCCGTGCTGGTTGCCCCTAAGCATGCAGTCCCCTGCTGGCCCCCCCTGGATGTGTGCCAGCATAATTTTCTCGAACAGCTTGCCTAGGATCAAGGTAAGACTAACCGGCCCATAGTTCCCCGGGTCCTCCTTCCTCCCTTTTTTGAAGATGGGGACCACGTTGGCCCTCTTCGAGTCCTCCGGTACCTCGCCAGAGCACCACGAGTGCTCATAAAGCCGTGCCAGGGGACTTGCAATGGCCTCGGCCAGTTCCTTTAGGACTCTAGGGTGGAGATCGTCCGGGCCGGCTGACTTGAAAACGTCCAGTCCCTCCAGAAGCTCCCTAACTAAATCCTCGCTAACCCGTGACCCAGGTGTGCCTCCCCCAGGGCCCGAGTGGGGCCCAGCAGGGAGGTGGCTCTTCTGGTCCCTACTTAGGAAGATGGAGGCAAAGAAATTGTTAAACATGTTAGCTTTGCCGTCTGGTGTGACGACCAAGTTACCCATCACGTCCTGCAAGGGCCCCACATTACCTTCTTTTTACCCCCTATGTATTTAAAAAAGGACTTCTTGTTGTCCTTAATCTGGGAAGCTAGCCCCAGTTCCATCTCCGCCTTGGCCTTCCTGACTGCCTCCCTACATCCCCGAGCACCTGCAGAATAGCCCTCCCTGGTGATGACCCCTTCTTTCCATTGGGTGTAGGCCTCCTTTTTAGCAAGGAGACATTCCCGGATGCTTTTGGTGAGCCACGGAGGCTTGTGTGCTCTCCTGCTCCCTTTGATCCTCGTGGGGATTACCTTCCTTTGGGCTTGGAGGATCGTCTCCTTAAGGAGCGACCACTCTTCTTGGACACCCGGCTCCCCTCCCCTCCGGGACCTCAGCGCTTCTCCAACTATCCTCCTTAGCTCGCTGAAGTCTGCCCTCCTAAAATCTAGGGCCGCTGCCTTACTGCAGGCCTTCGCCACCTTGCGCTGGATGGTGAATCCCAGCGGGCGATGATCGCTGTCGCCCAGGGGGTCGAGCACCCGCAGCCCCCTCACCGGGTCATCACCCGTGGCCAGCACCAGGTCCAACAAGGCGTCCCCCCGGTGGGGCTGTGCACCCCCTGGGTTCGAAGGAGGTCCTGCACTCTGGCCAAGAGCCTATATGAGCGACTAAAGAAGGACTAAAGAAGGTTACCTGCAGCTTTAGGAAGGGGGAATCCAGCCTAGAACACCCTAAAACAACTGGGCTCTCTCCAGATGCCAGAGCTGACATCCGGCCCAGGATTCGCTACAGCAGACTCGGACTTTCAAAGCAAGATGACCGGCAGTACCTACCTCCAGGAGAAGAGGCCCCAGGGATTCCTTCTCGATCACTCCTTGGCTGCTGGAGGAGATGTCGGACTTCTGGACATCGTCGTCAGCTGCCTTCTCTGCAGAAAGGGGAAAGGGCAGGTTTTAGCTACACAGAACCAGCTTTTTTTCCCCTCAGAAAGTCAGTGTTATAAACAGAGCCCTGATGAGGCTTTTGTGCCCCCCACCGTGCTGCTATGACTTTATTGGGATCTGCCCATGTGCGCGTCCCCCTCCACACAGTGAAAGCAGGTACGATGTCGCTTTGACTCGCAGCAAAATGCAGACCATAGCCCGCTGAGGTTGGGGATGAGAGGTAAATGAGGAAGGACTAACAAACGGCCATTTCAAAGCAGAAGACAGAAGGAGGGGAAACTGAAGACCAAGCTTTGGAAAAGAGGTGAGCTAGCGCAACCTTAGCACAGGCTAAAGTATCTGGGCAAACAGATCTGTGACGACTCCATCAGGATCTGGATGGACAGCGAGCGGCAGAAAGTCACAAAGGCCAGGCCGGAGGAAATCCTAGAGCCTGCAAGGCACAAAACACGGCTGTAACACGGAGGCAGCCAGCTCTGTAGCACCGCTGAGTGCCTGGGAGCTGCGGGGACCCAGGACTTACGGAAATCACAGGCCAACAGGTCTTAGTAAACATGACATAACCACCTACTCGAGCGAGAAGGCAGAGCTAGTTTCTCTTGGGTAAAAAAACCCAGAAGACGGACCTTGTCACCTAGCCCCAGGTGCCAGCTGCTTTCAAGCCAAGGGTCAGGCTTGGGCCTTACCCCAGGGTGTAAGTCATGATGGGGTGCATGGGAGGTGGTAGAGCCAACAACCAGGCCAAGTCGGCCATAAAGCTCGGGTGGCTCCAGGCCAGGCATTTGGCGTAGCTTGTTACTCGGCACCGGTGCGCTTTCCCCACCCCTCCCTGGCACGGCCTTGGGGGCTGAGCGGGGCTTTCCTGCCCTTGAGAGAGAAGAGGACGGGGGGGAGCTGCAACAAATCAGAAGGGACATCACATGGACAAAGCGAGGACCGGACTGGGGCTCAGGAGACCTGGGCTCAATTCACAGACACCCTGCGTGACCTTGGACTGGTCGCTTGGGGCCAGATCCTGTTCTGCCCATTAGGTGCATGGGTGGATGTCGGTGCCTAAGTGCAACCCTGTGCCACCCTGCTGGGATCCCTGCAAAACAGCTCGTGGGTGGGTGGGTCACGCTCTTCCTCGCTCCTGGGTGGCTCCGTCTGAAGGCTGAGACGGCACGCAACAAAAAGATGCATTTATGGAGTCTCAGCAACTCGAGACGTGATCCCAGCGAGGCACCTCCCGGGGGAGCAGGGGGGTGCCCTTATGCCCTTCAGTGCCGGTTCTTCATCTGAATTGTGGGGATGGCAGGCTGATCCTCCTTCCTAGGGGTGTAAAAGTGACCTTGATGTCCGTGAGGAGCGCAGGCCCTTCAGTAACAGGAGCCACCCACACGCCAGCAAGTCAGGAAAGGGACATTTCAGCCACAGGGGCCTCAGCAGAAGAAAACCCAGAGGATGCTTGGCCTATGGGCGCGAAGGGAATAACGATGAGAGGACAGGGGCAGGTAGGGGTGGTGCAAGAAGAAGGTGAGAGGTAGCCAGTGAAGGGTGAGCAGAGTGATGCCAACAGGCAAGGGGAGGAGGTGCACCAGTGGCACCGCACCCAGAGGCCTGATCCTGGAAGGGATGAATGCCAACAGGAGATGAAATACAGACAACAGGGGTCTGCCCGCTGCCCCGGGAAGTCCTGCACAGCTCTACTATAAGGCCTGGCACAAATTGCTCCCAAACCCCTGGCAACCCAAGCCCGTTGCTTGCTTGCATGGCGACACCACAGCCTGGCTACTGCATGGCAAACTCCAGCCAGGCATCCAGATCCAACTGCCTGCCCTGGCAAGGTGCACAACACAACCTCCGCCAGGCTCCCGAGCCTCCAGCCAGCCTCCAAGTTCAACGGTGCCCCGTGACACGTGCTCCCCGTGGCACGCAAGCCGGAGAGCAAACTCCAACCCACAGCGGAAAGGGGATTTCAAGGTTTCAGACTTCAAGGTTTCAAGCTCCCCCACGGTGGAAAGAGGATTTTAGAGGTTTCAAGTACGGCAGAGTCTCTGGGTGCAAAAGGAGCAGTGGGTGACTGCCGGCCTGGCCAAAAGGACTCACGATGCGAAAAGACTGCTGTGCTCTTCCTGGCTGTTCAGTTCATGGAAAAAAAGCAGCGATTTGTAAACCGCTCAGAGGTTTTAAACCCTAACAAGAAAGCCAGGAAGCACTAGGTGCCATGGGCTGTGCCCCTCTTTGGCAGCGGGATTCTGGGGCTCATGCCACGTCCTACGCATCAACAGAAGATGTGCGTTTTGTTAAAGGATTAAGAGACATATGAAGGGGAAAGTGACTGCAAGACTGAGCCTGTCAGACCTGGGACGCCTTGGCCCAGGCACTTGGAAGGGCAAGCTGGGGCTCTGCACATCTTGCCATCCCCACAGACGGCAATCAGAGAAGCAGGCTGGAAGGGAGCTCCAGAGGTCATCTAGTCCAGCACCGACCTGCAATAGCGAGGAATGAGAGGCCTCCTTGCGCCTACTGGAGAATGGGCTGCAAGCACGGTGCCTCTCCGGGGTCACATGCCCATCCTCAGGGACTCCTCCAGCAAATTTGCACCGTTTACAAGACTTTCCCAAGGGCCACAGCTGCAAACTCAACCTGAGAGCTGAAAATGAAGCCCTGCTCTTTCTGCATCGTCACCAGCCATCAGCAACAATAAAGATCCTGGGATCAGGATGTGGCTGGCAATTTGGTGGATGACGGGCTGGGCACAATAGGCTGCCGCCTACCCCGCTGCGGCGGGGCTGGCTCTGCAGTGCAGGCAGGAGTAAAAATACCTGCCGTCGTCAGGAAAGCAGGCACAGGCAGGCTCAGGGAAAGCCTGCGGCTTGGCCCTGCACAGCGCTAGGAGCTGACAGAAGAAGAGGAGCCTGAGCTAGGTCGGCTCTTAAACTGGGTGATATAACATGGTTCAGGGGACAGGGTTTCATGGTCCAGGAAGGCCTGTCCAGCCTGGGACAGGATCTGGCCGCTGGAAAGAGATGGCTGTTTCCCCATGCTTGCTTTAAACAAAGGGAAACCCCTCGCCCCCCCTGGTCCCCGTGCACTGTTCTCTGTGCTGGGAGCAATGCTTTCGAAGACACACCACTGTCTCGGAGAGGACTCGATCCTGCAAAGCTCCCACGGACTTCGGTGGAAGCCCAGCTGGAAAGAGGCAGCTGATGAAGCGAGGCAGCTGAAAAGGTCTGGGTACTACCTGTCAGAGGATGGACTTGGGATTAAGGCACCGGACCCAGGGGTTCTGGGTTCAGTCCCCGGCTCTGCCACAGATAGCTAGGGCCACCCCAGGGCCTGCTGCTTCATTTCTGTGCCTCAGTTCGACAGCTGTGAAATGGGAACAGCTGCTCCAGGGCACTGCAGAAACAGTGCAGGGACTCAACAGCTGCTGCAAGGGGACTCATAAAAGCATGGGTGCAGGAAGAGGGAAGAGAATCTGCCCTGGGACCATCAAGGCTTCTGTCCTGTTTTTGTTGCACCTCCTGCAAATTCCCAAATCCTGCCACCCCCTTCTCCAGGAGACACCTCCGCAGCCCCAGCAACCGAGCTGTTCTCCTCACATGGCTGCTCGTGGCCTGCTCTGCACCCACGCTGGGTCCATGTCACCCCAGCGCTGAGGACAGCTCAACTCTGTGGCTCCTCTGAGAGGGGTCCGATGCAGCCCCATAGTTCCCACGAGCACGAGATCAATCGCGTGACTCACACGAGCTCAGATCCAACGATATTAATGAGCAATAAGTCCTATGACTTGGCACTGGGCACTGTACAAATGGGTGTCATCTCACATCGTGCCCATTTCCCTTTAGGATTTTATCCCGTTGGATGATGCATTTCCCTGCCTCCGCCTCTGAGCCACCTCCCCAGTGTGGGATCTTAGAGGCGCAGTGGACGGTGCCCTAGCCTGGCACTCAGGGGAGCTTGGTTTGAGTCCTGGTTCCTCCAATTACCTGCTGCTGTGCTTCTGTCCTCTCTCTCCACATAATTAGGGAGGGACTGGCTGCTTGCCCAGCCCCTACCCTGGGTCTCTGATCTTGCTTGGGACCTGCAGGTGCTATGGTAAAACACATAAAATATGCTGTTGGGAACAACAACAATGCAGGATCAATGATAGCAAGGCAATGCTGATTCAGGTCCCTGCCCCAGGCCACAGCTGAGGCGGCTCAGTTAGAGCCACCTGAGTACAGCACTCGCTGCAGCCCTGTTGCGTGACCCAGAAAGAGCTCTGCTCCCACCTCGTGCTGGCAGGCTCTGAAAGGCAGACCCACTTCCCAATACAAAGCCCCGGTGCAACAGGGGAGGTGTGAGAGAGGTCAGGCCAGGCCTCTGTGACACCTGGATCAGATTTCCAAACAACGTGAGAGGAGGAAACAGCCGTGCCAGGCGTGCTCGGTGACATGCAAGGCCTAGGCTTTCAGACGCGGCCATCTCCCCTGATGCTGGCCCTGCTGCTGCTGCGATGCTGCACGGCCCTCCTCAATCCCTCACCCTCCGAGGGTCCAGGACTACTCCAGGCCCTGCCAGGCTTTATCTACCCCCCAGAGCAGAATGAGTCCCAAGGAAGAGTATGTTGCTTGGCTTCGCTCACAGCTGGGACCCTACAACTCGCATGCGCTGTACAGCGGTGTGCACCATCCACATTGCACAAAGGACTCCATTATGCACACCCACAGGCCTTTGCCCCTCAAGCAGGTGCCCACACATGGAAGTGCTCGGCTGGTGCCGGGGTGGGATTCCCGGTCAGGAAAGGTCACTTTAATAATGGCTGTGTGACCTTACTAGTACCTGGAGGAACCGTGTGTTTCAGGCCTGTCTTAACAGCTTCATGGCTAAGAGACCGGGCCATGAGTCCAAAAGCCCCGATCACTGGATATCTCCAGCCCTGCCATTGACTCCCGGTGCGACTGGGCAGGACGCTCCGGCGCGCTTCCCGAGCGCCGGGGTGCGGGAGCACACGCGGCCCGTGTCGCCATCTCTCCTTGTCCCAGGCACAGAGAGGGAAGCCATTTGCCCGCGGTCTTGCCGACAGCCTATGGCAAAGCCAGGAGCAGGAGCCAGCACTTAATACCGAAAAACCTGAAAAAATTTTTTTTTCCACTCCTTCTCAATGCCTGTACTTAGTGGTAATGTACTGGCTTTCAGAGCTAATCCTTTAATTGGGCCGCCGAATCCTCCTCCTACTTTAGCAAAATAGTTTCATATGCCAATTCCGAGCCTATTATTCAAAGGGATTAGCTGACAGAACGAGGCGCCATTGCCATCTCTATTGTGCGCGGGCCTTTCTCCTTCCCGGGCTCCGAGTCGTCAGGCATTCTTCGGTGTCTCGGGGAAAGCAGAAGTATCAATTAAAGATCCTGCTCACCTTGGCTGGGTGGCGCATTACAATGATACAGAATCCTTCCAGTCAAAGTGTCAGTGCATCCCAGCTAAGCACTTAAGTTAATGGGCTTAAATGCAAAATTTCATTAAACGCAGCTCTTTAGCTTTTCAGCCGGCGACGCACCTTGGGAGATATGAAAGGAATACGGTACAACAAACTACTGTTTTTCATCTTAACCCATTCGGCTCACTCCAACGCAGCCGGCAGCTCGGCGGTCCTAACAGCAAGCGGCACCCAGGCCTCTCTGGGGAGGGATGAATTGCTTACTCCTGGGCCCCTCCATGTATTTTGCTAATCACTATTATTTGTGACGTGCATTATACGGTAACACCTAAAGGCTCCAGCCACATACCAGGATCCTGCTGTGCCAGCCCAGTGTAAAGAAATGGTCCCTGCCCCCAAAAGCTTACAATCTAAGTGTAAAACACAGACCGACAGGGACACACGCAAAAGACCACGCCAGTCGGCGTGAAAAGCAGCCGGCACCATGCACTGGTAGCAGCCAGCAATGCAGGATTCGATTCGTCATTCGCTTCGCAGCTTCTGGCCATCCCGGGTCCCAGCTGGGCATCAAGGGAGGAGGTCAGGACATTGCTGCCCTAACACAGCTAATGCACATTTCTGTCCCGCAGTATGAACAGGGACAAGCTATGTGAATGGGGTTCCCATCTGTGCGCCCTCATTTGCTCAGGCCCCCGAGCATCCACAGGTCCCTCTGGCACTCCTGTGAAGCGCAGGGGCTCAGCGCCTTTCCAAAAAATAAAATCAGGCCAATAGGCTTTAACTGTGTTGGGTGACAGGGCAAGTCGCCCAGGTGGCAAGACAAGGCTTGGCACTCATTTGCTCTCCTGATGTCTGGAATGGATGCAGCAAGGTGCAAGCAGCCCGGCTCTTGAGACCCTCCATATCCAGGAGTGGAGTGGAGAGGATGGGGTGGCTGCATGCACCTCCCAGCTGCTTTATGGAGCGACGCTGGGCTCCAGACTCCTCTCACCAGCCTCTGAGCGCTGTCGTGCTGGGTTATCTGAAGGTGGATGAGGAAACAGGGCTGGGAGAGGGAGAGGGAATCAGTAAATCATAGGAGAACCTGGTGGTGCCACCCCGAAGGGCACGCGGCAGGAGAGGAGATGGGAACAGAGGTGCACAAGGAAGCAAGTGAGAAGGAACAGCTTTCCCAGAGCCGATGGGATCCTTTCCCACTGTACCAGGCCCCCCCAGCTGCCTCTGCCCTTCCCAGCCAGGCTGGTCTCCTCTCGCGGCCCCTGTCACAAGCGGCTCTGCCTCTCCTCCGCTGCCCCTGACGTGGGGGAGCGAGGCACATGTCAGCTCCAGCCACCAGCAGCCATGAGGGAGCAGAAGCCAACTGGCAAGGCGGGACAGCAATCTGCCAAAGCAGTGTGGGGTAGGGGGGAGGAGGAACAAGCAGCAAATGAATGGCACTGGGCAGGCGGGCACCAGGCCTGGCACTACCGTGCTCCCTGCTGGACGCTGGAGCAGGGGGATGCCGTGCTGCGAGGAGCTGATGCCACTGCTGTCACTGCTCCCATGCCCCGAACCTTTGCAGGTGAGTCCATGTCCCAGCGAGCAAGTGATGCTGCTGAACGGGAGCGGTGGGCAGTCAAACAGAAAGGGCCTGGGGGCTTATAAATGGAAAACAGAAACTTCTCCTGCTGGTGACTTGATTTCAAGGAGGAGACGGCAGCCGGTACCTGCAGCCTTTGGCTCGGTTCAGACCCGCCGCACTGGCAACAAGAGAAGAGTGTGACGGGGACAGAGGGAGGGGGACATTCATTTGTCTCCAAGGTGAAGGACAAGCCACCCACCCGGGCTGCTTCCTTCCTCCGGGCAGGCCGTGTTTCACGTACCCATCTCTTTTCCCGCGATGACTTGCCTGCAGCCAGGTCTTCGGGGTGGCTGGCAGAAAGGAAACCAACATCCCTGAATCTCAGCAAGAGCTCCCCGAGCTCTTCACGTGCACCCGAGTCCTGGCTATGACTTGAAACCGCCTTAAAAAGGGGATGAGGGAACTGGTCCCAGTGTCACCAGTATCTCCACACGCTCCTGTAGCAATGCAGCTGAGCTGAAAAGCTGCAGTGTTAACCGTGAATGAAGCGGGGTCCACCCATGTTTGGTCCTCCCCTCCTTTTTGGCTCTCAGTGCTGTTTCTGGAGGACAGGCAGCTGCGTTTTGCTCATACCTGGGGCTGCAGAGAGGCAGGTTCCCACACCCGTGAGCCTCGATGTTGCCCTGCCATTGCCTCGAGGTCTCTACGCACAGCGCTTTTTGCACAAGTCCAACAGGGAAGTCTTCTGTAGGAGTTTTGAGCCGTGTGTGGCAGACGCTGCTGGGGATGCTTCTGGAGGCCGCGCCATGGGACCGCACAGAGGCCAAGCAATGGTCGTCAGCCAACGGCAAGCATGGCAGGAGGCCCAGGGAAGGAAACTCAGCGCCCAGCACGATGAGGAGGGCAACAAGTCAACCCACAAAGAAGGAAAGGAGCATCTGAAAGCGCCCACCTGAGAGAAGGGCTCGGCTGTTGCTCCACAGGTACAAGAGAGAGGGACTGGCAAAGCCATCCGACCCTGCACGGCATCCGCTCACGTCTCAGGAGCCCCAGGTTGAAATCCTGCCCGTCACGGACTTCGCTACAACCTCTGCCGCTGCGCGTGATCTCCCTCTGTCTCGCCTCATTCACGGAGGCCGCTGACATCTTTTGTTCAGACCCAGAGCTTGGCAAAACTTTTCCGCTGCAACACTTTTTGCCCCAAAATACATATTTGCGGCCACCCTGTGCAGCTTCAAAGCAGTTCTGGTGCATTGACTCTGAAGAGAAATTTTGAAAGCAAAAAAACGACCCCAAAGTATCTCACGGTGACATTTGCCAAATGAAATATTTCCATGTTGACTCCAAATGACAATTTGATTTTCTCTTCAAAAGGTAAATTAAATATCCTGAAAACGTGATGTTTTGTCCAAACCAACACAATTGTTTTCAACTGTTCCGTTTGCTGTGAATTTTGAAAACAACATTGTTTTGGGATGACTCAAAACCCGATTTTATTCTCCAGAAATGCCGGCATCCAAAAATCAATTATTTGCTCTGCCCTTAGAAACATTTTTTCAAAAAAAGCGACTTCCCAGGAAAACAGAATACTAGACTCCTAACACAGGCCCCCTAGCCCTATAACTTTCCATGGTTTGTTTTAAAACAACATTTTCTATTGAAAGTATTTGTTTCCCAATTAATTCTTTGTGTTTTATGCTGGTGACCTAAATGTTTTCCATTTTTACACCGGTCTTTCTGTTTTTCAGTTACTAAAATACTGATTTTTTTTTCTTTAATGAAAATCAAAGCTATCAAGGAAAAGTATTTTTCCTCCAGCAGTTTCTGTGAACAAAAAGCATTTCCTGACTGGCTTCATAATACCACTCCAGCCTCACCTGAGGATTAATCCTGTGGGGTAGTCAGCTGCTATTGTACTGAGTCTCAGTGGGTGTGTCTACATGCGTTGATTTGAGGTGCATTAGCCATTTTTAAGGCACTTTAAGGGCACGGGTCTATATGTGAGCACCCTTAATGCACCTGAAAAATGGGGATTTTAGGCTATTTGCATCTAAATTTGATATCTGCAAAAGCAAGCATCAAATTTAGGCATGAATAGCTAAAGCGCCCTAATGCACATGTAGATGTGCTACAGTGCATTAATACAGTGCATGTCAACTGACTTGGGACTAACTTTTGCCCCAAATCAGTCCACACACCGTGTTAATGCGCCTTAGTGTGTGCACATGTAGACGCATGCCTAAATCACCTTAGTGCGCATTAGGCAAATGCGCATTAAGTTTAGGCACATGTAAAAGCATGTGTAGACAAGCCCAGTAGCACTGAAGGACAATGGGCTGTCGATCTCAGAAAAGCTGAGTGGGGAGATTGGGGGTAAAAGAGTCGCATGTGATGGCGATGACATGGTGATGGGAGAGCAAGAAGGGGCATGAGATATGATAACCTACCCTGCAGCCGTATACCTCCGTATCATCTTTTCAGAAGGCTTGGGCCCATCACTGCAGCTCTGAGCCAAGATCTGCTCTTTCTACTTTTTAAGAGATGAGGGAGGCGAGAGTACACACATCTGCAGTTTCCCAAATGCGGAGCTTTGATTTTTAGTTAATTAAAATCAGATGTAATAGACTCTGCTGCGCCCATCGATCGAAAGCTTGACAGAAAGCCATGCCATTAATTAGTACCCAACATGGAATTCATTAATCCAGCAAATCCAACAGGAAAGAACAACTGGCACAAAAACAAGCCGGTCAGCAGAAGGCTCTGTTTGTGCATCAACAAAGGAGCTTCTCGTATGGCAAGAAGAAAACGGTTTAAATGGTAGCGAGATGAAAAGACAGCACCTCCGCAGCAAAGCAACTTGGGAGAGGAGAGTCAAAGAGAGCTCAAAAGGTTTTAAATGCTGCACTGCTGGGAAAGACTGTCACGGGACAGTAGGCGAAGGAACGTTGTACGCCACTTCTTAGGTACCACCAGATGGGAAAATGCGAGGAGGAAAGATCAGGACTGCTGACTGTTTTTTGGAGCCAAGGGGAAGAGGAGGAAGAGGGAAGAGAACGATCCCCCTTCTTTCAAAAGTAAATGTCCATGAGATGGCATTGGAGACCCAGCTGCTGTGGAGTCAGGTCGCCAGCCCCTCTTTTAAAACACCCGTGTTCGGCCGACCCGTGGCTCTGCTGATGAGGACGGAGGGGAGCGATCTAACTGGCAAGCAGTGCCTGAAGGCAGCAAAAGGGCAGGGGTAGGAACCAGGGATGACGGGGAGGCTGGGTCCTTTCTTGAATGTGGGTTGTGCGACACTGGCAGCTCAGGGAAAGAGAAAGGCTGGGGAAGCCATTTGTGCGGCAGAACAGCAAGCTGATTAGACCCAGTAATTTATGGACAGCGCCACCTCATCTTACGCACCACCAGACAGTGCTCCTTACATCAGCTGTTTCCATGGACAGAGCGATCTCCTTTCTCTCGCCCTGTAACAAGCCCATGACATTATCTATCCTCCTCCTCTGACTGCGGTTGAAATTGCACTTGGGAGGAGTTGCAGGCGGTAACCTTCAGCTGAGACGGAGAACAGGAAGTACCTTGGAAATGTACAGCCGTGCAGCCAGGGCTTCTCCAGTGACTTGCTCTTTATTTAACCCAGTCCACTCACAGCTTGACTCCCAAATGAAATCAGCTGCAAGACTTTCCTAGGTTTCGGGAGCTGAGAAGAACTCCAAGTCCCACGGAAGTACGAGGCTGTCCCGCCAGGCTTGCAAAGCATGTCTGCCCGCATCACGGTCCCTCGGTTCGGCAGGATCAGACAGGGGTGCTGTCAGAAACCCCGGCAGACCAGGCATGTCTACATGTGCTTTTATGTGGGCCTAATCTTAATGCGCATTAACCTAATGAGCATTAAGGTGAGTCAACATCTACACGTGCATGTGCTAATGCGCATTAACATGGGTTAATTAACTAAAGTTAGTCCCGTCAATGGACACACACCGTGTTAATGCGCATTAATGCATCTACACGTTTGCCGATATGATTAAGCTATTCGTGCATAAATTTGATACCTGCTTTATGCAGGTATCAAATTTCGGCTCAAACAGCCTTATATCGCCATTTTTAAGGTGCATTAAGGGCACGCACGTGTAGACACGTGCCCTTAATGCGCCTTAAATTGGGCTAATGCGCATTAAATGTACACGTGTAGACATGCCCAATGTGTGCCCAGAGGAGCCTGCACATCACCCTCCGACCTAACGGCCCCCCTGGTATTACAGGGATGGGCTCTCAGGAGCAGGCAGCCACAGAAAGGCAGGACTCAGTGCCATTGCTCCCTGACTCCCATAAAGCATTACGTGGACATGAATGTGGTTTCTGATCTTGCATTCCAGGAAGTGGGAAGCAATCTGATCTCAGAATTAAAACATTATGGAAAACCCACATGACAAATGAGGTGTAGGACTTGAACGGTCCAGCATAAGGGGCACGGGGCCTCAGCTGGTGCAAACTAACAGAGCTATGTTGAGAACAAGGGAATTAAACTGGGTTATTCCATCTAAAGGGGGTACACCGTTATCAATCCCTGTTAAGGGTTTCCGATTCACGGCTTGCAACCCTGCAGGCTTCAAACATCCCAGAGATCCTGAGTCAAGCGCCAAAAAAAATCAGCTTTGCAATGACAAGACTGAAAAATGAATACATCTGGACTCTTCTGGTGTTTCAGCCTTTCTTTGCTGCCTTGAGAGCTCTGGGCACTGTTTCTTGTAAATGGAGGTGGAAATTCTGACAATCCCCTGATGCCAGCTGCTGGAGCTCTAAGAAAAAGGCTGTGTATTGCAAGCACTGGTAACACGTGGCTTATCCTTATTCTAATTTTCTATTGTGGTTGTATGAGAAGCTTCTCACAGCCGCAGCGGGAGGGGCCCCTTATGCAGACTGGGGCTTGGCTGCCCATATGCCAGTCTTAGCGTCCTCGCCTGGGTGGAGAAGAGAAGTGATAAAGGGTCAGAGTGACTAGAAGCAGGTCGGCTTGGAAAATAAGACCAAGCTGCACTTCAGAGGGAGGCCAGGCAGACTGGGGAAGATGCCAGGGAGCTGGAAGCCAGTCGTATAAAAAGAGGCAGCAGCTAGTCCAGAATAAAACAGGGCAGTCTGGACTCTGGGGAACATGAAGCCCATTGGTGCAAGTCTCCCAGGATTGGGAACCCACAGCTGAAGGGGGGCACCAGTTCCCCGCATACTACTGCCTAGCCATGAGGTGCAGCACCTGCTGGGGAAACTTCAGATCGCTGTGGAAGAGGTGGACATTTCAGATTCACCCCGAGAGTAAAAACCAAGAGAAAATTAACGGGAAACTGAGGCAGAGTGTAATGCTGGGCGTGGATGGGCCTTGCTTCATATCAGTCAGCCCCATGAAAGCAAGAGGGGGTATGGAGCAGAGAGACCCTTGGGTGCTATGACCAAACCCTCGCCTAATCCTGTGTATGGGAATCACTGCAAAGCACCGCTCCTGCTACTCATTATCCAAATGAATTCAGCAGTGCACTCATTATCCTAATGAATTCAGCATTAGCAAATCACAGAACAGTCGGGCTGGCAGGGCCTCAGGAGGCCAGCTTCCGGTCCGAAAGGGATGAACACGCAAGCTTTTGCTCCCCAAAGGATACACATTTCTAAGGCTGATTCTTCCTCCTCTATCAGCCTACAAACAGACAAAGGCAGACAAGGTTCTTTGGGTACATCTGATATCTTTTATTAGGTATCTTTTATTATTATTTAGTTGGTCTAATAAAAGATATCAGATGTGCCCAAAGAACCTTGTCTGCCTATGTCCTTAGACCAGCATGGCCACAACCTACACCCCTAAAACAGGCATCACGATCGAAGGGAAGCTGGGTGACAGTGAGCACGAGCTGATCACCTTCACCATCTGCCGCAAAGCTGGCAAGTCAGTCAGTAATACAGAAGTCCTCGACTTCAGGAAAGCTGACTTTGACAAGTTAAGGAGGCTTGTCAGAGAGGCCCTAAAAGGCCACAACCCAACGGAGAGGGGAGCTCAGGACGAGTGGTTGCTCCTCAAGGGACCAATCCTGGATGCGCAAGCAAAGTCCATCCCGTCTCGGAGGAAAGCCAGCAAAAGGGCACAGCAGCCCCCTTGGCTCTCCAGGGACCTGGCAGACCTCCTGTGTCTTAAAAGCAAGACCTACAAAGGATGGAGGAGTGCAACTGCCACCAAGAAGGAGTACTCTGCTCTGGTCCGGACCTGCAGAGAGCAAACCAGGAAAGCCGAGGCTGTGACTGAACTCCAGCTAGCTACAAATATCAAGGACAATAAAAAGTCCTTTTTTAGATCCGTGGGGAGCCGGAGAAAAAGCAAGGGCAATGTTGGACCCCTGCTGAACCAGATGGGACAACTGACAACTGACGCCCAGGAAAACGCGAACTTGCTAAAGGGGTACTTTGCACCAGCTTTTCACCAGTCCCATGGGACAGCCCTGCCCACTATGGGTGAGGGAGGCCCGCGTGAGGGAGATTCCTTGCCCTCCATCGAAGCTGACCTCGTGAAGGGACACCTCGACAGGCTGGACACCTTCAAGTCAGCCGGCCCTGACAATCTGCACCCCAGGGTACTCAGGGAGCTGGCGAGCATCATAGCCCAGCCCCTGGCACGGGTCTTCGAGGGCTCCTGGCGCTCTGGTGTAGTGCCCGGCGACTGGAAGAGGGCCAACGTGGTGCTGATCTTCAAGAAAGGGAGGAAAGTGGATCCGGCAAACTACAGGCCCATCAGCCTGACCTCTATCCTGGGGAAGGTCTTGGGAAAGATTATCAAACAGGCTGTCCTTAACAGACTAGCTGAAGGCAATACCCTGAGGGATAGCCAGCACGGGTTTGTTGCGGGTAGGTCTGCTTGACCAATCTCTTTTCGTCTTATGATGTGACTTATCACCTGGACAAGGGGGAAGAGATCCATGTTGTATATCTTGATTTTAAAAAAGCCTTCAATCTGGTATCCCACGATCACGTCTTGGCTAAACTGGCTAACTGCAGCCGCGACCTCACCACGATCCCCCGGCTGGGGAACTGGCTCCGCGGTAGGACCCAGAGGGTGGTGGTCGACAGGAGCCAATCGTCTTGGTGCGCTGTGATCAGCAGGGTCCCACAAGGCCGTCCTAGGGCGTATACTGTTTAACATCTTCATCAGTGATGTGGACATTGGTGTCAGAAGCGGACTGGCCAAGTTTCCTGATGACACCAAACTCTGGGGTAAAGCATCCACACCCGAGGACACGAGAGTGATCCAGGCAGATCTTGACAGGCTCAGGAAATAGGCGGATGAGAACCTGATGGTGTTCAACACCGAAAAATGCAAGGTCCTCCACCTCGGGAGGAAAAACCTGCAGCTTCCTTATAGGCTTGGCAATGCTACACTGGCTAGCACTAGGGAAGAAAGGGACTTGGGGGTCATGGTTGACCACAAGATGAACATGAGCCTGCAATGCGATGCTGCGGCTAGTAAAGTGAGCAAAACGCTGGCGTGCATCCATAGATGCTTCACAAGCAAATCCCGGGACATCATTCTCCCCTTGTACTCGGCTTTGGTGAGGCCGCAGCTGGAGTGCTGCGTCCAGTTTTGGGCTCCACAATTCAAAAAGGATGTGGAGAAGCTTGAGAGAGTCCAGAGGAGAGCCCACGCACATGATCAGAGGTCAGGAAAACAGATCTTACGACGACAGGCTGAGAGCCATGGGGCTCTTCAGCCTGGAAAAGCGCAGGCTCAGGGGTGATCTGGTGGCCACCTATAAGTTTATCAGGGGTGACCACCAGGATCTGGGGGAACGTTTATTCACCAGAGCGCCCCAAGGGATGACGAGGTCGAACGGTCACAAACTCCGCCGTGACCGATTCAGGCTGGACGTAGGGAAGAACTTCTCACTGTCCGAGCCCCCAAGGTTTGGGGTGGTTCAAACACCCACTTTGAACGCCTTCAAGACACATTCGGATGCTTATCTTTCTGGGATCCTATGATCCCTGCTGACTTCCTGCCCCTGGGGCGGGGGGCTGGACTCGATGATCCTCCAGGGTCCCTTCCAGCCCAAATGTCTATGAAATCTATGAAATCACATTTGTCCCTGGGTCAACCATTTTATCCTGATACAAAATTGTGACCATTCAGACACCCATGCCTGTTGTCCTGGACAAACCCTAAAAAGATTCATGGGACAAGAAGAGCTAACAGTTGATCCTGGGACATTGCAAAGTGCATCTGAACTGTTATCCTGGGACTGCATCGTTGAACAGAAAAGATGGCCTTCAACCGCTTACTAAACCCAGGCTGGAAAGGCGATGTCTGTACATGCCAATCCCAGGACTGTTCTGTTCCTGGACAAACATAGGCACAACTCGACCCATGACAACTGCAATGACTCTTCCTAGCCTCATACCACAAGTCCTGTCAGTATTATGACGCCATTTAAGCTAAATCCAAAAAATCTCATAGCAAAAATAGTATTTGTAATAGCCAAAGCTGCTCAGTTTATCCCTTCTACCTGCCCCAAAACCCTTCAAAACCAGAATTTGTTGCTACAGCTGTGTAACGTGCCACAAGGAGCCAACTGCAGGCTGCTTGAGACAGCTAAAGTCATGGGTTGGGTCCAGAATGGAGATATCGCACGTCGGAACAACTGAGGCCAAACTTCCCCTGCTGCCTGCAGTGACGGATGTGATTATATTCCTGAATGGTGTCTCAATACAAGACGCAACAGCCCAAAAAGCCAAAACTGCTGGGTTTTGTCTCTAATAGGAATCTGTCTCCATGGAGTAATCAGATCAGCCTGCGACGGAGCCGGCGCTCTTGTCACAAACTCTTGGAAATCGCAGCCTGCCAGACAGGCATTCGGCAGGCTGAAGCAGCCCGAGCATTTTCAGTTCATCATCTCAGGCCCATGTCACAACTACCATTTTTGAGAAGTCTTGATCAATCATTTACGCCTTCCTGTATTGCTGTAGATAAGAACATATGGAAAGCAAGAGACAGATGCACACAGAGCGTTTCTTAGCCCTGTCCAGTGGATTGTCAGACAGAGCTACGGCCTGGGCTTTGGTCCCATACGTGGTCTTCAGGGAAGATTTCAGGATGTGGAGGCAACTTAAACACAGCCCTGGGAGGCAAGCCACCCCTGCTATTGCTGTTTGATAGCCGAGGGGCTGGTGAGACAGGCTGCTGCTGATCTTCCCAATGTCACGGACCTTGACTCCACTGGATATGCCTGGCGCTGGGAGCAGAGTTCACAAATCCAACTTTGGTGCCGACCTTCCCTATACAGCAGGGAAAATCCGTCTCCTAGGAATGGGATGCACAGAAAGCAGCAGATCGGGAGGTAAAGCCCTGAGCTGAAGGGAGGGCTCTGCCTGAAATCCTGTCTCTTGAGTCCACTTAGGTCCAGGAGCAGCAAGAATCAGACCTCAGTGCTGTCAGAGCTCGTTAGGGGACCCTTTGTGGCATTCAAGACCCTTAAGATCAAGTCACAAAAGAGCAGTGAGGAGGGGGAGGAGGAGAAGAAGGACCAACCAACCTTTTGCATTAGCATAACTCTATATTACAGTACTTCAGGGACTTTAACAGGGTAGAACTGAATAGCACTTAAGTGCCTAAGTCCGTGCATATGCTCAAGAGGTGCAACACGATATGGTCCTGGGTTTGTGAACCTTAAATGCCATAGGCATGAGTGCCCAGTCTAGCCAGCATGGTGGCAGTTCTGGACTTGCCCAGGGCACCCAAGTACATTTTCTGGTGAAAACTTGGGTATCTCCAGTCTTCCTGGCACCCAAGCAGCAGGGACAGGGCTTGGGGCATTGCTCATATGGAATTAGGTGCTTAAACTTCACCTAAATTGCACATTACCTGGGTGCCTAAAATCCTTTTTCCAATCCGAACCTTAGTGCGCCGAGTCGGGAATAGCTGACCGCCCCAGGCTCTGCCCAGCTGCGCTCAGGTGTGGCTACTGAGGCACTAGCACTAAATGGGGCTGCCTCAAACACAGAACGGACACTCCTTCCATCTCCATAACCCTTTGGAAAGCACACCATCATTAATACTGCGTAGACGCCTTGTTAAAGCGCAAAGGCCAGGTGTCTGAACTATGTCAGGAAAAATTACACAGTGCTGAGTGAATGCAGCATTAAAGAGCGCTGGATGCTGCCAGGAGAAGAGGAGCAAGAGATCTGGCCTTTTCGAGTCTGCTCTTTGAGATCAACCATGGCATAATATCTCTGTCTCACTGAAGGGAACACACGGATTTTAAAAATCATTTTGATTCCTTCAAAAAACCCTCTCTGAAGGTTGCACGTCTGGAGACCTCCTGGGAGCACCCACACACCCCTTCCCGGAGCTTGGCCTCATTGACCCAGTCCAGCCCAAACCTCCTCCCCAGGGCTGGGCTGCTCCTAAGGTTTCCTCCGTTTGAACCATTCAACTCACACCCCCAATTCTCTTTCCCCGGGCAGCCACTGCCCTTGCTTCTTAGCCAGCCCTTCTCAGTGGGTCAGCAGAATCCACCTGGCCCTTCCCAAGCAGGATCAACACCTGCCACCCAGGTGGGGCATCTCTACCAAACGCTGCGGGCATGTTGCAGCTACCCTCGCCCCAAAAGCCTTCTGCATTGGACCCTATGCAACTATTACTCACCAGTGAAGGGCGACTGTATTTTTTAAGCTGTTACTTCACACTTCTTATTTCAAAAACCCAAAGCTGTTCTCATGGTGGAAGCCTGCAAAATTCACCCCTTTAGTCTGGCAGCTGAACAAAGCCTAGCACAAGCTATTAACCAAAGGAATCAGGAACCTAATCCACAGCCCAGAGTTCATCAACACTGCTCATTATAATATGGACTTAATGATTTAAAAGGTAGTTAGCCGAGATTGGCAGTTAAATTAATTAATGGAAAACATATCCTGGAGTGTGGGAGGGAAGCTGACATGCTGAACGCAGAGAAAGATGACAAATATCACTTAAAATCTTTCAAATAACGTCCCAGGCTTGGCCAGATGCCAGGCCTTCCACTCTTTCTTTGACCATCTCGATAATATTGGCGTGCCAAAAAAATAGACTACATAGCTCAGAGGAAGCAAAAGAAACCATCGCTGGCTCAGCAGCATCTCAAAACCCTGTTGAATGTGCACTGTTGAAGAGCTGCCCATTTTCCACCCTCGTGGTGGTGGCATTTCATTGGTGGGTGACACTATTATCATCTATCCTGTACCTAGATCACGGGAACGTAGCGACCGTCAATGAACATTTCCAACATCTGCTCTGGACATATTCTTTTCCTGGCATTTTCAGTACGGGAAGAGTAACGCCCTCTGCTCAGTCCACAAACTGCGTCCACGAAAGATAAGCTGCTGCAGTAAGGAGCCTAATTCACTCCGTGATCGCTTCCAGTGGTGCTCAGGCCTCCACACCGCTGTCTGAAATGGCCACCTCCAGACACAACGAACCCTCTGAGTGCCCATTTACTGCACCAACATGGTGCCAGAATGGATGGGATCACAGCCATACGGGCTCCCTGGCCCAAGCCGTCTTCCTGCTCCTGAGGTTGATTTCTTGGCTCCTCTTCAGCATGATGCCAAAAGGTTGAGCACCACTGCTCCACGGAAACCCAGCCTGAAAGACACGATCATAAACGACCTGGACACTGGTGTCAGAACCGGACTGGCCAAGTTCGCTGACGACACCAAGCTTTGGGGAAGAGTGTCCACACCTGAGGACAGGCTGGTGATCCAGGCCAACCTCGATAGGCTTGCACGGTGGGCGGATGAAAACCTGATGGCATTCGATACAGAGAAACGAAGGTGCTCCACCTCGGGAATAAAAACCCGCATCACACTTATAGGCTCGGCAGTGCTACGCTTGCTAGCACCACGACCGAAAGAGACTTGGGGGTCACGAATGACCACCAGATGAATATAAGCCACTAATGCAATACCGCAGCGGGCAAAGTGAGCAAAACTCTGTCTTGTATCTACCTGGGATGTCATCCTCCAGCTGTACTCGGCCTTGGTGAGGCTGCAGCTGGAGTACCGCATCCAATTCTGGGCTCGATACAGAAAGGACATGGAGAAGCTTGAGCGAGTCCAGAGGAGAGCCATGCGCATGATGAGAGGACAAGAGACCAGGCCTGACGAAGAGAGGCTGAGAGCCACGGGACCCTTCAGCCGGCAGAAGCGCAGGCTCAAGAGTGACCTGGTGGCAGCTTATCAGTACATCAGGGGTGTGCATCAGGATCTGGGGGAACGTCTGTTCACCAGAGCACCCCAAAGGATGACGAGGTCGAATGGTCACGTGCTCCTGCAAGACCGTTTCAGGCTGGACATAAGGAAAAACTTCTTTGCTGTCCGAGCCCCCGAGGCCTGGAATAGACACCCCGCAGAGGTGGTGCAAGCACCTACTCTGGACACTTTCAAGAAACATTTGGATGTCCATCCTGCTGGGATCCTTCGACCCTAGCTGACTTCCTGCCCCTGGGGTGGCGGGCTGGACCCGATGATCTTCCGAGGTCCCTTCCAGCCCGAACGCCTATGAAATCTGTGAAGAAGTCCCTTGTGTCCTTCAGCTGGGTCCCTGAGTGGATTCTTTCCCTCCTCCCTTCTCCACCCTCCTGGAAAAAAACACAGGCCTGAATGAGGCCAAGGCTTAAAACCCAGCACAGCAGAGGGCAACAGGAAGAGGTGGCAGCACGCATTTCTGCAGGTGGTTTATGACTCCCCTGCATGAGGCACGCGCCTGCTTTGGTCTATGAGCTCTGCTTCCAGCAGATGGGGGCTCGAGGATTTATTAGCCTTGGAGAGCCCGAGAGCTTTGACAGCTTGGGGATGCAACAGCCAAATGTTCTGCTGCTAAAATAAAGGCAGCGCTCCGGAAAGTTTGTGCAGTTCTTCGTAGTCGCCCCTTCCTCTCCGTCTATATTTAAACTGTCAACTAGATTAAAACCGTCAGCAGAGGAACGAGAATTTTATTGACATGCTTCGTAGGTGGCACGGCCCTGTAAAATAAACATATACCCAGCGCGCTGCCTGGCGCGACTGCACCGGCAGAGATTTTTATAGTGCTGGCCTGGGGGAGTTTGTATCTGAAATCAATCCTTGATACAAAACGGATTCCAGAGGAGAGAGGGGGACAGACTTTACTCACATTTGCGGAGGGCGCGGGCATCCGTTCAATCCGTTTGGTATTTGAGGTACAACGAAAGCAAGGGGAAGAGAGGAGGAGGGTGCGAAATTCCCAGAACGCGCTCAGGAGACTCGGTTTGTATGTGCCATAATGCAGGGAATTTGTTTCTGGCACAACGTTCACTTAATCCCAACCACGCTGAGGACCTGCAACTTCTGCACGTATTTGTGTTGTGGTCAAGCCCAATTATGTGCCCTGCTTGCCTGCAGAAGGGGCAGGGTGATGAGATATCGGACCTGGAGGGCTCTGGCACATCTGTGTTTGCAGGACTGGGCATAGAGGCGGTGTATGCAGGGTCACAGGACCTGTTTCTAAGTGATGCATCGGTTACTTATTGCCTTTGCCTGCTCTTCCCTCCATGGGGCTGCTTTTGCCTATCATTCGACTTACCCCACAAGGAAGAAAAGTATCCACCCAAATAAGGAAAAGAAAAAAAAAATGAGGGAATGGATATTTTGCTGGTCAAGTGATCATTTAAATCCGTACGACTTCTGCATTTGCTTGTGTTTGGTCATCTCTTCTGTATAGGTAGTGGACTCAAACCTTGGTGTTCACACCTCTGGGCGGGATAAAACCAGACCCCAACAATGCCAAGATTCAGAGAGTTTGAAGCCCAAAGGGCCCATGAGATCACCGAGTCAAGCTCTAGTATGCCACAGGCCCATGGTTTTCAAACCGGGGCACGCGTGATGCTTTGCCGAAGGGCACATGCTTACACTGGAAGAATGGCGTGGGGAGTAGCATCACTGCTGAGCACCGGCCTCGGTGTCGGCACTCCTCTTAAGGCACCGACACGCAGAGGTGCAGAGAGGCTGCGGGCAGCAACAGTTTGCAGCTGAAGGGGTGCACAGCCAAAACGTCTGAAGATCACTGCCACCGGCCCCTGGATTAAACCCACTCCCGATCCAGAGCCGTAAGACGGAGACTCCGTGCCTTCTCCGTTGCAGGTTACATGCCAGTGGTTGTCTACCCTCCCACTGACACTGCTGTAATTCCTAGCTTGAATTCGTCTGGCTCTGACTTCCAGCCACCGGTTCTTTTTCTGCCATCTTCTCTTAAACTACAGAGACCTTTCCTGACCAGCACTTTGCTGCACAGGTATTTATAACGTGGCATCAAGCCATGCCTCAATATTCTTTCATTTGTATATATACCCCACCCCCATAAATACAAACACACACACATCCATAAATACATACACACACACATCTACACACACACATGCACTACGCAGGCTGGGCTCTTCAGTGCTCTCATTGCAAGGCATTTTCCCTAGTCCTCAAATTTTTTCTGCTGCTCTTTCCTGCACCCTGGTTAAATTCTCAGTGTCCCTTTTCAAACGTGGACCAGAACTGTACCGAGCTTTCCAGTATCAAATGAACCAATGCCCTACAAAGAGTAACTCATCCCCAGCTCATCGCTCCCCTGTTCATAAATCCTGCGATAGCCCTTTCTGCTACAGCATCGCCCTAGGAGCTCCTGCCAAAATACTTGTCCATCGTACCAACCCGGGTCCTTTTTGCAACCACTGCTTTCCACGGTAACATCCTCTCCCCCACCACCACCCCACAGTCCTTGACTGCATTTCTTGTTCCTAGAGGCCTACCTTTACACTTGGCTACTGAAATGCACATTTGAAGGGGCTCGGACTACCAGGCCACCCAGGCTGCTCTGTATGACCACCCTGTCCTCAATGCTATGTCTGCTATAATCAGTCTCACCCACGCGGTACGCTCCTAACTGATGAAGGGAGAGCCTACAACTTCCAACGCACTGGAGTCCTGATCCCCAAGTGAAGTCTTCAGGCACCACTGCAAAGGGTGCATGACAGACAGGGGCCTTCAAAGGAGGGAAAGGTCTATTTTAGTGCTTTATTTTAAAACTAATGATTTTTAACATTTAATAAAAAGCAAGCAACTCAGAAAATAACTGCTGTAAACTGTAATAAGGTTATTATTTGGTTTAACATTAAGGCTGCCTATACACAGGTTTTGGGGTGAGGGGGTTGGTTTTAAAGAGAGGTTCCTGGAGAGCTGCTTTAATTAAAATGCCACAGTGTTGCATGACTTAAGCTCCCACACATTTAAAAACATCTGTGGGACACTAAAATTTATTCAAATGAGCTTTAGTTAAAGAGCCCCGGTGGCCATTTTTAAACCCGCAAGGGCTTATACACATGACGCTAGAGAACGTGGAGCAGACTCGATTAATCAAACTCAATTCATCAAATCCACTCTGAGGCTTTCTAATTAGAACATATCAGAGCAGGTGTACAGGTACCCCAAGCAAGGCAAAAGCTGACAACACCAGAGATGCCAACTGATAGGCTAAAAAGCAGCCTAAAAATACACAAAAATTCCCTGCATTGCCCTGGTTATTAAAACAGGAATAGCACTGAAAAAAATCAGATGGCCTTTTTGCAGCATGGCCTGTTGCCTCCCTGGCAGCTCTTCACTCGGGTTGGGAAAGAAAAACAGCTAGATAATGTTCTCTTCAGGTCCCCATGCCCTACAAAGCACCACGGGGTTGGATTGGCAAGCTGTGGGCCCAATGCTGCCTGGTGGTGAACACCTATTTCCATCACTTTAGAGGAGGGTCAAGGATGACCAGCAGCTCACTGAAGACGCCCACCACAGCACAGGACTGACCCTCCGTGGGGATTCACATTACATCCAAGAGCCTCCTAACTGCCTGCTATTCAACAAAAGCAGAGGTCCCAAATCTGCTCTCCCTTAAACCAATGCAAATTGGGAGTAACTTAATGCAATTAAACAGGAGAGATCAGAGCATGGCTGACAGCTATAGCTTGAAGATGATCACAATCTAACCATAGACTTGACACAATCCTTAACATGGTTTAAACTAATTAACATAACCCCCCGTAAAGCGTTTAATTAGCTCCATTTCCAGGAGATGGTTGCCCTTGCCCTGTTTTCCACGTTACACTTTGCGGCCGGTTTGGTTCTGACATCCGGACGTGCCAAGGATCAGGGCCACACTGTGCACAGCACTAGCTGCAGCTAACCAAGATGGGCCCATGCCCAAAAGAGCTTAGCACGGTAACCGCCAGCATAAACGGAAGTGCTTGCTTTCCTACGACTAACACAACCACAGAGTCTCAATCAGTCATGCCAATGCCAGAGACACCCCAGGCCCAGCACAGGGCTTTGCTAATCCCTGACCCATGGTGAAACAGTGTCCTGTTCAGAGCAGCCAGGTAAGGTTTATGCCCCATTTATGTCCTTTAAACCTCCTGCTGGTCCTCTACATGGGGATGAATGTCCTCCCCTGCTCTCGATTCTAAATGAGCCGCCAAAGTCTCCGTTTCTAGGCTACTCATTTATTTTAACTTAAAACTGTAAGATATTAATGTCAAGAGAACCTAGTTTAAGCTCCATACCCTGTAGCATTTGGTGCTGCTCAACGCCTGTGGATGCAGGACAAGTATTCTAATTAACTTCTTCAATTAATAGTTTCTTTTAACCTTTTAACAGCAGAAAAAGAAGTTTTCTTGCAACTTTTAATGCCCCATAAATCATGTAAAACAGAATACATGCCTTTCCGAGAAGGCTGCAAGGTTACGGTGCTCTAGGCCTCCTCGTACAGACAATACCCACCATGTCGGTCTCTTCCATTATGACGCAGACCACGAGGATCATCTCCCTCTTCTGCAGACCCGATCCTGAACAATGCTGTGCACCTAAAAGCCACAGTAGCTTCAACATGGCTGGTAGGTGACCACCCTCTCTCAGGATCAGGCCCTTAATGGCACGTATTCAGATCTTGCTTTCTCTCAAGGGAAAATTATTTCCTTGGAAATTTTGCTTCTTTGAATACTACAGCCCCTGGGAAAGCTCACGCTCACGTCTCTTGACAGCATTATGAGACCAAAGGAAGAGATGCTGGGCGGGACTGAAGAACAGCAGCAATAATTTACAGCTTTTTATAGGAAACCTCAGTCAAGGCACTGCTACTGCGTGTTACTTTTGGATGGAGCAGAGTATAAAATTCAGGGTCTTAGGGGCACCTGCATTCTGGCAGAGAGGTGTTTCAGGCATTTTATTTACTTGCCGTGTTAAGCAGAATATATTACACTTGACTGGGGCTAACGCCGCCGAATAAAGCATGTAAATCCAGAACCATGACAAGTAATTGCCAGAAATTAGAACCATGACAAGTAGTTGTCAGAAATTATCAGTGCAGGTCTCTTGCTGGCAAGGTTTGACTGCCTGAGCAAGCAGTGAATTGTGAACGTACTCTAGTCTAGTTACCGCTTCACTGCTTAAAGAAATAGGGGGGGAAGGGAGAGAAAACTGGATCAGAAAAGTTCCTAAATTACCCAGAGGATAACGTAACTGCTGGGCTTGCTGCGCTGTATTCCTCAGTACCTGGTTCTTGGGAGACCCGGGACGTGGCCCAACCTGGTAAATCCCAACGCACTGACCCTCGCTACCCTCCACCCGGTTACCAGGCACAAGCAACGTCTGCGGGGCCCAGGGACCTGCTTCTTAATGACGCGGACGAACCGGCCGGGAAGCTGGACACGAGCGGATTCGGAGGCATGTGCCAAGGAGCTCTTTAATTGAATGTAAGGATGTTTGATGAAACAGGGGCCAAGGTTTGCCCAGCTGAGGAGCGCAGAGCCGTGAGCTCTTGGTGCCACGAGGAAGAGTGTTACGACCTGCGGCCTGGCTCAGCACCTCTTGCGGTAAAACCCAACGGGAGGCTTCAGGAGGAAACGGACAGGAGGAGCCCCTGGCTGTGTTCCCCCCTCACAGCGCCACTGCGGAGAGGGACCACGGTAATGGTGCCCCTGACGGGTACCCAGCAACCCAGAGGAGGTCACAGCCATCTGCCTAGAGGTGCTACTGTGCCTCTGCACCCGTTCTGGCTCTGGGTGGCTGTGCCCCCTCTCCAGTGCAGATCCATTACCAAAAAATTAAATTAAATTAATTAAACATTGTAAAATGTGTGTAAAAATAATCCATTACCAGGAATCCCCCGTGGCTGCTGCAGGGGCCACTGACGAGGAAGAACAGAAAACACAGCTTAAGCTTGACATGCCTGGAGAGCACGTGCTCCCAGGTCCAGCGCCCCTTCCCTATAGCTTACCCATCTCTGCTCTGACCCTCGCGACGGCCGTCAGCCCCACAGGGCCTAGCTCGGGGGGCAGGACTGTCGAGACAGCGCCCCTTCTCCTCTCGTCAAGGACAGGGAGACGCATGTTCAGAGCATCCCTTGTGTGTGCTGCCCTGGGATCCCGGGGAGAGGAGGAAAGGCAAAGGATCTTCTAAGAGACCCAGTTCAGCTCCAAGATGGGATTCTTCCGAAAAAACAAAATGTAAATGGGCAAGGTTGCCCCGGAAAGCCTGCTCCGAAACAACGGCGATGACCTTGATGGGTGGAGGCTTCTCGGGAGGGATGGCATGGACAGAGGGGAAGCCAAGGAGCCAGGGGTGCTGGAAGGACTAAGGACCACTATTGGAGGTCAATTTGGGAGTGAATGGCAGCTCCTCCTGGAAAAGCTGCTTTAGCCAGACAAGTTACTGGGCTCCACATGGAGGTACTCGAGGGAAATTTATAAGCAGCAAGACTGAATGATCTCATGGCTTCTTCCATCTGAAGCTCTTGGAATGAAAAAGAGCTTGAGCTGGAGAGCAGCCGTTTCTAAGCTCACTGTTTAATAATAAAAGCAATGCAAAGAGGTGGATACAATGAGATGCGAGTAACTCCTACTGAGGCAAGAGGTCCAGGACTCTAGAAACTGGAGCACATGGTCCTGATGCTAAACTTCCCACGATGTTGAAGTGATTTGCTGCTGAACCTGCCAAACAGAGGCAGTGTTGTTCAAGAGGCAGGGGCAACTCGGTGGGTACCAGGAGACCAGACAAAAAAAGTAAAAGTGATGCCAGTCTTCCACAAGGAAAGGCCCTGACATTTTACATCCAGCCCAATGATTAATTATGGAAGGGACCGCAAGGATCCTCTAGTCCAGGCACTGGCTGTGCTGTTCCTACCCCAGACACCTGCCCAGCCTCTGCTGGGAAACTCCAGGGCCAGAGGTTCACCGCTCCACTGCTCTGCTGCTCTCAGTTAGGAAGTTTTCCCTGAGATTTGCTCAAATGCTGCCCATCTGCAGTTTAAAACCACTGCCTGTGTCCTACCCTCTGCTGCCAGGAGGAACAGCTGTTCCCTCTCTTCTTTACGGCAGCCTTGCAAATACGTAAGGGACAGACACCTGGTTTCCATCCCTCTGAACTCAACAAACCCACTGCCCTTGAACCGTCCTCATCCAAATGCACTCCAGCCCCTTCGTCGACTTGGCCGCTCACCTCTGTATTCCCTCCGGTTTCTCCACATCCTTCTTGAAATCAGGTGCCCAGGGCTAGCCGCAATACTCTGGCTGAGGCCTGACCAGCTCTGGGTAGAGCCGTATCATCATCTCCTGTTTCTTGACTATACTGCTTTTGTTAGTACACCCTCTAATGGGGTCAAGTAAACACACTAGTGGGCAGGGAACGAATCCTGGCAGATCTGGACAGGTTGGAGAAGTGGGCACAACAGAATAGGATGCAATTCAACAAGGACAAGTGCAAAGTGGCTGCACCTCGGGAGCAGGAATCACCAGCACCCTTACAGGCTGGGGATGGCCCTCTCAGCAGCACCGTGAGTGCTACCCAGCTATGAAGCAGCCAGGGGAGCGACTGGATAAGACCTCATAATATAGGCAGGCATCTAAATTTCTGGGATTTTTTCAGACAACATTTAACCAATCTTTAATTGAGAATAGGATAAAGGAAGGTGGGGGAGAATACAGACTGATGAGAGGATGGGGCCTGTTTTGAGCACAAAGGACTGGGAATGAATGCATGACTGCCATTAACTACAGCCGGAGCTGCATGCTTCCTGGCTGCCAGCACTGGGCACTGAAAATTCACCCTGCTGCATCATCCTTCACAAAACCAGAGCTTTGGTTGATTTGCACTGTCTTGAGCGTGCAAGTGTGCTATGGCCCTTGTGCTGACGGGGCAAGATTTCAGACTGCAAAAAATCTGACTCCTTGCCAAGACACGAGTATCACACGAGTCTGATGTTTAAGTCAGCAGAGAGTGACATCCCCGCTGCCCACCACAGCCAAAGACACGCAGGGCTCCCAGGGAAAGACTCAGAGGTTTCATCCACAGCCGCGGCCTTGCAGTCGCAGCCGGCATGCTGCAATTTCACTTGCATGATCGGGGACAGCAGGGCAGGCCCGACGAGGAGAGGCGACGGGACCTGAACCTGTTCAGCCTCCACAAGAGAAGGCTGAGAGGGGATCTGGTGGCCTGTCACAAACTAGTCGGGGGGATCAGCAGGCATTGGGGGGTCCCTGTTCTCCCGAGCACCACCAGGAGAGACCAGGAATAGCGGTCACAAGCTGGCAGAGGGTAGGCTTAGGCTGGATATCAGGAGGCGCGACTTCACAGTCAGGGCAGCTAGGGTCTGGACCCAGCTTACAAGGGAAGTGGTGCTGGCCCCTACCCTGGGGGTGTTTAAGAGGAGGCTGGATGAACACCCTGCTGGGGTCATTTGACCCCAGTACTCTTTCCTGCCATGGCAGGGGGTCGGACTCGATGATCTGCTCAGGTCTCTTCCAACCCTAGAAACTACGAAACTATGAATTTCTCTGCTCTGGCTTCAAATTAAACCGGAGCCGGGACAGCCTGAGTCACAGCCGCCAGCGTCCGCATGTCCCAGTGCAGCCGGCGTGCTCTTCGTTTGGTCTTGGTAAGAGTAACGAAGCTGTGTTCTTCCAGCAGGGCTTCCCACAATGCAGGGGAAAGGAAACCCCCACCCTGGAGCTACCCAACCGCTCCAGGGATGGAAGAAGTCAATCTCCGGGGCTGTCAATCCATCACCCTGCACCAGCACTGGATTCTTACTTGGTTTAAAAAAAGACAGCTGCTGCCTATAGTGCCCACCTGCCACCCATGCAGGAGTTTGGTCCCTACCCTGCAGTTGTTTCTAAGTGCCCCAGGGGGGAATTAGGGTCCCACTGTGCTGCAAACTGCACACAGGTCTAATAGGATAGACCCTAGGCAAAGAGCTTAGCCTAAACATCTGATGAGACAGCAGGTGCAGATAAACAGAGGAAGGACACTGGCAGCACAAGGGCCATATGGGATGCTACAAACAGCTATTGTTACACCAAGTGCTTGGTTTCAACTGATTTCAGATTCAGAAGTGCGAATCCATTGTGCTTTTAAAACACCCTCCAATCAGGCCATGTTTAACACCAGCGTGGCCTCAGAAAGAAACTGCTGCTGAGGAAGGATGGGAAACGGTGCCGTGCTTCTGCGGTGCACCAAGTCTCACAGCCGCATGCGTCAGAGACAGTCCTTAGGAGCATCTCGCTGCCACCAGACCCCCGTCATCGGCCTGCCTGGCCTGGCCGCGCGGCTGCCTGCCTAGCATTTTAAAGCTGCACGAGCCGGGGCTGCCACGTCTGTGACTCAAACCGTGTTGGCTGACGTGGAAGAAACCAAGCAGGATTTGTGGGGGCTCTGGCAATGAAACCCACTAAGTGATGCACCACGGATTCCACGTACAGAACTGGGTACCAACCTGCCACGCTAACACACGGGCCGGGCAGCTCGATATTGCCAAGCATCCATTGCCCCGAAATACTAACGCGCTGCAACACAGCAGGTGCAGCAGAAGGTAAAAAAGCAAATACCGTGGGGGGAGGACATCCCCTTGAATGCTCCTGGTGGTAGAGTTGCTTGTCAAGCAGGTTCGGAGGGTTTTCAAGGACAGTTCTCTGTGCCACCGTTTGAGCGTGCAGAGATCTTGATGAAAAGTTCGATACTGTTTGATTTGGTCTATTAAGATGCTGTATTGATGCTAGTATTATGAAAGGAAATTAAGCCCCCATCAATGAAGGGGCTTTGGGGGAAAGACCTGGTGACCTCATCTTAAAAAGGACACTGCCAAGGTTGATGGATCGCAAAAGAGAAGAGCTTCCCTTTGCTGCTGGCAGCACTGGGGACCTCTCCCTGCTGGAATCCTTCCTTGTGTGAGCAAAGCCAAATCTATTTATCTATTTATTTCAAATTCTGGTGAGAACAATATCTGCTTTTGCTGTCTAAGACAGAGCTCTCCGTCTCGCCGAGCTGAGCTGCAGCCTCTCACCGAGTGAAGAGTTAAAAGCCTCTGGCTGGCTTGCTCCAGCCAGCTTGGGGGCGACCTCGCTTGGATCCTACGTTTACTCTGGGTTTCACAGCCAGAAACATATTGACAAATTGGAGGGAGTTCAGAGAGAGCAACAAAATGATCGGGGCTGGACGGACAGGCTGGAGGGGAGATTAAAGCAGCTGAACGTGTACACCCAGCGCCATGGTTAAGTGAGGACACGAGAACAGTCAGCAGATAGCTGAAGGTTGTAAACACCAAGGAGGCAGAAGGATAGCAGTGCGTGTGTATGTGTCTGTTCATACACAGGCACATTTAGGAAGCATACAAGAGAGCAAGGAGGAGGAGATTTCGGAAGGGACAAGGCAGAATCGGGAAACGCTGCCGGACACTAACAGCCTGTGGAAAAACCTCCCAAGGAGAGTCATGGCAGCCCCACTGCCTGCCTTTCTCATACCACAGCGCTGCCCCAGAAGGCCTATGTGCCTCGGGTCACTAGGACAGGAACGGTGCAATCATATAATAAAAGGACAGATACTACTACTAATACTACCATGTGGCTTTGTACAGCATTTGTTCTGCTCACGACTCCGTACAGACATCAATCCAACCTCATCGTCGTCTTGAGGACAGTGGGTGGATAAGAGTTATGACCCCATTATACAGATGAGGAACTGAGGGACAAGACACAGAGAGGCCCTTTCTGGTCTCTCTGGCCTGCCTTCATCCTACAGACTGTGCAGTCACTTTAAATCAGCCCAGATGAAGCATTGCACAGATATCCTATAGGGAGCCAAAGGGACAGAAAGGATTTAGCAGGAGAGAGTTTTGCTGGGGCCTGATCTCTGCCAGTCTGAGGCAGCATGCACTGAATTCTGGACCTAGAAGGGAGGAAAAGATGACATTTTATATGATGGGACATAGGCAGAACAAGGAGCCAGATCCTATTTGACCTAAGCAGACACAGGCATCTACATGCCATCTCATCCCAGCCTGCTCCACCCCTGAAAACCAGCTCGTGTAAGAAGCATGTGGGTCTTCCTTCCCCTACCTGCAGCCACCGCTACCCTCGGTGACTCTGCCTTGAGGCTAGTGATGGCCTGTTATAAAAGCATCCATGTTACCATATTTTCAGGGATTCAAACAGGGCTGAAGAGGCTGGGGACGACCGTATGTAATTTAGGGCACATGGCATTTCAGATGCGAGTGATCCCTGGCGCACACTGATTTTAACACCACGTCCCTAGCCACACTACACCCAAGGAGATGTGCAACTGGAGCGATGGCTGGTTGCTACATGCACAGCAAGTGTACCTAGACGTCCCTGCAAAAATCACACAAGTGCTAGGTGCTGTACATGTAGTAGAAGTGTCTCTTCCCGATTGCCTACATACACAAGATGAGCTGGGAGGTGCCCACAGCCACACACGTGATTAGGGGTGCACCCGGTAGGAGAGCTCAAGGCTTCCAACCCAGTGCCCCGAGTCCTCTCTGCTTGAGAGTGCCACATGTTGTGTGCCTCATGGAAGAAAGACTTTAAGGCCCACCAAGTTTTTGCTTCCACCTAGCCCTGGTTGGATATACAGCTTGCACCTGCAGACGAGGTGAGGATTACTGTTTTCAGAGCTGATGTATCAAGCTGCTTGACAAAGACGTGACATGGAGATCTGGAGGGTGGACAGGCAAGTGGATCGGTACTGTCCATATTCTCATTAACTGTCCCCCATGAAGCACTGGGCATCACGACTAACATCTGCCACGTGACTCTGCAATCACCCAATGAGTACGCTTCCCTCCACCACCCTTTACTAGGCATTAACAATACGGGAGGCTGCAAGTGGGAGAGGATCAGTGGAAAAAATCCTGATCAGACCCCATTCACACCTCCGCTCTTTGCCGCTGTGTGACACAGGAGACTGGGCAAGACGGACCTGGGGTCTGACCCAGGGAACAGCAGTTCTTGTATTTATGTTCACAGGTTTCCTGAGTACTTCGGGAAGGGAACTCCAGACGCTGGGTTGAACTCTGCTCCATCATCCCAAACGAAGGCTAAAAGAGCAAGAATGAGATCACAGGAAAGCAGGGCTGGAAAGGACCTCACAAGGTCATCAAAACCGAGTAAACTGTCCCAGCCAAGTATCTGTCCAACCTGCTTTTGAAACTTTCCAAGCATGGAGGTGACACTGCCTCTCTAGGCAGCCTGCCCCGATGCCTGCCCGCTCTCGGAGATGCTCAGATTCAGGTGCCTTTCCCCTTTCACCCAAGGGTCTGTGCAGCCCAGCAGCCTCTGCACACTTCCCTGCTCCTCCCCGGGGAAAGGACTGTGCTCCGATGGCATCGCAGGCCTGAAAAACAGCATTCATAAAGTCGCCCCAGCTCCAAATCGAAAAACTTCTGTGGGACAGACAAGCGCTGAAATATTACCCAGCTGGCCCCTTCCTCTGCTGCATTTATTGCTGTCTTGGCAGATGAATTTCAGGTTGCTGCCACAGCCGCAAACTGCTTGTTCTGCCAACTGTACATTACTAACATTGGAAGGGGGCCAAACTAGGAATCTTTTCTAAAAGCATTTGCTTCATACTTTAAATAACAGCAGCCCAGCGTGCTGGGGGAGGCGGTGGGGTGGGAGAAGGGGGAGAGGACTTAGCTGATGTATGCAATGCATTTGCAAGATTTCCTCCTGGCTTTTGGCTCCTCCACGAATTTGTGGGACAAAAATAAGCCCCGATCCTGCAGACAGAGAAGCCCGTTTGGAGGCGGGAGAAGGGCCGAGAAGACGTGACCTCTAAATCCTCCGAAGAGGCGAGCTCGGAGGGGCTGACAACGGGGAGGAACCTCCACCGCTGAGTGCTTGCTTGGCAAGCGGAGGCTGAGCTGGGGATTGTTTCCATTCATTAGGAGCTTACACCTGCTGGCTCCCATAACTCCACGACTCGCAGGGAGCGCCGATAAGTGCCCCGTGCTGCACGAAGGCTTTCGCTTTGGCATTTTCTAATCCAACAGAAAAGGGCTCCAGCCACTGCTTCCTCTGTCCGACTCCGCTGCCTCCGCCCCTCAGTTAGGGGCAGCATTGCGAGACCCCGTCTATCTCAGCTCACTTTGGTGCCTCCGGGCAGATTGATTTTGCTCGCTGGGGGTCACTGAAGCAATACAGACGTGCCGCTCTTTGACCCATCAGCAGTGCCACTACGTCTCCTCCCCAAGGTGCTCACAGGTACGTGCCCAGCACGGAGAATCCTCCCAGGTTCTGGCTGTTGCTGGCATGTGGCCTAAATACCGCAGGCAAGCTCCCTAACAGGGCCTCAGGAGTAGGCTGTGTGCATAAAAAACGGGCCACGGACATGCATGTTTTCTGTTGGGCAGGTATGTGTGTCCATGTACCTCCCACGCATTTTAGATATCACCTGTGCCAAGACACTGCAGCCCCTCAGGCTGCTCTCTTGCTTTATTTAACCTCCCAGGGTAGCTCTTGGCCAGTCTTGGTGTACAACTCTTCCACCCTGTTTACACTGCAAGGCCTTTCCCCACATCGTTCCTATTCCCTTCTGGCAGCCAGCATGCTCTGGGGTGCTGAGGCCGACATCCTGCACAAAGGCCTGCACCTATGGCCACTCTGGCCGCGTGTCTGAGCATGACAGAAGCACGGACAAGCTGCATCCGACCCCTGTCCTCAGGCAAAGCTTTGGTGACTGGTGTCTGCTAGTTCTGCAGAGGACGGACAGCTTGGGAAGTAAAGCCAGGAGCCAGCTAATCAGCTGACATGAAGCACACTTTTGAATGGGGCAGAGACAAGGAGGAAGGGCAAGGATGCATGGGAACAAACACCACCTGAATAAGGTTCAGTGCCAGAAATATGTCTCTGACCCCGGTACAAATCTACTGCTGTTTAGATGTGTCACCCTCACCTTCTCCCGCCTCGTGCTTCTCCATGGAGGCACTAAGGAAATGCAGAGGTGAAGTTGCTTTGGTGCCGCACCAGCTAATCCAGTAATAGAGAGCAAAGCTCAAGGAACAATATTTTTAAGTAGTGCTTGTCCTAGTTAATGTTCAGCCCTGCTGTGCAATGTCAAGAAAACTAATGAATGCTGAAGTGCCAGTAAGCAAGAAGCTCTTAAGTACTTACCTACTATGAAATTCTTTTCAGATTTCAGCCGTAACGTGAATGAAATCTGAAAACAGGCTGCCTGGTTCTCCGGGACGGCGGAGCAGCTCTGTAGCATGCACAGGGCTTAATCAGTGATGAATGTTTCACAACTCCCCCCGTCCCCTCCCGCGGAGCCTGTGTTCTGCAATTCCGTTCCTAAAATAATAGTGAGCTCGGAGGTTCGAAGCCAGTGCGCCCTGGACATATAGCCTAAAATGGTGTGCTCCTCGAAGAGATGAGGAAGGTTGATGCTACCATGCACGCACACACTCGCCGCCAGGCTACAGGGTGTAGAAAATCCTTAACATCTGTTACAAGGAGGCGCTGCTTAGCTCTGAAAATGGGCAGCAGGAGAGTTTGGCAGAAGGATCTGGTTGCCCGTCTCACCTCTGTGCAAGGAGGCAGCACACGGGATACATGCAGTGTCCACACCTTGGCTGAAGCACCGAGGACTGAACTGAGCACGTGCTAAAAGCCTGAGCTCCTAGGGCACGAGCTAAGCTGCCACTAGCTCTACAACTGGGGCCAGTAATGTAGGGCACAGAGGGGACCCATAATACATACTCACCGGTAGGATGCAGATGTACTGCCAATGCCCTGTTTATGCCCTTTGGACTTCCATGGTGCCTATTCATAGATGTTTCATAGACATTAGGGCTGGAAGGGGCCTCGTGAGATCATTGGGTCCAGCCCGCTGCCCAAGGGAGGCTGGCCCTCTGCATAGGGCGACTGTCAATCCCCAAAGGAACACGGGGTCTGAGCACCTCAAAGCCATTAGTCCAGGGTGAAGAAAGGGAATATCATCCCATGAACGCAACAGCTTCATACCAAGGAGTAGTGGCACTTCTCTCCGTGCCAGTCACAGTGCCTGGGTGTGGCAGCCATGGGTGGATCCGTGGCCCCGACCCTTTCAATCACTCTGGTTGGCAAGACTAAACCATTTGCCTGTGGTCACATAAAGCACCTGTGGAAGAGCTGGGCAAAGAAGCCAGACCTCCTGACTCCTGGCCCTACATTGCAACAGACCGTGCCACCCCACCCCTGGTGTAAGCAGAGACTTTGAGCCTCTTGGCAAGGCTGAATTCCTGGGCATAATAAGCAAAGGCTTCAGTTACTGGCAAAGTAACAAAAAGTCCTCCCCTTCCCTCCCCCCACCTGCTTTTTCATGTAAGGAGTTGCTGATGCCATGTGGCAGCCTGGGGAAAGCACTCTATTCAGGGGAAACAGCATGAAGTGCACGCAGCTTCGTACATAGACGCAGGCATCTCTCTCTCCCCTTTTTTGAAGGGGCAGGGACACTGGCATAAAAACCTGCCCTTAAATGGGTACAATGATGGCCAACATTTGCTTCTTGCTTAAAGCCACTTCGGAAGGAAACCTGGTCTAGTGAGAGCAGTACAAAAGGGAGACCAGGAATTGTTGCATTTTCTAACCCCAGAGCCCATCCTTCTGCAACCCCGGCCAGCCATGTAGGTTTTCAGGGTCTACAAATGGGCTTAATATGCACGGACCTAACTCACAGTGAGGCTAGAGGTGAGCTGGTTTCAAGGGCCTGATTGCACTTACAGGCAGTCCTGCTCACGTACGTGGGATGCTTGTCAGGGGAAGGACTGCTTCCTTACAAGGCTGGCAGAGCACAGGCAGGGGGATTCGGATAATACCTTGGCTCTACAAAGCACAGTCTCGCAATGAGTCTATACCAGCAGGACAGGCTGTGCTGGGCAGGAAGACAACACCGCATACAGAGCTATGACTTCAAGGAACGAGCCGCAGGGACAGGGGAGACGTTCACGCCAGGGGGGAAGCCAAGCTCTGCCAGGCAGGACCGCCTCTCAGCCACGGCTCTGCTTCGCTTCTCAGCGATCAGAGGGACCAGGAGGACATCCTGCCTACGGGACTCCCGGGCGCCTGGCAGCCATCATTTACCTTGTTCCAATCTCTTCATCTGCTGGATCTGGTCGACTGTCTTTTTCAGGATCTTGCATTTGTCTGGTTTGACGCTCAGGGTGTCGATGTCCCCGATGTTTGCTGACAGCAGCTCTGCCAGCTCCTCCAAGTACTTGTTCTCCTGCTCCCGGCGCCGCTTCTCATTGCTGTAACAAACAAGAAACGCAGGTTAATTAATGGCTTTCCCGCTGCTCCCCCCTAAATAAGCAAGTGTTTGTATGTGCCATAGGCTCCCGTATTTTTGGCTCGAGGCAGGACTGGCATCTCCAAAATGCAGGGGGACCTGGAGCAGGCTCTGGCCTGGTTTTCAGCACACAAAACAGGCCTGAGTTCCAAGGAAAGCCAATGGAGAGGGGTCCACTACAGAAACCAGGCAGACTTGCCTAGATCGGGAGCAGACCTGTGCCAGCACAACTATTCAGGCTCCATCCTGAGCAAACTGAACAAATTCTACTCCCGTGAACTCTTGCCTACCCAAAGCGCCTGGTCAGACTGGTGCAAGGCATGCCTGACTCCACCTGCAAAGGATCAACAACATCCACCAGAGAGTGGCAGTTAGCTGTGTTAACCCGAGGTTAAGCAAAAGGCAGGACAAGGCAAGACCTCATGGACTAACTCGTTCAGAGACGCGCAAGTTTTTGTAGGCTACAGCAAAAGCTATAGCAGCAGGGGCCAACCTTTTTTGGCCGGCATGGCTCATATTAGCCCCGTACCTTTCCCGAGTGTCGCTCTGATCCCTCTTCCTCCCCGATCTGCTGCTCTCCTTTCTGCTTCCTGTCCTGTGCTCCCTGCCTGATCTGCCGCTCTTTCTTTTCCTTGCCCAATCTGCCACGTGCCGCACCCAGAGGCTGCCCATGCCACCTGTGGTCCTCATACTGCAGGATGGCCGCCCCCGAGCTACAGCATCTGACCAAATAGGCTGTAGCCTATGACAGCTCATGTCTCTCTGACTTAATCTATTCGGTGCCACCCTGCTCTGCTTTCTGCTCAACATCAACTGGAGTGCACAGGGGTTGACTTTGAATTGAGGCCCAGGGCTGGGAAGAAATGATGGTTTCTTCCCAGTGAGGGCGCCAATAGCAGCTCTCCTCCCCAAAGCCGAATGCAGGCAGCCTGATACAGCCCCGTGAAGTTTCCCTGCTGCAAAGAGCAACAACTTGGCTCTCAGAGTCACTCCAGAGACTGTAACGTATCCTGTGCCAAAGACACCATGAGCAGGAAATCCAGTGTAATGATCTACCCATGCTGGACTGAGTCTGGAAGCAAGACTACTCCATCGAGCCCCGTGTAGCAGCAGCGACTGGCCAGTGCACTGCACACACACACACGTATGTGCACATAAACTTTATTAGCATGCATCCCTTTCCCTGCAGCCGTGGAGGGACACCGAGTAATAGGCCAGCGTAGAAAAAGCTGTCCCGACATGGATTAGTCTCGTTTGCAAGCTGATGTGATGTCAGGGGGAAGTCACGAGTTTGTAACTCAGCAAGAACTCCAGCAGCTCCCGGATCCTAGGGCAGATGCTCCATAGCACGTTTACCGGATAGAAGGAGACAGGGACAATTAAGGAGCAGAAAGTCCCCTGTGCCAGGAGTCCAGGTCAGCAGGAAGACCGGGGGCTTGTCTATCCAGAAAAGCACTCTAAATCAAGCCACTACCGAGGAACGAGGCCGGGCAGAGGGAGAAGCTAAAGGCTGGAAAGTTGTGGCTTTGCTGCCCGTGTTGAAGTCGCCTTGTAGCAAACGCTGGCCACCCACTGCTTCCCTCTCTGCAGCTGGCACCCCGACACCTTAGCCCCCCCTTCGTACAAGGGGATCCAGCCCAAACCCTGAGCCGGCGACATGCACAGATGTTCTGGCCTCGCAGACTGGGTCCTTCTTCTCCTTATTCAATTCCAGCCAGACGATTAGTTTTGCTGCTAGGCCTGCCAGGTGCATACCGGCTCCTGTACGCCCCGCTGCTGCTGCCTGCGCTCGCCCTCCCACGCGGAGAGCTGGAACGAGGGCATGTGCACCCCTGAAGGAGCCATCGTGCCCTTCATCTTCCTCCACCTCCAGCGGCTTCCTTGGAGCAGGCGCCGCTGGACTGAGATTCACCCTTTTAGGCCTCCTTGCCCCCTCGCTCCCCCTCCACGTGAGGTTGAGGGGTCAGAGATGCAGGAGACAGATGCACCAGACTGATGCAGCAAGCCAGCGGCCGGGGAGGGGGTCTCGTAGGAAAACCTCTGGTTTTTAAAAACAATGAGCAATGAGACTGCAGACCTCTCTGAGACAGGGGAAAATGATGAGTATTTCGGTCTGGCCACTGCAGGCTTAACTGATTAAGCGAGTCTGCTCCAAAGCGGTGGATCTCCGGTGCGTCGCTGGATAAAAGTATGTGTATAAATGCCCGTGAAGTCCGTGGAGCTCAGGTTAAGTCAAGCTCTGTGCAAAGAGAGAGGTAATAAGTGGCTGCTGGTCTTTCGAGGGAGGCACTTTGCGCTGGCTGGTAATTTGGACGGGAGCAGGGACTGCCTGCCTGCGAACTCGGGAGCGCGCCTGGTTCTCCTGGCTTCCCTGCTGGGCCGCGGACAACGATGTGCTCAAGGCATCGCACTCCAGCAAATGGTTAAACGGGCAAAGAGTCTGTCTGGGCTGTTACCTCAGCCTCTCTTTGTTACCGGTATCAGCAAAATCAGAACTTCACTGGACGCGCTAGCTTGTGCTTTAGGAAGTGACCCATTTACCTCAAGCAGAGGACTAAACTGTACCCAATTACCTTGGCTCTAGGGACCCAGCGCACTTGGCAGGGCCACGGTGTGTGTGAAAGAGAAAGCCTATCTGAAAAGTGGGATCTTTTTCCACCCCTGATACATGCATCAGAGGAGCTGTTCTATTAACATACAGGAACAGAACAGAGCAGGCAGGAAAGAGGACAGGGAGAAATGGTGTTTGAGAGAGAAATGAGGCAAAATGCCAAAGGAATGAGAACTGCCAGACTAAAAGGCAGAAGTGAAATAATAATTAAAAAAAAAAAGAAAAGAAACAATCAGTTTACAAAAGCAATGAAAGCAAATCCAGTGCACTGCTTGATAAGCAAGTCAGAGGCATCCTACATACCACGGTGAGCCATGCAGATGAATACTGAGCAGAAACCAATTTGACTGCAATGAGTCACTTTGCAAAACATCCAGACCTGGATGGAGACACACTGCATGTCTTGAAGGGCAGGTAAATGTTTCTCAATAGAGTCGAACGCATGTTGTAGTCGAGATCACATTAATTTCCACCCCTCATTGCAAAGCGGGGCGGGGGGGCAGAACGACTCCATGTTGTGGTTGAACTCGTTAAGCAATAAACTTAATGCCCCTGTTGCTGTGGCAACTTTCAAATTGTGGGAGGGCAAATAGACCAATTTTCCTTCCATAAAAGCATCCTGAGCATATTCGAGCGGTGGGCTGTTCCCCACGGTTCAACAGCAAACAGCAACGGTTTGGCTTTCCAGGCTTTCGTAAAGGATTCCTGCAATTCAAGCGGCTCTGGACTGTCATGCTCCAGGCTCCGACGGACTCACGGAGTGAAGGTGCCTTTGCCCATCACTGGCGGAAGGTAAAAGGTCTCCCAGTGCTTTCGGAAGACGACGGGATATAGCGCCAGGGGCCTGGCCAGCTTTGCCTCTTCTAGCCAAACTCCTTCCAGCGGCCAACGCTGCGCGTAAGCTCCACGCATGCCGGCAGGAATTCAAGTCAGCCCTTTCAAAGGGCTTTGCAATACCTCATGTGCCAAAGGAGCCGGATAATCCATGCCAGTGTCACAAACGCAAAGCTAGGGAAGAGGAAGAAAGGTTTTCATCTGGCTGCTGCAGGTTCTCTCTGATCAGCCTGGTCTGGACTTCCAATATCTGTATAGCAAGGTTTCTGCTGGGCGAGCACTATGAGAGTGCAAAAAGCACCAGCTAGTTCGACTAGACACCGCAGGCCGTGAAGAAGCTTCCCAGCCAAGAGAAAGGAGTTCGCCTGTAGCTGAAGAGGAGGCACAGAGACCTTTGCTCCGCACACAGAGGCCGGGACTGCGCTCGAGGGTTTTCATGTCTCAGGGTTTAACCCGGCTCAAGTTGCAACCATTAGCAGGATTAAGACTGGACTTAAAGGAGCATTCAAAACATGTAAAAAGCCCACAGGCAGCTTAGAAGCTGTTTAACAATATCATATTAGAGGCTCAGGAAAAGGGGTATATCGCAAATCAAAAAGAGTACCAAACAGGCCAATAAAGCCCTGCGTGGTTCAACAGCAAAGCAAGACAAAAAGGCATCCTTCAAAAAATAAAAGGCATGCCCTAATAAGGAAAACAGAAAAACTCTCAAACTGGCAAGTCAAGTACAACAGTGAAATAAGGTGCTCCAAAAAACAGTTCAAACAGCATCTAGCAAAACATGCTAAAGTCCATATTTTTGTTAATACGTCAGAAGCAGAAAGCCGGCTAGAGAATCAGGGGGGCCGTTACACGATCAGGGTGACAAGGTGCACTCAGGGCTCATAAGGTCAGAGCAGAAAAGCTAAATGACGTTGCTGCATCACTGTTTCCACCGAAGACACTGGGGAAATGCCTCTGGCAGACCAAGCCTTTCTAGTAGATGGGTCTGAAGAGTTGGACTGCACTGCAGTCACAACAGAGGAAGTTTCAGGACAAAAGGGTAAACTGAACTTACTAAGAAGTCACCAGGACTGGGTGGCATTTCCCTAAGCGCTCTGAACAAACCCCAAGGTGAACGCGCAGAACTGGTGGCAATAGTCTGTACCCCAGCGTTACAAAGGGCCTCCGGGCCAGAGGACTGGGGGGGCTGCAAGCATAACACCCATCTTCAAAGAAGGGCTCCAGAGGTGATCCTGGGGACCACAGACCAGTGAGACTCACTTCCATCCCTAGCAAGTTGGTAGAGTCTGTAATAAAGAACAAAATCAGCAGTCACAGGGGCAAAGACAATCTGCTGAGGAAGTCAACAAGGTTTTTAAAGAGCAATCTTGCCTCACCAACACGCTGGAGCTCTCTAAGGGTATCAACAAGCAAGCGGTCAAGGGGGGATCCAGCTGACATAATATATTTGGACTTTCAAAAAGCTTTCGACAAGGTCCCTCACCAAAGGCACAAAACAATGTTGCTGCAGGATTAGAGGGAAGGGTCTTTTGGGGGTTGAAAGCTGGTTCAAAGATGGGAAGCAAAGGGTAGGGCTGCATGGTCACTTTTCAGGATGGAGGGAGGTCAAAAGCGGGGTCCCACAGGAATGTGTGCTGAGACCCATTTTGTTCCATATTTTCTCCACTTGGATGTCTATGTTGCTGGGATCATTTGACCCCAGCTGACTTCCTGCCCCTTAGGCAGGGGGCTGGACCCAATGGTGTCTCTTCCAGCCCTAATGTCTATGCAATCTATGGACCAGTAACCTGGAAATGGGGGTGCACAGTGACATCTCCAAGTTTGCAGATGATACTAAAATATTCCGGGTAGTCAAGTCCCAAGCTGATGGAGAGGAGCACCAGAAAGATCTCACCAGGCTGAATGGCCAAGAAATGATAAATGGGCTTCAACGTCAACAAGTACAAGGTAATGCAGCTAGGGAAAAATAACCTCAACTACACATACACAGTGCTGGGGTCTGAATGAGCGCGTACGACTCAGGAAAGCGACCTTGGAGTCATTTTACAGAGTTCTTTAAAAATGTCAGCTCAGCACGCAGCAGTGCCCAAAGCAGCTAACACAGCGCTGGGCATTGTTAAGAAGGGAATGGAAAATAAAATGGAAAACGTCACCATGCCATTGTAGAAATCCATGGTGCACCCACGTCTTGAATACTGTATGCAATTCTGGTCCTCACATCTCAAAAAGGATGTAGTAGGTTTTGAAAAAGGTAGAGAGATGGGCAACCAAAATGATCAGGGGCCTGGAGCAGTTGCCAGACCAGGAGAAACTAAAAAGGCTCGGACTCTTCAGCTTGGAAAAGAGAAAGATGAGGGGGATATGACAGAGGTCTGTAATGTCATGAAGGGTGTGGACCAAGTGAATAGGGAGCTGTTATTCACCAGAATAGTATAAGTTGGGGGGTACCCACTGCAATGAGCAAGAGACAAGTTTCAAATGAACAAAAGAAAGTACTTTTTTTAAAGCCATGTGTGGTTAACTTGTGGAACTCACTGCTGCAGGAGGTGGCGAAGGCAGAGAGCACAGCCAGGTACAAAAAGGGACTGGATAAATTCATGGATGATAGATCTGTTAATTGCTACTGAAGACAATGGTTGGAGATATTTCCTCTGCCATGTCTAATCCAAAAAACGGTGGGTGCCGGGGAAAGGGATAGATCACTCGAGGGATACCCAGTATAATGCTCTCCCTGTAGAGCACCCACTTCTGTCAGTGTCAGAGCCAGGACAGTGTGCTAGATGGACCATTGCTCTGACTCAGGGTGACGTTTCTTATGTTCAGGCAGAGCTCGAAGCCACAGACCTTTGATCCAAGTTGCACACATTCTCGGATAACAGTTCGGGCATCTGGGAAGGTCCCACATAACCCTATTTCCTCATTCACCACATGCACCCAAATAAGATATGCCTTGTTTTTGGAAGGCAGAGTTGTGGCTGAGAGCTGGCTTTTCCACAAAGACGCTGCGCTACATGATTGCTGCCAGCTTCTTCGTCGCTGCCAGAAAGCAGGAGAGAGTGCAGTCCACTGGTAACTTTTGCATGGCCACTCTCAAATTGCACTGATTTTTGACAAGCTTTATCCCACTGCAAGGATACAGGGGATAAATAGTACTACATAGCCTCATATTTAGGGGGCTTATCCCCCTTCAATGTTAAATACATTACACGATGAACTTACTGCTGCCTTCATATTTACTATACAGAGACTGCCACAATGTGAGTCAACACAGCCAAACACAAACACAGAGCCAAGGGATCTTGGGGTCCCGAAAGAAAAGTGCGTTGCTTGGACACTTGGCATAGGGGGGCATACTGGTTGAGGAGACCTGCATGGGTAGAGCAGCCGTTCCCATCTCATGCTGAGAAAGCTCTCTCGGTCCCTCCCCGAGCCATCAAGCGCTCAATTTATACGATCAATAAATTATCTTTGATAACGAGCCTCTATTCGCCAGTTGCCACCGAAAAGCAGGAAGAGCAGATGGGGAGTTATATTTCCATCGTGTTCCATCTTCCACCACAGCCACTGATAAAAGCAAAGCTGAGTGCTAGTGGGAAGTGTGAACATTTCTGAGTGGCTCAAACCTGCTCCATCTGCTCAAGCAGACGGGACAGAGAGATGCGGTTGGAATGACAAAGTAGCCACGAGGGGGAAAACGCACGCGCAGCCGTGCACGTACCTCTGGGCCACCGTGTCACACGGAGACCCCTTCCGCTTGCGGGAGTCCGGGTTAGCAGGGTCCGTTGAGCTGTCCCCAAGGCCACTCATCTTGAGCTACGTTGCACCTGCACAGGCAAGAGAAACGAGAGTCAGGAAGCTGCTGGGAAGAGTGTCTGGCAACAGGCACCGATCGCTCCATGTGGGGCAGTGCCAGAAAACACAGCTCACAAAACTAGGGCAGTGGCAAGCGCTCCTGCTGCTCAAAGCCTTCTCCTTCCCGGGCTCTGCAGAACCAGCTCCGCTCTTTGGCCTGGTCCCTGCTCCACCAGGCTGGGACAGGAGCGTGCGCAGACAGCACGTGTGCAGAGGAGGAAGGAGATCTTTCGCAGTCCCACGCTCAGGGTGGTTCTCCAGCCTCTGCTCTGCCCCGTGAACCCTCCCTGTCACCAGTTACAACGTGGACCCAGCTCTCCCGCTCTCCCCTGCCCTTGTAGCTTTTAGTTTCCAGGCTTTATATCATTTTCATTGCCCTTCTCTGTTAACCAGTCCAACCACAGCCCCCGGCAGGCTTTGCAAAGATGCTACCCAGCACCTTGCTTGTTCACAGGCGAGCAGGCCGCTGCACACCAGGAGCAGTTCTGGGACAGGGGTGACTACTCCGAGGCAGCTCGTGGTTCCTCCATCACCCACGGGTCTCTCTGACACACTGAATCCTAACGAGCTGTCCCAGCCCCTACGGTCAGAGCTGTGCTGCTGCCCCCCACTCCTCCGGGAACATATGACTTGACTTTAATTAGAAATGACTCATCCCATTGGATGCAATGGCCTTCCCCAACCCCCTTGTGAACTTCCCCTTTGTGGTCTGATGTCTGTGGGTTAATGACCCTCTCGGTTCAGATCAGCGCCGGGTCCAGGTCTTCCTGTCGTGCCGCGCAGGGCACTGCTAGGGGTACATACAAAGCTGGCCAGTCCCTGCTCATCTACTTTAAAAGGAGACTGCTTTTTTATGATTAGTTTCCTACCTATGGAGCTGCTGCAGGTGCCACCGAGACGTGGGCTTACAGGCGGAAGGAAAGAGCGAGCAAGAGAGAAGTGTTTATGAGACGAATTCCCTGGCTTGACCTGTGGCAGGTTCAGGTGTGCCAGGGCTGACGGTAGTTTTACTAAAATGTTAGATTACAGATTTGTATAGGGCTTAGACAGGGCTGATCCTGCCTCAGGCAGGGGGTTGGACTCAACCCCAGGAGACACCTTCCAGCCCTTCTTTACGATTTCTATACTTTCTTGCGTTTCAAACACGCCCCACTTTGCAAAAGTGTTTAAGAGCCGTCCCGCCAAACAGCTGGGCTGTGATTCATAGATGCTAGGGGCTGGAAGGGACCTTACAAGATCATCGGGTCCAGCTAGGAACAGCAACAACCATGCCAAACCCCACTCACGGCTGCTCCCCGGCGAGGAGCTTAAGGCCGTGAGTAAAGAATAAATATCCCACACAGATCCTTATTCCCTCCCAGTGGCTTTGGGTGCTCTGACCCAAGTCGCCTTAAACAAGACTGACTGAGAGTGCTATGCACTCGCCCCTGGAAATCAGCCCCCTCCAATGCTGTATTGAGATGCATCAAATCACCCCCAAGCAGGACGCTGCCGAATTCCCTGCATGCTCCAGATGAGGCACTGCAGCTGCTTTCCTTTTAAGCTCCTGCAAGGGATGCAGAAAGGACCAGAGCCTCAGTCATAGTTGGGATCTGCATTTCTCCAAGACCTGGAGCCAAATGGCTTGGCCCCCAGATGACTCAGGGCAGCCCCCGAGCCCCCAGGTACCGTGCCAGCCGCAGGGCATCACTGTGGAAGGACCCAAGCAGGTCCTTTTCCCTGCCAGGGGATTCAGCCTATGCAGGATGAACCCTCTTCTTTCTCCTTAGGCTAATTTTAAGGCTGCCTGGAGCTGCCTCTGTGGCACAAAGGTGCATGCTTTCTATTGGAGACTGGTGTTTAAATGAGCTTTCTTTTCAGCTCCGATGATCTCACATCCTTGAAATCCGTTTGAAAAAGTGGGGTTATTTAAAAGAAACAGAAAACAATTAGGAACGCAGGACTAGGAGGCGCCTCCTGGACTTAATGAGCCCTGGCCCCCTGCACTTGCACGTAACCACTAATATAAGGAAGCTCCAAAATCACCCCCTCAAATCTTCACACCCACCCGGCAGAGCACAGACACAAGCCCCCCCGATACCCGTCCTGAAAGTTTCTAACACACGCAACAAGCTCCGCGTGGCTTGGGAAGCAGCTGGGGTCTCTCGGAGGGTCCGGTCCTGCCAATGCCAGTCACTGCCCAGCCCTGCCGGCTTCTCCGGAGCAGGCGCGGAGGTCGGGATTGTCAAAAGCGCGCAGCCCCTGCCTCTGCTTTGCCCGCTGCGGTCAACAGGCAAATCCCCACTGGTACTGAAGATACCGAGGCCGAGAGCTTTGGAAGACCCCCGCCCCAGCCGTTAAATACCTTCTCCGCATGCTGCTTTCAATCGTTGTGCAACACAACAGCAAAGCGTGTGTGCAGCCAGCGCCGTAACAGGGGGTAACACTCTACCACTGCTAACGGAGTTACTTCTTTAGCTCATTCTGGATTCACAACTGCCTGATGGCACACCCGCGTGCTTTCCGTGTATTGCTCAAAGCGTCTCCACCACCAGACACTGGCATTTAAACAGCAGCGCCACGAAAGAGCAAACCCTCGCCATGCAGCGTGAGGTCATTTCTGCTGCCTGCATCACTCCGCCCACGGTGAAAGCTGTTCCTGAAACTTTTGCAGCAGTATTACCATGGCCAATCAATAATTCCTCCTCGGTGCCAGCAAGGATGAAAGCAGGGCTAGCTGTCCTAATTTAACAAGACTAATCAAGAGCAGAGAAGCTCTGGACAGAAACCCACAAGCTAGCCAAGGACCATGCATCTAATTTTGTCCAGCCTGGATGGCAAAACTGATGCCAAGTACATGCAACTAGAAGGGAGCTAAAAACCCAAATTCCTTTAAAGATCAGGTACCAGATCAGTGGGACCACTGCAGCATCATCACCTGTTCTGGTCGTTAGGGCTCTGGCATTTTTAATTTTTAAGACGTACAGTTGTTCAGCGTTTTCAGCTCTTTCCTCCCAAATGCAGATGCACCAAATGGCAGCTTTCCACCTTTTCCCTCCCTGCTTGTTTATATGCGTGCTGTAAATGGATCAAGAAAACTCGCACCCGACGAGACGCACACATGGAAATTCATAGCTCAATTCGCAGCCGCCAAGGCCAAGCGATTCCAAGTTGCGACGGGGAGCGCAGCTCTTCCAGGCCCCCGCCCCGAGACAGCTCCGGCACGTGAGCAGCTTTCCTCAAAGGAGAAAGCGCTCCTGCGGCGCCGGTGCCAGGGAAAGCAAAGCTCGCCCATCCTACCGAGATCCTCCGTGACTGCAGTGTGACCTTGGCAGTATCAACCGCGTGCCCAGCAAGGGTGAATTAAGGACAAAACTGCAGCCTTTGCCGAAAGCCTTGGCGTGTGTGAAGTCCTTGATGTAATACGTTCGTTGTTTCTTTTTGTTGTAAATTCAGTTTATTTTGCAGTGGAACTTGCCAGGGCTCGCAGGCCAAAAAATTTAATTTAGCCTAAAAATAACTCCAAATGCCTTGGGTTTGAAAACCCTGGCAGCTCAGAGCATGGCCTGTAACACTTGGCATGGGGAGGCACCATCCCGGGGGGCTGCCAACACGCCTGGTGCCCTCCTTGCTCTACTCAGGGCATGGAAACCTGCAGGAAACTGGATTTCTAAGAGCCGGTTTTGGAAAGGGTCTCACCGGCCCGCAAAGGCCACAAGAAGGAGATACAGGACAGTGTGACGGGAGTGAAAACTAGGTGATTAACTTGCATTTAAAAACCAAACCAAGCTTCTGCAGGTTCTCTCTGATGCAGACCTTGCTCTTAAACTTTATTTTGCCCGCCCCTGCAATAAAGCAGTCGCTCCTTTGCTGTTCTCCTGGCCAACCACCAGAGAGACTGCATAAAATGTTGCTGCGTGATTTATTTGCTTGTGTTATTTACCCACTCGTCTCCGCCACACCGAGAACGAACACTCACGCGTTGCACCAGTACACAGTGTGGCCGACACACGCACAAGCCTCAGAGGCAAGACGTCCGCCCGGGGATCAATTGTTCCAAAATAAACCTCCGTTTTGGCTTCACGATGCAAAGACTGGTTTTCACCGTCGCAACAAGGCGCACCGAGGCTGCGTCCGTCCGGCGCTCGGACTTGCCGTTCAGCCGCCAGCCGCACAGACGAGGAAAACCAGTTTGCACCATTTCACTTCCGCGCGTCGTGAAACCAAAGGCAACTGGGCCCATGCGAGTTGTGGGGCCTGGCTTTCCCGTCAGCTCCACCAGTTGGTTGTCAGCAAAGGCTCATCTCAGGCATGCACGAGGCCTGAGGTTTAAAAGCATGAAGACGTGCTTCCAAAAAGAGGACGGTCCAAACCCACTTTCCCTTCCCCTTGGCATTCATCTTGACATGCAACGGCTCCCAGCTGAGAGCAGGGTTTCTTCGTGCCAGACTGTACACGCATGCACGGCAAGAGACGGCTTCCGATCCAAAGAGCCTCCAGTCTGATCAGGCAAGAGGACAACGTCTGGGAGAGGAAAGAGTGGTGCAGACAGCCAACGAGACTTGTCCCAAGTCCCACAGTCGGTGGAGAGCTGGGAACAGACCCCGCATTTCCACCCACTTCCAGTCCAACCAGTTCACTCAACTGCCTCTCGGGCCTGTACCACGCGAGCCCGCTGGGTCGGGGAACTGCACCGCCAGACTAGACACCACAAGGTCAAGGAGCCCTGCTACACTCGGACGCAAAGGGCCAAGCCCAGTCTCACGCTTGCAGAGATGCTGCAGACTCATAAACCATGAACGGCACTGGGTTTAGACCACGTCTGGGTCTAGACACTGACAAAATGGGGCAAAAAGAGGAAAAAGGAGCATGCAATTACAAACCTTTGGATTAAGGGACATCCTTGTCTAACCTATTCCTAACATTACAGGATCAACCCAGTCGCACAACCACGAAGCACAACCGGAGACACCAAAGCAACCGAACCTGCCATAGGTAAAGCAGGGGGATAAGGGCACTGCCAATGTCCTGCCGCTACAAATCTGTGCTGATCTGACCGGAGAGGGGAAAAGGGTATGTGTAAACTTCTTAAAATAATTTTCCATCTATTGACTCCTCTGTGAAATCCTAGGAAATGTGAACTTTCATTTCTACCCAGGAGAACTTTTACAGGCTCTTCTCTGATACCCGACGAAGGATGCTTGTGCCCGAAAGCTTGCAACGAAAGAAATCTTTTTGCAAAAATCTTGTTGGTCTAATAAACGATATCTCCTCTACTACGAGTCCTGATTGCCTTTTCCTCTAGACCAAAACAGCTACAACCCGGATACCTAAAATTCTTCCTGTCCCTCAAGTGGGGGGGTAAGACCCTCTAGCCAGCAATCCCCTGGCTTTAGCCCCAGCGGGCGCGGGCCAGTCAAAACCCCCGGCCTTGCTGCAGCCAATGCCCAATGCTAAGGACACCAACAGAAAAAAAAAGAATGAACCCCAGAGGGAAAAAAATGTCTTCCCGGTCCCCATTTGTCAACCAGCAAACGTTGGCCATGTTTCTACACGGGCTTCCCAAAGCCAGGTACTGCTCGCTATCTGGAGACAGAAACGGGGGCCAGGAAGCCAAAGCGATTTGCTCCGAGGCCCGACAGCGAGTTAGTGGCACAACCTGCACACAAGCCTTTTCTCTTGCGAGGCCGCTGCCTGTATCTCTCACGCAGAGACTTCTCCCTCGCCAGCGATGATTTTCACCCAGAGAACTACTTAAAAATAAATGACGGGCATCAGAGAGAAGCACAGTCAGTAGGCTGCGTTTAAGAAAATGTTTGATGCTACCAAAGTCCCTTCCATTGCAGTTATTTATTATTATTAAAATGTAACCCCATCTGTGCATGCACAGACAGTCTCTCAATTAGAGATAATTAAGAGCACACTCAGAATGCCACAAGGACACATCTATATTGTTCCACTCACAAGTTCATCATTAGCTGCTAATCTAAGCACTTGGGCCATAATGAGCGTTGATTTTTAACTTCGGCAGATTACAGAATAAACACTGACGCTCTCCATCGACAGGGAAGGGGCAGGGGCTGGGATGAGACGGGTGAGTCACTCCGCGGCTCTGCTGAGGCAGGAATGCTGTTTTGTTGGTTTATTTTAACAACAATTTCTGACCTCATTTAAAACAAAAGAAAAAAAAAGACCTGCCATCCTGACCAAACACCCAGGATTTCAGCAGCCAAAGAAAACAAGCATCCCCTCGGTTGCGAGCAGTGGTCCGTTGGCCAACGGTTGCATCCATTGCTTCTGGCCAGCAAAGATTTCTACTCCCCTATGAAACCTAGTTTTATTCTCACTTCATCCCCAGGGTCTCAGTCTCATCCACCTGTTGTGCCCTTTCTAACACCTGGACTGCAGGCTGTCTGTGCAGGATGAGCGTTAGGCAGATGCTGACAGCTGGAGCCTTTGGCCCCGCTACATCCAGCCGTACCTAAAAGAACAGTTTGCATGGCAAAGACCTGGGAGGGGGTGGCAGCAGAAGCATCTCCCTGTGCTAATGGGAAAAACCAGCAGCAAAAGATTCAAACCAGCTTCCCCTTCCTTCGGAGAGTCTAGCTATTTTTGCAGGGCTGAAGAAGAGCTCAACGGTGCCACTTCTATCCCGAAACATATCCCGCCAAGCCTGCGACATGTGAGCAAGCTAATTGTGTTTAGTTTTCTTTGGGGAAAGGTAGACAGAGGAGACATTGGACTGAAAAGCTGAACGCACCTGCTTTAAATGGGCTGGAATATATCATGGCTTGCTTTGGCCTCATCTCACAAGTCTTGCCTAGAGAAGCCTTAAAAATATCCTCCCGTCCCCTGGGCCAAATCACCGACTTCTCTTCCTTTCAGCCTCCCATTATTACTATTACTCCCAATAGCTTTCAGCATGCAATTCAAGGTGCTGGTTTTGATTTGTAAAGCCCTAAATAGTCTGGGTCCTACATACCTAAGGGACTGCCTTCTCCCTTATGTCCCACTGTGATCCCTAAGGTCAGCCGGGAGCAACGTCCTGCGCCTACCATCAACGCACCATGTCCCCTTGGTCATTCCCAGCAGCCGTCCCTCCCTCCCGCTGAGACATGCCGGAGCCCGAGCCTGGCCACTTTTTGGAAGCACTAAGGCCTTCCTTGGGCAGGCATTTGGCCCACAGAGCTAAGCTGGAAAACTGCTTTATGGGTTTCTCTTGTATGGTTCTCTCCGGTTCTGTAAGGACTTCTCCTGTGTTATAGGTCATGCTGCTCTCCACCGGTAGCCTGCCCCGAGCCTCTGCTGGAAAGCGCAGCATATACATCAAATAAATACTGCCCCATGCAGAGGGCCCCACTGCACTGGGTGCTGTGTGTAAGGACAGCCTTTGCCCCAAAGAACTTAAAATCTAAATGGCAGGTGCACAAAGGGAGTACTAGCACCCATTTTTGGATGGGCAAGGAGGGGTCAAGGTTCCCGCCTAGATCCTCCTCAAGTCAGTAGGAAGAATCTCACCCGTTTCCGCCTGCTTTGGCTAATGGGCATGATGAGGACACTGTAAAAGGCCCCCAGCTGGACAGCCACCAGGGATCCTAATGGAAGAGCAGAACTCTTTCTTCCAAGACTGTGCCCCCTTGGCGCTAGCCAGGGTACAAGCGCCTGGTGGGAGGCAGACGCTGACTCTGGAAGATGACAAAATAATTCCCTGTTCTGGACATGCAGAACTGGTGCCTGGTGCAGGCAAGGGACAGATTTATAAAAAAAAGACCTGGGCAGGGAGTGCAGTCTTGTGCCTCGCAATTAAGTGCACAAACCCAGGTAAGCACCTTATGCGTTACTTCGGGAAAGGCTGGCACAGGGGGTAGGGATCCACAAGGAGGAGGGGAATACCTCTGCTAACTTATGGAAAAGGCCATCTGGAAGCACCTCTTAAGGCAGTATGCACACGAGTCTGGGGTCTACAGCCTGAACCCCACAGTAAGGCTGTCCCTTTGCGTGGAGGTGACTGGTCCACTTTTGCATTGAAGTCACGGCTGGATTAGGGGCAGGCCCCTCTGGGATGAAGATGCAGGAACTCGAATTTGCCAAGTGCAAACCACCAAAGGCATGAGATCTGTAGGGAGACTCCCGACAGCCTTAGGAATGAGTCCAGTTCTGCTGAAAATGATGTTGTGCTGCTGTTCCTTTCACTTGTGCTACCAGCAAACCCCAGCGAGGGTGGAAAACCGGACCACACCTGTGCCCAGCTGGGAGCAGGGAAAAAACCAGTAGCCAGAAAGAAAGGGGGTTCGGAGCAGGCACCAGAGGCCGTCTAAGAGCCACGAGCTCACCGTACATCAGGAAGCCATCCCCCAACACACGTGCATGTGCATGCACGCACGCACACCCACCCACCCACACACACAGGGGCAGAAAATACAGAAGGGAAAAGTGCTGAACAAAAGAATAAAACCTGTTAAAATGGCCACAGCTAAGTTAACAGACCTTCAGTGAACGAATAAAAGATCCCAGTGCCTGCCTTTCTCTTCCAGGAATGATTTTGACAGCTGGGAACCCACTCCACCATCCAGGAGCACCAGGAGGCTTAATTGACTAATATTTACAAAGCACTTTGAATCCTCTTCTGGAAGGCGCCGTGGACGTGCAGAGCGCCGTCATTAGCACACAAGCTATGAGCTGCAACCTGTGTTTACAGTGTTGAAAGACAGGAGCCCAGATGAGCTCGGGCGGGTTGTGTAGGTGCTCACTCACGGCTCAGGAGGGTTGTGTAGGCGCTCGCACACCACCATGACGAACACCTTAGAAATGCCCAACCACGTGCATCACGGAGTGATTCACTCTCAAGGAGCTGCAGCCTCAGGCTGCCATTAAAATGCTGTCATCTCTCTAACGAGTGTTGTACAACAACTGTTCTTCGTGCCAGGAGGAACGCGGCCTCTCTGCCACCTCAAGGTGGCATCTGCCACGTGGACGTTCATGAGTTTTTGTTTCCCGAACTCTCTCATCCTTCACGGGAACTAACTCAGGCTCAAGGGGTAAGCTCTGGCATTGAGCCGCCCTACTTTTGCAAGGGCGGGAAGTCTAATATTTGGTAAAACATGCAGCAATGCTGGCTCAGATGACCATGACTGCTCATTGGGAATGAGAGCTCATGACTCAGAACATGACAAGCTGTACAACAAATGCCAGCTGATGACCAGTGGGGATGGTCCTGCTTTGAGCAGGAGGTTGGACTAGCTGTGATCTCCTGAAGGCCCTTCCAGCCTTAACTTTCTGTGATCAAGGGTAGTCCATGGGGACTGAAACGGTGACCTCCAGCACGAATGGCATGAGAATGACACAGGAGTAACTCCTTTAGCTCAATGCAGACTCTACAGGCCAGCCACCAAGGAGGGGGGGTTCAGTAATATTCAAAAGAGATGCATCTCCCAAGGATCAACTCTATTACTACCTGTGGCTCCGAGCTCTGAAAGTTATGCTGTGCCATTCCTACAATGCCGAGAGGTCTATTGCCCACCCTGAACCTGCTCAGTGATCCTCTGTCATCAGCAATGCCATCTGCTTTGGAAAGCATGGTGGATTAGGATCACTGGGATGTAAGGCTGGAAGGGACCTCGCAAGGTCGTCTAGTCCAGCCCCCTGCTCAAGGCAGGGGCAACCCTGACTAAACAGCCCCGATGAGCGTCTGTCCACCCTGCTCTTGAAATCTTCCAAGGATGGAGATGCCACAAATTCTCCGGGCAGCCTGTTCCAGTGCTTGACCACCCTCAGAGTCAGACAGCTCCTCCTCACCTCCAACCTACGTTTTCTTTGCTGCACCTTGAGGCCACTGCTCCTAATCCCGTCCCCTGTGGCTGCAAAGGAAAGCCCCTCTCCATCCTCTCTGTAATCACCCGTCAGGTATTTGAAGACTGTTATCTCATCCCACCCTCAGCCTTCTCTTCTCCAGACTAAATCGTCCCCATTCTTTCAGCCTCTCCCCTTAAGTCTTGCCTCGCAGGCCCCTCCATCTCAATGAGTCCAGAAAGTGCTGTAGAAGGTGACAGAAAAATAAGCCAGGGGAGAATGAATTCCCCAAAGAACTGTAACAAAACCTGACTGCAAGTTCAAAGAGAAATTCAGCAAGGACACAACAGGAACACACACACAATCTTCTTTGGTACAAAATACTGCAATGCAAAGAGAAAGAGATACCAGACCCAAAGGCCTGATGTTAAAGATGCGCTCCGGGGAACCCACTGCCGAACAGAAGCAGCCGATCAGAAGTGTGAGGATATAATGAATCTGGACACGCCGTTTTCTTTGCAACCCGGACTCAATGCAACAGCCCCCGCCAGCCCAAAGGGGTCTTTCAAACGCCAAAGGGGGGTACAGACAACAGGGCGAAATATTAATTTGCTCAGCACCGTGTAGGCAAGTCTTCCACCTGTGGGACAGGATGAGCTGGGTCACGACGGGGACTCATCCAGAACCACGCAGTGAGGAGGTGCCTCTCCAAACCTCCCTTCAGCGCTCCCCTCCGTCATGCAGCTTCCTGCACTCATCAGTGCCACTGCCCTGCAACTTCTCTTCCTTTGCAAGGCCACGGAGGCTCCTGGCCTCAATCCACGGGGTCACGTTTCAGAGTCAGGCCAGCATGCACCTGGCGCAGCGGGGCCCCACCGAGCCCCTGCTGCAATGCAAATGAGTCTTCCTACAGTCAGCACGTTAGCAGCGTGTCAGTGTCTTGGTGCTACGTTGCTCCGAAGAGGCCACCACTGTTACAGAGAGCGTCACTTCAATACGTGGTCAGTAAACCGTTCCCAGGGGAAATGTGGCTGGCAAAAGTTTGTTGCTCTTACCAGATGTTGCTGCAAACCAGTGGTGTGTGATGAGCTGTCTTGCAGAGTACGAGGTCACGACCATGAGCTATGGTGAAGGACACCTGAAACAAAGCACCAGCAGATATGGCGAACTGCACAAAAAAAACCCCCTATACATGCAACCAGATAAGCATCAAATCCAGCTGCTTCTCTCAAACATGCTTCAGGGCATGCAAAGCAGCAGCATGTGCTAAGTGGTCTCCAAAAAGTACTATCACGGTTAGGAAGAGAAGTGTCCCCAGCACTTCACTACGATTTTGCCCTAACTCTCCAGGACTCATCTTTCAAATTAGTGAATTAAGTAGGGCCATGGTTGGACACTGGTTTGGGCATGTGCAGCACCTGCAGGATGTCAGGTGGTTTACAAGACTTCCCTCCTAAAACGCATCATGCACAAGCCTACCAGGGAAACTAACTTGTACGCAAGAAAAAAACCAACCACACGCCTCCACCAATCCTTTGAAGTTGTAAAGAACCAAAGCGGGACTCGACTCACTCCACATGCCGCCCCTCAACCCTTCCACACCATTAAAATGAGATGCCATCAGTCCCAGGTTGGCTTTCCAAAGGAGTCGTCTTACACCTGACCACTATTTTAATTTTCTGGGGCACTGCAATGCTCTGGATTAATGGTCAGCAACATGGCGTGTCAACCCAAGTGTTTCCTGCTAAGATGCCCTGTCTTAGAGATGCTTCCAGCCTTTCCCCAGAAGATGCCTGTGCAGAACACAGTTCCCTTCCCTGACTCAAAGGAACAGAAATAATCAAAGCAGTAAGTGACACCGTGAAAGTAGCTGCACAAATGAACAGAAGGGACTGCCAGTACCATCACTGCGAGTGAAAGCGAGATGAGATGCCTCCAATAGGAATTTCAAGCTCGGCGTTAATGGCGACAAAGCTCCTTGCACGTACGGTTGCTCTAAACTGCGCCATGCAGCCGGTATAACTTCCCTTTCGGCTGCTTTCGGTCTCTCGGGACCCTCACCCTGCAAGTGTCGCCGGCCCTTCCCTGCAAACCGATGACGGCCTTCAACCCCCGGTCACTTCCCCGGGAACGGAGAGTGCTCTGCAGCTTGCAGCACTGAGATCTGAACGGTCTTCTCTGAACGCTGCTGATGTCGCCCGGCCTGACACGAGAATTTGCTGAACATCATCCGCTTGCGATTTGGGAGCGGCCGCCATGCAGGGACGGCAGCTTCGCTTTTATAATCTGCTCTGGCTCTAAAGGAAAAGAGAAGGGGTCCACAACCCTGGGAGGAAGTGGCTCAGGGCTGAGCTCTTCTACGAGTACCTGGTAAGGGCTGGGCTAGGTCTGCACAGCTTCCACGGGGCTGCTCCAGGTGCTTCGAATAGTCACAGGACAGTCACGCAGCACTGCTGGAACAGATGCACTGCAAGTGCCGCAGTGGAGCAAAACCCGCCAGACCCGCTCCATCCCTTGAACAACTCCCCACTCCTGTCATTTCAATTTTACTCCACTGTCATGTTCAGGGATGGAGGGAGAGGGGGAGATGAGCTTTGCAGTGTGTCCTCTAGATCAGTGGTCTCCAAAGAGGGGTGCACGCACCCCGGGGGGGTGCGCAAGACGATCCACTGGGGTGCAGGAAGAAAATACTAGAACTTCTATTTCTATTTCTATAAATATACATATATTGGGGGTGAGTGCTCAAAAATGTTTTACTGATAGGGGTGCACGATCAAAAAAGTCTGGAGACCACTGCTCTAGATCACCGGATCCAGGCAATTCCAGAAGTGACGTGGGGTGGGATGGGCTGCGCTTTCCCTCAAAGTACCCGACCACTGGCCTGAAGTTCGTTACAACATCTAGGCAAAACGCTCCTGCGTCTACCTGACCTTGGTGGTGACTTTGCCATAGCCAGGGAGGCAGGCGCTCCTGAGGAACTTCAACTTCCTTGCAAAGGTGCTAGAGGAAACGCAGGTATTTATCACAGCAGGACCAGAAAAGTGTGGAACAGGGCGTTATTTAATTCTTGGGTTGAAAGATGACAAAAATGTGTGTGTTTCGACAACTCAGTCAGCCTGGAATTATTCTTAATTTAGAACGGGATGGGGTCACCATTTCAAATTAGTGGAGTCAGTTTATTGCCGCCATCCGGGTGCATACATTTATATAAAGTACATCTATCAGGAGGTCAAAGGCAGCTTGACAGCCCCCTGCATGCTTACGTTTAGGAGGACGCAGTTTAGGCATTTTACGCTAATTTAAATATCTTCTTTCAGTATTAAGACCACTTTAGTTTGTTTTGCACATTAAGAACTCATTAGAAATTCAAATCTACTTCCTATACCAGCTGTTTTCCCCAAACAAGCCAACTGGCTTATGATAGGTTTGCTCATAAATACCGGCAGAGAGTTATATCTATCTATCTATCTATCTATACGTAAATAGAAGAGAGGCATTAAAAGCCGCGTTTGCTGCGAGGAGAGAAGGCGGGGTGTGGGGGCTGGAGAAGAACCCAAATGCTCAAGGTGGAACATGAGCCTCCGAACCAGGTGACGTCTGGCCTGGCGTGGGCACCGACACGCTTCCTCGAGCGCATGCGTGTACAAGCGCACGCATCCTTCCTTCTGCTGCACCTCCCAGCCTGGGCACTGCAGGCAAGGGTGGCGGGCCGGTTCAGGGGTTGCGCCTGCTGCTTGAGCTGCAGAAGGAGCCCTGGGACCAGCTCAGGCCCAAAACTGGTTGTTCAAGCTGCTGCTGTTATTTTTCAGGGTCCTGCCGGCCCACCCTGTACCCTAGATGAGCCCCCCCCCACCTATGCTAGGTGCTGCATAAGCACAAGGCCTCTAACCCCAAAGAATTTAATTCAGATAGGTCAGGTAGGGGCAAAAAGCGTGGGAGAGAGGGGAAAAACATGCCTGACATCATGATTGGGGAGTTTGAATCAGGTGGGGAATCCGGGCCTGCCAATGCTCCACCTGCGCCCTATCAACTAACCCACCTTGCCTCCCCAGAAAATGCCAACTCAGCTCAATTCCTCTGCTCCCGATTGCTGTGGAAGTAGAGGGGAGTTTTGCAGACTGTGCAGACCTACAGGATCTTAGGCTCCAGCCCAAGGTAATATTAGAGCAGGCGATAGCTACATCACGTGCCTCTCATTCAGCCTCCTGGCTTTTGCAGGGCCCAGATACCCAGCTCCAGGCTGTGGACCCCGCTCTGGGGCCAGGGCCCGAGTTACGTGCTGCAGTGCTCAGCACCGTGGGTCCTACGTCCCTCTGTGGATGTGGGTTCGAGAGGTATTTTGAAGGCCATGACCTCCTAGCGAGATGACACGTGGATTCCTTACACCAGGCACTTCCCTGGGGTTTGGGAATTGCTATGACAGCACCTGGCAGGATGCATGTAGTGCTTCCCACCCAACTGATCCAGAGCTCAAGGTGCTTTGCAAGCATCCCTCTTGTTAGCAAATGTGTGCACCCTTTGAGCTGCCTAACTCTTGTTTGGGGCCAGAGGGGTAGCAGTCAGATCAACTTTACCCTTACGCTCCCCTGAAGGCTGCGGTATGTGCATTTAAAAATGGTGGGAAGCAGCAAGGCTAGCAGCAAGGTTAGATGAGCAGCTGCACACAATAAGAGCTGAACGGCAGTGAAGACAGCCCCTCGGAAAAGGAAAATCAAGGTTAGGTCTGCAGAACTTGTGTAACGTCCCACCCTGCTACGCGTTATCCTTTCCTCGGTGCTCTCAAGAGTGCCCTGGTACGGTCCCTCCACCAGCAACAGCCAGCGCAGTGCAGCCTCCGCGCGGGGGCACAGCAAATGCTCCTGTCCCACTTGGGGCTCTGTTCTCTGCACAGGGCTGGGGGCACCCAGATAACAGTGCGATTTCAGCTCCTCCGACTGATTTCGGCAGGAGCAGGATCCAGCCCTTCATGGGCCGACACTTGGTTTAATGAGTACAAGGAACGTGCTTCGTTGTTAAGCGATGTCTCTGGGATACAGCACAAGCAGCAGAGCAGGAGAAGGGCGGCTGCATGGCCCACAGCATGTCCACGCGCAACGCCAGACGGGACCCCAGACCCTGCACTCGGGCCTGCATGCGTGTTCCCGGGTGCCAGAGGAGAGGACTTCTGCGGGGTCCGTACTTCAATCACGGGGGTACGCAAGGGATTTTAAGGTGTCTTGGTGCATGCCTGTAGGACAATCAATGATGCCACCAGACGGGCCCAGGCAACAAGGTCTGTTATTTCTATTACAGCGGCTTCTAGAGAGCGCCGGCTGGAAACCAGGGCCCCGCCGGCTTCGGCTCCGCAGCCCCTCCCATAGAGCCGCCTCAAGAGAAGCTCACAAGCTAGCCAAGTTGCAAGATGCTTGGATGCAGGGCTTTGCTTTGGATGGGAATGGCTGGGTTAAGCACAGCACACCACGCATGCATTCAGGGGTCGGGCTGGATGATTCCTGAGGTCCCCTCCAGCCCGCGGGTCCGGGCAGATAACAGGTACAGATGCTGAATTTGTAAAGCTCTGGACTGTCAACGAGCCAGGACGTTGGTGCGAGCCTCTCTCGTGCTGCAATGGGACTCAGCAGCCCCAGGCTCGACTCCTGGCTCTCCCAGGGACCTGCGGGTGATGTTCAGCAACTCCTATAGCCCTCTGCTCCTGCTCCTGCCCAACACCTGCCCTGTGCACATAACCGGGAAGCCCTCTGAGACAGGTTTGTCCTTCAGCAGGCACTGCTCACACACAGCACAGCGAGGCCCCAATCTCTGCGGGGGTCAGGAGGCAGCAGCATTATCAAGATGCCTTCAGCCTGACGCTGAGCTAGAACTGGCGGCAGAGACCATCTTGAGAGTATCGACTATGCCGGCTGAGACCAAACGAGCAAGAGAAAGGATGCATCTTGCTGACAGATCCGCTGGTGTCTGTGATCCAGCAGCATGACGTGGCCTCGTTTACAGCAGAGATAAGATATGAAGCGCAACTGCAAGAGGTGTACCCTTTTCCCCTGATAATAGCTGGAAAAACTGGGTTAATTGCTAGAACTTCTGCGCGAGAAAACAACACTAATTCTCCTGCCGTTACAGCACATTACACACTCAGTTTAGTATTACACTGGTGCGATTACAACGTGTAATTCACCACTCTCTCTATGGGGTGGATAAATATTTTGGCTGAATGTACAAGCACGCAGGGAGCTCCCCGAGCACAAATTTAGCTGGGGCGGAAGCGCATGCGTTCTCCTAAGAGTTCATTCAACTCTGGCCAGGTCAGGCGGGAGGTCCTGAAGGGTCATATGCAGAGACTGGTACGTGGGGAAGGCACTCGAGAGTCATCGGCCGGCTTCACTGCTTTCCCCGAAAAAACCTGACCCCAGTGGCTAGAGGGACAACTGGAAGAGCAGCAGCGAGAAGCCAGAGAACCAAGGGTCAGGACCGGCTTTGGCTCCTTGTTCCCAAGGCCAGACGTGCTCCCGACGTAACCAGCTCAACGTCTAGGAAGGGAGGCAACGAGGACACTGCTTGTGCTTGCAGCGCTGGGCTGCTGCAGTAGTAGTTCAAATCCAGTCATCGTGCATCAGTACCCATGGAGCAAGCCCTACTACAGGGGGATACTGCAGTGCCAGCTGAAGTAATGGGCACAGGGTTAAATGGGCAACGAGGACCTCTGATGAAAGTCCCAGTGATAACTCAGAGTGCCCTGCCATCCATTCAGCGAACGGAAGGACAGCACAAATTCAAAGGATGAGAAAAGATGACTATCCTCCAAATCAGAGGTAGGCAACCCCCTGCATAGGTGCAGTGTGCAAAGGCATTTTGCTTGGCATGTGCGTCTTGGGGAGACAGCGCAGAAGGGGCCAGGGCTGTGCTGCCACAACAAGGATCGGGTCCCCCGTGGCTCCCCCGCCATCCGCCCCTGGCACGCCATCTTACAAGTTGAGGTTGCGGGTGTTTTTAGCACTCTATCCAAAAACGTTGCCAACCCCTGCTCTGAATCATCAGAACAGAGACGTGCATGCCTGTGTGCAATATAGTACATGTACGTATACGGAGGTCATCCATACAGACCGCCCCATCAAGGGTTGCCTGGGGGCTTGAACACGAATATGGATTAAAGAGTAACATATAAAGCTCTAGCAACTGGAATAAGACCATGATGAAGACCAGCTGGCTGAACGGGAGATGCAGGAAGGCAAAAAGCCATGCAATCCCAGTCTTGGGGCTTCCACCAAGCTCCCAAGATGTGATGGTAACCTTGGCAGTGAGACGATCAGGACAGTACTGGGGAACCAGCCCATCAACAAAGGCTTTCAGCGCAGGAACCAGATCCTTACTGGCAGCCTGTGCCAGCGAAAGCAGCAGAAAGGAAATGCTACCTGGGGAGCGAGTCGCCTTCCTGCAAACCCACGAGACAGCCCGCGGCGGCGGGATGACACCTGTCTCCCGGAGCGGCACCAGAAACGCTGCATCAGCAGGGAGAGCGAGCACATGGTCCAGCGCTCCCCGCTGCTCTGACCACAGCAGACGCCCGACCAGACCACAGGCCAGGCAAGATCTCCGTCTAGATTTCAGTCCCTTGAAATGACTGCCCATCACACACTGGGCCAGAACAACCCCGTGGCAGGTCCAGGAGAGACACCGGGATTTCAGCTGCAGAGGGGTCTTGGGGAATGATTTGCTCCCTGTATTTTTTCTCTTGCCCGTGGTCTTGCTGCGTCCAACTTTAGACAAGTCACGGCATGAAATTCTGGAACAGCTAATGGCCTTGATACCGGCCGAGCCTGAATCCAGGCGTAACCACCATGAGCTAGGCTATTCACCAGTGCCAGGATACAGAGGCGTCTGAGGATCAATGGTATCAAGCACTATCAACAAGAACTGCTCTGTGCCTGTCCAAAGCATTACGCAGGCTGACAAGGGCAGCGTCGGGCCCGCGACCCCTCCGAAACCGGAACGAAGTTGTGGTCCGCCCTCACGTACAACACGCAGCATCACTCCAATCTCGTTTAGACTGGAGAAAAAGAGGAGTAACTCCACTAAGGCAAACAGTGTTAGACTGGTGTACGAGATAGCCCACCTATGTCCCGCCAGGGTGTTCCAGCATGGAAACAATCCCAGCTATACCATGAGCATCACCCTGGTCGTGAGCGCTGGATGCAGAGGATCTGCATTCAGAGCACAAGCTGCTCTGTCTCCAGAGGAAGGCCTAAATCTCTCAGCTGGGAGCATTAGCAGCCCCGCTGCCTGGTGGGCTTCACACGCATTATCAAACAGTGCCATTAAAACAGCTGGATGTGCCAAGGAGCTAAATTTGCTGGAGGCTTGGAACCGCCCATCTCGTGACTAATCCTGCAACCACGGCCAGAGGAATTTGGAGAGCGGGCGATGCCCAGAGAAATGCAGAACCAGACTCGTCGCCTCTTCCTCTTTGCCTTTTCCGCTCGCCTCCTCTGCTTGCTTACGTCCAGTTGTCCTACTTCTGGGCAGATGATTCAGACCTCTCCTATTGCTTCCTGCTGGGTCCCATCAGCAGCCATCGCCAGGCAGCTCCCTGTCAATAAGTGACAAAAAACTCACTGCGTGCAGCAGGGCAGGAGGCCTGTTTTTCTCTTCCCCCTTCCACCGCTCTGAGATTCCTGGCTTACCGCCTCTCTTCTCTGGGCTCTTTCTCTCAAATCCGCTCTAGGACATCTAAGCTTTGGCTCTGGTTTGTGTTTTACTCTGTCCAGCGGGGAAGATGTCTAGGAGCAATAAGAGACAAGATGCTAAGGAGAACTTGGAGGAGAGCTGCGAGAGGACAAGAGACTTCTGCAGTGGCGTTCGGATCAGCCGGGGATGGGAAGGAGCAAGAGGCAGCGAGGGCGGAGGAGAGCTCGAGGCAGGAGGATCACATCAGACTCTCAACTTTCGTTTTAAAGGCAAATGTTCCTAGCTGCAAGTTGTGGGAAAACCCTGGAAACCTGATCGGGGGGCTAACCGATACAGAGCGTGTGCCTGAGCGACCATCCTTACCCTAAGCGCTGCGAGCGCAGGAAACAGTGATTTTTATTAGCGAGAGGTGATGGCTTGCCTGAAGAGGAGTACTGAGAGGCTGCCCAGGCAGCCAGCTCTCGGGAAGGATGCCCCACCGCGAACAACGTGTAGATGCAGGGCCGTGGCATGCGGGTGGGTTTGCAGTACAGGACGAGGCTCCCCCACGCGGGGGTCATACTGAAAGCTCCCGTGGGTGCCTTGGCTGGTCATCCGTGAAAGAAGAAGAGTCCCAACAGCAGTTCTGCAGTGCCATATTCACCATGATGGCACCCCGTCTGCTGATGGGGCGTTACACTTGCCGACGCAAAGCGAGGCCATCTCTTTAAAAGACATTTTTTTAATGCCTAGACTAAAACCGGCCACCACAGCGGTGGGTACTGTGTTGCTGTACCTCACGCCAGTCTGAACGCAGGTGAGCGTTGATTTTTTTTTCCTTTTACAAAGCAGCTGAAAGGGGGAGGCAGGGACAGGGAGAAGCCAACAGGTGGTCAGATACCGCAATTTAACTGAAGTGCAAAAGGAGTTAGCACCCACCTCCTCCAAGGTTTTTCTTCAAGAAAGGGAGGAAAGAAGACCAGGAAACGACAGGCAAATCCCTGGGAAGATTTTGGAAAAAATCATCAAAGAAACCATGACAAGCTAACAGAAGGCAACATCCCGAGGGATAGCCACAAGTTCGCTGACACCAAACTTTGGGGAAGAGTGTCCACACTTGAGGACAGGCTGGTGATCCAGGCCAACCTCAGTAGGCTTGCACAGTGGGCAGATGAAAACCTGAAGGCATTCAATACAGCGAAATGCAAGGTGCTCCACTTCGGGAATAAAAGCCTGCATCACACTTATAGGCTCGGTGGTGCTATACTTGCTAGCACCATGACCAAAAGAGACTTGGGGGGGTCACGAACGACTGCAAGATGACCAAGAGCCACCAGTGTGACACCACAGCTGGCAAAGCAAACAAAAACTCTGGCTTGCATCTACCAATGCATCTCGAGTGAGACCCGGGATGTCACCCTCCTGCTGTACTCGGCCTTGGTGAGGCCACAGCTGGAGTCCCACATCCAATTCTGGGCTCTGCACTTTAAAAAGGATGTGGAGAAGCTTGAGAGAGTCCAGAGGAGAGCCACGCGCATGATCGGAGGACAAGAGAACAGGCCTTATGAAGAGAGGCTGCGAGCCATGGGACTCTCCAGCCTGCAGAAGCGCAGGCTCAGAGGGGACTTGGTGGCAGCCTGTAAGTACATACGGGGTGTGCACCAGGATCTGGGGGAACTCCTGTTCCCCAAAGCGCCCCAAGGGATGACAAGGACCAAAGGTCACAAACTTCTGCAAGACTATTTCAGGCTGGACATAATGAAAAACTTCTTTACTGTCCGAGCCCCCAAGGCCTGGAACAGACTCCCCCAGAAGTGGTGCAAGCACCTACTCTGGACACTTTCAAGACACGCTGAATGCTTATCCTGCTGGGATCCTTTGACCCTAGCTGACACAGCCAAGAAAAACTACACTGCCGGTGTCTGCCATAGCTGGGCAACTAATGCACGTGGTGCTATCCAGTGGTAAGCACGCCCTTTATGGCAGTGAAGTTCAGTCCACCACTGAACTTAGTCAGGAGGCAGTCCCCAACAATATGCGATACGGTGTGCGTTTCGCCACGGCTGCAGTCTGGATCGTTGCAAAGGCCCCAAGGGTGGAGGCTGGCTGCACAAAGACCAGACAGGGCAAGGCCTGTGTGCAGCGAACCTCTGTTGCTGGGGCCTTCGTGACGCTCCAGACTGTAGCTGTGGCAAAACGCACACCGTGTTGCAGACTGTCTACGAGTGCCCGGTGACTACGTTCAGTGACGGGCTACAGGAACCGCACGTGGCCACTGAGGATGCTCTCGCATGGCTTGGCAGTTGCGTACACCTCGACTGATGGCAGTGAAGACTAAGCCCCACGTTCCTCTGAAACTTTCAACCCAACGATTACAGCAGCGGCATCAAACTCACTCCACGCCCTGGGCTGGATCCGGACCACGGCTCTCTTTCACGGGCCAGATGTGGGCCACGCACGGCCTGGGGTGGCGGTGGGACCAGCCATTGGAAAAGCACAGTCCTTGCTCACCCCGTCCCATCCCATCCTCCCACTCCAAGCGGGTGGTAACTCTCCGCCTCCAAAGCAGGCTTTCAGGTTTATCAAATGTAAAGCATCCGAGTATAAAACATGCGATTTAGCTTGCCCAGCCCTCTGCCCCGCACGGGTCCTCTGCAGCCCTGAACGCCCATGGCTGGACCAAGCCCTGCACAAGCACGCAGAGCGGCGTCCAGGCTCAGCTTTGAATCGGCAACGCCACGCACGCTCACCGAAGAACCGTGGAGAGACGCACAAGCTACGTTTCAAGTAGGAAAACCCACGGCTGCCCCTCTTGCAATTGCACCTTGCGCTCCCGTTTCAAGTGTACATCCTACACGGGGCCTTGAGCAGGAATCCACGCGCCGCGGTCGCTGTTGTGCAGCGGAGCACTCGAGAGTCCCACTCCTCCCGCACGCAGAGACAGCGATCGCTATGGTAACCAGCAGCAAATATTCCCTTTTTCCACGGGGACCGCTCCAAGTATTTCCCGACGTCTGCTTGGAGCGCTGGTGACCGGCGGGTGCAGATTTCCCTTCCGCGGTCGCCAGCGGAGGCCTGGCACTGCCTTTTGCTCCTCCGCAGTTGTTAGGAGGAGCCGGGTCCATCAACGCACGAGAAGCTGGATGTCAGCTCTGTAAAGGAAAGGAGCAGGTGTGCAGAACAATGTAAACACGGCGCTCTCGGCGCCTGACGTGCCTGTGGCAGAAGGAGAAAAATGCCACCCAGGAGAAGCGGCAGCTGCAGCTGACACCTCCTGATCGTCCCCGGGCAAACCCCCACGGGAGCGGGGCCGCCGGCTTCTCCTCCGAGCGCTCAGCCAGGGCGCGCCGTCTGTCCTGCCCTCCGAACCGAGCAGGAGGCCCCAGGTTTCCCCTCCCGCCTCGTGGTCCCCTCGCTCAAACCCGAGAGCTTCGATGCCAGCGTGGAAAGCTGCTTGGAGACACGGGGTCATCACTTCAGCCACCACAGCATTATTATATTACGCTTCAGACACTGCCGCAGCATGTCGACTTCAGCCCTTCACCGGGTCTGAGCCTCGCAGGGCAGGATGAGGCATACGCCGATTGACAGAGAAACCTGGGAACCTGAAACGGTGCGAAAGGGTCCATGCAGCCATGGGCTCAGACCCAGCTAGTGCTCAGAGCCCCCTCTCGCTGCCAAGTCTCCCTGCCCAATTCAGTACTATCGGTGGGAGAACCGACACGACTGCAGCAGGCTTTCTCCATTGCCTTTGAACCCCGCCATCTTCCACATCATCTGTTTTCCCTACCTTCAGCCTTGATCCTATAACGGAAAGCACTTTTTGCTATACAGCAGCCACCACACCAACTAGAAAGCCATTGTGCTCCCATCGATACGACAGTCACCGGGTTAGCTGCGTCAAGGCACGCTGCTCTGAAAAGTCATGGTCTTCTCTGGAAACGCTTTTATCTCCACTGGCTTTTTATTAAACACTTCCTTGTTCATAATCTGTAACCCCAGACCTTGGGATTATAACATTAGCTCAAAGAGATCATCTAAAGCTGCTTGGAAGAAGAATGCCCCTTAAATATTTAAACAGGTTATTAACCATTTTTCCAGTTTCTCTCTGATAAGTGCTCCCAGCTCAGTGCATCTCAAAAGGAGCTTACGAAATGTAACCCTTTTTTTTCCCTTCATGAATGACCCTTTTATGTTGGTGGTGGCAGGCACATAGCTGTCTTTATAGGTACTTCAAGTGTGAGTTCCCATTCACCAGTGTTTTATGATCCATCATTAATCTACCCGTGGCCAAAGCAAAGAGCCTATCATGCATTTGAGTGCTTCACCTTCATAATTAATGTCTTCTCCTAATTTAACTAAATAGATCGTGGACCATGCTAAAGTGCTGTACTGCAGCTTTTCAAGTCATGAGAAGGAAAGGCAGTAGTAAACTAGGATGACGTGAAGACATCTGAATTAGCTCTCCTGTTTTCCCAGAAAAGGAAGGTTATTAGGGTTCAGGCTAGCAAGTCAGTCAGTAATACAGAAGTCCTCGACTTCAGGAAAGCTGACTTTGACAAGTTAAGGAGGCTTGTCAGAGAGGCCCTAAAAGGCCACAACCCAACGGAGAGGGGAGCCCAGGACGAGTGGTTGCTCCTCAAGGGACCAATCCTGGATGCGCAAGCAAAGTCCATCCCGTCTCGGAGGAAAGCCAGCAAAAGGGCACAGCAGCCCCCTTGGCTCTCCAGGGACCTGGCAGACCTCCTGTGTCTTAAAAGCAAGACCTACAAAGGATGGAGGAGTGCAACTGCCACCAAGGAGGAGTACTCTGCTCTGGTCCGGACCTGCAGAGAGCAAACCAGGAAAGCCGAGGCTGCGACTGAACTCCAGCTGGCTACAAATATCAAGGACAATAAAAAGTCCTTTTTTAGATACGTGGGGAGCCGGAGGAAAAGCAAGGGCAACATCGGGCCCCTGCTGAACCAGACGGGGCAACTGACAACTGACACCCAGGAAAAAGCGAACTTGCTAAAGGGGTACTTTGCACCAGTTTTTCACCAGTCCCATGGGACGGCCCTACCCACTATGGGTCAGGGAGGTCTGGGCAAGGGAGACTCCTTGCCCTCCATCAAAGCTGACCTCGTGAAGGGACACCTCGACAGGCTGGACACCTTCAAGTCAGCCGGCCCTTGAAGACTACCTCCTACACAATGTGCTGATTGCTGCCGGAGAAATGCCTCCAGGAGGCAGCCAGATCGATGGCTTCTTCTGATCCCTCAGGTCCGAGCGGGATGAAGATGTGCCTATGTAAGGCCATAAAGGACTATTTAGGATCGTTTGGTTGGACCTCATGAGTGACACAGGTAAGACGACCTCAGCCAGACATACCTATTACGTGCCCATCATTTCCAGCTGATCTTGAGAACGCCTACACCCAGCATTTTTTTTTGGATGGTGGGGCGGCGCTGACAGACTAGGCCTGGCTAACAGACTAATCAATCATTGTGGACAGCCTTATGCTTTCTGTCTTTTAAAGTATGTCAAACAGCTTCTTATTGCCAAAGGGAAAAGGAAGAGACTGCTGTCAGCTGGCCTTGATCCAATTGTATGGGAATGATGTTCCCTTCTTTCTGAAGCACGAACTTGAACGTGACGGGGTGCAATTTAAAAAGAAGATGGGAAATAACGTGTCAATTATGGTGGCACACCTCTGGATCCCCCGGGAATTGTAATTCAGGTATGAATTACAATGTCATCTCTACCTTTTTTCTTGCATTAAATAGACCATGCATCTTATCAGAAGGCTGCTTTTGTTTTCACGTGCTGAAGGGCTCAGCTCCCCAGTCACTCAGGCCAGCTTTTTTCTCACAGCCTCAAAACATCCCCTCAGTCCATAAACAAGGTCATGATATATTAACCAAGCACACGAGGGTGGGAGGGGTGTCTAACCAAGTCAATGGGATATCTGTTGGCCCAATCTTATTAAATATTTTCATTAAGAATCAGCAAGGTACTGAAATTTGCATAGGATACTAAATCTGGAAGAGCTGTAACCATCATGGGGACAGAAACTTATTACAGAGTGACCAAGGGAGGTAAGATAATACAGGCAGGAAATAAAATGAGACTCGACTTGTAATCAATATCCACGGGGGAAAATAACCTAACACACAAGGAGAGGCGTGCTGATTGTAATTTAGTAAAAAATCCAAGCACATGCTTAATGAGGATGTTTGGGAAGCAGCAGCTCGAATGCAAGAACTGGTGATGCGACTGGAGAAGAATTCAGATGCGATTCATAAAGCGAGGCCCCAAGCCATGGAGGATGGCGATGGTGGTGGTGGTTCAAAGGCCACGTGCTCACAGAACAAGGACGGGTCGGTGCTGACCACCGTAACATCAGACAGGTTCTGGCGACTGCAGGAGTTCATCGAAGGGCAGCACTAATAACCTTGCAGCTAGAAGGTTTTTATAAAAAAGTTAAAAGCAGTAAGTGCATTCAGCTTGGCACAAAGACTGGGGACAGGGACTGCCATAATTAATAAGAATTTGATGGGTGGATACCATGGGATGACAACACCACCACTCTTCATTAGACAGGTCCTTATCTGCAACTGGACTCCAAGGGTCTCTGCACCAAGCGGGAGTGGAGACAGGTCCTCGTGCCACGCTGAAGTGGGCGAGGGTCTGGATCTGGGCAAACTAAGAATGTGGAATAATTCCCGAATGGCTGCAATGGAGAAGATGCATAAATCATCTAGATCAGAGGAAGAGCCTGCTTTGGGAAGGCGGATGACACAGATCAGCGAGCAGGATTATTTTTATGAAAGGACCGACAAAGCAGCACGTTCCAAAAATCAATCATCTTGACCTCATTATAAATTAATATTTATATTAAGGTAGCGCCCAGAGGCCCCAAGGGTCTGACATGAAGTCTAGTACTGAAATACAGAAGCAATGGTCTCCGTCACGGCATTGGAAAATGCGCTGAATCCCACTGGGGTTGCTGAGCTCTGTAACAGCACTAGCTGCTCGCTCCCGGAGCCCGTCTCCTGGTGCATTTAAATTACATTATGCCAGAGTGGATTACAGGGATCCACACTATGCCAACAACTCCAAAGAGCTCCAATTCCATCATTTCACAATTGAGCCGTGCCTGTGATGGACCATCATTCAAGCATAATGATAGCTCAGGTGGGTGGGGAAGAGAATTATCTGCACTCCACTGCTCCGGGCACACTTTCTTAAGAAGCAGCAGTTAATCACGATGCCTGGGGAACACTCAGAGAAACTTTTCTCTTCTGCTTGTTACAAATACAGGGTTTTCTTGGTTTTTTGTGGGGGTTTTTTTGTTTTGTTTTTTTTAGCAGGAGCAAGGGAAGGAGAGAGAAAGAAATCCAGAGAATAGGAACAAGAGGCTGTTCAGTGAATTAAGAAGTGCTTTGATGTATTGATTATTAGCATTTTCATTTAGGTGCATCGCTGCAAATGCCCAGAAGCTTCAATCAAGTTCATGGCTCTGTACAGAGCCATGGTAATTAAAGCCCCTGCCCATGCTCGTCACATAAACAGACAAGATATGGAAGATGCAAAATCATTTGCTCAAGGTCACACGGGGGGTGAGTGGCAGAGCAGAGCCCTACTGAATCCCAGGTCCGGTGCCCTATCCAGATTTAGACATTCAACCTGATAGTCTATAATTTAACCAGCCCATGGTGATTGGTATTTCAGGCATCACACTCAAGAGGAGTCAAACAAAAATCTATTCCCTTTCCTACTTTCAGCTGCTGCTGAGACTACAATGAAGTCCAGGATAGCATGGGGATTATATCGATTCTTCCCGCTGTGGGACTTGATAAGAAGCAATGGTTTTGGACTTGGGTTTTTGTTTAGTTCTTGATACTGCTGGGATGGAGGCGAAAGAAATGGGATGTTGGGGACATGCCTCTAGCAGACCGACCGTCTGTCGTTCTTCCCATCGTCTGGCTGGGATGTCAGTGCTCCTGTGCCGCGCTGCCTGAGAGGGTCTGGACAAAGAGCCCACATCACTGTCTTCACGTGAAGAGACACAGCACTATTATACATACTTCTCGTGAACGGTGCGCCAGCACCATGGCAGGAGGGAACGGCGCGGTGAGGAGAGACCAGAACGTGGAGAAGGATCTGCTTGGGGTGAGCGCACTGCAGGAGCAAGGGCTGGCATAGGAGCAAGAATAAAAGACGGCTGGGGAGAAGCAAACAGCACCGGCAGACTGGGCGAGGAACGAAGGAAGGGCTGGGCGCCACTGTTGATGTGAAGACTATTAGCAAACCAGGTGCTGCTCTTAACATGGATCAGAATATATATTTTGTATTACTGCAGCGTTTCAAGAGCCCATCACACACACTACTTCACACTCACACTTGTCCAGACTGGGGATCTGCATGGCCTAACTTAAGTTAGATCCCATTCAAGTGCCTGGCCTCCATCAACAGGCATTTTGGGGCAAACCTCATGCTGTTCTAACTTCCCACCAAAGCACGGGAATAATCTAAAAGGTTAGCCCCTGGGGCTCCCTGGCCTTCTGGGGAACATCCCCATCCCCGAGATGCAGCAAGAACAATCCCAGCAGTGGAGAAATGCCCTGAACGGGCTGCGCGGTGTGGAGCACCTGCTCCCAAATCCGGTAGGGCTTTCTGAACGCCGTGCCACAAGTCGAGAGCAGCTTAGCTGCAGTTCTGCAAGGGTGTGTGGCGGCACGGCTGGTGCAAAGGTTGCTGCAGATCATTTCCCGTGGATAACCAAAGCCCTCTGGGTCATGTGTAGGCAAGCCCCGGACACAGTGCTGTACTGCTCCTACTTCCCTTTCTCCGGACAACTGATGCAGCAGAAATGTGGCAATGGTTTCTGCTACTGGGCTGTCCATGGCAAATAGAAACAGCAGACTTGTGCCTCTGAATTTTCCACGAACTTTCAACTACTTCAATTTTGTTAAGCAGTTCCCTGGAACAGAGGCGATTCATATTAATTCAAGCCCTCCCTTTTTTGATGCACGTGCTAGGCTCCAGGTTCCAGAAAGCAGGGCAGATAAAATCAGCACAGGGATGGATCACAAAAGCATCTGACAGCTACCTGAATAACTCTGCAGCCTGAGGCACTGAGTGTCAAAAGGAGGTACCATACATCTTGCTGATAACGTTGGAAAAGAGGAAATACTGGATCTAGCAGCAGCCCGTCTTAAATCTGCAGCTGGAACTCACCCCCATTGCCAAAGACAGAGCTCCGCTCCCGGGCAAGGCCGACAAGCTTGGGAAAGAGGAGCCGCGAGAGCGCTGGGATAATCGCGCGTGCTCCCAGCGGTCTGCGCGGGCCAGTTGCATCGCGCTCGTTTTCTCCAGGCAGTCCAGGGAAAGGCAAAACTTCAGGAAGCTGCTGTGAACAGTAGATAACCAGGTGTTTGAGGCTGAAGAGTGAGCTGGGAGGTGACTGCCAGCTCCCTGAGACCTGGGGAAGAGAAGTCCAGGGGTGCCATCAGGACTCCCTATGGCATGGAGAAGGTGCATTTTATTTTTAAGCCGTGGCAATAGGAGAGAGGGCTGTCAGGCATTGTAAGGGCACAGCAAATACAGCTGACAGTCATCAGGTTGGAAGAGAAACGATATACAAAATATTCTGCTAAGTGCCAGGACCAGCGAGACACATAAACTGGACCCAGAACAGTGCAACTGCATCCAACGCCCCGAATAACAGATATTTTACTTTCATGGTTGAGACCACACATTTAATTAAACGCAGTTGATAATTAAGGCTTCCAACCAATCCCCACATCTGCAGCCCTGCTGGCGAAGGAGATCTTCATTTTTTCCCAAAGATACTGAGAAGGAGAAATGGGTCTGCAGGGTTTTGGGTGGTTGGGTTTTTTTTCCTCCCCCTTTTTCTGGGTGTTGTTTCCTCGAGGGCTGCTGGGACTGGGAGGTCTGTGCAAAGAGCCCAGGTGGATTCAGCGGCGCCGCAGGCTGCTCTCTAACCAAGCCCCAGGGTCACGGAGGAGCGCTCGGGGAGGGGAGAGGACTCTTGTAAACAGAAAAGGATCGGTGCAGGGAACGGCACAGCTGGAAATTACACGTCAGTTCGTTATTTATCTGGCTGAACCCTTCAAAGCATCCCAGGCCCGCACCAGCAAGAAGAAAGGCTGCGACGACTGTCAAACTTCATCGGCTCCTCGAGTCCCCGTGCTCGGTCGATGGGGCTAGCGTTTAGCCTGACGCGTCGTGGAAGATGGGTACAAAACAACTGTTAGCAGAAACCAAGTACCGGAAGACTTTTTAGCGCGACACCCCCCAGAGGATCATGCCAGAGAGGCGGACCTGTTAAAGGAGGTAGCAAGGAGCAAATATAATTGCATCATTTCATGCCCTTTGAACAACCTTTGGATTCTGATGTTTTTGCCAGGCAGAATAATGAAAGTCAAACTAATTAAGCACTGAACATGCCCACACTATGGAGTGTGAAAATCTCAAAAGCCTGACAAGTTTAGTAGGAAGCACTCAGCTCAGAGCTTGGGTTTCGCACTGCCATTTGGGGGGCAACCACGAGGGTGCAAAAACCTGCAATGCCTTTTTTTAAAGGCGTTAATTTAGAGTTCTCAAACAGACCCAGAGAAAGGAGGCGGCTTGGCAAAGTCTCCAAAGGGACAGGTAGCGAGTACACCCCTCAGCCGGGACATTTAAGAAGCAAGCAGACTAAATTGCACTCATCTTGCTTGCACTTTGTCTTCTCAGCAAAATCCATGGGCAGACAGGCCAGCAGGGAGTTGGCCCAAAGAGTGCAACAGCATGGGTGCCCAGCTCTGCAGGGGAACCGACCCATTTAATGATGCATTTTTGATCGCTGCCCCTGCCACTATAAAGCAGCCTCGATAGGAAGGGAGGGGTTTACAATCCACCATGGCCCCCGCCTGCTGTTTGGCTCTACAAAAGTGTCGGAAACCACTGGGTTTGCTCCGAATGACAACGGCAAGCTAGCACATCCCCCAGGAACGGGGCAGGGGCATGCTACTATGCTGCTACCCACACGGCACATGCCTTTCAGGTGGTTGAACTGTGTAGACCAAAGCTGCCTTAAAGCAAAGCATTTCAGAGCCATGCCTCCCTTCTCCCTGCCGCAGGTTTCACAAGAGTCCCAGCCCCACTCACGCCACTCCTCCGCTGCTACGCGCTGGAGCCGGCACGCGCTCTGCTACCCTGGGAGAAGATGGCACAGCCAGGAGGGTTGTCTTCTGTGGGATCAGCCCACATCTCCGACATCTTCCTGGACACTGAGCGCCAAATGAAGGGCCAAGGCAATGCAAAACTTGACAGCCCCAAAACTAAAAGCTTTCCAGAGGGACCGTCACAAGGGCACTAAGCCGTTCCCCATGTTGCCTTGGCTGATCACTGCACCAAGCGCCCGCTGTGAAAGACACCCAATGATTAGGGCAAGTTTCTACCAGAAGAAGCCAAAATACATTCTCCCCCAACACAGCAAGACATCTATGTCCATGCACCTAATAGGATTGCATTTCTGCTGCCACCGCAGATCCCAACCCCTGCCAATAAAAGCAATTATCTGCCTTTTTCTGGAATGACCTCGCCACATGGCAGGAATGGAAGGTCATGCATGTCCCTAACCAAGATCCCGTCTTCTTGCACAATGTGTACACGTGCAAATCACTGGAGGACATGCCAGTCATCACGTGCTATGCCATCTTGGCTTGTGAAAGCTTGCCAGGAACATCCTCTGATGATGCCATCTCACCTTGAAAAAGACCGGATCAGCCCGAGAGTCCAGAAAAAGAGTGCTTCAAAGCATCCACCTCTTCCACCCTCCATCCACCTTTGACGTTCCCCATTTCCGAGCAGGGTAACGGAGGAGGCAAGCTCGGACGCATCCCAGTTGGATTGTCGAGACAGAGAGGAGAAACACCAATGGTTTCATGGTTTGACAGTAGGAGCTTGCTGAGGTCCCATCCTCAACACACCCACAGCCCATTACCGTTATGGGCTGCAAGGGCAGACCAGTGAAAAATGCAGTGATGGCAAGTAAAGAAGGCTGGTTTTATGGCCAAGATGCTGGACTGGGACTTGGGCAATCTGGATTCAGCTCCCAGCTCTGTCACAGACTCCTGCGGGTAAGTCATAATCTCCTCGTGCCTCAGTTTACCAAATGGACCCCACTCTTTGCCTTGCCTATTAAGACCATTAGGTCTTTGCGGTCTGGACTGTCTTACCGCATATTTGTACAATGCTTAGTACAGTGCTACCCTACTCTAGGGGACCCACCACCATGAATACAATGAGATAGCATAAAGACTAGCAGTATCACGGCAATACAAGGCTGCAGTGCAGCACCACATACTGAACACTCGACGGTTGTTCCTGTGCTATTTGGTGACTAAGCTGCTGCTGTCAGAGATAAAACGACAACAGGAGGGGGATGCAGCGAAGTCTGGAACTGGGGAATGGCTATTTCCACCCCAGGAAGGTATGCAGCACTCGGGTGATGTGAAAGCTGTGCAAATGCCAAACCCCGTTCACCACTCATCCACTTCTGTGGCAAATATGGGCCAAGTGCATGACTTTCTGGGCAAACGCAACGCTGCGCGGGGCTCCGCTTTGTAAAACACCTTGCACAGGCAACAAGCTAGGGGCAATGACAGCAGCAGTAGGAGTCATTTGCACTCCAATAGCATTTATGTGCTAGGTGCTGATCAGACACAGAAAGACACAGTCCCTGCCCCACCGAGGACGTTAATGCACCAGTTGACACACGCACAGCAATCTCTCGCAGTCGTGAATCCGGCCGCCCCGACAAAGAACAATTAAAAGACAACAAATAGGTCACAAAGCTTAAAAAGCGTTGTGGGATCTGGGCTTCCACCTGACCTCTTAACATGTTGTATAACAGACTGTATCCCACTGCTCTAGGTACGGTATCGGGGCATCATCAGAGCTGCGGGTGGGATCTGAACAACCTACCTTCTACCCCCAATGTCAGTGTACTACCATGGTTTTTAACATTTGCAAATAATTCCCAAGCGTGGGGGTTCAGGGATCTCACAGCACATCTCAAGTATGCTTCCAAGGCACGGCGATCTGCACAAGTACATTTGCACACGTACTACAATGCTCACAACAAGCAATCCTCTGGGCAGATTCCATCTTTGAAGGAGATGCTACCTCCGGGAAGATGCAAATGCCATTGTAGACACTCACATGAAATATGTGGCTGCGTGTACTTTTAATTAGAATAATACCCAGACAGGGCTTCCAGGAGCGGTGTGCAAGACACCGTGTGCTGTACTGTCCTATTCTACGAACTCGCCCGTCTCCCACCTCCTTCCCTCTATCGCTGCTGAAGAGCACGGCACCGTGTCAGCAAACAGCGACATGCAGATCCACTGGACTTGCTCTATTCCCAAGTCTGACTCCGGGATTTTCAGAAACTCTTGTAGCCCCTTTAGTTGGGGAACAGATGCGAGCACACGGCAGCATTCAGATCCCATTTTTTACACAATCATGTAAAATTAAATTTCCAGCATCGGGAATATTTCCTTCAAATCGTGCAATGGTTTCTAACCGAGATTCCGAAAAAGCTACACATCCATGTGAAATCATTAACTTCATCTGTTGCTTTTACTTCTTTCATCAATGATTAACGAATGTTAAGCAATCAGCAATTTTTTTTCTTCTAGCAAGGAGTGCGCTCGCGCTCTCTCTCTTTTTTTTTTTTCCAACTAATGTCCTTACTTCTGCGATTTGCTGCGAGGATCCTTGCCAGATCTATCCAGCTTAAACATTTACACATTGATTTTCAAGGTCACTGCTGAAATATGTAATTTTCTACTTAGCACGTTATTCCAAAAGTGCACACAGCATTATTCGGCACTGGAAGAGGTGGGAGGAGGCAAAGTGAACAGTACTAAAAAAAGTTCCATCATTAAAAATTAAAACAATAATAATAATAATAATCCAAGCTGAAATGCTCCAGCTCAGGCAGCTTTTTCCTTTGAAAATCTAAATATAATCACTAGCCGGGCATTACCTTTTATTTGCGCTGTTGCATAAACACTGACACAAGTGACATCAAAGGCGTCCCTGCCTTGTGCAGAAACCGCTCCGATCTCCCAGCAAAATGCAGTTTGCCTGGAAACAGCTTCGGTGAAGGAGACCGGAGATTAAAGCGCTGGGGGGCGGGGAGGGAAATGCTGAAGGCTGGGAGCAAATTTGCTGCTAGCTCGCAAGAAAAGAAAAAGCACATTTTGGAGGCTTAGAGAAATCCGACGCTCCCCTTACCTGCGAGATTTCCAGCTAAACCAGTCTGCGTTCAGGCTGAGCAGCAACCAGATGACTAACATGCTGTTGTGAAGATCGCTCTCCCTTGCGCTCGCCCTCCCTCTCTTCCATGTGCTCCTGGTTGTTTGCAATACAGTCAGCGTGCGTACTCTCCAGCACATGCTGCTGCCATGACAGGCGAAGGATTCGGAGCCAGCTCTCCCACTTGATTCCCACACCAGCTGACTGATAATTAAACTAAATACATACTGCCCGAGCCACTCGAATGCAGCCGCTCTCCTGGGACCGCCGGTGCCACCTGACAGACGCCGCCGAACGGGAGGGAGCGGGGCGCGTTCACCACTGTACTGGGAGGGTTTTTTGAAGCAGTTTGATTACATTTCACGAATCGCGCAAGCTTTGAACGCTCAGAGGTAGCCTGACTTCCACAGCAAAGAGCACAGAGAAACCTCTGAAACCAGCCATTGCATTTTCTGCCTGTGCGATGCTGCAAATTTCCAGCTTTTAACCTAGCCAAGTGCCTCTCCGGCCCCTGTCAGGGTCATGTCCAGGAGCCCCCCAAATATTAACCCACTTCGCCTCAACCACCTCCCGCCAAGGTGTGGAGGGACGAGCTTTACAGGTGGAGAAACTGAGGCACAGAGAAAGTAAGTCATTTGTCCCAAAGCAGACAAGGCTTTTTGGGTAAATCTGGTATCTTTTATTAAACCAGAATATCTTTGATCTCTTCCAAGTCACAGAAGGAGCCCTGAAGCAGAGCTGAATCCTAAATCTCCTGAATCCCAACCCAGTGCCATTGCCATCACGGAAATAAACCCTACACCAACAATCACTCCCACGCATGGAAAATGAGCAAGATCAATCAGTTATATAGTTACTAAGAAACAGGTTTTCGTGTCATTCTTTTGGGGAGAAACTTCTGTAAACCTGTACTTGAATGCACACGCTAACCTCACTACAGCCATCCTTAGAGACCCCAACTGAGAATCAGTCCCCACTGCACAGGTACATAACAAAAGACAGACCCCTTTTCTTAACCTCCTTGAACAAGTTTAATTAAAATATTAGGTGGGCAAAGAACAGCAAGTCTGGTCAGCCAGGAAACTAGAACCACTTCATTCACTAGTAGGTTCGGTACTTTGACCCAACTCGTCTTCATTGCAGCACGGCAGTTATTGCTGTACCACCGTGACCCAACTGGTCTTCACTGCATCAAGGCAATTATTATTGTACCAATGCCTCATTTGTCAAAGGGTAATAACCTACTGCTCTCAAGAAGCAGGGAAGTCCTTGTGCTAGTCCACGAGGTGAAGGCCTGTGCGTCGGTGCTGGAGAACCCAGGCTCCTGCCATGCTGGTGACCCATGGGTCAAGGAGTGGAAAGTATCATCGTGTCACGGCAGCACAAGTCAAGCGGACAGTAGCGGTTCTGCAGGCTGTTTTACTGATGGCACCAATAAAGCATAAAGAGAAGTCTCTCAGAGCCTGGGCTATAAAATGGCTATGGCCACAATCCCGGTCATTTCAGTTTAGGGCTGGGGGGAGCGCTCGGTCCCCAGCGTGGTAGCTGAACAGTTCAGTCTGGATTTCCAAGAAGTCCTTTCCCCATTGCCACTTGCGCTATGATCTGGAAGAGCAAGACTTGCTTTTGCGCTCTTTTCACCAAGACGGAAGAAAAACCGCTTCCCTAAAGTGGAGAAGTGAAATAAAGCAACAGCAGGCAAAAAAAAAAAAAAACCCAGGGGAAGGGAGAGAAGGACAACAGGTGAGGGAGAAAGGACGGGAGTGTGTCGCTGAGGTGGGAGGATGCATGATGGCTTTTCTTGCAGTCCCTGGAGTTGCATTACAGCAGGATGCAGAAGCAGCCACCGTTAAGGGAGAAAGACGACAGGGATGGGGAGAAGACGACCCAGGACAAGCTGTTGCAAGCCTGAGAGTTATAAATAACAGAACGGTGAGTTTTAAGTGGTTCCTAAAATGAGTAGTGTCCAGTGGGCTATTTTTAAGGCAGGTTGGTTGTGGGGACAGGCCTCTTGATTCACCTGAGAAGAAAAACAGCAGGGTCCTCCATGTGCTGACTGGTCTCTCCTGGCTCTGGACGCAGAGAGCGGGCTCACAGGAGTCAAGTGGAAGGGAGATAAAGAAGGTGGAAGAAGGTTTCAGAAGGCACAAGGCTGAGCCTCTTGCACATGTGAAATGCAGGTACAAGATCACACAACGGGGTCCTTGTCTCCGACTAGGGTTTCTCAGCACGACGACAATCCAAGAGGAGAGCGCGAGAGCTGTGCGGCCCCGGCTGGAACTCACTTGTCCAAGGGGAAAGCCTATTTTCTCGACACCACGGACACACACAGATGCAAGGCTGGTCAAGCAAGGCCCCCCCCGCCAGATACCCACCCGGAGCATGGGTGTTGCTGAAAGGGGATGAAGGGAGGGGCATTTCAGTTTGTCTGCTCATCGTGGTCTGGGAATCTTCTTTTAATTCACAGGCTGCCATTTTAAAAAAAAAAAACACCAAACACCATGTGCTTAAATAAAACTGCCGAGTGCATAACAGAAATGGGAAAACCAGAAATATGATAAATTTGGGTAGTCTGCCAACAAATTCCACCCCTTCTGTAGTTCAATTTTCTTTATGACTTGGGTAGCAAACCTGCCCTTTCTGGAATGGCCTGACTCCAGCAATGAATTTGATTATAGCTGGTGTGATAGACAAATGATTAATAGGTGTCTGTTGTAGCTACATCTGCCTCTTCAGCAGTCGAGCATCTGAATGTTAACCTGGGTGGAACGACCAAATTCCAAGTGGCTTAGATTATATTCTGCCTACCCAACATTTCCCTGTGGTTTCAACCACAGAAGTTATTTTTCATGTCCTCTCCTCATATTCTTCCTGAACAAACTTGTGTTGTTCGTACCACCCCAGAAGCAGCTGCATTTTAGTGATGGGTAAGCAACCCCCGCACAATCCAAATCCAGTTTATACACTGGTGAGGCAGCTGTCAGAGAGCTTCGGTGCAGTCGGAAGGGGAAGAAAACTCACAAAACATCTCAAATGAAGACGAAATCACCATCCCTGAAAATGGATCCTCTGACGCAGTTAAATAAAGGCCAGGACTCCAGACTGCAAAGGAGAATTTGCAGAAGCTACAGAACTGCTTCAAGGAGTTTGAATTTCATTTCCTATCGCATTCTCTTGAGCGTGGTGATTAATTACTAGGGCTGCTAAAAAACAAGGGAGTGGAGGGGAGTGAATTCCCTGCCCGCAGCACCATGCCCCAGCGCTCGCTTGCTACTAATCCATCACCCATACTGCTGATAAAGGAGAGGCCGAGGCTACTGACCACCTAGAAGAAAGTGCCTCCAATTTAAACTGCCTGTGAATCGGTGACTCTGCCCAGCCCTCGCTCACTGCTATTGTAAGGCCCCTGATCCTAGAGCCTTATCCACCCTGGCTGTACCCTCTCCTGGAGCAAGCTGCAAAGTAACACCGGGACTGGGGCCATCTCTACAGTAAGGAAGCTCATCCCAGGGCAATAACTGCACTGTATCTTCTGACCAGTGCCCGGTCCTACGTGAGGCTTGCCTCTCTGCAGCTCACGCTCCCATACGGTGGTCCCAACACAAATGACATTAAGGCAGATGGGTCCCAGGCTAAGCACGTGTCTCGATGCTGGGCGGCCTGTGTGATCCACCTAGGGGCTCGCATTCAACATGCATCAATTCTTAATGTTAAAAGGGCTCTTGCATCTTCTGATCTTGAAAACCCACAGGCGCTGCTCCATGCATTGGCTATGGGCATAGGAGCAGTCACCAGGGCTTGCCGGTACATCTGCTGCTTCACATTACATGCTTTTAACCTGCATCAAATGGAAGCGAACCAGCGGTACCTTACCCCTCAATGACAAAAGGCTAAGTTACCACGGGTTAGCTTCCACTTATCCCAGGGGAAGAAGAGTGTGTACAGCCACCAGGGAGTTACCGCGGGGCAGCTGATGTGAGGGGAAGCCTCCTGCCCCGTCATAAACCATCCATACACTTGCACCCATTGACTCTATCTCGGGACGCCTCGCACCGCGGCGTGGAGATGCCGCGCGCTTCGTTTAGCTTTCAGCGCCTGAGCGGTTGCTTTGGGATGCCGCCTGGGATCCCAGAACCACAAAGAAGTTTTCGGGCGAGGAGGAAGGAATTGGCAAAGTTGTCCTAAAGCCTGTTCTTCACCAGCATGTTCCCACAGCCCGGTACGCCGGGGGACTCAGCAGAGAGGATTTCATGTTAAGCCACTCCCTTTCATGTGTGCTGCTCTCGACTAAAGGAAGAGGCAGCTTCTGCAGCATCAAACAAATCAGAGCTCTGACTTCCCATATAATTATCTGCACTAAAGCGGCACCTTCAAGACCCAAGTATGTAGCTGGGCACCACTGGGCCTGCCCTGCACGCTCTGTACACGGGAGCCTCTGCCCGAAAGCCTGATCGTCGAAGCAGTAATCTAATGATGGGTGGGGGAGCTGAGGGGGCAAGTGCTGCCTAAGGATGCTGCAATGGAGCTGGGACAGGGACCGACCCCCATCCTATCCCTCCTTCAGCCTGCTGCCGCCCCTGCTCCGACTCCAGCAGCGGCAGGGAAGCAGTGGCAGTGCGCGGTGGAGGAGCTGCTGTGGTGGGGGAGCAGGAGATGTCACCCCTTTTTTCGCTGCCAAAAACCAGTGAGCTTTTTTTTGCATGCTTGACACACATGGCAGCAAAAAAGGGGCTGACATCTCCCCCCTCTTCCCTCCCACAACAGCTCCCCATCGCGTGCCAGCACCACTTCTCTGCCCTCCTCAAACCCAGAACCGGAGCTGAGGGGGTGCAGCGGGCCAAGTAGGATCCAGGGCACAGTTACACCTTTGAATCCAAGTTTAAAACAAAGGACAGAAGATGGACACATCAAATAGCAGGAGCAGCACAGAAGAAGTGGGGCTGTAAGCGTAAGAAGTACAAGTCACGGCATCCCAGCTGCCAAGGGCTTTGCAGACATTAGGATGATCATTAGCGATCAGCAAAACCGAGGTTTTAGAATTTGCCCTAAAGACCCAGGGCCAGATCGTCTGCCTCCATGCGGGCAAGATGTTGAGCTCATTTTTTGGCAAGCCTAAAAAGAAGGTGAAGCAGTGGCACGCGCAGAGAAGACCAGCCTCAGCCTAAGACGCTTTGCAGTGTAATAACGGGAGAGGTTATTCGTAATGCAAGTGAGGACATATAAAAATATTAAACCTGACAGCAGCTCTTTAAAGGCTGAGTTGATTAAATGGGCCCGGGAAGGTGCAATTTCATTCTCGGGAGGAAAAACAAGGGTTTGCTTGTCCGAGGCGCTGACTAGCTTACAGCGAGCGCGTGGCAGAACGTGAGGAAGAAAGGAGAGGGGAGCCGACTCAAGGATGAAAGGCACCCTCAGGACAAATAAAAGGCACGGCGAATGCTTCAGGTCTTGAAACCGCTTGGTCAGAGGGCCAGCGACGCAGCGACGGGCTCTTCAGCTGGGAAGCATTTGTGCTTCCTTGAAAAGGAAACCCCAGCCTGGGTGCAGGACCCTCGGAGACTGGAAGTGCCCTCCAGAGATCTGGCCTTTCCCAGTGACTGCCGCCCGTGCTGTGTTAAGTCCCTGTCACGCCAAAGCCTTTGGTCGCTGCTTCCTACATTGCAATTCACACTGGAAAACTGCATGCAGGCTTCCTCTGCCGGGAACATGCCCCTGCCCCCCTTCAGTGCTGCATCTGGTTTTAGTAAGAAAAGAAGCAGGAAAGCAGGAGTAAAGGCTGCGATCTAGTTGCAAGGGTTTCTTCGACGGCAGAGCAGAACTGACTCCATTGCATCATTCGCCTCTGTACACGCTAATTATTTTAACTCATTAGGCACTTTAAGAAGACATCCATAAATTAGCCATTGGGACTAACATTTCCCCAAGGGGCATGTCTTTCCTTACACTAGGTCGACCAAAAGTTCATGCGGCAGTCCAACAGCGTCATGGCCTGAGCCACAACGACCTGGAAGACCGACAGAAGCTTCCCCGTTGCAAGAAAAGCTTCGGTAAGCGGAGAATGACCAGAACCGATGGACAGCAGAAGAGCGTGCAGGGCGTAGAGATGGACGTCAAAACCGCATGATCCTTGGACAGATGCTCTTTGACGCAACGTCAACACCCGAGCAGCCTCTCGCCCTCTCCACGTGGAAGATGGCGGACGGGGCGGCCACCAGGAAAACACTCCCAGTTGAAAGATCAGGAGCAAGACCATCTCTTTTCTTTTTTTCCAAGAGAAGAACGCAGTTTTATGCCTGCGTGTCGGTTCGGCCAGCGAAGTCTGAATGCGCCCATCCAATGTTTGTTCTCCGGTCACTCCAAAATATTGTGAGAAGCGTGGAAATAAATTGCTAGATTATGGCTTGTTTCTGAATGCCAGTGATGAAGTTTATGCTAGATGCTTTGCTTAGAAGATTGTCAGCGCTGAATGTTTCCATTTAGTGCAGTTCAAAAGACTAAACTTTAACACAAGATGTGAACTTAATTAATTTCCCCAGTCTGCTCCACACACACAACCAGACACAAGCACATTTGTTTAGAGGCCAAACTTCCCCCCATATCTCAGGGCTTTGGCTTTATGAACAGGACACCAATGAAGTTCAGCTCAAATGCTCTTTTCCTAGGGCTCCTCAGCTCACATCCTGGATCCTCCCACACAATCGCTCCTAAATCCTTCAAAACGGGGCGGGAGAGCGAGGCAGCAGGCACCCCTGTTAGCAAAAACCACCTCCTCCCCTTCCCAGCTAGATTAATCCCTGTGGCCGAGGTGCAGTATTTTGGCCATGCACTGCTAGCTTAATACAACCATCCCTGCCACTGCAAACCAAAAACCACCCATGTCCTCTCCTGAAAGGTTTGCACAGTGTTTTCTTATCGTCCACGATCGTGCCCGAGACCCATACTCGAACTTCCCGGACATACCCAGGAACCTCAAGTCCAGGTTTAATGGACTTAATTGTGGTGGTTCAGATTCAGCTCGGCCTTTGCAAGTCCAGAGCAAACAGGCAACTCGCTGCTGACTATTAAACGTGGCTTGCGATGTTCTGCATTAGCTTCCTCGTTATTCACCACCCAAACTCCGTGTAAGCAGCTGCAAATTTCCCCTGCCCTATCCCCATCGAGCAGTTCAAGTTTTGCCCTGGGGAGCTCCTAACTCTTCGGGGGTGAAAGAGTCAATCGTAGCTGATAAACAGGTCCGCTCTGGGTTTAATATGTACAAAGACCACCGAGGGGGCGCGTTATGCAATGTGTTTGTTAGGTTTGCAACACAGCTTTCTGCCCTCTAGGGAGTACCCTGAAACTACACCTTGTTTTCCGCCGGATGGCAGGCTGGGCTCGAGCCAGGTACTCCAGGGGCAAGAGCTGGTTCGTCCTAAAGAACGGCACTCTCTTACGCAGAAGCCACACAGTTAAACCCCAAAGCACCCACTCTATCCTGCGACGCCGGATAAGCCACCACGCATGCCTGCGTCAGAGCTCGACCGAGTCCGTGTGATCGAGGCCCTCCGCGGCTCCGGGATGGGAAGGGTGAATTCAGCTGCTGAAACTGAAAGTCAGCCTGGAATTGCTAAGCGACAAAAACAAAAGATGTTCTTCCCGACGGATGCTGCGCGTATTGTAAACTCTGCAGTGGGCTGGGGCAGCCAGAGGAAAGCAGCGCAGGAAAAAGGAAGAAGAGAAACCCCAAGTCCCTGCCCGCCAACGGCTCGTGCCCGTTCCAAAGAGAGCACGTCCACGCTGGGGTTTTGCTAGCCCCCAGCACCAATCCACAGCCCAGCTCAAAAGCCTTCGACTTTGCAAGTTAGCGGGGACGGGAAGCTAAAAGGAGGAGACCACAGGAGAAAATCCTTCTTCTCTTATTTTGACAACCACAGGTTGGGTCGTTGGTTATGAGAATACAAGCAAACGGCTTTCAAATGACAATTCCAGGGGCTGACAATAAGATGCAACTTAAAAGCCTGGATTTTCTAGTGCAGGCAAAGCTCAGTTTATTCCGTGGGGACAGACTTCGGTCATCCCTCACGTGTGCGCCCGATGCTGGGGGGTTACACAAGGGGCTCCCCTACCTTTGCTTTCTTTGCTGTAAGTTGGCGTTGGGAAAGTTTCCTGAGCTCAGCGTTTCTTCGGCGAAGCCGCTGTACATGCCATCTGTCCGGTATACGTAGTATGGGGCATTTCCTGCCCTGCAGAGATCAGTCTACCAGGAAAGGGTAGGAAGCAGGAGCGCTCCAAAGCGAAGTGACTTGCCCAAGGTTACAAAGCAGTCAGTGGCAGAGTTGGGAACAGAGCCACGATGGTCGAACCCCCAGCCCAGTGTCCTGTCTGCTCGGCCGCACTGCTCCCCAGAGAATCACACGTCGGGGGATTCGTGTCAGGGGAGGCTGAACCGCTGTCCCCTGTGCCCAGAGCAGCACCCCACCCACCCCGGCTACCCCCCTCCCCGGGCAGCACGCGCTGTCCAAAGCAGCATCCCTTGCTGGGCCAGCCGGCAGCCCTCATCTGTAAGGGATCCCCTGTAGTGACCGTGATCCTGCTACATGCTGAGAAGCTGGCAGACCTATGAGACCTCAACGCAAGGCCATGGTGCTTGCTGGCCTTGCAGCTGAAAAGAGTGCTCTGGAAGCGCGCTGTCCCGACCATGCCACTGCACGCTTGTGCAAAGGAGCGGTCGTCTCTGCCGCCCATCCCTCCGAGCTGGCCTGCTCCCGCTGGAAGCAATTGGCTGTTTCTTTAACCTCTGCTTCGCACACTTCCCGGCTTGCATTTACCTGCCTTGCACTTTCCCTCTCCAAAGGGCTTCACAGACAAAACCGTTAGAAGCAGCGTGCCACGTGCGGGACCTCCCCCTTAACAGGAACGGGATAGATATCGCGCTGCCCTTATTATTTTAATGTTAATACCTCAGAAGAGGTTTCACAACAGAAATAATTATAAACCAGTTATGAAAATATCCTGCCTCCCATGGAGCAGAGGGGACCTCAGGGTTCAATTATGTGACAAGAGAAAACAATCAAGCGATGCCCTGGGTCCAGTCCTGCTTTTTCAAATGGGCTGCCTTTGTTATTCTTATCTAATTGTAATTGCTTAGGTAACCAGACTTAATTGCAAGCCAGCTGTGACTGGGGCAAATCCACGGTACATTGGGTTTGATATCCGCAGCCCTGCCAACCTCCTGGGCTGATCCGTTACCACTTACTTATTGCTCGCTTTTAATAGATGCCATCCAGGGAGCCAGACCTAGTCCCAATCCAGAGAGAGCAGGATGTGGCCCAGTAAAAACACCAAAAAGATCCAGGATGTTTCAGACTGAAATCTGAAGCCTTTCCCCCCGCCCTGCAATCTGTAATTCAAAGGCTGCTTCAGATCGGTTTTGAATTCTGCAAAATTACCAACCGAGCCGCTTGGGGAAGAGGAGCCTGGGACAGGGGCCCAGAGTCAGGAGACGAGAGACACCCGTTCCCGTCCTGGTCCAGCCACAGGCTTCCTGTGCGCGACCCTCGGCAAATCGCACCGCCTCCACGGCTCAAATTCTCCCCGTCAAGACCTGGAAAAAGGACGCTGCTTCTCCACTTCCCCGCGGGGTCGCCACTACTAGGCACACGGGTTAGGGAGAGCCCCGGCAAGTGCTTAGGAAGGCCAGGACTGTGGGTCCACACGTACACATCAGCACCACGTTGAAGGCAGCTGCAACCCAGCCACGAACAGGCTGCGAATCCCACGGCAGGCGTGGCCTGTAGCTGGGGGCCAAACTGCAACCGGCTTTCATGCAGAGTGGGCACAAGGAACGTCCCGTGCCCGTCTTGCACGTGCCCCCCGTGGGCAGCTGACAGCCACAGCCCCAGAGCACGAATTACCCCGGAGGCGGGCGATGAGCCCTCTGCCTCAAAAGGAGGGACAGTGGACCCTTCTCCCCCCCCCCCCGGTCCCCACTACGAGCTCCCAAGTGAAACACCAAATCCAGCCTCATGCATGAATCATTTTAAGCGAGGGGGGGAAGTGCGCGCCAATGTTCTTGTCTGCGCTGCCATCAACAGCAGTTAAATCAAAATTATATACTACCGGCAAAGCAATTCGACAAAATAGCTGCATTACAGAGGAGTTTGCAGAAGACAGCAAGCAGCCACATGTACAAAGGGGCAAAACCAGGAGGAAAATTGGAAATTCTTAACCCGTCGGAGTCCACAAAGTATTTAATTCTGCTTGAAGACACACACCCGCAGACACCGACGCCAGCTCTGCGTGTCTAAAGAACCTGATGGGGTGGTTTTCTTGTTTTGTTTTGTGCCAATGGCTTTGAAAGCAGAGCACGCTTAAGGTGGTCCAGATCTCATGGCAAATTCAACGCGCAAACTGCTCAACTGGACCAGAGTAGCTGAAACGAAGAGGGCGCCTGTCTGTGAAATGACGGAAAACCTCCCGCTCAAAAATCTTACACGGCATCAGGATAAAGCACAACGCTTTCTTCTAGGTACTGCTGACCTCTGGCTGCTTGTGGCCGGATGGAGGCATATTGCCTTTTGCTACGCCGTCTGAGGGTTAACTCCTGCCTGGTTTTCCTTGTGCAAACCGTCTCACTGAAGTCATTGACCAGGCGGCTCAGATGAGAAAGGCAAGTATTATTTGGAGGGCAAACCGCTATTAATAGCCATAGCAGCAGTGTTTTTTCATACAATGCGTAATTAGTCTCTGGAACTCGCTGCCACAGATTATCATTAACACCAAGAGCCTGGCATGATTCAAAACAAGATTAGACATTTGTACAGCAAGGAAGAATAGCCAGACTTCAAAAAACTCTGAAAAGGAAAATATCCCAACCAGAGTTTGGGAAGGCCTTGTAGTCATCCTGCTCCAGGACAGACGTGCATCCCGAGCCACTTCAGATTAGGCCAGTTCCTTGCAATGGCCCACTACGTCCGCTCGCGCGGTTGGGTATTGGTAGCACCGTGGTGGGACCCTGGATCAGAAAGGCTGCTGTGTGATTTGCTTTGGTTGTTCCCATGCATTGGGATAAAGCCCCACAGAGCCAAGTAGGAATAGGACCCCACTGCGCTAGGTGCTGTACAAACAGTCCTTGCCCCAAGGATTGTGAAGCCCAAATAGATTAGCTAGACAAAAGGTAGGGGAAAGGAAGCTTTATCTTCACTTAACCAACAGAGATGGTACCAAATTGTCTACGATTGCAGTGTCAGGAACAGCGCCCAGATCTTCAGCCAGCATCCAGTTCCTCAACACAAGCTGCTTCCTCATCTCTATGTACCCATCTATTAATTTAGGTGCCCGGACTATCTGAAGAGAGAACGTGCTGGAGTAGGTGGCTTACACAAAGCCTTCTCCCCTGGTTGGGATTCATTTTCCACCTCCCCCATCGAGCCCTGCAAATTCTCTCCAGACTGATGCAAATGGTGTTTGTTAGTAGATTATAGCAGTATCTCTTTCAGTATCATATTCATAAAGCCAGCTGACAAGCTAAAGCTTTATCATCTACACTCTCACGCAAGGTAAAAAAAAAAAAACAAAAAACACAACACAGCTGTGACTCGGTATCCAGAGCTTTACTGAGGCACTAAGACGCTTTGCTTATGATGGGGGCACAGAAGGGGAGAGACTTTCCTCTGCTTCCAGCTAGAAAGCAGGCCAGGTTTTTCCTCCTTTTGGCACCCCTCCTGGCCCCAAGCAGAAAAGCCCATTGGGACAACTCGCTGTACCGCATGGTCCTGATCCTGCGAGACAACCGAGCTCGAGTTGTTCATCAGCAGAAAGGAGCTTTCAGCTGATGCAAAACAAAATGAAGCCATGTGGAGCGATCGCTTCGCACTCCTGGGGCCACCTGCTCCCCCCAGGGGAACCCGCACACTGCTTCGATCAAAGCGCTTGCCAGCAGGACGAGAACGTGCTTGCGAACACGTCTTCTCAACGGAGCAAAATAAAGAGCGAGGAGATGGGAGCAGAGGCTAGGGGTCTGTTTGCATCCTGGTGGTAACAGGCCACAGCTCCCAGGAGACGTTTGTAGTTTTGCAGCCCTCACCTCCAATATTGAAATCAGGGACTCACTAGAGCCCAGAGTTGTTTCCTCCTCCCCTTACACCCCCTGCCCCATATCTGCACAGATGATACAGGTCTAGGAATCAGTGGTCCCCAATGAGAAATGAGGATCGTACTGCCTTCTCATCCCCACCACCTCCACTTGTGGTCCACCGTTGGTGATGGTACAATCGGAGGAGGAGGTGGGGTGCAGCCAGGTAGTCGAGAGTCAGCGAGCTTGCACTGAAGAGGGAACAGCTCTGGAAGAGCTGAACTGAACAATACATGCAGGGAAGCAGATCTAGGACACAGCAGCTGAAACAACAGGGGGGGGACGAGAGTCTGCATGCGAGCGGAGGCTGCTTTTGCAAACTGCCTGGATCGTCGACACTCCAGCTCACTGCTGCAGCTCTGCAGACTTGATCCCCATGCCCGTGCGAAGTGTGCGTGAGCAGGGAAGAACATGGCCTCCTGCCGTGCTCCGGCCTGGCGAAGGGAAGGTCAGCGCAAAGCGGTTCCAGCAACAGGGGTCGCAGCCAACCCCACGTGCACCAGGCAGGAACAGGCCCTCTCCCCTGCTCCGCTTACAGGGAACCAATGCGCCTGAAACTTAATTCTGCCGCCATGGAGATTCCCCCTCGCCACCACCGCCATCTCGGCCGTGCATGCTCGCAGAGCCGGTCTGGCAGCATTTTCTGAGGTCACGCAAAAACTGCTCGCACCGCCAGTTCTGCCAGCAAAGCAGCCAGCAAGCTATTTATATTCAAGACAAGAATAAGGGGTGCAGGGCAGGGCAGCTGCCGTGGACAGCACGTGTGGCTCGGGGCTCAGCAGGGTCGTGGCTGCGGTGGACTGCTGGGAAGAAGGATTTGAGCTCGAGCGCTGATCAGAGAAACATGTGCATGGTAAACAACTCGGTGGGGGCACGGGCAGGAGAGGCAAAGCTAGGGAGAGGGTGGCGTTCTCAGCCCCGTGACCTTGACGGCGTCCTCTGGTTCTGGCGCACGTGCGCATCTCCCAGTATCAACAATCGGCATTCACTCTGTCCTCTGTAATCGCCCAGTCAAAACAATTCGGTCTGCAAAGCCCAAACCTGATCTCACGTTGCACAGAAGGCAGTCACACCTACATCTGCAAGGGGACGGGCAGGCAACGTGCAGACCCTCGATGCCGCAACTCCGCAGCGACGGTGGCAAACGGCCTTCAGTCGTCGTTTCTGCATCGAACGCGGCTCACAGAGATGGGGCAAGAAAAAGCGGGCGATACAGCGACCCCGGCAATGGCTTTCAGTGGGGTTTGGACTCCTAATCCAGCGAAAGGCTGAGCCTGCTCCATGACATCCTGACTTCATGGGGTCGGCTCCAGACTTCCAGCCCTTTGTGGTCTCCAAGGCTTAATGTTTAGGGCCAGTGCACAATTAGAGGCAAAATTAGAAGCTGGAGCAAGTTCCTGAATGGTAGCAGGGCATCAGCTGGCAGCTTGCTTTTCTTCCAGCCCTTTGGTATCACGGCTTGAGCAGGAAGGGAGCCCACTTTAACACTACGCCTGCTTCAGGGCAGAAACCAGGCCATGATTAACGGGTGTTAGTAAGAAGGATTCCCCAGAGGTGAGTTATTCCAGACTTGCCTGCCAAGGGGGCTTCCCGAACGCTCCTCGGAAATGCCTGGTGCTGGTCACTGCCACGGACAGAGCGTGGGAGTGGGCGAAGCCCTGGCACGACGGTGCCTCCGTCTCCCCAGCACATCTGAATTCATCCCACTGAGGTGGGCTTGAAGTGTGGCCAATCCCTATAGTTATAATGCAACCAAAACCCCGCAAAACAAGCAAGCAAAAGTCCCAGGCCTCCGGGTCCTGCTACTGGCTTTGCAACGAGATTTTCTTAAACCATCACGTTTGCAGTTTGCCTGGTTTGCCTTCTTGTGCATGAGGATCAGGTTTACACGGGAACTTGGGCAGAATTTAGGTGCCCACATCCAGGAAAGGGGACTCTTAGCAGCCCTAGCCTTCTAAGTGACTAAATTAGTTTTCTGCCAGAAAACCTAAGCAATCACCTATGGCACACGCTGGGAAGGTGCCGTCGTTTTGGCTCAGCCAAGCAGTTGGGTACCTCTCCCCCTTCAAGGGCTGTTCACCGGCTAGAAGCCCCAATCCGCAGGTGTGCTCTGAGCACGCCTGCACTGACTGACAGCACTGACTTCAGGACCCATGGCCACGTCCCCCCAAACATACAGCTGGAAGAGGAAAAGGTAGCAGTGGTGAGGTGCATGTACCAGGAGGGATCCTTTTACATAGTAACTTCACGACTAAAGCACTTCCCTGGGAAATGCAGCTTTGGGCACAGTATGGCACTCACATAGCTATCCTGCTTCCAGGTCTGGAGCAAGCTCATCCAGAGCTGGTGCAATGCACCTCTGCACAGCGCCGCCTGGCATCGCATACACACGTCCCCTCTCTCTTCCCGTCTAAAGGGAAAAAAGGTGCTTTCGTTGGCTCTGTGAATCCCACTGGGCACCTCTGGCTCAGGTGAGATGAGGCTGAGAAGCTCCGTGCTATGAACCAGTAATGAGACTCCTACACTTTGCAGCCACGATGGCTAGAACCATCTGTTTTTTACATGGAAGCTGAGTCTCAAGTAATCACATGGCTCCAGAAGCTGAGGCTTTGAGAGAGGGGGGGAGGAACAAAACAAAACACAGCACCACCAAACTTGTGATAAAATCATGAGAGTTGGCAACACTGGGAACGGAGAACAAAGGCTCCAAACCAGCAAGAACGGTAGTCCTTGTGCTTAAAAGCAAATGAACAAAGCTGCTATTGACAAAGTTTTCTATGCGCTGTTTTAATGCAAAAGGCCAAGAACATCACCTATCATGGTAGCTTAGGAAACTGAAGCCAAAAGTGGAAAAAATCAGCTTCAAATGTTCTAACTGGATATTAATTGCCATTGCATAGGCAAACAAAAAGGCTTTGACTTCCGACTCAATTGCTTCTTCTTATACCCAAGCTGAGCAAGAAAGCTTACTAGAGGAATACTCCAGTGCCTGGAAGCTAGTCTCAGGGGTGTTGGTTGTAGTCATGTTGGTCTGGGTACATGGGATTACCTTTTATTAGACCAACTAAATATTTAGTTAATAAATATAAAAGATAATCCCATGTACCCAAAGAACCTCGTCTGGAAGCTGGTCTGGAATCATTTGAAGGCCTAAGGTGAGCTCGAGCGGAGTTTGCTGACATGTCATATGAGATGCATCGTGCTTGCACTTGCGTTGTCATGTGTTGGGCTGCCTTTCAAATGTGGGCCCTGATCATGCTGATGGGAGCCTCCCTGAAAGCATCCAGTTTGCAGGCCTGGAGGCCCAGCTTGCTCGAGACATGCATGAGACCTGGCCTTCCACTACAGGGCCATAGTGTTCTTCCTGAGGCTCTCAGATAGACTCAATCCTACAGGCATGAAAGTCAGCCATGAAGTCAGGCACGTCCATATGACATGGCCTCTGCTAGCAAAACCCCAGGGTCTCGGCTCTGCTCTCCCGCAGCCCCATGCCACAGTGAGCACTGCTCTAGTGAAAACAGCATGACCAGGGCTCTCTTGGGAGCCCAGCTACTCAGACACCCGAAGTCATTACAAAAAGCCCGCTCCCTTGCCTTGCTAGACCTTACCATGCTGCTTCTACAGGGCCTGGCAGGCACATGTGCATCAAGGACTTCCTGCGTGTCCGCTTGCCACGCTGCCACTGCACATCTCAGCAAGCCCGATCCACGGTGCACAAGAAGCTTACGAAAGAGCGACACGCAAGACTGGTTGGCTCGACAATCGGGCTGCGGACAAGAAGCTCAACCATCGTGCTTTCACAGGTTGTCGAGCAGCTCCAGTCCAATCGAACTGGCAGACAGCTTCCAGCGTGCCCCTGAGCTCCTGGCAGCCCGACGGCTCCATCGTGACCCTAGGCCAAGGCAGTGAAAGGGCCCAGAACCACAGGCTGGTCAGCTTGCACCATTCAAACTGCACCCAGGGCAGCACGACAGCACGTTCAGGCTGAAAAGGAAGAACAGCCTCTTGGCTTTCTTTAGTACCACAGTATAACCACATGCCACAGCAGGGTTGTAGCAGTGATAGTCCAGGAAGTGTCAAGAGGACAAGTGGTATCTTTCAATGAACCAACTGTGTGGTTGCGTGAGCTGTTAGACAAACTTTTGGGCATCAGGGGCCCTTCCTCAGGGCAGTCTGGCTGCTTTCTTCTTCATGCTATGGATTTTCCATTGTAAATGGGGAATTTTGGTATCTTCCATGGTGTAGTAGGCTTGGAGCGCTGTTGTAGCCATGATGATCCAAGAAAATGTTCCAGCAACCAGGTCCAGATGCCCTGAGAAAGGGCTCATGATGTCCAAAAGCTTGTCCAACAGCTTTCCCAACTCCAGTCAGTCCAATAAAAGATATCACAAAAACCCTTTGTCTCAAGTACAACCACCCACCATGCGCATGCACTATCACACGTATGCGTGTGTATAAAGAAATCATCTACCTGCAGACAGAGGTACCCGCCTAAAAAAGTGTGATTTCTACACTAATGGTGCCCCTCTAAATGAAAATGAAGCATTCCCATCTTTCAAGTCATCTCAATATTCATTAGGGAAGGGCTGTGGAAGGGTTGCATTTCCCCACCCCTTTTCTTCCCCAACGCAGCAACGAGAGCCGTAGGAGAGAGGAACAAGCTTCCACACACTCTTAATGTGAGAAGTGCATTAGCCCCCAGGCCTGTAAAAGGAGCCAACCCGTAACTGGCATTTTGCTGAGCAAAATCAGGAAAAAACAGCGATGCTGAGGACAGGCAGAAAACTGCTGTGCTTCACTGCAAGGCATGTTTTGTTCAACCCTCGTAGCATCCCCTGCGTGATTACCCAAGTCTGCAAACCCCCTGGGACCCGAGAGACATCTCTACAGACGGCTTTGCTTCACATTGCTGCCTCCTTGTTGGAAGAGGTGGGGGGAGGAACAGACAGGCAAATGTAATTAGTTAAAGGATGTTTTCCTGCTGTTGGAGGTGGAGACCTGAATAAGCAGCCACCTCGACTTTTAGTGTGTAATTACCAGGCTTTTAAATCTGTGTGTCAGGTGTCACGATAGCAGGGGAGAGATAAGCTGCCTCCAGCCTCCATCTGCAGAAGGCCAGGGGCCGGGCTCATCCTGCGGGTGCATAGGTTAGGAAGGGAACGTGCAGGGGACATGGCATGAGCTGAAACTAATTACTGGTTATCCATAGCAATGGCGTGCCACGTTAAAAATGCAGAGGAACAATGGAGCCCTCTACACACATTCATGGAGAGAAAAGGGAAGGGAGGTTTCCAGGTATAGACAGTACCAAGAAACAGCAGTTATGCTCCTGACTCTGACAACGACTTTCTTCTAAATCTGCATTGGTAGGGAGGGATGGGGGTCGGGGGCGCCTCTGAGCTAGCGGAGGGGCACGGCCACTCTACAAGGAGGGTCATCATCCCCTCGGGATTCACGAGGTGCAAAAGTGAAACGATGTCCCACTCAGGACATAGCGGCAACCTCCACTCACCGAATGATGCAGAAGAGGGGTCGCTGGGGCATTTCAGACCCCTTGGATGAGCTTTTCCATGGGAAGGAGCTATCCAAGGGAGAGTGTTTAGGAAGGCGATGCCCCAGTTTACACCCTCATCTGTCTGGGCCCCTTGCCAAAGGCTGCAAACTAAACTTTCCAGGCACTGCTGTGCTGCTCACCTGCAGAGTCGCAGTCTTCGCTCTGTGCCTTTGTTTTGCAGCAAAGCACCTCCTGGAAGGGGGCAGTGGGGATTTTGATGCCTGGGACATGACCTGTAGCTTTGCAGTCTCCCAGGTCCACAGCCCGAGGCATGGAAATGGAGCAAAATGGGAGCAGGGCCCACAAAGAGAGGCAGCACCGCTTCCGAGGAGCAAGCCACAAAGGTCAGACAACCCATGCAGGAGTCTGATCTGACCGTCTGCACGTTTAACTTCATTCCCGGGTCTCCCAAGCACGGCTTGCAGTTCAAGTGTGCCAGGCTTGATGCTGGAGGGTGCCCAGCGATTGGAGCATGAGACCAGGAGCTCCCAAGTTCCTGTTTTGCTGTATGGCTGCTGGCCAGACTTAAACCGTGAGTCCACAGAAAAAGTGACCAGCTGTGGCCTTGGCACCCTTTGTTCCCTCCACCAGCTCCTTCCCGCAGATGAGATTTACCCAATTTACAAGCAAGATGCTTTGCCAACACCTTCCACGCTGGGTCCTTCGAGTTTGTTCTCCTGCTTATGCTGCATCACAAAAGCCCCTGACAAAACCAGGTTCCTGACAGGTGAAGCACTAATGCATGCGTTTCGAAGGGGAACCACACATTAAACATGGGTTTCCTGGAGGATGGCGGGCCCTGCTCTACATGGAGGAAAGGACAGACAGGAAGCATCACGGGAATGTCAGCTGAGGCAAATTACAGAGATTGCGACCAGTGAATAATTATGAACTGCTCCCTGCGGTCACTCTCTGCTTCCAAACGCAGAGCAAGAACTGAACGGAAAGACTGCACGCTCTTATTTTATTATTGGATATTATACTCCATGCCAAGTTTCACTCTGAGGACTTTACACAACACACAGTAAGACACTGTGGCTACCTCAAAGAGCCTAATATTGGATCTGTGCGGATGAACTCCTGAATCCACATGAAACCTCACTGAAATGAAACAGGAAACTGGAAGAGTAGCCGCGGCCCAGCCGATTCGTTTGCAGAACTAGGGCCTAAAATCTGATGCAACGAAATATGTGAGTTGACACACGGCACGGAGGGAAGGGGGAGGCCAGCATGACTGTGCACTAGATCCGCTCGGGTGTGCGGACACGTTCAGTCCCAGTTTCGTTTTAACAAGCAAAGTATTGGAGAGTGGGTGTTCCTGGGCAGAGAGAGACTTAAACGGCAGGGTGAAGGGCAGGCAGGTCAGAATAGCTAAGAAGGTGTTTACCGGCACGATGAAAAAAGGCAAGTGATTGCGGAGGGAAAAAAATGGATAAAGTGCAGGGGGGAGGGAAAAACAGGATTCACTGGGCAAGAGGGATAGAGATGAACACTTGAGGCAGATGTATAGACTTAAGGGAAAGTGAAACTCCTTTTCCTTTAAGTGGACGGGCTTCACCTGCGAACTCAGGGAGGCAGTGATTTCCATTTGTGTAAGAGAGGTCAGAGATTAAATAAGCACCGTTTGTGTGCCCTTATTTCCGGTGATTATGTAAGTGTATGTGCAAGTTAAATGCAGCCCTTGGACACCTTCCCAGTTACCACGGCATCCTTTGGAGTCATCGCGTTTGGGCAACCGTAGCTGTGGCTCTGTGGACCAGTCGTGCATTTAAGTGCCTTCAGATCGCAGCTCGCTGGTCCCCGAGTTTGCCGTAACCACGTGGATGAGCTGAAGAATCGTTCTGCTTCATCGCAGCATTTCTATTGTGATTGTAATGTGCATGCCAACAGCGCTGTATACTGCCTATATATATAGGATATACAAATATACATGCTGCATGTTTGCAACACGCATGGTGTGCGCATGCACACACGCACACAGCTTTCAAGTTCCCAAACCCAAAGGTTTTGCAGTTATGCTGCACGTGATTCAGACTGCGGTACGGAAGCCAGAAAGACTGTGCAGCGACTGCCAACACTTGCAATTTACCTATTAGGATGAGATTTCATTTCTGTGGATGGAAGGTACTTCTACGCCCAGTTTGACATCAGATTGACACGCTTCCAATGCTGCCAAAAACGCTGACATGCTGCAACACACCACACTTCGGCTCTAAAAATATACATGAGTGGCATTAATTGACTGGGATCCAAAAGCTGCAATCTGACCAGCTCCGAGGCCCTGCGGTTAAATGGGCCAGGCCAGCCCAGTCCAGTTTCCCTCCTTGTCGCCGCAGGGAGCATTGGAGGAGGCAGCCCCCTCCAGCTGGCAATGGAGCGGGGCAGAGGGGAGAGGCCGAACCAAACCCTCAAAGGACAACCTCACAGCGTGTGCCTTCCTGCAGCAACCAGTTTCAGAACAACGCAGACACCTGGGCAAGCCCTCCCAGGCCAGGGAATGGGTTTCAAAGGTCCCCGGCTCTTTCTGTTCCCCTAATACGCGGGGTCAGTCCAGCCCCAAAGAGCCAGGAGCATGTGCAAAGCTTCTCCCAGCCACCCCCGCTTTCCCCACTGCAGCCTCTCTCACAGGAGGAAGTTGGCACAATTGCACGCAGTAAGAAAAAGCTTCCATTTTCCCTCAGAAAGCTGAGTTTACATTTTAAAGCGTGCAAAAAACTAAAAAAAAAAAAAAAAAAAAAAAAAGGCAAACTGCTCCACGTGACTGCAGTAGAGCTAGGGTGGGGAGCGGGGCACAGTTGTCGGGGAGGGGTTTCACTCCCAACCTTGCAGGCGGGGGGGGGGGGGGGGGACGTGTATCACTTGTCACACGCCCTCCTAGTACTCGGCCCGTATTACCAGCTAACCCTTGCCCGGCAGCCTATGCCCCCCCAGCCCCCGCCCCCAGTATAACTTCCCCTCGGAAATCAGTCGATGACTGCATTAAGCGCAGCCGGAGGGACCCGCAGAAATTAAAACCGCCGAAACAGATGCAGCCCTTCCTTCCGCGAGTTTGCGAGGCCACGTTTTTCTTTAATAGCCCAACAATCCTGATTATTCAGGTCTGTTGCCTTGCGAGGCTCGCCTGCGAGGTGTCCTGCGTGCCATTGACATTCGCAGCAGAAAGCCCATTCTCATGCAAGACTATTTTCAGCCGTGCTCGGTAATTGTTAAATTGTTACTCACTTTGTGCCAAAACTGTGCTGCTGAGCAGCTGGCTTTAGCCAATGTTTGATTAAATGTAGTTATGTGTCCTTACATAATAACTTCAGGATTGCGACGCGGGCAAGGCACATAATCAATTATATTTCTGTTCAGTACGTCCTGAAATATTAGAAGCTCGTGTTCTAGTTAAATAGTTTATTCATGCAAAAACTAAAATTACAGTGGATAATTATGTAACAAATTACACATTTTACACTGTATTCAGTATCCCCAAATGCTGGATAAGTAGGGATAACACGACAACTGAATAAATGCCTTGTGTATTATCAATCGCAGGAGTAAGGGATTTAAAAATAATAATCGCGCTGCTTATTCTAAAAAATTAAACAAGCCCTGGTGACAATGCCAGGCGATACTGGGGCCATTTCTTGTCTCTCCTCCCTTACCGGGGAGGTTCAGCGTGGAACGATACAAATATTCCCATGAAAACATGTGCCACTCTCAGAACCAGAGTTAAAAGCTTTCAACTAGGTGAGAGACCAAATGCCCCACGGGGGCTAAATCCAACTCAAAAAGACAGGAGAGCAAGCGGCGACTGAGGTGTGAAGTCCAAAAGGTGCGAGGCGAAAGCCAAGATGCACCGAACATTTCAGTTACGTGGAACGTCCCCTGAGAAGGGCTTTTGCCTCCGTCAGCTGCACGCGGCCTGCAGGCCCCATCTAAACGGATCCGTGGACCTGGCCGGGAGATGCAATAATCGCGTCCCAGCTGGGTCTTCATTTTCCACTGCCCGTTCCCTTCTGGCTTTCTATTCCACGCTCGCACCCCCCACTCTCCAACTCCCAGAGCTATAAAACTCACACGCTTGTGCGCAAGCTGGTGGTGCAGTTGCCTGAGCCACGCGTGGCTGTTCCTGACATCCGAGCGTACGCACAGCATCAGTATTCAAGAGTAAACACAACTTGCAAGCGAGCGGATGTTTGGAGACTTGCTTTGGCATGCTCTGTCAGAGGAAGAGCGGAGCCCGGCCACGCTATTCTTGGCACTTCCTGAAGTTCAGTCCATGGTTTTAACTAGCAAGTGGACAGAGATGGGAAAAAGGGAATCTGAGGCCTCTACAAAAAACTCTGCACCGCGTGCAGACCCCAGCCTTCGGCAGTCGCCGGGTCCACTTCTCGTGTGGGGACACAGGACCCAGGAGCTGGACACAAAGCCATCTGCTCAACAGCGACTGTTCTGCAAGGACCGCTGTTTGAATAAAAAGGCAAGAGCACCCAAAAGCGTGAGCCTTGGTGCTAGCACGGCCCTAATCATCTCCGCCAGGGCCAGACACAGGCGTGGGCAAGCTGGGTGGCCACCTGGGGTCCAGACAGAAAGGGGGCCTGAAAATAGTAATTTTTATTATCATCATCATCTCTTGCAAAGGGGGGGGCCCCGATACTAACAGCTTGCCCGAGGCTAACAGGAGCCTAGGTACGGTGCTGATCTCCGCTCACGTGAATGCAGCCTGCAGAGACTGCAGGTGCCGCTACGCGGCGTGGCCTCCTGAACCATCATCGTGTCTAAACCCCTGTGTCTGCAGCAATCGTTCACTGAAAGAATCCCCCAAAACGCCACTTCAAACCCTCACCCGCAACCATAAGCCCACTATTGCAAATTTGGAATAAAGGAGCAGCAGTGCATGCTGGGCCTTAAGCATTAAAAATACCTGCAGGAAATGCATGCATGTGGATCCCTTCTGTTTTTGGGACGGCAGGGACGGTCCCAAATGGAGCGTCGCTGACAATCCAGCACCCGCCCTTTGTCCGAAGAAGGACCTTTTCTTTTCTGCCGCAGTCTTTCTTTTTGTATGTTTATAAATGACCAATAAAATTGCCCCCCCCCCAAAAAAGCAAGGTGACCACATGCATTGGTCACACGTGGACAATGCGCCATGCACGTGTTCAACCCGTGTCTGAGCAGAGTGCCCTTGCAGCTTTTGTGACCTTTGCACAAAACGCAGAGAAGTCAAATGATCTTTTAACTGCGGCTGATGCTAAACTCTTCAGAACCGGTTTTGGCGTTGCAAATATCCGGCTACCCATACAGGGCCCTTCGCTGAAGCCTCGGTTGGCGATGGATCCGTGTTCACGTTGCACCTGCCATCAGTGCCCGGTCCGCACCAGGGAAACAAATGATCCTCCTAGCGACCCAAATTCTTCTGCTGTTCCTGCCACTGACCACTGAAGCCTGGCCTGCGCTCCCCAGATCTCCACTGTCGTCTTACCTAAATTTTAAGGCTGCTGCTTCATTTGTCTCCTCCCTTTCACGATGGCTCTGCTTGTCCTGGTTTCTCACTGCCCCCCTTTTACGATTCTCATTTTTCTTTACCTACTCCCCGAACTTCGACTCTGCAGCGTGTTTGTTTAAATTGCTGACTGCCAACCAGGGCCCCCCTGAGATTTTTGTTAAAGGTGCCAGGCAATATTAGCGCTGTTCGGGTGTGCAAACAGGACTCACGAGATAATCCCAGAGATTTCAAACAATAATTGATAAACAGTCTGGAATCTGTTGGGGTCTTTCCGAGGTCTCTGCAGCAGAAGCACGGCTCTGCTATTTTTCTGTAGTCAGGAAACAACTGAAAGCTCGGAGCTCAGGTTTTCCGAGGAGCGCCTGGAGTGTAACAGAGGTTCAGAACCAGTGGTTTAAATGCATTTCCTTTATTTTGCTTTCAATTTAATAGTTGCTCTCCCCTGGTTTCTTGTCTTTCTCATTTTGGCTTCTGTTACATTTGTTGAAAGCCTTGGGATATGGCCTGATTTTATTTGGGGGAGTTAGGGAAGGTCTCGCTCCGTGGCATTATGGTAGGCCTTGCTCAATTTTAATCTCGTTTGTTAAACTTCTGCACAGAGCAACTGTTGCGACACTATTTTTTAAAAAATAATTCCTCACACTCTGCAAGCTCCGCTCGTGTATTTTCTTCCTCTGCTTATGCATTTTAATTCTCTTGCTTCTTGTCTAAGAACATTTGTATGGAAGCGCCGTTCCTTCCTTGAAGCTAATTAGCCAGAAAGACACCGTTTGCTTTCTAGCCAAGTGTTGCAAGAATTACACCATCTGATCCCTGGAGGATTTCACCAGATCAAAACCCCTCTGATTAATTGAGCCCAAGCATGGAGTATCATTACAGGCTATATCAAAATACTCTAGGAAAAGTTTCCTACACCAAAGGAGACTCTGAAGAGGTAGGTGGGGAAATCAGTTTATATCTGAGCTGAACCAAATCAGGTCATAAGCAGACTAGAGGTAGAAATGGGCACCTTTTTAGTCTTTTGAACATCATCTCACTTTATTAACTTTAGCGATACATTTTTCTCCACATCAGACAGTTTGGACTATTAAATAGATGTCCTCAGGTTATTTAGGCTCACCACTCACACTTTTTAAATTAAGCAATGGCCCAAATAGCACCTTTGTCTTTCTTATGGTACATCTTTTTCTTTTTTTTTCTTTTTTTTTTTTTTGGGGGGGGGGGGACGCTTTTTTTTTCATTCTAATGAAATGATGTTTGATTAAAATAGAAATATTCCTCTGCACTTTTTTGACCAGAACATCCCAGCATTGTGCCAATACAGAAAAGCCAGAAAGAGAGAGACCAGTCCATTTTCAGTGTCCATGTTGGCCGAGAAACACAACATGCAAAAGTTTCCAAATGTATCCTAAAGAGTGAATTTCATTTTTTCAGATTGTTAGGTTTCATTAATCCAAGGTCTTATTAAAAGTAAGACTTTTTTTTAAAATACAGGCAAAACAATGAGCTTTAGAGTTCACATATGAACAGATGGATGAAAATATGGTGCATGAAGCTGCTCGCTTAATAAGAAAAAAACCCCACTTAGCATTACTAAAATGACTGAGCTGAACAGGATGACATAAGACGCAACCTTATCACTTCTCTCACCAGCAGAAGAGATATAGGGGCGGCAGTTTAAGATCTTTCGTTCTGAATGCAGGACTTCAAGTTTTGCTTTGACCACAGACAGAACTGAATGGCAGCCTCTCACCTCCCCGGTGGAGGTTGGTGCACATCCCACAAAATCCACCATGGAAACTAGCACACGTCAAGGTGGAAGTAAATTAGCAAAGCTTTCCTGGGAACTTTACCTACCCCAGGGGTGTCCGAACAGCCACATGTGCCACCCCAGGGGCTGAAACCTGCAGCCCCCAGGCCCTTGTGCTCCCTTGTTCCTACTCCCCGTCCCTCCAGCTTCTGCTGCCCAGGCTGGGGTGGAGCGTGGCAACGTGGCCCACGGGGCTGAAGGAGCCCACGGCCTGATGGCTTGGAACAAGAGACCTGGAAACCCCGCGCAGCATGTCCTCACGTGCAGGGAGCCTGCAGAAGTGCGGGGAGCGCACGTGGCACATCACGGGCCCTCGTGGTACCTTGGGGGAGGGTCTGTGTACTGTACTGCACTGAGAGCCCCCACGGCGGGTCGGGGGGTGCTCGGGGGCATGCAGCTGCATGGCGGGGGGGCCTGGCACAAAGCCCTGATATAGCCTGTCGCCAAGCCTGGTTACCATTTAGTAAGACTGCTCCCCAGTTTTCATGGGCATGGAATTCAGCTGCATAACCATAACAAAGAAAATATGGAGGTTTTCAAGACACTGAAGTAACTCAGTTTTGCACTAAATCTGCACAGAGGGAAAACTGCATAATAATGTTCAAATGAGACAGTTAATTTAAGACAGGGAAGGACCAAAGACATTTTTTTCTCCAAACCCATTATGTGCTCCTTTATGAAGCTTAATAGCAAACCAAAGCTCACAGAAATCTAAGGCAGCTGCCAGTTATAGTGGTGACGATACTCTTTAAATCTGTCAAAGTATTTTAACGCTTAAAAGCTCATTTTTGTTAACGCCGCAATTAAATCACTGGCGCCCGAGGTTTCAAAAAGGTTAACGGCTTACTTTCAGGGAAAAATAAGGGCATTAAAATGTGAACCTGGTCGGGTTTCCATTCTTTTCTGAATTTTAAACCATCGCGTATCATATGATAAAACCACAACAATGCGCACATGGCTCCATCCGCCGCATCTGACCTTTCTAAGCCCAGCTGGTTTGAAGCAGTGGTCTTAACTACTTATAGGGACTGTCTGATATAATCAGTCACTCAGGAGAGTTTTTCATTAACTAGTTACATAATATTTAGGGTATTACTATTACGTGAGTCAAGCCCGAACTGAAACCCTCAGCCGTAGCTCAGAGGAAACATTCCTAACGCAGATCTGACCCCTGCCTTTGACATCCATTTGGAAAATAATGATTACTCCCTTCCCATTCACCACGGACACTCAAAACTTCACGAGCTCATATAAAGTCCGAGACATACCCACCTGAACACTTTCCAGGAGAGAAATAATTAAGGCTGCGGTCTATTTACAAGCGTGCCTATTCAAGATGGGATTCCAAGATGCGATTGCCTAACATTAATGATGTTTGAGTACAAAGCAATTAAACACTTTTTTTTTTTTTTTTAAAGAAAAAGCTAAGCTAAAACCATGCAGGGTGAAAGGTCATGCCAAATGTTTACCGCAGCAAGAAGGGATTTAGACAAGCAGCAAAATCCAGTTACCAATCGCTATTTTTGTCTTATTCACATTAAAGTCCATCAAAAGACTGTCGTTAGATAAACACCTCACTCTTAATCACCAGCAAGAAAAGTGAGTGAAATGCCGAACTCTCCCCCCCCAAATCTAAGCATCTGTACCATACTGTCAACGCTGCTAAAGCAAGAGAAATCTGCAAGTATAATTACACCTTGGGATTACTAACGTGATGTGCTCTAATAAGTACTCCCCAGAGCATCTGCTGATCTAATAATTGGTACTAGAAAATAATGCATGCTTATCTACGTGGCTATTAACTCTCATTGACTAAATACACTGGCAAGCCACTGAACTGTGTCAGGCGAAGGGAAGAAAAGGGACAGGGAGAGTGCAGCAATTGCAAATGAAGCCAGTTTGATATGCTCTTGGTATTTTTAAGGCATTTATTACTGCATCAGAATCTAACCACCACCGCCCGGCAATTTCAGCATTACCAAGATGAGACCATTTAAGTCTTCATCTCTAGACACTGATTCTGTGCTGAGTGGAAGAAAACAGTGCTTCTGCAGCACTGATTTTTTGTTCTTTTTGCAAAAAGAAACAGAGCCGCCTTCCTGGCACTCTTGAAACGTCCCCCTCTCCACCATCCAGTCAAAGCACTGCTTTCCTTTAGTTCACAATGTACATCTTTCCCGAGCTGCAAACACAGGATGCTTGACAAGCTATGCAAACTGAAGTGCAGGGGCACAAAAATTTTGATTTCTGATTTTCTCTCCAGAGTTTCTGACTTGGCATTTGGATTTTTGAATGGAGACTCTCGGCTTGCTTAGAAATAGGTTGTTAAACCTGAAAGCAATTGACACATCCTAAAGAGATCCTTTCCTGGCATTTTCAGCTTAAATAACTGTTTGCGAAGCTGACAATTCCTGGAGAGATGGGGTTGTCAGCTGTTCTTCCAATAGAGAAACTTCATGACTGGTTGGGGGGGTTTTTTTCCTCCTCCTACCATTCTGCCATTCAGCGAGCAATGTGACAAGTCTATCAAAGGCAACTTTGGTAGATATGATTCATAAAGGCTCAAATCAAAGCTGTTGAAATTGAAGTTGTTCAGAGAACGCAGGGAGGGAAGGGGGGCGGGGAGAGATCATAAAGTTTTAAATGCAAATCTTGCACAAATGGATCCCTGTTCCTATACACACACACACACACTTTTTTTTTTTTAATCTCGGCAGAAACAAGCTTTCAACCATTATACTCTGAGAATGGCTGCTTCCCAGTCGTGGTACTGTTCTGATTTGTATTCCAGTGGTGCTCCTAAGTCCTCGCTGTGCTAGGCACTGTACACACCCTTCGTCAGAGAAACCCGACCCTGAACAGTTTGTACTGCGGGGAGGACTGACAAATGGCAGAAATACGGACGGAAATTAAATGACTCACTGAGGGTTAGTAGGCCAGGGTCAGATCCCGGACCAGAACCCAAGTTTCCCCAACTCTCAAACCAGTGTCCTACCCGCTAGGCCACATTTCCTCTTTCTTGCTCTAAAATGCAGCGCCTGTGATGATTTAATGATTTAGCAGATGTTCACTTTCAGTAGGAGAGCTCACAAAAGATGGGCTTAGCATGAGGCAGATCTTACACTCTCAGCAGCGAGTGGAGCATTGTGAAATCACAGCACAAGTTATCAGTTCCCCAAAGTATATCGAAAGTTTTGTTATGCAAGATTAGACACTGTAAAAAACACCCTAGAGCTTATGTGACACAAATAGGAAGGTCACGAAGCGCTTCCCAAAAAAGCACATCCAGCAAAAAAAAAAAAAGCTGAAAATAATCATCATACTTTACAGGACTCTATCGGACTTCTCTGTGCTCGCTTCCAACCCGCTCAGTGCCTTCTGCTGACATGCTCTCTGCTCTGCTCCTCTGGCTCTAGGTGAGATGTACAACTCCGGTCTATTTATGCAGCCTGTTTTCCTCCTAATGGATGTGAAAGCAAATTGTAAGAGCATATTTCACAAAGAGACAGTTTTGGTGAAATCCAGCTTGTTCCAGTGGCCCGAGAACCCAGAGCCGAGTCCGAGAGAGCCCTATGCACAGCATGATGATCACTGTCAGCTCTTTTTTCTGGATCCCAGCAACGGTTCATAGAGGCCTCCCCTGGTACAGGTGACTAGGCCCATCACTGAGCAGCCCCAGCACTGAAGTGGATCCAAAGGCCTTACCGTCCCAGCGGCCTAAATGCCATCTCAGCCCCATTTTGGGGAGACAAAAAAACCAGCATCACAAAAGCACAACATGAATGGCAGCACGCTGAACTGCCCCTCTCGCCTCCAGAGCAATCGCCTTTCAGGAAAGGCTCGGCATGGAGCAGGTCAGGATACCCTTGGCTTTAGGGAGAAAGCAAAAAAATTACCCCTCCCCCTGTCTTAGAGCACATTTCCAGGCGTTGAGGGGGCCGTGGCAATGAGGCCAACAGAAAAGCCACGAAGAAATGCTGAATGTGGATACGGCCCAAAACTGGTACCTCTCTGGGATAACGCCAAGCTGCCCCACAGCCCGCTGCGCGCACCTTCCCCGCACAAACGCTGTGAGCCCCCCGGGCTGTCAGTCTCGCGCTGATCCCCACAACTGCGCTCACTCAAATGACCCGTTAGTCCGAAATCTTGATTTCTTATTATTGAACCGCAACCTCCTACCACGCAACATTTCCATTCCCGGGGCCGTGAAATGGACTGTCCAAACGTGGTTAATGCATGACACTGTCCTACCAGTTGCATTCGGTTTCCACTTGCCCACATCTTTTCCTTTACCCTTTATATTGCTGTTACTAATGCTATTATTTATACCAATATAGCACCTCCTCACATTCAGCTCTGTTCCTGTGAAACAGGAATTACCCAGCGCGGCCTCCCAACACCTGTTTGAACTCACCCTTTCCACCTGTTAAAGTGCACAGTGAGAGACGCCCGCGAGGATACAGCGAGGGTCCCAGGTCTGCTGCAGTGTTCAAGATCACAGGCCCCAGGTTTAAATGTCAACGTCCTGGAGGCAGGGAACGGGTTTTTTTCGTAAGCACTCAGCTACCTAATTCTGCTACTGCCGACACCAATGGGCATTTTACAGTCAACCTCAATGGCAGCAGATCTACGCCTTTCTGAAAATCCCCCGCTGCTCTCAGCGGAGGGAAACTTGCTTCAAACCCAGCCACAGTGAGTAATCCTGATACAAGCCCGTAGCAAGAGAAAGCTCACTCGCTTGAAAAGTTAACTTAAGGAAAAAAAAAAAAGATACCACCATACAAGAAGCATTTGCAAGTGAAAATTGCCTCAGAAACCTGTGAATGCAGGGTGGGATATATAACTAGGTCAGGCTGACTCCTAGAAGTTGTCAGCCTTTTCTCCCTCCCCATAAAGCAATCCTTAAAGTTTGTTGTATCGTCTAACAGATCAAGAGCCCTGCGAAAGGACCTGTGGCCCTTCCCGAGAGCAAATGTTACGGTCGCGTTATTCTGTGCCAAATGCTCCCAAGAAGCAGGCCAGAGGACAGCGATTCAGCTGAGAAATAACCCTCACTAACCTCCCTGCGCCGGTGAAAATCTCCCCAAACGCATTTTAAGTGCAGCCTTCAAACCAACGTGGTGGTAACAGGGCACGGGAGCATTTCCAACGTTATGCTGAGCTACTACCTGTGAAACAAGGTGACAAGACTATTTCAGGAGGTGGGGGTATGGGCCGGGAGCGGCATTTTTAGGAAGATTAATAGAGGTTTGTTTCCCTACTGAACACGACTAGGGACCTGATAGAAAAACCTACGCTTATCTGAATTTTCATCTGCATCACGCTATTCACCTTTGTGACCGAGAAACAGGAAATTCACTAGCAGGGCAGGCTTAGCCCATAAAGCCAGAAGCCAAAGCAACACAAAAATGATAGGTTTGAAGCTGTAATTATATGATATTTGAAATCCATATTGTTCTTGGAAGGCTGCAGGAAGAGACGGCTTACTGTACGATCCGAAAGGCTGGAGCCCATGCAAGTAAAACAAGGCAGCTGTCCAGAGAAGCCGTACTGTATCAGCCAGCTTCCTCTGGATTTTACGAGGGGCTGGAGGGAGACGTGGGCTGGGGAAAAGAAAGCAATGCCCAGGCCAGCATGAAACAGTCGTTTGGAGGATCAGCTCCATTGCTTCACAGTGCGTAACCCTCTTTAAAAAAAATCCTTGAGAGAAAGGCTTAAATAAAATCATTATTTTACCACCTGTTCCCTATAAACACCCTCAAATGGTAGCTTAGTAGACTCCAACAGAAGCCATTCCTTGCCTGCTGTCTGGTCCTGCCGTCCCCACAGCAGATGGTCTCAAAGGTGCAGGTTTTTGATCCGTTCGCAGCACCAGCCATCTCACCAGCCCAGAGTACTTCAAGGATACTTCTGCTCCCAGGTACTGCAAGCACAGAGCAGCAAGACAGCCACAGCACAGACAGAGAGAGACAGGCTCAGGTCCTATTCCCTGCACGACCACAAATTTGGAGTCCTGCTCCGAAGTAAAGGATGTCCTTTGGGTTAAGGACAGACAGTGCACTTCGTTCGCCTAGAGCACTGGAAGAGCAGAGTCCTTTCCTGAATACTTGTACACCAGCCCTTGCTGAGAATCCAACGTTTTCATCTGTGCATCTGGCAAGACCATGAAGCAGCTAAAGAAAGAAGAATGAGCCCTGAGACATCTTCTTTTTTTAATGTGGGATGCTGTAGCAAGTCCATGACCATGGGGCGGCTGTGCAGCCCCCATCTGGCTCAGACTTGACTGCATCCCTTCGCTTAGATTTTGCCAGCCACACCTTGACCTTAATAAAAGGGAGGCTGCCTGTAGCTCTATGTGAGCCTGAGTCTTGTTGATCCCCACCGGGCTCTCCCCAAATGCCCTCATTAACAGTCCTGCACCCCGAGGCCAGCAGGTCCTCTCAGCCTGCCTCTGCCTCTGCCGGGCACTGGCTGCCTTAGGGGCTCCTTGAGTGGCTCCAAATCCTCCCCTACACCATGCCCCAAGCCTCGCCGGTGTTCTCTCTATGACGTTGTCTACACATACACTTGGCCCCCTTAGGTCTTCGGACTCCCTCGTCCTTTACACAGTCTCCTCCCAGGCTCTCAGACCCCTGGTCCTGCGTGCCGCCCCTTCCCTGGGATCCCTGGTCCTGCGTGCCGCCCCTTCTCTGGGCTCTTGGACTCCTGGTCCTGCATGCCGCCCCTTCCCTGGGCTCTGGGACTCCTGGTCCTGCGTGCCGCCCCTTCTCTGGGCTCTCGGACCCCTGGTCCTGCGTGCCGCCCCTTCTCTGGGCTCTGGGACTCTCTGGTGCAGCTTAGCCCTTCTCTGGGCACCAGGTTCAAAATACAACACAGGCCACTTACCTGACAACAGCTCAGTCCTTCTCTGCCCAGGGGCCTGCCTCTGCTCCCAGGCCTGCAAGGTTCCTTGTAAGCTACAGTCCTTTCATGAGCCCTGCTGCCCAGAGCTCCTCACCCCGTGCCTGCCAGGGAAAGACTCCCTGACCGGCTTAGGCTTTGGGCTTATACAGCTCCAGCCTAAGCCCTCTTGTGTTCAGGTGAGTCTCGCATTAGCCCCCTGCCCCACCTGCAAGCAGCCTAGCAGGCTGCTAGCTCACTTGAAGGAGCAGGCGCATCCCAGTGCCCTGCTACAGGTGCCCAAGTCCTTCTCCAGAGACTCCCCAGGCAGACAAGTTCCTTCTCAAGTGTTTTATTGATTGAGGGAAAACACAGATTTGAAGGAATAAAGTATCCCTCCTGGACAGCCAGTCTCCTTAGGTCCCATTTCTCCCTCAGAAAGAATTTATCTTCCATTTATTCCTTCTTCCTCTACAGACTGTTTTCTCCAAACAGAAACCATGGGTCTAAAGGGAGAGGAAGGTCCCACTCAACCTGCTGCTTTCTTTGAGTCACGGGAAGGCAGCACTATGGGTGTGGGGTGAGATGCTTAACGGGAAGAGGACCGTGGAACTTAAGGAGCAAAAAAAAAGTCTCTCTCCCTCTCCTGGCATTCACTAACAGCGTCTATGAAGATGTTTCAGCAACTAACAACAAAACAGCTGTCGGCACTGGATGCCTGGGACCAGGGAGAAACTACACCACGCTGGAGGACGCCGACGGTGGCACTGTCGAACGGACCCGTCATTTGTGGCTATGCAGAGACATGATGTGGTCGTGACGTGACCTCCTCTTGAACACTTCCAATGACAGAGTCCACAACTTCCCAAGCATCTCTTCCACTGCCTATCACAGAAGACTGCTAAATGATCACTGCACAGAAAATGATTTTTTTTTAAAATGCTGTTGGTTTCTGAAACGCCCTTGCAATCTCACTTTCCAACTGCAAACTATTAAGATGTCTAGATCCTGGGGCCAGCCTCGGGCAGGGCTTCAGGGATCCAGGCAGAAAAGGTCAAAAGCCCCGTTTAGACACAAGCAGAGTTGGGTAGGAAGGCCATGTTCTTTTCTAGTACCTGGGCCAGTCACATATTAAATCCTCATCACCCAACAGGCCCCCTCTTCAAGAGGATTCATCTTCTCCTAGTAGGTGCAACTAGCTCCACTGATCCATTTGCAAAGAAATAGGTCTTCCACCTGCAACAAAGCCCCTGTGGCAGCACTCTGCCATCATGTCTTGAGGGTCGAAGAGGCAAGGCTCTAACACGGGTGAAACGAGAGAGAAAGATGCTTGTTTTGGTCAAGTCTCCAGAGTGGGAGGAAAACAGAAGAAAAATGTAAACCTAAAAGCTACCTGCTGAAAGACAATGGGATAGGCGTGCTGCTCCACCCAAGCAGGTGTGTGGGGAGCAGCAATCCAATGTTAGCTCTCCGCACTCGATCCCACAACTGGGAGTCATGGAGAAATAGGGCTGGAAGGGACCTCCGAGGTCATTTAGTCCAACCCTCCACCTGAAGCAGGATCATCCCTGTCCAAACCATCCCATACAACCGTAATCTGAACTCTGCATAAGACTACCCTCAACTCTGACACAACATAGCACTCTAACTTGCCACAGGTAAAGCAGGAAAACCACAGCAGCCAAAGTCCTGCCTCTATAAAAGGTTGTCAATGTATGCTCAAGGGGTCCCAGGCAGAGCCATGTCCCCTGCTACAGAGCAAAGCAACCCCTCCCCCACACCGGCACAGAGCAACCAGCAAAGCCCAGAAGCATGGAAATACCCATGGTAGAAAAGACGCATAGCTACACTTAGGGCATTCCCATCCAGGGGCTATCCAACCTCTTCTTGAACATTTCCAATGACAGAGTCCACAACTTGCCTAGCATCTCTTCCACTGCCACACTGCTTGCACAGAGAAGATTTTCCAGAAAGCCAATCTAAACTTACTTTGCTGCAACTTCAAGCCATTGGTCCATGTCCTCCTCTCTGCAGCAGGCGAGGAAAAGGTGCTTTCCCTCCTCTTTATGGCAGCCCTTCAAGTATTTGAAGACTGCTATCATGTCGCTATCAGTATCATAAGCGGCATAACAGAATAATCTTACCAAGAAACAAAGAAAGAATCAAATATAAGCCTTTCAAGAAGGGAGACAGGAAAGACCTCAGCATATTCATCCTGCTCATCCTCTACAAGGAGGGATGTGGTGGTCTCTGCTTCCTTCCTATCTCCGTTTGCATTCAAGTGCCCCTTTCAGCCAGGGGTCTCAAAGCATCTTAGTAAGGTGCAGACAGAAAAAGGGACAACGAGTTTAAGTGACTTGACCAAGGCCGTGCACAGTCAGTATCAGAGCAGCAATTTTGGTTCAAAGCTATGGAAATCTGGTGCCATATACTAATCACCAGCTCATATCAGGTCCCCACATGAGGATACACCTCTTATCAGGAAGCAGGCATCAGAGGCATAATTCCATTCCTGCATCATTTCCTGCTTTGAAAGCCAACCTATAGGTACTGGAGCGTCTAACACTTACACCAGGCATATATGTGGTGTTTGAATTAGGAAAGATTATGGCAGGAAGGAAGTGTTTATTGTCAACCTAATGTAACATCAATTAAAGCTTTCTGGTTACCAATAAAAAGAAAGAAGATTACTATTACTCAGCGGGAGCTCTTTTGCTGAAGCTGAACCGCCAAGCGCCTCGGGAGGCAGAGAGCCCCGAGAGCGAAGGCCGGGAGACTGGGCTGCATTTTCACTTCTACATTACTGGGCGACTGAATTTGGATGCCCAACTTGAGACCCCTTAGCTGGATATTCAGGGGCAGTGAGGACACCCCACTCCAAAAGTCTTCAACAGCAACTGAAAAACAGACCTGAGTTTTGCCATGGTAGGCATCTATATCCAGGGCCCCCAAAAACTGGTCTCACTGCCTTATCTCACAATTAGGCAAAATGATACTTGCCCCTCTTCATACGGCACTTTGAACTCCAGGGATGACAAATGCAAGGTAGCGATCAGGATGTTCATTCACTCTTTTGCTGAGAAACATCACTCGTTCCAATATGCTAGCACGTTACAGGGATATCTTGTTCTCACAGGATCAGTCCCATCTTTCATCAGCTTTCCATACTTGACATTTCTACGGTAATTATTACTTAACAGGTAATATGGGTAAACACAAAGGCGAGCCAAGTTTTACTGCAAGTAAGCCTTTTTTGCAATACAACATCATTTCAAAACCATGTAGTTAAAGATGATGATGCAGAGGTATCCTAAAGTTAAAAGCCAAGATTTCAAATGACTTCCTAAGAAAGATACCTCCTTTGATATGCACTTTACAACAGAAAAGATTATGCAGTATTACATTCACTTTAGCTTTCAAGGCATGTCCAAACCTATTAAGTTACTTAATTCTTGCGCGGATATGAGGAACATGTTCTGTAAGGCCACATGAAAACAGGCAGTAAAGTTGCCAGGCACTGCTCCGAAGAACAATCTGATATGTGCGGTTCCTGATGTCTTTCGGCCGGGTATCAACTTCGAGCAGCAAGAAGAGACTGATCCGATCTCACTGACGAATCCAAATTCAGACCTCATCGTATAACTCACAGTAGAGGCGGCTGATTTTAAAGACACGCTGTCGACTTGGAAATCTAGTCAACGCTTTTGTCAAATGGAGTTTAAAGTCATTTCAGTCGAAACCCCTTCCCTGGAGTTCCCTCTGCCAGTATTTGTGGCTTTATAACTACATTTGCCTTTTCTCATCAAACGTTTTTCATTCTCACAATCGTGTGGGCCATTCGTACATCAAAGAGGGGAAAGTTAACAAACTCCCTGTACAGCGCACAAATTAAATGGACTGCACACACAGGGGCAGATTTAAAGACGTCTCTAGGTACCCAAAGGGCTTGGTGTGAGGACGGCGAGTGCAAGTTGATGCACTGGAGCGAGGGTGACCACCCTGTGAAACAGCACTTGAGCTTCACAGACTGGCTTGAGCAGTGGTGCTGAATGACAAGGTTGGCAGAGATAACCCAGACCGAGTTACCCAGCCGCTCTCCTCTGCTCCGCTAGTCTGAGTTGCAGTTCTGCGCAGACAAGAGGAGGGTCGGCACGAAACACGAGGTGTCACTTGTGCGGACGCTACGCTGAAATCAAGCCCAAAGAATAACGTGCTTAGTGGGACTGTGCAAAGTGCTTGAACTTGCAACGATGCCCGTAGCACCTAAGAACTGCTCAAAAATCCCATGAGGCACCCACCACCTTCTCTAGGTGCCTAGCAGATAAAAAGAAGAAAAATTATCCGTTTTTGTTTTAATTCCCCATTTAACTTCTCCTGCGCCTGCAAATACGCAAGGCTAGATCTTCAGCCCCATCTGTGTAGCTCCATCAGCTAACTCCAATTTATGCAGAGATTTCATAGATTTCTAGGGTCGGAAGGGACCTATTAGATCATCGAGGTCGACCCCCGGAAAATACGACGATTTGGAGAGACTGTTCCAAAAATAAAAACCAAACCCCGCCAAAAATAAACCATTCCAGCCAATTCCCAACTTTCCTAAGCAGGACTGAAGCCACTGCTCTCCTGCTCTGGTTTGGTTGCAGGGGGGGCATTTCCAAGCTCTCTGGCCTACGTGGCATTAATACATATATGTAGAGATATATAATTCCCAATTTTAAACGATCAACTCTGAAAGCAAAATAATCTGTCTGTCAGCAATGTAACCCTGAGCCCAGCCTTGACGCAACTGTGGCAATTTGCAACAGGATTTTCAGTCTTGCTAATCAGATTCTTAATTAGATCTTATCTACTCTGAAGTACATTACAAAAGCAAACACTTTCATAGAAAGAAAAAAAATACAAATATGCAAGCACCACTTAAGACCATTGTGAGGAACTAAGACCCCGAAGGCCGCACACAGAGCTAAAACCCATAAACTTCCCAATTCTAATCCTGGCTCTGACAATGACTTGCTAAGTAGCCTTGGGTAAATTACTTAAGCCAGCTCTTTTAATTTCCCCAGATGGATAAATAAGAGTTACCCTATTTATGGGGTGACAGTGCTCAAGAAGATTAGTTAGTGTATGAAATGGACTTTGAAGACAAACGTGCTAAGCATTAATATTATTAATTATTAAGCTTAACAGTGCTCTAGCTGATACCACACGGAGGAAAAAAGTTTATACAAATACGAATTACTTAAAAAAAAAACAAAAAAAAACCAACATGATTCTTTGATGACCTGTATTTTAACTAAAAAGCCCCTTGCACTAGCACTGAAGATATACAAATACAAAAAGAAAGAGTCCATCCAGAGACAAAAAGCTGATCATCTTGCTAGCCACAATTGGCGACTGGCCCTACTCATGCAGATGCGATGGAGATTTAATGCCTTGTATTACAATAGCACCTAAATGCTGCACAAATCAGTGTTGCACTGTGTAAGGTATTGTATGTGCTGTACTTCCAATCCCCAAGGACAAAGGACATGCCCAAGGACACACTTCAAGGACACCCTCCAAGGCGAAAATTAAGAAGTGTGACAAAGACACCAGAAACGGGGAAACACTAGCCCAGGACAGGGGTACATGCAATGCCTTGTGAGAGAAGGTACATCTTACTTTGAGGAAAACTGGCTTGCCCTGGAGGCAGAAAAACGAGAGAAATGCAAGGAAAGGAAAAAACCTGTGGCATTTGCAGAAGTCTGCAGCAATAGGCCCAGCCTTCTTAGCCATCAGACTCATTTACAACCCTTTACTTGACCGGCAGGAGTGAGCATCCTTGACTGTGGGGATTGCCGCCAATGACGACTGCATGCGCATCCGTAGCAGGAAACAGCTACAGTACGGAGACACATCGCAGGTCAACCGTTGCACCGTGCTGCCTCTAGTCAGGGATGAAAGAAGGTGAAAGCTCCTGTGTAGGCCTGCCCAAAGAAGGCTGCACCTTCCTAGAGACTCAGAACAAGGCAGCGACTGGAAGGAGTCGGTATGCGGGGGGCCTGGCGCGGCGCGGAAGCTGCTATCTTGCTCTCGAGATTGATAAGGGTTGTTCTGCTCCAACTCCTCCTCTAGTTGCAAGGAGGGCCTTGTGCTTGCAAACAGGATGCAACCACTGCAGAAATACCGACGTAGGTCTGCACTCGACCTGGTACAACAGCTCTGAAAAGCTGCGTTTGCCCAGATGGCCTGCAATGATAACCCAGGGATGTAGTGGGGGAACAACTCATTTCTCACTAAGGAAGGAGAGGGAAGGTGGCAAAGTGGCACAAACTGCTGAGGGGGGAGTCATTTCCGTGGCTCATGTTGGTGGAACATATTTTATGCTCAGAGCCACCTTGTTCCTCCCTCAGTTCAACCCATGGCTTGAGTACAGAGAAAGAGAAAGCCAAACTGCCCATCTGTTTTACTCCGTCCATAAAAGAGAGCTGCCAGTAAAGAGTCTGTGGTCTTGACTTCTCTCCTCTCTCTCCAAATCCACAAATGCAAAACATTTTCAGCTAGAAATGCTTTCCAAGCACTGCACTTGAGGGAGGGGGTTTTAGCCCACAGGCCTTCTACAGTGAAAAACAAGTTTAAGGGGAAAAAAAAATAGCAGGCCTTTTTGTATGGGCCAATCTCTTCCCCAGCACTAAGCATCTTTAGAAAGAGCGGTTTATTTTGCTCAAGGAGCAACTGGTACCATTTTGTATCTGGTTCACCTCCAAGGCAGTGAAAGAGCAGCACAATACGCGTGCTAGAGGTCCCCCTCTAGCAATATACTTAGCCAATACACCACTTATTATTTTTTGCTTTACCATAGCAAGATAGATGTGCTGCTTCATTATATAATTCTACTTACATTTTGCTTTAGGCTTTCTCCTTGAAACACACTGCAGAGAGCTCATGAGCTGTAGCCTGAACTCAGCAACAAAGGCTGCTGCGCTAGATGGCTTACAAACTTACAGGCACGGAGAATCCGCTGGGAAAGGCTGCAAAGAAATGAAGTGATTCTCTCGCAGACAAAATGAGATACGGCTTCATTTTTCTACCATCTTTCCGATATGCTTCCCCGGAGTTCAACAGCAGCAACGAGGAAAAGAAAGGGAAGATGCACATCGGCAAGTCGATGTCGCGATGGAAAACCGTCCGTGCGAAGGTCCCCGATGTCGATCCCTACGCCGCTTTCTCCACCTGGGTGAAATGGAGATGGACCGCCGGCCCAGCGAGGATGACGGCGGTGCCAGGCGGCAATGGATCAGGACCGCGGGGCACTCGGTGTGCAGTCAGCTCTGTGACCACCACACTCGTCTCATGAACAATTTTAACTAGCCAGATAACGGTTTCTCCTCTCTAGCATCTCTGAGCCCGAACTTGTGACCGAAGAGACACCTAACCTGACCAGATGTGGTGGAAGCTGACAGTTTAGCCAGGCTCGAAAAAGGGATTGGACACATGGTTGGAGGAAAGGGGCATCCATCGGTACTGAGCAGGGAGTGAGGGGCACGGCCTCTGCATCAAACCTGCTGGACCTTCAATGCTGGAGGCTGCAAGGGAGAGAGGAACGGGGGAAACCCCGCTCAGACCCAAATCACTCTCCCTTTGGCATCTGTTCCCTGCTGCTGTGTGGCACCGGAGACTGGGCAAAATGGACCTATGGTCCGACCTAGTCCATGGCTGTTCTTATCTTCCTAACCTCTGCCAATGGGGACTTGTTTTGTGTTTGCAAAATTGTACTAGACATCAAAAGAATAGTACGGCATACAATACAGGGAATTCAGATAGCCTCCTTCTTCCTCCCCCAGAAAGCTCTGGACAGAAGAGGGGGTAAAAAAATGAAGCTGTTCAACAGCATCACCATGTACAGGTTACGGGATTGACGAAGGGGGAGAGGGATGGGACCAGACAGGGATGCAAGCCACGGCCTCACCCAAGTACTGGAAAAAAGTATGCAGCCCTAGTTAGTAGAGCTGGAAGATTTTCACCCTGAACACAGGGCCTGTATTAAGAGGATAATTACACTGGTGATCAATTATATCTTGATGCATGGTGGGGAGCACTGAGGCCACGGTGACTGGGACCAAAAGAAGAGCCTGTTTCATCCCAGGAGGGAGGGACGCACTTCTACAGCATAGGAGGGGCAGGTCAGGAGAGTTCAGTCCCTCATGGAGGAGTTGTTAAACTGAACTAATTAAACTCTGCAGTCCTTTGAGAACCGGGGAAGGGAAGTGCTACAGAAATCGGTCCAAGGCGGCGTTACCGAATCAGATATTAATAGTGGAAAAGATGCGAGATTACCTGCTGTGTTGGCATGGAGGCCACGAGGTTCATTTTGCTGTCAACTGTGGAGGTCCTTGGTTTTGCTCATTTACAAAGTGGAGGGGGGCATTCCTTAATCAAGGGGGAATCCCACCCCGTGGCACACGCCACGCATGGCCAGGGGTGCCAGCGTGGACCTACCAGGCTGCCTAAGCCTCGTGCTGGCTCAGTGCACAGGGACAAACACGCCCCTTGAAACAACCCACACGCAGTCACCAGACAAGGCTTCTGCACAAACACTGATGACAATCATCGTTGGCTTTTTTGCACGCCATGCCAAAAAAAGCATCTCTGCTTCGTGGCCTCGAAGCAGCTGTTAGCGCGCACAGACTCTTGCGCTCATCGCTACAAAACACTCCCGCTGACAGCATCGGCACTGCTAACACACAAACGTGGCACTTCACAGAGAACGGCAACACTGGCTTCTGCTCCATTAAGCACACAGGGTGGGGGGGAAATCATCAATCTTCGCAAAATGGAAAGATGGACAGAGACTGGGATGGAAGGAGAATGCTCAAGCGACTCGAGACGTATCACGTATAGAAGAGGAACTATGTTAAATCCTCCACTAATGGTACGTAACGCTGCCCGAAGTTAACGGCGTCTGTGGTACAGGGGTAGACGAGCATTAGAGCATGGGCACAAAATGGACAGACTGCTTCATCTGCAGCAGACCTGTCCAAAAGCAATGACATCTTGGAAAGAGGAAGGATTCCACCAAAAAAACCCATCAGGTGGCTAGCCATCAGGTCATCCAGAGGCAATCCAGGTGGAATTGCCCCCAAAAAGTCTACCCCAATTATCTATTTGCAATTGCTAGGTGGTGGAAAAAACCACAATGTCCCTAAAATTATAGGATAATAGGAAAACAGCATCAAAAGAGAGCTTATAAGGATATCAAATCCAAACCTCTGCTCAAGACAGAATCCTCCCTGACTACACCACTGCAGCCAAGCGTCTGTTCAACCTGCTGTTGAAACGTTGCAGGGATGGAGGCTCCACTTCTCCAGACAGCTTCTTCCAAAGCTGGACCGCCGGCATGGTCACAAATCCCCAACAGAAGTTTCCTCTGCTGCAGCTGAAGGCCACTGCTCCTGGTGCTGTCCCCCATGGCCACAGAGAACCATCCATCTGCATCCTCTCTGCAATCGCGCTTCAGTCTTTGAACACTGTTATCAAATCCCCACTCAGTCTTCTTTTCTCCAGGCTAAATGAGCCTAGCTCTTTCCGTCCATCCTCATCAGTCCTACCTCACAGGCCTCTAATGATTTTTGCTGTGCTCTGCTGGACTCTTTCCAGTCAGTCCACACTTTTCTTGAAGTGTGAGGTTCAAAGCTGGACAAAGTGCTCCAGGTAAGGTCTCCCCAGTGCTCGAGAGAGGAAGAATCACTTCCCTTGATCTGCAAGTGGCTCTCCTGCTAATGCAATCCAGGATGCTGTTGGCTTTTTTTTCCCCCTTGAACATGAGCACGCTGATATTGGCTCATATTCAGATTATGCTCTTCTATAAACCTCAATCCCTCTGGGCAGTACTGCAGCTTGGCCAGTCATTTCCCAGGCTGCATTTGTTCATGCAGTTATTCTGTTTCAAGTGCAGGGCTGCACCTCTCCTTGTTGAATTGCATTCGATTGACTGTCGATCATTTCTCCAGTCTACCTCAGTCCTCCTGAATCCCAGCCATGACTTCTGGAGTAACTGCACCCACCTTGATGTCATTAGCAAATTCATTAAGCATGCACTCGATTCCAACATCTAAATCACTAACAAGGATATTCCATAATACCAGACACAGGACAGACCCCTGGGAAACTCCACCCGGTATCTACCCCTCCCAGGTTAGACATTGAGCCACTGAAGACTAACTGGTTGGATCTTCGTGCCCAGTGAGTACATCTGCACCTTACAGTACTTTCATCTTTGCTGTATTTCCTTAGTTTGTTATGAAAATGTTGTTGGAGACCGTGTAAAAAACCTTGCTAAAGTCAAGGTGCATCCCATACAGTGCTCCTCTCCCCATCTACAGAGCCTGGCACCTTTGGTCAGACACAACTGGCTCATACTGAATCCACGCTGGCTATTCCTGATCACCTTATTTTCCTCTAAGTGGAGAAGGGGCTCCTTGAGGACCTGCTCCATGATCTTTCGAGATATCAAGGTCAGACTGACTGGTCTGTAATTCCCCAAATCCTCCTTTTAACCCTTCTTAAAGATGGGCATCATTACCAATTGACCGGGTCCTGAAAACACAGGCACTACTCATATTAGAAATGACCCATTTAAGTCAGAATTCCCCAGGGAAGGAGGAAAACATCTATTTACTCAACAACCTGACCAAATTTCTTGGAATTTGCTGAAAAAGATAATCTCCCACTGCAAAATGGAAAGGATTGAGGACTTTCTTCAAATACTGAGGCTGGAACAAACCTAAATTGCTGCCCTGCTAGCTGGTTATTGAGCAAAAGTTGCAGACTTCTGCAGGCCAGCTGCCAAACATATATGGGCATCAGATCGGTTCTTCCTGAAACTGTAAAAATTCGGGTGACAAAAAAATGTTACTTTAAGAAGTTGGTGAATCTGCCCATAACAAAATGAACAAATAGGGTAAATGGAGAAATACAAGATTAGCTGGTATCTGTTCAATTGGTAACTAGGCAAAGTCAACAGCTCACAGGGTTAAACTGCAGAAGAGCCAAACATGTGCATTGAATTCATACAGCTGTGCGCTCCAGAAATCCTACACGGCCCAAACAAAATGGCTTTGAGAGCTTCATGTCACGTTCAGACTGCGCAGGACCCCTTGCCTATTTTCGACTGTGCACTATCATGTTATTATATAAGTAACAGCTTTGCTGCTGTTTGATGACTTTCCCTCCACTTAAACACTGTGAAAAGAAGGTGATAACGAAGAGACTGGCACCATGTTACACAGCGTTACAATTAGCTACCATAACGCTAAGTGAAAGATTAATATCAGATACTTCCTCCTTCAGGAGCAAGTCGCCTGTGCCACCTGGATTAGCTACTGTCAAATCCCAGAAAGTTGTATATCCAGAGGTCTTTTTCTTAGGGGCTTCTGTTTCCTACAGAAACAAAGCCTATGTCCCCAAGCCATCACCTAAGCAATTTTGGACTGAAACCGCAAAGGTCTTTGGAAATAAGTGCAGAATTTGGTTCTGAATTACTACGTTACTGGTGGGCTTTTCAGTCTCAGAAAACTGTTGCAGCCAGAGTCAGCAAGCAAGACGAGGGCCCCAGTAAACTAGACTACAATCCTACTAAACATTATAATTAACACATACCAAAAAATACTTTGTGGCAGGTAGTACCCCACAAACTCATAAATGCATTAAAAGAGACCCTTCCCTAACAACCTACATAGATCAGAATCACAGAAAATGAGTGTTAAAGGGATCTCAGGAGGTCACGTCTAGTCCATCCCCCTGCTCCAAGCAGGACCAGCCCCAACTACATCATCCCAGCCAAGGCTTTGTCTACCCGGGGCTTCAAAACCTCCAAGGATGGAGAGTGCACCACCTCTCTGGGGAGCCTGCTCCAGTGCTTCACCGCCTTCCTGGTGAGAGAGCTTTTCCTAATATCCAACCTCAGCTTTCCTTGCTGCAGCTTGAGCCCATTGCTCCTTGTCCTGTCGTCTGCCCCCACTGAGACCAGCCCAGCTCCCTCCTCTTTGCAGCCCCCCTGCAGGGAGGTGGAGGCTGCTATTCAATCCCCCTCGGTCTTCTCTTCTCCAGACTAAATCAGCCCATTTCCCTCAGTCTCTCCTCGCCAGTCCTGTCCCCCAGCCCACAACCATTTTCATTGCCCTCCGCTGGACTCTCTCCAGTGTGTCCACATCCTGTCTGTAGCAGGGGGCCCACAGCTGGACACCGGATGCCAGATGTGGCCTCCCCAGTGCTGAACAGAGGGGAAGGATCACTGCCCTCGATCTGCTGGCACCGCTCCTCCCAACGCAGCCCAGTATCTGATTGCTTGATTGTGAAATGGCAGATGAAAATTAGTCTCACCATCAAAGCATCAATTTCTTCACTGATTTGTTCTTAGAAATACCATCAAATTATATAATGCTGATGGTTTGTCCTCCTTTCTCTCCCCACTCCTCTTCTTTTTTTTAAAACCATGCACATTCTTCTCTCAAACAAGAATAAGTTAATACTGGCTTTTATTTACACTGCTAACATAAGCAACCTTCTTACAAACAAGTGCAAAGCTTGAAATGGGCCAGACCAAGTTGCTGTAAGATCTCCTCTCCAGCTGTTGTTGACGGGTGGATGCCCTCCTTCGACTTCTCCGGACACTTTGGTAGCTGCCACTGGATAGCTCATCAGCACACTAGGAAGTATTTAACACTTCAATTAAAATCTCAGTGTTGTTCATTGGAATTGTTTATTGTATGTGTGGTGCATGGTGTTGATGATAGATGGTTAAGCACTACACCGAGGTCTTTTTAATCCCTTCGCCACTTCTCTCATCTGGAAACGATCTAATCCTTGCTGACATCTGGAGAGCTCTCTGTCCCTCGTATTTAAAATGCACAATCAGTTCCCCAACTGCTGAAATCAGATCGTTCAGCTATTATTACTCTGTCAAATGCAAAGCCTTCTGTAGCATTTGCAGACAAACCTAAGAATTATCACTGTACCCTACACTAGACATTGGTGAAATGGTTCGGTATCGGGGTCAGCCTGCTGCCGGCAGCATGACAAGCGTCCAAAGCTTGAGTGAATGCGTCTTTGTGAAATAAAAACTCAACAACTGCTAATCACGATGAAGCATTTTCATCTGCCATTTCATAATGAAGCAATCAGATATAATGGAGGTAGGCGACAGCTCGCACCCTGGAAACGATACAAAAGGGAAGAGGAAGCAGAGCAACTTCAACCACACACGCACACCCCCGCTCTCACAGCCCCCGTCCCCATCCCGATAGAGGCAGTCATGCTTCGATTCCCAGAGCTCAAAGCCAAAACCAGACAAATTCAGGCTAGGAGGCAGGCACACGTCATGAACTGCAGTAACCCACCTACGGACCTGGCAGATGGCAAGCTTTCCAACCAAGACCCCAAGTAAAAGGCATCCTTCCCAAAGGATCACACAGCTCTATAGCACCAAGATAAATAAGTTTATGTAGTTTTCCCCTATAAATCCCCAGTACTCAACTCTGTCTTCAACACAAACAACTTGTTTGCCTAAGACCTCTCTTCCCCCAAAATATCTCGTGATGGGACTGGGTACCCAGCATTGAAATTTGAGTTTGTCTGCTCCCCCACGCTGGCACTGGTGGCTGCACAAGAAAAAACTCAGCCGCAGGATAGTACTTGCATGAACAAATACTAACTGGTGACAGAGTTAGTTAACCGCAGCCTAACAGGGCTGTAAATGTAGATACCGCGAGGTTTACTGCGGAGCTAATTCAGCAGCTCCGCAGTTAACGTCTCATCTCCACAGGCCCAGTACTTACTTTCGTCTTTAACTGAGCACTGTAATTGCATCACTTCTCTATCTTCCTGATAAGATGGACCAAACCCATCCAGCCCTTTTAAACTCTTACTTGAGCCCTTGAACCATTTTTCTTTTTTCCCCACATCCCAACCAATTATTTTCAAACATGGACTTTGGGATTAGACCCTGTATTCCAGCATCAGTCTGTCCGGCGACAAATACGGGGATTGAAAATCAGCCCCCTCCTCCCACTCACTCCTCTCCTATTTATCTAGCCAAAGCTTGCACCCTTTTTGCCGCAGCATTGCTCTGGGAGCTTCGGCTCAGATGCTTGTCTGCTGTGAGGCCTAGACGCTTTCCAGAGCCACGGCCCAGGCAGTCCCCCCCCCTATAAGCATGGCCTGCATTCCTCATTCCTACATGGACAGCTTTGCATTTGGCTCTATTAAAACTCTCTGTCTCAACAGGCCCAGATTGCCCAACAGTTGGGATCGCCTGCGCTTATCATCGTTTGCCGCATCCTCAGCCTTCGCATCGCTCGCGAGCACGGTAAAATATTGACCTTATGTAAAAGTTGTACTGTAGCTCGAGCAGAAGGTATGGATTTGGTGCAGAAAATACTAAAGGAGGATCTCTGGGATTCCTGTCATGCAGGAAGTCTGAACACATCAACAGCACAGTCTCTCCTGGCTTTAACGATCCGTCTATTAGCCACGAAGCTGCAGGGGAAGGAAGGTGGACAACCAACTGCAAGCTGGTGTGGGGCCGGGCCAGGCTTTTGGTCCGTTTGGAGCAGTCAAACCCACAAGGGAAGCAGAGGGCATCGAGCCTGCAGCTGACTGCTGCATCGGGGGAGTAGAGAGATTATTGTGCCCTCTATGCCATGCCCTAATACTCCTTTAACTCACAGACAAAAGGTGCGCCTTGCTCCGTTCCTGATGGCTACAGGAGCGACTTCTCCAGGCCAGGATTCAGAGGTGCCATGCTGAAGGTCAAGGGTTCAGACCCCACTGAAGGGACTCACTCGTGGAGTTGCTACCTATGCACAAAACTACAGCACAACTGTCCTTTAGGATATAGGCTTTCACTTGACACCACCTTTTTGACTGTGGTGTCCTTCTGTCGCTTGAATTGGAGGTAAAAACCATCCTGGCTTGTGCAGCAGCTCTTGGAAGGATAAGGACATCTGCAGAGTTACTGCTGCATGATGCTACAAGGCATGACATCACTATTTCCATAAATACTCCAGAGCTTTTTACACAAAACTGGAAAACCTTCCAGTGCATTTACGTTGCCCAGGAGACGGTCAGCAGTTGCAGTTTCTATCTGAAGATACGGTCATAGGGAAGTAGGGCTGGAAGGGACCTGCACGGGCATCTCACAAGGGTCTCCTGCCCAAGACAGGATCAGCCCCGACTCAACCGCCCCAGACAAGTGCCTTGTCCAACCTGCTCTTGGAAACACCCAAGGATGGAGAGTCCACAGCTTCTCTAGGTGGCCCATTTCACTGCTTGACCACCCTCAGACTCAAAAAGTTCCTCCTAATCTCCTAGTTTCCTGTGCTGCCGCCCGAATAGATAAGAGCAATGCAAACAGAGAAGCAGCCAGGGAAGTTTATCTATTGCAGAGTAAGTTGCTTTTTTTAAAGGAAGATGCTAGAAAATTATTAAGGGTCCTGCCAGCCTGGATCAGCAGCTGCTTGTTTTTAAAGAGAAAAGACAATATAAAATAAAAACAGTGCAGAGGATTAAAGACAATGCTGTCCAGTGCAAGAAAAAAAAAACAGGAAAAAAATTCACAAAAGTCTGCAGATTCAAGTCACGTTTTATTCTGATGCCTTATTCCACCCTTTAATTAAATGAACAGAGGGAAATAACTCTAGTCAAGTGCAAAAGAAAATATATACGAGAGGAGAAAGGCTGAAGAATGCTTCAACTTGCACTTGTTTTAACATAAGCATGGCACCCAAGAGGAAAGTGGAGTTATTCCTGATTTGTACCACTGAAGTGAAAGAAGAGGTATAGCATTAAATGTACCAGCATCTCTTTCCAAGAGGAAGTTGGGATTTCATAGGTTTCATGTATTTTCAGGGTCGGAAGGGACCTCAGCAGATCATCGAGTCCGAGAAGGATCATATATCCTCATTTGTGGCGCCTTAACTAAGCAGTAATTAAGCTGTTAAAGTTTTTCATGTGTCACTTGGACTCAGAGGGGTTTCGGATTCTCTTGCGGGAATATAAGCCACCCTTGCCAAGTGGGAGGAAACAAGTTGAGTCTCCAAAGAGCGTAAATGATGTCAGGGTGGAGGGAGAAGCGCTGCGGGTGCCCGGCAAAGGCCACGAGCCTAGGTGACGCTCAGCCACAACGGCGGCCCAGGGAGTCCTGACATCTTGGAGCAGGAGCCTGGCACAGCTGCCCACCCGAAGATATTGTTCTGGCTCCCAACCGCTGTTTTATCAGGAAGGTGTCAGCTTCTTCCGAGATTGCCAAACAGTCTAAAATTGGCTACCAGTGAAAAACATGTAGAGCAGTTGTCTGATCATTTATGATGCAACAGAGAAAGGTTCCCTCTACTAGGAATTAATTGCATTAAACAAGGCTGCAGACCACTTACGTGATTGCTAACAATATTTTATCCTGCTACGTAAGAGCTAATGATAAGCAATGAAGGCAGAGATTCATGGGCCTGGATCTTATTTTCTATGCATTTTTGCACCTCAAAAATATTTTTGTTCTCATTCAGCCACTGTCAGCATCAGTATGTCTGTCTGATAAATGTGAAGGGGAATGTACACGGCTAATTAAAAGACTCCTTTGCAACAGTCAACTCCCTTGCCTATAATGCTCTTGCTTCTTGGGGCTTTTTTCCATGGAGCAGTTTGTAGGTGGCATTATGTATATGTCACTAATTTGAATTCCTAATTTGATACTCCTGTGCAATTAACAGTTAAAAATGCTAGAGGATTTTATCTTGACATTTGTTATCTTCTCAAATACATTTTACCCTGTTAATTGCATTTGTTGCTCTTGAATCTGTGCAGCTACATTTTCACAGACCCAGGTCTACATTTTTCCTGCACCTCTGCAAAATCTTTGTGGGTGCATTAATCAAAAAACAAGAAAATATTCAAAATGAAGCGTGCAACTTTATTTACTTGCTATTTCCAGAAGTGTTCACTGTTCGAGTGTCAGGAACATTTAAAATCTCCTTTCTAATATATTCCTGCCGTTTGCAGAATTTTATCCAGACATCTAAAGAAATGATTTTCCCTTCAGTTGTTACATTCAGAGGTGTGTGGAAATTGCTCTGGTGCATAAATCTGTGGCTTTACATGTAATGATAAAAGATTTGTCATCTATCTGATGTGCTGTTACTTTGTTATTAAAATTTACTAATTAGTCTGCTTTTCACTCTCTGCCACTTGGGCTGGGGGTGGGAGAGAAAGACTTTATTTCCCCACAGGTAAACTCAGTCCCTCTCAGCAAACGGCTCGCTCTTCTAATAGGAACGCACGTTTCTCCCAGGTGACGTTTTGATATGAAGCAGAACAGGCAAGAGGGGCAATTTTCTTTTGATTTCGAAATTCATGTTTTAACTTCTCCAAATGTATTTGAATGTACATTTGCATGCAGCTCGTCTGCAGCTGTGGCTTGTCGTGGCACTATTATATAAGCATATGCCCTTCCTTCTCTCTAAAGAAACTCTAGCACAACCAAGTAAAGTAGCCAGGGGTGAGGCAGGCTGCCGCCATGCTACGGCTTTCATGAACCTCATGAGAACCTCTTTGGAAGTCTGCAAGGGAAGTCTAAGGTTCTTCATGAATAAATTACTAGAAGTTTTCTGACTATCCCCAGCATGGTCTCACCTCCTGACAACAGCGAAACAGGCTCTCCTGATCCTTAAACTCATGCATCTGAAATGAATCACAGAATCAAAGAAAATGAGAGCTGGAAAAGACCTCAGGAGGTCGCATCTAGTCCAACCCCCTGCTCCAAGCAGGACCAGCCCCAACTACACCATCCCAGCCCAGGATAAAGCACGCCTGGGGACTGGCGATGCTGGAAAAATGTAAAGTGTGCAGAAACGCATTGGAAGTACAATTCATTGTTTAAAACAAATGGAATAAAGTCATGTTAAATAAGTTACCTCTACATGTAGGAGGCAACAGGAAAACTACGGATTCACCATCCGTCAACACTGCTACCAGCAAACCCAGCTCAAATTCAGCCCTACATAGAGGGTTAAGTACAAAGCCTTACATGCCACTTAATTCCCCACTTGAACAGGCAGACAAGGGGCTTTGGGTAAATCTGACATCTTTTGTTAAACCAACTGAAATAGTTGAAAAATTCTTCTTAGCAAGCTTTCGGATATAAATACCTTTTGTCAGGCTGAGGAAGCATCTGCAGTTGGTGTGTGCTCCACCAGATGTTGGTGCATGTCTTCGACTGCAGATGCTTCCTCAGTCTGATGAAGGGTATTTATACCCAAAAGCTTCCTCAGAAGAATTTTTCCAACTGCTCGAGTTGATTTAATAAAAGATAGCGAATTTACGTTAAAAACCTCGTCTGCCTATGTCCTTAGACCAACACGGCTACAACTTACACCACTTGAACAGGGCATTCAGCTGTGCGTAGATATTTTACTAGCCCTCCACACAGAGAGACTCTGACCCCAAAAGGGCACTGATTTGAGCCAGCAGGGTACAAGACAATCTTAAGGATCCTTTATCCCCATACTTTGAAAGGTTGATTGACATGCCAGCTTCTCAGACAAGGCAAGAAACGCGTGGTCAATTTAGGTCTTCCCCTGCCACCAGGACAACCAGCAGAAGAAATGCTAGTTAAAACTAAGCAAGCTGCAGACACGCATGCCAAGCCACCAGGTCCACTGCGCCCCAACTAAGTGCAAGGAGAAGAAACTCGCTTACCTGTATTTTCTGATTTTGGAAAGTAGTAAGCATTACTACGGGATGACCGAGGCAGCCACCCAGCTCAAGGCCAAGCCATGGAACTGAGTCAATAGTGGACAGTAATCACCTCCCTGGTCCTCAGCCAAGAGCCAAAGGCTTCAGCTGGCAGTCCTTTTCTACCCCGGAGAATGCAAGAGCACAATGGGCATGCCTACACTGCTACGGTCAGATCCAGGACTAGCATCCTGCGCTACGCCCCTGCTCCCGCACGTGCCCAGCAAAGCTTTCAGGCTCCTTTTCACCTGTGCTTATTGCTGGCACTCGCTGCCGTAGTAAATTGGCCGTGCTGCCCGAAGTCTGAACATCAGTCTGTGCCAGGCGTGAGCAAGTGGGTGCAGCGCATTTCTCAACGGCACTCCCTCAGCTTGCCAGGAAAGCAGCCCAGACATGCCCGATGATTCCCAGCTCTGCAGGGAAGGTGAGTGGGAAGTGGCTATTAAATACAGACAAGAACTGCAGGCAGGTGAGGTTCTTCCAGAAGCAAACAGATCCACAGCCTGAGGACAAAAGGCCCCAAAGACAGGTCTAAAACACTATTCCCAAATAATTTACTGTGATGCAGCAGTCACAGAGAGATGGCACCTCCTTTGGTGGCAGACCACATTCTCAACCCAAAGTATATGTTTGGAAAATTTGGAGACTCCTCACCTCCCCCTGTGTTTCTGTATTACTGAAGAACAAATCAAAACCATGCTCTGAGCACTAAGCCTTTTTCTTCACTGGTAACTAAAAAGCATGAACAAACTCCCTCCAAACCATGCATATAAGCACTTTTTACTTGGAGTCAGGTCCATGATCTCCTGGAGATAAAATAAATAAATAAATAAATCACCATAGGGCTAATTAATAAAAATCCAAAGCACTGAGCTAATATAGCTAACAGCCTTCAAAGCCACTTGGGGCAAAAAAGCACAGGCTTGTCAGATGCGGTTCAAAATGCAGAAGACAGTAGTTCTCAACGCCCAAGGAACACACTGCCTAATAAGTCCAGCATGAAACTATGATCGAGGGAAGTAGGCCCTGCAGAAGTACGCATGGTCTACTTGTGGGAATGGGTGAGCCTGCAGTAAGACAAGCTTGTTTGCAAACTGCTTCTTGTTTCAAGAAGGTTCCCTTTGAAAAGCTTTTGCACCATATTAGTAATACTCACGAATAGCTAGCTAGTCCCTGGAGAAACCTGTCAGTGTCCCCCAAAGCCACGCGCATGATCAGAGGTCAGGAAAACAGATCTTACGATGACAGGCTGAGAGCCATGGGACTCTTTAGCCTGGAAAAGCGCAGGCTCAGGGGCGATCTGGTGGCCACCTATAAGTTTATCAAGGGTGACCACCAGGATCTGGGGGAACGTCTGTTCACCAGAGCGCCCCAAGGGATGACGAGGTCGAACGGTCACAAACTCCTGCAAGACTGTTTCAGGCTGGACATAAGGAAGAATTTCTTTCCTGTCCGAGCCCCCGAGGTCTGGAACAGTCTGCCAGCGGAGGTGGTTCAAGCACCTACATTGAACACCTTCAAGAGCAAATTGGATGCTTATCTTGCTGGGATCCTGTGACCCCAGCTGACTTCCTGCCCTTTGGGTGGGGGCTGGACTCGATGATCTCCCAAGGTCCCTTCCAGCCCTGATGTCTATGAAATCTATGAAAGCCAAAACCACAGGTGCTGGGCAGAAGTCAAACCTGCCGGGGGATCACAGCATACTGCAGGAGACGGCGGGCTATGGGCTCGGCCTGGAGGGAGACAATAATGAATTCCCACCCGCCAGTAAAGGTGATGGCTGGAGGCCCAAAACCTTAATGAGGTGCTCAGGAAGGGGTCAAGGGAGCAGCTGATTCAAACTGACAGAAGTAAAGATATTCCCTCTCCTTCCCCATTGTTTCACCTATATGAACTAATTTATGACTTACTAGTATCCACAGAAAGAGCTCACACAGAAAATGCTACATTCGGTGAAGTACACCAAATCATTAAATCCAGAAAACTTGATGGATGGATTTAAGCATATGGTTTTCAATGGCCTGATGCATCATCTTTGTTAGTCCAGGAAGTAGAAATTCCTTGCGGGGAGCAGAAAACCCAGCAGACAAAGCATCATTCATTGTCCTGTAGGACGCCGATTATGACTTTGCCTAAACCAACACGTAAACACACATTTCATCCAGTCCATTCTGCACAGCAAGCTCTACGCAAAGAGGAGGGGGCGAAATAAAGCCACAGATTAAACTTCTCAGACCCAGCCAACCATTCCCGATTTAAGCTTTATGCTCTGTTAGAGCTTTTTGGACACAAGCAGTTTTGGATCCAACCTAGTGTTTGAAAAGCTGCATTGCCTTAAAAAAAGATATAATTAAGAGTCAAAAACATTTGATAACTACAGCTGCTGAAACACCCAAACAAAATGGGATTTTGGTGTCTTTTGTCACCTAAAGGGTGATCTAGCTGGAGGGAGCTGGGAGGGACCTCTGAAGATCATCTAGCGCAGCCCCCTGACGGAGGCAGGATCATCCCTATCCGAACCATCCCATACAAATTCCTGCTCAACTTATTACTAAAACGACAGTCAACCCTGTCATCAAAAGACAACACCTGAACCCTAGAGAAAAGGAAGCTGCAGATGCTCAACAGCTTTCTGAAATGCAAGACACATCTGCCTTGACCGTAGATTTTAGGTACTCATAATTCAAATCTTGGAATTTCTGCTGAAGCAAGTAGTTTCCCTCTTGATATCTGAAATCCCGTAAGATTTCTCTCTACCTAGCCTTGAAGCTTTTTTAACCTTTAAATACAGCATGGTCACCTCCAAGTCCTACATGGGCAGAAATAACATGTAGGCAAAAAAAGTGGCCAGATTAGTCTCACTGCTGAGCTATGGACTGTTGCAAAATCAAAGACGCAAGTGCCTTTATCTAGTTTATGCATGAACACCTCTAATAGTGTTGCTTTAACAACACCTCTTGACAAATTATTCTATTCTAATTCCAATTAGATCTTACTGTCGGAAATGTTTCCCTAATATGAACTCCTGCCTACCGAAAGCTAACTTAAAAAAAGAAAACAATTTTCATGCCCCAACCACTGATGAACTCCTTGTGATTTATTTCATCGAAAGGGTGGCCATAAATTCCATTTTAAAAATACACCCATAGTTCTTATAGATTTAAAATGCACCCATAGTTCTTATATTTTTATCTTGAAAAAAACAAACAAACCAAGCAATGGCGATATCCTTTTTCACAAGAGGCTCCAATAAAGAACATCTGCAGAATCAAGACATCCCAATTTCCAGGCATGGGTGTTTTTTCCTTGTTGAAAATAATTCACTCTGGTCGTTTAGAGGCATTTTTCTTTTCCCGATAGAAGATGCTAAGTTTTGCACCACGCTTATTAGCCACATCCAAACAATGCGGCAGACAAATCAGGCATCCCCGTGTCTCTCTGACAATGCACTTTCATGCAGAAGCCAAACGCATGACTTGAGCACTACCTCAGTCGTGTGAAGACGCTTTTCGGGCCTTCAGCACAGGGTGCACTTCGTCAGAAAGAAGAATAAGAGCGAGGGGGCCAAATCCCTAGACCTGGGAAAACAGCAATAGCTCCTACTGGGAGTGACACCCAAGGACACCACTGATTTTGAAAGTAATGGGTGTTTCTACACGTGCTCCAGGAGGTGGCGGGTGGCAGTTTAATTAGAGCCGCTCCGAAAGGCGCTCTAATTGAAGTGCCTGGAGCATCACATGTGCCAGCGCCCTCCCGCTGAAATCTGGTGGTGGGGCACTTGAACTAAAGCTCATTCAACGAGCTTTACTTCAAGCGCCCCCACTGCCATTTTTCAACATGGGAACGTGACACACGTGACCCCGGAGTTCCACTGGAGTGCGGTAACGACCACGTTCCAGCAGACTCGATTAATCAAGTTAATTAATTACAGCACTTTGGAGCAGCCTCGATGCATGTGTACAGGTGCCCGACATTATCAACTGGAATCCCTCTTTTGATAATGCAACTTTCAGAGCACGACGCAAATTTCTCATGAGCCTCTAATAAAAATACGAAACGGAGGTGTTTTTCAGCTCTATTCACATTGAATAATTCAAGCCTGACTTCCAAATCTTGGTGGATATAGAGCAGTGTTTTTTTTCTTTTAAAACAAATGGTTTTCAATTACTTGTTTTCAAACTAGACTTTTTTAACTGCAGAAAAGTTGGATGTTTTTAGGCCCTTGGGAAAATTCTGATGAGTAAACTAACAAGGGTAAAAAACATCATGTCCTTCAGCAGCCAAGTTATATGTCAGCACTACTTTTTCCTCAAAATGGTTTTTCAAAAGATTGCTTAAAGAAACTGCTCAGTGTTAACTTGCCCATCCATTTTAATACATTTATTCTTACCAGTCCTGCCTGGAGGACCTCCTGACTTTTGTCATTTCCATTCCTTTACCAACTGGAAAAAAACAACGTTCTTCAAGAGTAACCTGGGTATTGCACTGCTCCACTAAAATAAAATTGCAAATACAATAACCTGAATCTAAAAAGGAAACCGCTGGCACGTTTCGTTTTACATCTACGTGTGTGGCCAGGAAGTTGTAACCCCTTCCTCAGCTGAAGGCCTTGCTGACGTGACACATGCCTTTGTCACAGAGACTGTGTTATTGCATTTATGTTGGTAGCGGTGTCTAAATGAGGCTGCATTTTAATTCTGCTGGGAAACTGAGCTGGTGACCAATGTGACAGCTCGCTTACGAAGTGGAGCTTCCCATCTCACGTTTGACAGCAGTGCTCTGGGATCAGCTGGCTGTGGGCAAATCCGGGGGGAGTTTAGTTTTTGTTCTATAAACTGACCGGATGTACTTGACCCACGGCACCACTCGCCCACCGGATACTGCCACGGGTCCAGTGGGGCAAGGCACGATGGCTCCCGCAGTCTAGAAAACACAGACCTGCTGGCTACGTTTTCCCTGGTCCAAAATAAACGAATTCTCCTGACCTTGCGGACAACCTGTAAAGACACTTTACCCAGGTTTCAGGAATGGTTTCACTGGCGTGTAGGGAACTGGATTTGTTTTCTTGTTCCTGAGATCAGGAAGGGCCCGCATAAATGTTTGCTCGTTAGCATGATTCTGTTTCAAACATCCCCCCGACTGGCACTCCTGCTACGACTCACAGGCTGCAGCCGCGTGTGCACAGACACTTGTTTCTCCAGGGACGGTAGTGGTGGCACACCGTGCCATTGCTGCTTGCTCCCGGGGAGCGTCTGTGCCACACGTGCTCTGGTGCGCGGCCAGTTACCCCAGGTGAGCTAGGGGAGGCTGGGGCCAGCAACTGTGCCGGCCCCAGTAGCCTTACCTGACGCCCTGGGGACCTCCCAGGTCTGCAGGAAGCCTGGTCAGCAGCCAAGGCATGGCTCCAGCCAGCCAGGCTCCAGTATGGGGTGGCATGGACTGCAGCCACGTGCGCCACCCCACCTTTTTTTGGCATGGGTTTTTTTGACCACAGGATCTCCCTGGGTCAAAAAACCCCCGTGCTGCAAGACAGCAGTGTGGGGAATGCCTGCAGGTGCAGTGTGGTACTGCAGAGGGGTCTGTGGTACCACATACCACACGGCTGCACTTGTCTGGATGCGGCCATAAAGGTGCTTAGATGTCTAAAATGGGACTTAGATGCTTGACCCAGGGGTACGAGTTACAGAAGCTCCATCTAAGTACTCAGGAACCCTCCAGGTACTTAAGCATCCTATGATTGTTCTGCCCTTTCCGCCCAGGGCCCCAGCTTCAAAACAGGAGGACGGCAGATAGTGCCCCGCTCCCAGCTTAGCCTCTATTCTGGCAGTCAGAGCAGTCTCCGGGCGGCAAGAAACATGGCTTTGAATCCCCTCTGCATGCAGAGAACTTCTTATGCCAGAAGTCAGCATCTCCAGCACCTTGCCAAATGAGGCAGTGAACTCTAAGGCAGGCTGTGAATCCAGTCTGATATAAGATGCCTAAGTTAGGGCTGCAGGAAAGTGCCCAAGTCCAAAAGACAGCTGGGATCCCTCTTGTTAACATTTCCTACTGATGGCTGGAAACGCTCCTCTGCTTGTGCTAGCTATCGCAAGCCCTATTCTTCGGGCTTGAGACCTTCCATTAAAGCACAGGAAACAGGCAATGAACTTCCATTTGCGAATTGCACGCCCAGAGCCGGAAGCCTCAAGTTAAGTGCTGGAAACCTCAGCATCATGGCATAAGTCTCTTGGTGAATCTCATCCTTTGCAGTTTGTACATATAATATTAGGACAGGTTTTTTAAATACATTTTTGCTTGCTTTCCTCCCAAACATATATTTTTCATTTTTAAAAAAGAGTGAAGTTGTTAGGGGAAAAAAAACCCGATCTATTGCTCTGCAAAACCCTTACTTGTGTTGCTTATTTTCTGAAGAAATCTGTTAGCATGAGAGAACAGGGAGGTGAAAACTGCTCAGAGCTGCGGGGTGATAACGGCGGCACTAAGTGCTATTATCACTGAATTCTGAGCTGCTTTTTTAATTTAAAAAGGCATTCAAAGGAATGTCCTTGAACTTAGTGACTAACCAGAGAGCTACCTTTCTTCTTTGCAAAGGGAATTTAAAACTTGACAGATGAATCAAATGGAAAGCATTTCTTATTTTACTTTCTTTATTGTAAGAGCAAGACCCTCAATGGACTTGCCTAGGGGCATCTAAATATTATTACCCCCACCCCCGTATTACAGAAAGAGAAACTGAGTCCCAGAGAGTTTACGTCAAAAAAGTAGGTCAAAGGAGCTGTCCAGAATACACGCCCGACCTCATTAACCACCTACTAACCCACAGACATCCCTCCATAGCAGGGAAAGCAGCCCAAGGAAAAGAAACAGCAGCACCACACTGCTAATCAACTCCTGGAGTTTATTCAACTATAAATGTACAAGCAAGGGCCAGTCAAGACAGCATCCAACAACCCAGGACTGTCAGTTTACATTCCAGCGCTACTTCCAGCTGGCCCTGGCCAACAACCTCTATTCAAAAGCACCTGAAGAAACTCTTGGAGACCAAGACGCCAACTGTGTCATACGAGGAGTTGCAATGCAAGCAGTACACTGGCTCACCTGTAATAACAGCTCCGGGTGATTTTTTTCCTCTTTTGCACTGCGGTGTTTACAGCTGCTGTTAGGTTTACCACTCTGCTCATTTCTAAATGTATTCTACTGCCTCTCTGAAGTCCCCACCCTATTACAGCAATTTCCCCTCCATATTTAAGATGCAGCTGGCTGATGGCAAGCTACAAAAGTGTCCAAGCCATTACATGCACCAGGATGCTGAATGCACCGTTCTTCCTCCAGTCGCTGTATTAGTCTGTGCTATAAACCACTCAAGACTTCACAAGCTCGAGACCTGGGAAGCGCGTGCACTAGACTCAAGTCGCCCATTAATCCTGGAATGCTGCACTCAGACAACTGGACTACTGTTACCTAGAGCTGGGATCTGACCGGTCAAATAAAGTTCAGTCACTTGACCAGTCAAATATTGGTCATAAATTGTAAAAAAAAGAAATGCTCAAATACTACATAGGAAAAGCACAAATTTTCCATTAATGTGTCAAAGCAATGACAAATCATATTTCTGTCAAGAAAACGACAAAAAAATGTATTTTTTGTGTGTAAAATTGCTATAATCTTTGACCGGTCAAAAAAACAGCAGTCATTTGATCCATCAATTGACAATATTTGACGGGTCAATTGACCGGCTTGCCAACCCTTATGTTAACTTGCCAATACCACGTCCTAGGCTGGAACCCGCAGTCTCTGTACTTCACGCAGCAACTGAGGCAACCAGCAGTTCTGATTTCCAAAGCCCACCCAATCAACCTGGTTGATCTCAGAAGCCATTTCATTTTTATGAGATTTGAGACTGAGTTTGCAGCTGTCAGTGCAACACAGACGGGCCGCAAGTCTGATGCACGGAAAGCAAACCCAGCAGATGCAGAAGGAAGAGAAAAGCAATGACTGCAAATAACTGGAAGGGCTGAAATCAGTTCCATATGAAGAGATACCTCCGAGAAAGGTTTCTGATGGGGACCCAGCTTACGGTATGAAGGAAGGGAGCAGGCCTGAAAACTTACCTCTACCTCCCCAGAGGTGGAAGATGACTCATGGGAAAAACTGGATTCTTCAGTAAATTAAACAGTAAAGCAAAGGAATCCTAGAAGTTCAGCAAACACAAGCATTGATCTTCCATGGGCCGGCTTCAAATGAACTCTCCCAGCAGGGGACCACCATCAATTACCGAATTCTGGAGAGAAAAAGCCAGACAAGCACTTTGTTTGTGTTACTGCTTCCCAATTAATCAAAGAAAAAGATTCAAACTTTCAGCAGTTTAAATGAAAAAGTAGCAATTTCTACCAATGTCATTAACTGCACATTGGCCTTATTAATTTTACACGTACGGAGGCAGTTTGGTTTTGGTTGCGATACAGAAAGACTCAGCCAGCCAGCCTGCAATATCGACATTTAAAGGCCTTAGTCCTAAAGATATTCATCGTAAGGAATGCAAGTTTTACACTCCAGGAATGATTATGCCTGTAGCAAATGCAAGTCCAGACTCTCAACAGATTCATACTTCAACTTCTTTCCTGACAGCAAAGAAAATCCAAAGCAAAAAGCAGCAGGTCTCGGATCAGGTCGCCAGGCATCACCAGCATGACACAAAAGACGACACAGACTGCCACCAGAAGGTTAAGTTGGTGCTAGTGATCTCCAGGCCTCGGAGACGTGCCTGGAGACAGTCTCACCTCTATTCACATCACAGGGCTTAAGGGCGACTTGTCAATGTGACAGGTCCAATGATTCGAGCGTGAACCTAAAACACAGGAGACCCGTCCCCCAGGTCCAAGTCTCGGCTCGCCCATGGATTTCCTATGTGACCTTCAGTAAGTCACTTTGGCTTCGTGTCATGGTCGCCCCTTTCTGAAACGGGGATAAATACGTCCCCCCCCTCCTCGCAGGGTTGTTGCAAGAACAAATCCATTAAAGAGTGGGATGCTCTCAGAGACTACCGTACTGGCTGCCATATGTGCCTACTCTGATACCAAGTTACAAGCTCCCCAGAGCAGGAGCAAAAACAGGAAGGAAATTGCGGCTCTCCACAGCACACTTCCATGCCCAGGTTTCTAGGGCAGGATATCACTTCCCCACTTCCTCACGATAGCTGTGTCCTAGTGTCCTAGTCCTGTCTGTCGTGCAGGCAGCAAGCCAGGCGGTCCATACCGTGGTCTTTGCAACGCGCCTGTTGAGAGCCCAGTACATCAACACCATCATCTCCAATTGCTGAGTCTAGGATTAAAACAGCACTGGCAGACCCAGGGTTGGCTGACCTCCACCAGACCACTCCCATGATATGGCATTAACCGGCAATGCGTATAACACCTGAACCCACAAGACCCCGAATGCCCCAAAAGCAATCATCGGTATAGCCGGCTAGAACCGAGCAGAGCAGGGAGAAACGATTGAGGAAACGAGGACTCGTTGCAGAATGAGCTCCTGGATTCCTACAAAGCTGATTCCCCAAAACACGCAGGTGCAATGGATTCAAAATCCATCTTAGTTAAAAGGAAAGAGGCGAGAGGAACCAGACCACACAAAAACAAACTGAAAAACGATGGAAAAAGGGGAAATTCACAGCATATGGGTGATGGATAATGGAAGCTAAAAGAATTAACTATCAATGGCCAGTCAAATTAAAGACAACGGGCACATCTACACGAGACGCTAAATACACAGTAGCCTAATAACACTGCACAGGAGCGTGCAGGGCAAAAACTGTGCTAATACACTACTGCGCAGTAGTATTCGGCTACTGTGCGGTAAGCATCACAAACACTCACGTGCTGGTACTAGTGCGCAGTAACCGTAGTTACTGCGCATTAGTTAGTACTTCATTAAGCAAGTACTAAACCAAACATGCAGTAACCACTGTGCATTAATGAACATGTAGACATGCCCAATAAGAGCACATTTTAAGCGAGCAGCCGAGATCAAGTATATACGTAGGTACATCTGGAAGGGTAACAAAGAAAAAAAGAAATGTTCACTGGATCTTCAGATCCTGTACTTGGAAGACGGCAGAATATGTATCCATCGGATAAGAAGTCATGAACAGAAAGGTTTACCAACTGTAACCATGGAGGATGTCAGGTAGCGCCTGATGAAATTTCAATTTTTTCAGATCAACAGGCCCCAAATAACTTAAGCCCACGAGAATTAAAGGAGTCACCTATGGTCCTCTTCAAATGTTAATTTTAACAAGTCTTGGAAAACTTGGACGAATTCCAGAGTGTTAAAGAGGACGGCCAACACCACTCCTGCATTTAAAAGAGCAGATAGGAGGAGCCGGAGAATTGGAGCCCAATTAGCCTGATATCAATCCCAGGCCAAACAAAGGAGCAGTTAATTCAGACCATGGACAAAGAATTACAGGCTGTATTTAGAATTAACATTGGTCAACATGCTTTTAAGTAAAGTGGGTCTTGACAAATAAACCTATTATCTTTTTTTATGTTTTTTTGGACTCGTTAAAGGCCTGGCTGAACAGAAGCAACTGTGCCAATACAGCAGACTTGGATTTCTCCAGTGTTTGACTTACCAACAGATGATGTTATGATTTAAAAAAAAACCCACCCTTGCATTATACAGCACTAACAGGTCACAAATTCTGTGGCTGGCTAACTGAGAGATCTCAAAACACACGGCTCAACAGAAAGAGATCAGTGAGCAGGGCCGTGTTTAGCAGATTCCTCACGAAGCACATCACAATCCACTGCTACTTAATCACTATTCAATACAGTTTATCACGTATTTAGATAAAAGATTTACTAGTCAAGCCTGCAGCTGGCACAAAAGACTGGCAAGGCAGTAAATCATGAAAACAGGTTGCTGTTCGAGTCATCTGTACTACCTCAGTCAAATGATCGCAGTCCAACAGAAGGTATCTTAACACAACCCAACGTGAGAGAAGAGACACCTAGGACCTACAGGAGGGCAAATTCAGTCTTGAAAAGGATGCGACTCAGTAAAGGGCCTTCGGGGTCACTGCAGGTGACCCCAACCCAACAGAAGTTCGGAGTGCACCGCCGTGACACAAGAAGTTATTAAAGCTCTTCAATCCATTAGAAAGGGGAATGCTACATGCAAGAAAGCCCAATGACTCGGCACAGCATTAGTAAAGTGACTGCTAGAATACTGTGACTAAATATAGTGGCCATATTTCAAGAAGCTTAGACTCAGAAAATAAGGGTTGAAGAGACCTCAGGAGGTCACATCTAGTCCAACCCCCTGCTCCAAGCAGGACCAGCCCCAACCACATCATCCCAGCCAAGGCTTCGTCTACCCAAGTCTTCAACACCTCCAAGGATGGAGACTCCACCATCTCTCCGGGTGACCTGTGCCAGTGCTTCACCACCCTCCGAGTGAGAAAGTTTTTCCTAATATCCAACCTCAACTTCCCTTGCTGCAGCTTGAAACCATTGCCAGGGTTCAAACTATGGTCTGACTCGGCACGGGGCACAGCTGGAAGGAGCCACTACCGCCACCACCTGAGCTGCTTAGAAAGGCGTGGGGCAGGCTGTGGGCTCTCATCTCTTATTGGGGGCTTAAACCCTGCCCATTGCTCCTTGTTCATCACCTGCCCCCACTGAGAACAGCCCAGCTCCATCCTCTTTGCAGCCCCCCATCAGGGAGGTGGAGGCTGCTATTCAGTCCCCCTCGGTCTCCTCTTCTCCAGACTAAATCAGCCCAGGTCCCTCAGCCTCTCCTCACCAGTCCTGTCCCCCAGCCCCACAACCATTTTTGTTGCCCTCCACTGGACTCTCTCCAATGTGTCCACATCCTGTCTGTAGCAGGGGGCCACAGCTGGACACAGGACTCCAGAGGTGGCCGCCCCAGTGCAGAAAAGAGGGGAAGAATCACTGCCCTCGATCTGCTGGCACCGCTCCTCCCAACGCAGCCCCGGATGCCGGCAGCCTTCTTGGCGACAAGAACACACTGCTGGCTCCTGTCCAGCTTCTTGTCCTCAGTCACCCCCAGGTGCTTTTCTGCAGGCCAGTCAGCCCCCAGCCTGTACCAGTGCATGGACTGTTCTGTCCAGGCTGGATAAAAAATAAACAATTTAAATAAATAAATAATCAAATTTTTAAATTTAAATTCCATGTTTTTATGTAATCTGTTTTTTTTTTTTAAGATGCTTTTTTTAAAAAAAAAAAGAAACTTATATAAAGAGAGTTTTGATTTCAGATATGCTAGAACCTAAAGATATCATCCTGGAATAGGGATTATGACTTCTAATTATATACCATTTTAGATAATATAGTCATGTAACCTTTTTAGAAAAGTTTTATAAATAGGTTACAAGAGGCCATAGACTATATCAGGGACCCAATCTTATGGGGTTCCCAGAGGCTCTTCTATAGATTAGTAAAGACAACATAAAACCACTCTACCCAGTGGGACTCAGTGCCCAGTCTAGAAGACCCTATTAAGGATCTGTGTGATGCTTAGTTTCAGTTCTCAGATTGTGGATTTGTGTCTCTAGAGATAACATCCTTGTTAACGACAGTTTATGGAGATGAGAGATAACAGATCTGATTACCTACCCATCAGCCCTCTTGTCTCTCTGCAAGTTTGTGTACCCAGAGTCAAGCCCTTGCCTCTCTCTAAAAGTGCAGTTTCAAGAAATTAAATGAACAGAGGCTTGTTGGGGGTGGAGTAGATCTGGGCAAGGAGGAGGGGTCTGGAGATAAGTGTAAGGAAGGAGGGCCAGTAGAAACAAAGACTAGGGACACTGGCATGCCTAAGGACAGCTAGACGTGGGTCCAAGCCAAGGGTTGGCAATTATTTGGGCCCACAGACCACGTACCCTCCCCCCTCCACAACAACTCGCAAAAACTCCCTATGTGGGATGGAGCCGGACAGGTGGGGAGTGGTAATCAGAAGCAGGATGGGCAAGTGAAGCCCAGATCACGGGGTAGAGTCGTGGGGCTGGGGCCCAAGGCAAAGCCACGATCCACTGCCTGCATGCCCCCGTTCCATGGGCAGAGGCGTGAAGGGAGCAGATCACAGCTCTGCCCCAGGTCCCAGACCAGCACTATCACGGCCCCAAGACCCCAACCCCAGCCCCGGATGCAGCTCCCCAGCCCACATGGATCTCAGCTGGTCTCCATGAAGACTCCAGGATTGTGGGGAACAGACAGCACAGGGCTGGGGCAGAGCCCCAGTTCTTCAGGCAGGGACATGCAGGGCTGGGACCCAGAGCAGAGCCTCAACGCACTCCCTGCATGCTCCCGCCCGGGGGGATGGGCATATGTAGACATATATGTGGCAAGGCGCTGCCTGGGTGCTAGGTCCTGGGAGCTGGCTGGGGGCAAAGGGACAGAGGGGCACGTGCAGCAGAGCTCACTGGGCAGTGCAGTCCACGCCTCACAGCCTCACACGGTAGGGCAGGAGCCACCCAGCAGCTGCTTCCCTCTCTGCCACCTGACGTGGTACAGCAGGGGCAGGAGCCACCACTGAAGATGAGGGGAGCCAAGCAGCACCCGAGCGGCTGCAGCCACACCAGGAGCAGGCCCGCTGGAAGCTGTGCATTCTGGCCAGGGCAGGGGCTGGCGGGGGCAGACAGCATTTGGCCCCATGCCGAGTACCACACCAGCAGCCGCTGGCCAGATTCGATCAGTTGGTGGGGGCCCCCTGCGGGCCAGATCCACTGAGTTGTCTAAACCATCCATCGTCTTCTTTAGCCGCCAAGTCTTCTGAAACGACGCCATCTGAAACCGCGTGGCCCAAATTCCAACAGGGAGATGCCACAAATTTCTAAAACCTCATTTAATGGAACCACAGGTGTTGGCCACACCATTTTGGTCTCTATACCAAGTACTACCAGTATCCTAATGGAAACAAAGCCACTCAAGATGGGAATGTCAGCAATTAGTGAAAATACCACAGAAATCATGGCCTAAAGCCCAGCAGTTTCTGGTAAGCACGTATGCCACTAGATCCACTAAACAGGAATAAGCAGGAATTCTCTTAATGCACCTGAATTTCTGTCTTTCAGCAGTCGCCATAGTTCAAAAAAAATGGACTAGTAATTTCCATCCAGGTTGCACCGTAATAAAAAATGCAGCCACTGCTAGACCAAGTATGTAGTTCCACATGCTCCTGTCTGACTGTGGCCAAACAGATGTGGTATAATCATCCTCTTCCCACCAAAAAAAGTGTCTTTTGAGGTCCTTACATGGATTAACATACTGAACCTTGGCAAGAACTTTTCCCCAGGTATTAACTGTAATAACTCTGGATACCCTCATTATTCGTGTAACAAAAAAACATCTACAGCTTAATTATGCTTTATATTAAAAAAATATTTTATTAGATTTTAAAATTTGCTACATTTCATTCAATGCCCCCCCGACCTATAAAACAGTGAAAAAGTTCCCAATCAGCATTCATTACTTTGTTTGCTTTTATTAGTTCTCTTGTTTTTCATCTCCTCTCTAAATTGAGAGGCTTTATTTAAATTTAGCTACCCTAAGTACAGGAGATTACATTCCCTTCAGTCATTCAGGTTACCAAATCCCTACCCGGCTTCCAATATTGCAATCTCCTGTCCAAGATGCTGTGTCCAGTACTGCACACACTATTCTAGAAAAGACAATCACCCATTAATAGCTGTAATAACCCTAATAAATTCCTATATTATTCTCCATCCTGTCTCATGAGTTCTAATATCTCGTTTGCTGTTTCAAACCGTCTACAATGACACTCGCATCCTTCTCCTGTGTCAATAAAAGTGGTAGTAAAGTATGAGCAGTACAAAGCTTCCCCTCCAACATGCACCACTTTGCATTTAATACTAACATCATGTGCCTTGCACCACTGCGTTACCCACTTACTACACTGGCTAGACCTTCTAAAGTTCCTCTTGGGGCCTGACTACTCAGAACAAGTAACATTTATATCCCAGGGTTTCACATATTTGATGCGGACATCACTGTAAATGAATAAGTAATCAAAATGCTCAAGCAGATGGACTGGGAAAGAGTCCTGTGCTGTGACTAAACAAACCACTGGTATCTTAGCATCTCAGCTCTGTTCTCAGCAACATCCACTGGATTAGTCCCTTTGATTCAAACTGTGCCTTTGGGCAGGAACCGTGTCTTCCAGCACGTTCTGTGCATGCACAGAAGTACATCAACAGGGGCAGAGTGTGCACTGAAATATCGGCTGGCTCTCAGACTGGCACTGGTAAAAGGAGAAAAGACATTATCGGCTACTGGCTTTTTTTGGTCATTGTAACCAATAATTACAGCTGGGCCAAGATGCTGGGCTGCGCGCAAGCGGGCTAAGGCACCATGCGAGGGACACTGCACTCTGCCAGGGACCAGGCACCTTTGCAAAAGCAGCTTCTCCCTGGCAGCTGCAGGAGCTTGGCTGCATGGGGCCTGCCAGTCTAGGGCTCCAAATGGGCCTGGCACCATTGTCCACACGAGGGTCCACCCCGCTTGCCAGGGACAGCAGCACAGGCTGCGCAGGGAGCAGGGCTGCAGGTAGGAGCCGTGGGCAAAGGGGCAACGTGCACGGGAATAAGGTGGTCACCGCCTTCCTCATCGAGGGCTGGAGCAGGCAGGAGGGGTGTGTGTGCGTATGTGCGTGCTATAAATGCCAAACAAACCAAAAAAAGGCTTATTTATGTCAGTAATATAAAATGCCTGGCACTATTATTAAATATCGGTTATCAGATCGGCCAATATGTTTCGTTAATCACTGGCTATCGGTATCAGCCAAGAAAACCTTTATCGGTGCACCCCAAGACGTTACCAATACGCACCGATACGAAGCAGCAGATCAGAGTTCAACGTTTTTCTAATGTGCAGAAAGCATCCAAACAAAGCTCTCAATTATATGGAAAAGAAATACATACCCACTGGCTCATGGACCACCTTCTCTTCCCATTCCCAAATGCTGTAACTACAGCAGCCACGGCTAATGTGGTAAAGTAATATTAGGAAAGCACTTCTTGTGCTAGTAATGCTTGCATGATCAAAAGGATGAAATCAATAGTTATAAACTACCTAGGAAGGAACGAGCAGGAAAAAGGAGAGGCAGATCCGCATTGTGTGTCAAAACCATCGCTTCTGAATAACAGCCAACCCCCAAAGTAATGATTTTGAATGCTTACAGATCAATCTCTAACAGAAAGCACAGGATGGCACGCTGCCTCGTGTCTGCTACAAAACACCAAGTCGCGCCAGAGGAACCGGACTGGCTCCTGACACATCTCACTAGTATGTGCAGCGAAAAAAAGCTGCGTATCACGGAGAGCTCCGCTCTGAGCGATGCATGTGGACACCTCGGGCTGGCGGCTCCAAAGCATGCTTGGAATTTCTAAATATTATACATGGCAATGTGCTAACTCAGGGCTGCATTGACCACAGAGGAGAACTGTGAACTATATTAAGTCCTTTTCTTGACAGGTAAAAAAAGAACTGATCACAGAACTGAAAATTAGCGGTCACTGAGCTAAACAAACTATCATGACATGAACATGCCCTTAGATACAAAACCAAATGGAAGCCAAACCAGTGAAACCACTTTCACAATGGTAAACCAAATCAGCTGGAGGAAGGAGTTTAAGAAGAAAAAAGGGGGAATTGGTAATTCTTTAAGACTGTTTACTAGATGCCCCAAAAGTCATACCGGTGCAATTGAGAAAGAAGGCCAGGCTGGTGAAAAAAAATGAAATCTGGCTTGGAGGGGAAGTGGAAACCAGTATATTTACAAAAAAAAATTGTGATGGCAAATAGAAGAAATGCCAAGTTGCTTGTAATGAATGAGAAACAGAAACTAGAAATGGCATAAAAATCAATAAGCAAAGCAAAAAAGCACACAAGGAAAAATCTATGGCCAGCGGAGTTAAGGACAAAAAAGAGTTTTAGGATTATTAGAAACTAGCATCCTAAGAGTGGTACTGGCTCTTTACTAGATGGATGCGGTGCAACTATCAACAAAACTGTATCAGGAAGGTCTTTCCCACGAGGAGGGTGGTGAAGCACTGGAATAGCTCCCCAGAGAGGTGGTGGACTCTCCATCCTTGGAGGTGTTGAAGACCCGGGTAGACAAAGCCTTGGCTGGGATGATGTAGTTGGGGCTGGTCCTGCTTGGAGCAGGGGGCTGGACTAGATGTGACCCCCTGAGGCCCCTTCCAACCCTTGTTTTCTATGATTCTACGAATACAAGGTGGGAAAAAGAAAAAAAAAAAAGACAGCAGCATTAAATAATTCTGTCCTATATTCTGAAGGAAATCCAGCTGATATAGGATGATGCTGGAATACTTTCCAATGCAACAGTGACTTTGGCAGGTCCTAAATAGCAGCTAACAGACTAAGACATTTTATCAGCATAGCATGATACATTTGCACCAAAGACCAGTCCAGATGTCTCTGGGAAGCTAACCCTGATGATCAATACACATCTTGGAAGACTGTAGAGGTTCCAGATGAATGTCACAAAGGTGACCTCAATTAAATGAGCAAATTGCAATGTTTGTCAGCTTGACCAGCCCCGAGGAATACAATTCCACCTAAAACGAGATTTTAAAAAAATTGATTCAGTCAAGCTAACTTGATTTAATTTGAGAGATTACAAGTTTGGTTAATAAAAGTAACAGCTTTGATGCAACAGACTTCTGTAAGGCACTTGGTGCTAGGTGACTCACGTAGAGAACGTAACACGGTACATCTTCCACGGTTTAAAAACTGCCATAAAATGCAACTAAACTAGGACTCGTCATCAAGCCGGTGCTTCTAGTGGGGTCTCACAGGGACTGGTCCTTGGCCTTATACCATTTAACATTTTCTTTAAATCATTTTGCTGGTGGAAAGCAAAGTCACTGATAAACTTCACCGGTGACAAACCCTGCAGTGATCTGACTGCTTAAGGAAAAAGATGCAAACAATCACTATGTATTTTCAGACAGTAAAGCTGTTGCTTACCAACCAGGGACAAAGTGTGCAGGCCATATTTAATGTTTTTCTAGATGGCATTTTCCATTTTTTAACTGCCCAAAAGTCTTAGTAGCCACGCTGGATAATCAGCTTTCCACAAGCTCTGAGTGCAATTCCATAGACAAAATAACTAAAGCCGAGAGGGTTATATAGCCTTTGATATATAAATAGAGGAATCTGGAGTAAGGAAGCTAAATTATTTCTGTGTTTGGAGATGGATCCATTCTGAGGGCCACAAATCCAGGAGACTGACACCTCGGAGAGCTTTCAAGAACCTCTAGAATAATTAAAGAACTGGAAAACATGCCTTACACTGAGAAATTTCTGGAGCCGAATCCATTTAAATTATCAAGGGGAAGGACCAGGGTGACTCGATCACAAGCTATGACTATTCGAAATGTGTTCCCCAGGTGGGCAATGAGCTTTCAAGTCTCGCAGCTGAAAACAGAACAAGATACAATGGCTGGAAGTCGAAGCTAAACAAACTCAGCAGAATAACAAGGCGTGAGATTTTTACAGGGATGACAATTAACCTTTGGATGAACCAGTCCAGCGACGTACTGGGTCTTCTCTATTAGCAGCAATTTTTAAAATGAGATTGGCCATTTTTCTAAAAGAATTAATCTATTCACATAAATCTACTACAGCAATGTTGTATGGCTTTCGCTAGGCAGAAGGTCGAACTGGATAATCATCGCAGTCTCCTTCTGGCTGTCTAACCTATGAGATGAGCATCTGTGAACTAGAAGTGAGCTGGCACCATACAACCGGGCTGCTACCTGCAAGGCACCGGTGGCCAAGGACCAGCACCTAAATCACAGGCTTACATAATGGGCAACAACATCAGTGCAGAAAGAGCTCTCTTCTTACCCAAGTGCAATGATCCTTTGACCACCGATCAACCTGGAAGTATATTTTTCCACATTATGTACCTATCTCTTTTTGTTCCAGAGTTGTCTGTCTGGTTTGGGTTTTTTTTAACCACAGTGCCTTGAGAGGATAATGACAGGTACTTTATAAGTGGTTATTATACTCCAGCATTACTGCAGATAAGCCTTCAGTTTAAGATAAAAAGATGTTTGGAGGACAGATGGTAGATAAAAGAATCCACAGAATATATAAATATCTATACCTCGCAATGTTTTTTCCTCCATCAGAAAGCCTTTTACCTGGTTCTTGTTACTATAAGTAGGAGTATGTACTTAAAGGTTTTCAATGCAGGAAACCTGGCCTTTCAATAAAGCTTGCATTAACTGGAGACCCTTGGTCCTCAGGCTCTTTGTTTCCCTCCTGCATTCGGAGTTACGTGTTCGAGCCGGCTAGGGCTTTCTGGCCACGGCACTGTCTGCAGTGGGTTGCTTCTGGGTGCCTGGGAGTTCATTTTTTTCATACCTAATGAAGCTGTCGTGAGGGGAACGAATATTCAATATGAGAAAAAGAAGTTGAATGCTGCTTGGTTTTTTAAGAAACCCATTTCTGACAATTATACTTCCCACAGAGCACTGTGGTGAAGGCAGGATATAGGTTATCTAAGGTCTTGTTGAACTTATCCTTTGAAGTTGAGCTATTTTAACCAAACTTCCTCTACAGTACCTCATTATAAACACAGGCTCATCTAGCAAGTACCCATATTACTGAATATGGAAATCTTAAAGAGTTCTTGTAATCCTCTTCAAACATACTCAGATACAGGGTAATATGCCAGTCATGCCACAGAGTCCATCGGCCTTTCCTATTTAAGATTTTATAAAGTAATGCAAAAATTCTTCAGGGGCTGAAACCTGGCCCAGTGCCCGAGCCCACAGGCAGCTGTTACTAAATATTTGAGTCAAGACCATTCACCAGCCCATTTACATACACCACTTTCTACCATGTGTGATCTGAGCTTCATTTCAAAGAAGAGCCTTTCGGATTCAGTTTATTCATGCTGTTCTATCGTCCCCGAGTCGTGTGTCCCCAACAGGGTTTCCACCCGTGAACTGGAAGGGCTCAGGCCGTCAGCTCAAGTGCTTGCAACAGGCCGTGATTCACCAGACCAGGCCGCCCCTTGGAAGCAGTGATGGTTTAGCACGTGACAAACGCCCGTCGGCGACTCCCTTGCTCCAGTTTGCGCAGCCCAGTGAGTAGGAAGCAGAGCTCATGAGTTTCAACATCCCCGGTGTTATTATACAAATGCAGCAGGTCATTTGGGTGATGTTACAGTAACTACTGTAGTTGCCACGGTTTGAAAAAGGTTTCAAATCTAAAATTTACATACTGACAACGCGAGTCAAACTCAGAAAAGCAAGAAACGTTGAAGGCGAGATGGCTGCCCGGGGACTTCACGATTTATCTCATTCGCCTGCGCAGCCTTGATGTCTGACACGGGTGACAGATTAGTTTATGGCCAACTGTTTTGCAAGGATTTCAGCTGTATCTGAGAATTTCCTGCCTTTTGAGGCTGTCCTTTGCTAAACAGCTTCATGACAACACCAGACTGGCGATGGAAGGTGCTATGTAAACACAGCGGTCTCAAAAGGATTCACAGGTGTGGAGTCGAGCTCCCCTACTTTGCAGCTAGGGAACTGCCTGATACCTCGGGGAAAAATACCCTGAAGGGGCCTGCACAAATTTAGACAGGACATGAAGTCTGCAACAGAGCTGGGCACTTCCTTCGACTCCGTTATTGCTCTGACTTCAGCGCATGAGTCCAGATCTGAACAAGAACGAGAAAGGAGAACCAGGTGCACAGTCCTCACCGTCAGTCTTAAATCACAGAATCACAGAAGTGGGGTCGGAGGGACCTTGTAGATCTTCAAGCCCGACCCCCCGCCTGGGCGGGAGAAAAAGACTGGACTCAGATGACCCCAGCCAGGTAGGCATCAAGCCTCTTCTTAAAGCCCCCCAGGGTAGGAGCCAGCACCACTTCGCTTGGGAGTTGGTTCCAGATCCCAGCCGCCCTGACCGTGAAGTCATTCTTGCGGATGTCTAATCTAAACCTCCTCTCTAGTAACTTGTGTCCATTGTTCCTTGTCATGCCAGGGGGCGCGAGGGGAAACAGCGTCTCCCCCAAGCCCTTCTGGTCCCCCCTAGTGAGTTTATAGACGGTCACCAGGTCCCCCCTCAGCCTTCTCTTGTGGAGGCTGAACAGGTTTAGGTCCCTCAGTCTCCCATTGTAGGGTCTGCCCTGTTGTCCCCGGACCATGCGTGTGGCCTCCTCTGGACCCTCTCCATGCTGGCCACATCCCTCCTGACGTGCGGCGCCCAGACCTGGACGCAGTACTCCAGCTGTGGCCTGACCAGTGCCGCATAGAGGGGGAGGACCACCTCCTTGGACCTGCTCGAGATGCATCTGTGGATGCACGACAAGGTCCGGTTAGCCCTGCCAACCGTGACCTCGCATCGTCGGCCCACGTTTATCTTGGAGTCAGTAATGACCCCACAATCCCTTTCTGCCTCCGTGCTCTCAAGAAGGGAGTTTCCCATCCTATAAGTGTGCTGCTGGTTTCTACTGCACACGTGCAGCACCCTGCACTTGTCAGTATTGAAACGCATCCTGTTTATGTCAGCCCACTCCTGTAACCTGTCCAGGTCTTGCTGCAGTCTTTCCCTCCCTACTAGCACGCTCTAAATCCACCCCTTGGCTTCACCAACTTCATCTTGCCCGGAGTCATGGTTTGATCGGGCAGGCCATCAATTTACACCCAAACATGCAGGAAAAATGGCCTAGATTGAGGAAGAGTTACACTGGATTTTTGGTTCATGTCACCAGAATCCCAAGGTAAAAACACTTTCTTACTATACACGCTTTTGGAGTATGCTCCTCTTAATACCTGATTTAGAAAACCACAAAACCAGCCAACCAACCAAGGACGACAATTTAGATAATCTTTGAAGAGCAATGGTGGGGTCCTAAGGCACTTTAACTGACAAGACAAAATGCTAGAAAATGGTCCAAGGCCACTCCTTGTCTGCACTTCCTTAGGCAGAAAACACTCCTATTGACAAGGAAACAAAACCTGCATTTCCTCCAAGGCCCCTGAGCCAGTGCAAACTCCGTATTTCTAAGAGACATTTTGTGTCCTCTTGATAGAGAGAATCAAGCAGCCATGCCCACGCTACATTAATTCACACAACAGAGTTGGGAAGAAATTAGACTTTCAGGTGTGGTTTGAATTTAATGCATTCATGGCAGGAAGGAAAAAATTCTGAGTGTGAAAAGAAATAGTTGCATACTTGTAGGACATTTGGAATGTATATTTTTCTCCGTATCTACTGTTTCTACATACCACCGCTCTGCCCATACGTAGTATAAAATAGCAGTGCTGCAGAGGGGGGAAAAAAATACTTTGGCAAAGAAGCCAAAATGCCCTGCCAGTTAACCATCACAAATGAAAGATCAAAAGGTAACCACTCTAATTTGGAAGATTTTTATTTTTCAGTTCTTGGTTGTGTAAAATTACAAAATTAAAATCATTTCCAGCAAACTGAGTTACCAGTAGTCATAGCTGCTCGCAAGAAACGTACGGCCTTTTTTCCTGCACTTGAAGTTTCTGAACATCCACCAAGGGTTTTTTGTGGGGTTTGTGCCTGCCCTACTTAAAATTAACAAGTTTCATGCTTTCCACTTCAAGGTGTTAAAAATTTTGAAGAGTTTTTTACTATTTGGTTAAAGTCACAAAAATCATGAATACTAGCAACAGGTAATGCTGTTACTAAATAAAAGCTGAATCTGTGGATTATTTCTACTGTAGTAGCCCCCAAAGTTATTATGCACTGTTAAAAATATAAAATAAAATAAATCAGACTTCCTACCACAGAGAGATCACAATTTATCATTTAGCCAACAGCCCAAAGCACGAATAAAGCAATGGAAAATGTGATAGTCAGAAGTCAGAGATAGCTGCCAACCCTCCCCTTCTCTCCCGCTCCCCCCATGCCAAAAAAACAAAACAAACCCAAATTAAATCCTCTAGATTATGGAAGTATTAATCTACAGCTAAACTTTTCCTCTGATTTGGAATCAAGTTTATCCAGTTCAGAGACTTCCAGTTAATTACACCCCGCAAGGTGTCTGTCACCTGCATGTACGGCCTTATCGCCAGCTGTGAACTAATTCTCCCTGCTGGTTCCCAGTCTGAGTCAGGCCAGGAACCAGCAGCCAGTGGGAGGCAGTGATTACTCCCAGCAAGGTAGGTGTCTGTCCAGTCTCCCCAACCTTGGACATCTTGCTCGTGGAACTGGGTTCTGTTGTGCTTGATGATCATGCAGCCTGCCTGGGACCCAAATCCAACCTTTAAGGGCTACCTTAGTGACCAAGGCTACATAACTATGCTACATGCTGCAATGGTGGTCTCCCAGGGGGACCAAAGGCCAGTCAGGAAAATCCAGGTATTTGAGAGAGTAGGGGAAGCTTCCCCAACTGAGCACAGAGCACAGGCCCTGGAGAAGAGACATCAGAAGGTGACAAGCTACACTTTACCCACCCAAGCTTAATGCTCACCTGCTCCACAACTAGATTGCAGGATGTCTATTTTGTGGGTCTGCTTTCAAGGCAGGGTTAGTCTTGCAAAATAAGTCATTCCTCCATATCACAGTTGCCCTTGCAGCATTTAGCAAGTTGTTCTCTCCCTGAAGACGCAACAACTACTGGAGCTTAGCAACTTTTGAATTTGTGTAGAAGACTACATGGAGAACTTTTTGGAAAATCAATGCAGTCAAAAGACCAGAACAACCATCCACTGGCTCAAATCACATAGGCTGTCAAGATTCAGGATTTAGTGTTGAAATGAGATCCAAGAGTAAAGACCACTCCTTTATTATGGAAATACTGTCCAGTATTCACTCCTCCATTATATCAGGGCAACGGACTGGACTTGATGGTCTCATCTTGCAAGATGGCCAAGTCTTCAGTGGACCGAGCCCCGGGGGACCCCACTGCCCACATCCCTCCAGGTCAAAAATGACCCGTCCACCACCGCTCTCTGGGTGCGGCCCTCCAGCCAGTTGGCAACCCAATTGACTGCGTGAGTGTCGACACCACAACCCCCAGTTTCTTAATGGACAGTTCTGGTTTGCTACGCGTGGACAGAGGTCAAAGAGTGTTCAAAGCAGAGAGATGTCAAAAGTCCAACCCCTTACACGACTTCTGAATCAAGCTTTCTGTGACGACATTTCTCAAATCCTTCCAGTTATTCATTCAAAGTGCTGAGGAGTTTTACCAACAGTTTGGAAAACTGATGTTGCATCTTATCTGACCAATACGTAATGTAGGATCACACATGGAAAACAGTGGGAGTTTAATACGTACACCCAATGGCAGGGAGGGGCCATCCCCAGGGAGGATTATACCGCGGCTGCTCGGGGCTGCAGGGGGGTCAGGAAGGCCAAAGCGGAGATGGGACTGGGACTAGCGACCCGGATCAGGCACAACAAGAAGTCCTTTTTTAAATACATCAGGGGCAAAAAGAAGGTACCAGGTAACGTGGGGCCCCTGCAAGACATGCTGGGAAATCTGGTCGTCACACCAGACGACAAAGCTAACCTATTTAATGACTTCTTTGCCTCCATTTTCGTGAGCAGGGACCAGATCAGCCCCCGCACCAGGTCCCCCTCAGGCCCCCGGGGAGGCGCACCCAGGCCCAGGGCCAGGGCGGATCTAGTCAGGGAGCGTCTGGAGGGACTGGACATATTCAAATCAGTGGGTCCAGACGATCTCCACCCCTGAGTGCTGAAGGAATTGGCTGAGCTCATTGCGGGACCCCTGGCACGGCTGTACGAGCACCCGTGGGGCTCTGGTGTGGGGCCGGAGGACTGGATGAGGCCAAAGTGGTTCCCATCTTCAAAAAGGGGAAGAAGGAGGACGTGGGAAACTATAGGCCAGTTAGTCTCACCTCAATCCTAGGCAAGCTGTTCGAGAAAATTATGCTGGCACACATCCAGGAGGGGCCAGCGGGGGACTGCATGCTTAGGGGCAACCAGCACGGCTTCATCAGTGGCAGGTCCTGTCAGACCAACCTGGTGGCCTTCTACGACCAGGTCACCAGATCATTAGCTGCAGGGGTAGCAGTGGACATCGTCTTCCTGGACTTCCGGAAGGCTTTTGACACCGTCTCTCGCCCCGTTCTCATTAAGAAACTGGGAGGCTGTGGTGTCAACACCCACATAGTCACATGGGTCACCAACTGGCTGGAGGGCCGCACCCAGAGCGGTGGTGGACAGGTCATGTTTGACCTGGAGGGACGTGGGCAGTGGGGTCCCCCAGGGCTCGGTCCTCGGGCCCACACTGCTCAACATCTTCATCAGTGACTTGGATGAGGGGGTAAAAAACACCTTGTTCAAATTCACAGATGACCCAGCACCATACCTATGGGCTGGGGAACTCCCTTCTCGGCAGGGCAGAGGCAGAAAAGGATCTTGGGGTAATGATTAATGCCAAGATGAACATGGGCCGGCAGTGTGGGGACGCAGTCAGGAAGGCCACCCGCACCTTGTCCTGCATCCACAGATGCATCTCGAGCAGGTCCAGGGAGGTGATCCTCCCCCTCTGTGCGGCACTGGTCAGGCCACAGCTGGAGTTCCGTGTCCAGTTCTGGGCGCCGCACTTCAGGAGGGATGTGGACAGCATGGAGAGGGTCCAGAGGAGGCCACTCGCATGGTCAGGGGGCAGCAGGGAACCCTACGAGGAGAGGCGACAGGACCTGAACCTGTTCAGCCTCCACAAGAGAAGGCTGAGGGGGATCTAGTGGCCTGTTACAAACTAGTCAGGGGGGATCAGCAGGCACTGGGGGGGTCCCTGTTCCCCTGAGCGCTGCCAGGAGTGACCAGGAATAATGGTCACAAGCTGGCAGAGGGGAGATTAGGCATCAGGAGGCGCGACTTCACGGTCAGGGCGGCTAGGGTCTGGACCCAACTTCCAAGAGAAGTGGTGCAGGCTCCTACCCTGGGGGTGTTTAAGAGGAGGTTAGATGAACACCTTGCTGGGGTTGTTTGACCCCAATACTCTTTCCTGCCATGGCAGGGGGTCGGACTCAATGATCTGCTCCAGTCCCTTCCGACCCTACCAGCTATGAAACCATGAATGTACTTATCCTTTCCACGATAGGAGTACACCATATTTTCTCGTATGAACACACCCGAGAATAAGATACGTGCCTTGTTTTTGAAAGGCAGAATGAACAACAACAAAAAAGATGTGCCTTTGCAGTAACTGGAAACCTTCTCACTATTCTGCACCCTCTGTCAAGTGCACTTTTTCACTTTTACCAAGCAGAAGCTTAAGCCACAGAAATTGTTTAATGTATTTTCTTGCTTATAATATGCACCTCAATTTCCAGCAGTTGATTTTGGAAAGAACGTGCGTGTTGGATGTAAAAAAAAATAAAATACAGTGTTAACTGAATTTTCAGGTACCAGTAAATACTGTATAGAGCAGCACAGAAAGAAATAGGGAGATATAAAAACACAGGGAGGTTAGAAATAGGGGTAGGAAATAATGCAAGGGCAAGCTAGTCCTACTGTATTTGACTGTCTTTTTAGGAAGGGAGGTAGCTTGAAAATAGCACTTCTATGGAAGGATCTTAAGAAAAGCGACACAGAATTAAAAAGATGTGGTTGCAACACAAAAGGGGAGAACAAAAAGAAATCATGATTTTGAGTTTCATCAGACACAAGCAAGATGACAGAACTTCTCCAGTTCAAACAGGCAAAACCTCGACTGCAAAACTAAGGATGGAGGTTTTCAGAAATGCCTGTGTGATACTACAGAGTGATGCGGAACAAGTATTAGTATAAAGCATAGTTTATTTATAATAGCACTCAAGCTGATCATTATTTTGATGTTCAGGACAGTTGATAGGGAGGGGAATGACTAGCAGCAACAGGATGGGAATGCAGTAAGTAAAGCAAAAATGGAGATGCCTGAATGGCGGTTACCTGTTTCTGTCTATAGGCAGTTTTGCGAGACGCGGTAGCTCAGTATCTAAAGGATCTAGAGATGAGAAAGAGCTTGAGCTATGGCTCCAAACTGGCACCAAAGATCACTCCAAGCTAAATTCAAGGTGCAGAGTCAAAAGGTGGCTGGATGGGCTGCTAATCTCATCACTCCCTTACCTTCCTATGGTTACAGAAACAGGATGTTTTACCCATACTGGCCCACATTTTACCATGCGATGCCGAAGTATTTATGCCAGACTCTCCTTGGAATTCAAGTACCCAGATCTGTAGTACTTCCAGCCCACCAGCAGACAACCTCATCTTCACTCCCAATTAGTTCAGAGAGACAAAGCTCCTCACTATTAGTTGGAGTCTCCCATCCCACATTTTCAGTGAAGGCTGCCAACCCACATAAGTTCTTGCTCAATTTTTTTTAAAGGCCTTTCCTTGCATATCATAACTCTGCAAGGAAATCTTCATGCTGTAGAAGCGGTTGCATCTGGCAGGCTGAAAGATCGAGGCAACATTTGCAGGAGCTGTCGAAAGAAGCACCTCCGGGTCGGTCCTCTTGCAGTCTCTCTCACTTATCTGCATGAGTTAGAGCTTGGCCTCAACCTGCCTGTAGCCGAACAGATTATGGGATCGATCCAGAAAACCCAGGAACGTGGGATCCAACGAAAACCAGGCTACCTACAGAGAGACTATGCCCCAGGGCTGCACTGCAGTCCACTGACCACACCAACAGCAGGGGCACGGCAAGCGTTCTCCATCCCATGCCTGGGTTACCCACCCTTCGTTATGCAGATTACCAAGCAAGTATGCAGAAGGATCTGGGGCAAGAAGCAGCAGCAGCAGCCATCCTTCCACCCGCACAAAGATCTGGCAACACAATCTCTCATTTTGCCAACACTTGAAGAATGAAATATGAAGCTTTCTGCTAGCGAACAAAGGAGCCATCAGATTTATACATGAAAACCCTAGGATACCAAGTAGCTTTATCAAGCTTATTGTTACACATTTGGAAGAATTCCCCCTTGTAAGTTGAAACAATTTTTAGCTTTATATTGTATTCTTAACCCACTCGCCGAGTCTGAACTATATACTGAAGACCCTATTTACTCTACTATTTAATTAATTTATCCTGGTACCACAAAACACATAGTGTGTAAGAATCAATGAATGTTATACTTAAGTCGTTACTCAAGTTTCATGTCACAAAGCACAAAAGCAATACACAAAACTTGGATATTTGCATTTTTTTCCAGTATCCAAAACACATAGATGTCTTCCTTTTCCCTCTTTGTGGTATTCAACAATGATTCAAGTAGATTAATTGTGAGGCTGTATGGAAACAATAACTTCTGGACTATCATCTGTGTCCTTGGTTAAGAAAACAGTCAGTCTGTCTTTTTAGGACAAGTCTGGCTCAAAATTAAGTCGCTCGCAGTAATGGTTTGCACAGGTCTGCTTGGCACTCCTTTTCTTCCCAAAGCCAGCAGAGATAAACGTGGTTTCTGTCATTTGTAAACTTCTTCAGCCCGATTCCAGACAGCATTAGTAGTGAATGGCGATTTCCAGATTTATTTTATTTTATTTTATTTGAGACTGATAATTTTTAACCTCTCCAAAGGGAGGTATTTCAGAAGTGATCGGTCTTTAAGTAATCTAGCAGAGATGATCTATTATGAAAGACTGAGTGGTTTTAGGGGTTGTTTTTTCATGTTATTTCCATATGGCAAAAAGATACACAGCTGAAAGTCGAACTTCAAGTAATTACAAGTTCTGTGTTTTTAAAACTACATCAGCCGATACTTGGATGAGACAAACTGTCCTGCACTTGTAATTTTAGAGACTCTGAAATGAGCAAAATTGAGGTGAAAGTACCAGTAACTCTAAGTGTACTAAGACCAAGAAAAGACTGCTGACTTCTTGAGTCTGTTAAAAAGCAACAATTCCAGACCAATTTAATACTTCCAACTACTGCAGGGAAGTCTTCTGCCCTGGTCAAGTTGAGACAAGTATGAAAACTTTATTGTGTCAGTTCCATTGTTTCTGTTCTATTAAATGTAACGAAGATGTTGAAAAACCTGGGTGGCCGGATGAGTCGGAATACACTTAAGTGAATGTCAGTTCAAATTAAAAAAATGTGGTTAACTACATTAATAGTTGGGGGAGGGGGGGTTGTTCTGAAATAAAAATTCATTTTTTATTTTTTTTTTATGGTTTCAATCCCAGCAGGCTGGGGAAGTTGCTCCTGGCTTTTTTTCTATGTCCATAAAACCAAAGCATTTATTGGAGAGTTTGTATGGGATAAGATGTACTCAAGTCTGAGCATGGTGATTTTACTGCAAACTCCATTATGCCAGATTTTTGCATGTTAATTACAGATGACTTCTTTTAGCACAGTAATACCACCTGATTTGAAAATTCTTCACATTTTTGAACTATCAGGTCTTCTGAGGGCACAGCAAGTAATGACGTCTATTTTATATATGTATATAATGTATACACACACAGAGCAGAAAATTCTGGCTCCGCTGATCTCCCTGTGAAACTCCTTCTACCAATCCATCTGGGAGCATGAACCACCAAATACGAAGACTGTGTACATTTTCAGTGAAGGCTGCCAACCCAAATAAGTTCTTGCTCAATTTTTTTTTAAAGGCCTTTCCTTGCATATCATAACTCTGCAAGGAAATCTTCGTGCTGTAGAAGTGGTTGCATCTGGCAGACTGAAAGATCGAGGCAACATTTGCAGAAGCTGTCGAAAGGAGATTTGCACAGAGGTACATGCCAGAGATTGGCTACAGGAAGGGGAAAAGAAAAAGAGGGGCAAAACCCTGCAGCAGCTCAAAGGACTAATCCTGCAAGATGCAGGGAACTGTCAGGGCTCACTCAAGCACACGTACGTCAAAGAGGCCGAGCCTTTTTCACAGGCTCAAACTTTGAGTCTCCACCTACACATTTCTAACATACTGGGGCCCTGACACTGTGATCGGATACCGTCTTTATGGACTCTTAGGTAAACTATAGGAGACTCAGTTCTCTCTAAAACAGGGGTAGCCAACCTCAGCATGCATGCCAGAGCGTGGCACGGGAAGGCATTTATCTTGGCACGTGCGCCTTGGGGAAGGGGCCGGGGCTATGGGCCCCTCGCAGCTCCCCTGCCATGCCAACATCTTATAAAAATCAAGGTTGAGGAGGGTTTGGGCAGTCTGCCCAAAAATGCTGCCAGCCCCTGATCTACGACCTGTTTCAAGGTTTCTATGTAGCTGGTTTATGGGGAAAAGCAATCTTCACACAAGCAACGGGGGCAAGTTCCTTGATCCTCCTGTGGTGTCCCGGCCTAACACTAAAACCAGGAGGCAGAAGGGATAATGGAGCTTTTTTTAGGAACACCCGACCCTTCAGAAGTTCAAGAGAGGTAATACCTCCCTATTCTCCTTATAATTAAAGGATATTTAAGATGCTTAGATGACAGGTATAAGACACAGCAAATATAAATAGCCTGGATACGAATACAAATAAGTACCATGTTTACTATAATCCCTGGATGGTAATTGAATGAGACAAAGCATATTAATACTAAGCAAACAATGAGATTATAATTCCATGAATTCACAGCAGTAACCAAATGCAACAGCACCAGGCCAGTACCGAAGGGGATGGACACACCTGTACGCAGAGGAGCAATCTCAAGCAGCGAAACCAGTGGGCATCTATAAACCAAAATGCCATTCCCCCCACGTCCAAGTTCACGCCAAGGGCTCTTCATATTGTGAAATATAGTAGAGTTCAACCAAACAGTTTTGAAAATATGGCAGGCGTTTTTAAAGGCAAACAGTGTGGCCTCTCTACAAGGGGTTGTGTGTGAAGCCAAGAATGCTAAAAGATAAGAACATCTCTAAAAGGGAAGATCTGAAGGTAAGGAGGGCCTGAGCTGTATGGGCAGACCTAATGCAGAGGAGCCAAACAAAACTGCAACGGCGGGGCTCCTGCCCAAGCAAACTGCACACAGGCACCAACCAAGATGAGAATTGTAGGGTACAGTCTAAGGATGGCCCAGGTTGCTTCTAAGTCCCGGTGAAAACCTTAAAATTGCTTTAGAGAGAAAGGGTTACTGGGAAGAGAGGACACAGGTTTATACAGAGGAAGTACAGTGGCCAAATTTTTATTATCGACTCCCTGTTTCCTTTACAGGGAATTTTGGTTTGGGTTTATTTCAAACCGCAGCGCTGTAACCATGCTGTGAATTAATCTGCATTTCCAACCTGCACTATCTGCAAGGTTTCTTGCCTGGGAATTAATTCCAGAAGTCCTGTGTGTTCTCTGCCCGCTACTAGCCCATATGAATCATATCCCTTCACCAAGCGAGGCTTTTCATGAGCGGACCGCAGGAACGAGAGGCACACCTTCTCTGGCACTGCGGTTACTCCTCCTAAGCAATGAACAAGGAGGTAGGGCACGCAATACGGAAGCGAGATCATTCAACACAGGAGTAACAGCGTGAAATGTTAAGGTCTGCACCAAGCAGGAGGCCAGACCACACGACTATGACCTGAAACCTATGGTACCCCTTACAAGCGAGGAGTGGGCAAGCAGGATAGGAATCTGAGGATTGCATTTGTATCTTTGTCTTGTCCTGGCAGAGAGATGAAGATCATATCGCTGAAGATAACAATTTTAGCGCTGACATAGGAGCACATTAGCAGCTCCCTATATTACAAGCCCAAGAGAGAGGAAAAGCAGTGACTCTCACATTTTCAAAGGAAGAACAGCGACCTGGAGGGATGGAAAGGATGAGATTGACCAGCTGACTGGATAAAGTAACCTGAATCAACAAGGTAGAGGAGACTAATGTAATACTATAACAAAAAGCTAACTACCACTGACCCTCCTGCTTCTTGAACCAGACCTCAGCAGTTGCATTTCATTTTCAGAATTAAAATTAGATGGCAAATACATCAAAGCTTGTATAAATGTTATCAAAGCTACCGTTGGGATTTAGCGTTACAAAAGCGTGCCCTTCTTACCTCCTTGAAATACTGCTTTCCTTTCACTGCCTGTACTCTCTAGCTCAATCGTCTGCCATTTTGCAGCAGCAGCGGTAGTAGTCTTCCTGCTTTTCTGTGGGTGTCTCAGTAATTCCAGCTGCCTTGGCAATGTCTTAGCCAGCCAACTCTAGAACAGATAACAAAAAGGGCTAAGGGGCTACAGCACAAGTAACAGGCTTATGCCCAACACAGAAATGGTGCAGAAACAAAGCCCCTTAGGAGAACTGCGGTGAAGGAGCAGATCCAAAATAACTCTGTTAACCCATCATCATTGGCAATCCCTCACGGTCCAAGATGATTGTTTTCTGAGTGTCATTGCGTCCGAAAACATTGTTAACGGTGCTTGGGATGGAAGACTACCCTCGCTGACCCCAATTCAGCCGGAAGTACTCCTTCATCTCCCCCGGCGCCCTTCCAGACACTATAAAAGCATCTCATCTTAAGAGAAACGTAAGCACCACAATGTCTGCTTTGGGGTCTTCCCAACCATTGCAGCAGTATCCAGCTGCCCTCCACGTAAAAGCAACTTAACAGTGGTTCCCAAGGTCTTGGAGAAAGTCATGCAATACTTGTGCCTGGCTCTTGTGGGAGGGAGACCCCTCACCCAGCAAGGAAAAGCCTTCGTATGCCCTCCCCACTGGGATATTTGCATAACAGGGGAGAAAGTTAGATGCTACCTCTTCCGACAAGCAAGTCAGCAGCAGGGCTAAGATAAGACGAGCAACTTCTAGCCCTATGCTCCTTTATCTCTGCCCTATCACCCATTCATAATGCAATACTGGCAACGAGAATGCACCGTTATCTGGTCAAGACCGTGCTGCTCCAGGCCCAAACCAACAGGAACACGCACACTTTGTTCCTAGCTTTGAAAATACTGAACCAAAGTGTCTTTATACTTGGCCTAAATGTTACTTTTCTAAAGTCTTCTGCGCAAGAGGGGGTTAAATACGTAATTTCAGGTATTTCTGAACGACGAGAGTAAAATATTTTGCGTAGCGTGTAATCGGAGCGTGTAATTTCTACTTGGAAAAAAAAAAATCATAACCTGGTTTGGCTCAAACTGCTTAGAAGCAGTAATATTCACCACTGAACTGAGGCTGCACTGAAAACTTCCAAACTAAAAATGACTTGGTTTCTTTCCACAGGTATTTCTCAGGCCAAAAAGGACCGTTTCTGATCATTTAGTTTGACCTCCTGCAGAAAAAAAGCTGCTCAAGCTCACTCCATAAATGCTTGCCTCAGGGCCCATCATTTTTGTTTGAGCTACAGCTCAGCTATATTTGATTAACTGATTATGGTTTTTTTTAATGACCTGCTTATGTTCCAACATGTTAGTAGCATTTCCCTTATAGGAACATCATCGGGGGGGGGAAGGGGAGGCTGAGGTGGGAGGGATGGAAAGGTGGGGGAAAAAAATCCCCATTCCAACTGAAAAATGTAGTTTCTGTTAATATCCCAAGTTCTTAAAACTGGCAGGGCAAGGAATCTCTTGGTATTTTCCCATCGTTTTACTCGGAGCATTTGACAAGCCTTCATGCAAAATCAAACGCATTGCTCTGTCGATGGCAGGCTGCACTTCCTTTCACATTTACACCTCGGGAGAGAGCACAGAGGTGCAAGGAGGTGCCAACCACTACCTGCAGCTCCAGAGCGAATGGAAGAGGCTACAAGCCATGGGGAGCAGAAGGGAGAAGGGGCCAGCCGCACCGCTGGACGTTTGGGGCGGCCATTCTCAAGCCCAGCCAAGCTGCAGCCATCGCCCCTTCTAAATACCCGAAGCAGGACAGAAACACTGGCCAGTCTGAAAGGAAGGTTTAAAATGCGAGGGCGTTTTATTTAAAAGTGGACTTCCAGAAGAGGGCTGCAGCCCAGAGGCGGTGGTGACGGCGGCGCAGATGCAGGACAGCCCAGCATGGGCTCCGCCGGCTGCACCAGGAGCGGCTGGCGACGGTGACGGGGACGGACCACTTGCCCCCACGCTGAGCAGCAGTTTCTGCCCAGCGCTGCCACTGCTGAGCCTGTGTGAGCGAGCCCAGAGCAGGCGCAGGACCGCCGCCTGTCCAGCCACAGAACTGCCCCAGCCCTGCTGCATGCCCAGGGACATGCCACGGCTGGATGGCGCCTGGACCAGATGGGACCAGCTCAGACAGAGACCCGCAGCGGGCTGGACCCAGCCCGTGGGCTGTATTCTGCCCACCCCTGCCTAAAGGGCTACAGGCCTGGCCTGCAAACTGCACGCAGCGGAAGGCCGGGCTGCTGGTTAGGGAGTTAGCAGCACCTGAGCCGTGGGAGAGCCGGATCAGATAACAGAAGGGGAGGAGAAAAGGGCCTGAGCCTGATCTTGAGCAATGGAGCAGTATACAGGGGGTGAGTTATTTGTTCCTGCTTCAGGGCTTGCATTAACCGGAGGTTCAGGAGTGGCTACAGGAGTGATCAGAGGCTACAGGGGGTGCCCGGGAGGTAACCTGTGCTTTGAGCCCTGCACGGGTCAAGGATCAGGTGGCCTGAGACCATGAGAGGCAGCAGCTGGGGTGAGACCAGCAGAGAGCCAGAGAGCCCAGGGAGCAGTGCAAGACCCGTGAGGCATGGGCATGGCTATGAGGGAGGCTAGAAACCACAATCACAGCCGGCAGAGAACAAGTGGTGCTCATGGGGCAGAGTTTGGCTAGAGGGCCAGTGGGCCCAGAGCAACGAGGCAGTGCAAAGAGCAATGCTTGGCTCTGGCAGGGACTGGGCACCGTCCATGGCCACCCAAGCAAAGCACCCAAGACTTGCTGCAGTCTCTGAGGGCAGCGCCCCATATTGATATTAATTGGACATTACGGTGTGCCAGGTAACCAGAGAGACTAGCAAGGCAGGACAGGGTCAGAGTGGCCGCTAGCAGGTGCCACAGCCATCCTCTGGCGGTGGAGCCCACAACCCCATCCTCCCCTGCACACACTTTATAGGGGCTAAGTGATGCGTATCGCAAATACAACCCACACCAGTTTTTGCCACAATATTCATGGGGAAGCTTGAAATGCAATCCAGTGTGCTGCATCCTCTCAGTGTTTGAACTACGGAGATGCAGTTTAGGTTTCTAGCATTTCCCTGCAACTGTGTGGATGCGAGGGGCCTCCATCTGCTTTACCAGCCGGGAGACAAGCCAATCCATCTTCTGAACTCGTCCCACGGAAAGGCTCCTCAGCAAATACTTGTGTCACTTTAGGTAATTCAGAGCACTGTACAAACAGATCTAAAATACTCACAACACCGGCAAGAGGGAGCAGCATCCCTAAGGAGGACTGGGCCCCTGGGCTACTTGCCGACTTGCCTCACCCCCTCCAGCACAGTTTCCCTCGATATAAAACGGGGATAGCTCAAACGCAACTCCTCCTTCCTACTATCGATGAAAAGAATTGAATTATACTGCCTTGTTTCTAGCAAGTTCCTCCCCAGGCATGTTACCTTACTGGTCAGTCTATAAAAGAGAAGACTTGGTGTCATAAAATACACACGCACGCGCGCATATTTTTTGCTCTAAGATAAACGAGAATAGATTTTTCTTTTGCAAAATATTCCATGAGCATTTGGAAAAATCAGTGGTTTAAAATCAAGGCAATGTAAATGTAAATCTTTTCAATACCTTCATTGGGAACCTGCTAGTCTGAAAAGCAGATGCATCTGTTCTTAGCTTGCAGTAGTTTAGTAGCGAGACATTCATTGGAGGCACTGCATGTGTTCCCGGTTCTTGCAACCGTTCCTGCAGCCTCCTTATACCTCCATCGTCTGATGGAAATATGAATCAGCAGCTTAGTAGCCTGGACTGCTGGTCACATTCCCAAAATGCAAACAATTACAAATAAAGGCATCTGTGTTCCATCTCAGTGGCAAGATTTTCATTTATCAGTAGCCAAGATTACTGGACTATCACAGAAAAAAATCTACATTTTTTTTTCCTTGAGAAAAAGCTCTGAAGATCTGAACAGCCAGAAGCAGCACCTTACAGCTTGCCAGCAAGATGACTGCACATGGGCCTGCACAACAAGAAACGATTAGGAAATTAGCCATTCGTGACCGAGCTTTCACGCAACTTCCACGGATTCCTCAGGTTTTTATGGAGCAGATGGGGTTGGGGGCTGATTTTTGAGCCATGTTGTGAGCATCTGAGGGGTTGTCCATTCTAGCCTTGGAGTATTTCAGGCCATTAGCTACAAAATGGATCTGGGAGGACACCCGTGGCACTGGATCTATATTAAATACTTTTCTGCAGCTCACCAACTGCATTAGAAATAGTGTCTTTGTTTGAGCTACCCAGTTAATCTTGCCAACCAGCAGACTCGTAATGGTTACAAGAAATGATAGTCTATTAGTGTTGGGCCTGGAAAACCCTTCAGTTAAACCAACTGCTCTATGATGCTGGAAAAGAAGTGAAAGGGCCTGTCCGCAATGAAATCACACCTACGCTAGGAACACAAACGGGTGTGAGCACTTCTGTGATCAGAGACTTTCCGCTATGAATGCCACTCCCTCCCCCACATGGTGTTACAAAAAGTACACAAAAACTTCAGCCATTTCCACTGAGGATTGCCCGCCTCTCTCAGAATTGCTTCTAGTGGGCGAGCACTTTCTGGCTGGAAACTTTCAGCCCTGCCCTTCTCATCTGGCCAACGGGGCCAAACAATCGAGCAGCGCTGTACTAGGCTACTGGATCCCAACGTGGTGTACGCCACACATACGTACCCTCTGGACAATGTTGTTTGTGGCCTATAGGAAAAGCCTGGCCTCCTGGGCAACTTCACGCAAGTCACCGCACCCTTGCACGCCTCAGTTTCCCCATCAGAAAATGCTAATCTTCTTGGCAAAAGACTACCAGCAAGCTACTTAAAAGCGTTATACAAAAGAGCCAAGTATTATTTAAATTTATGAGCGTGAAAAAGCAACGCCATCAACAATTTATCAACAGTTCAATGAGGAGGATAAATCAGTTTGGAGAATGATTGTAGGTAAGGGAGTCCCATTCTTCATAATCTGAATTGGCCAACTCGAGAGTTACAGCCAGACCCGTCGACATGACAGACAGCTCCTGGGGAGCAGTAGATACGCTGGAGGGTCGGGCTCGGGTTCAGAGACATCTCGACAGATTGGAGGGGTGGGCCAAAAGGGACTCGCTTGAGGTTCAATACAGAGAAGTACAACGCCCTGCACTTAGGAGGGAACAATCCCATGCGCTGGTCCAGGCTGGGGACCAGCTGGTTAGGCAGCAGGACCTGGGGGTGACAGAGGGCAATAAGCTCAACAGGAGCCAGCAGTGCACCCTTGGTGCCAAGAAGGCGACTGGCATCCTGAGCTGCGTTGGGAGGAGCGGTGCCAGCAGACCGAGGACAGCGATCCTTCCCCTCTATTCAGCACTGGGGAGGCCACATCTGGAATCCTGAGTCCAGCTGTGGGCCCCCACTACAGACAGGATGTGGACACACTGGAGACAGTCCAGCGGAGGGCAATCAAAACGGTTGTGGGGCTGGGGGACAGGACTGGTGAGGAGAGGCTGAGGGAACTGGGCTGATTTAGTCTGCAGAAGAGAAGACCGAGGGGGACTGAATAGCAGCCGTCACCTCCCTGACGGGGGGCTGCAAAGAGGATGGAGCTGGACTGGTCTCAGTGGGGGCAGATGATGAGCAAGGAGCAATGGGCTCAAGCTGCAGCTGGGGAAGTTGAGGTTTGATTTTAGGAAAGACTCTCTCACCAGGAAGGTAGTGAGGTAGGGCTGTGCGAAATTTCAGCAGCCATTTCATTTTGGAGGCGTTTCCAGCGGTTGCAACACCCGAAACACTGAATCCGAATTGAAACAGAAGGCTCTGAAATAGCTCTGAAACAAACTGGAAGGGTCCAAAACGTTTTGGAAAGTTTTTGGAGAATTTCAGAGCCAGGCTTGCAGGGAAACAAAAACTAAGAAGAGGGAGGGGAAAGGGGGTAGGGGAGGACTGCTCTAATAGCGACATCTAGCTCCTGGTTCGATTCCCCAGCTCTCTGGTTCCCCTGAGAGGTGGTGGACTTTCCATCCCTGGAGGTTTTCAAAACCCAACTAGATAAAGCCCTGGCTGAGATGATGTAGTTGGGGCTGGTCCTACGTTGAGCAGGGGGTTGGACTAGATGTGACCTCCTGAGCTCCCTTCCAGCCCTCATTTTCTATGACTATGCTCAATCACTGCCTCTTCCCACTGGCATCTGTTCGCAACAGCCAAGATAGATAACCTAAATCAGCTCCTCCATAAAAATGCATAGTAACCATCTCTTTTTCACCCCCCTATATCTGCATTAAAAATTATGGTCCTGCCATTCTGGCACAGAACATAAACGGATTTGCTCGGTGTTAAGCCCATGGCCTATATGCTCTAAAATAAAAATGAAACCCACAAAACGAGCCAGAAACTCCTGTTACCTGAAATCCTATTTTATCTTCCCACTGTCCTCCATCATCATGTCCCAATTCCTCATCTGGAGGAGATAATTCCCTGAGTAAGAGGAAAGTTAAATTTTCATAGCCACCCAACCTCAAACTAAATCCATCGGCAGAGTTCTTCACTGGAGTGGCTTTTGCCATATATATTTCTATTCACTGGAAACTGGACTGAAACAGCCAGGTTGTTTCAGAGACCAATGAGCTGTCAAACTGTCTTCTGCATTTTACAGTAAGAACCAGAGTTCTGGTTTCATATTCTTAACTTTAGCTTTGCTTTTCGTTAAGGGGCAACATGTGTAGACAGCAGAGCTATTCCCTCAGCTGCCAACATATTATTAAACCTGGGAGATATTTCAACCAGCGACCTAGGGGTGAAATGCTCTATATCCCATTACTTTTCTCTTGGACCATCCAACCTCTTGCATCTATAGATCGCTGTATTAGATCCACTGTTGTGCTTACACAAGGCAGGGCTGGCGATGTTGACTTCAGAAGTGACAGCAGAAAACATACACGTCTTGGAAATTGAGAGCTCACCTGCAAACCTCATGGACACATGCTTTCCTGAGAAAAGATCTTCTGGTGGACCCAGAGGTTTTAACAAGGCAACCTATCCCTGGAGTTGAAAACACGGTCTAGAAAATGTCAAGGTGCAACCTTCAAAACCTAGACTGTGTTTTGTTTTACATTTGAGCACTGAAGTCTCGGCAAAACTTACTTCACATGGGCCCACGTTTGTGCTGGAAACAGGGAAGGCATTACAAGTAACAAAAGTGAATGTGAAGTTGGTGTCAGGAAAGGAAACCATCAGTTCTTATTTATGTAATCTCAAACAGCAGCAATAGTTAAAAATCAGGGCAATAAGCAACAGAGGGGTCTAAAAATATCAAAACGTGGATTGACCAAAAATGCCAGCTGAAGATTCAAGTCCTGCCTCTTTGTTTTTAGAAGTGGTTTTACAATGTTTATTGAATTACTAATTTTCTTTAAGCGGTTCCCAGATGTTACATGGATAGATGAGTAGGACAGCAGCAATAAGCCAATCGCCCCCAAAACTAGAAGAGAGCGGAGAGATGCCAAACACAAACCTTGACAAGCCATCTCCTTTGAGCAGGCTTCCAGTTGGCCTCTTGGCTCTTCTGCAAAGGTACCATCTCATTAATTAGCACAATGATCAACGCATTCATCGGTATGTCCCAAATCTGATGAGTGACATCATGTCTCAATGGCTGCACTTTTGAAAAGAAATCATGTCGAAACATGCGTTTCTTGCTGAAATTCCCTATCTTGGGAGCAAACCATCTACAAACGTTTTGTGTTTTCAATCATGTTACAGCAAATTAACTCCCTAGTGTTTGAAGTCTGAAGTGAACTCACTTCTTCATAATTACCTCCTGTTCACATGCAAGTTGCAGCTTGTGCCAACTAAGCTTGCACTTGCCTTTGAACAGGAACTCCATAAAGTACTGAAGTATTGCCACGACTGTTTACATTTCTGAAGACACGTCTAAAGCACTGTTCCTCTTATCTGCTTTAAAACACTCTTCAGAAGGAATTGTTTAGCATGTAATACTGCAAAGGCTTTTCAAGGCTGAGCAAAATTAGTAAAATAAAACAATGACTATTTTAGAACTACTCAAAGACGCAAATACACTGGGTTTGGTGCACGTTTCACACACTCACGCAGGGCCAGAAATGTGGGGTGAATCTCCTGCTGATCTGGCAAGTCATTTTGGAAGAAGAGGCCAAGGTTTTCAATATGAATACCCAAGGAAACACATCTAAGTGAGAGAACTGCTGGGCCTTCAGCAACTTGACCATCAGACCACTTGATTTCGATGGCTCACTTAGGAGCACACATCGAAACTCTGGCCAAAGCACAGAGCTTCGTTAAGTGAATTATATGCCAAAGCATAACATGAAAGCACAGACCAGACTCCATGGGGATACTTGGTTTGTCACCACTTATTTCTGTTCCTCACAGAGTGGGACACTGCCAAGAAATTAAACCAAGTAGGACAAACATCCAAAAACAAGCTGCTATCCTATAAACATTGCCTGGTTTTGCCTTTTCCTTCCCCAGTTTTCTCACCCCTCCATTTCCCTTGCAGCCATTCTCCATTTCACTCCTTCAGAGAGTCCTTGACACTTGAAATAAAAAGTAGTCTGGAGTTTGGACACGCAGCGCCACTCCTTCGCCTCGTTGTCCAGGTTCACACGGTGTTCACAACACTAGCGCACCTTGCATTGTATGGTGGAGCTGGCTAAACCAGAGCAATACAGAGCATTTATAGCATCACCTCTCACCAGAATACCCCCCCACCATGCTTCCATATTAAACCCAACAGCCCTGCAAGTAGGACGATATTCATCTTACAGGCACAGAAAAGTAAATTGTCTTGCCCAAGGTTACAAAATGAATCTGGATGAAGTCCCAGTTGCCCCTAAAAGGCCAGGGGCAGTGATTCTTCCCCTCTATCTGGCACTGGGGAGGCCACATCTGGAGTCCTGTGTCCAGTTTTGGCCCCCCACTATAGGAAGGATCCGGACACATTGGAGAGAGTCCAGAGGAGGGCAACGAAAATGGTTGTGGGGCTAGGGGACAGGACTGGCGAGGAGAGGCTGAGGGAACTGGGCTGATTTAGTCTGGAGAAGAGGAGACCGAGGGGGATTGAATAGCAGCCGTCACCTCCCTGCCGGGGGGCTGCAAAGGGGATGGAGCTGGCCTGGTCTCAATGGGAGCAGACGACGAACAAGGAGCAATGGGCTCGAGTTGCAACAAGAGGAGTTGAGGTTGGATATAAGGAAAAATTCTCTCACTAGGAGGGTAGTAAAGCACTAGAAAGGGTTACCCAGAGGGGCGGTGGAGTCTCCATCCTTGGAGGTGTTGAAGACCCGGGTAGGCAAAGCCTCGGCTGGGATGATGTAGCTGGGGCTGGTCCTGCTTGGAGCAGGGGTTGGACTAGATGTGACCTCCTGAGCTCCCTTCAACCCTCGTTTCTACAATTCAATCCCTAACTCCATTCTCTATCCTTTTGACACGGCACTGCCTGGCAGACACAAACACAAACCATACAGAGAGCGGAGCGGCACTCTGGTATTTTCTCAGACACCTTTACCAGCACCGCTGTCACCTGCAATCAGAGCAACGCACAAAAATTCCCACTTCTGATGCAGTGCTGTTGGCAACTTGTTCTTGTTTGTGTTCATACACCTTTACATGCTCACTAAGAAGGAAAATGGTGACATCGGATACATCCAAAAAGTACCCAGTGTATAAGAGCAAAATGAAAAAAAAGATTTTTCAGGCTGAAGTACAAGTTTGCAAGTTGACAGTGAATATCTAAAACACTTCTCCAATGGATGAGCGTGATACGTGCCTATTTGTCAGCTACTTTCCAGAAGTGAGACTACACTGAGAGCATCTGCTGCTCAGGCACCTAGCTAAATTTAGTTTTCCTAGCACCCGGTGCTGATGCTGTAATAAGTGGGGTTGATCATCACGTAAGATATTGCTCAGCACAAACTGAAGCGGCAAAATCTGGTTCTATGTGCACAAGCTTATCATTAGGTTAAAAAAACCCAAATGCTGTATGCACTGAACTGCTTCATTTTGTTTGTCACTTTGGTCCGTTCTCTTAGAAGATTTTTAAACAAGGATTACTTTGTGTACTGATCACAAAGCAGCAGCCGGCGTCTTAAACTGTTGTGCCAGTAGTCTTTAGAGGTGGATTAATTTTATCGTGCTCCTAATTTAATGAAATCAAATCTATGGGGTGGGGGGTTCAAAAAAGTCTATTTTCTTGTAACTGGATTTCTGCACACTAACACCAACACTGATCCAGTGCTTTACCAAGAAGGCAAAAGGTAGCATCTCGGGTAGCAGTCGCCTGCTCCTCCCTCTCTCTTCCTGTTTCAGGGGCAAAGTGGCAGAGGAGGCCCGCGGCTCTCTGCTCTTCCTCCCACCTCCAGCGCTGTCCCTTGCAGCATTTCCACAGGGCTAGCTAGCACTGACACGCTGAGGAAGAGCGAAAGGTGGGCAGCATGCACCAGTATGCAGAGTCCACCTCAAAAAACTCCAGTTACAAATAACTTTCTTTTTTTTTTTTCCAAGTGGCCTCTGCATATATCTACTCGTGGGACAGATGGGCAAGCAGTGGACTGCAAAAGGAAAACAGCACAAAAGGCGCGTCTACACAACGCTGCTACGGCACTGGGCTTTAGTACTTCCTTTTGGAAGCAGTAAAGCACAGCGCAGTAACTGCCCATGCTGCGCCATGAGTGCCAGGCACGGTTCGATTTCGCTGCTCCATCGCCATAGGGCCACGCTATACTGGGGGAGCGTACCCCTACAGCAACTTAGCTGCCAATCACATGTAGACCCAAGCGATCGCTTCATCGCCACAGCACGCTGTATGGCGTCGTAGCGCATCACTACGATATGCAGAGGCGCCCAAAGAGCTCCAATTAAAGAGTGACTGAAAGACCCTACAAATGTAAGCCTCAGATCTGGACATTTAGTCCAGGAACAGCAAAAGTGAGAATGGAGTCCCAAAAGGCAGCTATAACATCTGTACGGTCCACGTGACAAATGCTCCCTAGCAGAAGGGAACCTTAGACCTCAAGAAACAAGATGGAAGCCAGTATTGAGAGAGGCCTCTTATGCATAATTTTAACCCATCCTGATCGCACTGGAAAAATATTGCCTGCCCCTCTGGATTCTCAGTATCAGAGACAACAAATATGAAGCATGCTTGATTTCTTTAGTTGTATCTAAATAACAAGGTGAAGCTCTTTCGGAATCTAAGATGTGCAGTTTGGCTTCAGCCTTGCGTGCCGGAGGTTCAGGAAAAGCACACGATTGATTGATGAACATAAAGAGCGGTGACTATTTTAGGAAGAGATCCAGGATGTGGATCTAATGCTTCTTTCTCCTTATGAGAAACTGTAAATGCTGGTTCTGCCATAAGCACCCGTTACAAGCTAACCCTTCCCTCAGATGCAACTGCAGCCAAGAATGTTGCTTTAATTAACAGATGAAATAAAGAACATTTTCCTTTGGCTCGAATGGATATTTCATTAACTATATGAGAACTAAGTTACAGTCCCATGAAGATGGATGACTTTTGGTATGCCGGTAGATGTTGAAACCTTAACTATTTCATGGACAAAGACAAATTTGTCTTCAATGAGAAAATGAAAGGCTGATGTGTCTGATAAACGCACCTTAGCCAAAAATAGTGACAGTATGAGATTCTGAGACATGGCAAATAATTAAATATTGATTAGAGCCAGGGAAAAGTATATGTTTTTTTTGCCCACCCTAAAGCCTTTTCCACTTTCAATTGCAACTTATGCGAGTTCATTCTTCCTCGGTGTTTACCACCGTCTTTTGAATACCAGTGCAGTGAGGGTGCTGGAGCTATCACCCCTGTGCTGAAGTGAAGAGAGTCTCAACCTCTGTGATGAGAGTGACTTAGAGAAGCAGTTTGTAGATCCCAGCTGCAAAGGCAATAGGGCCGGAAACTCTGCAGAGCGCAGTTAAAATCCTATCTGCATCCCATTTTATCTTTCTGAGATGAGAAGACAACCTGAGGTCTGAGATCAAGCATCTATCTCTTGCTACGCTTGAATAACCTAAAAAAGGTCTATATGTCCGGATAATCCCAGCATGAAAAATTTTCCTTTAAGATTGATGTTTTCAGTGACTAATCACATCTACAGTCTCTTGAATTGGTTTACCTAGTTATCTTCCTTCGCTGTTTTCTGCAGTGCCATGGTATATGTTGGGGGTAGCGCACTGTTCTCAGAAAACTAGTGCTTACCCTGTAACGTCAAGCAGACCAGACACCTCCCCGCCTATTTTCATATACCATGTTTTAACCACCTCGATGACTGTGCAGGAGATGTGGTAGAATATCTATTAATTGCCAATAAATTATCCTGCCCTCCACAATGTTTCTATGCAGCACCGTCTCTAGGGCAGTGGTTGTCAACCTGTTTAGACTCCAGTACCCCTCAGGAAATGCCAGCTCTTACCTTCCCCTCATTTTTCCACTACAGAAAAATAAGAGAGCAATTTTTTTCTGTTGCAAAGAACTCGGAAAGACCACAATAGGTCAGAACGTTTTTAACACTATTCTATTTGAAACCTCCAGGTTTATTCTGTGAATCCCGTTTGCACGTCTAACGGTGCTGTGGCGACCTGGGTAGGAATCACTGCTCTGGAGACTGCAAAGATCCCTGCACTCTGAATCTGTTGCAATGAATTCCCCATCCTATCCAGGATGCGTCTGCACTACCCATTACAGATGGAGCTGGCAGGATGAATGCTAACAATGTTGAGATTGAGCCCATCGCAGCCGCGTGAAATACCTTCTCCAGAGCGGTTCGCTTGTTGGAAACGCCGTCTGCATTCCTTTCCTGCGTCCTCTGCAACAGATGCTGCGGCCTTGCACAACAGCGCAGGAGGACGATCTGCAGAGCACGCCATAGTGCTCCCAGCTGGAAACGTGCATAAAGAGCAAGGCAAGCTGCTGAAGCCACAAGCCCCATTTATTTAACTAAGAACATGTTTTGGGGAGGACATTAGGTGCAGAGCCAATAGTCAAGCGCTGCTTCACAAATCTTCCCCAAGGAAGAAGCAATGTACCCAGTTGACACTCAAAAACAGCCCTAAGTCAAGGAAACACTGGAAATGCCTTCCAACAGTGCCTTTTTTTTTTTCTTCCACTTTATCCCGAATCCCAGGCTTTTGAAAAAAAGTGCCTGCCTAGGCAATGACATTGTAAAGATCATCCATTGTCCGAATCGGGATAATCACAAATCTGTTTGCCACCACAGACATTTTGTGAATACTCTGGAAGCAGAAGCAAGGCTGGAAAGAAAGACCCTTGAACTGAAAAATGATACTCTCTTGCTTTGAAATGGAGGCACTTGTGATAAGTGTGCCTGACTGAGATAAGGAAATAATTGTCCTCCAAACCAAGAGCTGAAAACCAATCTCTGAGAAAAAGGGAGGGAACGATAAAGTTAGCATACAGAAATAAAAGTTTTCTGAAGAAAGTTATGCACTTCTAGAGATACAGAACAGGGCAAAAAATGTCCTCCAACTTCAGAATCAGGAAGTGGCTTGAATAACATTGCCTCGATTCCCTGTAGTATCTTTAATAGCCTCCATCCCGAAAAGGGCAAGAACTTGGAATCAACAGGACCTAAAGACAAGGAGGCCTGAACAGACATGGGATGAAAGACTGGAAGGAAGAAGAGTATCGTGCAGCCTGACATAAAAATAATTCTCAGATATCCACTTGTCTGTAGTTAGAGCTGCTAATAACAGAAGGGGGGAAAAGGCCCAGAAAAGAATGAGATTGGCAAAAACTTGATCACTGCCCAACATGAGGCCTAAACCGGGCACCGAGGAAGCCGGGTGGGCTGTTTGCAGTTTGAAGGTCCTCCTTTCCTTGCCAAGAAAGCTGTCAAGAGAAGCGTGAAGACGACGAAGGACTGCACTGTTATCAGCACCTGGAACCACTACATCAATGCATTCATGCTTTGGCTCTGCATACCAAGATCATCTCCACCAGCAGGTTTTGGATATTTCTACTTTGAATCCTCTTTGGCACCTTCAGCTTCCCAGAGCCTGTAACCAGGGTGGGCAAACTAAGGAAGAAACCTTTACCTTTACTACAGATGTGTCCAGGGGGCAAAGCCAGCTTCGGACCTTTTCAGAAGACAACGATGCCTCAGTTTCCACCAGCTTGGCTACCACTGCTTTTTGAAGAGGTGAAGCCTCAAGTCCCTTGTGCCTTCTCCTTCCTTGCTCGCAGCGTAGGACCCTGCAAACAGAACATCTTGAGAGAGAACATCCCTCTCCAAGGCAGGTCAAACATCTGGGATGGGTGTCCAAAGTCAGCAAGACAAAAGGGCAAGCAGCACACCACATAAGCCTTGGTTTCTTAACCTTTGGTTCAACTACTGAGGTTTCTTCAAGAGCATAACTAATGTTCCAGGACAACCATCTTACTCAATCAAAAACACTAATAAAACTATTCTAATTAAAACCAGTTTTGCTCATTGTGCGTACGACTATGGATTGTCTAAAATGTTAATAGAAACAGAGCATGAAGGAGAAGGAATGAAGGCCAAAGGGCCAGGGCAGCTCTTGATTCTGCACTGCTGGTTGTAGAGGACCACGTCCCCCTTGCATAGCACCGCTCCTAGGCCAGCGAAGAGCAGCAAGAAGAGGGACAGAACAGAGGGAGGAAGCACGCCCGTCCAGAGCCCACCACCAGAGCTGCATGGGCCGGGCACACCCCACCAGAGGAAATATGCAGAGGCCTTCTCAACAACCAGGTGTTTTATACTCCTCCAGCATGGGGCTCTGTACTGGTTTTGCATGCTCCTTTTCAGATCAGCGCTTTAAGGCTACAGAAATGCTTCTCATTCAGCATTTAATTTCATGCAGCACAATGTAATTAATATTTTATGTCTGAGATCCTGAGCAGCCTGAACATATAAATGATTCCAGACTGCTGGATGCTTCTGCCCAAAAAAAGAAAGATCTCTTCCCTACCCTGGCTTGTAAAAAAAATATTCAAGTAAACAGTAACAGGGCTAATGAAAATTAAATCCAGCATCACCAATAATTCATGGGGGGGGGAGGTGGAGAGTGACAGCTCTGTTTCACGAAAAGATGTTAGATCTGCATAATGGAAGGAGTGTTTAATCGAAACGCTGGACTGCAGGCAGCATGAAACTGAAAAGGCAAAATGGCAGGCATCGTGGGGAGAACCAAGTATTAGAGACATTATTCATGACAATTCCTTGGGATCCTCTCTATGCATATACATGGGCAAGTTATGAACCATCTCTTTCCTGTTGAAAAAGAGGGAAGCATTTTTAAAAGCCCCGGCTGTGCACTGCAGTACAGGAAAAACAGGCTCTCCAAACTCCAGAGGTCAACGAGTCCATTGGGAAGAGTCAGGACCTCGAGCTATCAGACCAAACCCGACAATGTCTACCCACTGCCTGTCACTGCCGCAAGATGCCATCTATCCACTCTCACATACTGCCTTCCCAGCAGCGGCATATAGGGACCACAAGCTTTTAAGGTGAGCACCAAAGAGGATGCCCCTTTGCTTCAAAGCCCTATTCAACATAGCTGCACCCTCTGCCTGCTAAAGCACTTCTTTCTGCGTTTTTAATAACATCAGACTTCCCTTCACCTCTCCAGTGGTGCTAACAGACCGCTAACCAACACGAGATGCATTAAACTTCGAACTGAACAAAAGCGCAAGAAAAAACCCACGTTGTTTGTGCAGCTAGCAAGGTGAAGCCAACTTAACCTTCAAGTCACACTGCTCCTAGTGGTTTGCCAGCATGTTAATCTGGATCGTTGTGGAAGGGCAGGTCCCTCGCCTTCATACCAGGCTCTCAAGTGCTCGCTATCTGTCGTCATCATCATTGAGGCATTTATCCATCTCAGAGGGAGTTGCTGTTTAATGGCATAGGACAATCAACAGTGGGAATGAAAGACCGTGATCAACATCTTTACTATTCCCCTTGCCTCACAGAAGCAGATCCTTAGCATTATGACTGCGTGGTTAATCACCGGCACGTGGGCTTTCCACTCCCAGCATGGCACTCGGGAGGAGGAGACTGACATCTTCGGCACCGGGATCTGCATCCAAGGCCTGGACGCAGCACGAGCTAGCAAAGCAGAGGAGCAGGGAAACCATCCCAGAGGCATTTCACAAAATGGTGAACCCTAAACCCTTGAAAACTCTAGATCAGGAAGGCCAGATATTTAGCAACATGATGTAAATCAAAGCATGCATGTAAAAAATCTCAATTATCTTTGCACAGAGGAAGGTACATTTGTCAATCGATGAACAAATAAAGAAACAAGAATGAGGGAAGGGGGTCCATTAGCAGGTGGACTCTCTAATGTATAATAGATCAGAAAGCTTAATATAAAAATAAGCTCATCTGAGGGGAACACCAATATCCAGGACATAAAATGCCATGGTAAATTATTTCATTAATATAGTGGGGGGGAAAAAGCTTCTTGACTAAGCAAACAGGATACAAAACCGAAGTGCCTTTCAATATGAGACCCTCCAGCCTATGGCTTTCCTAGATATAAAGCTGGAAAGCTCCAGCTCTTACTTCATTTTTATAAACCCTTCTTTTGTTACATCCCTGATGCTACAGAACATACAACACGCTGGCTCCCAAATATGCCGGATGGAAACCTTTCTGTCTATGGACTCTTTTTTTTTTTTTAAATAAGGCTTTCATGCAATGACAGGAACTACTTTGGACGACGGAGATAAATCCTCCTGACATCAATGGGAAACGATCTGTTACTACACATGCTCTGAAACAGGAGATTATGTGGTTAACATCCATTAATGCTAATGGGAGCTAAATCCCTTGTGCAACAATAGGAAAACAGATCCCAATGTTTGCTTGACAAAAAATGCTAAGAATTTTAGACCAGTGTGCAGAGAAAATGCATTCAAAGTGCAACTTTACCCTTACAACCGTCTTCCAACTGCTCCTATTAAATCTGCCCAGCTTCAAATTCCCAATTTCAGGTTTTTTGGGTTTCTTTGAACTGTGAAGTCATCCGGGATCTAAAGATCACTGCGGCTCGTGTGCTGCTGCCAGTAACAAAGATTCTGCAATCAGAAGCCTATATCCCATCCCGGTATTGTGTCTATTACCCGTAACTGCATGCTTGTGTTATTCACTCATTCTCTTCCCCTGGTTTTACCTAATGTCACCCCCCGATGCTGTTTTAATTCGTGTAACAGAAAATCTCTATGGTTCAGATTACTATTAAACATGTCTGAAAATCATTTTCTTCTGCATGGAGATCTTGCGTGTTATCATGTAGCAGAAATAAGCTTTACATGGACAATTTATCATCTCCTTGAAAGAGGTGGGATATTATTGGGAACGCTGCCAGCAGCAGCACATGGGGTACCAGAGCATGCTTTTCTTCGTGAAAAGTAACGAACAATTCTGTTTTAAAAATACCCTGTGCAGCCTCAAGGCCGCAAGGAAAGCAAAGTGGTTTAGCAGGTAAAACGAGAGAATCCATCCTTTCCAAACCAAACTAAACACAAGGCAATGGTTGTTACATAAACATGATAATGTACAGCAAAGTAAACTACTGTATTTTGCCAATAAGTGCTTTTCAGCTCAGTATTATTCAACAAAAGGAACTGGTTCTCTTTCCTATAAATGCCAGGACCTCAAGCAATTACCCACAGGCATTCTAATTGAGTCAGCAATTGGAGATTTTAATTTCTGAAGCCCAGTCTCTGCAGTTAGCCTTGAGTTAATTTCCCATAATCTTCAGCAATAAATTACTTTCACACAGGCTTTGCCTCTGTAAAATTACTCACACAGAGGCAAAAACATTAGGAATAGTTAGGGAGAAAAAAAAACCGGTGGGAAAAAGTTAGCAGTCATATTTGAAAGGCTGTCATCCTACAAATTATAGTGCAAAAAAACTCCTACTATGAGTCAGAAGTCGTAGGCAAAACTGCCAGGACAGTTAAAGTCAATATTACCCAAACGAGAACTTTCCAACAGCCCCTGCCACGCAGAATTTACTTACAAACTATTGCTTATCAGTAGTTTCTACAAGGACGCTCTGGGAAGTCGTTCCTCCCCCCCCATACTGAACAAGCAAACGAAGCAAGCTGAGAAATCCAACTCTTCAAATCAGCGTGCTGTAGCATCCAATGACCTCCTTTTGCAAATGGCATGTGGACATAGAGCAGTGTTAAAGAAACAGCCTAGACCTTGAATTCATGCTTGTATAAAGCAGGCCATAAAATGCCTGGATTTTTCCTTTTCTTACCTCCATTTCACAGCACAGCCAGTCTGCTAAATGTCCATTATGAAGCGGGTTCCACAATATCCTATGCCCAAAGTCAAGTTTACAGAGGAAGCCAAAAAGCTACGAAGAGCAAACAGGAGTCCAAGTCATGCTACCAGCAACAAACCTGTCTTTTAACCTGAAGACACTGAATCATACAATAGATAGTTCACGTATTAAAAGGATGTAAATATGCTGTAAAGCTAGTAAGCGCTGATCTGTTGAGCCAGCAGCTCTTCACCCCAGGTGCAGCGAGCCTAATGGGTTGAGTTACATGTCACACCCTTCCCCTACACCCACGCCGCAGCTCTTGCACAGGCAGTAAAGTATTTAAAGCCTGCTTGTCTACATAACAAAGACAACTAGCTTAGTAAGCATCTTACAGTATTTACAAAAGGCCTCCAACATTACCGCTGAAATATTATGTAAACTAACCCCTTCGAGAGAGATCCATTTCAGAACAGAGAAGACAGACATTTCCCCAAGGAATCACCATTTCGAAACATTAGTTTAAGACACAATGGCATCCTATAAATCCACAATGTATACAATTAAAAATGCACTTATCAGCCTATGCCAAATGAATATGTTTGCTTTAACAGGAAGAAAACTCGAACAAATTGCAAAAGCAAATGGCAGCTTTACCATCAGCATGGAAAATGCCTCGAAAAAGAAGAGCACGCAACTTCAATAACACTTTCAGAAAGCTTTAGTCCTACAGACTGGAACAGCAAAATAAGACGGATAAGTCATACCAAGCAGGAAGCAGCAGAGAAGTCTGTGTAGAAGGGCATGGGCCCAAGCTTCAAAGTTAAGATTAAAAAACGGAGCATTTCCAATGGCTGGGAGCATTCAACAGGGAATCTGGGCTATTAAAACAGCAGGACAGGACCAGCAGGTAATATCAGGATTCACATTTCTCAAGCTTTGGACATCTGACCCCAAGGTTTTAGCCACTGCCCACCTCTTTACACAGTGGATGCACCTTACACAGGTCTTCAAACAAGACTGTGCTTTAATTTGTTGTTCAAAGGTTTCTTCCTGCACGCAAATGTGCGAGATGGAAGGAGGGAGGGAGGTCAAGTCAAAGAAACCACCATCCAGAATAACAACTTGTGTATCCAGGGTTGCAGCCATTTGCTCAGCACCTACTCACCCAAACACTAAGTCAACCTACCAGGCCAAAAACATCAGTGCGTCACATCACTGCACTAGAGCCCCCCACTACAGGAGCAAGAGGCTTCCCTCTGTTGGGACGGTAGCCGGGGGCCAGCTTGGAGACAGTGGAAAGATACCCTTCAGAGGTCCCTACTCCCACCAGCACCTCCCCACAAAACCATCTACACCAACACAATTTCTCTAAAAGAAACCCAGAACCAAAAAAAAAACAAAACAAAAACCCACCAAAAAACCAACCCCAGAGGAAACCAGCACAAGTTAATCTCTAAACATGTTTCAAAGACTCCTTGCAGCCTCAAGGGAGACAGCAATGACTTGATCAGGAATGATTCCTACTCACCTCATTAAATGGGTTTTTCAAGCCCCAGCTCTATCATCAGCATACAACACGTGCACACGCACAGCCCAGCCAAATCCAAGTAGATTCAGCCTCCTGAAAGCTGAACATTCAGGTTGCATTTTCCTACCACTACTATTCATTGAGGGCCTTGTAAAATGTGTGTCTGCACTCAGACACATGCCTGCAGCATAAAAAAGGGTTTGGAAGCATATGATTTTGGTAAGACCAGAAAGCCACGAAGGCTTATGGCCACACAAGTGCAGGCCCTGTTGCCAGCCTTGCCCATTTTCAAGGGGTCTTGGCCAACTGCAGAAGTGCAGCTCAGCAGGAGGCCCCAAAGCCTGCTTCTGAATGACGAAAGGGTGAAGCTTTGCAGACACGACATCTAGCACCGGCCAGCAAAGTAAATTAAAGACAGACATCAGCATGTCTAACTAACCCAATAATGAGATACAATTAAGGAGAGCACAAAGCCTGAAAAGAGACGTTATAAGAGAAGACATATATTAAATAAACCAAATATACCAAAGCTTTACCTTACAGTAATTGATGTAAAAAATGTATTAGACGTTGCTTTGCTATCATTGATTTTTGTTAAGTTTCTTGATAAGTTGTAAAAAAAAAAATCCTCAGAACCAGGCAACTATAAATATGGGGTACAGGCTGGAGGGACGTTTGGAGGGCTCAGCAAATTCAAGAAGACCTGCTGCCAATCTTCATGCCACCCCCCTCTTGAGTTTCCCCAGGTGAGAATCTACGTTGTGCCGTCATGGGTAGCCAGACTGAGTTTGGGATAAGTGTTTGTTTTTCCTTCAACCAAATAAAAAGGTTGGGCTGCAGACCTGTTTGGTCTCTTTTATCAATCAATAGCCAACCTGCAAGGTTGTAATCTGGGCAACAGCCCCCAAGCAAGACCAGGTCTCAGCTCTGGAACACAAAACTTGCAAGAGAAAGGGACCAATCTTTCACTGAGGTTTGCAAAATCCTCCCGTCACCTGAAAAACATTCGCCCAGCCACACCACTCCTACACCAGGGGTTTCTACTGGCGCCAGGGATGCAACCGGCACAGCTGTGCTGGCAGGAGGCCTGGTGTACATATGGTAACACCAACAAAACTGCACCTGCACCCACATGGCTTGGCCAACGAGGGAAAGGAAGGCGAGAAGGGCAGAACATTTTCCAGAAAAGCACAACTTTGCCAGGGTATACACCAGTGTCACTATGCCAGCACAATGCGATGGTATACCTGTGCCAGCAAAGCATTCCCAGATACAGATGACTTCAATCCCAGTATCAAGTCTGCACCGTATGCCCAAGGAAGGCAGGGAACTTTCCTGTAAGCCGGGAGAGCAATGCCCTGAAAATGCTAGTTTCAGAGAGCTGCCAGACGGGAAGGAGCTCCGATTCTACACAATTACTCTTCCCAGCCTACCCGTGACTACAGGAGGTAGGAAAGTCGTTTAGAGGCTGGAGAATAACAATTCCAGGCAAAAAACCCCTAAAAACCGAACTTTCACTATATTCCCAGCCCTCAGGCTGGAAGTGTACCATGCCATGCCATGAGTTGTGCACATAATTCATTTCAGGCCTAAAATAGACCTGGCTCTTGCAGACGTCACAGCTCCAAGGCACGGAGTTTGGGAGAACTCGTGTGAACTTACCCCCAGTCTCCCTAACGTACAGACCTCAGGGACTCGGCACAGCGGACTGACTGGCCTTTCCCCTAGAAAAGCAGGCTTGCTGTTGAGCCGCTTCCCACCATATTCCAAGATCAGTGAAAAGATCGTGCTCTTTGCTGCTATTGTGTAGCCTCTGCCAATACAAATGACTTCTCCAGCATCCTTCTGCTGGGTGCAGCCAAACCTTTGAAGTTTTTAAAACATCCGTTTGTTAAGCTCTGCTTTTGTAACGTTACGTGGAAGAGCTGGTCATGGTGTCTATGCCAGCCCCTTCCCATCAGTCGTTCGTCTTTCTGAAACTTACCTTTTAAGCTTAAACTTTGCTTTTGGATTTTTTTTTTTTTAAACCTTGAACATTTGAGGCTGTAAAACCGCGGCCCTCTTACCCTCTTTGTATTCTCCCCGTAATCCTCTCTGCGATACAGGGCCCCAAAACTTTCCTAGTTTTTAAAAATGACCATAATTGTCTCTTCCAATTTGGACTCATTTATACATCCAAGAGTTTTCTTTGCTTTCATGCCAAGTTTTAAGTTAAGCGTATCGGGTTTCCTTAAACTGTCAGCCCCAGATTCTTCCCCTGATTAGTGTTTTGTAATTTATGACCACTGAAAGCATAATTCTAGGCACCGCTCTTTGAACTCTAGTGGCATTACTTTGCATTTCTCTAGAGAAACTTGCTCAAGCCAACTTGTCAGTTCATGCCTCTTCCCTCAAGACACCTTCTGGACATAGTACATGTCATTTCAGCACAAATTTTACATTACACTTTGTCTTACCTGCAGACCTCTAAACGCTGACTCCTGGCAGTCTTTGGTACATCTTGAACCTGGTTACTGGCAGGTCAAATGTTGCTTGCTGGGACGCTGCACTTACCAACCCCTTTTTACCAAACCTGTAACCGTTTATAACCACTTCAGCCTCCTGGGCAATTTTCTATCCAAAGAACAGATCATACTGAGACAATAACCACTCATATTACTGCTGTAAAACGACGATCTAAGAGACCCAAAGCCTTCTTGAGGATTAAAATCAATCAATTCCAGTCTTTTGCCCTGTCTGTTTTTCTTATTTCCTCAAGTTCAGTTTGTTGAGCCTGTCTGACCTTTTTGTAACTGTATCTTGCCTCTCTCTAATCAACTGTTATTGTTTCCACTGTTCATTTTTGTTCCTGATCAGAGATGTTGGGGGGAAACTTATTAACAAAACTGCTACTTTATTCACATCCAGTAACAGCTTTCCTTGTAGAAGAGGGTACAAAAGAATTAATATTCCTGACCAAACTTTTTTATAATCTCGCTTTTTAAAATAAAAGGGAAAAGGTGATTTCAGCTCTCTGTCTCCCCTTATAGCCAAGCCTTATTGTTCATCGATGGCAGAGAGAATCGTAGAAAAAAATAGGGTCAGGGGGGACCTGGTCTAACCTGTTACTGTGCCTGGTTACACTTAGTACAACTAGGCTCCAAATTTCATGGGCATTTAGTCTATATAAAACGGAAAACGCTGTCATGCAACAACTAGATACAAGGCCCAAGAATCGAGAACACGCTCCCTTGCCCCGGATAAAGCAGGAGGACGAGGGCACCGTCCACGTCCTGCTGCAGCAAGGACAAGTAGTTGTTGGGAAAAATACATTCAAGAGATGCAAGGAAGAGGGCCACGCCATTTCAGATACTTTGACAGCATTTAGGTTTTGCTTTAATTTCCGCCCCCTCCCCGAGGAATTTGGTGCCAGTGCAGAGTCACAAGCAATCATCCCTGAAGACCTCGACGCTTCAACCAGAGAACAGGTCTGGCATGAGCAGCAGCATTCAAGCTTTTCTACACCACTTTCAAAGTGGTTTAAACGAGCGAGAGACAAAATTCTCTGTCTACCCCAACCATGCAGGCGGTCCAGTAAAAAGTATTGCCCGTAAGAAGTCTTGCCGCTTTTATATTTCCTGGACCATCATGGAAAGTATCACATCAATGCTAGTGAATTGGCAGGACCAGCCAGCTGGCCAGATAGCGACGTGGCCCTTCTCACCCCGATACCCAAGCATCTCACATTCATGAGATATGTCTATCCTTACAACACAATGGAGAGGTGGCGAAGTATCATCGCCATTATACAGAAGGGGAATGGAAGTCCAGGCAGGCAGGAAGGTTGTGGCTAAGCAAAGACCTGAACCCAGGTCTCCCAAGGCCCAGTTCCAGCGCTTTGTTCAAGAGACCATCCTTATCTGTCCTAGGTCTCACAGCATGAATGGTGTTCAGGCTCCCTAGCCTCTTCAATCTGTTGCAAGTCAAAAGGATTTTGCATATTGCAAAATACTGCAATTCTGAGCATTAGCTATAACCTCCTTAGGTCTCCAAGACGTTACTTGAATCCCTGTTAAGAAGTGCCATAATAGGGACTTGAGGAAGGTTTGAAACATAATACATTTCCAGCCTTCTCCCTCCTAGTCCAACTTTCATAATTCAAGGTGGCTGCTACTCTTTGTCCATCTAAATCTCTCTTCCAAAGGCAGCTGAGCATGCTTTTCTTGTCAATTTAATGGAGTATAATTAAATATTTTTCAGTGAGTTCTTACCCATGCAGCTACAGAAGTTAACAAGAAGTGTAATATAGGAGATGGATTGTGCAGAATTAACCTCTTCTACTTGTTTCCTCTTTGGGATAGAAAGAATGGCTCGAGATAAGATTTTGCTCCAAAAAGAATGAGTTTCTGCACTTCCAAGTGGGATATGGGATGACTGGTGAGATCAGGGATCAAAAGGCCTTTCATCGGAGTTGAACAGTGGGCACTCTGATTGCTTACCTCCGACAGCTCCCCTTTTACTGGTAATTTTCATTGACTCTTTATATGGCAGACCATATAATCCAGGGGTTGGCATCCTTTCAGCAACAGCAGGTCAAATTAATGCAGCTCAGGCCAAAGGTGGGCCACTGCTTGCAACCCAGCCACCATTTCCCCCACCACCGATTACTGCACTGAATAAAATCTCTTTGCAGGCCAGACCTAGCTCACAGGCCACAGGTTGCTGACTTCTGATATAATCCATGGGCACATCAATTAGGAACGTAAGAGGTCTACTAACTCTCTTTGTTCATCCCATATCCAAGCTCGTGTTTGCTCCCTTCACTCTGTTCTCCAATGTTTTGTTACCGCACATGCCGGAGTTACAATCATGTCAATGGTGCACCTATTGCGATAACCAAGACTCCTACCTGCTAGGAAATGCTTAATTTTTGTATGTTTGTTTGCTAGTGAGCAAGGTGTTTTGAAGGTGGCTCTGATTCCTGCCTCAGTGATCTGTTTTCAAAGTAACTTATTTATGTCTTGTACTTTTTATGATACAACTAAATGGAAAAAGCTTTGCAAATGTTTTTAAAGTCAATATGGGAGCCTAAAATAACTGACTATTTCTTTGTCTTAAAATTGTAATACAAATCAACCAACCAACCAAAATTCCTGCATTTATGATCTGAAGAAACAATTCCATGCTATATTATCCAAGTTCAACAATAGCTGAAACAGCATAAGGGATGTCACAACTGCAATCCCCTCTCATTTGTCATCTTTAAGTCCCAGATTTCCTAAGTTTTAAAATTTAGCCACAAAATAACAGGTTGCTTCCTTGTTCCTGAGGAAAGGATCTTATCCCCATCCTAAAGTTTCCTGCTTATTCTGGTTTGAAGTCCAAGATACACACATACATACTCAAGAGCTTTCACAGATTTCCCTAAAACCACTTCAGTCACCTCCTCCAGTCTTTAACCATTTCTTAACATTCTTATAGTGCCATGTTTCTGCTCCATCTCCCATTACCCCCTACCAATCTCTGCTACAACCCAACTAACAAGCTAGAATACATTCACAACTGGTATAAATTATCACAGCTAAGCTGAACCTAATGGAGCTATGACATCTTAAATTAGCTGAGGATCTGTCTTGTTCTACCACCCCGACTTCATCCAATTTCAAACCTCGCCTCTTCATCCCATGCCAGCGCTCTCGCTTCCCCTGAAGTCTGTACCTGGTTTCACCCCTGCCTGATCTACTGCCACTGTTTGTTGTACTCCTGGTTTAACAGCACTTGTTCATACAGACTTGCCAGCTCTGAAATGTCTCACAATAGTCTCTCCTGGTATTGTTCACAATAAAGTAAGCTATTACATTGAAAGAATGCTCTTATTTGTATTTTCTTTTCATTTAAATCACAAAATCTGGACATAATCCCCCATTCTAAAAAGATGGTGCTGTGAACAATAAGCTCTTTTGTGTAATGAAGTTATAAGTCCAATGTGCTTTCATGGTGAACATTGTCCCCGACAGATAAATAAAACTTTAGTTGTAGTGCTTTTTCTCTTTTGTTCATTTAATGATATATTTTTGGTTTTCCACAGCTGTTGGCATCACATTTGTTTTTCCTTCTTGAATTTTCCTTTTTCAGACTCTTCCAAATAATTTTCACGGCCTCATTACAGCTAAAATGGCCCACTTCATGTCATCGTGCCAACACGTCAGGATACAATTTTGAAGGTGTCACAACAAGAACCAGTGCTAATATGTTAGAAGAGTGACAAATAGAAAAGTGTTCTTACTATTATAAAGCCCAGGTATTTGACCTCAAAATGCTTCAAAGAAACAAAGGTTTTGCCCTGGATACAGTGTTCAACCGGCCCCTCAAATTCTGGCTCTTTTGTGCAGAATTTCATCAGCAACTTACTAAAATCTCCAATGCAATGTATGATTCTGGCAGCGCCCAATGCCATCTATCATTTCAGTGACAGACAGCACATAAACTGTATCCTGGCTGACATCATTGATGTAGTCTCTAGTGAAGTCAAAAGAAATGATTACAAAATGAAAATTAATGCTGTATGAGCACTGCACTTCCTTATTCCAACAGCTGTTCCTTAGTTTCAACCTGAATTGGTTATATCCAGGGTGACTTTTTTGCATCAACTAACTAAAACATCAAAACAAGAGTCAGAACACAGAAAAAATTTAAGTGTTATTAAAGCCCCACATTAAATACAAATATATATTTCTATTGATCAGAAATGTATGCAACGGGAGAAGAGCAACTTCTGCATCTCCTGTCTTCTTTCCTTCAGTTGAAGCCCTCTCCTTGAATTAATGTAGTTTAATTAAACAAGGCATCACTAAGGATGGGTGCTAGCTAAGTCATTTCTTTGCTGCTGCTGTCGGGGTGGAGATGTGCTTCTGCAAGGCTGCTAAAGCAGGGCAGAAACCCATCCAAAGAGACTTCGCTTTGGCCACAAAGGCAAAACCTCCACTGTCGAGATGCTCCTCACCTCTCTCCATCTCTCTTCCCCACTCAGTCTCTTCTTCTTTTTGTCTACATTGCTCTTAATCCAACTGTCTCTTTTTTCCCTTCCCCAGTTACAAATCCCAGCGACAGACAGCAGGTACACTTCCTTTACCAGGGGAGATGACGTCCACTGCCATTTCTTCTAGTTCACATCAAGCCTACGAAAGTTACTTCATGCTTTGTCTGACTATCATGCTGCTCTCGAAGCCCTGATCTCAGCCAGAAACCAGATAAGCCACTTTGTGTACAGACAAACATAGTTTAGCAATTTGAAAACCGGAGGAGGACCCGATGCTTGGGAACAGCTGTTACAATCAAAATGCTATGTCTGCACGAGTCTGTAGCCACACAAATGGGCTAAATCACTCTAATTTTGACCCTGGGTCAAGCAAGGTTAAGGTTGGGGAAGTTTTGCTGCAGAACAGTTGCACTGTGACAGCTTGTCTGGGTATCCTTGGAGAGGGATACAATTATGTATGTCTGCTCCCTCAGCTACGCTGGTGGGAAGGTAGAAGTAGAGAGGCTACAACTGGCCAAAGGCTTTGTAACCTAAAACCTTCTAATCTGACTAAAGGCTTGGTTTTCTTGCTTAAAGGTAGGCCATTACAATGAGTTACAAAATTCTGCTAACTCGAGTATTATCCATAAGCACGTGCATCTCTTGTCACATGGTCTGGCTGGCCTGGTAGGCGACTGGCAAGAATCATGCCTACAACATGGGGGGTAGTGAGGAGGTGACAGCTCTTGGTCTTTTACTTCTAAGATCAGCAGGTCTTCAACCATCAGGAGGTGGACCAGGTCTCTGAACCACTACTGATGGACGTGGGAAGTATACACCTTGCCTACAGGCAAGAAGCATGCCTACAAAACTGGGGGTAGTGGGAAGGTGACGATTCTTGGTCCTTTACTTCCAAGATCAGCAGGTCTTCAACCATCAGGAGGTGGACCATGTCTCTGAACCATCACTGACAGACGTGGTAAGTATACACCCAAGTAGACATCATAGCCAAGTGTGCCATCCATAGAGAAACTACGCTGCAACTATCATGAAACCTATGCACCTACTATCAAGGCACCGGCAACAGGGACCACTCCCTACATCAGCCGAACAAACAGAGCCACAAATATCTTTCATGTCCCCCCTCAGGCAAACAAAACAGAAGAAATCCCTTGCAAAATCCAGGGACACAATGCTAGAATTAGCAGCAATTGGCACAGACCCAGATCAATACCGCTGGTCAGAGTGACCCGTTTTTCGTAAGTTATTGACCTTGTTGCAATATCGGAGTTTGAGATGTGTAGGGGGAGGAAGGGCAGAAGGCATGTTGTTTTAGGGTACAGACATGTACAGCTGGAGCTATTTCAAAAGGCTAGCTGCTGTTACGTTTTAATTGTTGTGTGTGGACAAACTGGGAAAAATACAAACGTAGCAAAACTACTCCAACTCTAACACCGAATGAAGCCTTGTTAAAGTTGGAGCATACTACTACGTTTGTATGGGTCCCAGCTTGCCCGCATATAACGATTAGGACGTAACAGCCCCTTTGAAATGGCTCCAAACAGACGTGTGTCCGTACCCTCAGCGCGCCCAGCTGCCTTCTGCCACCACTTAAGACATCTCCAGAAACAGACGATCTGGCGGCAGACATTCCTCCCGATCACTGCTGTGGCCTGCAAGACTTTGCTTGCATAGCTGGCTATAAAATGATGGAAATCTGCATGGCTGTTGTATTCTCTGTCAATTGAGCAATTATGTAATTATTGCAACACTGATTTGATAGCTCAGTCAAGTGAAAGAGGCCTGGTCCATTAATCTAGCTACCCGTCCAACCAAAGGAAGCAATTGTGCTACAACAGCACCATGCTACCAATTCTTCCCTTACAACAAAAAAGGGAACAGCTGTGGGAGGTTTTCTAGGGCAAAGTAACACAAAATGTTCAAATAAAATTGATTTAATTAGCTGCAATACTGTGTTTCACTGTCTTCTCTTTGCCTTCTTTTCCATTCACAGTCTGTTCACCTTTACCCTCTGGTTCCTTTTCTCTCTCCTGCTTTCTTCCTCTCTTTTCCTTCTCTGCATCTCCTGGCACTGAAATCACAGAGACGTCCCTTTCTCTTGTAGAAACTGCCCCCACTTCTTGCTCACCAAGTGTACTGTATTTATACATGAACAACAACTTTTCCTGCTCCACTCCATTTCTGCCTCTGCTGCTTAGCTGCCCCCTTTGATTTGGGCTTCTGGGGTGCTAGGTGCTTCGCTCGAACAGAGACTGCCCAGAGGCATGTGGCCTCGATTTTGAGTATCCGTGACAAAAACCTAGATTTAACAAATATTCCGAACCTGAGTTAATAGGAAAAGAAAGCGACAACAATCACAGAATAAATTAGGGTCGACTCTGCAATACTGGCGTAATTGTTGACTTTGCATGTGAACAATCCTAATTAAAGATGCCAGCTGTGGTTCAGCAATTCACATATCAGGGTCTGCCAAGGACTAAGAAAGACTATTTCTGTAATGCCTAAGAAACTTTCACTTTTTTTTTCCGCTTCAAAATTGGTCAGCCTAGAACAAATCAACAGGCATCCAAGAAATCAGAGTCTGTTTCCAAGTAATCAGATTTTAAATTTGTCCAGGGTCACATGTGGAGACATACTAAACCTCTTTGCCATAATACTACATTTGGCAAAGTTAAAATAGCAGCGTGCAGATCCCTGGATACCATTTCAAAATGAAGAGAATAAACTGCAGATATTATTTATGCACCAGGGCTACCGTTTAACAGGTTTCTGCTGTAATAGAGGTGCTCCAACTGGTTCAGCAGAACAGTCAAGGAACTGCTAGCTCGTATTTCAAGGGCACTTTTCTGCTTGCACTACCTGAATGCAATAAAAGATTGGAGTTTAACCTTAACACACATCCACTTAAAGTGACAAATCTCCTTTTAAAAGTTAAAACACTTGTTGAGCTTTTAAAAGATTCCCCAGGACATAAGCTTGTTTGTAAAAGTCTCCTGGCTAACAGCAACATATTGATTGTGCTCAAGACCAAATCTAGGCCCCCTATTACCAAACCTGCAGCAGATGCAATGTTTTTAGATGGGCTGTGACACTCCCTCAACCTGATCACGGCAAATGTCTATGAGTAGGGCCCATTGAGCACTTTTCCCTCCCCTTCCCCCAAAGCACAAGCAAGTGTTGATCATGCAACTGCATCTTCACTGACCACAATCCCTCGCCACATTTGGAGCTATAAGCAACAGGAAAATAACCAGGTATGATCCACCTTGGACACAAAGCACATTTGGAGCCAAACTTTTCACTAATTCACTGGCATGGGCTGAGGATGCAGACCCTCCCAGAGCGGTGGTGATGAGCCAACAGCAGGCAGCGCCCGGGGAGCAGCCTGGATTTGGCTGCGATGGTCCTCAATCACTGCTGCATGCAAAGCCCTTGCAGTGGTCCAGAGGGACTGGTCTGCTGGCCTAAGGCTGGCTCTGCTCTTTTTTCCCAGTCGCTAAATCAATGTAGCAAACAACTAAAGTTGCATTAAGGATGTTCTTAATTATACATTTTTTAAAACAACCTAGTGCCCTTGCTTTCAGATGTCCTAGGCATTTGTGAATGGAAGGAGTGTTTGTATCCATGAAACAATTTTTTTTTTAAGGTATGACTTGCTAATACGCAGGACACAATTCATCCACACAAAAATCACTGAGCCAAACTCTTGCTTTCACAACAAACAGCAAAATTGGCAAAAGGACATACCTGGCTTCGCAGAGCCCCCAGTGGACAATGCTTAAATAGAAGTGCTGCTGAGCATGGGAAACTGGAAGGAGATGCAAAAAACAGAAGAAACAAAAAATCAAAGTGAGAAGACAGCAGACAGGGAAGAGGGCTGATATGTAGCAGCTAACTGAAAATAAAATAAATATTAAGCAGAACCTCCTGTTACGAGATAACGTCAAGTGCTGAATCTCCAACCGTCTTTTGTAGAAGCAACAAGCGATTCATCCATTTCTCTCGAGAGAAACATGCCCCTCTTGGAGAAGGATCTGCCACGCTGCCGCCTGGAAGATCTCCCTTGAGAGACAACCTGGTCGTCCCAGTCTGGGGAAGGACAGGGAGCCCTTTCCCACCACCGCGCCCTCCCCGGGAATGGTAGGAACGAAGCCGCTGCTTCCCCAGCCCAGGATCAACCCAGTCCCGAGAAGGCACAAGAAACAAGGGCGAGAGGGCGGTTGCAGGCTCAGTACCTGGACTTCTACCTCTCCCAGGAACATTTCTAGCGGTGGTAATTTCTCAGAAATTTCTACCACTAGAAATGACCGTCTGTTTATGGAAGACTGGAAGAAACTGGAAAAGCTCACCTGACATAAAAATAAAAGCATAACACATTTACCTAGTGACATTACCTTGTATGAAAGGGGACTTTAATATTTCCCAACTAAAAGAGGCTTGATAGCATTTTCTGTACTTCTTCAACTGATATTTGCTTAGGAATGACAGAGGCTAGGTGCTTCTCACCATTCAAATGATACTTTCCCTCTCAGTGCCCAAAATAACCCCTGGAAAACCCACAAGTGAAGTCTGTTTCGCTGCTAAAAAGAGCCGTCACCGTAACACCATAACACGCAAAATAGGGTTTCTTCTAAGAGCAATACTAAACATTTTTTTGCCCTTATGGGGGGAGTGGGAGGAAAAGCTACAGGGATGAGTTTAACCTTGGACAGTGAAACTTTATTAAGTATAGGTCTGGGTTTCCAAATTAAAACAGACTGTAAACATTTCTATGACCATTTTTCTATAATAGATGCTAAGTGACACGATACCAATCCCAGTAACAGGAGCTTTCCTAAATTGTTTTAAATCCTATTATTTCCTATAAAAAAGAAAAAACAACAATGAAAACCCTAGAAACTGGTTGAATCCCTGAAGCTTTGAAAGTTTCCAATCTCTCAAATTTGCGACTTGTGTCATGAGTTGTGTTTCTTCTGTGGCTTCCTGTTAGTTAACTTTTCTGATATACTTAAGATATTTATTGAGGGGTGGGAAGGGGGGGGAAATGACTCTTCTTGCTCGCAGGTGGAGATTAGACTAGATAAACATCTATTTGAAAGAAAAACATTTTTAAATGAGCTCCATAATTGAAAAAGACTCTTAAGTTCAGGGTCTTCATAACACCCCTCAACACATAACCAGTTTCCATTTCCTTTAAGAAATAAAGCAGTTTTAGTTCATTTTCTATCTGTTGAAAATTAAGCTGAAAGACAACTGAAAATGGATTTGAAACACTTTGATGGCAGAATGAACCCATTCCTTCATTTGTGTTAGAAATTAACCATTTAAACTGTTAAAAGTGTATGAGCATGTCATTATGGAAAGTGCACTAATTTTCCTTAAATGATTCTAATTTGCTCAACCTGCTCCTAAGTCAACAGTGAACATATATTAAATACTTCCAGCACTTATCAGAGACCTGGGTAACAGGAGCTTTCCTTTAGAGACTAAGGCCAATCGCATGGTTGACGCAGCAGTTGCAGAGTCAGGCCACCTGGGTTCCTTCCCAACCTCTGCCACCAACCAACCGCAAGACCTTGGGTGTGTGAACGCAACGCCTCTGACTCAGTTTTATCATCTCGAAAATGGAAATACTGCTTCCCTACCTCACAGCAATAATGCAAAAAACAAGTTCATCCACATTTCTGAGGCTCAGAAATATCTGGAAGGCAGCATGCAAATCTGCAGTATCGAACAAGATTCAGGCTAGAACTACATACAAACTTTTGCCAGCATAGCTACGTGGGTCAGGATCACGATCACCTGCCAAATAATTGCTAAAAGCCAAGAGGGTAGATGCAGTTATATTGGCAAACATTGCAATTCAGCCAAGACAGCTTAGTCTACTTCGGAGAGGGGGACAGAAGGAGGCTGAAATAAACCATGCCAACAAGTGCAGCTTTGCTGGGCAAAGCTGCATCCACACTAGAAACATTTTGCTGATATAATATAAACTGCAAGAACTATATAACAGCAAAACACGACAAATGTGAACCTGACCTTTAGTGGCTTGTCCTATTCCTCTTTAAGAGAGCTCACAAAAAAAATAGCACTGGGCTATTGCTGTCCTGCAGAAACCAAAATGTCCTATTGCATCACACCTGCAACCATCTCAAGGGCCTCATAATGAGGCTGCATAGGCTAGTGTTTTCTGTAAGCTTATGGCTGTCTCCTCCTTATCTACCGTATGTCAGTGCACTTGAATCTTACTCGGTGCATCTAGCTGAGGCTGGAGCTAACTGGCAAAAAACCAGATGAGAGAGAAGCAAAAACTGGTGGAAAGCAAGAGGAATGCAGAAAGCACATCAGCCTTCCAGATCCAAGGAACACCCTTGCTTTTTGTTACCAACCCCAGTTCTGGGGTCATTCAGAGTCCAGGGTTGTTAGATAGCCCCCACACCATCTGTACTTGGCAGGAAGGGTGGACACCTGCATTTGGATGCAAGCCTCACTGGCGTGAAGCATAGTTTCAATACCTCTGGACAAGTGCATTAGTGCATTTACTCTACACAAAGCTGGAACTTAAGGTCACTCACATGCCTACAATCCTGGGCATATTTTACAGATTCACAGAAGTTTAGGGCTGGAAGGGACCTTGTGAGATCATGGGGTCCAGCCCCTCCTGCTCTGGGCAGGAAAGACTGTGGGGGTCAAATAACCCCAGCAAGGTGTGCATCCAGTCTCCTATTGCAGATCTCCAGGGTAGGGGCCTACACCACCCCACTGGGAGTCTGTTCACACAAACAGTGAAGTTTTTCCTTATATCCGGTCTGAAACCTTCTTCTAGGAGTTTATGACCATTGCTCCTGGTTTTCCCCTGGGGCACTTTGTGAATAGTTGCTCTCCTAGCCCCTGATGCTCTCCCCTGATATATATGTAAACTGCCACTAAATGCCCCCCAAAGTCTTCTCTTTTCTAGGCTGAACAGTCTCATATCTGTCAGCCTTTCTTCGTATGGCTTGCTCCTCAGGCCTCTAATCATACAAGTGGCTCTTCTCTGGACTCTCTCAAGCTACACCACATCAAGTTGGTGTAGAATTGCCTAAATTGGTGCAGAATTATATCTGCCTGCTCAAGTGCCACTTCTTGATGAGTACATTCAACCAGCACTCAATGGGTTACACTAGCTTCCAATAAAAAACTGTTATTAACACCAGCATTATGGCAAGCCCTTGACAGAGCCATGCATTCACTTATTAGTTTTTAAATGGACTTGAATGTTATTTTCAGTGGCATCCTATCTCAATCTGCAAGGGACTACTTTTCCTCACAGGGCATAAAACCCCCAATAGTTTCAGTCAACTGATATGCAGAAGCTAACACTCACTGCTATACAATGGAGGAGGGTTTGAAGGTCTCTTAAAAGACCCTGGAGAAGCCTTCCAATCTCTGCTGCCAAGACAATACCGGTGGCATGCACACATTCAAATAATCCAGGACAGTTCTCCCAGGTTTGCTCTCCAGGCAGAGAAATTTACCCAGAGCCATGCGTACAGACATTCGAATGCTGAAGCCCTGAAGAGTGGAGAGCTTGCAGCGATGAGACTGTGCACCCGGGGGGAGGTCCTGTGCACGTCTCTCAGCATGCTCTCCAGGCCCCCCGAGTGTGTCTGGTAAAGACTGTAGTAGTGCATACAACAGCCCTGACCGGCTGACCCAGATTGCCCATGCTCAGCCTGTTTCCTAGGGGTGTGCAAAATGGGCCATACTCAATTTGGATTCAGCCCAAACCGGGGACAGTGATTCGATTCATTGATTTGGATCGCTATCCTGATTTGATTTGGCCAAATCCAAATCTAAAGATTCGATGCCAATTCGGAGAATCAGCAATTTGGCTTCTGGTCCACTTTCAGGTCCACTGCTGAGCGTGCTGGGGAGCCCCCCACGCTCCCGTGGGACACTCCATCCGCCCCAGCATCTCAGCATTCACGATCCGCCTGGTGCCTTGAGGCACGTGGAAAAAACATTAAAACTGTGTCTATGTCCAAATCGTCAAATCTTTCCAAACCTCTCAGAATCGATTCAGAGGTTCCAATTTGATTTGTAGAGATTAAAGGGTCTTCCGATTCGATTTGGATTTGGAGATCTGGCCGCCGAATCGGGCCGAATCTCTGCCAAATCGAATCAGCGAGCGAAGCTTTGCACAGCCCTACTGTTTCCCTGCAGCACAACGTGGGGACTGCAAAGGTGGAGTGATCTGGGGCAGCAGAGTCCAGGGAGCAACACAGTCTCATTGCGGGGGAGGAGGGGGAGAAGGTGAAGGACTATGTTCTCCTCTGAGAGCAGCAATGGCATGTACAGACCTTCACTGGACCAGGAGAAATGCTCCTAGGAGTGTCTGAACCTTGGTTGTTTCCAGGATATTTTTCTCCTAAAGTGGTCATTTTTACCCTGGGAGAAAAAGCCTGAAAATCTGCACACTCGTGGTTTCTCCTGGGAGAGCACTGGCTCTCCCAAGAGAAACTGAATGTCTGTACAAGGCTTTATGGAGGCCGTGTTATCTCAGAAGCTCACCCTCCCTTTGCCTGAATGTGTTCCCCTTCAGGCAGGCTGTGAAGTTAGTCTGGTTTTTTTCCTCAGTATGTTGTTTAAGGGGTTGCTGGGGATTATACAACAATCATAGGGACGAAGTTATTTTGGCAGGTGATTTGTAGTTTTGTGACTTGAAGTTGGTTGAGATGGAATGAGCAAATCTGTCAAACTTTAGGTTTTTAGCCATTCATTTTATATGCATTATAGTAATATATGGTACATACTCAGTGTCTGTAGAAGTTTCTCTTGCTTAGGGATATGTGGCTTACAGAAAAAATGAGGAAATAAAGGTTAAAAAAAAGATGATTTCAGAAGTATTTCAGGTTTTCTATGCTGCTACAGTTATTTTTCAGCAAGTTATACAACTTCACCTCATCCCACAATCAAAACGACAAAACACAGGTTTTGCACTACTTACAAAACAAGACATTTACTGTGAAACTTCTGTACAAAACTCCAGCAATAACATCCTACACTGGTAACAATGTGGGTAATTAATTTTCTTTTAAAAATGCACATTATCCATCACCTTGGCCTTTCTCAGGATACAATAGGCAAATTAAAAGCTGATCTTTTCACAGCCTATTGCAGAACCAGACTCCTGACAGGCTGATAAAGCTCTATTACCTTGGTAACACAAGGTGTAAAATATTCACGTTGATTATATAGGACACACCACATGTTACGATGACTCAGGAGCCACAGAAGCTGAGATTCTCATTCTTGAAGCTCCTTATGTTCACTGCCCTACCTAATGTGGACTTCGGCTTCAGAAGTCTGGGCAGGTTTTCAGGGCATTTTTCTGTCGAGAACGTGTTCACAGCAGTACACTGAAGTGTCTCTGAATTGCTAGTTATTACAAAATGCTTTTTTCCTAAACAGTTTTGAAAGTTCACATGGGAAAAAAAAAAAGATTCTGCAGGAATACACACTAATTGGGTAATTGGGAAACTTGACAAAAGCCCAATCTATCCCGTGCGGTTTGAAAGGGCAACCCAGCAAACCGAGCTGTAAGGGGGGCGTTCCAGCCCGGCGAAAAACGTTGTTTTGTCAATTTCTTGTCGCGCTGCTGTTTAGTCTAGAGAGCAGCTCTGCCACTTCCCCCCACCCAGCGCTCAAGGAGGCTGAGAACGGCAGCGCTGCCAGTTTGTCCTGAATAAAGGACTGAGTTGGGGCTTACATCCGCACAAAGATTAAGTTAACTGGGAGGGAAAAGCAAAGCAGCGACTAGAGCAGCAGGACAGCTGAAAGCTTCACTGTGCAAGGCCCCCCCAATTCAGTTATGGTCCCAATAGCAAGCAGCTGCTGGAAATGAGGTGAGGACAGGAGCCGTCTCAACATCCACCCTGCTGCCATGATTTCCAGTTACTCGGCCCTTGGGTACCGTGTACTAAATTCACCTATTCTGCCTGAAGCAAACGGGCAAGGTTAGGCAAGGCACGAAGCACCAGACAGCCGAACAAGGAGCTCTGATCTTGGCACTAAGGAGGGCTGCGTTTGCAGTCCCACCAGTATGATTCATCATCTGACGGCAGGATTGTGTGTTCCCCGACCCCTTGTTGAGAGTTCCTGCTGTGCCAAATATTTCCCTAAAAATGCAGGGTTATTTTCTCAGTTTGAGATCAGGTACAACAAATCACAGCTCTTCAATAGCATTCTCTGGTTACAATCTGCACAAAATAAAGTTGCATTGTATGAGACAATACATGAACATTCAGCGGATTTGGAGTAGGAATGACATTTAACCGACACTACGCAGGTCCTGCTATCAGCTTCACATGGTTTCTGGCATAAGCAGCGAGCCTCACAGTGCCAACATATATAAGAAGAAGAAAGGACAGGACCCCCACACTTCTGTCAGGGGTACATATGGACCACCAGGGTCGATCATCACCACAAACACTAAAACAACTGCCAAGTAACAACTACGTAGCAGCCCTAATTGGGCTACTACAGGGGTGTTTTTTAAGACATTTCAATCAGAACTGTCAAATCACACGCAGATAAATGATCCGCTGACTACAAGCGACAGCAGCCGTACCTTAGGCAGTCAGTAGTTTGAAAGCACTGGCAGAAACAGTATACCTCACTCTTTTTATACACCTCTTTTATGATACCCTTCTGACACAGGATATTGCACCTTAATCCCCTAGGTGCATTTAATGCCATTACAATGCCTGTATTATATTACCAAACCCAAAGGTCATAATATCAGTGCTTAAAATAAGTCATAAAGATGAGTGAAAGGGTTGAGTTCTGCTGCCATCTCGACTGGCCGATTATAAAAAACTTTCAGCGCTTTTCTTAAATAAACTTCTGCGTTATTTCACATTCTCCAATTAACCGGCTCTGCCATGAGCAACGCTATTGTTCTAAAAAGGAGGCAGAGGCTACACCAAAAAATATACTTTGGTCTTTGTTCAATGTACCTCGGAACTATTTATGCTGTCACCAATTACTGGAAGCAAGTAGCATTACAGCTGCAGCCTAACTAGATAAGGGTATAATAAAACATACATAATGAGCCACACTATTATGGGGTATATTTATTCTGGTCAGAACACCGTGCTAATGTGGCTATGCTGCTCAAGGTATCGGAGCTAGCTTGGGTAACTCTGCATGGCACTATTGTCCCATGAAAACATACCCTTTCGAAAGCTTTGTTCTTATTGTTACTTCTACGTACGAGCTTTGTGATCTATCAAAGCTATGCTGTTCTTCAGGTGCAATGGCCATTTCTAAAACAATGAGAAGTCTGCCTGCTATAACTATAGTGCAAATATTTACTAGCACACTAAATGTACCAGCACAGCTGAGCTCTTCAGTGTATCCCCCTTTATTAATTACTGAGCCAATCAACTTTATTCAAATTCCAGTTAGGAATGTCATTTTTCTGCTTTTTATATTTGCAGATTACACATCGTGAGGATAAACCCCACAGGAAAGTGATGTTAACGTGTACGTGTCCCGGTTATAAAGATAACATGCAGCTGCTGCATCTTACTGATTTCCATGGCAGTGGGCTTCTTCAGCACCTCTGAAAGGGGGACCAATAGCTTAAGAACTAACCCAATTTTCCTGTAAAAAAAGAGCTATATCCACATTGCCAAGGGCACGCTCAGTCCCATACTCCAAAGCATGATAAGGATACTAATCAGTAGTGGATCCGGGACAGACCACTGGGGAGCCCCACTTGACACCTCCTCTCACTCAACAAGACATCAAGCCATTGATGATCACTGTTTAAGCACAATGATCCAATCAGTTATGTATCCGCCATTACAGTACTTTAATCTAGTCTGTTATTTCTTTAGCTTACTAATGGAAATATAACGAGAAAGTGTCTCAAAACCTCACTGAAGTTGAGGTATATCACATCCACAGCTCTCTCTCCATCCACAAAGCCCATCACCTTGATGTAAAAGGCAACCAGGCTGGTCCAACATGGCTTCCTCTTAACAAATCTATGTTATCTGTTCCTGATCATTTTGGCATCCTGTAGAGGTTTCAAAAGATTTTTTGAGGACGTGCTCCATAATCTTTCCAGGTATGAAGGAGTGATGAAGACTGATGTTAATACCTGGATCCTCTCCCTGCTATGTTCTTTTCTTTTGTAAGGAGGAAGGGAAAGAGAGGGTTATTTAAGACCTATACTTACATGTACACACATTAAGATGCTGGTACCACATTTTCACAAGAAACAGTAAAAGTATTCCTATACTAGTTGTCTAGAGAGGTTCAGACATTCTTATATTATCTAAGTTGGTGTGAATACACTCTACACTACAGCCTCTTTCCTATTCCTGTTTTTGGAGATCCTAATTTACTTAGCATAAATGTTAGCTTGATTTTTCCCCAATGGTAGATGACATGTTAATGAGGACTCCAACATTTTGAATTTTATTTTGAGTAGCCTTTGCTCACATGAACATCACCATCTATTGCAGTGGGCTAGTTTGGACAAGCATTCTCCAGTATGAGTAAGGCCTACAAAAAATTAGACACTGGAAGACTAGAATGACAGAAATAGTGGGTGATTTAACAATACAGTTATATATGTTAAATACAATCTGTGGATACAGAAACTTATCTATCTGCAGTCTACGTTAAGGCTCTTCAGCCGCTCCTCACAGTTGGTGGTCAACCAAGGCTATTAATTGTTCACTTTAAGTAAATGCAGCTGACTATCGCAATGCCATATACCCGAGCAAAAAAACTCCAATTCGTATGAATCCCTGCAACAACACAGGTTAACAAGAGCATTTCACACCTGCTCTTTGAGCTCAACATTGATTCTGCAGACTACAGAACTAAATTCAAGGTCTTATTTCATATCTTCAAGGTGATCCCTGCCCTTGAACCAAGACACAAAGATTGGTGGACAACTTCAGATCCCTAGCTCAGGGAAACTTTCTAGAGGAAGCATCTGACAAAGCAAGATGTAGCCTATAAAAGTTCAGGCCTCTCTGAACAAGTTAGCCTAGAAGGTGGCACCCTACCTGGCCTCCTCTCTACAGAAGGGGTAAAGTTTATGCAATGGTACTGTCTTGGGGGTTGACAGCAGGGAAAAAATGCATGTTAGAAAACCCTAACAAGACGCACAACCCCACACAATTCTGCCCTGGGGGAAGATACGAGAACACCATATTGTAGATGTCGGTGGCATTACTGAACACACTTCTAGGAGGCGCCAGTGATGACCATGTTAGAAAACCCCCCACAGAATAATAGCTCTCCTGCTAACAATCATGGCTCATTTCAGTACCCCACATATTCATTCCTGCAAACAAATTCCCCAAAGTCCTCCCAAACCTAGCAGCTCACTGGGTTAAGATTTGGCACACAAAGGAGGAATGTAGCTGACTACATGTGGTCACCTCCAACTCCCTCATCCACAAGTACCCATACCCAGCAAGAAGTCTGGGGCAAACCTCTGGTCTGGAGCAGGGCTTGACACACAACTCTAGCACCACTGCTAGACACCTTAACCACTGGCCGCTGGGCCCCACAGATGGAGGGCAGAATCACGCTCTAAACAAAGAGTGATGCTAGTCTGCTTCAGCATCACCCCGCACACGCTCTTCCAGCTTTACTACCTTACCCTGTCAGCTTCAAACTCAAGCAGCTGCTCAAATATGTTGGGCAAAAATGACATATATTTTTCGATTTTGATCTCTATGCCGCATGGGAAACTTGAGCTTTGGAAATGGGAGAGCCCTTCTGAAGGTCCCAGCCCTCCTAATAAGAACAGAAATGACTCTGTAATAGTCTTTACCTGATCTCTTTCATCTTTCAAAAAACAACACAAAACAAAACCTGACCAAGAAAACCTTAAGTCATAAATCTTTTTTTTTTCCTTTCTGAACTGCAGGTGATTACGTTTCTCCTATTCCTTTGGACAAAGACTTAAAACCATTTCCAAACTCCACAAAAGAAACCAAAGTGAGAGCAAATCTTGATTCATGCTTCATTATTTCGGATTTGGAAGAAGCCCTTGAATCAGGCTTTCAACATAATTTTACTCACATTTTAGACACGGTAAATTTCTTTTTCTTTTCTTTTGGGGGTTTTTTTTTTTTAAAGTTTTATTGCAGGTGGGGCTCACAGATGACCGAAGTCAGTCCCAAGGCTTATTTATGCAGTGAAGCCATCATGAAATAAAAATGACGTGTAAATGTAAACAGTATTAGCTAGCTTGTACTAACTCCCTGTCTGGACACTTCACATTCAGAAAGTATCTTACCACACCACAAACGAATGAAGCTAAACTGGAAAAAGGTAGTCTGGTTTCACAGTGTTCATGCGGCAAATCATTCTGCAGAATTATTCCAGAACAGCTCTTTTGGTAATTTCTCACATGTAAAACAAGCCCTCGCTTTTGTTAATATTAAAGAGCGCAAACCTAATTGAAAGGAAATTATCCATTCTAACATCTTTTCTACTATTTTAGTCTTTGGGCAAAACTTTGCAGCTGAAACTCCTACTGCACAAACTTCAGTTATATGGAGAATAGCAGCATCTCCTATATTCAGACCACTTAACGCACAGCATCATGAAAGGTTCTTCCAACTCGAGAAGATTCAAGATGCTTAGCCATTGCTGAATTTGCATACAACAAAATTAGGATTTATCTGTTTGAAAAAAGGCCTGAGAACTAAGCTATACAGTGATCTGAACATATGAAGGGTTCTAAACTAATCCGAAAAATCAGACTCCCAGGTCTATCAAGTTGAGAATCTAAATGTCTGTAAATTTTGGCCATGACCTCTTAGGATGCAAGTCCCCCAACAGTAAATCTCTGCCATCTCACAGAGGGTGATAAAGATAAATTCATTATTATTTACAAAGCTCAAAAATCCATGGTCGCAAGCATGATAGCAAAGACCACGATGCAGTTAATAACTTCATAGTCAGAGCAGCAAACCAGGCGTTGAACCGTACGCAGAACAACAATGACAGGAGACATTCCCCGATCAACATCCATCCTGGGAAAGGATCCTGTGGAATAATAATAATAATAAAAAAAATCTTTATGTGATCCCATAGTGATATTAAATCACTGTGATGAATATGCACGTGTAGGCAGAATTAGCATGAAGCAGGAACCTTCCAGCATTTCCTACCTTAACAGTGCTGGACTTTAGAAGAACATAGTTTGTGTGTGTACGTATCGATAGCATGAATTTACACTGCTCAGCTGGGACAGCCAGTTGGTAGAAGGTTGCTTTAAAAGACAGAAAGAAGCTAAATTTTGCACTTTTGATCCACAAACAATCAAACAAGGCCTGAGTCTATAACTGATTCTGCATAGAACTTCATTTGCAGAATAAGCACTAAGTACTGGAGTATATTTTCCCCAAACTTTTGGTACAGAGATGCAGCTCTAGAAGGAAAAATGGCCCACGGCTTCTTTAGGGTACTAGCACAGCTAGACAGCAGCAATGCTTAGATGTACTGTGTGCTAGCAGATGTAGGAGTCTACAGTTATAAAATAAACTTTCCCTATCAACTACATTTCCCTACATTATTTTATCTTACTGTAAATACCCATTCTAAATTTAGTCAGCCAAATATTTAGCACCAACCAACATTTGCAGCTACAAAAATCTTTGGTTTATTTTTAGTTCAAATGGTAATGATCGAGATCACATTTGTAGTAAACAAGTACTTAGCCCATACAGGTTCTTGGAAGTTGATATTTATGAACTAAAGTATTTTCATTACCCACAGCAAGTATTTGAATGTAAAGACAGCTGAGGATATGCTATACAGATATATCTATCCAACAGAAATCCTCTTAAACAACGGACAAACAAGCATGTAGGATTAATACTATACAGATTTCTGAGAAAGCGTGTTAGGTACAGCTGCACAATACATTACAGAAAAGGTATCATGTTAAGTTTATGGAGCTGCTAGGAAAATTAGAAGTATGTCTCCAGTAAAGACAATGGAAACATTAGCACTAGATGGTGCGCGTGCCTTAGGTTACAGAACAAGAACTCTATCGTATTGTATTTGAAAAATATACTGGGTTTGCAACTAAACCACATAACATATTTATTCATAAAGTAGTAGATTCAATAGTCCGATTTAACTCCGGCATTCCCGCACAACCAGGAGTATTAAATAGAACACCGAGGTCTCACTTTTAACTTCTTTTGTATTAAGTTAGGCAAGTCATTCCAAGGTAGGAAGTTTAGCCACAAAAAGCAACTTAAACCATACTGTCAATCACAAATGAAAGAAAGTGTCAACATATTTCCTTTGAAAACTAAACATCAGGTGAAGAAAAAACTGCTCAAGGCCCTCAACTAGTCTCCCGCTTTCTAGGCTTAGTGCTCTTCTAATTACTTCCCACATGTGTAGCACCTTCTTTTTTGTATTTCTAGAGTCTTTTCTCCCAGGAATATTTCCATACTTAATCTTAAATTATGAAGAATTTTATTATTACCTTCATATAAATCCTAAAGATTAACTGAGCTTCTCCAAATAGATTACCCTGTCCCCACCCATAATTTGGAAAAGATGCTGCAGTTAGGCCTAGAAAAAGCACTTAGCAGAAGATGCTGTTACTGCAGGTTTTCATACTAGCCTCTTCTTGTTTCCCTGCGTTCCTCTTGTCCAACTGTCTATCCAGCTGCTCTTTGCCTTCAACAAGGATTAGCTTTTTAAAACGGGGCCTGTCTTGCACGTTTGTATTCTGCTTGGTACAATGGGGTCCCAGACTATGACCCAGGTAGCTATATTTATAAATGTTTGCTTAGGTTAAGCAATGATGCAAGCCAAGATGCCTTCTCAAGGCAGTAGAGGCAGTAGCTTCTGCTAAGCAAGTCCAAAGCATCTCAAATAAGCAATGGAGACGCCAATACTTTGTCCACAGACTATACTCTGATTTTACATGAGCACCAGTTCTATGCAGAATTTCAGTGCTAGTGTACATAATATGTGGAGGATCATAAGGCTGCTGCAAAGGTTTTGGAATGAATGGGGTGTACTTATTTTTGTCTGCCTGCTCCTGATATAGATAGCGCCTTCTGCTAGAAGGAAGATCCTTTAGGAAATCTACTCTGGAGACAGCAGCTCATTCAATCTTTGCAAAGCCTGCTGAAGGCTCTCTCCCAACTGAGAACGGTGCATGGGACCTAACGAGAGAGAGAGAGAGAGAGAGGTGTGAGGCAAAGAAAAGCAATGATTTACTCTTCTCCCCTTCTGGAGTGATTTGTTTTTAAATATTATTATTATTATTGTTATTATCATCATTATTATTACTGCTTAGCATCTTCTTCGAACAGCAAATTAATCCCTAACACCCAAGTGAGGCAGTTGTTATCTGTGCTTTAGACGGGAAGAAAACCAAGGAAGAAGAGAAGCAAGCGGCTTAAGGAGCCGATGCCCAAGGCAGGACTGCGACCCGGTCCTCGATTCAGGTCCATGCTGCATGCAGCTTTCTGGAACAAGATGGAGTGTGTTTTGAATCTGAGGGGGAACGTTCACCACTGCCTGTTTGGCTCTCTCCCCGTTTCGTCCTAATTCCTGCTGTCCTTGCCACCTTGTTGTCACGTCAAAGTAAAAATCCCACAATTTCCCCCAAGCACGTACCCCTGATGGTTTTACAGTATGATCCAAGAGCTCTGCTATCAGGGAAGAAGAGTCAAAAATACAGTGTAAGAGAAATAGGGCTGGCAGGGACCTCAGAAGGCCACTGCCTCTGATCATGGAAGAGCATCCCCATTTAAACCAGCCCAGGCAACTGTTTGTCTAACCCAGGGGTTTTCAACCTTTTTGGATCAGTACCCCTGGCAGCCGGACATGGAGCGGGGAGGAGGGGAAGGAGGGAGGCGCAGCCAAATGCGGAGTGGCTTGCCCACCTGCACGTACCCCCTAGGGCCTTCTCGTGTACCCCCGGTTCACAACCCCTCGTCTAACCTATGGTTAAAGATTTCCAGTGGTAGGGACCCCAGAGCCCCCGCAGGCACACACTGTCCTACCTCCAGCCAAAAGGTCCTCCCTAATAGCCATCCTAAAATTTCCCTCGTTGCAATTTAAATCCATCACCCCTGTGGATGCGGAGAATCATTGACAGCCATGCTCTTTCTACTCATCCTTTTTTCATTCAAAGACTTACCAAATACCTTCCCCCTTCCAGTCTCCTCTTCCCCAAGCTAAATAATCCTAGATCTTCTGACCCCAGCGCTCTTTCCCGCCCAGCGCAGGGGGACAGACTTGATGATCTACTGAGATCCCTTGCAACACTAAAAACCTATGGAATCTATGACTGCTCCTTATAATGAACTATTATGCAGCATTTTTCATCTACTAGCCTCATAGCAGCAAGCTGGACTGTCATCGGTTGCCGCACAGGCCAAGGAAGGCTTCTCTCACAAAACTGGAGCAAGTTTTAGTAATTTTCACAGCCACGGCAGATTTCCTATAAGATCATGTTAAGAAGAGATAAGCTTTTTCTGTATAGGGGTACGGTTCAAGCGGTCTAAATGCATCAAATCTCCTTACACTGTGTCACAAAGAAGGGCCTGTCACTAACGTAGACATGGTTTGGCGTTTAAATGCCCACAGACAATAGCACAGGGTGGGAAATGCCATAGGAATTAATAACATTTGGTTTTGAGACATGTATGTATGCGTGCATGCAAGCAAGTAAAAGCCACTCCCTGGAGGAGAGCCGACTTCTGGGAAGAAAAAAAGCATCTCCTTTTGGCAGTCTGTTCGGACAGGCAACCAAGAAGCTCCAAAATGGACTAACAAGGTTACAGCTATCAACATGGTTGACGCTCTTCAGAAATACTGCAGCATCTTCACCCTTCCAGTCCCCTCCCACCACACTGCTCCCCCGAAAAAGCACTCTGCTCAAAAAGCAACTCCCATTTGGATGTGACTGCTGAATTGGGAATGCAGCTTCTCCGCCTTCCTAGGTCTGAAGAAATCCTTGCCATTTTGTGAAGGAAAAATAAGTGGAGTTTACTGACCTAGCTACATCCCACATGGTTTATTTGCTGACCGAAGTTTAAAGAGCGCAGCGCATGGGAGAGCGCTCTACTTCCGCTCCCAGCGACTGCCCAGCCACGAGCAGCATCAGAGTGCGAGGATGCAACTACGGCCTGTCTTCATTACTATCTATCCCCTCTGGGTTATTCCATTTTGGAGAAACAGAATAAGAAATAAGCTCTCTTTCATGTTGGTATCCTTCCTCCATTATAACCCTTCCTGTTTTTGTGCATCTCATTAGCTGCCAAAGGAGAAACCAAACAGCTTTCTCTATATCTAACACTGGAGAATTCAGTGACGCAGAGCAGAAGGACCTTTAATACTAGTCCCTCTGCTTGCCCAGAGCCACGAGTACTATTCCCACTGGGGAAAACCTTTAGGTGCTAGAAAATAATGCTTCACTCTCCCTACCATCATCTTTCCAAGGCTGGAAATACCTCCTGGATGAACGCAGCATGAAGCAGACAGTGCTCAAGCGCTTACTGAAGGGCTCTCCACTCAACCACACACCTGATTTGGGAAGTTAGAAGAGAGTTCATTTAACCCCAAGTTTCATTAAAATTCACATATCAGGATGCAAAACAGATCTAAAGTTCCCTATCCTTCAAGCTGTGCTTGTTACCCATTCCTGGCGCTTTTGAAGGCCTCTTTTCTTGCTAAACAAATTGGGTTTATATTGTTATATTGGGTTACAGTAAACGAAAGCCAAAATTAAACACTGCAGAGCAACTGCTCGGTAATTAAGCAATGCACACTTACAAGTTGAAAGACCCGGGCTCTACCACCACATCCGTAAACTTCCCTGTGAGAACTTGTAGCACCTTTGGGAGGGACCCAAGCGTACCCAAAGCATATTGTGTCAATGCTTAGAAAAAAAAATGCTTAGACTTTGCAAACCTTACCTGGAGAAATGCTTGGTTTTTTGTGGGGAGGGATTTTTTTAAATTAATTTTTTTAATAATCAGGGAGCATTTGTAAATGCTATCCTATATTGAGGCAGAACTCTTGGGGAGGGAGGGAGAGGCGCACAGAGGGGGTCACCCTTATAGTTTAGTTGCCAAAACTGAATTTCATAAAAGCCAGAAGTAGCTTTACTAATATTAGTTTCTCAGTCAACAAGTGAACAGAACAAAAGGGTTGGTTTGGTTTTGAATGGTTATGTCCAGGGATCTGGGTTTTCCATTTGCCATGGAAAAACACAGCTTTTCTTCTTTAAACTGCAGGTTCCCCCTTGCAGGCTGGCAGAGTGCCAGCAGGAGCAGGACATGCATGCGTGCACACGGCCAGCAATACAGCCAGGCAGCGGTGGAAAGCAGCTCCCCCAACTGCCTGCAGGTAAGAAGGGGGAAAAGATTGAGGCCCCCACAGTGAGGGAGGGAGTGGGATGGTTGGCAACTGGGCCTGGGGACACCTCACCACAGCAGCACGACTGACATGGGGCTCCCGGCGGTGGTGGTGGCGGCAGCAGCAGCACTGATCCTCTCTGCCCTCCAGCACCCACTGGGCCATGGAGGCCCTTGGGCAGAGGGCGGCAGGGCAGGGCAGACCTGCGCAGCCCACATCCTCCCCCCTTCTGCCACATGCTCTGCTCAACTCTGCTCCAGCCATGTGGCCCACGGGAGGGCCGGCTCTGCGCTTTGCTCCAGCCGCGGCAGCCGGAGCTCAGGCACGGCTAGGGGGGTGGGGAACAGGGGGCTACAGGCCCTGGTTCTGGCCCCATAGCCCCAGCAGCTGTCGGGGGGCAGGGTTTAGAAGTGAGAGGCATTAGGAGGGTCAGGGGCTGCAGGTTGGGAGCAAGGGGCACCAGCATGGACAGGGCAGGACTCCAGCACAGCGCCACAAAGCGGGGGGGGGGGGGGGTGGCTGCTGCAGTGGGACCCACGTCCTGGTGGGTGAAGGGGAGCCCTGATTCTCTATGATTAAAAAATAATAAGAATAATAATAATAAAAAACCAGCAAAATTTATCGGTATTTAGAATTTATTTTATTATTATGATTGAGGCACTGGTAGGCTTCCAAACTGCTTAAAAATGGTAAATATAATGAATAAAACATTGTGTTTAACTGATACTTATATATATAATGGCGTTTCACTTCAATCGTGGAAAAATGGTGATTTTGGTTCTTTTATATCCAAGAACTTTGGATTTTTTTAAATCAGAGAATTTGCAACTTTTAAAACAGAGAAAGCCAGGATCCCTGGTTACAACTTAAAATCCACAAAAATATTTAAAGTCTTAATCTTATTTCATTAGATTCAATCAGGCTGTTACGTTACAAAGCACTGGGAGTTTATAACTTGCCGACTGCACGAGGAACAGTTGGGGCACGTTTATGTTTTCATCCATATACAATATTCAGCAAACTCAGCGAGGAGAGTTGCTCCACAGAACAAAAACCAATCAGATGCCTGTTATGATCAAAAGCACCGCCCCACATCTGATGCAACAGAGCCAGTGGCCAATGACAAAGCCCCTCGCAGAGCCAACTCTCTCGAGGTTTGTTGGCAAATTCATGGAAAGTTGCCCGCAGCCTCACAAACCTGCACCTATAGAAATCGGGAGCTGTGCAGTACGCCGAATACTTGGGGAGGCTACACCAAGGGTCTCTTCCCCTTGCCTGGAGACCCTGCTACTTCGGCAAACCACTCGCATCCTGCTCCTCTGTCTCCTCTTCCCACGAAATAGAAGTCACGTTTCTTTACTTCCTAACACCCCCATGAAGAGTCACCAATACATATTAGCGGCTTACATGCTCTAATAACAATGATCAAAGGCAAATATACATTACATACAAAAAAGGTTTAGAAAACCTCAGTATATTACAAAGTCAAATGCTCAAAAATCATGACACATCAAATTTCTTGTCACGTAGCCAACCTATACACTGAACAGTTAAGTAACCTGGGGGTGGGTGGATCATACAATCATTAAAAACTGTAATAGCAGGTGACCACGCAACCAAAAATTTCACTTTCCCTAACTTTTAAGTGTTTGACTTTAAAATCAAGATCATTTGTTTTTTTATGTGATTTCCTACAGGGTTTGGTCGAATAAAGTGAGGGTTTACACTGCACTGACACTCCTCCATTTGTCTGCATGTCTGTCTTGGTGGGGGGAAAGTGGTGTTAATTTAAGGTAAAACCCTGGTGTTTGTAGTTTTTGCACAGGTTAGCAGGTAGAGGTGAACTCAAATGCATGTGAAAGTTGTGAAGGCAAAGCAGCTCATAATGATTTTTCTTCACGTGTGTTAACTTGAGCTCACACCTTTTTGCTTGCAGAGACAAGGCAGAAGGATTAGCACTTACTGCAGGTTTCTCAAATTGTTACTGCATTAGACAAGCCCAGAAGAAAGCACCGGTGAGTTAACAACTCACAACTGAGCTAAATCTGAATGCTCTTTCACCAGACAAAATGGTGGGGGTGTTTTATCCTGGGGCCATTTCCCCTGCCAAATATATTAAAGGCCTGATGTAAACAGTAGAAGTTTTAATGCATCACCAAGAATATTTTACAATGGAAAGCGTTAGGCAACCTAAATTCAAGAGTGGGAGTGGAAGTAATCCAACAATCTTGGGGACAATTAATTTATACTACTCGGAATATCATACTGCAAGATTACAGCAATTTACACCATTTGTTAATCTGGACCTCTGCAGCAGAGCAAGTCTTTCCGCCTCGTTGCCCAAAACGTCAGCAGGACTAAACAGCAAGACTCCTGCTGGGAGAGAGGCAGAATATGAAGTAAGAAAATCATGCTACTTAGATGTAATATAATTTAATCTGAGACTTTAATCTTGACAGTACTTAAAGAATTCCAGGTGGAACAGTCGATTGCCGAATACAGACAGCAAGTCAAGTTATTCTGATGTAGGATGTTTTGGGGGTGATTTTTAAATTCAAATTTGAAGAGGGAAAGTATATTATGCAGTTTTACTTTCCATTTACAAGCCCTTGCAGTTTCCTGTGCACTTGAATACTGCCTTTTAAATCTCCAATGCTGTGATAAACCAGACAAAACATAATCTTCAGCAATGGAGACATGAAGACTTCCACTTGCATGACTCAACGCATTGCCACAAAACTTAGATCCGGGATTCTCAAATCAGGATGCCGTAGCATCCTAAGGTGCCATCATATCTTTAAAGTGATGCACGGCGCTATGCAATAATCCCACTATTAAGTGTGCAAACACCTGCATATGATTCACAAGCTAAACCCAGAAATTTCAAGTAGGAATCCACAGTAGCAAACGTATTCTGACCTGTTGTGTTTTTTTCTGAGACTTTTACTCGTTACTTTTCCGTTGTCGAGACCCAAGTGAAAGCTCAGAGCCAAGATTTTGTGAGGGGTGCCCTGAGTCTAACAAGGTTGAGAACCACTGTCATTAATTTGTGGCACTTAACCTTGCCAGTTATTTGTTGCAAGTCCTTCTCAGAGGATGAGCTTCCACAGCTCCCAGGGAATTCAACAGTTGCAAAAGCTAGGCCAGCTAGTATTGAAATATGGATTTGGTGCGTAACTGCAGGCACATAAGAAAGTTCTGGCCTGAATTTTTTTTAAGCAAGTGATCTTAGAAAGTCGTAGGGTTGTTGTGGTTTGTTTCATTTTTTTTTTCCCTGAAAAACAGTGCAAGATGTGGTTCGTGAACCACAGTTCAAGGACTACCTGGAAACGTTACAATGTTAACGTGATTCTAAAATGCAGGATGTTTATGCATTTAATCTACCAAAAAAATCTCAAAACCAAAAAAAAAAAAAAAAAATTCTTTGTACGCATGCTGTCACATGGAGAGCAACTTTATCCTCTTCTTTCTAGAAAAGCAAACCATACTAACAAAAGGACATTACCTGCAGTTTTTCAACAGTGGCTCACACTTGTTTCCTTACCAACATTTTACTGTGTTGTTGGGAGACATGAGCAGAGATCTATTTTACACATGAAATCTATTCCAAGAAATTCTAAGTATTCATGCAGTCCCAAATCAGGCTTCACACTAATTACATTTTAATGCACATATGGACCTGGTGCACAACTGTACAGTAAGTTGAGATACAGGCACATTGCATATGCTCAGGTTTCATACTCTTAACGGTATTATGCATGCAGCATTTAACTATTAAATTTGAACTTACAAGTTCAAGCAAGAATGCAGCATGATCTATTGGATATTACTAAAAATGGTTCCAGAGTGACCAGCTGTCTTGCCTTGAATCCCCACACAATTTCCCCTATCATGAATCACTCCTTGTCTGCTTTTTCACCTTTGAGCTTGGTGCCAATCACAAGTGGGTCAAAAGTAAAAGTGAGTTTGGAGAATGCATCAGCACGTGCCACTGCATACTGGTCCACAGCACATCTAACCTCCTTGATGGAGTTGGACTGGGAAGGTCTGATCAAACCAGGCTCACTGTGGAAATGGAAGAGGTGCATTTACAGAGCCAAGGAAAGGAAGGACTAGAGCAGTGTTTCTCAACCTTTTAAGTAGCAAGTACCCCCTAACTTCTGAAAATGTTAATAAGTACCCCAACCCTCAATTTTCCAGGGGATTTTATATTTACAGACTAATGTGTGCCATAGGTTGGAAGACGGGCTGTGTATATAAGGTCATGATATGATAGATGTCCCATCTGGTGTGGGTACGGTTGCCACCTTTTACACCAGGGGTGCACAACTTGAGTACGTACCTGGGCTAGAGGTGATGTTGGCCAAAGCTAGGAGGGCTGAACCCACACCATATTATTACTGGGGAATTTAAAGCACCGCGCAGTGCACAGCATACCACATTTTTTGCCATAGTTTTGAGAGGAGGAAGGGGTGAGAGAGAGAGGAAAAGAGGGTGAGAGAGAGAGAGAGAATTGGGGTACCCATGTACCCCTGGGGGTTTGCATACCACAGGTTGAGAAGCTATGGACTAGAGAAGCAGTGGCCAAGTCCTTCTGCTTGACTACTCGGACTGCAGGCCTCACTGTCAAGCAGAGGAGCAGTGGTCAAGATGAGGGAACAGAAGGACAGGCAATGAAGGAAACCCGATTTGCACTAGGTTCAACCCCAGCTACTGAGTTAGTGTTACTCAATTCTCTGTTATCCTGAACATTAAAAACATTCTTCCATAGCTTTCCCAGTACAGTTAAAACTATGAACTGGTCACAAGCGTCAACACCTCTCCCAATTAGACTATTTCATAGTGACAGATCTTTAACCTTCACATCTCCCTAAAATACTTGCAAAGTTTTATCCTCCTTGAAATGCATCATTAAAAAGGAACAAAACCTAAAGTTTAGGAATAGCGCTGGTAAATGCATTCTTTTTAAAACTAATGCAAAGATGCACATTCATGAGCCCTGTTATTTTACAAGGGGGGTGTTGTTTTTTTCTTGAAATCAGGTTTAGAGGATTAAGGGTTCAATACTTCGCTTAAAGATTTTCTCCCTGTGTTTTCCACCCAGAAGTTAAAGAACCATTACCAGAAGGAGTAAACACAAAGCAGAAAGCCCTTTCCCTCTCAATTGCTGTTTTCAGTCCCTTGGTATGACAAAACTCTGCTAGCTCCCCATTGTTAAAGTGCCAAGGTAGACAAGACTAGAATTTCTAATACAGACAGGAAAAGGTCTGTTTGGGTTGCGTTTTTTTTAACCCACACTTCCTCATTCAGCTCTTCATTATAATGGCACAAAGGGCACAACTCCAAGCCCCTCTACTCTCTCCCCCCCCACCCCCCCAATCACACCACCTTTAGAAATAAGACTTTCAGAGTCAGCTAATTTAAATCACGTGCTGATCAATACTGGACAATGGAAAATTTGAAAAAGTAAATCAAGCTGAAGAGAGGCACTCAGCTAAATCATTTCCTTTGTAGCTATCTTCCGTGTTAGTGGCATAAGTAGGACAGGGTGAGCAGGAAACCGGCCCTGGGGCCGGACGGACTATGTAGGGCACCACAGCCCGGGCACGAGGCTGCTACCACCACCAAGCGGAGCCGACACTGCAGCAGTAGCTCAGGAAGATACGCCAACCCCCTGCCCTCAGCAATGGTCAGCATACCCCCAACCTCAATAAGCTTACTACACCCCTACGTTAGATTTAAAAGAAAAAGTGAATCATTTCCCCCACCTCAATTTTGAATCTATCAAATTTTGCATGTCTCTTTGACATTGGACCTTTTATTATATTTCAGTTGACATAAACCTTTGGCATTGGGCCTTTTCACATTGTTAAACGTAACTTTTTTACTTTTTAATGCTTAACTTTTTAAAATCTGTGTGAAAAATGCACTTGCATCTGAAGGCAAAATCTGCCCCTCGCTTCTGCTTTCGAAGGTGACAGTTTACTGGCAGGCGGCGTGCACACTCTGCAGTGGAGGAGCACTGAGTTTATTTAGCAGGAGAGCACAAGTGACACTTGATTTGTCTATTCACTGGATTGTTTTGCTTTTCTAGGACACTTCCCTTTGGTTTCTCTATATGCACCACCAGCTTTGTTAAAGCAAAGCAAACCCCTGAATGGAAACGTACACTGATTTAAAAGCGACTGCCAGTTCAGTTTGTTTTTATAGTTTACAGGGACAAGCTAAACCAATAAGCAGGATTAAATGGATTTAACCGTGTCCGTACAAAAAGATGCACTGATTTAATTAAATTGGTTTAAAAACGTAATATCTTCAGCTAAACTGGTACAGCTCTGCCTGCACTGCACAGTTAACCAGGGTTATAGGCTTTGTGTTGGCTTAGCCCAGCTAGGAATACCCCCAGTACAAAACCCACTTGTTCTCCAACGCCTGCCGCAAGGAGCTGTTTGCCCTTCAGAGGCAAACACTTGTGGGGTGGGACCTGCAGGGTATCCATGCTCAGGCTATCTTCTCCACATCCTTTCTGTACAACCTTCAGCCCAAATCAAAACAGAGCCTGGGTTCGAACCACATCAGCAGTCAGCTCTATTAACCCGGGCTTAAAGCACCTCCAAACCCAGATGTTCTCTGCTCCCACCATGAGCAGGACAACAACCGAGGTTACCTGCAGGTCTGACACCTCTGCTTGTAGGCCGGGCCTTAAAGATCTCGAAGTATTTTAAAAAGCTTGTCCACACATGCACGCATAGAGCTCCTGGCTAAATGACACAGGCACATCCACACAAAGTTGTAGCTGTTCAAAAATGGCTTGGGTCCAGCTGGCTCACGTGCCCAGGAGACGCATTTAGACCAATACCAAAATATCCAAAGTTATACCTTTAAACAGATGCAACTCTCACTGAGACCAGGTCTTAAAGTTTTATAGTTGGCCTCAGTTCATCTCAGTGCCAATTAGTTTCTTGATAAGCCATTAAAGCTCAGTGCTGCGAGGCCTACGGAAAAAAGAAAGAAGAAAAGAAAACCAACAACCTTACTTCAGCAGCTGATGTTCTAGGACTGCTAGCTATCAAGGTGATCAATACGGTCTCTTCCTTGGGCTCTGCTCTGTATCCCTCTGTTGTCCCCTGAGCTTACAACCTAGGTATAAAAAGTGCAAGACAAGGGCTTCCTTTCTGCTCTGTTATACAGCCTCTAGCGCAGTGGAGTCCCAGCCCGTGACTTAGGGCGTCAAGGCACTGCAATAATAGAAACAGCAAACAAAAAACCACTAGCAGGAATTGCCTGTTTGAATCTGCCAACAATTAGAACTTATTGCGCACAGGCGATAACCACAAGATATACTAGACTCCAGGCTGCACACCTTTTAGGCATGCCCGATTTAATGTTCACCTGGTACTTTGAGCCTTCCTGATTTTCTCCTTGAAAAAGAGCATTTTAGCCCAGCTTTAAAAGATTTTAGATACATCTATGTGTACTTTAAAAAGATACATTATTCCTCCTCTTTTGATCAAAGAGATAAGCATCACTGCTTCAAGGAAACAGTGTACCAACCGAAACAAGCACAACTTGTAATATAAATAGTTTCCCTATACAAAGGGGAAAAAATCTGTGTTTTCAACTGGCAAACTATTATGCCAAAGACTATGACATTTTTGGTAGCAATTGTTCACCCCTTAACTTCTGACAATCCCATAACACTCAGGCACATTAACCCTCTCAGATTAGCAACCAACAAAGCGTTGATCTCAGTAAATCTGCTTATAAAAGCAGTGCAAAGCGACCACAGGAGCCTAAGCAATAGGCCATTTTAGAAATGGTAGTAGTATTATTCCAATAAATTGGAAATGAAAGTTGTTATGACTAATTCACATAATTAGTCATGAAGTTGTGAATATCTATGTTACAGCAGCATTGTCAGCAGAGGGCAAGCAATGGGGAAAAACCCATATACTAATATCCAAGTCAAAATGTAACGACTAAGAAACAAAAGTCTGAATAATCAGTACTCAAACTCCAAGTTGGTTTCTCATGAAGTGCATGTGTTTGGAAAGTAAAACCTGTGCCATCATATAATTTGGCAGCATGGCCTCAAACGACAGACATCCATCTTCAGCAAATAACTTGAGATGATATCACTTCAGCCATGCCTACCCATGCCGAATCAGCTACTTTATCTAGAACTGCTCTCCAAAAATGTAGGATCAATAGCCGTTTGGTTCTTAAAGGGACAATGTGAATGCCAATTATCGTCAGAAACCGTGCCAGAAGTCCTTTCACATACTGAACAAGTTGCTTAGCGGCTCTGCAAACGCGTGGTTTTGCCTTCACCTATTTTCCTCCCACTGCTGCAGTGAGAGAGAGGCCTACACAAACTGGAGAAATTATGTGCAATCATTTTCATCGTTTCCCCTGTAAAAGAAAGAGCTGTCGCAGGTATAAAGAAGAACATTTAAACCTTCGCATAAGATGGCAGCAAACTAAAAAAAACACTACAGAGCCTAAACCGGGCGAGGATAGCCGGAGCCTGGAAAAGCATTGCAGCCGGCCGCGTTCGCGTGTCCAAGTCCACTGCCGGCCCTCCCAAGCGGACCGCACCAGGTGGACCATTCTTGGCATTCCTGCTCCGTGCCAGCCCACGCACGCCGTGCCCAGCTTCTCCCCGCAAAGTATTTCTGTACGGAAAGCAAAAACTTCTGACGGAGATTTAACAACCTTGCGAGCGCGACGTTTAATTCGTGCAAGTCCTCAGTCCCATCGCACTTTGCCACGGCTGTTTTTCTGCTCGAGCCTTGCAAAGGTCATACACGCCACGCATTGACTGAACTTTTCCTGTAAGGTGCATGACTTCGGATCCGCGTTTGGGTTTATAAACACTCCCCACCACCACCCCCACCCGGTCTCGTTTTTGCAATATAATGCAAGGGGGGGGGGAAAAAAATCACAAGTGTCACGACCCACTTCTCAGCTACTCAAAGGTCAAGGTGCACCTACGAAAGCAGGGGATTTCGGTGCCTCGCGCACAACCGACGCCCGAAGAAAACCGCTGTAACCGGGGTTGCCCCTCACACCTACCGATTCACAGCCCGCCGGTGGTCCCTCTGCTCCCCGTTTCTTCACGAAATTTCGGGCAAGAACTCTGCCACAGCCGGGAGGGACCCGAGACAGCCCTGCAAACCCGCCCCCCAAGCTGCGGGAGGCAGGCGCCCCTTCCCACCGCCGAGGCCAGCGGCGTGGCCCCCTGCAGCCCGGCGCCCGGACCCTCGTTACCGTCCCCGTGACGCGCCGCCGCTCGCGTGGGGCGCCTTCCCCGCCCCCCACCCGGACATTTGACATGTTGGGACATAAATGAATAATAAATCAGTGTTCGGTTCGGAGGGGCCGAGGAGATGCGACGCGCGAACAAAGAGCTGCCGTGGGAAAGGCGACGCGACCCGGGGGGCTGCCGGCAAACCCCTCGCTCCCCCGACACCCGCGCCTCCTTCTCGGGGGGGCCGCGCCGCTGAAGCCCGCCGGGACTTTCTCGGCAACTTTCCCCTCCCCGCGCGCCCCTGACACCGCACCCCGCGCCACCCCCGGCAGCAGGTGCGGGGGAGGCCAAGCGCGCCCCCCCGGCCAGGCGCCGGGCCCGATCCCGCCGGCCCGGGCCCGAGGCCCGGCCGCACTCACCTGCGCGGCGCCGCCTCGGGCCGGGGGGCGGGCGAAGCGGCGAGGGCTGGGGCCCCGGCTGCCGCGCGGCGGGGCTGCTGGGCGCCCGGGGCCCCTGGCTCCGGCGGCGGCGGCGGCGGCGGCGGGGCTCGGCTGCGGGACGGCAGGGCGGAGCGGGGGGCGGGCCGCTGCCTCCCCCGCCTCCGCCACCATCTTGCCTCCGCCCTCCCGCCCCGCCCTCCGCGCCGCTCCCGCCGCAGTCGCCGGCGCCGCCATCTTGGCCCGCGAGGGGCTGCCGCGACCTCGAGGGGCGGCCGGGAGCCGCCTCACGCCTGGAGGAGACACGCGTGTGGGCACCGGCCACGCGTGGGGGGCATGTGGGTGCGCGCCCGCCGGGGAAGGGCCACTGCCGCCCGCCTCTGCAGGCGCTCACTGCCCCGCCGCCACCACCAGCACAAGCTGCCCACTTACCGCCGCCATGGTCCTGCCACCACTGTGGGATCTTCCTGCTTTCCCCCACCTTGAGCCAGGGCCTGGACCAGATGAAGAAAAAATCAAAACCACCACCTCGGCCTCCCAGGCAGTCCCACCACGCTCCAAAGGGATCCCCCGAAAGCAAGGCTGGAAGGGACCTCACACGGTTCTCTAATCTGGCGTCTTGCTCAAGACAGGATCAGCCTCAAGCAGCCCATCCCACCCAAGCATCCGTCCAACCCGCTCTTGAAAACTTACCGGGATGGAAAATGTACAGCCTGGTGACCACCTTCAAAGTCAGAAAGTTCCTCCTTACCACCAGCCACAATTTCCCCTGCTACCGCTTGAGGCTGTTGCTCCTAGTCCTGTCCCCTACAGAAGTCACAACCCCTTGGTGCCTGAGGCGTGATCGTTCCTTTCCAACCATCGCATACACGCTATGATATAAACTCTACATAAAACTACTGGCAAACCTGACGCAGCGGACCTAACACCATAACCTGCCACAGAGAAAGCCAGGGAACCCCCGCAGCCAGTGTCCTGCTTCTAAGAAATGTTAACGTGCTCAAGATGTCCCAGGAGCATCATCTGTGACCTGCAGATGTCCAGGATTAGCTGCACCAGTATCTCAGAAGAGCTGACCATCAGCCTCATTATTTCTCCACACTGTCTAGGCTCCGTGATTCTCAGCCTTAAGCTCCTTTCCGGGGTGCTGCAAGATGCCACACCATGCTAGGTGTGCAAACACAATTCGGGAGAGAAACCCAGAAATTTCATAGATTTCATAGACATTTGGGCTGGAAGGGACCCCAGAGGATCATCGAGTCCAGCCCTCCGCCCCAGGGGCAGGAAGTCAGCTGGGGTCATAGGATCCCAGCAAGATAAGCGTCCAAATGTGTCTTGAAGGCGTTCAAAGTGGGTGTTTGAACCACCTCTGGCAGCAGTCTATTCCAAAATTTGCAGGCTTGGACAGTGAGCAGTTCTTTCCTTTGTCCAGCCTGAATCGGTCGCAGCGGAGTTTGTGACCGTTCGACCTCGTCATCCCTTGGGGCGCTCTGGTGAATAAACGTTCCCCCAGATCCTGGTGGTCACCCCTGATAAACTTATAGGTGGCCATCAGATCACCCCTGAGCCTGCGCTTTTCCAGGCTGAAGAGCCCCATGGCTCTCAGCCTGTCATGGTAAGGTCTGTTTTCCTGACCTCTGATCATGCGCGTGGTTCTTCTCTGGACTCTCTCAAGCTTCTCCACATCCTTTTTGAATTGTGGAGCCCAAAACTGGACGCAGTACTCCAGCTGCGGCCTCACCAAGGCCGAGTACAAGGGGAGAATGACGTCCTGGGATTTGCTCGAGAAGCATCTATGGATGCAAGCCAGCGTTTTGGTCGCTTTACTAGCAGCAGCATCGCATTGCAGGCTCATGTTCATCTTGTGGTCAATGATGACCCCCAAGTCCCTTTCTTCCCTAGTGCTAGCCAGCGTAGCACTGCCAAGCCTATAAGGAAGCTGCAGGTTTTTCCTCCCGAGGTGGAGGACCTTGCATTTTTCAGTGTTGAACACCATCAGGTTCTCATCCGCCTATTTCCTGAGCCTGTCAAGATCTGCCTGGATCACTCTCGTGTCCTCGGGTGTGGATGCTTTACCCCAGAGTTTGGTGTCATCAGGAAACTTGGCCAGTCCACTTCTGACACCAATGTCCACATCATTGATGAAGATGTTAAACAGTATACGCCCTAGGACGGCCTTGTGGGACCCTGCTGATCACAGCGCACCAAGACGATTGGCTCCTGTCGACCACCACCCTCTGGGTCCTACCGCGGAGCCAGTTCCCCAGCCGGGGGATCGTGGTGAGGTCGCGGCTGCAGTTAGCCAGTCTAGCCAAGACGTGATCGTGGGATACCAGATCGAAGGCTTTTTTAAAGTCAAGATATACAACATGGATCTCTTCCCCCTTGTCCAGGTGATGGGTCATCTGGTCATAAAAGGAAATGAGATTGGTCAAGCAAGACCTACCCGCAACAAACCTGTGCTGGCTATCCCTCAGGATATTGCCTTCAGCTAGTCTGTTAAGGACAGCCTGTTTGATAATCTTTTCCAAGGCCTTCCCCAGGGTAGAGGTCAGGCTGATGGGCCTGTAGTTTGCCGGATCCACTTTCCTCCCTTTCTTGAAGATCAGCACCACGTTGGCCCTCTTCCAGTCGCCGGGCACTACACCAGAGCGCCAGGAGCCCTCGAAGACCCGTGCCAGGGGCTGGGCTATGATGCTCACCAGCTCCCTGAGTACCCTGGGGTGTAACCCATCAGGGCCGGCTGACTTGAAGGTGTCCAGCCTGTCGAGGTGTCCCTTCACGAGGTCAGCTTCGATGGAGGGCAAGGAATCTCCCTCACGCGGGCCTCCCTCACCCATAGTGGGTAGGGCTGTCCCATGGGACTGGTGAAAAACTGGTGCAAAGTACCCCTTTAGCAAGTTCGCTTTTTCCTGGGCGTCAGTTGTCAGTTGTCCCATCTGGTTCAGCAGGGGCCCGATGTTGCCCTTGCTTTTCCTCCGGCTCCCCACGTATCTAAAAAAGGACTTTTTATTGTCCTTGATATTTGTAGCTAGCTGGAGTTCAGTTGCAGCCTTGGCTTTCCTGGTTTGCTCTCTGCAGTTCCCTGGAGAGCCAAGGGGGCTGCTGTGTCCTTTTGCTGCCTTGCCTCCGAGACGGGATGGACTTTGCTTGCGCATCCAGGATTGCTCCCTTGAGGAGCAACCACTCATCCTGAGCTCCCCTCTCCATTGGGTTGTGGCCTTTTAGGGCCTCTCTGACAAGCTAAGGAGGCTTGTCAAAGTCAGCTTTCCTGAAGTCGAGAGCTTCTGTATTACTGACTGACTTGCCAGCTTTACAGCAGATGGTAAAGGTGATCAGCTCATGCTCACTGTCACCCAGCTTCCCTTCGATCGTTAGGTGGCTGATTAGGTCATCCCCGGTTGCTAGTATGAGGTCAAGCAGCACTTTACCTCTTGTTGGCTCATAGTCTTCCTGCGTCAGAGGTCGTCCACACACGGGAGAAAGCTTTGCGACCACTCATATTTGGCCAAGCGTTCCTCCCACAAGATGTCTGGGTAGTTAAAGTCTCCCATGACAACCATGCACCGGGTTTGTGCAGCCTCAGCCAATTCCCTGGTGAACTCCTGGTGTAGGTCTTGACTCTGGGTAGGGGGTCTGTAGTAGACCCCCACCACAGTATCCCCTGTGCCGTGTTCCCCATGGATTTTAACCCAGAGGGTCTCAAATCGTCCACTGTGGATGGCAATGTTGGCTTGCAGGGACACGTAGTTTTCCTTGACATAGAGAACTATGCCCCCGCCCCTTTTATCCACTCGATCCCTCCTGTACAGGGTATAGCCCTCTATACCCATGGTCCAGTTATGGGTGGAGTCCCACCAGGTCTCCGTTATCCCAATGACATCATAATTATTTGCATTTAGGAGGAGAACAAGTTCCTCCTGCTTATTCCCCAAGCTCCTGGCATTTGTGTATAGACACGCAAGTGTCCCCTTGGGGGCCCTTGCCCTGCCTACATTTTGTTCTGGGGCAGGGGTGGGATCCCTTATGTGCTTTGGCCCGCTGGCTTTGCAAGGGCCGCTCAGTGAGCCCGCAGTGGCGGTAGTCCCCCCCATCCCCCAGCGGGCTTAGTTTAAAGCCTGGTGGAGCAGGTCAGCCAGCCTGGCTGAGAAGAGCCTCCTCCCCAGGGGAGAGAGGTGGAGGCCATCTCTTCCCAGCAGCTCGCTGCCTCTCTCTCCCAAGAGCGGACTGTGGTCGTGGAAGCCAAAGCCTTCCCAATGACACCAGCGCCGCAGTCTTTGGTTTACTACCTCGAGTCTCCTCTCCCTCCTCAGCCCGTACCCAGAGACTGGGAAGATCGAAGAAAACACCACCTGTGCGCCCAGACCCTTTAGCCCCACTCCCAAATCCCTGTAGCGCCTCATGACCCGGGTGGGAGCGCTCCGAATCGTGCCGTTGGTGCCCACGTGGATGAGGAGCATGGGATAGTGGTCAGTGGGCTGGAGGAGCTTTGGGGTCTTCTCCGCGATGTCTCGGCTGCGGGCTCCTGGGAAGCAGCAAACTTCCTGGGCTAAGGGGTTGGGGCGGCAGATTGCCCCCTCAGTCCCGCTCAGGATGGAGTCTCCCATGACAAGGAGTTTGCGTTTGGTCTAGGGAGAGCGGGGGTGGTAGCTGCAGTGTCATCTGTGTGCAATAGAAAGCCATTGTCTCTGAGTTCTTTGCAACAGAAAGACTGCTCTTATTATTTTTCTGTAGGCAAACAAAAGAGTGAAAACTAAGAGCAGGCATCTTCTGAGGGGTGCCTCAAGTCTATCCAGGGGTGCCTTGAGTCTGAAAACCAATGACAGACTTGTTCAGTAAGTCCAGGATCAGTTTTCAACTCGGGTTCCCCCATTAGGCTTTGAGGGCAACTTAAGAGATACCATTGATATTATCAAGGTTCTTCTGGACAATCAAACATCTCACAATAAACTTCACATCCTCTAAGTCCTGAACGGGGGCAGAAGATGCTGCCACCTTGTATGAATGTGGCACAACGTGTGACAAGTTTTTCAGCCCATCCACAACACCCTACATAATGAGATCCACAGTTGACCGGGTTAGCCCTCAGCAGGAAGGACTTCTGTACAAGTTGCCACAGATTGAGCAGTTACACTTATTATTCGCTCAACGATTTTATCACGTTCACTCTTCATCATCTTACATTATTCATAGTGTCGGTGGAACTGTGAAATCCCACAACACCCAGCATGTCAGCAGGCAAAATATATTCGACAGGTCGAATAGTGAAAGTCAGACAAGACCTTCAGGTAACTTGTGTTCCTCCTTGGGGCTTTTTATTCCTCAGGGGGTTCAGAGTGCACTAACCACAACAGAACAACTGGGCCAAAAAAAAAAAAATCAAAACTGGAAAAACTCCAATCCAGCTTACACATTCAGCCCTGTAATAACTTGACCTAGACCCCATCGTCCTGTAAAACATCTACCTGGCTCTCAGGCAGCTTACCTTTACGGTGTTTCTGGCTAGCTGGTGAAACCGATTGGTTTGCATTCCATAGCCTGCCTCGTTAGGACTGCCTGAGTTATGAGAAATAGTCATCCGAGCACAAATGAACCCCTTGTCTGCTAGGCAGAGAGACAAAGAGTTATTTTTCTTGTTCTAAACTCAGCAGAAACTTTGTTTTATCCATTATTTTGAATTTAGTTAAATATTTTTGGCTGTGGTTATATTTAGAGGCAACGTTGCACGTATTTGCTTTTTCTGGTTAGTGTGGTAAGGATTTCTTGGTATTAAAAGATAAGGTTATGTTCTTCCCCTTGTGCAGCATGGTGGGATAGGGGACATGGCAATGCATGGAACAAGCAGCACTGAGATCAGATGATGGGGGAACAGTGGTTATGTGAGATAATGCCCCCATAACAAACCCCTGCCAGATGCTCTTCCCCACCTCACAAGCCACAAAGTCCATTATGGCTAGGAACAAAAATTATACATAAACTGGTGAAGTGATCAGAAAATGGTTCAAATCTGGAACACAACAGAAGTTCAGTGCACATAAATCACTTTCAAAATGTCTGAAACCGGTTTAAGATAAACCTGGATGGATGTAGTATCATACTTAACTGATTTAGGTTAAATCGGTTTATTGAACTTCTGTCCCAGATCCCTTCCAGGTTCAAGTGAACTCGTAGTCCCCCGGGATACTTTGCTCCTCCCTCGGGCTTGTTGACTGTCTGTACTTAGCCTGTAAGTGTAATGTTTCTGCTTTACCTTTACCTGCAGCAGATTTATGGCTCCTGATATCTGATAATATAAATTCCTGTTTGCCTGCTACTGTGTGTCAGTATTCTGTGAATTGCCTGTGTAAGTGGGTGACATGCGTTGTGGAAAGAGTCAGGGTGGAAGCCCCATGAAATGGCTTTCTTGATTTTTCAGCTTTCTGCTGCCTCCTCAGGTCACACCCCCTCCACTCCACTCCATCCAGGGGAGAAAATGCTTAAATTCTCCAGGTACAGTAGAGCCACAGAGCTTTATATTAGAATATGAGTTTTTGCCCAGAGAAATAATATATGGACCAATCTCAGGGAATAGGGACACTCTTAAGTTTTCAGTGGCACTCACACTGGAGAAGCATAAAGTCATTTTTATTACTTGAATCTGCAAGTTAATTTTTAAATGGAATGAGGGTATAAACAATGCCATTTTTAAGAACATTACAGAGCTGTCAGGCTGTGACAGGTTGAATGAATGAGGCTTCAGAAGAAATTATGAGCAAGATTTTAAATGTCGCATTGAAATACATATGGTGGGGAAAAAAATCCATCATAAAAATGAACTAGTTTTAAAACTACCTAGAAATAGACTGAAAATGAGGAGAACTCCCACAGAGTTGGTGGGTCTGATTTGATATTATCTGTCAACTGTTCGAATTTGCAGGTGACCTTAAAATAATAAATACTTGGGTGGTACAATATGCATTTAATCTGAGGATCTCAATGTACTGCATGAAGCTGGGTCAGTAGTTTTTTTACTTGCAGGGGAAACTGAGGCACCAAGAGGTAAAGTGGTGTACCCAAGGTCACGGAGCAGGTTGTAAGTGGCATCTCGGGTTAGACGCCAGATCTTCTGAATTTGCTGTTATCAGCAAAAGCCCCTGTTGCACTCGGTGTTTCATATGCTTTGCTGGAGTGGAGAGGCCATTTTCAGACTTCATTTCTATAGGGGAAGCAGCAGAGCTCCTTGTGGGTCTACTTGCTACCTCCAAGTGTTTGTGGAGAATTCCCAGGGGAGGGTGTAAGCAAGCATCATTTCAATGTTAGTAGCATTACAGCCATTTCACAGGAGAGTGAATGTGACTTCCTAAAAGCCCTACATACTTTTTGTGGGTGAGCTTAATTCTGCAAAGTGCTGAGTAGCTCTGGTGGGGAAGTTAATCATCTGTTCCTGTTCACTTCCCTGTCAGGATTAGGTCCTAAATCTTAGATTGGGTTGTAAAACCTTTAAACCCCCCCCCCTCCCCCCCCCCACAATCTTATTCTGCAGTAAGGTACATATACAATTTGGCCACCAACTATTGGCCCTGTTCTTATCCTAATCAAGAGCTACATACATCAGCCTTTTATTTTCAATTGACAATTAGTGTTGCTAGCTTTTGAGGTCACCAAAAAGTATCACGGTTTGGGCTGTTACTTAGCAGAGGATGCACTTAACACACGTAATTCGGAGTCAAGAGAAAAATGCTTTTAATGCATTGATTTAACATCTTTTATGTACACTTTATTTTTTACAATTTTCCAAATATGCTTTAGCCAAGATTAATGTATAATTCCGTTAAGGTTAATTAGTTGTTTTACATTCACACATCTACTTATCCTGTGATAATTCATGCAAGCAGTTGGCAGTGCTGAAGATTTTTAGGGCTTGCATGGTTTAGAGGAAAGTAGCTGTCTGCATTCAAATAAATCCTTTACTAAGATGGTTGTTACAGCGTTCATAAAACTGCGTGTTGGAGTCCTGGCCCTCACCAGATATTGAGTCATCAAGCACAGCGCCCTCTCGTGCCTCCAACTAACCTGGAAGCATTTGCTCCTTGGAAGTCTTAATGAAAAACAGCGCATAAGCGAGTTACGTAACCTAATCATAATCCAGGATCAGCACTGGAACAATATTTAAAGAGGCAGCGTCCCATTTCTGTGACCTATTTTATAGTAAACGCAAGGGCAAGTGTATATGATCAATAATCCTGCTATGCATTTCGCGATGGAGCCATTTGCTGTAGTTCTAAAGGCCCCTGAATGCATCTTCCCCCTGCTTTCCAAGCAAGCTATAAGTACCAAACAGCCACTTCAGATTCTCCCCTGACTTTTTATGGTATCAAATCCAGCTCAACACAGGGCAACCTCCAGCAGCAGCAAGAGCAGCAGAGAGCAAATTATAAACAATTAGAAAGAAAAGACTTTATGTCCTACAGGAAGCTGACAGGCTGTAAGTTCAGTTTCAAAGGCTTCCCAGTGTCTGTGGCTATGCTGCAAGTCACTCGCAAAGCCATCTTAAACCACACAAATGGCTTTTGTCACTTTATTGGACCTCACACAACTACAGTGTGTGCTTTCTGCAGTCTGTTGTCACATTTCTATTTAACGGAATAAGAAATTCATTAACATTGTATTGAATTAAATTAAAACATGCCAGCTCTCCGTAATCATTTCTACTCTATCAGAGTACAGACGTTTGAACAACAGATTAAATACTCAGATGTTGATTCGCATCACTCTACCTAATCTGACAACACCCTGAATCAAAAGGGGGACATCTATGCAAAGTGACAGGGTGAAATTTTCTCATTAATTAATGATTTTGATTAATAAAGGCACATGGCAATAGGCCAAGAATCAAAACCAGAGGAAATCATATTTCCCTACCATTCTTTTGTTAATAGTGCCAATCTGAATTTTTTTAGTTTTTACATGTTTACAGTTACTCGTGTAACAATTGTCATCACTGTTGTTGCTATTGTTCATACCTTTTTTTTATCACCATAAGTAAGCATGACCTCATGCATAGAGATTAATGACACAGTCCTTACTCCAGGAAGTTTCTCGTATTGGGGCAAATGCTGTCAATACTCTTGGTTATAAACCCCAATCCTGCAAGTCTGTCTAAACTGGTAGACCTTCACAGCGTCAAACATTTTGTTGATTTCAAAATTGCACAGCCATGGTATTTCCTATAATAGGTAGACCTAGATCTTGGAAGAATATTACTATCAGGTGGAATATTCACTGCTGTGGGTAGGTACCAATGCATTTGCAGAACTGGGCACTTAAGAGATTAAAAAATGATTCAGTTAGGATTGCTTTTAAAAGTTTAATTTGAAAGGGACTCTGTCAGGCATTTGAGTTTCAAAATTTAGATTTAATATTTTAAATAAGTTTACAAAACCTAAATGTTGATGAAAATCTTTCATGACATTTAAAAATATATATTAAAAAAATTCTATTAGAGTTCAGTTTTTTAGCATTTGAAGCATTTTGCTGTGGTGCTTTGAACCCAAGCATTGTGGCATTATATTAGTGTATGAAACAGAAAGTGGAACCAATTAAAAACTGTTTTAAAGTAAACTGATAATGATTGCAAGTGAATGGGGAATTAACTGCTTTATTTTTCTGTCTATCTTGAATGAAAGGAATCATAGAATCAATGAGTCGGAAGGGACCTAGACAGATCATCTAGTCTGACCCCAATGCCAATGCTGCTAGCAGCACCTGCGGGCGCACACCAGCTCCACCCGTGCCACTGATGCCACTGGTGGTGCTTTGTACAAGCAAAGCACAGATGTTTGTTTTTTTACATTATTTTCCAGTAAACTCAGTTATTAATAATTACAGAGGTACGGGATCTTTTTTTATATATTTTTAAAACCTGGCATCCATGTTGCTCAGTTATAAGTGGAGACGTGACCTAGATGACTCGGAGAATACTAAAGAATCGCAGCTCCTTTCTGGCAGGTTGTAGGGGATCAGGCGGCTGTGGTTTGGTTTCGCATGGGGAAAAGACTTGACTGTCTGCCTGTTTCCTCCCAGAAAGATCAATGGCAGTACAGTAGACATACCTGGCCCCTTTGGGCAGTCTCACTGGAGAGGTGAGGTACCAAATGAGGAATAAAATCAAGTTATGCCCTCTCCTATGCAGGTGAGGATTGTGGGCTGCGTGCTCATCTGTATGTAAAGAGTGCCACACTTCCACACTGGTATCTACTTGCTCAATGCATTTCTTTTCTTACCCGCATTTGAAGAGTGCGTATGATCGGTGCCGATCTGAAAAGGCCCACAGCCCTGACTCTACCAAGCACATAAGCACGTCCTTGCATGCGATTTACCCCATTTAGAACAAATGGATCTCCACCCTCATCAGACCTGGGGGTGGCTAAGCCAGTGATCTCTCTTTCGACAGTCGCCAGCCTGACTTCTGATGCTTGCAAAACTGCAGTGGGCAACCGTAGGAGAGTTTGCCATTCAGGAGGGTCTTACCCTAATCCATACTACTTGGAGAGAGTTTTAAACCCCAGTTTTTAATCGCCTGCCTGTCATTTTTGTGAGTGTCCACTACTACAAGTCTAGACATTCTTGTTAGCTGTATAAATGTCCTTTTCCCCTTGAAATCTCTCTGAATGCTTTGCAATGACACGCCAAAGCAGTGAGCTCCACAGTAGAGCAGTGTCTGCTCTGGAAAAAACAGTTGATCACTTTTTCATTCCTTGCCGCTCTGTTTCATCGCATCCCATTGTTCTCATGCTGTGAGACAGGGTGAATAAACACATTCTCCATTTACCTTCTCTGCACCACTCTACTGGTATACTTGTCGCATCACCTCTTACCTGTCTGCTTTCTACGGTAAACAATCTCAGTCTTTTCACGGTCTTTTCGGGGCAAGTCTTTTCATGATGGTTCTCGGAATGAGCTTGAATTGTGCAGTATCCTGTCCGAGGTGGGAGGAATGGTACTGCCTGCAGTATTCCTCAAGAGGATGAACTTCTGGTTCATATGATGGCATTGTAGGATCTTTTGTGGCGTCGTACGTCCCATTCCTTATGCATCCTAAGTTCTTGTTTGCTTTCTCGTTGAGCACAGTTGTTCACCGAACAGAGGTCTTTGTTGATCAGTCCACAGAACCGTGCAGCTCATTTTCCTAATCTGAAACAGTTTCTTTGGAAGGAGAGTGAATCGCCCAAAGTTTTCCTTCCAGCATACCTTCCTTTGCATTTGTCAACACTGAGCTTCAGCTGCCCATTTATTTAATTCTGTTGGGCTCCTCTCAAGTGTGTGACAGCTTTCATTGAACTTGACTAAACCAAATAGCTTTTGTATCATCTGCAAATTCTCTTGCTGCTTGCCCCTCTTCCATTTTTTAATGTAAATATAATACATGTATCAAACACCAGACATATTGCAGGACTTCAAAGCATGCTTTTTGCCAGGTTGCATGCTGACTCTTTATTACTGTTCTTTATTTCCAGTACCTTAGGGTGCTTTTACATGTGCTCCAACACGTTCTGATTAGGCCGCATCAGACCAGACTCAGATTAATCAGAACGCTCCAGCATTTCGTGTATTCAGCATCCCCATGTTTCAAAATGGCCGTGGGGCATTTTAACCATGCTTGTCGAATGAGCTTTAGTTAAAGCACTCCTGCCACCATTTTGAAACACAAAGTGCTGAATACACAAGACACTGCAGGTGCTTTAATTATCACCCCCACCCCCACCCTGGAGCATGTGTATTTAAAATGCCTTTAGGTTTTAGCCCTGATGATACCTTGCCTTTCACCCCATTACCTACTACTGACTTCAGTAGAGCTATTCACGTGCTCTCAGTTTCAGCGTTTCATAGTAGCCAGGGTCAGGAGGGACCTGAACAGATCATCTAGCCTGACCCCCTGCCACAGGCAGCAATGAATGCTGGATTCACAAGACCACAGACAGGTGATCATCTAACCTCTTTTTGAATTGGCCCAAGGCAGGGGCGAGGACCACCTCCCTCGGAAGTTTGTTCCAGATTCTGGCCATCCTAACTGGAAAATATTGCCTCCTGATCTCTAACCTAAACCTATTCTCCATCAGCTTATTACCATTGTCCTCATCACCCCAGGGGAGAAAAGGGCTCGACCTGTTTGCTGATGATCTCCCCTGATGAGTTTGTAGGCAGCCACCAGGTCCCCCCTCAGCCTCCTCTTGCCGAGGCTGAACAGGTTCAGGTCCCCTGTGGATCAGCATGTTGCTGTGTGTGATGTAAAGTGATGATTTGGGGGAATTTTAGGGTAAATTGTTGTCTGTGCACATAGGGGACTAGGTTTGATGGCCAGGTGTAGTATGCCCAGCAATGCGGTGGTGATGTTGCCTGCCACCTAGATCCCCACCCAGTTGCCCCTTCTGGCTTCTTTGAGTCTTACCCTGTTATCTCTCCTGTCATACCTTGACGTTGTGGTTAGACAGGGATGGTGCTCACAGAGGGCAGGGGATTTGGGTATAGGGCCCTTGCCTGGGCTGAGGCACTCTGGCCCTGGCCCACTTTATTCTGGCTGCATTCCTCCATCTGGGGTCCATGGTGCCAGGACCACAGGCTCTCAGTCCCCATCTCCAGTCTTGGCCTTGCAGATTCTGGGCTCCTTGGCCCCTGCTCTCCCTTGCAGGCTTTGAGCCCCTTGGCTCCTGGTTTTGCACCTTGTAGCCCTAAGCTTGTGTCCCAGCCTTTGCTATCCAGTATTACAGTCCTCCAACAAAGCAGTAGCACTTCCTCTAAGGCTTTGGGTTTCTGCCTTCCATGTGGCCACTGAGCCCCAGAACCTGGGATGCTCTATGCGGGGTAGCCCTGCAGCACCCCAGTGGCCTCCTATTGACCTGCTGCAGTCACATCCAGTTCTCCAGTGTAAATGCAAACAAAAAAAATGAGCATCTGCTCCTAAAATAAAAGGCTCCCCTCTTGGGGTTAATCTTGCACTGTGGTAGGACTACAAACACAGACTTAAAGTACGTATCTGCTGTTGCTCAGTGGTACAGGGCTTTCTCCTAGCTCCCCTGTAGCCTGGAGTCCTTTTGTAAGCAGCCCAGCCTGGCTCCTTCCCAGAGATCTGCCTCTTGCAGCCCCGACAGCCAGACTTCCCCACCCTGGGTCAGGCCCTGGGCTTACGAGTCTCTCCCTGGGTCCCCTGCCCTTCTACTTCTGCCCCAGGCCTGTCCATCATTACCTGCACTTGGGGCAGGGAGCCGTTTTATTTAAGGCTCCTTTGCCATTGTGCATCTGTTCCAGGGACTTGGATTGGCTGTAACGGGCAGGGAGCCCCCTTCTTGCCCTCGTTTCTTATATGCTTGAGTATTTTGTTGGATTGGAGCCTGTGTTAGGAGGGGAAGAAAAGAAAGGAGAACAGAGGACCAAATGGCAATGCAATGAGAGAAAGAGAGAGACCCGAGTGCTGTGGAAATGAAAATGTTTGAAGATATAATGGAGGACAGAGACTGCGAGAGACAGGGGAAAAGAAAGAGAGCTGAGTTCAGTTCCTGCTTTATCTTTGACTCTGGAAGGGACCTTAGGGAAGTCATTTAGTACCAGATCCACAAAGGCATTTGGTGCTGAACTCCACCTTAGGTACCCAGATCCTTTATGGATGGGCCTTACTGTCTCTCAGCTTCCCATCAGCAAACTGGGGACAGTGGCATTTCTGTGCCTCAGGGGGTGAACTAGAGTGAATCCTAAGTGGTTGCAAGCTGCACAGGTACTATAAAAGTAGGGAGCATGATAGTGCCTTTAGATAGAGGAACTGGGCAGAAAGGAAAAGGAAGGGAACCATGAGTACTGAAAAACAGATAGAGAGAAATGAAAGGGAAATCAGAAAACAGACACTTCATGAAAAAAATTACAATACAGGGGGAGGGGAGAACCTAGTCTGAAGAAAAAAAGAGCCAGAGGACAGGGAAAAGTGGATAGCAAGAGAACAAGAAGGAAAACCCAAAGAGGGTGTAAAAGATCTGTTTTATTTTTATGGGACATTTTCTTTTCATTATGCAGCTTTGTGAATTCTTGATTTATTGGTGGTTTTGGCTATGTCTCTACAAACAAGTTAGCCAGTGTTTCCAGCTTGGGACGAGGAAGAGGGACTGGCCTTTCCAGATCCCAGAGACTTTTGGATGTTGCACACCATCTTCATTTTCTTTCTGAAATGTGGGCAGGTGTGCGGTGTGAGATCCATCAATGGGGAAGCCTTTGCTGATGCCCCCCACGCTGTCTGCAATATGTATATTTTCCAGGGAAGCTAGTTTTCCTCTAGATCAGCTCTTTGGTGGCGCCGTTGCTTACTGGAAAGATACAGCAGGTGTGGAAAAAATCGAAATCACGTCATTGGTACAGGAATCCTCTGTGAAAATTCACCTGGAAAATTCAGTGTTAATATTAAGCAGAGGGCACAAAATAAACAAATGAGGTATTTCAGATTCAATCCCTGTGGTTTGCAGGGTCCAGGTTTTGAATATTTTATCACTCAAAAGGCACTACTGTCTTTTCTCTTTGAGTAATGCATTGGGTGCCTTGATGGAGAAATGCCCACATCCCAAAGCACCTTCTCAGCTGGCACTAATTAGCACACTGGCGGGCAGCCTTGGCAAAGGCTGAGCTGTTTTCTGGCCCTAAGAAGATATCCCTGCGGATGAGGGTGGGGGAACTTTGCCAGTGCTGTTCGGGGCAGTGTGCACAGTCGGTGCTTGTATAGTACTTTAAGAGCGGGTTTCAGTCTTCAGGGCTGACAGTCCAGCATATTCAATTAAAAATTACATTTGCCAAAAAAATACGCAGTACAAACTGTAATCAGCTGCAACATTTGGTAGCCATCAAAAACCATCTAGATAAATGGAGGTTCAGATCAACAGGTGTTATATGATTTGTGCCAGGAGGAATAACCTAGATTAAGATTATAAAGAATTATAGTTGTAAAGCATTTAGCTATACAGAGTTTCATTGTTCACTGTATATTTGGCACGCGTGCACACACATGCAGTTTAGGTTTTCCTTTTATTGTGGAAATTATTTAAGGGGATTGTTTGCAGGTGTGATACTTCTACAGTGTTGTAGCGTCAAGACTGATTCAGGAGGCTGGGGCAGGGATTATTCTAGCAGAGCGTGCCCCGAACTGGGCTGGAAGGATCCCAATACTTCCCAGGTTTCAGTGTTTGTTCTCATAGGAGAAGAAGGTCGTGTATCTTGGACTGTGATCCAGTAGGTCTGAGCTCTGGATCTGACCCTGCCACAGGTTTGATGGGACAATTTGAGCAAGTCACTTAATTTCTCTGGCCACGTCTACACGAGATACTTACCGCATATTAGCTCATCACTACTGTGATGAGTAGCATCACAGGGCACGGACTGTGACATGACGCTACTGCACAGTAGTAATGAGCTACTGCTCAGTCAGTGCCACCACGAAGCTGTGTGGAGATGCTACTGTGCAGTCATTTAGTACTTGGATGTGCAAGTGCTAAATGACTGCACAGTAACAACTGCACAGTTAGCATCTCATGTAGATGCGGCCTCTGGGTCTGAATCTCCTCCTAGGTACAGAGGGGAATAACAGTGCTTGCTTACCAATGGGAGGGGTACTGTATTAGGAAACTTGGGTTACATGTATACAGTGTGTTGAGATGCTCGCCTATAGACACTACAGCAGTGATTCTTAATCTTTTCAGACTCAGGGCCCCCCTCATTAAATTCAAGCCACCCCTTGGAAAATGCTGGCTCTTAGTTTTCACTCATTTTTTTGACTATGGAAAAAAAAATACAGCAAATCTTCTGTTTCAAAAAACCCAGAAAAATCACAACGGGTCAAAATGTCTTTAACACTCTGGATTCCTATTTGAAATCTCTGGGTTCATCTTGTGAACCATGTTTATACACTTAATGGCACTAATGTTGCATGACATCCTATTGCACCCCTGAAAGGATCTCAAGGCACCCTGGTTGAGAATCACTGCGTTATGGAAATGAAGAGCATTGAGAAAAGTCACAGCTTTGCAGAGATACTTGCCAGCGTCTGGAAGAAGGCTTTCCTCTACATCAGGAACCTCAAGATTTCCCATGACACTGCTCACCTTTTTTAATTCTGCCTCTCTCCCAATCCTTCGGAGGCTCATATTTTTGGACTCAATCCAAAGATTTCTCATTTTCGTTCTTGATCTCGTACATCAGAGAACAGCCGCTGCTACAGCCAAACAACTCTCTGTCTGCCTGTGCGTATGACAAGTTAATCTAACACTTCACGTCTGAGAAATACTTATTATTGCTTCTTTTCTTTTTTGTTCCTGTAGTTGCAGTGCTTCTCAAATTGTGAGCTTGGCCTCCCCGGGGAGGCTCTGATCTCTTCCCAGAGAGGCTCCAGCAAGTCCAAGGACAATGAAAAATGGAATATTATTTTCTCGCTGGCTTAGTGATTTTCACTTAGGATTCAGCAAAGGCAGAACCATCTGTTGTGTATGGAATATCCAATAATAGTTCTCCATTTGCTGAATTTTAAGTGGAAACAAGCCAGCAAGAGAAAAGAGTGATCAGGTTGCCCCAGCCCTCCTGTTTCAGAATATGCTTCCAAAAGGCACTGATTTCTTCGCCACCCACTTATGGCGACCTTCCCAACAAGAGAGGAAGCTGAGAAGGATCAGTGGGACTGAAGATTTAAAACCTCAGTTGTCCTTGTTTTAAGCAATATCAAACCCTCTTTGCTGATTGCTTATTTCAATAATGTGTTACCGGAAGCGTACTGGGGTGCATGGTGCCTTTCAGTAGCAGGTGAGATTACATAGTTTACAAATGAAAGGGCTGATCCTGCCCCTCTGAAGTCAATGGGACCTTTGCCACAAATATGATTGTTTTCTAACTCTAATAGGATCCCAGGATCCATGGTGAGACACAGATGAGTTAACAGAGTGCGAATGATAAGAGATGGAAATTTGTTGATGAAGAGCTCGATGTAGGAAAGCAAGTGTTTTCTTATACATGCTGATGTTGACACCCAGGCTTTTTCCTTGGGCCGTTTACAGCTGTTGTGGAACTGAGCAACATGTGCAAGTAGTGCAAATTATTTTTTCCAAAGTATATTGGCATGCAGCTATCAGCAGTGAATTTCTTCTGCCTCATGATGCCTCTTCACCCGATTTCGTCATATTTTCTGAAGTTCCTCATCGCCTTCCTGTCGAACCTAAATGAAACTGTCATCTGCAGAATTTATCTAGCAATATTGACATTTAAATTGTTCCTGGTTTTCCATCATCACAAACTTTACAGATGATTGAGGTCACTTCACATTTCTCCCAGAGCAGCTGTTTCAGACTGTTTAAAGACTCCATCAAGGGTTTTTTAGCCAGCACTGCAGCTACACCAATGTCGCTGAGCTGGTACAAACCCATTACAGGTGGACGGCACTCAAGTAAAATGTGACCACACCAGCGTGGCTCACTGCAGTAGTGCAGCTACCCCATAGCAAGAAGCTAAAATCCTATGCAGACGAGGGCTCAGCTTGCACTTCGTTGACATTTAGAAGAATTAGTTGGCAAGCATGAGAATGAACTCTACTTTTTTAAGCAAAAAATGAAACCTTTGCTCCAGCAGTGCAGTTCTGTGGCAGGGGTTGCAAATACTTTGGCTGAGGAATTGCAGATTTCCTCGACCAATGCATACAGAGGAGTCATCATAATGATCAGAGGTCACAAACAACATGCAGTTTGACCTCTAGTTACACCACACGCACAGCACAGAGAACAGTACTCCAAAATACACAAGCAAAAGAATTGCCGGTAGCAAACCGTGGTATCAAGGCAACATTTAAGGGTGAAATAATCACAAGAGGCCTGATTCTGCCCAGTAGAGGGCACTGGTGACATGCTCTTGATGAAAACACCCCCCACCGTATCATAGGGAGAAGACAGGATGGAGTGGCAGCTTATAGAGTAACTTGGGTGCTCAGCCCTACACTCACAGGCCAAATCTGGCCTGTGGCCCCGTGTCATCTGGCCTGTGGGACTCCTCATAAGTCCAGAAATTTCGCTGTGGGAAAGCAGTGGCACCAGATTTCCAGACCCGCTGGGACCCCAGGCCCTGCAAGCTAGATTGGGTGCCTGGGCCCTCAGGGTTTAATCCCAGGAGGAGGGGACAGTGCCCCAATCCTGGCATGTGATGTCTTTTCCCCAGTAGACTGGACCCGCCCCACTCCAGGTCCAAAAGTTTGGGCACCACTGGAATAAGTGAATCAGCAATGCATAAGCTTGCATGAGCAGCAGCTCACTTCAGAATAATCCTCCTTGGAGGTGAATCCCGTCCTCCATCCTTTGTAGGCTTTCCTTTTTAGCCGCAGGAGGTCCGCTAGGTCCCTAGAGAGCCAGGAGGCCTGCTGTGCCATCTTGCTGCCTTTCCTCCATGTTGGAATAGATTTAGCTTGTGCATTGAGGATCGCTTCCTTGAGAAGCTGGATACCTTCAAGGTAGCCGGCCCTGACAATCTGCACCCCAGGGTAGTCAAGGAGCTGGCGAGCGTCATAGCCCAGCCCCTGGCACGGGTCTTTGAAAACTCCTGGCGCTCTGGTGTAGTGCCCGAAGACTGGAAGAAGGCCAATGTGGTGCCGATCTTCAAGAAAGGGAGGAGAGTGGATCCGGCTAACTACAGGCCCATTAGCCTGACTTCTATCCTGGGGAAGATCTTAGAAAAGTTTATTAAGGAGGCCATCCTTGATGGACTGGCCCAGGCTAACATCCTAAGGGATAGCCAGCACGGGTTTGTTGCGGGTAGGTCTTGTTTGACCAATCTCATTTCCTTCTACGACCAGGTGACCTATCACCTGGACCAGGGAGAAGAGATTGAGGTCATATATCTTGACTTCAAAAAAGCCTTCGATCTGGTATCCCACGATCACCTCTTGGCCAAACTGCCCAGTTGTGGCCTTAGCTCCACCACGAACCGCTGGCTGGGAAACTGGCTCCGTGGTCAGACCCAGAGGGTTGTGATTGATGGCAGTCACTCATCATGGTGCCCTGTAACCAGTGGGGTCCCTCAAGGCTCTGTCCTGAGACCCATACTGTTCAACATCTTCATTAACGATGCAGACATTGGAGTCAGGAGTGGACTGGCCAAGTTCGCCGATGACACCAAACTTTGGGGCAAAGCATCCACGCCAGAGGACAGGCGGGTGATCCAGGCTGACCTGGACAAGCTCAGCAAATGGGCAGACGAGAACCTGATGGTGTTTAACACCGAAAAATGCAAGGTTCTCCACCTTGGGAGGAAAAACCTGCAGCACCCTTATAGGCTCAGCAGTGCTACGCTGGATAACGCTACAGAAGAAAGAGACTTGGGGGTCATCATTGACCACAAGATGAACACGAGCCTGCAATGCGATGCTGCGGCTAGTAAAGCGACCAAAACGCTGGCGTGCATCCATAGATGCTTCTCGAGCAAATCCCGGGACGTCATTCTCCCCTTGTACTCGGCCTTGGTGAGGCCGCAGCTGGAGTCCTGCGTCCAGTTTTGGGCTCCACAATTCAAAAAGGATGTGGAGAAGCTGGAGAGAGTCCAGAGGAGAGCCACGCGCAGGATCAGAGGTCAGGAAAACAGATCTTACGATGACAGGCTGAGAGCCATGGGGCTCTTTAGCCTGGAAAAGCGCAGGCTCAGGGGTGATCTGATGGCCACCTGTAAGTTTATCGGGGTGACCACCAGGATCTGGGGGAACGTCTGTTCACCAGAGCGCCCCAAGGGATGACGAGGTCAAACGGTCACAAACTCCTGGAAGACCGTTTCAGGCTGGACATAAGGAAGAATTTCTTTACTGTCCGAGCCCCCAAGGTCTGGAACAGACTGCCAGCGGAGGTGGTTCAAGCACCTACATTGAACACCTTCAAGAGTAAATTGGATGCTTATCTTGCTGGGATCCTACGACCCCAGCTGACTTCCTGCCCTTTGGGCGGGGGGCTGGACTCGATGATCTCCCGAGGTCCCTTCCAGCCCTGATGTCTATGAAATCTATGAAATCATCAGATGCTAGGAAAGGCAGGATATGAAACACTTCGTTCTGGTCCTCTCTGGAGTGCAGTATGCAGATACAGTGGTGATCAGTGCAGTGTAAGTACCTACACAGAACAAAAGTGCAATTACTAAGCAGTTGACAAGCATTTACTGACTTTCATACACTGCATGTACTACATCTCTTTTACAGCAGCATGACAGTTTTGCAGACCTTTAATTGGGTGAGAAGATTGATCCCAAGGTGACTCTGTATTCACCCTATAAACCTACCAAGGCCAAATGAAGTTTCCAGACACTACCTCCCTGTCCATGTTGGTATGATTATTTAAATCACTTCCAAGATAAGCAATCTCATGAACGATGGGTAGTTCAGTTCCACCAGTGGTGGACACGTAACCTGTTTTCTTCAAACAAACGGTTAGTCCAAAGCTGATTGCAGAGGGAGCAAAACAGTCTGCGAACAACTAAAGATCATTGATGGAGTGGGCCATCAGTTCACCATCTTTGGCAAAGAAGAGTTCCTGTAAAGGCTTTGGCAACCTTAGTCCCTGTGTGCAGTCTGGAGAGGTTAAAGAGCCCTCCTGTGAATTAAAAGCAAATCCCATTGAACTTTTTCCAACTACTCAGTTGGTCTAATAACAGACATCACATCTACTCAAAGAACCTTGCCTGCTGATGTCCTCAGACCAACACGGCTACAACCAAAAACCCAGCAATCCCCTTGCTCACATTTAATATCACATCTCCACAGCTCACCTTGACACCTCCAAATAAAAATGAAGAAGGTTGGCCCTAAAATGCATCCATCCCTGCCTGTCAAGGGAAGGGCTCAGGCAGAGTGCCACTGACCTTTACCCTGCTATTCAACCCATCAACAGAACTGTTTTAAGAACAACAGAAATACTTTTGGACAATCCTAGTCTTTCTGTAAGACTCCAAAGTTCAGTTATAGGCTTAATATGTCAAACACTTTTGCCAACCGGTAAAAACTATCTAGAAGTAAGATTATGCTGTTGGCACATCTGAATTTATTGTGCAGTGAAAATCATGTCAACCATTGCCTAATTCTCCAAAAAAGCATTATGCAGAAGGTGTCAAATGAAGACGTTCCACCAGAGACACCTTCATACCTGCCTCTGAGTGAGGTGGAGAACAAAGACTTGCAACACATTGACTACGTGAATGCCCAGCCATGATGGGCTGGATAAATGCCGAAGCAGCTCCTATATGGTAAACTAGACCATAGGAAGAATGCCTAGCTTACTGGCTAGCTCTTTCAAGCTTTTAGCTATAGTTAGAAATAGAGCACCAAGCTGAGGGAATGTCTATATTTTTATGAACATCAGTGAGGAGTCCTTTGGCAGGAAAAGTGCATGAGATAGAGGAGGTGGCAGTAGCAGCAGCAGACCAACTTGCACATTGAGGGACATGCAAGTTCTCTGTGGAAAATCATGCACGCTCAAGACCATTCCCACTGCAGTGCCCTCGAAGCAACAACAATATGCCTTTTAACAGACAAAAATTCAGCAACCAAAATTCCAAAACAACTGGGGAGTTCACATTAAAGCACTAAAATATATTTAAGGTAAGATGTGCTTGCCTTAAGATGTGGACAAAAGAAAAAGCTATCACATTAATAGCATGTGTAGATACTATCACATCTACAAATGCTATTAATTTGCAGCAATAAACTGCATTGCAATTTGTGCTGGAGTTTATTGCTTGTGGGTGTACCATTTGCACGTGCACGTGATACCACAGCATGTTTCATAGTTTCTAGGGTTGGAAGGGACCTGAGCAGATCATCTAGTCTGACCCCCTGCCATGGCAGGAAAGAGTACTGGGGTCAAACGATCCCAGCAAGATGTTCATCTAACCTCCTCTTAAACACCCCCAGGGTAGGAGCCTGCACCACTTCTCTTGGAAGCTGGTTCCAGATCCTAGCCGCCCTGACCATGAAGTCGCGCCTCCTGATATCTAACCTAAACCTACCCTCTGCCAGCTTGTGACCGTTATTCCTGGTCACTCCTGGCGGTGCTCGGGGGAACAGGGACTCCCCCAATGCCTGCTGGTCCCCTCTGACTAGTTTGTAATAGGCCACTAGATCCCCCCTCAGCCTTCTCTTGTGGAGGCTGAACAGGTTCAGGTCCTGTCACCTCTCCTCATAGGGCCTGCCCTGCTGCCCCCTGACCATGCGAGTGGCCTCCTCTGGACCCTCTCCATGTTGTCCACATCCCTCCTGAAGTGCGGTGCCCAGACCTGGACGCAGTACTCCAGCTGCAGCCTGACCAGTGCCGCATAGAGGGGGAGGATCACCTCCTTGGACCTGCTCGAAATGCATCTGTGGATGCAGGACAAGGTGCGGTTGGCCTTCCTGACCGCGTCCCCACACTGCCGGCCCATGTTCATCCTGGAGTCAATGATGACCCCCAGATCCCTTTCCGCCCCCGTGCTGACAAGAGGGGAGTTCCCCAGCCTGTAGGTATGGTGCCGGTTGTTCTTCCCCAGGTGCATCACCTTGCACTTGTCTGTGTTGAAACCCATCCTATTCTCGTCCGCCCACCCTTGTAACCTGTCTAGGTCTGATTGTAGCCTGTTGCATCCTTCCAGTGTGCCCACGTCCCCCCACATCTTAGTGTCATCAGCAAATTTGAACAGGGTGCTTTTTACCCACTCGTCCAAATCACTGATGAAGATGTTGAACAGTGCGGGCCCGAGGACCGAGCCCTGTGGGACCCCACTGCCCACGTCCTTCCAGGTTGAGAAGGACCCATCCACTACCACCCTCTGGGTGCGGCCCTCCAGCCAGTTGGCGACACATCTGACTGTGTGGGTGTCTACACCACAGCCCCCCAGTTTCTTAATAAGAACGGGGTGAGAGACAGTGTTGAGCCGGGACAGAGCAGCCCCAGCTGGCAAGGAGCCCAGGGGATCAGTTTGCAAGCCTGGGGATGCTCCTGCCTGGTTCGACATGCTGTGGAGGGGCTGGCTGGGGCACAAGGGTGCTACAGTGGGGAGCCAGCCAGCAGGCAGCTCCCACACTGAAGCACCTTCATGCTCCAGCCGCCTGGGTCAGCATCTGCACATGCGTTGTGGTGTAGTAAATAACTCTGCTATAGGATAATACTTGTGTTTACAAGCACTATCCTATGGCAGAGTTAGTTAGTTTACTCCATCCTAATAGCACCACACTTGTAGATGGTGACATTTTACTGTGGAGCTAATTAAGCAACTCAGCAGTCATCTTAAAACTAGGTGGGTATTTACCTTATGTCGCTGCCCTGCCTGTATACTACCCACATGTGCATTCCTCCCTGGGAGAAAGTGAAAGCTACACTGGTAACGTACCCCTCTTTCACTGACAGCTAAGCTAATAAGGGTTCATTTCTACTTACCACAAGGTAAGAGCATGCACACAGGCAGTTACTATGGCACAAAAGCCTGCTTCCTTTTACCCCATGGTAAATGATTCATACGTCCACAACTTCACTCACAGAGGTAGTCCCACTAAGGGCAAATAAAGCAGGCAGAGTGTAGGAGGGCTGAGGACATACAGCAGCACCAATGTATGGATGATTTACCCTAAATCGGTGGAGCAGAACGCTGTCCGGCCAGGATTCAGAGTGAGGGGTCGAAGCACTAAATAGAGAAATGCTGGGAGGAGGTCCGCTGCACCAGTGAAAACTGGAGGTTTTTACTGGTATGATTTACCCCGCTAATTCACCCTGATCTAGGAGGAGTTCCTAGTTCACAAATCACTCCTTTCTTCATAGGTTCAAACTAATTCCTGATTTTCTATAGTGTGCGCACCTGTAAGCCACATTCTTTTTCCCATTGTTATAGCCCTGCGGTGTTAGCTGTTTATTGATTTTAATTTGAATTGTAAACAGCTACTAGGCTCAGTTAGCCATTATCCTATTCCCCTTCATACCCCTTCACAGCTGTGAAGGAGCGATTTCACTGGTGGATCTGTCCATGGGGGAACAAAGCTGATGAATGGGGAATTTCTGGATGGTGTAGAGCAGGCCATCCAGGAGTCGTGAGGTCCCGGGAAGGGAGGGAGCCCTGCATGCTGGCCTTCAATGGCTTTTCTGAATCTATGGATAAAAGGAATAAGCAGCAGAGAGATGGTTACTACCCCACTGTGGCAGGAGCAGGCCCTAGAGCAGAGTAGTACCTTTTAGACTCGAGGTACCCTTCAGCAAATGCAAACTCCTAGTTTTCACTTGTTTTTTGACTCCAGAAAAATACTAGAGCAATTCTTCTACAGAAAAACACTAGACTACAATGGGGCAGAATGTTTTTAACACTCTGGGTTCCTATTTGAAATCTCTGGCCATATCCAGATGAGCGCGGCTGTGCAGTGCAGGGTTGCCAACCCCCCTAGATTGGCCCGGAGTCTATCGGAATCGACATTGATCTCTCGGTGACTATTGAAAGCAATCCAAGAGGTTGCTGTCATAATACCTAATGTACAGTACAATTAATGACATTACGTCATGCTGGGGGAAAAAAATCTCCCGGAATAGCTTCGGTCAGAGTTGGCAACCCTAGTGCAGTTTGCGGTGCTGCAAACACATCCGCGGTGCCACATACAACACATTTGGATGTTCTCCACGCTGCAAGGACACACTGCCCACGTGTGCCCTGCTTTGCTTTTTTTTCCTGCAGGTTTTTTTGATGCCTGCATATCCAAAGGTCAAAAAAAACCCGCGGGAAAAAAAGTGAAGCAGTACACACACAGGCACACTGCTCAAAAGCTGAGCCGGGCCACTCTGAGCCATGCTCCTGCTGCTGGCCTGGCTCCGCGTGGCAGAATTGCTGCTGCTGCAGCCCTGGGAGGCCCCCAGGACCCCAAGTAAGGCAGCCTCCCCTACCCCACCTGGGGTAACTTGCCACGCACCAAAATGTGCAAGGCACAGGTGTTCCCTGGGGACAAGTAGCTGTGGTGCAAGGTGTGCCACCACTACTTGTCCCTGGGGAACCAAACATCCACGCTCATAGGGACTTGGCCTCTGAGTTTGTGAATCATGTCCACACACCTAGCAATGCAGCCTGTGACACCCTTGAAAAGATTTCAAGGCATCCTGGTTGAGAGCTCAAAGCACCACCGTACCATCCCTCGCCCGGCGGTGCCTGTCTCACTGAGCCACACTTCCTTTGGCCTGCCTTTGCCTTCTGATCTCATGTCTTTTATCTTCTTGGCTGCCCTATGGGGCAACTTCGAGAGGTGAGCTGGAGGGTCTAGCTCAGTGCTAGCTCAGCGGTTCTTAAATTTTTTAGACTCAAGGCACCCTGCACTTAACTCAAGACACCCCCAAGACAATGTCAGCCCTTAGCTTTCCTTCAGTTTTTGACTACAGACAAATAATAGAACAATTCTTTCATTGCAAAGAAGTCAAAGACCAAAGCAGGTCAAGCTGTTTTTGACACGTCGGATGCCTATTTGAAATCTCCGGGCTTATCTTGTCAGTCATGAACAGGTGTGTGCACATCTAACCGCGCTAATATTGCATGGTACCCTGTGTCACCCTTGAAAGGATCTCACAGCACCCCAGGGTGCTGCACAACCCCGGTTGAGAATCACTGGCCTAGCCTGTGCCTGATGGTTAGCGTATGTTGCTGGCAAGCTGGAGAGGCAGCTGAGAGAGGCCTGAAATCTGGGTCTCCCATGTGCTAGCTGATTGCCCTAACAACTTAAACTAGGTTGTTGGGATAAAAGGTAGGACATATATCTGACAGGTACACATGTACCTGGGCAACCTTATTCTGCCAGAAGTGGAAATAGAATCAAAAACCTGTGGAAGTGCCCAGAATTGCCCCAGCGATGTGCATCCCACTTAGGAATGTAAAGGTAATTAGATGTAGCCTTTAACATCCACCTTAGACTTCTTTTAGGCACCAAAGCCTCATTTGGGTCTGCCTACGTGAACAAAAAAACACTAATAAAGTCTATCCCCAGTGCTTGGTTGGCATTTTTATGACCTTGCTCTTATAAAAAAAAAATAGCTGTGTTCATTTTAAAATCCTAAAAACCATAAGGAAAAAATTGTTTGTGCCCAATTAAAAAATACAAATAAATGGGGAGCAAAATAGAGGCTAGCCTACTCTACAGAGGTTTCTCAGCAAATGAGCTATGCTGAGTGCAGAGAATTAGGCTGGCTAAATCTATGCTGTTAAAGAAATTGGTGTCGCCAGACCACCCCGAAAACTGCTGCCTCTTATGGAACGCAGAAAACAATCCAGTTGTGGATGATGCAGAAAAGGCCGAAGTATTAAATGCATTTTTTATTTCAGTCTTCACTCGCAGAAGGGGCACCAACCAGATGACAAGTACAGTTGGCAGCAGAGGTAGAGAAAGGGACAAAACACCCTAGAGCAGAAGAAGAACAGGTTTAGGGATCACTAAACTGTCATTTCCTGATGTGGCATTTGTGCTGCCATAAAAATACTTACAGTGGCACAAATAGCAAACTAATAGACATCTCCACCCTTTGTCGTACCACATCAGTGGCCACAGCCAGAAGGGAGTGTTAAATAGCGCCGCATGATTGTGACTGATGTCTGTTAGCTTTGTGGTCGGAGAGAGCGGGCAGCCCAGAGCTGCCTGCACTCTCCAGATGCCCTGGGCAAGTGCTCCAGGGGCTTGCGGGCCCTGATCCTACACACCCATGCAGGACTGAGTCCCTCACGCCCCTGAAACACCTGCCCGGTTTTCCCTACTTACAGGGATGTGTGCTGGGGGCCCCTGGGATGCCTTTATATATGCATGGAAAGTCGGGGCTTCCTCGTCACAGAGACTCATCCTGGAATCTCCAGGGGCACGTCTCCAAACGCTGGGAAAGCATGCATGGGGCCCAGGGCATCCCTGGCACCTCATGTCTTCATGCTAGGACCCACATGGCCCCATGCCTCCACACTGGGACTGGGACTGGGTCCTGCACTGAGCCATACTTCGTGCAGGGGCACGGGTCAGAGCAGGTCCGGGCAAGGAGGTGCAGGGCAGTGCAGGACCTGGGGATTTCACGTGCAAATCAAGGGCAGTGAGTCTTCGACTCTATTCAACACCGGGGAGGCCTCCCCTGGAGTCCCGTGTCCAGTTCTGGGTCCTGCACTTCAAGAAGGATGTGGACAGATTGGAAAGAGCAAAGCAACAGCTATGATTAGGGGCCCAGGGAGCAAGATTTATAAGGAAACCCTGAAAGACTAGGGTTTTCTTCTCTGGAGAAGAAAAGACTGAGGGGGGATTTAAGAATTCTCTTTAAAAACCTGAAGGGCGATCGATTATGGAGAGGATGGCGATGGGCATTTTTGTGGCTGTAGGGGAGAGAATGAGGAGCAATGGCTTCAGGCTGCAAGAGGAGAAATGTAGGTTAGAGATTAGGAGGAACTTCCTGGCTCTGTGGGTGGTCAAGCACTGGGACATGATACCTCCAAGCTGTGAACTCTCCATCCCTGGAAAGTTTCAAGAGTATGTTGGACACACTTAGCTGGGATAGTTTAGTCAGGGACGATCCTGCCTTGAGCAGGGTGCTGGACTAGATCCCTTGCAGCCTTTCCTTCCTACGATCCTCTTCACTAGGGAGTACTGCGGAGAGAGCCGCTGCACCAGAGGCTCTTTTACTACAGACGGGTCTTTTAACGGACTGATTCTCAGCCTTGCAAACCTGGTTCGCCATTTCTCTGAACATGGTTTTTTTGTTTATGGCAGCACAACATGGGTGCAAAGTTATGCCATCCTAGTCTCATAGCGTGTCATCTCCCCTTTGCACCGCTGCCAGCGTCCACACAGGAGCAGGGCAGTGGCACGTCACTTGTACCTTGCACGTGTTTGCACAATCGTCTCAGTGAAGTGAATGAGAGTGTCGTCTGCGCAGTGAGTTGGGAGCCAGGAATTCTTTAGTACGCCTGGCTGCAATACTTGCTTATTCCATAGCCCGGGGAATATCAGTGAAACTCTCGTAGCTAGACTCTGTTGTTCATGGAATTATGCTTATTTATGCCCGCTGAGGACCTGGCCTGGCATCTGCTCCACTTCCCCATTTATGAGGGGTAAATATACATATCTATTCCTTGAGGATGGGAAAAGGACTAGCGAGTTATTATTTGTGCAGTACGCTGAAGATGCAAATACTACCAGTCATTACGAATGGGCTCCAAGAAGATAGAGAGAGTAATAGCAGCAAAGATGACACTGCATTAAGAGTCAAAGGAAAGAGATCCGTCTCCCTGCTCACGTTTGATCCCTGTACCATTCTCTTGTTCCTTCATCTTATTCAGGTACCATCCAGCAGATCCTTGACAACTGTCAAAAAAGCAATTCTGGAAACATTGTTTTATATATATTTTTACTTCTGGAACCAGTTTCTTTCTAAGGTGCAATGCTGTCAATCCCAGACTTCACAGGCTTCACCGAAACGATTGTCCCATCCATTCTTCCACCTGCCCCTGCAGTCACCTCTGCTTGTTCCTACAGAAGCTTTTCTGTCTTGCTATAAAAAGTTGCTTGCCTTTGAAAAATCCTTCACTTAAGAAACCTGTTCCAAACACTTGGACCTTCTTAGCCCTAGGACACTTTTGATTGATTAGAACCTGGAAGTTTTCCAAGACATCACTTTGAGTGAAATTAAAAACACCGTCTTGTCCATGGATCCGGGGAAACTCATGCACCTGAAGGGCAGGCACTTCACCTACAGGAAGGTACTTTCAATAACATAGCGCTTCTTATTTCACTTTGGCAGCAGGCTTGAGCTGAAACCCTGCATGCCTGGATCCCTGAACATGGAGGAAGCACAAGTCTGCACCAAACCGTGTAGCTGATTTCTCTTGGTAAAATGAGCCAAATGAATATCACAAATCTGGATGCCCCTCTTCTTTGCAGAAGTTCACTGCCAGAGCCCAACTTTGCAGATTGGAGCCAGGCCTTTTTAACTATCTGCTCCCCATTGACGCCTTCCCTTAGTCTAAATGATGTGCAGAGCAGCTTTGAGAGGAGACAATGTTAGCACGACTCCAATTCACTTAGCATGAAGGACGCTCCATTTCAGCACACCCAGGAGGGTGACTGCAGCTCAGGGCCCATGCCCTCATGTCAGCACTGTTAATGGTGTGACCCTTAGCAAACGGATTGCGCACGTCTCATCCCCTTCGGAAACCAGCTTGTGGCCGTCGTTCTGCCTCTATCACACTCCTCATCTGATCCCGGGTTACAGAGAACAGAGCTTTGCTCGCCTGTGCTCTCAAGGAGATGATACAGTATTTACAGCGCTATGTTATATACCCTTGCTTAGTCAGGACTGAAAGTTTCCCTTTATCCAGTCATCTGGCCAGTTTCTATTAATTTATAGATAGTTGCAGATTTTCCACGAGCTCCAGTCACGTTTGACAGCCGCGGTGGTAGGTGCTTTCCCAGTCTTCATTTTTCAGGAAGAGGCAAGGCTTCCTCTTGTAGAATCGGTGGCTCCGGATCCACAATGCCCTTCCTCCCTGCCTGTACGAAGGGTAGCTCTGATGAAGCACCTACCTCTTCACCAGCACTTGACATCACCTACCTCAGTGACGGCTCTGCCATCATTTTTGTAAAATTACAATCAAGCCCAGGGAAAAGGTTTTAGTGAGAAGTGTGCCTGTAGTATCATTTCTCTTGAAGTCTCCATGCAGTTTGCCCTTTGGTATTCACACTTGTTGCAGTATGCCTCTGGATCTGTCTGCTCATTCTTGTACTCTCTCCCACCTTTGTCATTCTCCAAGCCACTCTCTTCCTCTCTGTATTGTTTTTCCACCTATTCAAATTTCTCCCCAGTTATCCATGTTGCTCATTCTAATTCATATGTCAAAAGAAGGCAAGAAAAATACAGGAAAACTATTTAATGTGCAAAACTCTGGGCCAGTTGTGTAATGCCCCCAGAGCACTATCCTAACCTCGAGCAGAGATTGTAGATATTACTACATCATTATTAGTCATAAAATTATACAGACACTTCTCACCTCTGGCTGCTGCAGTTGAGCTCAGTTCTGTTCTTGGCTACCCTCTTTTAAATGTGGATTAATTGCTGCTGATTTATGCTGGTGTAAATTAGAGCAGAATCTGGTTCTCTGGCTTTATGATCTCATGTGGCCGAGAATTGCACGTTCCAATTTCCAGTTGCCTGGAGGAATAATCAGCGAGAATTTGCATTCCAGTGATTTCATCAGGCGCTCGCAACCATTTTGTATAATGGGTCAGGGTAAAAAATTAGATACTGATCCCGTTTCATTAAACCCCTCACTCTGGAGTCTCCACTGGCAGCTTCATTATGTAGGCTGAACCTAGTTTCCTACTCCAAGTCATTATTAAGCACACATCCTATTTTCCCTATAAGAAAATCAGTTCTCTTGAAACTTCACATGGCGCTTCTTATGTAAGGATAGAATATTTCTTGAAAGAGATGTCAGATCAGACATGAAAGATACTGGGATGCATCCTCAGCTGCTATAAATCAGTACAGCGCCATTGAAATCACTCATTGCCAGGCTGGTTTTCCCTGCCTGGGGATCAATCCTCATATAAACAACCATAGATTCATAGATGTTAGGGTCAGAAGGGACCTCAGTAGATCATTGAGCCCAACCCCCATCATTGAGTCCGACCCCTGACCAGTTTTGAATGATCTCTTAGCAAATTGTTCTGTTGACCTTTGCAATAATGTTTGCAAGTGTTGGGGGGCAAAGCTAAAATAGGAAACAGATGAACAGTATAGGATAGCAGGAGTCATTTAGGTAGGTCTGGGAGATGCAGGCAAGCTGAAGAGAGTGGTCTTCTGAAATCCGATGGCCAGTAATGCTGAAGCTGGGCTGGTGACATAAATCAGGAGGGAGCACACTGGTAGCAATCGCTGCACTGTTAAAAAAAATAATGAATGAGATCCAGAAGGAAGGAGATGTATTTAAACTTCATGCAAGAGGCAAGGATTTTGTGGGTGATGTCTTTTGTTGGACCAGCTCTATAGTGAGGAGGGATATGGATGTGCTTTCAGGTACCCTTCCTCAGGTCTCATACCTTTAAAGATCCTGAAATTAAAAAAAACCTGGGGTGTTCTTGTCAATTTTTTTAACCTATAGTCTCTATGGCTATAGAAACAGTCTCAAAAACACAATGGAGGGGTGCTAGAAGGGTGTAAGTACAGTGTATTGACCTGTGCTAGGGAACACTGCTGTGAAAACACCCCTTGCCCGCTCATGCCTGTTCTGCATATGCCAAGTACCAACAAACTGTAATGTAGGCGCTTTCTGGCTTGTGCCAAGCATGCACCCAGCACTGCACTCACACCCTAGTGCTGCAAGGTGCCAGTTTTCCAGCGCTGGAGCTATACAGTTTTCCAGCCTGGCCATGCCTGCAGAGTACACTCCAAGCAGGCTTTTCAGATCTATTTTTTTACGAATATGAAAGCTAGAGATTTATTTAAAAATATGACATCTGAGTATTTCCTGCAATCATGGGTCTCCAGGCAGGGCAGCTGTAAGGATACCACATATCACAAAATTGCATTAAAATTGCGAGACTTGGCATCTGAGTGAAGGGGTGTCGAATGCATCTCGTGCCCCGGGTCGGATCCAGACTCTGGGGCTCCTTTTGGGCTGGATCCAGCCTGGATCACAGGGTGGCTTCACACTGGGACACGTGGTGGCATTGGCTCTGGCTCTAGCCCAAGACACGCAGCGGTGCCAACTCTGGCTCTGGCTCTGGCCTGGGGTGGGCAATAGTGGTGGTGGCGGCAATGGTCCATTGGGGCCCAGGGGGCCCAAATCCTGAAGCTGGCCGGACACCCCTAGTCCACCGGCAGCTCGGTGGGCCGGAGACAGCAGCTCCCCAGTGTCACCGGAGCACCGAGGTGCTCTGTGCCTTAAGTAAAGGAAACAAGGAGAGCCACCAATCAATGGGGCAGCTCAGGTGCCGGTTGCCGTGGCAACCAGGTGGGTCATGTGGCCAGAAGGGGGCAGGGCTAGGCCTTTATAAACAGCCCGGGCCGGAGCCTAGAGAGCAGTTCCCCTCCGGCAGCTGCGGCGGAGCTGAGCGGCAGAGTCAGTGGCGGCTGCAGTGATGCGCGGGGAGAGAGAGCCCGGACAGACGTACGGCTGAGAGGCAGCATTGCGTGGGGTTTGTGCATCATGAGCCTGGTGCTTACGTTGCGTTGTAGCCGGCTGGCTGACTCTTTGGTTTACTTTTGGTTACACCGGAGGAGCGGGTGAGGCTGTAGGGGTGTGAGGAGGCCTCGCGGGGGCTCAGTGGGGCACAGCGGGCGCGGGAGGCGCGGCAGAGGCCCTGGGTGGGCCACGTACTAGATCAAGCCCCCCCAAGGCAGGCGGCAGGTTTCATTGGCAGGCACCCGACTCGGGTGCGGGCTAAAGAGTGGTCTGGAGGGTCCCCGTACCAGCAGGGGAGCCCTAGGGACCAGAGGGGCCAGGTGAGGCTCCGGCCACCTGAGCCTTACAGGACACACTTGATGTCAGGGTCATCATTGACAGGACTTTGAAGGGGCCAGGCAGGGCTCCGGCCGCCTGAGCCTACCGAGACACACTTAGTTGGACAGCCATCGTTGGCAGGGGCCAGGTAAGGCTCCGGCCGCCTGAGCCCAGCTGATATAGAGAAGGCGCTGGTTGTGGGTTAGGCCCAGGGGCGCCAGAGGAGGGGCGCTGGTTGTGGGTTAGGCCCAGGGGCGCCAGAGGAGGGGCGCTAGTTGTGGGTTAGGCCCAGGGGCGCCAGAGGAGGGGCGCTGGTTGTGGGTTAGGCCCAGGGGCGCCAGAGGAGGGGCGCTGGTTGTGGGTTAGGCCCAGGGGCACCAGAGGAGGGGCGCTGGTAGTAGGCCAGCTCAGGGGGGTGCCAGTAGGGCGCACGACCAGACAACGTCCAGGAAGAGCTGCGACGCTTGGGGCATGCTACAGGGGAGGTAGGAGGCACGCACTGCCCATAAGGCTGGGGTGAGAGCACCCCATTTTGGAACGGAGGTGATACCAGCGCGGTGTCATAGGTGCAAGTAGGCAGCCTCCCATACTGAACCTAAGATCAAAGACGTGGCAGGTGAGTCGAGGGTGCTAGATTGCCTGATCGACACGGCAGGGGGCGCTAGCGAGTACACGACCGCTTGTAGGTTCCCGCTCCGTGACACCCAGGCCATATATTTCCATACCCACTCCTGTTTGCTTTCTCTCAAACTTGCAAAATCTTTGTCAAGAAAATGCAACGCTTGTTTGGGTACTTGCTGAATGGCAACAACAATCCTCTTAGATGTAACTCTTATATCTATAAGATTATTCGATTTGCATGGCCTAAAAAGAAGGACATGTAAACTTCAATTTAATTTTTGAGATTACTACATTATAATATTTAGAAACAATTATTACAATATAATAATTTTGAGATTATGTCTAAATATATATAATATTACGAGCTAATAATTATAATAATTTTAGATTAATTAATTTATGAATAAACATAACTAAATAAAATTACACACACGCCTCTCTCTATAGATATAGATATAAATATAAAAAAATATTATATTATAATATTACAAGCTAATAATTATTATATATATTTAGACATAATCTCAAAATTATTATATTGTAATTACTACATTATAATATTTAGAAACAATCTCAAAAATTAAATTGAAGTTTACATGTCCTTCTTTTTAGGCTATGGAAATCCCACAATCCACCCAGCTGTTAGAGATCTGATTTCCAGTTCTGGAGAAGGAGGCAAAGAAAGCAGACCCGTCACATTGTGAGTAATGTGGGGCATACTATTGGATTAGGGTTTCTGGACTTCAGGACTCGCTCATATAGACTAAGTCTCTGAATTCATAAGTGTTTTCCTGTCTTACAGAGGTCCATGGATGTGCTGCCTATTATCCATACATTCATTGAGGCAGGAAGGGGTTTATGGAAACTGGAACAGGGATTGAGTCCTTATGGTTGACACTACCCTCATGAGATGCGCAGATAGTAGAGGGCTGATCAATCTTGAGTCTTATTACAGGATTGATCCAGGATCAGACCATAGTGTCAGACTGCAAAGGTGTGAACGCCATGCAGATGTTTAATTCATTTTATTATTAGCTATTCTTCTCTACATCACAGCATTATCGCGTTATCTATTTCCAAAGGGAAGATGGAACGCAGGCTTGAAGTTTACATCTGACCCAAATACTCGGAAAGGTCACTGATGTCTGCAAATCTGACAGCAACAAATTTGGTATTGTTCGTGATCTCATTTCAGCCAACCCTTCCAAGCTGTCCAGCATCACTAACACTTAATCAGGGAATCCTGCAGTCCCATCCAGGTGATTCCTAGTAGCTCCTCAGATTTAAAAAAAAAAAAAGCAAAAATAACTGGAGAGGGAGGAAGCCAGTGTATCAGATGTATTCTCATCCACAGAGGTGTTGCAAAGGCGTTGTTAGGAAAATAGGACTAAACTTGGTCTCCTGGGTCGTCAAATCTCGTCTCACTATCTTATACTTCTATTTGACAACTTACCTAGCTCTGCCTTTAAGCTAGTTAGGCTTCTGTCCCCATCCCATCAAGTGCTATATATTAAAGTCTAGATTGCATTTTCCTTGTCTGAAAATTTATTCAACTGACTAAAGAAAGATAACAGATTAGTGTGCAACGATCTGCGCTTGATAAACCGATATTGTCTTTTCCATTTTCCTCCATCATGTTAATGATTCTTTCCTTCCAAATCACTTTGAAACCCTTGCATAATTTTGAGGTCAGTCTAACAGTCCTGGGCTTCCTTGTATCATTTTTTTCCCCCCCTTTCTTAAATATGAGCACTATGTTTGCTATTCTTCAGGCGTGTGGTACCACACCTGATTGGCTAGATGCATTAAAAACCCTTGCTACTAAACTTGAAAATCCCCAGGCCAGTTATATCAGGGATGAAGACTATCCTGTACCATCTGGTTGAGCACATTGAGGTCTTTGCTTCCACCTGGGCTGTGGTTCTTTCTAATTCTCATTGATCATTGTCCTGCTCTTCTATCATCCCAGCTGAAATCTGAGGCAAGGTATTCATTTAACTTTTGGAGTTATACTTAAGTTATCTTTATTCTTGACTCAGTGCCTCATTTCCTTTTTGTTTTTTCTTTATATGACTAAAGAACCTATTGTTGTTTGCCTGACTTCCTTTTGCAAAGTCTAACACAGCTGACCTTTTGACAGTTCTTGCTATACTTCATATATTCATGCTTATGATCTCTGACCTGTAACACACTTAACACTACATCCATAATTGAGGTAGATCTAGAGCCATTTCCTATATATATCTAACTCTTATATATGTGGGGGTTTTTTGTTTGTTTGTTTGGGTTTTTTTTACCCTTGCTTGGGATGCAGAATGTTTTTGCATTTTCAAGTCTCCTCCATGTGGAAGTCTTGGAGCTCTTCAGTTCTGATTAATTCATTAATCAATGCCTTTATTTTCTCACAGTTTGCCCTTTTGAAAGACCCTACCCCCTCCCACTGAAGTTATAGACTTGGTTTTTTTTTTTATCCACTTAATTGCGACTCAATCACTGCTGATCACAACTGGCCTTTTGAAGTAATGTCCTCACTGGGCATGTCTACACATGGATTAGTGCACTGTAGTAACTGCGCATTAAGTTTAATACCTGTAATAACAGGTGCCTACTGAATTCACAGTGGCACTACTGCATAGTAGTGCTGTAATCCCACTAAAATGGCGTGCGCCACGCATGTGCGATAGATTAATTCTGTGTGTTAGCACAATAGCACAGTTTCTGCCACGATGCACTAATTGCACAGTAGAATTAGTCAACTGCACATTTAGCGTTTCATGTAGATGCGCCCACTCCTTATCCAAAACAGCACTGAAATAATGCTTCTTGTTGGTGCAAGGACCTTTGGGTTAAGAAATCTATTGGTTATCACAGTTGGGGGTATCTGGGTCTTACCATTATTAGTACCATTTTTTGATTTACACGTATTCCACTTATATACTTATGTGCATAACTGCTTGAATTTATACACTTAAGTACTTGAGTGAATAACTGCTTAACTGCATAACACAATGCCAGCCCCACTTTGTTACCTATTTTTTGCAGTGTAACAAATGTTGATTATGTACACAGCTTTTAAGTGTGTAAATCACTTAAATGCCTGGCATCTGCCAGTCCCATTGTCTATTTTGTGTTTTAATTTTACTTTGGTTAACCACAAACTAACTGAAACTGCAACTCTGCTTGGTGACTAACTGTACTCCATTTAGCTGCGCCAGAAACAATGAAAGGGAAGTGGTTGTCAAAGGAGTGCTCTTAGAAGCCTTGAAAATGAAGGGGCTTAATGCTCCAAATGCCCCTTCTTTGCAAGGCTTTTAACAGCAGCCCCAACACTGACTATTAGAGGCCTATGGTGGGGACCAGTCAGTTTGTGGGGGGTTGCTCTCAGAGCACCTGCAGTGCTGCAAACAGCACTCATGCTGTCAGTGCTAAATATTAGCAGGCCTGAAACTAGCTCCTCTCATTTGCAAGGCTTTTAATAGCAGGCCTGACACTATGAAAAGGCTTGAAATAACAGAAACTACCCAGTTCAGGGCTGCTAGTATCAGAGACACGGCAGGCATCCCCCTGGACTTCATGGGTGTTGCTTACTTTAGGTTCCACTAAGTCCATACTCCAGGTAAGCACCAAGGGTTTTTTGAGTCCTTCGGCTGTGTGCTTAAATGAAGTATACTGTACCACTGGGAGGTGAATGTCTCCCACAGTAGTACTCACCCCTTTTTAATATTCAGACATCTCTATCCAAATCTAACCCTCAAGGTCCCCAGCAGACTCCTACTACGATGTCAGTAATGCAGTCCGACATTCCTCCCCCAACCTCATTTTGATCCAGCTATTTCTATTTTGTCCAGGATATCCCTCTCATTTCTTCAGTCTGTCACACCATGGGTAGACTGAACAAGGAGCAATGGGCTCAAGCTGCAGCAAGGGAAGCTGAGGTTGGATGTTAGGAATAACTTTCTCACTAGGAGGGCAGTAAAACACTGGAGCAGGTTACCTGGAGGGGGTGTGAGCTCTCCATCCTTGTCTAGTTGGGTCTTAAAAACCGCCAATGCCTTGGCTGGGGTGATGTAGTTGGGGCTGGTCCCGCTTTGAGCAGGGGGTTGGGATAGACGTGACCTGCTGACATCTCTTCACACCCTCATTTTCTATGATCCTGTGATTCTCTGTGTTACCTCAACTTTGTTATTTCTGTCCTTCCCTGAGCACCGCATACCCAGAAACCCTCTATGCCCCTGGTCATGACTCCATTCCACTGTTTCTGCTTTTCTGCCAAACCCAGTTTCACGTCCTGCTTCCCTTGTCCTAGTCCCTGCACTTTGTTGTCCAGGCTTTGTACACAGTTGTAAAAACACTGCATTTCTTCCTCTCTGGCCTCACCCAGTTTGCTATCTGGATCAGACACTCCTTTTGCTAACTATACTGCCTACTTAACTACCCTGCTCATCAGCATTTGTAGTGTCTTCTTGGTTCCCATCCCCCTTCTCTCTGGTGTGCATTTATCCTTGGCTGTATTCTTGTTTGCTTGATATTTTTTCCTTCCTGTGCCGTAAAGCCAGGCATGTGGGTAACACGAGTCTCTCCCAAACTCCCTCCCTGTTTCTTTAATCTCAGTCCCACTAGGCTAGTCCCCATGGTTGAATCCTTGTGTTGAGGAAGCCTCTTCTCTCCAGATGAGGTCTTCTCTTGTGTAACCTCCTGGTGATTGAATGTCCTGAAACTTCCTTGTAGCCCCAGTTCTTGACCCATCTGCTGATCTCCACGATCTTCTCAGACCTTTGCATCCTTCCCTAGCAGCTGGAAGAATCCCACTGACGGTCCCAGCGAGGGGATTTGCGACGGAGTATAAGGCAGTTAAGCATCCAATATCCATTGAAATATGACAGGACCCGGGAGTTAAGCAACTATGAAAACTCCTGCCACAGCGAGCAGGGAGGGGCAGAATCCACACTAACCACCAGCTCCAGTTTCGGATGGGGTGTGACTGCACTTTGTGCCTGCAGGAGGTGCGGCAGTAGCTGCCTGCATACACGCCTCCGGACACAACGTGCCAGCCTCCTGCAAAGCGTCTCTGCTACCTGCTGCACACCTCGTCCTTCCTGCTCTGCAGCAGGCGGTGACTTAAAGCAGCCCTAAGTGTCTCGCCCAAGGTCGTACCAGTGTCACCATCAGAGTTTGGGACGTGGCCTAGCAGTGGTGTGGCACGAGCCTTCCTCCCAATTCTTGCCTCGTGCACTGATTGATAATATAATAGGCAGCAGGCATTTGCTTTTCACATTTGGAAAATCATTTGCCAGCAGATCAAGGGCAGTGATTCTTCCCCTCTATTCAGCAGTGGGGAGGCCACATCTGGAGTTCTGTGTCCAGCTGTGGCCCCCTGCTACAGAAAGGATGTGGACACATTGGAGAGAGTCCAGTGGAGGGCAATGAAAATGGTTGTGGGGCTGGGGGACAGGACTGGTGAGGAGAGGCTGGGGGAACTGGGCTGATTTAGTCTGGAGAAGAGAAGACCGAGGAGGATTGAATAGCAGCCGTCACCTCCCTGCCGGGGGGCTGCAAAGAGGATGGTGCTGGACTGGTCTCAGTGGGGGCAGATGATGAACAAGGAGCAATGGGCTCAAGCTGCAGCAAGGGAAGTTGAGGTTGGATATTAGGAAAAACTTTCTCAAAAGGAGGGTAGTAAAACACTGGAACAGGCTTCCCAGGGAGGTGGTGGATTCTCCATCCCTGGAGGTTTTTAAGACCCGGCTCAACAAAGCCCTGGCTGGGATGATGGAGTTGGGGCTGGTCCTGCTTGGAGCAGGGGGTTAGACTAGATGCGACCCCCTGGAGGTCCCTTCAACCTGCATTTTCTGTGATCCTATAAATAATTTAATGACAACAGAAATAAAGAAAGACTATCTGTGATTATTTTTGCCTCGTTTGTTGTACTCTGTATATGTAATATGGGATATAGCAAATTCATGGGCAGTCTAATAAAGATTGAAGCAAAAACAAATAAATCTTAAACTGAATAAAGCAGAGTATTAGTAATAGTTCTAGTTTCTTTTTACTTGGAGAAAAATGCATTGGGTTATATATGAAGCTGCCCCACGCCACATTCTCCAAATCCTAGATCTGCCCACGTGCCTACCTGTGTGATAAGGAAGGCATCCAAACTGCAAAATGTCTCGGTCGGAGTAGGTTGCCGTTGGTAATAATCAACAAGCCGGTCGTTCTCACTCTCCTGCTTGTGCTGTAGCTCGGGGCTGCTGCATTTCAGTTCCACACATTTGGGGAAAAGATGGCAAAAGCAGAAATCCCAGTGGCCCTGGAGCTCGGCAGAAAGCCTTGATAACATCTCTAGCAATATCAACGGGACTTGAGGCCTTCAGATGCCTGGAGTCAAATCCATCATTTCCACTGAAAGGGAAAAACAGGATTGGGACTTGTGAACATAAAAGCCCTTGACTATTTTTCCACCTGTAGACAAGACTTTGCAGGAGTGTGCAAACATCAACAAAGAGGCATGCTGAGTCTTCATGCGTGGTCTGCCTTTGAATGTAGACCGGTGCTGCCAAAGATCAATGGTCTTTATCCCAGCTACTGACGAGGCCAGAGGAATAACTCTGGTAATAACATGTAGGTCTCAAAGTGCTGTAACCAAGGAAGTTGATATCATTGTTCCTGTTCTACCCCAAGGGATAGATAGGTAAGGAGGGCTCAGCAACTTCCTCTGCCATGTGGGAGTTCAAGCCTGATCCATCAAAAGATAGATTGCAAGCAGGCTGTGTGGACATGGGATCTTGTAAAGCACGGTGGTTTCTAGGGTGTAGCTCCCACCAGCCCCCAAGCAGAGGAGTGGTTGGGAGCCATCTCAGGACACACGTTCATTCATAGCTTCATAGTTGTTAGGGGCTAGAAGGGACCTTACGAGATCATTGGGTCCAGCCCCACTGCGCTTGGGCAGGGAAGACTGCTGGGGTCAGATGACCGCAGCAAGGTGCGTGTCCAGGCATTTTTGGACAGGGTAGGTGGTTGCACCACCTCCGGGGTACGATTCCATTCAGCGTTAATAACAACTCGTGGCAAAATCTCCTGATGTTTCCTGCTCCATGTAGGAATGTGCCGTTCTGTATCTCAGCATCCAGTGAAGTCAGAGGAGCTGAATGGCACCTCTTCGTTATACTAGGGCTGAGTTTATGATGTAAGGATTGTGGGAGTGCAGATCTTGAAAGATGTGAAGTTGAGGCTTGTTATTCTGTGGCTAGTACTGTTTTTGTTGCAATAATGCACCAATCACATCTTAACTTACAGCCTGGCCACATGTTGAAGCAATTAATGGCATCATAAAACAAGGATCCAGCCATAAAGTTATTCCACAAAATATGTGGAATAACTTTGGGGCTGGTTCCTATGATGCCACTAATTTGAACATGTGGCTGGGTGTGTCCCCATGGCTGGATGCCCCCTGAGCTGTTGGGGCTCCCAACTGATGGAGCTTGCTACTTGCACAATCTCAGGCTCCCCCCGCACCAGCAATAAGGCATGATGGGATCTGATGCCCAATCGCAAAATCACATCTCCTGCCACACATATGTGGCATGGTTGGAAATGCGATTGTGGGGATCATGTCTCAGATCCCATCATGCCTTTACCTGCACATCTGGCAGGGGCCTGTGTTTGTTGTAGTGTCACTCTTCTTAGCAACTTATATAACAGAAAAAAGATGTGAAGAGACCCTGCCATGAAGAGTTTACCACATAAGTCCTGAGCCTGCACTTGGGACCCTGTGGGCAGATGAGCATGCCTCCAGAAACCCCTCGTTTAGAAGCACCAGTACAAGTGATTAGAACAGGCAAACCGAGGTGCGATCCTGTTAGTCATTATGTATTTCCTGGAAGTTGATCTATGCATTATTTCCTCTTACTTTAGAAAGAGGATGAACTCAAATCTATGCTGTAAATCTTAGAACTGGTTTCATGGGACAGTAAAGTTCAGTTCTGTGAATTGTCCTGTTGCCCCCACGCACCCCCTCCACCACCCCCAGCCCAGCCCAGCCCAGCCCAGCCCAGCCCAGCAATGCTCTGTAATATTCACTGATCCCAACAGGATAGCAGACCTCGGCAAATTATGGATCGTGGGTGGTTAATCCGAGCACTTATTTTTTTCTGTTAGTGAATTGTCTGCATAAAGGTTGGGCTCTTCACTTGTCTCGGTTGCTCGTCTAACAGTGAGACTGGAAAAAATGTGGCCTGCCATTTCTGGGGAAGATCTAGCACCTTTCCGAGGACGTTATATATGATTTGAGTGAACAGATGTGGCTTCCGTCACCATGAGGCCGAGCATCTTCTGAAGCTTTTGAAGGAGGAGTGCAGTGGTGCTGACAGCTGGTGAGAGGGGGGAACCTGTCCCCAGTGGAGAATCAGAGGGTCTTGCTGCTTTCCATGGATTTACGTGGCTCTTTGTTTGCTCTTTCATGGGCCTGGACATATTCCTCCAAGTCCCCGGAGAGTGAGGAGGCTCTTATTTCTGGGCATACTCCTCTAATCTACCAGTCGAGCATACATCAGATGATGGCCCATGAACTGCGTCCAGCTCCGTGAGTGGTTTGATGTCGCCCATGCTCTGATAATTCATTGCACGTTAAATTGTAAGTCGTGCATGAAAACAACATGTCTTAGGAACATATGCTGTAACTCTTCACCTGTCCTTCTTCTGGTCCCCATGTCCCCTTTTAGCAATGTGGCGTTCCTGAGCAATAAGCATTGCAAGCTCTGGGCTCCTGCTGCTTCCTTCCACCAAGGTTGCAGTTGTTGCCGAGGTTTGGCCAGTTCCTCCTTTCCCTGCACTGGCAGATGCAGATTTCTCTGATTTCTTACTCCACTTCTAACTGCAGATGCCCAATGCCTCTTGGGAGGGGTAGCATCAGCTCCCCGCCTCCCCAGAGGCAGCTGGCTGGCACTGTACGTTGATGTATCACATGTGCTAGGCACAGAGTATGAAGCATGCGTGCAATGCATACAGTGCGTACAAGGTTCAGGATAAATGTTGAGCGTGTGAAGGTGCTCACGTAGTAGGTAATGTGAGATTGTTCGGGGTACCAGGAGAGAGCTGCAGTGTTGGCTGCCAGGAAAGATGAGGTCTGAGAGAGAGAACAGACACGCAAGAAACAGCACGGGGAGGAGATCTGCAGCTGCACAGAAACCAGCCCACTCTTAACTTCCACTTGGGAGACCAAAAATATGTCTGCTTGCTGTTTTCCAGGCCCTGCATATGCTAGGGGATGTTTTCATCTGCAAAACACTTCTGGAATCTAAATGGACCAAAGCCGCTGTCTTCCTCTCCTCTCCCCGGCTCTCTACCACTGGTATTGATGTTGCCATGGCAGCTCTTGTCTGGCAAAGCCTATCCCACAATGCTCCCATTAAAAAGACTTTCAAGTGCCGACATAATATTATTAGGTGAGCTGCAAGCAGCATTATCTGCAGCTCTTCTAGAACCTGTTCCCGGTCTGGAGCAGCCCGCCCCGTGCTGATGAAATCACACTCCTCTGGTGTTTCCGTCCACGATGATTCAGGATAGAAGTTTTGTAAAGGGACAGCTGACTTTCAACAAGAAGCAACTCCCTACTTGCAGTCTTGCAAGCAGCAAACGTGCTGCTTTAGCTGGCTGCAGCGCACACAGGGCAGGGGGAACAATCCCCACTGACACCGGTGAAAGCAGAGCAGTGGTGGAGCTGGGGTCGGTCCCCCAATAATCTATGTGACCTAGTTAACCGCACGATGATCACGTGACTGCAAGAAGGCTGGGCCTTCCTAAGGTGCAGGTAAGCCAGGATGTAACAGGGACCCGTGCCAGGGATGGCCGTGATGCTCCTGGAGCCCCCTCAGCCCTCATCAACTTTGCTGTCTTTGTGCCATTTTCCCTTCCCCTGTGCCTGCCACGCCTTGATGTATTGATCTTTTTGAACAAGGGAGGCTGCCCCAGGGATCCCTGAGCATGGTCTCGCACTCACGAACACAGGTGTCTGTGCTCATCGCCTTAATTACAGTATTTCACGGTGTGTAAGTTGAGTTTTGAAGCCCAATGCTTAACTCACCCTTGACTTGCACACTGTCTTGGTGCTCAGCCGGCGCAGCCCAGGCAGGGATGCTCACAGGGCACGTGGGTGTGCCAGCTGAGTGCCAAGCCCAGCGCCGCTCGCAGGGGACAAGGCTGGGCTTAGTGCTTGGCAGCATCACTTGCAGTGGACGGGGCCAGGCTCAGCGCTTGGCTAGTGTGGCCCAGGCCGCACCACTCGCAGGGGCTGGGGGCATGCCAAGCCCATCCCCGTCCCTATCCCCTGTGAGCAGTGCCAGGCTCGGTGCTCAGTGCCACTCACAGGGGATGGGGCTGCGCCAGCTGAGCCTGGTCCCATCCCCGGCGAGCACTGCTGTGGCACGTGTCCACCTCCTGGGTACCTGGCCCACGGTGATGGCACGCAGGAGCTGGTATAAGTCGACCCCATATTTCTGATCCAAAAAGTTAGGTTGACTTATACAGTAGATCTACAAAATTCCTAACTTTTTGGATCAGAAAAAGTGGGTTGACTTATACACTGCATCGACTTATATACCACAAAATACGGTACATGGGCTCTGTCCTCCCCAGTACCCACACCCATGCCTTGCAGATGGCACAAACTAATCAAGTCATAACCACCCCTATGGGCTTCTGGCCAGCTGGGACCTCCTTACCTCCCCTTAGTCCCTTCCACTATCCACCAGAGTTGCTTACCCCAACTCAGATGTTACCCAGGAGCTCCTCTCTCCGCAGCTCTCAGGCTGGACTGCCTGCCCCGCTCCAGCTCTGGGCTCATATCCTAATAGCCCCCGCAGGCCACGTGACGCCGAATTGCGCCCTGGCACACCTGCAGCAGCCCGCCCTCTTGTAAAGCATCAGGAGCACCAAGCCTCCTGCTACACAAGGGCGTTCAAATACCACGGGGCTGGAGGCCATGTCTCTCACAGGCTGTACCACCGAGGGCCACGTGCCACATGAATGCCTTGCACCACATGTCCACATGCCCCCCCACTGCATGCTTGCCCCCCAACCTTTGCTGCTGCACCGCACACCTGCACCGGCACCTCACCCTACCCTGTACAATGTGCTCATGCCACGCCACGCCACACCACACTATGCCACACCACGCCTCACCCTGCACTACCCTTTGCTCCCCACTTCGGCTGGGTAGGAAGGAGTAGCTGGAGGATGGAGGGAGAGCCTGGAGCCCCAAGTCGCCAGTGCAGTGGGAGTGATAGGGGCAGCGAAGTGACAGGGGAGGGGTGGCCAAGAAGGAGCCTGGGGGCTGCAGCTTAGGCCCTCGTGGGCTGCATGTGGCCTGCAGGCCACCAGTTGAAGTAAGCCAATCCTGCAGAGAGGTGAGAAATGGCATGATCTGAAATCTGCCACCGATAAAGGGCTGAGTATTACACAGGCCAGGCCCCTGCCAGTGTGATGTGGAGGGAGATCTCTCTATTTAGAGAAAAGAAAGAAGCATAAAACACGTCCTTAAGGGGCGGCCGTTGGAAACCGCTCCGGGGTTTGGAGCGTGCGCCGTAATCCGGGGGCGACGGGGTAGCAGGCAGGGGGCAGATGGGCTGGTTAGACTTGCACAGTCAATTCAGTGTAATGCATGGGTATGACCACGGCAGATGGAGCAGACGTTTAAATCCGTCGGATAATGAGCTCCAGCTGGCCCGCTGGGCCTGCCTATTCCTCTGTGCCCCTTGCATCTTGCTTGCAGCTTCCCTCTTAGGCACCCTCCTTGGGAGAAAGCTCTTCCCTCCAGCAAATCGGGCTCTGAACTCAGTTAAACCCTTTCCCGAGGCGTTTGCAGAACCCAGAAACACTCAGGGCTCCTCTCCCCGGTGTGACTATGCAGACATGCAGCTTTGCAAGTACCCCAGGGGCTGACAAGGAATGGCTTTCTGCAGGATGTTTAAACCAGCACGATGCAGGAGGTGCTCCTGCGTGGACGCCGTGCTAGCCCGTGGGTTGGCCTGTGCCGCCTTCCCAGACAAGTGCTCTTGGGCACAGCGATGCCAGCCCTGGCCATTGTCAAGGGGCCAAGCGCCAGAATTGGCTGGAGTCGAAGGCCCTAAAGTCTCTTTCTGCATGGCTGCAGAGTGACCGTTTCCAGACATGATCCCTGGCCTGGTTGGCAAAGGAAAGGAAACAATCAGTGCATCCAGCTAAACCAGAAGTGAGGCCGAGTTAAGCCGGGCGAGAGGCCTGAAAGGAGGCTTTAAAATAGATGGTCCAAATGTACCAGCTCAGCTTTAGCTTAGAAATGGTAGTAATGACTGACATAACCGAATGTGCTAGCTGATGAGGTTTTGCTTTATCAGGTATGTTTCTCTTAAGTGTCTTAGATAAGTTGCAAAAACAAAGCTGCCTGGTTAGTGAAGACCACAAGCCAACAGGATGGTGTCAAGCAGCTTTCCCAGGGGACCAAGGAAGGAGATAAGAAATCCTGTCTTCCAGAATAGTAATTTTTACAGCAGCACAAATCCCAGCTAGTTGAGACCTTCCTGGTCCATAGAAAAACTGATTTCGTCTGGTGCCTTGAGTCTCAGCACGCTGAGAAAGAAATTTAAATAAACCAACCGGAGAATTTTGCTCCAGCTAGATTGTGCTGATCCTCTTTAGCAATCCCTCGTAGTCGAAGACTGATTGTCCTAGCTGTGTGTCCGAAGATGGCTGATGGCTCCTACCTGGGATCAACAGCCTCTGTTGCAACCCGGGCACGTGTTTCCGTGTGGGGTGGCTGGCTCTGGATTTTTTATTTGGTCTGCCACACGTCGTTTCTGCCACTCCTGCTTTTCCATCTCCTGTTGTTGCCGTGAGGTTTGAAAGTACTGAGCTCCCTGCAGCAGACTCTTCCTCTACTTGGGGCAGTCCTGGACCATAGTTTCCCACGAGCTGACATCGAGATTGCACTTTTTCACGCTGGCCTAGAGGAAGTCCTTGAAGCGCTTTCTCTGCCCTCATCTTGAGTGCGCGCCGTGGCTGAGCGGGGAGGGTAAAACTTGCTTTGGGAGTCTGGAGTTGGACATCCGGATGACACGGCCGGTCCACGGTCACCACCGTGATGCTAGTGGTGTTTGCTTGCAGGAGGACGCTAACATCCAATCCCACTGGATTCAGAGGATCTTCCGCAGAAAGCATCGATGGTACTTTTCCAACAACTTTAGATGTCTCCTGTACATTGTCTATGCCTCAGCTCCATACAGCAAGGTGGGGATCATGACTGCTGGTAGACTGCAGGTAGCCAGATAGGCACTGGGATACGTACTTGGGGTATAGGCAATATAAGGCCTGGCTGGAGACCTGTCTCTTTTATCCATAGCCAACCTGCCAGTTCACCTGTAATCCAAATAACAACCCCGCGCCCGCCTCTTCCCACGTGCATGCACCAAACCTGGAAATACGGCAGTGAAGCATTCCTTGCAGCTGCTATTAAGCTGTGGCTTGACTGCTCCTTTACACTTAGTCGGGGTGTTTCTCTCCTCCCGTGCAGACATAGCTTGCAGGGAAGAGCCACGTCACCCAGGCGCTTCTACTGCGCGTACCTCGCCATCCGCGTGTTCCCCTGGAGCTCCGGTTGGCAAGGGCTGGGGGACTTTTGCTTTGCTGGGTAGCGTGGAGGCCTCTACATATATTAATAGATCGCTTCTCTGTCCGTGCAGTGGGAGTGCCCTCCTCTCCTGCTTTTACCTACAACATGTTGTAGGTGGTTCAAGGCGTCTCTGGTTTTGTGCGTCACCATTGCCCAGGAAGGTCTGAAGTGATGATGCTGCAGTTTCTTCCTGTAAAGCCTTGCCTGCGAATGCAGGAGACTGGACTCACTGGTGCAGTCCTTTGTCCAGAGAGCGAACCTTCCCTGCTGCCAATATGGGAACCTACGGCCATAACAAAAAAATCAAAGGCAGCTTTCCTATAGGCAACAACCATAACTGGATGTTCCTCTGATCCCCTGTTCAGATGGATCGAAGAGCAAATAGCAGCTCAACAAGGTTTGGCCAACGCTTCGTCTTCCTAGACACATACTGGAGCTTTTGGCTTCCAAGAGTGAAAATCTAGGGCAATCCTTCCCTTTCGGAGGAAAGACCCTATTCCATGCTATTCGACTTCATACATCGCTCTCATCTCCGTCGCGTCTGAGCGCCTACCAGCAGTGCAGCGGTGACATGAATAACACCCATGAGTCATTCTCTCTCGCGCACTCCTTTTTTCTCAGCCTCTCTCCGTAGAGAGAGCTGTGCACGCACGGTGGCGTTTCAAGACGGCCTCGGGGCTCTGTAATCATTGTTTTCAACGCGCATGTTGCTCCGTTTATGCTGATGACGGCAGACTGCAGACGTATGCCTAGCACCTCGCAGGAAAAGCCTGTGAGCTCCTTTGAGAGTTTGTTCCAGCGTCTCAGACCAGCCCTTTGAAATGTTTGGTCTCCTGCATATGCGGCTTTTACCCGTATAGCAAAGGTTTTCTTGTGGCTGGGTGGAGTTTTCCCCATAATCTTTGATTTGGAGCTTTAGGTGATGGTTAGATGTGCTGGTCCTAGGACACTGAAGTCCTTGAAAGATAAGAAATATAAGAGTCCTTGAAATATAAGAAACAAGGCCTTGATCTTGACCTGATCTTCTGTAGGAAGCCAGCGTTGGGAGCAGTGGACATGTTGGATGAGCGTGTAGTCGGTACCGTTGTAGAAGTGTCCTGCAATGTGGTCCACGAGCTGTTTCCTAAGGACTGGTGGCTTTGTATCCAGATACAGTCCAGGAAGTGGCCAAGTTGTGCCTAACTGAGGCCAGGCCATGCTCACAAGGATACGGGGGCGTTTTCTGGGCCACTAGAAGAAAGGTCTGTGGAAGACCTTAGCCTCAGCAAGGAATCCCGGCGCAGTGATAAACTACAGACTACCTTGACCAATTATGAATGCATATGTTCAGCCAAAGGTAGCCGCCCTGTGTCTAAAGACATGTCAAAGTGCTTTCCTGTGCCCTCCAGAATAATCTCTGTCTGTCTTGGGTCCAGCTTCAATCCCTGTTGTATGAGCATTGGGCCCTCTTGGTGCTAATAATGTAGTCTTCTGTGGTGATAAATGGAACTGGCTCGAATCCATGCAGTCTTCCCATTTCACCTACTAGCTGCATGTAGCTGTTGAACAGGACTGGAGGAAGAGTCGATCTTAATGGACGTCCCAAAATCAGGGGTCCAGTAAAAGTGTACCCATCACTAGTCTTTGGGTACAACCTGGCTCCAAGCAACTCTGTTAGGGGGACAGCTGTGTCTCATGGCTGACAGTGTTGCATGCTGGACATCCCCACAGGGAAAACATACCATACCATGCCCCTTTTCCCCCTGAATTGGAGTGCATGTATTAACCAGAAAAGCTGATTTTCTGTCTGGAGTAGAAGCACCCTACTTTGATTCCTGCTCAGCAGTGCAGTAGTTGTGACATTACTACTCAGGAAGCTGAGGGAATCGGTTGGCTTAATGGCTCATTGTTCTTCACTCCACAAGTATTAACAATCACGTCTCCTTTCTAATGGTCTCGATGTTCAGCTAACCTTTCTTAAGGCAACTTTGCTTTCTGTTAACTGTTCTGGGTCTGTCTCCTCCTATTTCACAGCCCTGGAGACTATTTCACTCATTTCAAAATCACAGATCCACTCATGGAGACCAGTCTTCAGCAGCAGTTAGTGTTACAGCTTTAGTTAAGCAAGGGAGGAAGGCTGAGTCAGTTGAAAATTGGGCTCTATCTCTGGTCTATGCAGCCATAACTCTGGAAAAAAGCTTTTTTTCCCTGCCCTCATTCTGTGTTTTAAAAACAAGGTGTGTTTTATATTCCAGAATACGCTATAGGTGAGACCATACGGTATATAGAATGGACAGGTATGAGTATGACGCTGTAAGTGGAGATTTGCCCTGTATCCATTAATAGCAGGAAATCATCCATGTGTCCATACTGCACCTTGGGTTGAATCCAGACTGTGCTCGTTCGTGGGATGATTTTATAGGAACCTGCTCAGGAATGGAAAGGTTGATATGGGGTAGGTGTCTGTCTGTCTGTCTGTGCATTTGAAGAGGAAAGGGACGATTCGCCTGCTGAAGGAGTTTTGGCTGTTTGGATCCCGGAGTAGCCCAAACTGCCTGTAACTCATTTTCGTCAGGCAGGAAAGGCACGATTCAGATTCATCGTTCCTGGATCAAGACTTCTTTTTGGCTGCCAAATCCTTTTAGAGACATAAATATACCACGCTCGGAGAATACAGGTAGGCTGTTAATTAGGTAGTCGAGCCAAAGCAGATGCAAACTTTCTGAGAAGCCTTCCCAGATAGGTGTGATCTCCTCAGTGAAGCTGGATGCTAGCTCGTGACCGCGCGGGATGGTGCATTCTCAGGTGAGCTGTAGGCACTCAGGATTGATAGAGCAGCTTTACAACCTGGATAGCTCCTTGGGAAGGCACTTGGGGAGAGATTTACTTGAAGACTATAAGATCCTCCATACTTATTAGCATCCAGTGATTCCTTTTTTTAGTACTGCCAAGTGTTGTTGTGTTCGGTGCTTATATGGGAGCAAGAAAGAAGTGTAAATCTGTTCTCAGAATATATGTGATGCTCAAACGTTCCCGCTAACCCACCTGCCTTTCCGGCAGAATTAAGGATACTCTCAAGTGCTTAGACATTTCGGGGTCCTGAAGTTTTCTGGTGAATACATCACTGTACCTGTCTGACACCAGCTCAGCTTGCCTCTAATATAATGGTACTACAGAGAGCTGTCACATAGCTATTTAATAGTTTGGTTGAATCCATTTCTTTAATTTTTTTGAGTACCCAATTCTGATATCCCTTAAAGGGGCCTGGTATTCTGAAAATGCTGAGCACCTGTCCTTTGAAAACTGTTCCTCTAGGGCACATCCAGATGAGCACACACGTGTGCAAACCACACGCAGCACACATGCAACCATTCTCCTGGTATCCAAAAAAATGCTGCAAAAAAGGCAGAGCAACTGGAGGCCAGGTCCTCTAGGGAGATGCTCTGGATGCTAGGAAGAGCATCTTTAGTTGTCCCCTGTCTCCTCCAGCATGCCTGGAGCTGGGAGGAGATGGGAAACAATACTTTCCCCAAAGTGCAGCATTTTGCCCCATGCCAAACTGCATGTGCAGGGGCATGCATTGTAAATTTGCAAATTTGTGCTGCAACTACTTTTGCCGCAGCAAACACATGCTTCTGCATGGGGGATGCACCCCGGGTCATGTCCAGATGAGCGTGGCCGTTTGGTTCCACGGGGACAAGGAGCAGGGGACACCTTGTCCCTGGGGATCGCCCATGCATGGGTGCTCTGGCATGCGGCAGGTTACCCCAGGTGGGGTGGGGGAGGCTGGGGCCAGCAGCTATTTCTTACCTGGGGCCTTGGGGGCTGGGGAAGCTGCGGCTATGGCGCTCCTGCAGCCAGGTCAGCAGCTGGAGCGTGGTTCCAACTGGCCAGGCTGGTTTTGGGCGGCACATGCTGTGTTGCCCCACTTTTTTCCATGCGGGTTTTTTTGGCCTCAGGCTCTCGCGGAGTTGACCCCCGCACTGCAAGTTATCAGTGCAGGGAATGCCTGAATGTGCGGTGCGTGGTCCCGCAGATGGGTCTGCAGTGCCACATACCACATGGCCACGCTCATCTGGACGCAGCCCTAGGGCGTATCAAGTTGGGTATCCAAAAAGTGAAGCTTCAAAAAAATCTGAAAATTTTGGCCGCTGTTGATGCCTATGCATTAAAAAGGAGGGTTTGGGTTCAAACCAAAAAAGCAAACCTGTGTAATGGACAATAGTGTATACCGTAGTTGTGTGTGTGTGCGCGCGCGCGCATGCGTGTCTTGTACCCAAAGCGAATAGAAACATGTAAGCAGAAATATTTTCAGAAATGTCCAAAGGAAAAGTGGAAGAATTGAAAATTCCCTAGCAGTGCAAGGTACTTAGTAACAAGGGGTGCATTAAATAAATGCTTAGGGAAACAATCCATAGAAATATGATAAAAATTCAGAAGCGCACACAGGAAATCAATGGCCCATTAAAGAGGTTGTCAACACAAGAAGTGTTAGATTTAAATCATTATTGCTCCTCTGTACTCTTACGTTTGGGAGCACACAGTTCACAGGGGATCCTGCCTTAGAGAAGAGAGTAGATATGCCAATGTTTTCCCATGCCGAGCAAAGCTCCCACGGCATCGCGTGACAAACGCTGAAAACACGCGGGAGAGCCTGAGTCTTGCAACCCACACGAGAAGTCGAGTTTCGATCCAGCAAACCGCTAAGGATCCTTGGAGCTGTTTGCAGGCTTGAAGTTAAGCACGTGCTTAAGAGCTTTGCTGCATCAGTGCCATGTGAGATGGAGCCCACACCTTGACACTCTGGAGATGTAGAGCCTGCTGGTATAAATGATCAGCGCTCCATCAACCTTTTTGTGGAAGTCAATGGTACGATAAGGATTTACACCAACGGTGTATCTGCCCTACGATGAATAATGCAGCTGGCTTTCATAGCCGTTCGAGACAATTCATTTGTTTTGGAAGATATATAGGTAAAGCGATAACATGGGGAAAGGAAAGCCAAAATGATTCAAAAATTAACATTTAGGGCTCATGAAATATCACTAGGACATAATTTGGCATGCTTAAAAGCTGTGACGGCATTATACATCACTGAAAGGTTGCCTGGAGAAGACGAATGGGTCTATGCCATGTTTGCTGCTTAATAATATAATCAGAAACCTTTTAAAGTATATTTTTCCCTGTTTGTTGTCCCCAGTATTCATTTAATTCTCCTCTACTCTGCTATTCATAGAAGACTGGAAGACTAGCAGGATTATCAATATTACATAGACTGAGGGACAGAAACCTAATTAAATGAGAAGGGAAGTGATTTTTTTTTTGAATTGAGAATGCTTAAAGCTCTTTGTATTTCTTCTGCTTTCGTAAGCAGCTGTTGAGTTCAATCACCCTGTAAACCACTGGACAGGGCCATTTGTTAAAGACAGACCATCACCACTCCTTCAATGCTGAACACTTTCAGCGCGGCTCCGCGAAGCAACGCAGCGGGGACATACCTGATTTAGCTCCATACGAGATGACTCGAGTACTGAAAGCTTCTCAGCAGGGTGCATCAGTCTGCGGAGAGCTCTCTGCTCCCGGAGCTATTCTGGTCTCTACCTGAGCTGGCTCATTGGGAACCACTTGGGCATCACTGCGCTGCGCTGAACCGTTCAGTGGAAACGACCCCGAGTCCTGCAAGGAGCTATCCGGGAGAAGATTGCATTGGTGTGGCTGTGCTTTTAGGAGAAGAAAAGAAAGAAAAGCGGACTCCAGCCTTGTAATCCTGCTTTCTTACCTCATTGTTAAACCTAAAAGAGCACAAGCTCCTCTTTGTTTCTCTTGCAGGTCCCTGTTGAGAACTGGAGCAATTCCTCGCAGTCAGGTGGGAAGACTTCCAGGGGAGACGTAGGGAGCAACGCGTGAACAGGAACGTGCATCCTGCAGTGGCACTTGTTGCCCCATGTGGGGTAGGGGAGGCTGGGGCCAGCACCTGGGCCTTGCCTGGTGTCCTGAGGGCCACGGGGGGCTGTACCCGTGGCTATCATGGAGCCTGGCTGGCAGCTGAAGCATGGCTCTGGTTTCTGGTGGTGCATGCTACTGCCACATGTGCTGCCATGCTTTTTTAAGGTGCGGGGTTTTTTTCCATCGGCACCTCCTAGTGTCAAACCCCACCAAACCCCTCCTGCTGCAAATTAGCAGCGCCAGGCATGCAGACACACGCGGTGTGTGCAGTGTGCAGTGCCGCATGCTGCATGTCCACGCTCATCTGGACGCGGCTGTAGAGTCAGACACTTATCCTTTGCCTTGTAGCAATGTGCCATCATTACTATGGAGGTAAATACATTTAATGTCATGCTATTCAAGAACATCTTTTAATGCAACAGGGAGCTTGTTTCTCAAATGGGAAATGGGGACCTCCCAGGAAGAGCACAGACCAACTGGGGATGCTTCCTCAGGCCAATGAAGGGTATTTCTACCCAAAAGCTTGCCAAGAAGAATTTTTCCAGCCACCTGAGTTGGTTTAATAAAAGATATCAGATTTACCCAAAGGACCTTGTCTGCCCAACACAGCTGCAACCTCCCCCCCCGAAACCCCACATCAAGGCACTGCTTTGAGCGGCTTCTTAGCACAGGGGCTGGTGGCATGACTGCAGCTGTACTTGCTTGTCCAAAGCTAATGCTGAGAGGAGCACTCACAGACATGGGCAACGGCCTGTCTCCATACATCAGGTATCAGAGCGCTTGGCTCCAACCAGCTGAGGAGAGGAAGCCCACTGGCAAAGGCACTTGCTTGAGACGGGATCACGTCTCTGCTCTGCGATTTCCTACGTGACCTCAAGCGAGTCGTGAAGGGCTGGATCTAAAAAAGCAGTTTTAGGTACCTGAAGAGCTCCAAGTCCAACAAGCGAGCACTTTCCAAGAGCCCTGACTAGCTGCTTACTCATTTAGGAGTCCATCGGCACATTTGGGAGTCCATCAGCATGCCTGCTACACGTGCCCAGAGGTACCGACATCTCAGCTGTGCTGGCATCTAGGCATCTTCCTCATGCCTCAAGACATTTGGGGTTCACAGACCTGTCCCAGTGCAACTGTGGGACTGGGGATCAGATCCTAGTTGTGCCCGATTGCTTAGGATCATGACCCTGGGCTGCCCCTGCGCTGGCACACAGCAGGCCGGGTGCCTGGTGCTCCTGCAGCTGGGAACGCCCGTTACCTGACTGGCACGCCCAGCCGGGGCAGCAGCCAGCGATATGTTCAGTTTAACATGCGATGGGATCCAGCCACAAATGATGATACGTTTTGCGTAATCCTTTTGTGGTTTACTCCCTGTTTTATGAATGGCATGAGCCTGTGGCCAGGCTACTACTTAAGACATGCTTAACCGGTTAATTATGTCCTAAGTGTAACGTCTGCCGGGGCCGTGCAGAGCGCAGACCCAGCGAGATCTAGGCCTCCCATTGCCTGGGGGGGTCAAAGCCACCTCCCACGTCCCACATGAGAGCTCCCGCCTCTGCTTGGGTCTGGGCCACTTTGAAGCCATGCAAGTCAAGGTGAGAAAGGGGAAGCACGATGCTATAGTAATGGTGCTCGACCTTGCTGTACTCCCGACGCCCCTCCATAACTCCCAGGAGCTGAGCAGCTCCCCATTTCAGTGGCTGATGCATTTACTGCAGCACTTAATTCGTGGCAAAAGGGCATGAGAGGTGGGGGGAAGAAGAGTGAGCACTTAGCTCCTGGCAGAGCAGTGTGGCAGGGACCGCGGAGCTGGTCGGAGACAAGCTGGCGCTTACCTCCTTGCATGGGAGCCAGGGGGGCAAGAGCACGTGCTTATCTCCCCGTGCCCGATGGCACCCAGAAGGATGCCCCAGGGTGCTGTGACACCCCTGTTGAGAACCGCAGCCCTGCAGCCTAGTGATGAGGAAGGGGATCTTTAAGCCATAATAATGAAAGGACACAGGCCACTTCTCCACAGTTTCAGCTGAAATACCTTTTGCTGTGACAAGCCTGGTATCTCCCTCTCATAAAAGGTGATGCCATACTTTTTTTTCCCCCTTACCTGGATGCCGGCTAATTAGCCCACCCCCTTTTAAGACAGGGGAGAATAAGAGAGAGGGGTTGTGGGATCAAAGTTAGAAAATGCAACGCAGGATTTAAAGCACTTGTGCCTTGTTAGCTCCATCTAGCTGAGCTGTGGAGCACAAGGTGGATTTCTCAGCTTTGTGGAAAATTTTAAAAAGTCATTACATTTTGACGTAGGGATGTTGGAGATGGGAGATCAGCTCCACGGGGCTTAAAATAGGGCGCCGAGTGACTGCCGGAGACATATAATTCAATGACAAAAGGCAGCAAGGCCCGAGTCTTCAATTGTTGCAGCTGCTTTGAGGTGTTTGGCTTCTGCGAGCCACAGCTTGAGACGTGGCTGAGTGCAGCCCTCAGGCATCCACGGCTCTGTTTGAAGCGATTGGTGTTCACATCAGGTGCCAGGTGTCGTAACATGGTTGCTCAAAATTTGCTCCTTTTTGGGGTTTTTTTTGGAAGGCTTTTGTCTCAGTTTCGAGCTTTATTCCTTGCTACAAAATGCAAATCAGGTACCGGGGAGAAGAAGTCACTGCAAGAGTTTCTGCATGGATTTGCCTCCTATGGGCTCCAGAAAAATAAAAGAGTCTCATCTTCTATTATAGGATCATAAGAAGGAGGTGCTGGAAGGCACGAGACGGGGATATCTAGTCCAGCTCCCTGGTCAAGGCAGGAGCATCTCTGATTAAACCAGCCCAGCCAAGTGTCTGTCCAACCCGCTCTTGAAAAGCTCCAGGGACGGAGATGCCACAATTTCTCTCGGCAGCCTGGTCCAATGCTTGAGCACCCTCGGTGTCAGAAAGCTCCTCCTCATCTCCAGCCTCAGTTTCCTCTGCTGCACATTGAGTCCATTGCCCCAAGTCCTGTCCCCTACGGCTACAGAGAAAAGCCCATCTCCACCCTCCCTATAATCACCCTTCGGGTATTCGAACCCAGTCTGGGTACCCCTAGTTCTTTCATCCTTTCCCATAGGTCCTGCTTCCTGGCCCCGATCATTTTTATCCCTCCCCACTGGACTCTTTCCAGCCTGTTCACATCCTTCATGAGGTGCGGGGCCCAAAACCAGACACGGGGCTCCGGGGGAGGCCACACGAGTGCTGAATGGAGCAGAAGAATCACGTCTCTTGCCTTGCAAGTGGTACTCCTGTTGGCACAGCCCAGGAGGCTGTTGGCTTTTTGGGCAGCGAGGGCACACTCCTGGCTCACATCCAGTGCATGGTCTTGTAGCAGGACCGCCCCCGAGGGCGGCCGTGTCACCCCCTAGTAATCCTGCTTACCCGCTCTGGCCTCTCAGGGTACCGCCCTGCTGCCCTGCCTGCTGTGCCTTGCGGTTAAAGTAAAGTGGGGAAGATGCTCTCAGGGGCCAGTGAGCTCAGGGTGCTCTTCCTACCCTGACCTCAGCCCTTTGACTCTGATTGTGGCCCTCAGCCCAGACCACCACTTCCCCACCAGGCCTATCAGTCACTCCTCACAGTTCCTCCAGGGCCCTGGATCCAGCCATTTGCTCCCTGGCTCCCTCTTCACTAATGGGGTACAGTCTCCATTGCAGGTCTACTGTAGCCCCAGGTCCTTCTCTGCAGTACGGCAGCCTAGCTGTTTATTCCCCAGGCTGTATTTGTGCATGCAATTATTCTGTCTCAAGTGGAGGACTTTGCACTTGTCCTTGCTGAATCTCATCTGAGCAATCGTGGATCATTTCTCCAGTCTACCCAGGTCATTCTGGATCCCAGCCCAACCCTCAAAGGCCGTGTATAGATGAAACAAAATTTCCTATTTACGCTGATGCAACTGTGTTTGTTTCCATGACCCAGGATTTCCTGCCGCTATAAAGTCCACTTAGCGCCATACGCTAACACAGCTCAGAGATGTTTTAGCGTGTGTCCCTTTCGTGCTGCGCTGCTCCATGTGTCGATTCTGTTCGTGCAAACAGGCAGAGACTCCCAAGTGTCTGCAATTCCACCCAACTTGCTGTTACCTGCAAATTTGCTAAGCATGCACTCAATCCCATCATCCAAATCATTAATGAAAATGTTAAGCAGTACTGGACCCAGGGCAGGCCCCTGGGGAATGCCACTTGATACCTCCTCCTGGCGAGCACTTGTAAAAACGTTTTGTATCAGCTCACCAACTCAAAATGGGGAGCTAGCCCCTCAACCCTCCAAACCACTGCTCTGGCTCGCAGCTTTTCCTCTGCCGAGTGTGCACGCCCTGTACGGGAGAGAGCCGTGCATGCTAAGTGTTGCAACCCCACTCTGGACAATAGGTGCTACTGCACGACAGGATGTCTGAAGCCTTCCAGCCTAAACAGTGTGCACCTGCTGGCTGGCATCGCTCCGCCTGGCATCAGAAGAGGAGTGGCCGGCGGGATAGAGCAACTGAGACAAACCGAAGACGTGAGACACCTGCCGTATGACCATCCCGCCGTGCACGAAGGACTGAAATCACTCAGGAGCTTCCTCACCAGCACCCAACCGCTTGCTGCCACACTCACGGAGACATGACTACGGATGTGCAATGAGAGGCTGAAGAAAATACCTGACAGTGACAAAATGGATGTTCCAGTGGCTGAGTCCTTACCATCGGGGCTGATGATCTACGGGAAAAGTGGCGATGTCTCAGCTGCCTACGTACTGGAGTGGGATGCTCCAGGCAGCTAACGCAGAAGCGGGGCTGTAGCATTGGTTCGACCACCTGTGACCACAGCACAGGCCCTCAGACTATGCAGCATCTGCTGCGATGGCCACCGCTCGAAGGCACATGTACAATGAAAGATCTTGCAAAGCGCAAGCATGTATAACAAACTGGTCAAATGCGGTGTAGAGACACGAGAAGAAGAAAACCTCCTCTCAGCTAGACATGGAGCCATTGATAACTATTACCTATCTGCCACGATCTGTCTGGGATGGTGGACCACTGATTGGACCGGACAGGGCAAGCCCCAAGTTCACCTGTGACCACGCATACCAGAACGCTGTATTCTTAGTCATACGGAGGGCTTGTACAAACTCCTGCTTTCTTTGCGGCCAAGCTCAGTCAACAGAAAACTATGTGCCTTTCCGATCCCTGATTAGACAAGTATCCCAAAGGTCATCACTCCACATTTTTCATTAGGATCCCATGTGCTACCAATTATATATGTATCAGTACAGCACCAACCCGAGGCGTCTGACACACTAACATTGCATTACTCGAATGTTTGTGTTTCACAATCAAACACCCAAATGTCAGGAAGTACCTGAATTAACTTCACTTTGTCTCTCTCGTGCATATGTGTATCGACTCATAATGACAAACTGTATTTTCCACGAGATCCCTGCCTCGTTCAGCGTGCAGGACAGGCAGGTCTTGTTGAATGAAGAGCTATGCAGTATTTATTTTATCTAGATTAAATGTTTTTAAAAGCAGAGTTGACAAAACCTTGTCCGGGATGGCTCGGATCCTGCCTTGAGCAGGGGTCTGGACTAGGTGACCTCCTGAGAGCCCTTCCAGCCCCACTTTTCTATGATTGTGTCCGCAGCGTGGCTCTGGGCCTTACGAACTGCACTCGGATTCCGGCTTCACAGAATTCATCTTGTGGGTTTTTCTGTAGTGCTCATCCTTTCAGAGATATCCAGGAATTTAATTTCACACAATCCTAGAAAAGGACCTCAGGAGGTCACATCAAGACCAGCCCCCTGCTCCAAGCAGGACCAGCCCCAACTACATCATCCCAGCCGAGGCTTTGTTTCCTGGGTCTCCAAAACCTGCAAGGATGGAGACTTCACTACCTCTCTGGGTAACCTGCTCCAATGCTTTACTACCCTCCTCCTGAGTTTTTCTAATATCCAGCCTCAACTTCCCTTGCTGCAGCTTGAGCCCATTGCTCCTTGTCCTGTCATCTGCCCCTGTTGAGAACAGCCCAGCTCCAGTACTCCTGTGAGCTGAGGTGGTATTGTCCTAATTTTGCAGAGGGAAAACTGGGGCTCAAACATAAAGGTCAAAGGTGTCCTTTCATTTTGGGTCCCCAATTTAAGACGCCTACAGACGTATTGTTCAGTATACTTAACCTTTTGATAGCACATTAAACGCTCAAAGTCACTGCTGATTTCATTTGCAGCTGCAAGTGCTTGGCATTTCTGCAAATCAGACTTGAGAGCCCAAGTTGGCACCCAGAAAATGTGGAATGGAGAATTTAGGGGGTGCCCGTGAAAAGTATGGCATGAGTAGGTTGTCTAGCATCACCTATGAGCTCTGTGACAGAGCGGGGGACAGAGCTGCCTGCATTATGAGACCGTCTTTTCTCTTCTTGTAATCAGTTGTCTAATTCCTTCCACAGCTTCCAGGTTCTGCACACCTGAGGCAGGTGTGCCACCAGCACACACCTAAGCACCAGCAAAAGAAGGATGGGAGCATGGCAAGGATATAGTTACTGTATCAGCATAGAGACCTTTCCAAATATAAACTGTTCACAGCCAGAGTCAATGATCCAGAAATAACTTTCTTATAATGTAGGTGCTGGAACTGCGTCTCAAGTGCAAGAGGAGCAAAGAAAGGAAGGGCCACACTGAACTGGAGATTTAGCATGAATTAAATGCACTTAACTCCAGCGTCTGCACGTCCAAGCGGAATAACGTGCTACATGCGCGCACATGGTATCGTACTGTGGCAAAGGCTGGCCTTTTCTAGCGGGGATCATCTCCAGATTGGATTAGGTTACAGGAGGTCCTGGGGCTGAGACAGAAAATCATCTGAGGTTTTTTTTTCTTGATCACTGCAAATTTTTGGTAAAACTTCCATGCTCTTGAGCGGTCCTGTGATCCTCAGCATGCACCGTCATCGAGCATGCTCTGATGCGCGGGACGCGGGGGCAGGTGGAGCAGCGTCGCAGGTCCAGTGATTCGTGTGAGCTGCACCGCCCAGGATCCTGTAAAATCAACATGCATTTTATATTTCATTCAGCCCAAGATCTGCAAATCTTGTCCAGCACTTGACAGAGGTGCTTGGCAGCTTGCTGGCTCTGACCGGACTCCTGCTTGGCTCCCAAAACTGCTCGTGGTCTTTGCTTCCCCGTCTTTTATCCACTCACTCATTTCCCCCAGTCGCCCCCCACTCAGAACTAGCTTTTTTTTCACGAATCGAAGGCCTTGTCTAATAGAAAGCAGGGGAGGGTGGCGCTTTCGAGATTAACCCATTCAGAGAGTCATAACCTTTCCTAGGTGACAGCTTAGTTCATCAGATGTTTCTGAAGCTCACGACTCACTAAATGAGTACGTTTTACCCTGCCCTGCCATCAGACTGTGGTCTGCAACCAAGTGGAGTAGACGAACACAAAAGACCGTGTGGACAGCCTCCTCTTTCCATCAGGCGCATGCACATCAGTTCACCTGAAACTGGTCGAGAATCAATTTAAACGAACCCACCAGAAGATACATTTTTTTAAGCCAAACTAAATGTCTGGCCCAGCCTGTTGCTCTGGTTTAACTGAATGAAGTTAAAAAAATTATTTCAACAGGTATCACTGACCCACATAGAAACATTTGAAGGGGGCAGATGCGCAACGCGTTTACTCCAGAATAACCGACCCTGGATTTTACTCTGCAACACATTTTTTCTGCAGGAAGAAGCAGGCAGGTGACCGGCTTTCCCAAGCAGGCGCTGGCACCTGCCGCTAGATGGCAAGGGAGCCCGTCTGCTTGGAGCAAATCAGTCCCCTGCAGTGAAATGAGGAAGGGCGTGGACGCAACAGGTGCCAGAAACCGTCTGTGGAGCAAATTTGCTCCTCTCTGCCTCAGAAACGACATTAGACCAGAGAGCAGCAGCTCCTCTGGGCTGAACGCTGTGCCTCGTGGCCACCCCACTGTTCCTCTGGAGCAAAATGAGAATGCTGGGAAGTAACCGTGTCCTATGTCCCGTTCCCCACCCCCACGGTTGTTTCTGTTATTCCCAGCTACTTCCCCATTGACACGTTTCCCCACCGATTTGTCCTTCGCGGGATCTTTTTTACATAATCCAGTCCCAAAGAAAACACCTGACTGCCCTCATCCCCTTCCCTTTTGCTGTCTGGAGCAGGGACCAGTGTCGTGGGGGCTTATGAGCAGGTCAGCACCGGAAATATTAATGCAGCTAAGCAGCGAACTAAGGAAGTGGCAGCAACAAAGTGCAATCTTTGCAAACAGCTGCAAACCTCTTCCTTCACCACGCTCAACACGCCATGGCTATTAACAATGTGCCACCGGGCCCCTCTAGCCCTGTTTTCACAAAATAGATGCCTTTTCCCTATTTTTCTTGTAAATACAGAGACAAGACAGCAGCACAAGTGAAAGTTGACCCCAGACCCAAAGTTGATGCCTCTTAAAATTCAGCAGCCATTGCCTTCCCCGACCAGCTGTTAGATGCTGCAAAGAGCCTGCTTGAAAACAACTGGAAAATTATTCTAGCCATCGTGCCTTCTCCCCCAGGCAGGACGGCAGCCACACTCGATCCCAGCAACATGGGCAGGAAAGGATGTTAAGTGACCTCTCTCTTTCTCATTTCACAAAGTGAAGCTAAAGTCACTCAACTGAAGCAAGTAGAATGACTCCAGATTTATACCTGAGACTCAAATCTGGTCCTGCGGATTTATGTCCCCTTCCTTTTGCAAGCGCTCAAACCCCTCGCATCTCCAGTAAGGCATCCTATTGGGCAAGTGCGCATCGTCCTCTGTCTTGAAAATATTTTAGCAGCAGACAAGGAAGAAAATGAGTATGCTACAATCAGTCAGCTCTCTGCCCACCTCCACGCTGTCCCTTATAGGAAGTCCTCCTGATGGGTCTTTTCTACCTCTGGTTTTTGTGACTCAAATGGAGAAAGGAGTTAGTCTTCCCCTAAGCTGGAAGACCTAAAGGGAACGTTGAATAACACCTACACATTAGCCCCTGATTGCAGTTTGCCTGGGCTCTGCTCACGGATACGAGCCCCCAGCATTTTGCTTTGGCTTTTGGTACAAGGGAGGGGATGAGAAGTAAGAGGGGAGCGTGAAACAAAAAAAAAAAAAAAGGGGGGGGGCAAGTTATGGACTGTTTTCAACCAGGGAAATGAACAAAGAGTCATGGGAAGTGAAAAGACCTAGCCCCAGCACATACTGGGAGAAAGGGAAATGGGCAACTTCCCCTCCACCAGACTCACTGAACTACTCCCTGTGCCAGCCTGAAGTCCTTCCTGCCAGCGGAACTGCTGTGCCACAGCAGTCGGTGAATCTGGAGTTGATGATCAGAGCCCATCCTCCCTTCCTTTACTTAGGCCCGTGGTCCTCAACCGTGTTATACTCAAGCTTTCCCCACTTTGGAAAATGCCAGCTCTGGGTTGGCACTCCTTTCTCGGCTACATAAAAATAAAAGCGCAAATCTTCTGTTTTAAAGAGACTGCCGCAGGGCAGGATGGTTTTGATGCTCTGGGTTCCCATTTGAAATGTCTGTGTTTATCTTATGAATCATGTGGAGGTATTTGCACACCTAACCTTGCTAAACTTGCATGGCACCCTTAAAAGAAAGACCATGACTTTGGGCAATGCTGTATGGTGCATTGGGCCGGACATCGAAGCTAGGACCTGTGTGTGGGGTACTGTCCCCTCCAAGACACAGCACATTTGGGTAGGACAGGTCCAGTCCAGGCTTTCGTTTCACGTAGCCTTGAAGGTCCTTGAACCTGATTGTTTGCTGGATCTTGTTCTTTGCCATGTGAGGAACATCCCCATGGGGACTTACTGCCGCCACATCCAAATTCTCCCCGTTTCCCTATGACAACTGTCCTTGATGTTCAGCACTGGTGAGCTCCTTGATGTTCGCTTTGGCCCGTGGGCACAATAGAAGTAATCTGCTGAAGAAGAAGAGCCAAATGTCAGAAAGTGTCCGTGGAGAACAAAAACTCATTGGCCAAGGATATGGCCAGAGGAAAGTAGGGCTGGAAGTGATCTCACAAGATCAAGTCTGGATCAGCCCTGACTAAACTGTCCCAGCCAAGTGCCTGTCCAACCTGCTCTTGAAAACTTCCAGGGGTGGAGACTCCACAATTTTTCTCAGTGACCTATTCCAGTGCTTGACCACCCTCACAGTCAAAAAGTTCCTCCTAATCTCCTAGGGTCCATCTACACATGCATTAATGTGCTTTAGTTAATGCATATTAAATCTAGTACCTCCATTGTGAGACACTAGGAAAACTTTAGCCCAGTTTAATGCACATTAGCGAAAGTTCACTGTTTTTAGTGATGCTTTAATGCATATTATCTTATTTTAATGCGCATTAGCAAAAGTGCATGGTTTTTTAGTGACACTATAATAAACATTAAAATAGGTTAATGCACATTAAAGCACACGTGTAGCTGCACCCCTGGTCTCCTCTGCTGCAAACCAGATAGATAGGGGCAGCGCAAAGAGAGGAGCAGCCAGGGAAGTTTGTTTATCAGAGAGTAAACTCTTTTTTTAAAGAAAATGCTAGAAAATTAAGGGTCCTGCCAGCCTGGATTAGCAGCTGCTTGTCTGTAAAGAGAAAATACATTATAAAATAAAAACAGTGCAGGCACTTAAAGATGATATTGTCCACTGCAAGAAAAAAAAACAGGAAAAAAAATCACAAAAGTTCTCAGATTCAAGTCACGTTTCATTCTGATGCCTTACTCCACCCTTTAATTAAATGAACAGAGGGAAATAACTCTAGTCAAGTGCAAAAGAAAATATATACGAGAGGAGAAAGGCTGAAGAAGGTTTCAACTTGCACTTGTTTTAACATGAGCATGGCACCCAAGAGGAAAGTGGAGTTATGCCTGACTTATACCAACTGTTTGCCAGGAAGCCTACTTTATCAGTGTCTAGCAGAATTTGGATTCAAAACCTCAGAGACAGCTTGATCAGCTGCTGGAATGGTCCATGGCCAGATTTCCAGATGTTGAGGTTGAATATTAGGAAAAACTCACCAGGAGGGTAGTAAAGCACTGGAACAGGTTACCCAAAGAGGTGGTGGGGTCTTGACCAATGGAGGTTTTGAAGACCTGGCTAGACAAAGCCCTGGCTCTCTTCTCCAGACAAAATCAGCTCAGATCCCTCAGCCCCTCCTCGCCAGTCCTGTCCCCCAGCCCCACAGCCATTTCCACTGCCCTCCGCTGGACTCTCTCCAATGCGTCCACATCCTGTCTGCAGTGAGGGGCCCAAAAGAAGGCCCCGGCCAGATCTCCAGATGTTCAGTGCCAATACATAGGACCAGATTTCTAGGAGAATTTAGCTTCCTTTCAGGAATCAAAAAAAATAGCCAGAGCACTCTGCACCCTGCTCCTGCTGTAACCCATTGCAAGGTTCAATATCTACTGCCCGGTTCTTTTGAAAAATCATATAATCACAGAAAATGAGGGTTGAAGGGAGCTCAGGAGGTCACATCTACTCCAACCCCCTGCTCCAAGCAGGATCAGCCCCAACTACATCCTCCCAGCAAGGCTTGGTCTACCCGGGTCTTCAAAACCTCTGAGGATGGAGAGTCCACAACCACTCTAGGTAACCTGGTCCAGTGCTTCACCAACCTCCTCGTGAGAAAGTTTTCCCTAATATCCAACCTCAACTTCCCTTGCTGCAGCTTGAGCCCATTGCTCCTTGTTCATCATTTGCCCCCAGAGACCAGCCCAGCTCCGTCCTCTTTCCAGCCCCCTTGCAGAGAAGTGGAGGCTGCTATTCAATCCCCCTAGGTCTTCTCTTCTACAGACTCAATCAGCCCATTTCCCTCAGCCTCTCCCCACCAGTCCTGTCCCCCAGCCCCCAGCCATTTTCATTGCCCTCCACTGCACTCTGTCCAATGTGTCCACATCCTTTTTGTAGTGGGGGGCCACAGCTGGACACCAGACGCCAGATGTGGCCTCCCCAGTGCAGAAAAGAGGACAAAATCTAGCTTCCCATCCTCATGGGACCTGGATTCTTTTGATAAGCTGGCCTAATTATGGGCTCCAGGAGCTCTACCGAAAATCCCACCACCAGTCCCCCAACCAAGCTCCCCCTGCTAATGATCAGAAAATGAATGACGGGAGGGGAAACCAGCTCCGTGTTTGCAGACAGGAATTTCCACTGCCTTCCTTCTGCGTACAACGTGAAGAAACACGGTCCTGCCGGATGATATTTTGCTGGGGCCGGGAGGAGCCGAGCTGCAGGTAGTGACGTGGGAGCTGTCTTTTCCCCCGAGTTTGGGGGAGAATGTTTGGCTTATTCTGTCTTTGCAACGGCAAACGCGCCACTCCAGGTTTTGCCTGTCCAAAAGCTTGCTCATGTCCCGTGTTTCCTGGAGCTTGGCCAGTTCACGTCAGGTTGTTCGCGCCAAGGCGCTGAAGCCGTTTCATGTGCACGTGCCCAGTCCTGCAGCATCTGAATTGCACGTGGCAGCTGCGGGGAGCCAGGGCATTTATTATTTGTTTCCGCTTGCATCCCAACAGCCATCCGTTACTCTGGGCACTTCTGCAAACTTAAAACCAAACCATAGCTGTCGCTTTTGTTTTTTCAAAATCTACGTTTGCAGCCAAATTTGCCCCCACAGTGTCCGCTCCATGACTTCAAAGGGAAAAAGAGAAGAAAGGAAGCTTTGTACACTGGAGCAGCACTCGGAGGTAGAAGCAATGGGTTCTCTTCCCTTCCCTTTGCAGATGCCCATGGGATTTGGGTGAGCTTCTGTGCCTTCGTGCCTCAGTTTCTCTAGCTGTATAAATAGGGAATAGTCATATTGACTTCCCAAGGGTAGTGGGAGACTTCTTCAGTCAGCTCACCCTGCAGCTGAAGCCGCGCTGACCTCGGTAGCACCTTGCACGGTCTGTCTGCAGAATCAGGGCCTGCATTTGTAGAGTGCTTCGGCTGGGAGGAGCTAGCCAACGGCAACGGAGAAGAGCCGGGAGGGAAAGGATCCAGCAACCTCTTCTGTTGTCTCCAGCCCATCCAGCATGAAGCATCTTCCTAGAGCAGGTCTTTTGTCATGATTGCACCTGGCAGGATGCACGAAGGACAGAAAAACTCCCTTCCGCTTCTCCTCGTCCTTGGACCTGCAGTCGCAGAGCACATCTGCAAATACTCTCTCTCAGCGCTTTGGAGAGGAATTCAGTAAATCAGTAACAGGCAGTGTTTGGAGAAGGGAACAATTTGGTCTAAACCCCCTGGAGCTTAGTGGATTTCTCCAGTCTGCTGCTGGCCAGGAAACTACGAGCGGGATCATTTTGTGCAAAAATGAGAGGCCTTTTTTCCACGTTCTCAGGGCAGGGACTACAGGATGACATGGAGCTACATATAATCCTTGGTCCTGGGGCCAGCGCACCAGCCGTGCCATCAGGAGAGCTGGGTTCCCTTCCTGGCCACACCCCAGGCTGGCACCGCTTCCTCGAGCAAGTCCCGTAGCTGTTCTGTAGCTCAGTTTCTTCTTCCCTAAAACAAAGGTCTTGCAGGGATGCTGTGACGGCTGATTCAAAGGACTTCGCTCCTTTTGGAGCAAGGGTGCTTTTTATTTGTACAGCGACATAGTGCAATAGTTCAAAGCAGGGGTTTTCAACCTGTGGTCTGTGGGCCCCTGGGGACTGCAAAAGATGGCTGTGATCAATCAAAAGTATAGGAATACCCGCCCTTATGATTCAAAGGGGTCTGCACCTCCATCCAAAACTTTTTAAGGGTCTGCAAATGAAAAAGAGGTTGAAAACCATGGGTCTAAAGAAATGCAAAGTATTCATAATGTCTTACTGAAGCCCAGTCAATGTATGAGCAGGAGGAGAATAAGGATATAGACTCTGGGCAGGTTACAAACACCCACAGTTCAGAGCACGTGCCAGCCTCTGATGGAGGAGGGGAGCAAGAACTTCCCCCGGGGACCGAGTTTTCCGCGGCAGGGTTGCGGACACATCCTCTGCTACAGGCGGCAGTGACGGGACACCAGGTTTCTGGGACCACCGGGCTGAGCTGATCCCACAACACTTGCATTTGTTGCACATACAGAATCCAGCATGAAACCCTGGCACCCTCCTGCCTAGCTGCGGTGCATGGAGAGTCCCCATCACAACTCCTCTGCGAATTGCCATCTCCCTGCTGCGTACCGAGGTGAGCCGGCTTGCTCTTGGGAGCCATCCTGAGCTCCCCATTCACTGCGTGGCATCTCACCCTGTCGGCTGGTATTGTCCCCGTGCAAGGCGCCTTAATTTGAAGCATTGCAGTGACTAAGCAGAGCATCTACATGGATCTCACCAAGAAAGACCACCCTGTGCTCCCACAGGGCACCTCTAGTGAAGGTGGGATTTGAACCCCCATTTCCCCAAGCCTTGGTTGGCGCCTGAAGCACTGGACCATTCGTTCTCCCTCTTGGACCGAAATGAGTTTTTCCATTGACTCCCATAAAGCCGGGGTTTTGCCTCTCACCGGAAGGCGCTGCTTGTCCTGAACCCAGTCTGCGAAAGGGCCTGGCCTTTTGCTCAGTGATCATTGCTGGAGAAGCATGTGACCTGTCATCCAAAGACTAAAAAGTTTTACGTGGCAAAATAAAAGTTGCAAAATAATTTGAGGCACCACAGGGCAGATGGCAAAATTGGGTTGGCGACGATGATGATGGTAATAATAGTAAATAATCTGTCCGATGATTCCTGCAGCCTAGGAAATGACTCTTTGTTTCGGTGGGAGCAGACAGACGCCGCCATGGACCCTGCATGTGCAGGCTCAGACCTTAACCGGGGTAAACGGGCACAGCCAGGGGTAAGCGTTTGCTGACGTGGAGCCAGAGGATCATTCCCTGCGCCGTAGGTGTCGCGTGGGTAGCCCTTACGCCCAGCGAGAGGTTACAGGAGCTGATTGCAGCGGTCCCTTTTGGCTCTAAAACCTGTGCGTATCGCTATCATAAACTGCCTGTATCCAATTTTTCCCACTGCTGCTGAAAGACAAGAAAATCAACTCCAGATTAAGCTGTCCTTTCAGAAGCTGAATGGGATATGAAGCTGCGCCAGTTAAATACACAGAAGAAGGCTAGTGATATATAAAGTATCAAAATGCCGAAAGGGTTTCTCAGCTTTGAAATGGTAACCAAAAGCAGATGCGGTGACTCTTGGCATTTGCGAAAAGCTGTTTCACTTGGAAAAGGACAGAAAAATCTTCCGCCACGTCCTGGGTCCTGCAGGGCAGCCTGGGATGATTTACGCCAGGCTTATCCCCTCGGTGAAACCAATAGGGCTGTGTTTTATAAAAATGTATGGTTGAAAATAATCCTGCCTCAGTCTGATTTCTTGCTCCGGCCGAGATACGCTCGCTGGGATTTGGGCTTTAACTTGTGTCACGTATGCTAGCGCCCACCTTGAGCAGGCCGTCAGATCTCCTAGTTTCCAACCTCAAACTGGGGACCCGTGCTGGCGCAGGGGTCCATTGCAGCCTAAAACATAGGAAGAAAAGAGCAGAGAATATTTGTTATGGGAGAAAGCGCCGATTTTCTGCAACGAGGGGATAGGTCACACCTAGTGCCTGGGAAGCAGGGCGCATTGTCGGGGCAGCAGTTTCAGGTGGGCTCAGCCCTCCCGCGTGAGCCTGGATTTTCAGGAGAGCTCATCCAGTAGGGAACTGAAATGCTTTTGAAATCTGGCCCTAAAGATTATATCGGTCGCAGCAATTCAGATAAACACCGCGTCCGAGCAACGTGTAGCGAGCTCTCTGTCTAAACTCATATAACCAATAATTCAGTAGCCTAATTTCCATGGATATGGTGAGGGGTCCTCCATCATCTCCTATGGGAGACCCTTCCAGGTCCGATAGGTCCTTGGGAATTTGCCCCAATTCCAGATACTCCAGTGTCAGCAAGGAAAACTCCCATTAGACTCCTGAAATGTACCCTGATTTTGTCCTGTCCTCCCTTAATCGTCTCTTAGCCAGATGATATACTTATTTAACTGGACACTTAAGATAAGATATGATCGTTACAAATGCATATATAGCCGTGTTTGTATTCCAGCTTTGCATTTTCTGGTTTGGGGATTCGTAGTCATATAGCAAGCATAAAAAGAGCACTTGAAGGCATGGCCAAGCAGTCTCCTTAGGTGAGAAGGCAGGTGGATTTGTATCTTCCCCCGTACACCAACGCACCTTGTCTCCAGACGGGTCGTGTCACCCTTCTCTGAGCTCCCTCCTACAGCAGAGTAAGTACGTTGGATGCAGCTCACTGCTGCGTGCTTTGTACAGCCGCTCGTACCAGCACAAAATGCTCTCGTTGGTACTTCAGTCATGTTTTACATCTGCTTTGCACCAGAGTAAATGGTATTAAAAGGCACAAAATCAGGAGCGGAATCAGATTAGTATCGTTAGTTAAATGCTGTTGGAGGCATGAGTGTGGCTGTCATGCAGCCGTCAGGACACAACAGTGCAGAACATGATACCCTTGAGGCAGGAGGAGAAAGGAAAGGCGTTTAATTTATGCTCAGCACAAAGATTAGCGATTTCTTCCCTTTCTCTGATTCGGCAGTGGGGAGGCCACATCTGGAGTGCTGTGTCCAGCTGCGGGCCCCCCACTGCAGAAAGGATGAGAGTCCAGCGGAGGGCAATGAAAATGGGGCACATGACTTGTGGGGAGAGGCTGGGGGAAATGGGCTTATTGAGAAGAAGAGACCGAGGGGGATTGAATAGCAGCCTCCACCTCCCTGCGGGGGGCTGCAAAGAGGAGGGAGCTGGGCTGGTCTCAGTGGGGGCAGATGACAGGACAAGGAGCAATGGGCTGAAGCTGCAGCAAGGGAAGTTGAGGTTGGAGATAAGGAAAAACTCTCACTAGGAGACTACTAAAGCACTGGGACAGGCTCCCCAGAGAGGTGGTGGACTCTCTGTCCTTGGAGGCTTTGAAGACCCAGATGATGCAGCTGGGGCTGGTCCTGCTTTGAGCAGGGGGTTGGACTAGATGACCCTAATTTTCTATGATTCCCTGATTCTGATCTCTCCCAAGACTGCTCCCTGTTATTCTTCTTCCTTGCAACATCTTCATTTCTGCTTCTAGTACTGTCATATGATGGTTTCGAATTGTTTTCAGCTCCGGCATGTGTTCCCTTTTGCTTTTGGAGCTCCTGGACCATTGCTTTCCTCCAAGGTTCCTCCGATAGCTTGAACGGCTGCCATCCCCAGCAGGGTTTCAAAGTGCACGCTGAAAACCTTCCACCACGCAGACACTCCCTCCCTCTCTCACTGTCATATTGCAAATAATTGATTCCAATTAAAAAAATTATTCTCATGCACTTTGGTTTGAAATTGCTGAAAGAAACCGGGTTTGGAGCGCTGGGCAATGGGAGGGAGGGCGTGGGGCTGCTAAATACAAGTCAGAGGGTTCAAAGGTTTTCCGTGTTGCTTTTTAATTAAACAGGTTACAGTAATTTATTGCCTGAAACAACAGATTTAAAATACCGAGCTTGGGGATTTTGTCCTACTTGGCTTTTAACATTATTTTATTGCTTTTTTATGTGCCTCACTGTCTGAATCCTAATGGAGTGACAGCAAAGTGATTATCTCATTTCAGTAAGACTTTCCACCTTAATTGAATAGTGCAGTAGCATGCATTTCCACAGTTCAGAGATTAGAGCCATTTCTACCCAGAAGGCATGACAGCATGAACTGTGGCCCCGATGCATAAACCACATAAGAGTTTTGCCTCTATATAAGTGTGTGAGTCGTTTCACCGACTACCGAGGGACCGCTGAAAGTTAAGCATGTGCTTATGTGATTTGCCTAATCGGTACCCGTAGTGGGCTCAGGGACATGCTTAGCTCAAATAGTCTTTTCTTTCCTGGACACCCTTGCCCCACAAGAAACCCCCTACATCAGTGAGTGCTCAATAACATGTTACCGGCCATGGGGGGGGGACTCGCGGTCCTGAGCTCTCTCCAGCCCCCGAGAAGGTGCAGCCGGCTTTGTGCCGCTCCCTCAGCGCCGCCTTGCAGTCTCCTCCTGTCCCGTGGGCGAGTTCGCTCTCACAGCCTCCCGGTGCTGCTGCCTCCAGCCCTGCAGCTCTCCCTCTCCCAGTCTCCATCCTCTGGCCCTTCTCCCCAGGAGCCTTTAACTTCCTATGGCCAGGTGATCATCCTCTGCAGCTGGTCCAGTTCTCCTAGGTAGCCTTCCTCAGCGGCTGGCTGTAGTCCCTGCAAGCCTGCAGACAACGCCAGCGTGCGAGCCTATGCCACCCAGCCTGCTACAGTGCCCAGTCTACTCAGTCGGATATGGAGCAAGTAAACCTCAGAAACATAAAATATTATTAATTCATTGTATTATGATTCATTTGTGACGCCTTAGTGCCAAGGCTTTCCAGTCACGGACCTTGGCCCATTGTGCTCATTCCTGCCACACGATCTGTACCATCTCAGCATCAGACGAGGGACCGATGGCTTCAGAAAGGCAGCGAAGGGAACAGGAGGGTGTGAAAACAAGCATAGCGCTCCAGTCGCTCGAGCCATCAGTTGTGACTTTTAGTTCCTAGAAAATGAAAACAGGCAGTAACATCTCAGCTTCTTCCTCCCGCTCAGCAGTCGCCGTCTTCACCTCACTCCTGTTAGTAAAGCATCACAGACAAGGGGGGTGGGAAGGGAGCTCAGGGGGTCAAATCCAGTCCAACCCCCTGCTCCAAGCAGGACCAGCCCAACTCCATCATCCCAGCCAAGGCTTGGTCTACCCAGGGCTTCAACACCTCCCAGGATGGAGACTCCACCACCTCTCCGGGGAGCCTGCTCCAGTCCTTTACTACCCTCCTACTACTTGACTAAATGAGCCTAAAGAGACTCTTGCCACGCATCTAGTACCCCCAGAGGTGACCTTCCCTTTCCACATAAAGGGCAAGAAGACACTTCAGGCAATGAATGAAACGGTGCCACACGCAGCCAGGAGAAATGCAGACTGCTCTGTTACTGTGCAATGAGCCTGTGGGACTCATTCCCACTGGAGCATTCAAAAACAAGCATTTCCACAAGCAGTTAATTGAAATAAAAATGTTTACTGTCTATGATTACGACCAGGATGGGCCGTTACGCTAATTGGGATAAATAGCAGCGATCAGTGTTCCTGCCTTTGTTTCTTTTCATGTTACATTTTAGACAAGGGCCTTCTCTGCTGAGGATTGAGGATTATTTACTGTGTCAAAAATGACTATTATACATACTCTCTGAGTGACATGCTGACTTGGATTATCTTGAAATGCCTGTGTTCCTGGGGCCAGAAATGAGAGATATGGTTAGAGTCCAAATATGGTATATTTGAGACCCCTAAAGAGCATGTATCTACAAAATCATGTGGTTAATCTAATACTCGTTTTCACGCGGTTTGGCTTCACGCTATAACTAATCCCTCCAAACTGATGTCAGTTATTTGGGGTTTATCTCAGGCGCTGCCTGGCTTCCACTGTGCCTTTGAAAAACAGGAGCGAAAACAAGGTAGTGTTGGTGGGGTTGGACTCCAGCCGCCTGCTAGCTCAACCGATGGTGCAGAGAGCGACGCGCGCCTGTGCGGCAATGCCGAGACCGTGCTGAAACGTCGTCACAGCAAGCGGGTGACTCAAAGTGCCAGGCTGTAGTCCTCGAACCCACGCTGGGAGTGCGAATCCCGACCCGTGGCAGCTTTCAGTGACTATGTGTTACGCCTGATCCTTGCATTCAGCAGAAGCTTCTTCTGGAAGTTCGGCCCTGAGAGGAAGCGTCCTTGCTGGAAAAGCAAGGTGCCTGCTTCAAAATCCACATGCAGGCTCCGGATTTATTTTAGAAATGTTGTCAAGGAAATGAACAATAATTAAACAGAGGGAAGGCAAAACCCTTGGGTCAGCACTTACAGGGCACGTCGGGCCGAGACGCTAAATGCGTAGGGGGCTAGCTCTACTGCGCATCAGTGCATCATGGCGAAAGCTGCGCTATTACGTGACTAGGACGAGTCTGCTGTGCGCTAGCATCACTAGAAAGGTGTGCGCCGGTGCTGCTGCGCAGTAGCACCATTTTTTGTGCATTCACTTAGTTATTACAGGTACTAAACTTAATGTGCAATTCCTATAGTGCATGAATGCAGTATTTCTGGGACGCAGTGGGATGCGAAGGTCATGTAGGTGGGACTTTACAATTATAGCAGTAAAACTTATTCGCAACAAAATGATTGCAGCGCATAAAAATGCACTTCTTGGAAAAAGTGGGGTTTTGTTTTTATCATGGTGGAACCAGGGGTTTTTTGGCAGAATGGTTGGTGGGACATAAGGTGCAAATGGTCGGGAACCGCTGAATTCATGCACGTGTAGATGTGCCCACGCTCAGTAATGCAATCATGACAGCCGGGCCCGGGCCGTTTCCTGAAGAATGGCACCGACCGTGATCCAAGGAAAGCAACGCACAGGGAGCCTTGACTGCGGGCAACAAAACGATCCAGGGCTTGGAAGGCAAGTCGTAGGAGGATCGGCGGAAGGAGCCGGGCGCGGTCAGCTTGCGGAAAAGGTGCTTAGGAGGGGACGTGAAAACAGTCTGTAAATACTTGCTGTGTGTGTCATGGTGTTTTAAGCCTCCCCGGGGGCACTGGGTGCTGGCTGCAGCCCAGCTGGGGATGGGGACTGAGCAAACCTTCACCCCTTAGCAGGAGCTACTGAAGGACCAGCATGGTCTCGGGGTGAGGGATTGTCCGTGTAGTCTGGTTTTTGCAAACTGAGTTCACTGCCTGCAGCTTTGACAAAGAACTGGGAAAAAAGTCATTTGTCTGCACTCCCTCTGTGAATGAAGAGCTGTCCTCAAGGGATGGCGGGCTTTGTGCGAGCTCAGAAGTGCTGACGCAGTCGACTCGGAAGTGGGGAAAGCTGGGCACGTTCCCTTCCAGTGATATACTTGGCAAGAAGGAAAGTCGAGGCTGCTGCACCCTCTCTCATACCCCTCCGAAACGCTTCTCATAATCCTTTATGAGAAGAGCATGTGGGGCTGTCAAAAGCCTTACTGGAGTCCAAGTACGTTATATCCACTGCATCCTCACAGCTCGTTATTTTGTCGAAGAAGGAGATCGAATCTATTTGGCACAGTTTGTTCCTAGCAAATCCATGTGCCTGGTTGTGTGCAGCCTGTCCTCCTCCAGAGGCCCGCAGATGGACTTGATAAATTGCCCTGGACCCTTCTGGGTGCTGAACTCAGGCTAACTGGGCTGCATTTCCCTGCGCCCTCCTTTTTTGCTCTTGGTGATAAGTGCCCCCTTATCCATCCTTCTGCCTCACCTGTCTCCCACAGGTAGTAAATATAATCGGCATGGCCTTCTGACCGCTCCTTTCGTATCCGGGGATGAATTTCATCAGGCCCCGCTGACCTGAATTTGTTCAAGCTGAGCAAAAGCTCTCTGATGGTCTTCTTCACTATCACGTCTGTCCTGCCTGGTGCAGGGGGGCTGGACCCGACTATCTTGTGAGGTCCCTTCCAGCCCCTAACATCTATGAGTGCATGAAGCTATGACCCTCAGCCGTTCTTTCCCCCGACTGATATAATTTCTATTAGCTACCTGGCTGCAGCTTAATTTGGGGGGAATATTGAGGCCAAGTAGCAGTTGAGCAGCTCTGCCTTCTTTGCATCCTCTGTTAAGAGCTCATCCTGGTTATTTAGCAGTGGGCCCACAGCTTCCTCGGTCTTTCTTTTCTGACCAGCCTGTTTCTAGGGGTCTACCGAACTTGCAGCGAGACAAAGCAATTTTCACAGCTTGGTTGCAACACAAATTGCTGCTTTCATGGGCATTCCCCTCGATGCTTGTGGACGGCGATGAATATACCATATCATTTAATAGCAAATTCCATGGAAAGCAAATGATATAATCTATGTATCATATTATTACAAATCAAAATATTAAATGTTCGTCTAAATTTAAATATTTTATCAATATAGATATTCATATACCATATGAGTTGGGACTTGTATCATCATAATATATTATGATATGTAGGATATAGGATGGGGTGGAAACATTTTCACTTTACTGACTGGCCTCTTCACTTGGTCCACATCGTGAGCAGACAGTAACTCAGTCACGGGGTCTATGGCTGCAGTGATTGTCCCGTTGTCTTTGTATTGCAGTAAGCTTTGGGATGCTCCAAAACAGCGTATTATATTAATAATATGCTGGTTCACTGGGTTTTTTTAGTTTGATTTTGCAGGAAACCATGGCCAATGCAATATTTCTTGGTGATCATGGACAACGCCATTTTACACGGTTTACCATTTTACCATGAATTCAGTAGACCCCTTATGTATTTATTGAACTGGTTGTTGTCCCTAACTTCCTGGCAGTCTATAACAACCCCTCAGTGTAATGCCACTGCTGTACTTCCCCCCTATATCTCCACCGCAGTACATGGAGATCTTTTCTCTTCGTCCTCCCAGACCAGAGAACAAGGGTGTTCATTTTTGCCATACCATGCACTATCACCTCCCTGTTCCCCAAATGTATCCATCTAAAACAGAATATACCCCTTAATGTTGATGTTGCAGTCATACGAATTGCCCCACCAAGTCTCATAACGCCCGTTAAGTCTCAGTTTTCTTTATGGGCTACGACTCCGAGCTCGTCCTGTTCCCCGTACTCCTTTCAAATATACATGCATCTGAATATTTTGCATTTTGACCTGCTGCTTTCCCTCTTGCTTCCTTTTCGGCTGTCCCGTGGCTCTCTGGCCCTTCCCCTGAATTGATCTGCTTCTTCCCATCCTCTTCCCTCTGCATTGTTTGCCCTGTAGCTGGTGGGTTTTGGTCACCATCCTCCGGGGACCCTCGTTAAAGTCCTCCTTCCTGGGTTGGACAGACGACCCCACTTTTAGGCCTTGTCAGCTGGCTCCCATCTCTCAGTAGCAGTCCTCCTCCCTGCACCATCCACTCATTGTCAAAAAAATCCAAAGCCTTCATGTCCAGACCCCCTCCTCGGGCACACATGCAACTCCATGATGTGATGGCCCTACCTGGACCCTCACCTTTGACAGGGAAGAGTGATGCTAACCCCACCTGTGTCCTGGGCCTCTTCGTCTTTTTACCTAGAGCCTTGTAGTCTCCTCCAGCGTGCTCAGTCCCTCTGTTCTGACACCACCCGAACGCTGGATTTAGTCGACACCTCTTTGAAGGATGTCACAAATGCCGGGATAGCATGCACGCCCAACAGAGGTTACAGGGACAGGGCGCACAGACACTCTCACACCTTCCCTTTGCTAAGACCAAACTCGGGTTTAAGGCCGTTGCACTGAACCAGAGTTACTTATGTTTGGCCTGCAACCACGCAGAGAGCCGACCTCCCAGATGTGCTGAATGCAGCCCCCTCTTCTCCCCCGTCCAGAGGATTTTGGCTTTGCTCTTACCCCAGGGACCACCATTAGATACACCACCGGTTACTGACACAACCACAGATCATAGGGAAAAAGGTCCGGAAGGGACTTCAGAGGTCTGTCTCTAGTCCAACCTAAATTTCCTGTGTTGCATTTTAAGCCCGGTGCTTGATTCATCTCCTGCCCAGTTTTGGGCAGCCCGCTACAGAAAGCACGTGGACAAATTGGAAACGGTCCAGCGGAGGGCAACGAAAATGGTTCAAGGGCAGGAGCACATGATGTGTGCGGAGAAGGTGAAGAAACTGTACTTATTTAGGCTACCTAGAGAGGTGGTGGAGGGTTTTAAGACCCAACTAGACAAAGCCCTGGCTGGGAGGATGTAGCTGGGGCTGGTCCTGCTTGAAGCAGGGGTTGGATTAGATGTGACCCCCTGAGCTCCCTTCGACCCTCCTTGTCTGTGATTATATGAAGCACAGAATAGTTGATCGCCATATTCTTTATAACCACGCTTCATGTATTTGAAGGTGGTTCTCAAATCTTCCCTCCCATCTTCCCTTCTCCAGACTAAGTAGACCCAGTTCTTCCAAACAGGCTTTATAGATCATGTTTCTTAGACCGCAGATCATTTGTGTTGCCCTCCTCTGGGCGCCTTCCACTTGGTCCCCAACTTTTCTGAAGCGCATTGTCCAAAACGGGGCGTGTTTTTCCAGGTGAACGCTGAACAGGGCCGTGGCATCGATGGAGCGATGGGAGACGGAGAGGACGTACAGTCTCACCCTCAAGCTTCCCTGTCAGGCAGGTAAGTCCACAGTGAAGAGCGGTGGCATGGCACTCGGCCAAGGCGCGAGCGTGCTCCTCGCCCGGCTGGTGGAGCAAGAGCAGCCATTACATAAGACAGGCGTCCCCCCCAAGCAAACGCTCCCTGTCCTTCCAGTGTCTCCAAACCGGTTGCTGCTGTGCAGCTCCTTGGCGGCGAGGAGCATTGTGCACGCTTGCCTGGCCCCAGACCCGAGGCCCTGCCTGCTCAGGGGCTCACCATCCTGGAGGCAGGCCCAGGGCTTGAACTCAGGGAGCCTTGACTGCAGGCAGCAAAACGATCCAGGGCTTGGAAGGCAAGTCGTAGGAGGATCGGCCGAAGGCGCTGGGCGCGGTCAGCTTACGGAAGAGGTGCTTAGGAGGGGACGTGAAAGCAGTCTGTAAATACTTGCTGTGTGTGTCACGGTGTTTTAAGCCTCCCCAGGGGCACTGGGTGCTGGCTGCAGCCCAGCTGGGGATGGGGACTGAGCTGTGCCAGTGCTGCTGCTGGGCCCCAAGCCAGCGGTTCCCGGCTAGAGCATTTTGCCTCTCGCTCAGGTCAGACTGATCGTCACATTTGGGGTCAGGAAGAAATTTTCCCCCCAGTCAGATTGGTATGGACTGGGGCTGGGGGTTACCTTTCTCTGTAGCAGGGGGCAAGGTCTCTGCCTGGGATCTCCTGAGTACATACTGACAGCATTTGACAGCACCGGGATGCTGGCTGCTGCGGGCCCCCCGCTTTCCCTGGGGCAGGCTCGGGCGTGATGCCTGGCGCTGTGTCGGGGGGACTGTCGTTTTGCTCAGCGGTCGGACAGTGGGTTTGTCCGGGCTGGTTTGCACAGGGCTGACCCTGCCTCGGGCAGGGGTTGGATAGATGCGAGCTCTGGAGCTCCCTCCCAGCCCCACGGCTCCAGGTCTCTCTGACTCTTATGAAATACGGGTGTGTACCACTGCTCCCAACAGGGTAGCATCAGAAGTGTCCTATAGGCTGTGTCATAGGCCCTGTACTACCCGCAGCCACTGAAGAGTCTCCTTGCACGTAGATGGCAGGGGCTGCGCTTGCACAGCAGGAGCACTCGTGCCCTGCGGAGGCTGCGGCGCTCTGACTAGCCGCGGTATGTAGCCAAGCTGGCAACAGTGAAGACCCGGGGAGCCGTGAATCGGAGACAGCGCTGTTGCCAGCGGGGAGTCGGGGGTAGAGAGAGGTTATGCTTCTCACCCCAGTTTGCACAGTGAAGCCACCATACATCCGATGCCACCTTTCCTGCCTCGTTCCCCAGGCTTCCCAGGGTGATGAATGGGGACCACCGGAGATCCACCGGTGTCCAGCAATCCTCCACATGCAGCCTCTCGCCGCTCCCTCCTGCGCGCGGGGAGTCTCAGCTGCTGCCCTTTAGCCCCCACTAAGCGACAGCACAAGCCACAGGGCAGTGGCAGATCGGAGCAGCAGAGACGCTGGACAGATGTAAGCCCCCGACACGTTGCTGGAAGCCACGGGGGAGCCCACGCTTCCCACTGGGAGCTTCAGAGGGGCAGGAAGGAGGGGCTGCGCCTAGCCAGCACCCTGCCGCGAGGACATGGCTGGGCTGTGCTGGTAGCCCCCAGAGGCTGTGGCAGCCCTGAGCGGCACGGCGCGGCACGGCGCGGCACGGCTGCAGCGTCTTGGAGCGGCCCTGAATCCTCTCGGTGTTATTCTGGGAAAGTCGGGCAGGGGCGGGGGTGTCTTGCATTCATGCGCCCCGCGCCCCAACTCAGCTGCAAAGGGACCACTGATTTGGAGCAGAATCTGTGCAAATAGGAGAAAGATCAGGACTGGGGCCAAAACGTGGAGCTTAAAGGAGAGCATCGCTGGGGGCTGGAGTCAGGTGTCCCTCCCCACCCCACCCCAGCTCTGGCTTGGAGGCAGGGGTGGCAGATAGGCAGTGCGCCCCTCTCGGCACGGCCCAGGCTGGGGCGGCCTGCGCCCGGGGGGCCAGGCGGAGCCGCGGGCCCGTTCTGACAGACGGGCTCTGCCCTGGGCTGTCTCGGTGCAACCAGGAAGTCGGCGAGCCAGCAGCCACCCACCCACCCACACGCTCCTGTTCAAAGTCGAGGACCGGCGAGCAAAGGCCGGCTGGGCATACACGTCCCTCGGGAGCAGCCGCCCACCTCCGCCTGCCAGGCTGGGCCCTGCGGGAGGCGCTGGGCAAGGTCTCCCCCATCCCTGCGGTGAGTGGGTTGGTGTCTTGCTCCCGGGGGCAGGTGCATGGGTGGAGAGGAGACCTCGGCATCCTTTCCAGGGGCTGCTGAGCCCTCCCATGACCTGCCCTCCTCCTCCGCTCCAGCTAGACCCTCGCCCCTCTGCGGGGCTCCTCCGCTCTGCCTGGCCTGGGGGCCTCTCCACTGCCCACCCGAGGGACGTGCCCTGGTCCCCCAGCTCACGGGAGCTGCCTTTAGGGGCTACCCCTGCTATCCCCCCTGCCTGTCCTTCGACCGGTTGGCACAGCTCTCACCTGCGGGAACCAAGCCGCCCATCTCCCATTGCTCGGGCTCTGGGGGGGTGCAGCTGTTTTGGGGGTGGGGGGCAGGGGCCTCCCCGCGTGACACAGGGGATCTCAGAGGTCCCTTGCCAGAGCGGGGGTGTCGAATGGCGGGGGGCCGTGCCCGCTGGCAGCGGGGGCACAGAGGGGTGACAGGGCCCCTGGGGCCCCACCAGGCGTGGGTGGTTCAGGGGGAGAGGAGCCTGCCGCGGTGGGGCGGCGACCGGGCACGAGCGGAAGGGGGAAAGCTGCAGCGCTCGGGATTTCTGCCTCGATTGCTATTTGATGTCAGCGTTGAGCAAACACCCGGGCAGAGGCAGAGGCAGAGGCATGCCGGCCCCGGGAGCCGGCAGGAGGAACACACGAGACAGATTCGGCACCCGAACAGGAGGCCCTTCCTCCGCCCCACCCCAAGAGCAAGCGGTGCCTGGGTAGCACATTTCTGCGTGGGGCGAGGAGAGGGCGAGCTTGGCCTTTTCCCGTGCCAGAGCCCCAAGGGCACTTCAGAGCCCGATTGTTTCATTGCTTCTTTTAAAAATGGGGTTTCTCTGCATTGGCTGCTGTTTTGTTTTGCTGTGTTGATTTTTTTGGGGGGGGGGGTGAGGTTGGGTTTGGAAATGTCACCGGCGATGAGTCCTTGCTGGGAGAGAGACCCCCCGAGATGAGCAGAGAGCTGAGCTAGGGAGCTGTTTGGGTCTGCCCGGCAAGCAGAGGCAAAGGCTGAGACTTTAACAAAGAGACGCTTTCTCCCACGTGTTCCCTGCACCTTGGAGTTAAACAGACGTGCACAACAGCCAAACCCAAGTCGGGGGGGGAAAAATCCCTCTCTCAACAAATTTGGTTGCACTTCTTCCTTATATAAGCTGGAAAAATGGTTTGTGCGTGAAACCGTGGGAGCTGGGAAGCTGTGGCTGTGTTGCTTAGATCTGACTCGGCACCCAGAAGAGCCACCGGTCGCCTGCTCGGCAAACCTCTCGGGCCTCCTTATTCGCGGTGTACGCAGAGCCAAGGACAGACCCGCCACCGAGGGCGATCTCTTATTCCAGCCTTTACGTCACTGAGCCCATTGCAGAGATGGGGAAACTGAGGCACGGAGGGGCAAAGGGAGGTCACCCAGCAGGTCAGTGCCAGAGCCACCTGTTCCCAGTCCTCTCGTGACTCAGCCACGCTGCCTTCCCCGCGTGCAGGTGGAACTAGGAGTCCTGAAAAAAGCCTGCCGCGGTGTCCAGCTTCTGCAGAGACGTGGCTCAGACCACGCCGTGTGCAAAACCTTGCGGGCCCCAGCCCCGCGCTCCTGCTGCACTGACCCACCGGGCTCCTGACGTACTAGGTCGCCGCAGTGCCCACGGGGATGGCACTCATGTGGCATTTGAAATAATACCCTGGGCTCCATTGTGCTCGGTGCTGTACGTGCCCCAGAGTAGAGACAGGCCCTGCTCCAAGAGCTACATAAATGAGCCAGACAAACTGCGAGTGAAACTGAGTATTATCACCCCCTTGTGCAGAGGAACCGAGAGACTAAGTGATGTGCCCAGGGTCACAAAGCACGTCTGTAGCAGAGCGGTGATCTTCAGCTGAACCTTCCTGAAGCACTTGGGGCCCGATCCTGACAGCCTCCCTGTTGGTGCGAGGACACTCAGCACCATGCCAAGCTGAGCGACCAGCCAGGATGACCACGGGTGCAAGAGGGATGCTTCCTGCTCCCTCAGGGACGTGTCTTTATAACTCCTGGGGACCAGCATCCCATGGCCTGGTTTCCCAGTGGTGATTTATTTTGAGCCAGGAAGCTTTGCCCCACTCAAACAGCCAGAGCAGGCATGACCATGAGCAAAGCACAGAGGCAATGACTTGTTCTCAGGGCTCTGGAAAGGAGCAGGAGTCCTGCCACGATGCCAGGCTGACCGCCGGGGGACCCAGGACAGGGCTAGCTGGGGTTGGGGGGTACTTGGCATGAGTTTGATGCTACCCTGGGTTCAGTCCTTGGCCTGATGCTGAGGTGGCCCATAGCTGGGGTGGGGCTTGGGGTAGCACAGCCTAACAGATCTTACATCGTCCCCGTTCATCCAACCTCTCCTTGTAAGTCAGGTTTTCTAGACCTCGCCACACCGCTGTTGCTTTCCCCCGGACTCTTTCCAGATTATCCACATCTTTCGTGAGGAGCGCTCGCTTGGACACGGGAGCCCAGGGGAGACCTCCCCAGCGCTGGGAAAACGGAAGAATCCCCTCCCGTGTTTAACTGGCATCGCTCCTCTTTACCCATCCCCGGACGCTTTTCTTTTTGCAGCAATAGCATGCCATTGCTTCCTCCGATACAACACCCAGGTCCTTCCCTGCGGTGCTGTGGCATAGAGAGTTGTTCTCCGGTTTGTGTTTGTGCGGTTGACCCTAAGTGCAGTATTTTGCATTTGTCCTTATTGAAGTGCAGCTGATTTATTTCAGACCATTTCTTTGGCGTATCAAGGGCATTTGCGATCCTGATTCGACCCCTCAGGGTGTCTGCTACCCCACCCGGCTTGGCATCATCTGCAGGTGATTTAAGCATGTATTCGGTTACATCCTGCACATCGTTGGCTGCTGTGGTCCCCCTGCTTTACCTGTGGCAGGTTTGGTCTACATTATGCCAGGGTTGAGGGTAGCCTGATGCAGAGTTTAGATCAGGGTTGGTACGGGGCGGTTTGGACAGGGACGTTCCTGCTGCAGGCAGGGGGTTGGACTGGACGTGAGGTCCCTCCCTCCCTCTGGAGGTCCCTTGCAGCACGACTTCTCTGTGATTAATGAAGACTTTAACAACCACCAGACCCAGGACTGATCCTTGGGGAACCCTGCTCGGTACCTCCTCCCCCTTCATCATTGAGCCTTCGACGACTCCTCTTCGAGCACAGTAGTTTCATCGAGATGGGATTAAACCCGTGACGTGTACATGCGCCCCTGAGCTCACTGATGATGGTATCACGGGAGACAGCGTCAAGAGCTGCGCCAGTGCTGTGGGATGCCCCATCCACCGCTCTCCACCATCCCCAGAGCCCGTCACCTTGTCACAGAAGGAAAATAAGTTCAGTTAAGGATAACTTGCTCCTGGCAAGCCCAGGCTGCTTGTTCCCGATCACCGAGTTCTCCTCTAGGCTCCTTGCTGACTTGCCCCAAAGTGTTTCTGGGTATTGCCTTGAACCCTCGTCCAGCACCACACGACTATCAGATGGGCTAAGGCAGGGGTGCTCAACCTTTCTGCAGCCGTGCCTAGTCTGCCCACAGGCCAGATCCTGCCAATGGGCCCAATCTGGCGGGTGCCGTGCAGCCAATGCGGCCACGTGGAGTGGGGCAGCCCCATGAGGAGCGGGGATATAGCCTGACCCCGATCTGGCCGCACTGGGGAAGGAAGCGTGGCCCAGCCCTGCCCTGGCTGCAAGGGGGAAAGGGGCATGGCCCAGCCCCAAACCTGCTGCACGAGGCGTGGGAGTTTGGCTGTATTCGTTATCTGCAGGCCGGATTTGGCCCGCGGCCCCCGGCTTGAACGCCCCTAAGCCAAGGTGAGGCTCTGGGTCTGAGGTTAGCAGCAGGCCCCGTAGCCTCTCGGCAGCTGGCCACCGGAGGGCATCAGCACTCACAGCATCCACGTCCACGCTCGTTCATCGCAGCCGTGAGAGGCTGAGACCTGACTGCGCTTGTCGTCGTCACACGGTGGCTCCATGAAAGCGCAGCAATGGCGCCGTGCAAACACGAAGGTGCGGCCCGCTTGCTGCAACTGCCCGGCTCCAGGGCTCGGTCTCAGGGGGTCTCTCCCCCGTCCCCTCGCTGCGGCAGGGCGCCTGGAGCGGACAGGCGTTTCTCTTGCTGGTGCTAGTGGGATGCATCTGCCGCTTCGTCCCGGGGGCTGAGCCTGCTCTTTTCCCAGGGCAGATCAAGGGCCAGTTTTCTTCCTGGGCTCACCTCCGACGTGCAACAGGAATGTCTTTCTCCGGGAGCCGCGTTGGCCCGGCTTTCGTCAGGGCCGCTCGGGGGGAGGCAGAGCCGTGGTGGGTGTCAGGGGCCGGGAGCCGGGTTTCTCAGGGGTGTCGAAGACCGGGGAAGGGAGGAAGCCCTGTATTTGGGGGATTCGTTTCTTTCCTTCCTCTCCCTAACTTGGAAATCAGGTCCCCGAGGCCAGATCCGTGCCCACTGGCTTTGACTGTCCTCTACTCCCCCCCTTATCCCTGCTCTTTCACAGCACCTTTTAGACACGGGGCAAGAGCACGTAAGAGCGTAAGACTTGTCCTGGACCCTAGGTCGACCGTGCCCAGAGGGCAGAGGCTGGAAAGGAGAGCGGACTGGGTCTGAGCAGGTTTCCCCCCGTGCCTCTCCCACTTGCAGCCTCCAGCCCTGAAGGTCCAGGATGCAGAGGCCGAGCCCCGCGCGCCCATGCTCGGCAGCGACGGACACCCCTTTCCACGTGTCCGGTGGCTTGGCGAATCTAGTGAAAACTCTCGCGGCAGCGAGTTTCACACCTGAATAACTTCCTTTTGCTAGTTTAAACCCACTACCTGCAAGGGGTAGTGATGCTCCAGAGGGACAGTGCCAGCGCGGGCTGGCTCTCTCCTGAGGAAGAGGCCGCAGGGGCAGGGTGGTCTGGGGAAGCTGGCGCTCAGGCCGCCCCTCCGTCGTGGCTCCGCTCCGTCGTGGCGCTTGCCTCCGCGCCTCGTGCACCCCAGCTCGCTTCCTTATCGAGAGGAGGGGTCCCGGGGCTGCCAGGGAAGGGCTGGCTCGCGGAAAGCAAATAGCCAGGCGCAAGACAGAGCGCACGCAGAGCGGGGTGCGGCCCTGCTGTCACGGCAGAGGTATGCTCGGAGAAATTTCTTCCCAGCGGAGGAGGGACCGTGGGTGGGGAGCTGCTCCCGGCACGCGGAGCGCAGGCCGCTGGGAAGAGCAAGCGGTGCTGGTGCAAGGGGCCTCGATGTCCTCCCAGCTCTGGCTAAGCCTCCCTCCAGCCTCCAGCGGGTGAGAGGGGCCTTCGCACGGGCGGGGAGCAGAGGCCCGAAGAGGCGGGGGCTTGGCCGATGCGGAGAAAGGGCGAGTTTGGGGCCAAGCCAGGAGGAGAACCTGCTCTGCCAGCCTGGCTGCCTCGTGCCCTCTTTGCCTCTGGCTCCTTCCCCAGTTCCTGCCCAGCCCTTGCAGGTCTGGGTCCCTCCTGCTGCTGCTCCGCACTGCAGACCTCCTCACCCTGCAGCGGCTGCACTGCCGGGCTGGGACCTCGTGGCCTGGGGGGCAGCGGAGGTGCAGCAGCAGGTCCTGTGGCCCCCAGCAGTGGGAAATAGCCTGCCTGGAAGCAGCCCCATGCGTTGGGCAGCTGCAAACCCCACCATGGTGGGACCTGGGTCCAGAGCGGTGCAAAGCGTCCGGAAGGAGTGAGGATTTGGGGAGCAGCTGATGGGGGACAGAGCGCGTCCTTGCCCTCGTGCTGGTCTCTCGCGCTGGCTCTGCCGCCGGCATTACCGGCAGGGCACCGATAAATGACCCTTTGCAACATTTCTCTAGGCATCCCAGGAGGGTCCCAGCACCTTCTCGTGGTCTGCAGGCCCCGGTACGGGGCTGGGCTTGCATGCAATGTCCCTTGCAAACCAGGGAACCCTCCAAGAGGAAGCTTGTGACTCCTGGAAAAGGCTGCCCAAGCCCCATCTCCCCCCAAGCCGTCCACATGCGCCCCGTCTGCAAGCAGACACCCAGCCACATGCACGCTCGTGGCAGCCACGGAGCTTCTCCTGGGTTCGTGCCTCTGTTTGGCGGGTGCCGGTTGCTCGTTTTCAGCTGTCTTCTCTTTCCATCCAGGCCGTGGCCCTATGGCTCCCTCGGCGGCAGAGAGACCCGAGTCTTCGGCGTGCGGCCAGCTGCCATGGGGGCTAGGCTCGGTTGCCCCCGTCCTGCTTTTGATTCTGCTGCTCCTTCTCTGCTTGCCCTTTAAGAGGTACATGCCCCTGCAGCCTGCCTGTGCATGCATTACTGCTGGCAGGGGCTGGGCAGGCCTGCGGGGTAAGGGCTGGCTGAGACCGGAGGGCTGCGCGGATCTAGTTTGCTCAGTGTAAACCCTGGGGCAGAGGGGTTGCCCCCCTCTCAGGGCTACGAACAGACCCGTGCCGTGGTAATGAACGGGCTGTTTGTGAACTAATGATGCAAAGAGCTGTGCAGAAGCTCTCAACCCTGCTCGAACCTGCCTGAGAGCGAGCGGGCCAGCCGTGACTACCAGCTGCTTGAAGCTGAGCTGATTCAACCAGGCGCCAGACCCGTTTCAGGGTCTGGCCTGATCCAGCCAAAGAGCAGCCTCGACCCGGTGTGGGCAAGGCCGCGTGGCCAGAGGAGGTGCAGACCGAGGGAGATGGGTGGGGGAAGGCTGGATTTTCCCCTGCAATAAGACCCCCCCAGACCTGGGCTGGAGAGATGCCTGGAGCACCTGCATCTGTCCGCCGAGATGGCGCCAGGCTAGGAGTGAGCGCGCAGGAGGGAGCAACTTGCCTTCGCTAGCGCCAGCCTCAGCAGCAGAGAGCCCGCAGAGCCTGCGGCAGAGAGAGGGGGAAGCAGAAGGGGCGAGGGGACCCTTTGCCAGGGACACGGCTCTCCTGGGAGGGCAGCCAAGCTGCTGTGGGGCTTTCTGGTCAGCCCAACGGGCTCCAAGCTAGCAGAGGGGTGAGCTCTCCCTTGGAGATGTGCTTTGACTGGCCACGGGAGGTGACACAAATACACGTGAGAGCCCCTTTGTGCGCTTGGCCATGTGTCCACGAGGGCAGAAGAGAGCCCAGGTCCCCAGGCTTCAAGTGGGTCCCGCTTCTACCTGGCCGCCGTCACTGCCTGCCCGGCCTGAATAGCATCACGCTGCTGGGGACCTTGAAGTGGCTGCACGTTTTGCACCAGAAGCAGCTGCATTTCTTGGGGACAGAGTCCCAGCGCTGTGGGGCTGCAAGGAGCCCCAGACGTCATAGCCAGTCTGCCCAACTTGGCTTCTGCACAGCTCTTTGCATCATTAGTTCACAAACAGCCCGTTCATTGCCACGGCACGGGTCTGTTCGTAGCCCTGAGAGGGGGGCAACCCCTCTGCCCCAGCTCAGACAGGCCATATCAGCGGAGGGAGGCAGGGGTGTGTGAAGCTCATGGGCCCCGTGGAGGAACAAGTTCGTTTACAAAGGCCAGGTGACGCCTGAGGACATCCTCTGGACTTGAGCCGAGCACGATCCCGAAACCCCAAACTCACACCCTTTCCAGCCAGGCAGGACCACTGGCTCCCTGCTGCTCCGCTGGGCTTAGGGCACGAGCGGCCCTTGGAGCAGGAGAGCAAGCCAACTTGGGGTCTTTCTCTTCGTTCCAGGAAAAATCGCCATTTTTCCACGCAGTCTGTCAAGGTGAGGATTCAGACCTCCACCACGCTCATCAGCATGGTGAGTCCCCCTGCTCCGGGTGCACCTGGGGAGGGGGCTCCCCTCCACGTTGCGGGCCTGCCCCTCTTGCTTTCCCGCGTGCGGTGCGGCGCCTCCACCGCGCCGAAACGCTGCCCCTGCTCGCGGAGCTGAGCACTGCTGCCTCTGTCGTTGGCATCGCTCCCGCCTGGCCCCTCCAGCGGCAGTCCCGCGGGTGTTCAGCCTCACGCCCCTCCTCGCCGTGCGACGCGGGGTCACAGCTCTCGCTTGTGCAACTGGGATTTGGGTCCACGCCGACGGCTCGTTGCAGTGCCCGTCCAGCTGAGCACCAGGGCGTTTCCTCTCGGGAGACCGGGGGGAGGGTGCAGGCCTCGGCTTCCCTTGCTCCGCTGTGTGCAGAGTATCCAGCCCCTGGCACTCGTTGTGGGGTCTCTGGACGCCTGACCACTTGGTGGGCATGGGACACTTGGGGGTTACACTAGATGACTTCCACCCAGCCCCACTACGCCACGACCCTAGAAACCAATTCCTTACGGTGACCCGTTGCTAGCAGTTGAGTCTCACCGGGGTCCCCTCCAGCTGACCGGCTGCAGCAGGAGGAGAGGCGTTGACCGCTCCTGGCTCTCAGCCTCCCTGGCTGTTTGGGAGACCGGGCCGGGGAAGAGGGATGGGTTTGTTTCCAGCTGGACGAACCCCCAGCAAACCCGACTCCCCGGCTCACGTAGCCCCGGGGTTATGTCGGGGGGGGGTCGGCTTCTCCGGCATAACTCCGGGCACGGGCCTGAGCTGGAGAGACGCTGCCCAGCACACCCAGCGCCAGTCTGCCTGTCGTGCCCATCACCAGACAGTGGTTCCCGTAATGGGGAGACAGCGTTCCCCCAGCACCGAGGCTCTGGGCTCTGCTGCACTGGTAATTCAGGGCTCATCCTTCATTTGCCTCGTGGGCGAGAGCATCGCAGACGCTAAACAGGAGCTGTCAAGTGGAAAGTCCCCAGTGCAGGGAAAGATGCAGGAGATGAAGGGCCACCTTGGGCCTGGGGGATGCCTCTCGACCCCCTGAGCTCAGGTCTGTCTGGACCTGCCAGGGGAGACTTATGAGCCATCAGGACATAATTGCTTGGCACAGGATCTGCCATAGAAACATTCAGGGGAGCAGCACTGGCCTGTCCAGGACCCCTTTTTCATCTCAGGACTAAGCCCTTCAGGGACCCAGGGACGGAGGCACCTATGTCCTGGGCTGCCTGTGTGATTAGTAGCGGAGCCGTCGCCAACTTTTAGAAGCAGATTGACTTTATCCATAAGTCGACGTGCAGCCGCCGCTCCTGACCAGCTACCCCAGCCAGGTGTCTGCAGGCAACCCAGGTACGTGCCCACGCCTTGCAGAGAGCTGGTGCCAGCGCAGTCCACGCAGCACTGCTGGAAAACCCTCCCAAACGCACGAGCGGCTGGGCTTGGAAGCAGCGGTCCAGGGACGCGGCTCCGGTGTCCCCTGCAGAGGCCGTAGGGGGATCAGTGCAGGCGTGGGCCCGGATGACCCTCGAGGAGCCTTACATGGAGGGGTCTGTGGGCAGCTGCAGTGGTGGGCCAGGGCTCGCTCAGCCTGGGAGAGACAGTGCTATAATATCTCCTGCCTGCCGGTGGCAGCAGGCACCTACGTATCCTCCACCTGCCTGCCCTGCTCAGGCCTAGGTAGCTAGGGCTAGGCAGTCTGATCTCCACAGCCAGGGGCGCGGGGGATGCTGAATTTTCCCGGAGCCTTGCCCAGGGCTAGCGCACGCCTCCTCGTGCTCTGCATCCACCCCTCGGCCAGGTTATGCAACCTCCTTGCCTGGCCCTGGACACGCCCAAGGCAGCATGCACGTAATGTCACCCTGGCCTTGATTAGGATTGTACCCCGGACCTCCAGCCCCTTGCAGTAAAGGAGACCCGGAGGCGCAGGCCCGTGGCAGGCGGCTGCAGTCATCGAGGCCAGGGACGCGGCAGGCTCTTCGTGGCAGCGCGCTGCATCCGCAGCCGGTGCCCACGAGCCCCGGTCGCGAGATCTCTCCTGGAAGCGGGTGTGATCTGGCTGGGTTAGAAAGTCTCCCCCATCCTGTACAGGTGCTCAGCTCAGCTGAGCAGGCACACGCTAGCTCCTGTCCCACGCCGAGGGGGTCTCGGCTGCATCCTGGGAGAGGCGGGACACGTGCGACCTACCTGGGGACCACGCCTGCCACCAGAGAGCCGGGGCTGTGTGGGGAGAGGGCTCCGGATTATGCACAGGGCAAGGCCCTGGGAGTTAACCTCTGCTGCCTGGAGCCTGAGCCCTGGCTGCCCACCCCAGCTGGCTCACAGCAGTCCTCATCACTACTTTTTTTGCAAAAATACTTTTATCTGTATAGCTCCATCTATCTCTGTCTCTCTATATGGATAGCTAGATGCATAACTCCACCTGCAACACTGCCAAGAAGCCCCTGTGGTTCACTGGGCACATCAAAGCACACCAAAAACCCATTGCACAGTTTGCACGGCATATCGGCACGTCCGTGCACCCGTCTCCATACCTGTACACCTACCCACTGCCTTCCTCAAAGGGTCTACCCCTAGACAAGTCTATGCCAGACCCCAGGCCGCTACAGAGAGCTTCAGAGCCAGCGCAGAGGCCCATGTGGTGGGGAGCAGGAAGGCCGTGGTGACCCCACCACACCAAGCACATCTCAGCTTTCTGGCTCAGCTCATGCAAGGGGGAGCAGTCCGGCCCCTGCTGCAGTTTCGGATTGCTCTGCCCACCGGGACGGTCACAGCCTTACGCCCCTGTCCTGGCTGGACGATCCTGGCCAGGTCTCTGGAGGGCCTGATCATGGAGGTGCCAGGAGGGTGTGATTTGAGGCAGGGCTCCTTGGCTGAGAGGGGAGGAGATCCTGGGTCTCAAACGCACCTCCATCTCCACAGCCTCTGGCTGGGAGCCACGTGTGAGCGCTCCTTCGAGCCTTTCCGTGCCCCCTGGGCTCCGAGCTCTGCTCCCCTGGAAGCTCAGGTGACCATGATGGGTCTGCGCAGCTCCTGCGGCCAAGTCGGTCCTCACCACCCTGCTACCACGAAACCCCAGGAGAGGCTGCCCTGGCCCCAACATGCTCAGCTGCAGGGCAGGCCTGCTCCCCGGGCATTTCCCCCTGCCCACCGTGTCTGTCCATGCAGGGCTTGGAGCGCAGGGAAGAGGAAAGTACCTGAAGAGTTGGGGCAGAGGATTATAACTAGGAGAAAGGGGGTGGGGAGCTTGTAGGACAAGGCTCTCCTCCCTCCTCTGCCACTGTCCTGCAGGTGACCTTGGGGAAGTCACTTACACTCCCCAGACCTTTGTCTCCCCTCCCACCTTGCACCTCTTGCAGCTACAAATTCCTTATGAGAGGGACCCCCTGGCCACCTGTATGTACAGCGCCTGGCACACCGGGGGGGGGAGGGGGCTGCTGAGCCCTGCTTGAATACACACGAGTAATGGGGAAGGTCAGGTTGAGCCTCAGAAAACCCTGCCTCACTGGGGCATTCAGACTACACCCCGAGGGCAGCCAAATCTGGGCCCTGGTGTGGATGGGGCCCCTGCCGTTGTCACCGAATCCAGTCTGATTAACATGGGAGAGAAAGCCCAGCCCCATGGGGCCAGCTTCAGCAACACGGGAGAGGCAGGGGAGGAGGGAGCAAGCCCCTCACCTTAGGACAGGGACACTCACCTTGGTACCCGGTGACACCCTCACAGCGATCTAATCCCCCTCGCCGGAGTGCTACAGCGCCCCTCACACAGGTATCTTGGCACTGACTACAGCGTGCAAAGAACGTGCGCCTGTCCTGTGAGTGCCAGGAGCAAGCCCAAAAGAGAAAGGCCGGACTAGAGTTTGAGGCCCCGAGTCAGCCAAGCGCTTGATCCTGCGCTCGGGGGCTCAGGTGAGGCCCGGCGAGAGCGAGCAGCCGTAGGCGAATGTCACCGCACAGTTTCTCTCTGCAGAAGAAGCTGCCGTCCAGCAGGAGCCTTGGAGGGAAGCCGTGGCAAGCTGCAGCAGTGGCACCGGCAGGTAGGACGAGCACCCGTGGCATCACGGGACCTGCTCCTCGGACCCGGGGTAGAAAAGGCTGCGGCCTCGGGTACGGGTTCAGGGCACAGTGGGCAGAGTGGGATTGGCACAATGCCTGCATGCTTGTCCCCTTCTAGTGCTGCCGCTTGCCTGTGCTTACACCAGGAGGGTGGGGGGCTTCGCCAGCTCAGACCTGCGCCATCTGCAGCTAAGGTTTCTGCCTTTTGTTGCTGTCTCCATCCTGCACCAGGCCTGGTGCAGCGAAGCAGGGGTGGCTTTGTCCATGCTTGGAGGAGTCTGCCTCACCTACCGGCTGCAGGAGATAGGTGGCACAGGTGCAGGGCGCTGCCTGCCCGGTGCTACTGGCTGCAAGGCCCCTCGTGCCCAGTTTCTCCCCAGCGGGCAATGGGATCGGCTTGCTCCCAGCTCCTGTGGAAGCCTGCCTGTCTCGTTATGGCTCCTGAGCTGTGTCCAGAAAGCAGCAGCATCTGCCCATCTGCCGCAGGAGTGGGTGCCCCCAACTTCCCCTGTACAATTTGGGCTGGAGGGCAGCACCCCACAGCAAATGGCACCAAGGCGGCACTGAGAGCAGGGCTGGGACTCCCGGCACAGAGGGCAATGAGCTGTCACCTGATGGAGAGGACCAGAGTCACTGGGGATGAATAAACACGGAGATCCCTTCCAGTCTGCACCGGACATCGGCTCATCCTCCAGCTGGGACAGTGATGCTGGGGGTGACGGGGGAAATGCCGTCCGAGGAATGCAAAATGAAGGAGCATTTGCTCGGCCCCAAAGAAGGGACTGGCGCCTGCGGGTACAATTTCTTCCTGTCCCAAAGGACCATCCCCTGGACTGTCCCGAGTCCAGTCCTCGGGGAGTGCCCTTGGGCCACAGCTTAACTAGCAGCCAAACGGCAGGCAACGGGCCGTCAGCAGAAACAGGCTGCAGTCAGCTATCCCAGGGTTCGTTCCAGTGTTGCCAGCTCCACCGAGAGAGGCACGTCCCCCTCGGCAGGGTGGGAGCGGGCTCCCATCTCCTCTGGTGGGCCACGGCCAGGAGAAACACTCGCTTTCCTGTTGGCGAAACAATTGCTTCCCGCTGGGATCTAACTGGAGAGCTAAGAGCAGCGCTGTCTGCGCCGCACGTCCCTCCCAACACGGGACCAGATGTACAGCAGAGGGAGAGGAGGGCTTGTATGAGCCGATCCACACCCCCAGAGCCAGCCTGGCACGTGTGCCATGCCCCGGGTGCCGTGCAGCCCGTGCGATTGCCGCGGTGCCAAAAGACCCAATCGAAGGATCCCCACCAGCTCCATGGGAGACAGTCTGTCTGTCTGATACAGGCAAAATCGGAGGCTTTGCCAGAGTTTCACCCCATTGCTCCTTGCATCTTCGTTCTCCGCTCCGCCGCTGCAACTCGAGGCTTCGGTTTATTGCCCTAGAACCAGGCTCCGCGTCCCTCCGTATTTATACAGCTCCTGCCGGGGGAGTAGGGCTGCAGGGACCACCAGGAGCCAGGGCATGCCAGTGGTTCCTAGCGTTTGCTTTCCAGCAGGGATTCAAGCTGCCCACCGAGATCGGGCCCTGCTGTGCTTGGTGTGTAGGCTCCCTCCCTGGAGCTGACCTGTCCGGCTGGGCTGGGGGCTAATGGGGCTCTTCTTTGCTTCGGGGCAAAGGGGCAGGGGGTGCGAGTCGTGTCCTCGTGGCACAGTGTAGTGAAGCAGGAGCTCTCGGGGGCAGTGGATTTGGGATCTAGCGGACACGGGCGCTCTTCTCGGTGTGTCGCTCTGAGCTGGGCTGAGCAGGACGCAGGGCTGGGGGGCCGGCACAGACCCAGCCAGGGGACTGGCACGGCGTAGCCTGCTAGCTCTTTGGGGGGAGCTGGCAGGTCTTGGTCTCTGCGGCACCCACGTAAGGCGATTGGAGTCCATTTAACAGGGCTCAGGCTGTGCCAGATGGAGCCGGGGGGAACGCTGCATCTGCGGGTTAAGCAGCGGGGATTCGTGCCACGGGCTCCGGCCTGGGGATGGCGTTTCCCCTTCCCCACTGGCTTTCCAGGCCTGGGGGATCCTCGCTCTCTGGTGTGCAGAGAGAATAGGCCTCAATGTCTAATTAACCCCACGCTGGCTCTGGGTTTCCCAGGTCTCAGAGCTGTGAAAGGCCCCATTTCACTAGAGCAGTGGTCTCCAAAGTGGGGTGCGCGCACCCCGGGGGGTATGCAAGACGATCCACTGGGGTGCAGGAAGAAAATATTAGCACTTCAATTTATATTTATATAAATATACATATATTGGGGTGTGCTCAAAAGTTTTTTACTGATAGGGGTGCACGATCAAAAAAGTTTGGAGACCACCTCACTAGAGGATGCCCTGTCCTGGGCAAATCAGCTCAGATACCCCTCTGGAGAGGGGTGACAACCGAGGCACTGTGATATCTTCAGGAACCAGGGCCAAGTAGTCCCTGCTGCATGCTCCTGTAGGATGGCAGGCTCGGCTGGCAGTATCCTGGTCCCCACTCCCTTCTCTATGCATGCCTACCCACAGCTGAGAGTGCTCTTGTTGTCCTTTGGAGCCTGGAGTGAGTGTGTGTGTGCACACGTGTGTGCAACATGCCTGCGGTCCCCGCTGGATTTCCTGCCACGTGCTGAGGAGAGGAGAGCGTGCTGGCCGCCGGCCTCCAAACCCGGTGGACACACGATGGGGGCCAGCATGTGCGGGTGCAGCGAGTACAGCCGCCGCTCCCGCTGGCAGCAGCCCACGTGGGTCAGGAGCAGGGTTGTGCAGAGCCGCTCGCTGCATCTTGGCCCAAAGTGCTTCCCAGCACCAGTGCCTGCAGTGCCGGAGAAGCGCAGCCGGGGTTGGGTGGAGGCACCTGGGAGAGCAGGATAGGGAGATGCTTTCCCAGGGCAAGTCTCTGCCTTGATTGGGAAATGCTGTCACGTTTTAGCATCCGGGCAGAAGATGTCGTCGTGTTTTAGCCCCAACCCGCCTTCCTGAGCGCTCTGCAGAGCCGCCCGTGCAATGTACAGCCCAGAAGCGGGAGCCAGACCCTGTTTTGCCTGTCACGAGCAGACGCGAGCCTGTGACCCTCTTGCGTCTCTGGAAAACCATTAATGCCAAAGTCAGGCAGGTGCTTGCTGCCACGTGTGACAATCTCCGGGGCCGCGAGGCTCCCACTTGGGAACGAATAGATGGCTTGACATTGGGCCGTCAGTGCTCTGACTTGGGCGACCCGGACAGACGTGTCTGCAGCGTGCTGGGAAGATAGCGAGCAAAAAGGGGCTCCGAGCTCGCTGGGAGCTGACCAGGGAGATCCCCAAGCCAGATGCCCTGCAAGAGGTTCGCTCCAGACTCCAGTGCAAGCCTACCCCTGCCCCTGCCCCAGCTCCCCGCCGGTTACCTGGGACCCCCCGGGTCTCGGCTTTGGTCCGGCCTCTCTAGGTGTTCAGGGTGGGGTTGAGCCAGAAGCACCGGAGGCAGATCATGGATCTGAGGCTTCAGCATGGGCCGAGCAGGCAACCTAGGGGGCTCGGGCACACGCCTGAGCTGCAGTGGGTTTAGGACCTTACATCTGAGTTCCCGAGGAAGGTCACGTGGCAGCTGGTTAACACCTGAGGCCAGATGGGAAGCAGATTGGAGACCTCCAGGGAGGTGCAAGGGCTGACCGCAACGTCCTGGCCATCTGAGACCAGTGCTCGTCCCAGGGGGCCTCTGACGGTGACCCTGGGCAGCGCATTTGAGCTTGCTCCCAGCGTAGCGTGGGAGGATGCGGCAGAGCGCTCTGCTCCCTGCGTGTTATCGTAGGGTTGCTTGTAGCCTGCGGGTGGTACCCCGGGCCCCTGGCTCCGACTCCAACCTTGCGAGGAGCAAAACAGCCACCGCATAAGGAACGAAGCCTTGCTGCTCTCTCTCCAGCGCCGGCTGCTGTTGTCTTGGTATCGACCTTTTGTCAACTTGGAGAGAAAACTGCTGAGCACTCGAACACATTGAAAGGAGGAACTGCCTGCGCACGTGGAAATAATAAGGAAGCTATTTTGCTCGTTAGCAGGGAGCTAGAGCCACTTGCAGTTGGTGCCTGAGGAACCGGTCCGCAGGCTGAGGCGATTGTGAAGTGACCGATGAAACCGCAAAGCATCGGACTGTGCTGGGCTGCAGAGCAGGACCCATCTGGACCCGCTTGGATGGTCTCGCCGGCACACACTGCTCTGCATGTCCCAGGCGGGACAGATCCTCCTGCTGCCCAAGCATAGACTCCTACCGCGGGAAAGGAGATGCTGTGAACCGCCGGCAGTCTAGGGACTTGGACACATGGTAAAGCAGACTGTCTGTGTCTGCCAGCCAGCAGTGCACATGGCGCTAGGGTAGTTCTGTTTTTTCCCTTTAGAAAAACAGACTCGAGCCTTTTCGGGAAGAGTCGGAGCCATACATGGTGCTTCTGAGAGCTTCCTGTCACTTGTCCTCCTGCAATGCCCCTTGCCCCGTGGTCTGTACGGGCAGGGGGGGAGGCTTGAGGGACACACGCATAGTGGCCAGGAGTGCGAAATCACAAACGTTCAACACCTGCTTGCATTTTAATGTCAACACCGGTGGGAAAGAAGTTTCTCCTCTATGTCGTTGCCAGAAACGACGCTTTATTTCCCCTCTGTCGTGCTATTACAGATATCAGGAGTGTTTTTACAGGCAGGGTGTGGGGTGAAGAGAGGCCGAGGTTCCCAGCACCTGGTCTAGCTGTAGGTTGTCCTGCATGACGTGCCTGGCACTGGCTCTCCGTAGGTGGGTGTGCCACGGTTTCCAAAAATTGAATCAGCTTTGACAGTGCCTCCCGTCTGGCTCCCCAGACTCGCTTTGCAGAAGGCCGAGTCCTCTGACACTTCACGAAGCAAAACTCCCAAAGAGTTTCCATGGGAGACGGCGGGGCTCTTAGGGTGCGGCTCCACGTTACCCTCAGCCCAGGAGCGGGAATGGGAAGGGTTAATACTGTTTCTTGCCTGCACTGCTCTGACTTGCCACTAGAGGGCTGGTGAGCAGGGGTGTGGCTAGGAGCCAGGGCAGCGGCCTCTAGCCCTGCTAGGCGGGAGGGGTGCACTGGGAGCAGTGCATCCTGGAAAGCTGGAGGACCACAAATCATTCACTGTATCTCAGTGGAACTGACTGAAGTGACCCTAACATGAGCTGGGTAGCAATGCCCAGAGTTAACCCTTGCCTGAACTGGTGTAACTCAGATGCTCAGAAGGCACTTAGCACAAGTTAATAAGCTTGAATGGGCTGATGTTCATATTTTAAGTGCCCTTAGTGTAGTCCAATGCAATGTATAACTTCACCCTTAGTCCTCCTGGCTTGGAACCACCTCTGAGTCCACTTGCAACCATTATGCCCCATTCTAGCTATTATCCCGCAGTGTCCCAGTGACAATTGCAGCTGTGGCTGGGGTGGGAGAGTGGTGCTAGGGAGCTATTTCCGTAGTCTAGGATTTTCAGGAGCAAGACAGGCAGAACCAGTGTTGTATGACCAGCCAGCTCCTGACAACTGCCAGCTCATGCTCCACAGCCTCGGCTGAGCAAGCTGAGGTGCAAGGACACATTGGGAACTGGACTGCGAAAGCTTTCCTGCCCTGACAGAGTTTTGGCCATTTCTGATTTTTCCGATCCTGAATCAGGCCAATAAGTTTCAATCTCAACATTTGGGAAATCCAAGACGGGTGGTGAAAAGCGAGTGGCTGTGTAGGGTTGGATCAGTTGAGACATTTTGCTCTGAATTCGGCCCTGAGAGGAACCATATCTGTCGGTGTGAACAACTTCACGCTTGAGGAGCGAGTGTCACGCTGAGCCAGAACTCAGGGAGCTTTAAAATGGAGCTGAAAAGGTGGATTTTGCCTTGATGGTGGCGTTTTGTTCCCTTTCGAAAGGCCCCAGAGCAGGAGACCCAGAGAAACCAAAGTCTCTGTGACAACAGGCTCCATTTGGGCCAGGAGGGGTAGCTTGAGGAAAAGCCATTTAGTTGGGAATCTCCTAATGTCGATACGTGGAGAAGCAACAGCCCGTGGGAGAGGCGAGAGGAACCGCAGCCGCGGGGAGGAGGCCTGGGGAGGCGCAGGCTTGGGGCACGGAGAAGAAGGGAGACTGTGGCTTCCTGCCCCTGCTCCCTGGGTCTCTCGCCCGGGTGCAGACGTGATGTGTGAAGACTGCACATCCCACACGCCAGGATGGGCACCCTGGCCGCCTCCATTCCTGATGAATCATCGTGGTTTCCTTACTGAGAAGATGACAGGTTGTTTGGAGAGCTAGCTAGCAGGGAGCCTGGCGAGGCTCCTCCTGACTGCCTGCTGCGCTGAAGCTGCTGCCTGCCTACCCCCAGCGTGGCACAGCAGGATCTAAACCGAGCGGGGAGAGAAACCCAAAGCAGCCCAGCGTAGCCGGGCTGCATCAGGCCACAGAAAATGGGGTGCCCTGTGGGCTTCTCTCTCGGGGCAGGCTTGTGCTGGGCAGTGGGGACGGGGCTCACCCTGCCTTCGCCTGCGACGTGCATGTTCTGCAGCCACAGAAACCCTTAGGCAGGTGGTCAGGAGTCAGCTCCCTCCTCCTGGCGAGTGCACGTACTGGACTCAGGTGCCAGCGACGTGGCATGACGGCAGCCCCAGAGCCCCAGCCAGGGACAGCCTGAGTCAAGGCGGCGGGCGAGAAGGGAGTGCAAGACGAGCCAGCCCCTCGCACCCCCCAACGCAGACGGGGCTGGCACAGGGACATGCCTGGCTCATGCAGACGCTTTCCACAGCCCATCAGTGACTTTCCCTCGGTCGCTTTCCTGGGGAGCTGGATGCCTGATGTCAGGGTTAGAGCGGGGCACGGCAGGCGGGTGACGTCCTGGCTCCTGCACACACTGTGCAGCCTGGAGGGCACAGGCTGGGGTTACGCAGCGGGGCAGGGGGGTGGGACGACCGGGGCACCCCGCTGTCACATCTATTGGCAGGCGTAGCTGCTGAGGTCCTGGAAGTGGCAAGACTTGGAGCCCCATCCTCCAGACAGCCTTTAGCACAGGCCTTCAGCTTCCCAGGCTCTCAGGCTGGCAGCGCCAGGGCAGAGCTGATTGGAGGGGCCAAGAGGCAGGGTTATTGGGGCTGGTCTCTTTCCTCCTGCCACAGGTTGCAGCCACCACCGAGGGGACTTAAAGCTTTTCTGGACATGGGGTCTTCTCTAGGCACAGCCCTCAGCCAATGGCCACAAGGACAAGTGCTGCAGCCTGCATTGCACTGGCTGCTCCGATCTGCTGGCAGGGAGGGGGACAGCGGCTCCTTGCCGGCAGCTGAGCCTTTGGTCAAGCTCTGGGGCTAGACCAGGTCTCCTGCCTTGTGCCATTACACAGACGTGGCTCCTTCATCTGCCCCTTTATGGAGCAGAAGATATCTCAGAGGAGGAGAAACTTTTTGGGTGGGTGATGACCCCATGAGGTTTGGGGCAGGGGGGATTTTGGGCCCACGACAGGAGGCAGTTGGTGCCGGTCAGGCTGGGAAGCAGGGCCCTGCGTGTGCTCATGAGCTCAGGGCTGCAACACAGATCAGTACAGAAGCAGGAGCGGCTGCGGTGGAGGTGCCCACAGCAGCCGCGGAGCCGCTCTGACAAGGGACTGGTGACCCTGCAATCGGAGAAGGCCTCGCGTCTAGAGGAAAGGGTCAGACCTTCGCTCTCAGCCTCTCTGCGAGGCTGCTTGAGCCATGCGTGCACGGCGGTGGCTGGATCTGTCTCGCCGCGGTTATTTTTAGCCGCTCTCTGGCTGTATTTGCTTTGAACAGGAGCCAGTGAATCCTGACCCCGGCCATGTGATGGAGGGCAGCATCCTCTGGTAACCCTGCCCATGGCATGGCTTGGCATGGCACAGCATGGGGCCAAGGCCGGGCTGTGGAGGGCAGGCTGTGACCAGCCCATCCTTCCTGCTCACGGCACTGTGAGGGGCTGGTACCTGGGTGACACCGCAGCAGGTCCGGGGGCGAGGGAGGTATTTGAAGGGCTGCCTCGCTGCACAGGTTGTATCTTTTCAGTGCGTGTGTGCATGCACACATGTGTGTGCAGGTGTGTGTGGGCTGCCTGGCAAGCACCGTGCGTGCAATTGGGACACGAGCTGCACTGCCTTGGCTGCGAGGCCCCAGCTCCGCAGGCCCTTGCTTATCCCTCCACCATCCTAGTTACACCTTGCAAGGCCCTGGCCACTCGTGCGGTGCTCTGTGATGTTCAGGGCTGCCAGGGGAGGAGCGAAACCCCAGCTGGGCAGTGGCAAACCCCTTTTCAGCTGCTGTCAGGATCCCTGTTGCAGACCCATTTTGGACATGCTCAGAGCACCCTCCCCACCCCACCCTGCCATGGGCATGAGCTCCTTAAGTGGAAAATGGGGCTGGTGCTTGGGAGACCCAGATTCAAATCAGCCCTGTGTGTCCTTGGTCATGTCACTTAATCTCTCTCTGCGCCACTGCTTCCTGTTTGTGGCAGGGGTGGGGGAAGGCCTTTCTTCTGCCTGTTGTTTCTCTTGCTCGCTTAGATGGTAAACTCTCCGGGGCAGGATGTGTGTGCACAGCACCAGGCACAATCAAGCCTTCCTACACCCTGTCATGCCAACCTGAGACCCTCCCCAAGCACGAAGGGTTTGGCCGCTGATAGCAGCATGTCAGAGTAGGATGTGCCAGGCAGCCTTCGTCATGGGGGTGCTTCCAGCCCTCCCCACCTCCATTTGTGCCAGACTCATGGCATAGGCTGAGGGTGCTCATCTCCCACCAGGGCGGAGACCAGGGACCCCTGCCAGCTTGTCAGGGTGGGAGCACCGATTGCCCTTTCTCCTTCCCAAATGGGCAAGCGGCTGACGAAATGAGGTGTACACTGAGGAGAGGGACAATGTCCGCTAGCATCCATATGATGCTGCCCCAAAGCCACTGCCCCCAAGGTCCCCAGCTGGGGTGAACGCAGCCCTGTGAAGCCCAGGAGAGGAGGCGCCAGGAACACAGCCCTTGTCCAGAGGAGCCCGCGGCTTCCTTTTTTCCAGCCTCCACAGGGCGTTTGCAAGAAAGACGGAGAACTTGAGAGCTGTGTGAAACGCAGGCCCCAGGATCAGGCGCATTTCTCTGCAGCCCGGCACAAATAACCCGGGTCCTCGGTGAAGCTCCTTCCCGAGGCTCCCTCGTCCTGGACGAACAAGTGAGCTCGGCAGCGGGCCAGGCGAGAGCAGAGTCCCTTCTTAAGTAAATATTTGACCAAGGGCAGAAACTCCTTATAGCAGAACCAACCCTCCCAGCAGCTCTGCCCTGGCGAGGAAGAGCAGCCCTGCTGCGTCCCCAGCCGCCCGCCCCCAGCCCTGCTCCCTGTCCGTGCCACGCGGCGCGTGCAGCGCTGTGCCATGAAGGCCTGGCAGCAAATCAGAGGAGACTCACTGAATCAAATCCTCTGTTTTCGGGGAGCAGCTTCTGCCAGAGCCTGTCTCAAGGGCTGCACTTTGCAGAGGGCCTGCAGTTTGGCTGGGGGCACCTGCCTTTTGCTCTGTCCCATTGATGTAGGGGAGAACCAGCAGGGCCCTTGCCCCCCTTGGTGCCCGCAGGGGACAGCGGGAACTCTTCTTTTCCCTGGAAAGCTGCAGGCTGAGGGCCCCTGTGTCTCCTCCTCCACTTTCCAGCGTCCTGCCAGACCAGAGGGAGCTGCTAATAGCTATCAGCACTAGGCTGACCATGGCCCATGGAGAGTAGATGGCCTCCATACCACACAAAACAGCATCCAAGGACCAGTGTTGGGTCAAAAATAGCCCTCGCCTGGGCTGTCCTTCAGACACAGGCTTCACACTGGGCAGTCCAGAGTCACTGCGCCAGTTCACTGCTTGACTCTTGAGCAGTGTGTGATGCAGACAGCAAGAAGGGGAATGTGGGACTCACCGTGGCAGGTGGGAGCTCTGGTTCACGTGGCCTGTCAAACCCCACAAATAGCCCAGCTTGGAGAGAGGCTTTCGGCTGCACTCTTGTCCTCGTAGCTGTGACTCTCAGCATCTCTGGCTTTGGTATGCTGGAGCTCCCCATCCCCAGGCTCCGTTTATGTAGCGGTGTCTTCCATTGGATGTGTGCAGAGCTCAGGATAAAAACCTTGCCCTCGTTGGCATGTTGGCAGGGCAGAGCAGCCTGTACCCACATCGTACCAGCAGCCGGAGTGAGCTGTGACCAAGAGCAATGCTGCAACAGGCCGAAGAAGAGGTGGCAGGCAGGAAGTGTCCCGCAGAGCCAGGGCACCTTGGTGATGTCTTTGTAGGAGGCTCTAGCAGGCCCTTCCCCGGTGCGCTGCTGTCCGGAAAGATGGGTCCGAGCTCCATCAGGCATCGGGACGATCCGGGAGTGGAGGGCTGGAGGAGACTAGAAGAGTTTGACTGGTTCGGTGCAGTGAAGCGGAGGCTGGGAGGGGGCTGCCGGCATGTGCATGGTGGAAGGGAAAGAAGATGGGAGGGCAGGGAGGACTGTGTTTGGCACCAGAACGGGCTGGAAACTAGACTACCCCAGGGCACATGCAGAGAGCCATGGGCTTGCCACGAGGCTGCTGAGAAGAGGCTGCTCTCAGGGGGTCCCCTGCTTGCAGGGGTGCCTGGGGTGTCTGGGCGCAGAGGTGCCCAGCCCAGGCTGGAAGTTGCAGGCAAAGATTGCTTGCCCACTGGTACCCGGCTCATGCTGCTGCCCTGCTGCAATGGAAGCAGGCCCAGCAGGATGCACCCGGCTCAGTGCTCTGCCTGCTCTGTTATGCTGCTCCTCTCTCCGCAGGAGGCTCCCAGCCCAGTGACCCAGGACCACGCGCCAAGATGCAGACCAACGGCTTCGCTGCCAGCACCCACCATCAGCCAGGAGACTGCAGGCCCCCGGGTGCGAACCCTCGGGTGGAGAGGGAATGCGAAATGGTGGCTTTTACTGGCCAGAGACCTGGACCCCAAGCAGCAGAGTCTCTGCAGTGCAGGGAGCTCCCCTGGGCCCCCAGGGATGTGCCCGGAGCCCTCGCGGATGCCAGCCAGGATGCAGATGGCCCGATATATGAGAGCATCACCGAGAAGGACGTTTGCTCCTGGCTGGGGGCGCTGCACAGAGCAGGAGAGGCAGCAGGGGGTCACCCAGGTCCAGCAGCTGCTATGGGTCTCTCCTTTCGGGCCAGCAAGGGGGCTGAGGGGCCAGCAGCAAGGGCATCGCAATGCAACAGCAGGTTGGAGCAGGCCTTCCTGCCCCCCCAGCTTGGTCGCAGCCTCAAGAGGCCCTCTCTGCAGATGCAGGAGCTCATTTGCGAAGAGGGCCCTGCCAGTGAGCCCTTGCACATCACAGACAAGGAGCTGCAAGCCATGTACGCGCGTGTGTGCAAGAAGCCCCAGGAGCGCTGCCTTGTGCTGACGGCTGCCCCCACTGCTGCCCTGGAGCCAGAGGATGAGCCCCCACCTCTCCCAGAGAAGCGCTTCGATCTCCTCTGAGCAGCCGCCAGCCCAGCTCCGAGGTGCAGGTAAGGTCACCTGGGAGGGGCAGAGGCAGACTCTGGCCTGGGGCTCCTGCCCTGCTGGGGCCTGATTCTGGCTAGGAGAGGAGAGAAAAGAGCCCTGCTTACCAGGTGCGGCAGAGAGGGGCAGGCAGGACAGCGCCCAGGTGCAGGGGGGCCCTGGGCTGCCAGGGCAGGCAGGAGGGAGCCTGCACTTCAGGGTCAGTAAGCTCCTGGCTGTCGCTCAGCAGAGCCGGGGGGTGAACCCCATCTCCTCTCAGCCCCAGCTTGGGGAATTGCATCCTAGGTCAGCTGCTCGGCCATATCCCTGCTCTTTCCCACTGCCCTGCCCTGGGTCCAAGGGCCCTGCAAAGCCATAACCCAAGGTCGCTGCCTAGGCCGTGCTCGTAGGTGTGCGCGGGGCTCCCTCCAGCCCAGCCCTGGAAGCCAGGGAGCAGAGGGGTGCAAGGTGCGAGCTCAGTGAGGTCCCCTTGGGCCCCAAGAGGCCCCCAAGGCTGAGTCATGCCCTGCCTCCAGCTCCCAGCCTGCTCTGGGTTGCCCCCGCACCTCCTGTGGGTTTGGGACCAAGCCTTTGCTGCCCTGACCCTGTCCTTCCCCCTGAAGCTGCCTGCCTTCTGCTCTCTGCAGCTCTGCACTGACAATATTGGCCCTCCCTCTTGGAGCCGGGCCACGCGCCTCCCCGGCCCAGCTTGGGGTATGGTGGTGGCCCTGGAAATACCTCCTGCCAGAAGTGCTGACTCAGGAGGGGAAGCATCTCGCAAGCCAAGGGAAAGCCCCAGCTGCTCCAGCCTCCTTGCACAGCTCAGGGAGGCCAAGAGTAATGGGCTTGGGAGGAGCAGGGAGAGCGGGGCGCTGGAGTCAGGGGGCAGGGAGCAGTTGGCAGGAGGGTGGGGGGTCTCTGGGTGCACAGAGGCTGTGGCACACAGAGAGGAGCTGGGTGGGGGCATCTGCAGGGCCACGAGACACGGCAGAGCCCTGGGACCCCTTTCTGCCATGGGGGACTCAGCGTCCCCAGCCGTGGTCTGACCCCAGGTGGATCTGGCTCATCGCTGAGCCCCAGTGGGCTCAGGAGATGCTCGGACACACGTGGGACCCAGTTCCCATCACTGCTGGTACTAACGGGGTTTGCTTTTCCTTCTCTCGTCCTGCAAGACAGCAAAGCACCGAGGTCACAGCCCAGCTGGTCCCACAAGCAGCACCCCCATCCCAGGGGGCTCCAGCTGCAGGGAAAGGGGAAGGGTCCTGCCAGAGCAGAGCTCCCCAGCCCTGCGTGACCACTAAAGCTGAGTGTCCTGATCTTCCTGGAGGGAAGCCGTGAAGCCTCGCCTGGCACCAGCACACACCCAGCTCCAGCCCCGACCCCGGGAGTGACACCTGGGGGCACAGGGACATTATTAGCTCCTGCAGATGGGGACGTGGCCCAGCATGGGCAGCTCCATCACAGCCTCTGCGGCAGCTGGAGGAGGAACTGATAGCAAATGCCTTGGACTGCGGAGCACCACATGACCGGGGGGGGGGGGTGGATTAGGGATTACAGGGAGTTTAGGGGAGTGATGGACGGCTGCCAGCAGCCTCCTGAGATCATCTAGAGCACGGCCCATGCCCTCTAAGAGCTGCTGTGCCACAGCGGGGGCCAGACGGGGTTGTCCCCCCTGCCCTGATGAGGCCGGAGAGGTGCCGGTGCTGAGCACTGACTGCAGAAGATCAAAATCAACTGAGATACACATGAGGCAGCCAAGTGAATGAGTGGGGGTGGGAGAGGGACCCTCCCCAGCCAGGAGCATCAGGGGCTCAGTTGGGAGGAGCAGGCCTTAGGATCCCTATACGGATGAGGGACCGGCACATGGTGCTCATCGTCGTTCTCCACAACAAGGGTTCACTGGTCCCGGGGGCAGCTTTGGAAACAGGTTGGAGCTCCGATACATCAGGGCAGAGTGGTGTTTTGGGGGTCTCTCTGCCTCCAGTGCTGGGTCCTGCTGTCATCTGGACCTTACTATCTCCCGCTGCAGTTGTGAGAGCCTCATGCCACTTGAACTCAGGGTTTTCTTGCCCCTACCCTGACTTCAGTGGGGCTCCCTTAGCTGGCTTTGCATGCCCAGAGCATCCGAACAGGTGCTGTCTCCTCTCCTACCATGCAGCCAGGGTTAGGGTGGGTAGAAGCCACACTAACCTTCAGAAAACCCCATAGCAGAGAAGCAGCTGGGGAGTTTTGCCCCATTTTAACTGTCCTGAAAGTGATCCCCAGAGCAGCGACTGTGTTCAGGTTGTAAGAAAGGAGCAGCCGCCGCGGCGTCCTGACTCCCAGCCAGGAGGAGGACGGGCAAATCGTGCTGGGCCTGGAAGCTGAAAGCCTGCAAGAAGTTCCCCTCCATCAGCTCAGCTGCTGACAGAAGCAGGGTGAGATGCCATTGTTGCTGGGAAATCCGAATGCATCTGCTTTGTATTAGAAGTGCTTCTGGAGGGATAATAAAAGACTGCAACAAAAGTCAGCAAGTTGAAGGGTTGCTTACAACCATGGCTTCGGCCAGCGGTTTTCAACCCATGGTCTGCAGATCCCTTGGGGGCGGCAGACTATGTCTAAGGGGCCTGCGGAAGATGACTATGATCAATCAAAAGTATGCGAATGCCCACCCTTCCAATTCAAAGGGGGCCGTGCCTCCCTTTGAATTTTTTTAGGGGTCTGCAAATGAAAAAAGGTTGAAAACCACTAGCTTAAAATGATCCTCCCAGTGTGCTTATAATGCCTCCAATTCATGCCTTTTCCATGCTCATCCCATCATTTATTAACTTGTGGTAGGCTGTGCAGTATAGAGGGTGACTGCGTATCTTCACAGAGCAGAACTGGAGGCAGGATGCTATAGCCAGCACTCGTGCTTGCTCCGTGAGTCTGGGTCAGGGGGAACCTGGGTTGCCCCAGCCCTGAGTTTGCTTCTGAAAAATGAAACCTCTGCCCAAGCCCATTGCATCCCATGCCCGTTGCCCTCATCTCCTTGAGCTCAGCTCAGCCTGAGCAGCCAGCACCAGCACAAGCATCTCCAGTCGCCATGAGAGCTGCACTGGGCTGTGGCAGGAGGCGTCCCCAGGTTAGCGCCAGGCTGCGTCAGAACTGCAATAACCAGTGGAGCAAAGGGAAGATGGAGGGACACATCTGATCTTAGTGAGGTGCCAGGGCAGTACGTGCTGGGAACCACAGGCAGCTCCCTCTTCTCCTCCACGGGCTCCGAGGCACCGACTGCCTGAGCCGGGCCCAGGTGCAGGACTGGCTGAGGAGCACGCAGCAAGGGTCATCAGTGCAGTGGCAGGACTCTGCAAGCCTGGGCAAGACTGACTGGGACTTTTCTGGCGCTCGATCAAGGAAACATGTTGAGCAAGACGTTTTGCAAATCCTGCCTTTGTCGGAGTCTGCACCAAGGCCAGTCCAAGTCAGTGGAACAATGCTCATCAGCTTGAATGTGCTTGAGATCAGGCCCTTGATGTGTCACTGTCTTCTCATCTCGCTGTTACAGAAGTACAGAAAAGTAGGGCTGGCAGGAGCCCATCCCGTCCAACCCCTTGCTCAAGGCAGGACCAGCCCTGTATAAACCAGCCCAGCCAAGTGTCTGTCTAACTTGCTCTTCAAACCTTCCCATGAGGGAGACTCCACAGCCTTGCTGGGCAGCCTGTTCCAGTGCGGGACCAGCCTCATCACGAGGGAGTGCTTCCTGATCCCCAACCTCAGTTTCTTCTGCTGCAGATTGGGTCTATTGCCCCAGTCTTGTCCCCTACAGCCACAGAGAAAAGCCCATCTCCCCGGGCAGCTGGGCTCTGAGGGCTGGGAGGTTTCCCTAGGTCTTCAATGTCTCCGTCACGCCCACGCTGGCCATTTGAACAGCCACTTGGTGGGCAGGCTGGCTCGGTGGGCTGTCAGCGGTGGCCTGTGGTCTCAGTGCATGTCACAGCACATGTGCCTGCACACAGCCCACAGCGGCCTCGGCTCGGTGCCCTGCTGAGCCCCAGGGCTTCTGGGCTCATGACAGTGAGGGGACTATGAGAGTAGGTGCGCAGGGTGCAGAAGGTGAGCCCTGCCTTCCACCCGAGAGGGGACCCTGGGTAGCAGATCCCGGGCTCGGAGGGAGGAGGAGAAGCAGCCCTGGTGCTGACTGTGTGGCCAGAGGTGTGAAGGGAAGAAAAGGAGATGGGAGGAGTGCCGGACACTGCTCGCAACACCCTACCTGGAGCGTGGGGCCAGAGAGACCTGCAGCTGGGACGCAGATGGGTCAGGCTGCTCTGGGGCATCGCTCTCGAAATATATTTTTCCAGGAAGGAAGCTCTGGGATGGCTTTTGGGTCCGAGGTCCTTGTTCTGTGGGATTGTCAGCGGGTCCCTGTGGGCGGCCGATGTGTCACTTGCAGCAGGTGACGGCAACAGAGCACCCTCCGCCGGACGCGCTGGGAGCCAGGATCTGGAGGGAATTGTCACACAATAGACAGGGTTTAAATGGTCCCCTGGGGTCAGTGATGGCACCGTCCTTCCCCCAGCCCTCTCAGCCCCCCCAGCATCAATGAGAGCATTGTTTGTGGCCTCATTTCCACCCCCCGGCTCTGAGCACTGACTGCTCTCGCTGCAGCGCGCCAACAAAGAGGGACTGTGCTCACACATGGAGGGGCCTGCCCAAGCGGGACACAAAGCCGGGCCATTCAGGGCAAGGGCCCCCATGGCCTCGCCAGCACTGCCCTTGCCGGCCCTAGGGTGGCTGCAGGGCAGGAAACCAGGCAGGGGCAGAGAGCAAGAGGCTTGCACTCAAGCATCATGGGGCTAAAGCGCGCCCGGGCTGCGGCTGAGGTTCATTTCAAACCGCTTCTTTACGCACTGGCGTTTCAGCGGTTCCTAGAGCATGAGTGGAAGGTCCCAATGCGCCAGGCGCTGCACATCTGCAACTGTCCCTGCCCAGAGGGGCTAAAATACAGGTTAAGGAGGCAAACAAAGGGAGGTTACCCCATTTCATGGACAGGAACTGGGGGGGCACATGCATGGGGTTTTTCTGGTTGCAACTTGGGGTTGGGAGGGAATTCTGCCCCTTCTTCTTTCTGCTACGTGTCAGGGCTTTATTCATTTTTTAAGCCTTCCTCAGAGGCACTGGGTGTTGGCTGCAGCCCAGGCTGGGGATGTGTACTGGGCTGCTGGGACTTAAAGCTGGAAGTTCCTCCACTCACAGTCAGACCAATGTCATATTTGGGGTCAGGAAGGACTTTCCTCCCCTGGTCAGACTGGTACAGACTGATGCGGTTTTGCCATCCTCTATAGCAGGGGCACGGCCTCTGCTTGGGATCTTTTGAGGGTATACTAATAACCTTTATTGCAGCCGGCTACTGTGGTCCCATAGCTACAGAGGCAGGCTCCCTTTTGCTCTGCTTCTGATCCCATGACTCTCTCAGGGCTGCCCAGTGAGTCCGTATCAATGCGGCTCTTCTTTAGCTGTCTGGTAGGTACATGCAGTTGCCCAACCGGCAGTCAGCTGAGCTCCAGAGCCCTGCCGAGCTGGGTGCAGGCACAAGTGGCTGTGAAAGGTGAGGCATCGTGGGGAGCACTGTGAGGCTGGGAGCATCATCCCAAATCACAGGGTGGGAAGCAACCCAGACTCCCTGCAAGCCTGCAATGCAGCGATGGCCCTCGAGCCAGCCTTGCAGGAGGCCGGGAGCTGCAGAACCTGCTGCTACAGCGGGGGGCAAACAGCAAGCAGGTGAGTCCCAGGCGCTGAGCTGCAGCGGGAGGAAGACTGGGCAGGCAGGGCCGCTGAGCACAACTGGCACATAAAGCCAGCCCTGGCCCTCCAGGTGCACCAAAAACCTGTCTGCGCTAGGGCTGGAGGCCGGGGAGGCAAATCCTGCATTGCTTTGCCTCCAGAAGGGCAAAGCCTGGGCCGTGCTCTCAGGACACGCCAGGCCAGGGTGGAAGCAGTTGGTTTCAGTCCCAGGAACACAACTGTTGGAGCTAGTCATGAAGCAATTTAGCTAATTCACCCCCGTACAGGAGCAGCCAAAGAGGCCTTGATGTGTTTCCCAAGGGGTGAATCCCGCTCTGGTTTTTTAAACTGAGTTAAAGCAACGTTTATCCACAGCCTTAGGAGTGACTGGAAAGGAGCTGTTTAGGACACAGCCTGTTTCTTCTACTTCAGCCTTAACTCTCAGGCCTGTTCCTACCCTAATAAATCTTTTGGTCTCCTGTTGCCAGGCTCGGCTGCCGGTTCTGTGGCTGGGAGCTGCAGGGTGGGAGCCCCTTGAGTGAGCTGCAGCTTGAAAGCTGGACCCATTTGCCGGGCTGGAGGGAGACCGAGGTATAGAGATAGATATACAGAGAGAGCACTATAAATAAGCAGATGAGGTTGGGTCTAGGCTAGCCCTGTTTGTCCAGCCTGCCTGGAGAGACACTGCCGCTCGTTCCTGGGGGCAGAGTAGGTAGGACGAAGGCAGCTGGTTGTCCCCCCACACAAGGACCAGGGGGTGTGGGAACAGCCTCAAGGGCACAGGGCATTTTTGTGAATGGAGCGGGGTTGACAGAGGGACATTTGGTGCTTCACAAGTCACATGGCTTTGCTGCCCTCCAGTCCTTGCTGCTGTAGCAGGGACCGGGCATCCTCCCTAGAGACCTGGGTCTTTTCTGGGCCCTGGAGAAGGAGGCCGTGAGCAGGCCCCAGAGTGGCTGTCCAGGCTGCATTCACACAGAGCACAGATAAGATGCCGGTGGGCAGCCCATGCATCTCTTGCTGGCACCACCAGCCAGGCTGCCTGCTGGGCAGGGCCGTGCCACCAATCCCCAGCGCTGCCAGAGACACTGAGGCTGGGGCTGGGACAGGCTCCAGCTCCAAAAGGGAAAGAGGAGCCTGCCCTGGAAGTGTGTGACCCACGCACTCCGCAGGCTGCAAGAGCCCATGTGGGATACCCACTCCAGTGGGAGCCAACCCTTTTGGCAGGTGTGCCACATATCCACCTGGCACCCTCCCCTAGTGCCACTCCGAGTCTCCTTCCCCTACCCGAACTGCTGCTCTGCTTTCTGTTCCCTGCCCTTTGTGTCGCTGTGCTGCCTGTCCCCTCCTGGATCTGTCGTGTGCTACCTCAGGGGCTGGCTGTGCCGCCTGTGGCATGCGTGACACAGGCCGGCCACCCCCTCTAATCCCCTCCCCTGCCCAGCTGCAGTCTGCGCTGTCCCTACCCCAGCCCAGACAGGTGCCTGCCCAGCCTTTGCCGGGATGCTCTGGGGAAGGAGACTGCCCAGCTCCCCTGGGCAGCTGGGCCCATTGTCTTGCTGCTCTCACAGTCGGGAAGCTTTCCCCTGAGGTTTGATCTAACACCTCCCTGCAACCTGCTCTCTGCAGCAGAGGGAACGGCAACTCGCTCTTCTCTGCAGGTATTTGGGAGCTGTCGTCCTGCTCCCCATGATTCTCCTTCTCTCCAAGCTCAACCTACCCTGTTCTCTCAACTTCTCTTCACTGATCCCCAAAGGAGGGGAGTTTGCAACTAAGTCCAGCTCTGCCACACACTCCCTTGAGGACCTCTGCTGAGGCCCTTTCCCTGTCCGTGCCTCAGTTTGCCACCTGCAAAAGAAGGATAAAAATAATGACAGACCTCCCCAGGAAGAGGGTTTGGGACACATGCATTCCTGGCCCCTTGACGTTTGGAAGCCAGAGAAAGAGATTTGAGCATCATTCATCTACCCACTCATTTAGCGCTTCCTAAACTCATGTATGACATATGCTTGAGAAACTCTTCTGTCTCTAGCATCTTTGGCATGAAATGCTGCTGTCTCTGTAAGGCTGGACAGTATCCTGTTTGGACTGCAATAAAGCCCTCCATTTTTATTTCCCCCCCTGCATCATCTGTGATACCTGGAGCTGCCCCTGTCTGGGGCTGTTTGAGCCACTTTCCATGGCTGCGCAGTGCCTGGGCCTATGCATGCTGCCGCTGGCTGGGATCTGGTTTCAGGCTTGCCCCTGTCTCCATACAACGGTCTTTGAAAGTTTTGACAACAAGGCAGTTTATTGTCAGGGCCTTCAAAGCGCCTGGCACTTCCAAAAGCAAGCACTGGCTGTTTGCCAAATGGGCTTCTTTGCATTGGTCCTTTGTAGCAGGGGCAGAAGACCCAAATGGGGGGTTGATTGTGCTGGGTGGTGTTGAGAGAGCGTTGTGGGGTCAGGGCTCATGACTGCTTTGCCAGGAGGGGTTTAGGGCAGGTGGGAGATCCAGCCTCTGGTGACATATCTGTGTTTTCCGAGCAGAATTTGAGTTCTTTTGTGCCCGCACTCCAGCTGCCTCCAAGGCCGCAGGTCCCTGCTTCCCAATAGCAGTTTCTCCACCTCTCCTGAGTGCAAAGAGGCCAATTGTCCTTGTTTGGTGGAAGCTGCATGTGAGATGTGCCCATATCTTTGGCCAGCAGGTCGGTCCTGCATTTGGCAGCACAGGGTGCACACATGCTGGCAGTGGCAGCTGCTGTCTGCCCCCAGGACTACTCTACCAGGGTAGAGACAGCAAGGTCTCATGGGGTCTGAGCTGCTGAGGGACTTGAACCTGGGCTGCCGGAGGGAGGGAGGGAGTTTTCCTCCGTCTGTCTAAAACAGCTTGTTGGAGTTAAACACTTTCGGCAGCTCTTCTCTGGAACAGCTCAAAGGCACTGCCAAGGGGCTCCCGTGGTCTGGGCACAGGGAGCAAGCTCTTATCACTCACCCGCTGGGGCACGCGCTCCCATGCTGTCTTCTCACAGGTTGCCCTGAGCTCTGCGGAAAACAGCCCTGCCTCGGCTTCTCATGCCAAGGCCTTTACGCATGGCAGCGGGTGAAGCCTCCTGGGAGCGAGATGGCTCTTGTCATCCCACGTGCCAGGAAATCGAGGCAGAGGAGAAGTTTGCACAAGGCTATAGCCCCCTCGGTGGCAGACGGTGATGGAAAAATGGGTGAGACACTGCCCTGGGCCTTGAGGGATGTGGGTACAGCTGCTAGCTCTGCCGCTGGGTTCCCACCTAGCCTTGGGCATATCATTCAGTTGCCCTGTGACTGAGTTTTCCAGGTGTAATTTGGGGGTTGGGATCCTTCCCTGCCTAGCCCCTGCCTTGTCAGGGTTGTATGTGCTTCAAGGCAGGAACTGGCTCTTACTCTGGGTGTGCACTGTGCCTTGAATGAAAGCCCTGATCTTGGACAGGCCCCTTAGCCCCTAACAGATATGTTATAGTGAGACTATCTTGAGGCAGGCGCTTTTTCCACCTTCCACCCTTTACACTGTGACTGGCACCCTGGCAGCCTGGAGGGGCTGGATTTGCATTGGAGCCTCTCAGACTCTGCTTTTGACCATGTTGAGGTCAAAAGCTTCTTCCTCCCCAGCCCCATGGTGAAGCGAGCCTCCTGCGTGCTATTCTACATCTCTGCTGGGCTGGGGAATGCGTGTGTGCAGACACAGGGCGCCCTGAAATGCCAGGTTGCGTGCACATGTGTGGCTGCTGCTCAGGTGCACGCTTGCTGGTCCTGTATCTAGTGCAGAGCAGCTGTTCTGCCCGATATTTACCTTTCCCTTGTCAGGGCTGGCAGGCCCCAGACTCGTTCGACCTGTTTGGATTCCAGCTGAGGCGACTCTCAAACACTCCCTGCCTTTCCCCAGCTCCCTCTCATTCCCGAGGGGTGTCAGGAGGAATCCGGCACGCAGAGGACAGGGCTGGAAGCGTGACATGCCTAGGCTCTTGCACACGGCCGTGTGATCCTGGCAGGAGACCGCAGCCAGCTTGTGCACAAGAGGGTAAAACTGGTTTAGGGATGATTACAACTGACGCTGAGCCACGGGGCACTTTTAAGGTGGCCAATTCGATCAGTTCTGTTGTTGGGAGAAGGCAATACTAGCTCTAGTAGTCAGCACCGGCACTGTGAGCCGCAGAGCCCAGTGCAAAGACGGGCCTACGTTATGGTGCAGGTGTCTCAGGACTATGCTGCAGTGTCTGGTGAGGAGCTGTGCTCCCGAGGCAACGATCTCCTGCCAGAGGCCGAGGCACAGGATGCAGCCAGCTGCCTCTGCTTCCCTGGGGCACAATTCTTCCCTGGGAACCAGCACTTCCACAAATTGTCTTTGGAGGCATTGCCGCGTTGCAGGGCAGCGGGGACCCAGCAAGCACATCTGTTCTCACATGAACTGAGGGGTGTGACTGCAAGATGAGAAGGGAAACTTGGATGTAAGGCGCTAGAGAGAGTGCACACCACGTGTGGCCTCCGAGTCCTGGGACTGACACATGCAACCACCCTAGATATAAATTCAGTTCCATGCCAGTGCCTCCCCAGTCCAGCCGGCAGCAGTTTCCAGATGTTAGGAACCTCAGCATCAAACTCCCCTGTGCTTGCTCTGGGTTTTCTGCTTTCCTAAGGGCTCCAAGTGAGGCGTAGCACTTGTCCCCGGCTTTTTGGGCTGCTTGCCCACTGCTCCTGTGGACCTGCTTTTTGGAGAGCACAGGGTTGGAAGGGACCTCCTGTGTCATCAGTCCAGTTCCCTGCTGTTGTGCGACCGATTGCCTAAAGTAGGGCAGAACTGTTTCGGCTCCAGGACTAGGAGCCAGCGTGGTGCTCTTTAAGCAGCACAATAGCAGAGGCTGGAATTTCTTTTGCCCTGTGACCTTGGGGGGGGGTCCACGAGCACGTCCACCTGTGCCTTGTTGTTCAGCAAGCACTTGTCAATAGCAGCAGGACCTGCTTGGAGCAGTGACTCAGCCGAGTGGCTCTGACTCAGCTGTATATCTGATTTTCCCACCAGCTCAGTCCTGGAGTCATTGGGCCTGGTGGATACTCATCAGCATGGCACTGTCATCCCGTCACACAGGCACTCAGGGACAAGCCTGCCCAGGCTAACCCTCAAAGCATTGCCAGGCTGCAGGGACTCTCATCATCAGCACATCCCTGGTGGTGCATGAAGCGATCACTCATCTCTAGGCCAGCCAGCAGTGCCCTGGGGCTTAAGCAGGGGGTGACAGCAGTCCTGGGGGCAGCTTTTACTGCACAACAGCAGTTTTCTTGGCCCTTGGTGGAGAAGCAGGCATAGAAACCCCCAGCCTGGCTACCTGCAGGCTCCGCGTTGCATCCTGGTACAGCGCTGGATAGGTAGGTAGACGCCTCGAGAGCCTGGGAGCCAGCAGCCTCTTGGCTCTCGCTGTCAAGAGGAAGGAGGTCGTTCCTGCTTCCCCTCCGAGTGAGACGCACGCCAGCCCGGCGCCTGGCCAAGAACTTCACACTGTGTTGCTCTGGGTGTCACTTGGGGCGTTAGAAAAGTAAAAACCCTCCTTCAAAGGCCTCCTGCTGGTGCATGGACAGGGCAGGTGAACTGTGGCTCAGCTGGAGATGGCGGAGGTGTGAATCCCCTTCACACACAATGCAACTGCTTAGCAGGCGGATGAAAGGCCAGCCCCTTTCAGTGGCTTCTTTCCCCTGCAGACCTCTAGGCATCGAGTTAAGCTTCAGGATCCCCTGCAAAGCCAGTAACAGCCTGCTCAGTGTGCATGGGCACTTCTGCCCTCTCCTGCATGGAAGCAGAACTGCATGCACATGTGTCCTAAGCCCTGTACCTCTAGCAGCTTGTGGAGATTCTCCTTCTCTTCAAGTGCCTTGGCGCCTGGACTTTCTGAATGGGAAGTTGCGGGTGCAGCTGCTGTGAAGTGTTCTGGAGTTGTTCTGGAGTTGCCAGAGGGAAATCGGAGCTGGGTTTTTCTCTTCAGTGTATATAGGGCATGGGAAGCTTAAGGGAGCTGGCCAAGATGGTATGGGGCCTCACTGGCAGAGCTGTGAATGGAAGCTATGCCATCCCCTTCACCCCACAGTGCCACCTGCAATGCAAACACCTTCTTTCTAGCCTGCCTGCACTCTCTTCTGCTGTGCAGAGGCAGGCATCCAGCCCAGCACCTTGGCGGGAGCACCAACAGGCATGCCCAAGGCCTGATAGGGAGCAAGGCTCCGGTGTGGACTTGCACTGCTTATCTCTGAGCAGCGGGTCGGGTCTTTCAGACTTTGAAGCCGCCATATAAGTAGAATGACAGTTATTTGGTGTGGCGAGATAACCCTGCTGTGAATGCCCCTGAGGCTCACGGGGGCTTTGGCAAGCTGCAACCGCAGCAAGGCAAAGCCACCGAGCCAGAGCAGTCAGCCACGCAGCAAAGCCAGGAACAAGCAGGGCAGCCAGACGCATGGGTTAATGATTCCCAGAGGGCCCCGGTTCAGCTGCTTTGAACCCACCTTGGTGCTTTGGGAGTTCACTCTCAGCTGCCTGGAGGGCTCTGGCCATGCCTCAGTCCCTCCCCCATCCCTGGGCCCTTTCACCTTCTGGGAATTAGTGATCTGTGGCATCCTGCAGCCTCAGACGTGATGGCAGTGGAGAGCCATGGGACCCAGCAAGGCTCAAACAGGCGGCGTGGGTACTCGTAGCAGCCCTGACACGCCAGCACAGCGATCAGGCTTCACAACCTGCCCACTTTGCCCACCTACCCAAGCATGTCCACGCTCCACTGCAGGCCCTGGGGGGCACATAGGGTGGGCATTTCCCTAGCTATTCCACATGAAAGCGAAGCTTGGGCTGGGCAGGTCTTGGGTTGGGGCCCTGCTTCCTGCAGCCCCTCATCAGCCCGCCTTTTATCGTCTCTTGGGCACTGCTTTAAAGCCAGCTCAGGCTGGAAATGATCCAAACTCCCCACCACTTGGCAGCTGCTTGCAGGGTCCACAGGAAAGGTGTCTGATGGGTCTCAGTACAGCTGCACCATTGCAAAACAGCCCACCAGCACAGCAGGCCTGAACTGACAACCCTGGGAACCACTCCTGGACCAGGAGCAATGCACCAAGGAGACTTAAGGTCCCCTCTCACTGCAAAGGTTGCACGTCCGCTGGTGTTGCCTTGTTGTCGGGCAAATGCAGGATTTCTTCCCTGTCAGAGCAGGGAGGCAGTGGAAAGATGCCTAGGGACGGCGCAGACTGCATCCTTGGAGGTGCTCAAGAAGAGTACTGGTCAGGGATGATCTAGGTCTAGCAGTGCCTATGGTCTACTGTGGGTATTTCCCAGGCTTCTGGGATTTACTGGTTGCCCCCTCCCTCTCTTTCTTTTACAGGTACCCAGGGTGTTTTTAAGCCTTCCTCAGAGGCATTGAGTATTGGTTGCAGCCCAGGCTGGGGATTTTAAGTGCTTGGTGGGACTTAAAGCCAGAGGTTTCTGGCTAAAGGGTTTCCCCCTTCACTCACAGTCAGACCCATCACCATATTGGGGTCAGGGAGGAATTTCTCCCCTGGTCAGATTGGTAGGGACTGTGGAGGTTTTTTGCCTTCCTCTATGGCAGGGGTCATGGCCTCTACCTGGGATCTCTCGAGTGTATATTAACAACCTGATGGGTGTGAAATGAGGAAGAGTTCAAGAGATCTCACAGACTGTAACAGGGTCTATTTTGTTCCGCTTCCACGTCAACTTCCCACTTGTCCTTTCAATGGATATTGGAGGAAAGAGGAAGCTTCTCTGAGATTCAGCCCATTTTCTCCTTGTGCTTAAAAAACCAGAGGTCAAGCCAACCCATCCTTTTAGCTATGGAAAGCTGGAATCTGCGCTGGGCTCCTGGCAGGTTCAAAGGCCTTTCTCAGATGTATTATGAGTTATCACCATAAGCTGATAATACTTGAAGTCCTTTAGATCGAGCAGCAAATCATAACGTGGAATTTCAATGAGTCAGGAAGGGGCCCTGTTGCTCCATTAACCCAGCTGGCATCGTCTCTGCTGAGGCACTTCATTGATCGGATTTATCACCCATGGTGTTTATTTACACCTGAACAAACAGAGCGAGACTAGTAATAACTTGGAGTTTAGACCCGCTTCGATTTCTCATTGCTAGAGAGCCCAGCACATTGCTGTCGTAAGGCAAGTGCAGAAATGCATGAAGGGACAATGCAACCCTGTGCAAAAACAAACAGCCGGGCCCCGGCGAGCTGGGAAGCTGTGAGATGCTTTTGACAGCTCTGCAACTCCGGTCTGAGTCAGGACTGCTCTCCTGTGTCATCGGGCTGTGGGACACGTGGCTCTTTCCCCTGTGACAAATGGAGGAAGGAAGGCCTTGAGGCAACAGCAGAAGACAAGTTGCAACAAGGGCATGACATGCCGGACACCGGTAACAGACAGGTTGCTCTTTCCTGGCCACACTATGACCTGGGTGTGGGTCATAGTTACCCAAGTTCATTCTCTGGGTGAGATGAGCGTCATCTGGACCCGGCGGCTGCTGCTGCTGCATCTTCCCATTAAAAAGAAACCAGGTTTTAAGAGATTCAAGTTGCAACCTGCGCAGAATGATCCAGCCCAGCAAGGAAGCACGTTAAGGGAGATGTTCCTTCAACTCCAAGAGCAGCAGGATGGTGGAACTAACTTTTCTGGGATTGCCTTCCCTCGAGGTTTCCAAAAACAATGCATCTGTCCAGGCTGGGTTAGGAACAGTGTGTCCTGCATCTGTGAAGAGGCTTGGACTAAATGACCTTGGAAAGCCCTTCCAGCCCAAGGGTGGGATGTCTGTGTCTAGAACAGAGGTTGGAGGAGATGGCTTGAAAGGACCAAGGAGCAGTCCTGCTTCCTATGAGCCATGGCAATAGCTACCATTGCTCATCTGATCACATGGCCCAAAGCAGGTTGCTTCTGCAGTGGCCCAACGGGAAGCTAAAGTGGGCCCACTACCAAGAGCCTTATGGTTGTGGCTTTTGAAGCATTTTCTGGCCAGTGGTTGTGGGGAGTGTGATACTTCTAGCTCAGGAGCCTCTTTAAGTCTCCAAGCAGCACCATGAGCATGCGTTAGGGCTGCGTTGGCCTAGCTGTGGTGACAAGCCTGTGAATTTCTGCAAACACCCTGTGTCAGGTCTGTACTGCTGCTTCTCGGTTCCAGCCAAGCTCCTGGGTCACCGAGGTGTGCTTACACTGCATCCCCACTGCTTCTGGGGAGGCATGCACCACCCATCCATCTCACACTCAGCAGACCCAGCAGCATGCCAAGAAAGCCCCTCCAGAGGCTGCTTATCATGACAGCTCTCAGGACCCATGTCCCCTGGTGTGCTTGAGAGCAGCCTCACCAGTGTATTGTTGGGTTTGGCATGTGCGAGCAGGGGGAGGCCCTTCCCCGCTGTGCCTGCACCATCTTCAGAGTCAGGTCCTCCGGCTGTTGGCTTGCAAAAGGATTTGCTTGGGATTCTTTTCTCAAGGAGGTGGGGATTGGGAGCTCAGCACCGCTGAGCCACAGGCTTCAAGGTTTCTCCCAACAGCGGTCCAAAATCAAGGTTGCTGCAGGCTTTAGCTGACTTGACTGCAGCTTCCCCACCCAGGGACAGCAACTGGGATTGACTTCACAGGGATATCAGGGGTCTTAATTAACTGGCTTCCTTGGATTGATGATGCCACGGAGAAGTGTTGAAGGCCCTGCCCTTTGGGTTCCTGGAGGGAAGTTACAGGGGTGTAGGTTGTAGCCATGTTGGTCTAAGGACACGGGCAGACAAGGTTCTTTGGGTAAATCCGATATATTTTATTAGACCAACTCAAATAGTTGGAAAAATTCTTCTTTGCAAGTTTTTGGATATAAATACCCTTCGTCAGGCTGAGGAAGCATGTGCAGTTGGTCTGAGGGTTTAAGGGAAGAAGGTATTGAAGTGGGTTTACTTGCCCAGCCAGCACTGATGACCGGGCCACTTTGACCACTGGTTGCTGGCGGATCTGCTCCATAACGCAAAGCAGGAGAGTCGATTCCCTTCCCACTTCTGGAGTGTCACGTGGAGATGCTGTGAGTGTGCCAGAGAGGCTCCTCTTCGGCATGTGGAAGGCGTGTGAGTTGAAGGCCCGAATACTGCTATGGACCGCACCTCACACTGACCTTGGTGAGGCCAGCAGTTGCACATCTGGGGGATCATCTGAGACCTGAAGAAGACCCACAAACATAGCAAGGCAGCAAGCAGTCCCTGGTTATTGCACAGAGACAGAGGCTCAGGCAGGGTTGTAGCAAGTGTAACTTCAGGAAGAAATGGCTCCTGATTCATTGGCCCCAAAATCTGTTCGTCAGACCTCGGCTTCTGGACACTGTCCCTTGGGGATGTGTTGTCCTGCTGAAATGTTAAACTGGCCAGGTGTGCATTCAGCTGGCTGTGAGCACTGGTGGCAGGATGAGAGGCAGACCTGGAGTGTTCCTGTTCCCAGTCCAATGGTTGCTTTGTTCTTGTTCGGACGATGCGTCCCGCTCTGAGGAAGGCATGCTCCCCTTGGTGCTGAGCATTGCTCCCCTTGGGTTGTCAGAGCAGTAAATTACACACTGGGTAAGGAGAAGGAAATGGGAGTGATGGGCCAGTGTGAAAAAAAATCTTCCTTCCTCCATGCTTTCCTTTTCAAGCTGTGCAGCTTTGCTGCATGACAGTTAATGACTCAGAAAACTGTCTCAGGCCAGCTCACGTGCAAGGGGCTGTGCGAGCTTGCCTCGCAGCTCAGCCCGTGCGTCCCACCCCTGTCCTGTTCTGGTCAGTCCTCTCTCCCCCTCAGTCCTGACCCAGCAGCAGGTATGAACAGGGCTCAGCTTCTAGCAAGAGAAGCAGGGTCAAATACAAGGTGGCCTTGACTCATTCCTCACCCCCTCCTACAACTGCCCCCTCCTTGTCCTCCAGCACAGATGCAGAAGTTTCTCTCCTGATCTCCCCTGCACCCACTCTCGTTTCCCTCCTCCCTAACCTCTCAAACTCCCTTGGGCTCTTGCCTTCTCAATAGCCATGCACTTGAGTTTCTGCCGTGTAAAAAAAAGAAATGCCCTTGACCCTAGCTCCTGCTCTCACTGCTGCCCCGCCTTCCTGTGCCCACCCCTGGAGAATGCACTGTCTACAACCTCTGTCAGGGTGTCTCTCCACTCCAGCTCCTGTTCCTCGTTGCTCCATCAAAACTGCTCTTAGCAAAGTGCCTGAGGACCTGTTCATAGCCCACACTGTGAACCTGCGCTTGCCCTCCTTCTCCTTGACCTGTCAGCTGCCTTTGACAATGGGAACCTCACGGCTCGCATGTTTTTTTTGCCATTTTATCTTCCTTTGGCTTCCCTGACTCCAGCCTGTCCTGTATCGTTTATTTCCTCTCCTAACAGTTCCTTGTGTTGTCTCCCAGTTGTCCCTCCAGCTTTATGGGAGGACTTCACAAAGCTTGGTCATCATGTGTGTACCTTCCTCTTCACACTCTTGCTGGGTAATCTCGACACAGATACAATTTCAGCTACTCTCTGTGCGGGTGATTCCCCCCATGCTACCTTTCTTCTCACCTGACTCCTGTCCAAATAAAAATCTCAGCCTCTTCTCTCGCTATTAGCTCAAGCTTGACATGGCTGATACAGAGCTCTTCGTCTTCCCACTAAAGCCCTCCCCGCTACCTCTCCTCTCAAACACTCTGTTGAGTACCACCATCTTATTTGGCACTAAGGTCCATAACCTGGGCATCAGCTTTGAGCAGGACTCCGCTCTAGGTCAATGCTTGGGCTTCTGGACATGGAGACTACTCTATCATATAATCTTATTGCTTCCTTGAGCGCCTCATTCTCTCTGTGCCTGCCTGTTGTCTATCTTATACGTAGGTTTAAAGCAAAAGAGCAGCTTGCAGTCTCTCTGTAGGCCAGTGGCATGGGCTGCTAGGCACTACCACAATGCAAATAATATATATTAATGGTTAATTAGCACAATGGAGCCTTAACTAATCCTCTTTAAAGCCTTACAACACTGTGAATGTTGAATGTTGATAATTGATCCAACTCCCATTGAAACCACGGGGAAATCTCATTGCATTGGGTTGGACCCTTAGAGGCAGAAGAGCTGATTTCAGACTCTTGGTAAAGCACATGCATAGCCTCTGGGTGTGACGGTATTAGGAGATGAGCAAGCAGCGCTGTTATCTCACCAGGGTGAAATCCCATAGCATTTCCTATCTTCCACCCAGGAAGCATGTCACAACATCCAGCTGAATTACAAGCCTGGGCTTTTCTCACTTTCCGTAATCATGTCTCCTGATGCTGCTTTCATTTAATCACATGAAGGACTTTCGTCAGCAAAAAAGCAAAACCTCATTGTTGGCTGGAGATGATGGGGTTGGCTTAGCTGACCGTTAACACGGTGCTCATGGCCAGCTTTACGTGTCTCAGGGCATGGCAGGCTGGCTGGCAGTGAAGAAACACATGAGGGTGACGTGCTCAGATGGGGCTGGCTCATCTGTGGGATAAGCAGGATTTACCAAAAAGGGACTGCACATTAAAAAAAAAAAATCTATGTACATTAGCCCTCACCCAGTGTTTTTATTGCATGTGTAGATAAAATTGTTCTCTGCAACGGTGCTATTCCTATCTAACATGAAGGAAAACCTGATATCCCTGTAATGTGTGGATTGCATAACTTTAACACAGTGGATACCAGCCTGGTTTTGCTACCCCCCATAATTGTGTGGTGAGGTTAGGTTTCAATCAGATTGAGAATGTGAGTATGGAAATAGAAATTGTTTGTCCTTCTTTATAGTCTGTGCCTGAAACCTTGTTAAATATCTCTCCTAATTATACAATTGCTCCAATAAACTATATTACTAAAAACAAAACCCTTGCTCGTCTATAATACTTTCCACCAGAGGCTCTTAAAGCCCTTCACAAATATGAACTAAGCCCTGTGAACCAATAATAACCCCTTTGCAAAGGTAGGGAGGTATAATCTGCACTTTACAGTGGTGGTACTAGGACTCAGAGAGGGCTAAGTGATTTGCCCAAGGTCATCTGACCTGTGGCAGAGTCAGGCATCAGATGCTGTGGCCCTCACGGTTATCTCCCTCCACTGGTTTAACTCTGAAGTTATTCCTGATATAAATGCATGGAGATTCCAGCTGCATCTGTCTGTCCATCTGTCATCACAGATATCTCTGTTGCCAGATATTCCCTCTTCATAACTCCTCGATACTGTTTGGCTTCCAGCCCTCTATTCTAATCACTAAATAACATGCTGTCACCCACGTTTGCTTACCCTATTTGTTGGCCTAATGATGCAGTTGTTGCTGGTAAAACCCTCCTGCTTCTCCCTTACCTTGTGTCTCATCACGCACGTGCCACATGATGCTTTATGCTATGTCAAAGTCCCTGAGCCGGACCTGTAACTATAGACCTGTCACCGTATGCAACTTGATGCTACCATAGGATTGCTGGGCAGGAGAGGAAGAGAAAAATACTGAACTGCCCTTTCCTTGCAACATCTGCTAGTGAACAAACCCCTGGATAACAGCACTGTCCCATGGTGCCTCAGCATTTAGCACTGATGGAAGAGATCAACAGTTCACAGTCCCTAAATAACTGAGTCCTGCCCCAAAGCGCATGTCTATCAGTAGCTACCTCTGGATACTCTAATGTTTGTATCTTGGGTTGCCTCAGAGGATGCACTCGCTGCTCATCTGGGAAGTGCGTGTGGGGCGGGAGTCACCAAATTTTCTCGCTACCTCCCACTCATGGAGTCCAGTATAACTTCACAACTGTCTTTTTGTCATTATCTGAGCTCAAATCCAGAGACAGTTCTGGCTCCAAACACACCGAGAATAACAGTCAGGACTGAGTCTTCCCCATGGCTCTATAGAAGCAAATACCTGCGAGCCTGAGACATTAGGGTACAAACTCCATCATACTCAATTTGGACTCTAACATCATTCTCAGATTAGCAAGGCTTGCGGGTGCTCTGGTGGAGGGAAGGCTCACATATCCTGCTGGAGATGGAGGGAAGATGCGGGGGAAGGACATGCAAGGAACAGAAGTGTTGCAACGGAGGTTGAAATGTAGCAGTGGGATGGGGGTGGAATCCATGTTTGCTCATACAAAGAGAGAAATAAAAGATGTTAGACAGAGACAATAAGACTAGAAAAAGAAAGAAAGACTAGAAAGAGGAAGGAGGACACTGAGACTGATAGAGCAACATTCAAACTCTCTAGCATTAGGGAACGTCATAAATACCAGCTCGCCAGTAGTAGAGCGCCTTGATATGTTTATTGCCTAAGAATAGAAAGGGAAGCCGGCCTATTTTATTATTATTTTCTTCTGTTCTGACACAGTTCCCCTTTTACTGGAGATCTAAAACAAGGAATGAACAAGGTTTCCTTGGCACAGGGAGGGGAGTCCATCACAATGTCTAGCTTGCATTGTTTTTCAAATGCAAGGCATATTTTGTGTGTGTGTGTGTTGGCAAAACCGTGACAGTGGCTGTGGGTTAATTTAGCCTCTGGAGAGATGTCAATTTAGCATGTGGCAAACAAATGTCCCCGAGCAACAACCACAAGGGAAGATGTAGGCATGGGGCCAGGGTAGTTGGATGGGGGTCAAAAGAGCTTGCTCCAGCTGTGGGAGTGAGTGAAAGAAGAGAGCTGCCTGCCAGGCCTGCAGCCGGTCGGCTCTGTCGTGGCTCTGAAGAGCAAGGAGAGGAGCTCCCTGTTTACCAGTGCTGCAGTCAAACCCTGGGGTTTGCTTTATGGGGGAGGCAGCATGCATGCTCTTCATTCTCGTTGCAGCCTGCTATAGGGTCAATGTCAAGGATGTGAGTTAATTGTGAAAAAAGAGATTTTTTTTTGTGGAACTGAAAAGGGAGGAACTAGGGCTTGTTGGTGAATAAGGGGGAGTGAGAGAGGTTGTGATTTAGACGGGGAGGGACTGGTAAGGAGACTGGGACTGGAATGAGATGGAGTATGGGGGAAGGCCCAGTACAGAAACAGTGAAACTCGGGAGGAATTAGCTGAAGCACCTGTGACCGCTACAGCACCCTCCCTGTCAGAGCCAGAATGAAACCCAAGTTCCTCGAGTCCCACCATCCCTCTGCCATCACGGATCACTGTGAAACTCCTCAACAAAGTCTGGGCCTCTAGTGCTGTTCTCCATAAAGGACAACAGCCTACGACCGTCACTTACTCTTTTGCCTCGAGTGGCAGAGGAGATGGTTAACAATTCCCACCCTGTTGATGACCCAGGTGGGTCTGGATATGAGGCTACACATTGGGATTTCGGTCGTCATTTCTTAGGTTTTTACAAAAAAAAGGAAATTGAAAACAAAGTTGAAAGAACTTTGCAAAGCTAAGCCCTGCGAGTTATAAAATGATAGTTGTCTCCCCTTCCGTTCTGTAGGTACTGCCGTAGTCCCCATTACCACAGCATCAGGGTGCTCTAGCCATTTCCTTTGAGGTAAGGACATGCTCTGGTGTCCGTTTTAGAGATAAGGGATGAAAGGACTAGGTGACTTGCCCAAGGCCACACAAAAAAGTCTGTAGCAGAGAAGGGAAGAGACTCCAGGTTTCCAGATGAGGAAGATATTTGGCCCTCATGTGACTGCAGACATGGACTTCTGAGCACTGTGTAGACAGTGCCGGGGCTGAAGGAGGGCTTCTTATGTTTAACAACGTCCCTGGGGGCCTGGGGAAAGTCTCAGCTTGTCTGATTGTGTGACCACCCTCCATGGCTTTTGCTTTACTCTGCTAAATTATGCAACTTTGCCTGGGCAGACAATCCTCTGCCCTCTGCTGGATGGAGTCAGGACTGCTCAACCTTGTCATAGACCCTGTACTGAAGACATTTGATTTGGATTATTCATGTATTTGCAAAACAATTTATGCTGTGCCAGAGCTAGAGAGGAAAGGGCAAAGCTGAGAGGAAAATGGAAAAGAGTTAAAGAAGAAAAAAGAAACAAGTAAAAAAGGAGGGAAAAGGGGGCCAGAGGTTTTGCTTTTTTTTAAAGAAAAAAAAAAAGAAAAAGAGATGGAAAACAAATCTTGTGGAGCATCCTTTCCCCACGCTTTCTTTCTCCTCTCGTGATTGGTAATGGGTACTCAGTTCATTGCATGGTTGGGTCCTTAGGGTTTAATCCTGCTAAAGGCAATGGGATTCTGTGAGTTTAAGAAACCGTGCAAGCAGATGCAGACATGCAGAGAGCTGTCTTTCCTACCTGCCTTTAAGGCACCTGAGACACTTTTGGGTGCTGCCTATGCATAATAATAAAGAGGTTACTGCCAGTTATTGCTGCATGCTGTTCTTTCTGCTAAAGGAAATAAAGATTTCCTAGAAAGGAGAATTCAGAGGACCACATTACCTTGATGTCACCTAGATAGTTCTCGAGTACTCCTGTGAGTTCCTATATTAAAGTAACCTGGAACAAGCCACTTCCTCCCCCAGCTTCTTTTTCCCCTCCCACCTTTGCCTATCTTAGCTAGACTGGAAGCACTTCTTGGCTGGGGATATGTACAGCACCTAGCAAACAGAGTCCTTGATATCTACTTTCAGCGCAACTATAAACCAGTAATGATGGTGGAGTTCAAGCCATGTTGCTGTTCAGAAGCTCCTGGAATAAGGACGCTGTTGGCTGCCTGGTGTTATTTGCAAACTATAACACACAGGTTTTCATCACTGGGTCGATGCCAAGTTTCCCTGTTAAAAGGAGAAAGCCAGGAGAGGTGGGGTGTGATTAATAGTTAAAAATGTGACTTCTTCAAGCTAAATACGGCTCTGCGGCTTACATCATCCTGAAGTCAGTTATTTGTAAATATCCGTTTCCATTGAGCTTCCCTAATGGGGCTGAGGCACTGTTTCTTTAAGGCAAGAGAGCGCTCTGCTTCCATGTAGGCGTCTGTGCAGAGGGCTGTGCTGCTGAGAGCCAAGTTAAACAACCCAGTTCCCCTCCCCCTTGCACATTTATATATCCAGCCTGTTGAGACTAGATCTCTCTGGCTCACGTACATTTGGCAGGCAGGGAGCGGAGAGCCAGGCCTGGGTTTGGCTCTTATGGCCCCAGCTATTAGTGTGCAAGCTGCAGCACTTAAGCCATGTGGAACCCGGCAGAACCATGGCTCTTCAAATTTGTTCAAATTAATGACTCCCGCAAGGCCACAAAGGTCTATACCCCAGGGGCAATTCCGGGTAGTGGATGGAAAGCTCAGAGCAATAACAGGGACACGGTAGTTAGACAGGCAAGAGCTGTCGTGCCCCCGACCTGCTAGAGCAGGATGGACCCAAGGTGCTGGCTTGCAGTGCCTGTGACATTGCTAATCCACTTCTGGCCTCTCGCCTTTCCATGAGGCAGGTAGTGGGGTGGTTTGGGTGCTGTGGGGTGGAGTGCCCCAGGGCAGCCGAAGTAGGTGATTTTGTGAACTCTTTGGGATGAATTGTCACCGGTGGGTGCACGTCTGGTCTTGATGGTCTGGAAAGCCCCTTCCATCCTTGTATGCTGTGCTCCTATGATATGGGATTTGCAACCACTTAGGATGTCATAAGTTATTCCCAGCTTCACAAGAGCAGCAGCACTACTTCTTCTATTTTTCCTAGAGGAGCCAAGAGAGAGAAAGGAGAAGCTTTAAGCAATAAATATCAGCAGCAGAGAGCCTCTGAGACGCAGCTGCACTGGAATGCACTCTGTCATTGGAGAGCATTATACATGCTGGCTGGTACAGTACGACGCTCACGCACCACTCGGAAAGGCAGACGGAAAAGCAAAAATTGAAATCTAAAGTTCATCATTAATAATCCAATTTTCATAAAGTTAAACAAACAAGTAATCAAGCAGCCTCAGCTTTTGCTGGTACATTTAAGGCAATGTCTTTTGAAGCGAACCTCTGGCCTGTGGAGATATTTCTAAGACCTCTTCTCACCTGGCAGGGAAGTGCTTACTCTCCAGAACAGAGGTTGGCATTCGAGCTTTTCACTTCTAAGTCGGCAGTCCAGATTCAATCCAGCAGAGTAACTGCTAGAAGTCACTACCATCCCACTACTGCTGACCCCAGGCTGTCAAAAATCATGAATCAGGTACCTCAAAATCAAAATGATGATGAGAGGAAGAGTGTGTGTGTGAAACATATCTGAGATTCTAGTTCTTTGGATAATTAGTTTTAGACCCCCAGGAAACGCTGAAGTCACATTTTTGCAAACTTTTCCCTTTAACTATAAGGATTAGCATCTTACTTTTTTAACATGTAAGTGGAGGGTTTCACACATTCACAAGACTCTGGGATGTGGGGCCTTAAGAAAAAGATGAGCTATCACAGTACTTGTAATCAAATTATGAGTGTTGGCATCACTGCCATCTAAGTATTACAGTCACAAAAAATAACCCTTTTTCCAGTTCTGTGCTGTAGCATGAACAGTAGGATACCACGAGAGATGTCTAGGCTGGCACTACTCATGCTGCACCTGTTCTGTGGATAAACTAATACAGTTGGTCTCTCTTTGTGATGAGCAATCTTGTGCCGTACAGACTAGCCCTGCTGTCTGCTACCTCTCTACTGCTAGGAGCAATTTTATATTATTATTTTATTTAGTATGAATTTGTACTGTGGCAGCATTTAGATCACTCCAATCCTGGACACTGTAGGCATATAAAACAAAAAGAAGGTTCCTATTTCAAAAGTCTTAAAATTGATGTAAAAGCTGAGAGACAACAGGTGGATACAGCGAAGTGGAAGACGTTGAAGAAAATGGAGAGACTGCAGTGCATAAGAGTTAGGTAATACATCTTGAAATAGTTGGTGAGCCCTGGTTTTTTCTACAGACACCACCAGAAGCCTGCCAGAGCAGCCACGAATACATGTAGCTTGGCTTTGAAGATGGTACGTATAGTTAGTAAGCATGGCTCATTGAACCCTGCTGTGGCCATGGAGGTCTCTCTGGTGATACTTGTCTGCGTGGTTCCTTCTTGTTGCATTTTGGGGGGAGAGAGAAAAAGGCACAATGGAGAGAGGTGCGATTAGGGGAGGTGTTAAGACTGCGTGCTATTGGGAAGGAAGGTCTGAGTTCTAGGTGCACCGACTTCATATCATCCCTGCAGACCACCATTTGAAGCACAGTAACACAGTCATGACGTTTTTAGGTAGCCAAGGATCTGCTTCAGTTCATGGTTACAACCAGAGGAAACCTTCCTAATGTTATCCGTGAAGAAATAAAGTCTGTGCTCTCTTTTTTAAAAATGTGTTTATTATTTCCATGACCATTTCATAGCCACGCTTGCTGTATGGTACATCTGGTCTCTTGTAATATACTATAAACGCATTGGGATGAAAGTGTTACCATGCATTGTTCCAGATTTTTGCTAAGAATTCAAGCAGAAAACTATGACAGAGCATCCAGTTTGTTTGAAGGAACACAAACCAGACCATGCAATTACTGTCTGTCTTTTGAACAACATTTTGAAGGCTTTTTGTCCATAATATAGAATAATGCTGGGGGGCAGTTCTCAGGAAAATAAAAATAAAAGTGGCAGAATTATGTAACTCGGGAATGTCACTGAGGCTACATTGTACCAAAAGCTTCATATGGATTTTTAACTAAAAGTGGCTGGATGGGATGAGATGTGTGGATTAGCATTTTGCTAATAAGCAGTGACATGACAGACCCTCCTGGCACCAGGGGAGTTTCTGCAACCAATTGTGAATTAGCAGCTCTGCAAATACTGGAGTCACAGAAAGGCCTATGAATGGTACCTTTTAGTTCAAGATGCTGGACTCTGAGCATAATCTCTTTATACCCCTCCAGACATCTGGTTCAGTGTCTAGTATGCTTCCAGATGGAAGAATTGTCAGAATGACATTAAAATTGTATTAAAATCAAACAGCCAGGTTTTATTTTAATAATGTACAGGTCCCATTCAATAACTAACCATGTTAACTACAAAAAGGATCCTACTACTCCCCCCCCAACCCCCTCCCCCCCCCCCAAAAAAAAAAAAAAAACTGTTTAAAGGACGTATCTGTTTTCCTTAATTTAAAAATAATTATTACTGGTACTTTGATGTATAGTGAAGCTTTAACTGACATTGCTACCTTATGAACATTTCAGCCTTTCCACCACCTAATATTTTGTTTAGTGCAAGGCTGCAGTAAATCAGGTAGTGTCCTGTAACTCTAGGTGCTTAATGAATCCTGGTGTATCTCATTTTGCTTTCCTACTCTATGGCAGGGGTGTTAAACATATAGCCCACGGCCTGGGTCTGGTCCACAGAGCCAACTCATCTGGACCCCAGCTTTGACTGGGGGGATCTTCCCATGGTGGCAGCCAAGAGCCTGGACAAGACTCACAGCACTCCAGCTCCAGCAACACTGTGGGAGGAAGCCTGGCACTGCAGGCTCTTGGATGCTGCCATGGGAAGAAGCCACAGTGGTGCTGTGGCTCCAGCACTGTGACTCTTGTCAACTTGGCTGCCAAGCACCTGAGTAGAGCAGGCACCCCAGGGGCACTGTGGAAAGAAGCCCGGATCCATGGCTTGCTCCTGCGGCAGCAGCCAAGCGCCCAAAATGCTGGACCTCTTCCCACCAGGTCCCAGACCAGATGGAGCTGGCACCACATGTGTTGGATCTGGTATGGGAGGGCATCTATAGACAGGCCCCACAGCATTCATCCAGTCTGTGGACTGGTCCTGCACCATTTTGACACCCCTGCTCTGTGGCCATCTTTGTACATTGAGTAGGGAAGGAGAAGTCATGTGGTCTGCTCAAAGCAGCAGAGAAGGCGCTGTCAGGACCAGAAGCTGTTCCTGTGTTCTCACTGTATGCTCAGGTCACTTGACCACAGCTTTTTCAGTGTAGAAGCATCACATAATAAGCCCATCTTTTCAAAGTACTTCTATACACCACACGCACACTTGCACAACAGAAGTAAATAATGAGGATGCCCTGGTCCTTCTCTAAGATATAGGGAGTCAGATGTTACATCCACACTATTAGATCGTTCTTAATGTCTTTCAGATAGGCCCCAATTCAGCAATGTACTTTAGCACATACTCTAAGCAAGCCAGCAGTCCTGCTGTTGCATGCCTAGCTTAAATCAGTAGAACAACTCCCCTGCTTAAAATTAGGTATTTCCATCTGTCAAAGCATAGCTTTTCATTACTGGGACGATTTTAAACAAATATCTATCAGGGATGGACAGCGTAGGTAGATTAGATTCTGCCTCAGAGCAAGCAAATGGACTAGATAACTTTTTGAGGCCTGATCCAGTTGTATGTCTTGTGGTTCTTGTGTCAGAGCACCCTAGGCTTCTTGGATGTGCCTACACTGCATCCTTGGTATTCACGGGGAGAGACTGCCCATGCCCCTGCAAACCTGGAAAGTGGTGAATGCCTGTTGACTTCTCTGCAGCTACGATTTCACCCATTTGCCCTGTGCAAAGACAGCTGCTATGCAGCTATGCTATACTGAAGTTCACCTATTGAAAGTCCTAAGACCCCAATCTGCTCAATGCTGTCTGTGTCACCACATTCCCCCTCCAGAGAGACAGATCCCAGAAGCAGTCCAGCCTGAATCACAGTCATTAGCATGTGAGCAACAGTGGGCTGAGGGAGTCTCAAGTAAGTGAGGTAAGATGCATAGATCCCTGATAACACCACACCATGTCCCCAGGTAAGAACAATGGTCACAGGACATGACTCAGAGCTTCCCTGATCCCCACTGCATTGGCCAAGAGATAGTTATTTCAGAGAAATGGGTGGGAATATAGAAATGTGTATCTGAACAATACAAAACACCTCCACACAAAGGCACAAATATATGGGGATGGATTCTGAAGGCTGTAAGACCTCGCCACCGGGTAGTGAGTATATCTCTGTGTTTTCTGCTGTATGTAGCTGCTATTGGTAATTTTGTCTGATTGCTAGTATCCTGATAAACCAGTGTATAGTTTGGAGGTACTTGCTTTGGCTTGTCTTGTACTTCTCCAGATCAAATAAAAGCCCCCAAAGTCACCCTGGGTATAACACATACAAGGATGATGTGTTGCTATGACCTGCTTCAGCCACTCAGGGTGCACTAATAAAGGAAACTGCTGGAGGTGCTCCCTGAGCTTCTGCTTTGGCATCCCTTGTGAGACTCTTGCCTGCCTCACTTGAAGTGCCAGAGTCGTGTGGCTCCAGCTGTCGGAGCACTCACATGCCCCCAGCACCATAGATCTAAGGGACAAAGCCAAAGAAGTGCAACTTGTTTGGAAGTCAGGTATCTAAGTCCAAGTGAGCACTCCACAAGCCCCCTACCTAACCACTTAGGGCTGGCTCTTCTAGACCATGCAATGGTACATCCTGGCCAGGATGCTGCTTGTGCCCTGCTACTTGTACCTGCAGGCACACTCCAATCTCAGAAGACCCTCAGGGAGACTCAGGCCTTTGGCCTCCAGATGAATGACAGCACACACTTGCCAGCTCTGCTTTTATAAAGCAAGCAACTGCATCACGTTTTCATTCATCCCCACAGCCACCAGCGCACCTTATAAAACATCCAGCTGCTTCTGTGCTCTGCAGCCACATGAAAGAAAACCATGGCACTTTCCATCAAGTCGGTATCTTTTGCCAAAAGGGCCCACACCTTTTGCTGCCAGCCAGCATACTGTATGTTGGGTGGTTGCTGGACTCCAGCTGGACGTATACAGAAGTGAAGAGCTTTGAGGTCCTTTAGCCTGAAATGTGCCAGGCAACTGTGGGGAGTTGTTTCATTTCTTTGTGAATCATGTGACTCCAGGAGCTGGGATTTTAAGAAAACACCAATATCTCAGGACTTAACAATACAATTGCAAGAACTGGCAACTTTCAAATTGCAATTTTCCCATTTTGGAGGCATTCAGAGCTGGGTTTCAGTTACAGAGGTAGGGGTTTGACGCAAGATTTGGGTGCAAATGACAAATTCTGGGAACTCTGGCTCAGCATCATCTTTACTAAAAATAAAAGAAGTGATATTAATGCTTTCAGAATGCCAGCAAAGCAGTTTGTGAGATGGCATGTTCAGAAATGAAGAATCTGTTGAGGGTGATGGGCAGATGCCAAAGTGAAATGTCATGCAAAAGAGTGGGTAGATAGCGCCAAGCCAACCTCATTCAGGGAGCAGCGTTGTTAAACTTACACCAACATTTAATATTAATTAGGCTGTGAAATAAATGTCATCCTGTGAACATATATTTTATTGTGTGGCATTTCTCCATGGCTTTTTAGTCAATATTTCTTTTAAAATGTTACAAAACTAATAAAAACTTGAGTAAGTTCCTTTCATTGCATACATGCCATCATTGGAAAAGCTAGAAAGGGGAACAATTGAGGAAGCAATACGAGGCTTGTTTTAGTTGCACTGAAATAGTGTAAAAAAAAGCTAACACTTATTATAGAAAACGATTTTACTAGGATCATTTATATAATGGTCTGCAAGGTTAAACTTGAATTATTACCACACAACATCTTCCTATCCTGTGTGGAGGGAGCTGGTGTTTTTTAGCCCAGGTACTAGCACATTCGTGTTCATAACACAAACTATCATCACATTGTACATTAACTGTCACCCCTGCTGCCCATCTGAAAAGGGGTGTCAAGATCTGATGGTCAAATGGACTCCCATCTAACCCGACAGTCAGCCTTTCTCGTTAGCGTCCAAGTATGCTGGCATAACGATGGGAGGATTTTGCACTGGCATTGCCCACGCTATCTTTGGACAGAGGAATTAACTCCCCAGGGCTGTCAATCTGGGATATTTCGTTAGCACTAAAATCATACACCCACACATTGCTTTCACTGTAATAAAGACCATAAATATTTTTACTACATTTATCTTGCTTCCTTAAATCCATGTTTTACCTCAATACTATTAGTATTTTCTTTCAGATTCAGCTCTTGTTCCCCCTACTTAGTGCGAAATTTAACTTCAGCTAAAAATCAATCTGAAAACAGAGAGAGCATGAATGTAATAAGGAGGAGTAATTTTGCGATTTGCTGTCTAGTAAGCCTACAATTTTTGGAGAGAGGGAATGCAGAAATAGAGAAAATAACATCCTACTGGGAGAACTTGACACCCCGAGGAGGAATTTTTGGTGAATTGAAGTATTTAATTGATCAATATGATTATTTATTCTCTGGCGATGGTGCTTATTATTGGATTGTAGCCACATTAAAAACCAAGGAAAATGTCCTTGCATTCTAGGAGCTGTAAATACTTCACAGGCCCTGGTGTCCCTGACTATCAAGAAATGTGGCTTGTTTGCAAGTTAACCAAGTGCTGTTTGCGACTAAACTTCTTGGGTTTGCTTCAGAAAAAAAAACACACTCTGCAAAACATAACTGAACTTTTCCCTTTTTAGTAGCATACAAACAAATAATATTCCTCAGGGCTGGTTTGAGGCCAGACGACTAAGGGCTGCTGCCGTTCCTGAATTGTGCAGGATTGTCCTGATTTCAACAGTGGACTCGTGTCGTGCTAATGTTTCTAGTGTTTTCACCTCACGTTGCAACCTGAGGCCCTGCAGCATCCCTCAGAGCTACGTGCTCTTTGGGGTGTCTCCTCCTCCTGCGTGGCTGGCAGGGGGTTATGTCGGTCCATACCTGAGGCAGAGGGAAAGTCTCATGCCTGCCTGCCAAGGTCAGTAATAGAAAGATAGTATCCCTCATGGAGTAACAGATGCTAGATATCAGGAAGCGCTACTTCACGGTCAGGGCCGCTAGGGTCTGGAACCAACTCCCAAGAGAAGTGGTGCAGGCTCCTACCCTGGGGGGGTTTAAGAGGAGGTTAGATGAACATCTTGCTGGGGTCGTTTGACCCCAGTACTCTTTCCTGCCATGGCAGGGGGTCGGACGAGATGATCTGCTCAGGTCCCTTCCAACCCTAGAAACTATGAAACTATGAAACTATGCTGTCTGTGTGGGGACGGGAACTATGTCACGAGGCAGGAACAACGGGTCCTTCATGGCCAGGACCCCGGGGCGAAGTGTGACACTTCGGGCCTTGCTACATGTTCAAATTAAAGTTGGGTAGCAGCTAGCTGTAGAGTTGTTACATGTTTTCAAGCACTGAGGTTATACCTGGCTGGCTCTTTTTATACCTGGAAAGTCATCGTGATCATCCAATAATTACGTTGCACGAGTGGCCTAAGTGTGTTGCAAGACTGACTAGTGAATTGGGTGACAATTATTTTGCACATGAGGGTGGCTCAAATATATTGCACGATTGACTAGTGAATTGTGTGATAATTCCTTTGCAGGTGCGGGCAGTTCAAATGTATTGTGCGATTGACTGGTGAATCGTGATAATTACTATGCATTTGTGAGCAGTTTAAATGCATTGCATGACTGACCAGTAAATCATGTGATAATCACTTTGCACATGCATTGTTCAAATGTATTGTGTGATTGACTAGTGAATCCTGGAATAATTACTTTGCACATGTGCATTTTCAAATGTACTGTGAGACTGACTAGTAAGTTGTGTGATAATTACTTAGTGCTTGTGGGCGATTTAAATTCATTGCACAATTGACTGATAAACTGTGTGATAATTAATTTGCACATGTGCGCCGTTCAAACGTATCATCTGATTGGTGAATCGTGTGGTAATGGCTTTGCACATGTAGCCCATCTTCCTTTGCACACGTAGCCAGTCTACACTTATCGTGATTCCCGTGCGGTGCGTAACGTGTGTCACGCTGCGTAACATGTGTCATGCTGCTTTAGCGTGTGTCACGCTGCGTAATGTGTGTCATGTGGAGCAGGGCCCCGTGGGCGCCTAGGTAGTGGGGAAGGAGTTTATGCACTGCAGTCTGCCCCTCAGGGGAGAGCCGAGGGGACAGCCACGTCCCTCAGGACCTGTCGGGGGGAAAGGGTGTCATGGCGGGAGGTGGAGGGGGAGGGGCGGCATCAACGGCCCAGCGCTCTGAACTGGCGCCTTCCCCCCTGCGCCTGCGCAGTAGCGGGCGGACGACCCAACGCCGCCCCGCACGCCCATTGGCTGTTAGTTCCAGCCTTTCACGGCCCCCCTCCGCCCTCCCTCCTCCTGCCACACGCGGATTGGCCCGCGCCTCGGCGCTCTGGGCCCCTATTGGCTGCTTTCTCCCCCGCCGCCCCTCCTTCCTGGGCGCGAACGTGCTGCTCGGGCTGTTCTCTGGGGCGGGCGCCACGTGGGGAGCTGCACGTAGCCAGCGGGGCGGGGCGGGGGCGGGAGCCCTCCTGGGCCCAGTCATGGCCCCCGCGCTGGGGGCTGCGTGGGTGGGGGCGGTGCACCTCCTTCCTCCTGGCCCTGGCAGGGCTGGCTGGCAGGCTGTCCTCGCCTCAGGGCTCAGCTGTGGGGCTGGCCACCCTCACCTCAAACCTGCCCCTCACACACCAGTGTAGACAGGGCTCACTAAGCGTCTCAAACCTGCCCCCTCACACGTTGGTGCAGACAGGGCTCACTAGAGTCCAGTGGGTGTGAGCTGGTCCCACCACACCGGCCCCCCTGCCCCACCACACCAACCCCACACACGTGACAGCCGGCTGGTGTAGACAGGGCTCCGGTGAGCTTGGGGACCAAGGAGTCGCGTTTTTAGGCGCTCCAGTTTCAGGTGCACCCGCCAAAAAATTGGTATTTTCGCTGGCGGACGTGAACACTTGCCTTACGCCCCAAAGGACCAGGCCTTGACTACCTGAACGTCGTGTCAAAAAGACAGCGACTTTTTCCACCCTGGTGTTTTCTCCCTCCCAGCCTGCGTATGCTCAAATCCCGCTCACCCTGATTCGGAAACGTACGAGCAAAAAATAGGCCGCTGCGGAGCCTATCCGCATCGGGGGAGAGCACTCGTGGTGAAATACAATACTGCACCTGAATCAAGCGACCGCAATCCTGGTTTTAAACTGATCCCTGCGGCATGGACGTATTCGTGATACATGAGATGCTTGAGGGGTCCTGATCCAGTGGTGACCTCCGGGGACCCTTGTCGCGCAGGATGAAATGAGCCCAAGTTTCCCTTCGATGCCGGAGATTTGCTGGCTCCGATATGAGGGCATTGCTAGACACGATATTCTCTTGGATTGAGAGTTTGCCATGCACGTGACTCACCTCCGCTGCTCAGACAGCATATGTGCACGTGTGTGATTTATTGTATTTATTATGAACGGGAGAAGCCCGGATCTTGTTCTCAGAGAAACCTGCCGTCTCCTCCCCGCGTGCAGACGGATTGCCTCTGTCCCATTTTATCTTCGGCACTGAATAATCCCCCCCCATAAACACGCTGGACCAAATTAATCCAGGGCGGGGTGTTATTTATGTTTGGTGTTACCGTTATCAGGTCGGCACCGCCAATGAGATCGGGGCACCGCGATGCAAGATACTGTACATGAATGTAATAAAGCACCGCCTAAAAGACGGTCAATGACAAAGCAGGAAAAAACGAGGGGGAAAAGACTCTTCTACCCCCCTTGGAAAACGGGAAATTAAGGCACAGGGAGATTTCAGGCCTTGTCCTTACTAGAAAAAATTGCGTTGGTTTGACGAATCTGATTTTAAACTCCGCTAGTTAAACTGGTGCAAGCTTATAACATGGAAACATTTAACCTAGTTTATCCATGGGTGCCACTAATACAGGCTTAACTGTATGACCTGCATAGGGTCACAGGGGAAAGCAGGCTGGGAATTTAACCCAGCGCTCGAGTCCCAGCACAATGACTTCCCCATGAGGTTGCCTGTCTAAAATGAAAGGAGTGATGCAAAGCGGATGGATTTGGCCCGTTATGATCCTGCTACCTAAACACATGCGGCAACCTCCCCTCTGCCCCTCATGTCTTCATGGTGGGGTGAAGGGGATGCATCTGTCTCCCCTCCTAACTGGCTTCCCTCGAGGCAGGAAAAGCAAGTGGGATCGAATGCATGCCTGCATCTTGGTCTTTCACAAGGAAGGGCAAGCGCTGGTAGACTACAGTCCCGGCGGGCCCTGGCCCACCTTGGTCTGGGGCCCGGGGAGGGTGGCAGAACGGGGCCTTGTTCGAGCCGGCGGAGGGGCTCGAGTCCCGGCATGCCATCCTCCGTCCCATGCCTGCGGGTGGGAGGCAGCGGATGCCACAAGGCTGGCTGCCTCGGAGAGGAGGGCTGCTGCAGCAAGTAGCCTCATTTTATGATAATTAGGTGCCGTCTTCAGCTCCTGGCCATCTGCCAACGCAGCCCCCTCGGTTGAGCAAAATCTGGATCCTCTTCCTTAAAAAAAAACAGAGAGAGTGAGAAGAGAGAGACTGGCTTTCCGGCCAACGCAGCTTAGCAAGAAGCAAGAAATATCCTGTGTAGTGCCAAGCGCCACGCCTTCCCCGTCTCCCTCCTCTCTGCAGAGCCAGGAGCGTCGGGGTAAACAATGCTGTTCCTGCCCGCTCTGGAGACGCGCCGGGCGCGTTTTAGGGGTGAGTGGACCGATCTGGGTCCGCTCTCCAGGACAGCGTAGTGAAAACTGTCCTCCTCCCCAGCTCCAATGGCCGCCTGGCAGAGAGAACCGGGGCACAGAGCAGATCCCGGGCTGGCAGGGGAGGGGGAAAAAAATCGAGGAGGAGGTGGCCTGTAGGTCGCTGGCATAACCAGGGCACTCATGGCCCAGGTGCGCAGGGCAAACCAAGCCTTGGCACGGCTGCGAGCGGGCAGAGAAGGGGCCTGGTGTCAGGCCATCCTGCCCGTGCACATGCAGCGTCTCACACCGGCTGCTTGCACTCTGCAGGGCCTGGCGCTGGGATGGGACCAGCAGGGAGGAGGAGGAGGAGGAGGAGGCGCTCGTCCCACTGCTGCACTGTTTATTTTCTCCCCGGCTGGCGGGGGCGTGTATTTAAAGGGAGCCGGGCAGCCAATGCACTGGAAGGGGCTGAGCATGTGGGGAGCTTGTTTACACCAGACCTTCCCGAGGAGCTTTAACCCGGCCGGCGAGAGGCGAGCCGCAAAGCACGGTGCCGGGAACGTGTCAGCAGCACGGGGCTCCTGCAAGGAGCCAGGAGAGCCCCTGCTTCTCCTGCTCGCTAGTCCCGGGGCAGCACCTGGGCCTGCCTGCACCCTCTTCTTTAATGCGGACATCTCCAGTGCCGGTCCAGTGCTGCTCTGGGCTGGGCGCAGATATGTCCTCCATAGGAGGTCTATATTGAGCAGATTCTTTTTGGTGTTGGGTGGTGGAACCGGAGCGTGCTCCATCCACTCCATGCATTGACCTGGTATTGCAGTGCTTCCAGGACCGGTGCAAAAAAACAGAAAAAAAAAAAAAGCTTGCAACAAGGGGCATGAATTGCCCCGGGGTCGCCAGGCACCACTTGCAGAGGCGGAGGAGATGAATCACTCCCGGGCAGTGGGGCAGCAAAGGTGTTGGGTGCACGTGGGCGTGCGTCCGCACACGTCCGCACTACCCGCGCATTTGTCTGGGCGTGAGAACATGAAGAGGGGCTGGACCCGATGAGCTGTAAGGTCCCTTCCAGCCCCTAACAACTGTGAGCTGCCATGCGCTGGGTCAGGCCGCAGGTCTCCTGCCCCGGCTGGGCCCAGGGTGTCCACCCTGCTCCCCTCCCCCTCGCAGCCCCCGGCACTGGTCCCGGGTGTCCGGCTCAGAGGCCGAGCCCCTCGCTCCCTGCCTGCGGTCTTCATCCTGCGCGCTAAAGGTTGCATCGGCTTCATGTCGCGTGCACGCGCAAGTGCACGAGACTGTTCCACTGTCGAGCGTGAGCCCTGGTAGGCGCAGAGCTCTGGGCACCCGTAAGGCTGAAACGTGTGGCCCGAAGTGTGCGCCCGTGCAGCCACCTCTAGTGCAGGTCCTTGCACGTGGCTGTGTGCCTCGAAGTGTGTGGGTCCATGTAGCCACCGCTCTGCGGGTCCACACACCAGGTTGCGTGCACGTGGCCGTGTGCCCCTAGCCACATCCCGTGCAAGGCTGCGTGCCCCTAGGCGTGCAAGCCCGTGGTCTAAGCGTGCACTTGCTGGCCCCGGTCCCGCGCGTACGCGCCCGCCGCCCGGCGCGGGTGTCCCCGGGGCTGTGCCCGCCCGCGGGCGCGTGTGCAGGCGTGTGCCCGCCGCCGGGGGCCGCGTGCATGCCAGCGCCTCCCTTCCCAGGCAGGACTCCAGGCCGGGGGCTGCGTGCAGCCGCGTACGTGAGGCTGCTGTGCCGGGGCCGGGCGGAGGGCGGGCGGCGGGAGGAGGCAGGCGGGGGGAAGGGGAAGGGTAATTTCAAAACAAGCTCTGGAGGGAGCGAGCGGGAGGTAAGCGCGGCGCGGCGCGGCGCGGCGCGGGCGGGCGGGCGGCGGGACGACGGGGCCCCGCTGCAAGCTGCAGCCCAGGGGCCGGGGCCGGGGCCGATGCCGGGGCAGGGGCTGCGCCCCCTCCCCTCCCCTCCCCGCCTCTCCTTGCCCGGCCGGCCGGCTCCCCGGGCTGCAGCCGCGTGCCCCGGCGCCTTCCCGCCGCGGCTGCACCTCCGTATCGGGGCCGTGCCTCCCAGCCCTCTGCCCCCCACCCCGGCCCTCTGCCCCCCGGGCCCCGGCCGCTAGTGCCCTGCTCCTGGTTGGCGCGCCTGCCACACCCCCTCCCCCTTCCCGGGGCTGGGGCATGCACGCGTGTCGCTGCTCCCGCTGCGCACACGCGTGGCAGTGCGCCCGGCTGCGTGCAGCGCTTTGCACGCGCGGGTCGCTGCTCCCCGTTGCATGCAGCGCATTGCACACGCGTGGCAGTGCACCCTACTGCATGCAGCGGCTTGCACACGCCGTGCATGTGAGCGGCTGTTCCCCTGCACCGAGTGCACTGCACATGCCGCCCCATGCTGTGCATGCTTGTCGCTGCTCCCCTGCCGCGTGCAGGGGACTGCACACGTCCTCCCCACGCGTGTCAGTGCTGCTCACTGCGTGCAACACTTTGCACGCGCCTCCCCACGCGTGTCAGTGCTCCGCGCTGCATGCAGGGAGCTGCACGTATCTCCCCAGGTGTGTCAGTGCTCCGCACTGCATGCAGTGCATTGCGCGCGCCTCCCCACGCGTGTCTCCCCTCCCCACACAAGCTGCGTTCTGCACGCCTGCCACACCCCCTTCCCTCCACTGAGTGCAGCGTCTTTGCATGCGTGCCACACCCCCGGGGCAGGCCACACTTTGCCTGCGTGCCACGCCTCGTCTCCCCCGGCGCCTCCAACCCGCCGGCTGGCCTGGTGTGCCACACCTCCTGCCTTTGCACCCGGGGCCTGCGCTTGGCACTCGCGTCCCTCCCCTTTCCTGGTGCATTCTGGTCCTGGACCTTGCATACGAGTCAGCCCCCACCCCCTCCACTGCCCGTCTGCCCCCTCTGCCCGCGTGCCAGATCCCGTGCCTTGCAGCTGGTCTGTGGTGTGGGGCTTGCGGTGTCGTTCCCCTGCGTGGGTGTTGCCCCTTTGCTTGAATGTCAGCCCCTTCTTGCACTGCTCCCCTTCCCCTGCCTTTACAGGAGAGCCCTTCCCCTTGCCCCCGCAGCTCCTGGCCTCTCCTCACAAGCTCACCCTTGCCAAGTTTGCCTGCCTACGGCAGCGTGCCCACCCAGCCCCTTGGCCCACGTGCCACACTCCTGGTGCAGTTCCTGAAGCCATGCTCTTCCCCAGCTCCATTGCATGTCTCCCACAGTCACCCGGCTGCTCCACGCCCCTTAATACCCACCAGCGCCTTCCACGCCCTTTCCGCCTGGTCCTGTGCAAGCCTGACACGCCCCCTGGTGCACACTTATCCCCACTGCCTGGCAGTAGTGTGCAGAGGGGAACTGGATCAGCATTTATATGCTCTGGAGCTGGGTCTGTGAAGGAAGCAAGTTGCCGCCTTTTCCTTCCTGGACTATGTGACTTTAACCCGTTAGAGCTAGGTCTCTATTTCCAGTGCTGGCCCTGGAGGGCTTTGACTGAAGGAAGGAGGCTGCCTTGCTTGGGTCCATGGGACTGTTTGGGGCACGCTGGGGTGTCTGTGCTTAAGTTTCTGTATTGCTTATTTCCCATGGAGTTAAAAATGCGGTGTTCTCAACTTCCCCTGCCCCAGGCGGTGACAGCAAACACCCACTCAGGCAAAAATCATGCTAATTTTCTTGCCCCCTCCCTGTGAGGACCTCCACTTCAAGCCCAGCAGAAGGGCCACAGACTCCTTATTCCAAATTACAGGCATCATAAAAATACGGAGAAGGTGTAGCGACTTTTTGGAAGGGTTTTTGCTATCAGTGAATTGAAGGGAAGAAAGAAATGAGGCGAGGTTGGGGTGGGAGTGGTTTTGATATTTGTAGGCCAAGTCCTGATTTGTAGCAGGGCTGGCTGGTATCTGTCCAGCGGGGATGGTAAAAGGGGGTTTTCTGAAGAAGGCTCCCAAGTGCATCTCAGATGTTGTGAATGTCCTGCAGCTACCTCTTGGGTGGAGGACAGCAGAAGCAAGGGCAGATTTTGCCTGGCTGCAAAATGCCATAGGATATTTAGTGTCCAGGCAGGGCCTGGGTTTTTTAAAGTTTTGTTTAAAAGTACCCCCTTCAGAAAATGAAGGGGGGAACTCATTTTATCTGCCTCGAAAGTTTGACCGGCTGAGTTCCAGAGAGCTGAAGTGCTCCAAGCTGGGGCCCAGCCCTTGTCCCATTAAAGCTTAGCTTGTAGACACCACGTCTGCACCAGCAGCTTTCAAAGCATTTCCCAAACTATGATAAATACAGTATTTCAGTTTAATGGCAGTGAGGCATAGGGAGCAAAGGGACTCACCCAAGGATACAGAGCAAGTCAGTGGCAGAGCCAGAAAGTAAACTCAGTGCACCGTAGCGTCCGCTGGCCTGTATTAACTCCCACAGGCCAATCAGTACCTCCTCCTGATCAATCGCATGTACACATTGTAATGTGTTGGGATCAGACTCCCAATCCAGAGGTGAATCCTGCCCTTGATATTAAATGAAAGAATCTGAGGCATTTTCCACCCTGACTTCCAGTTGGCAAGTTAAATGTTGCTGACTTGTAACTTTCTATGCATAACATGATTTTTGCCTTCCTGTCTTAAATGATCACATCCTGCAGTTGTGTATGGCAAATAGCTGCTGCTCCAGCTCAGAAGTAGCTGCAGTTCAGTCTTGATAGGACCAGTTTTTGCATATAAGCCTTGACCTTCCAGGTGGTGCAGAACGGGCGTGCAACAGGGTGAAGGCCTGGGGTAGTAGTACGGAAAATGCTGTGTGACTCTTTCGGATGCGGGCACCGATTTAAACATAAGTTGGTAGAGATTGAGAATCGGTCAAAGCTGATTTTTGATGCCCTTAATTCATACTGCATACCAACTTATTCCTGATTCGTTCTGTTGATTCCAGCAGGCCATGGTGCTGCACTGTGAGGTAGGCCTTGGCATGTACTAGCTGGTATTTCCAGGATGACAAAATCTTAGAAACTCCTGTTATAAGAAAACTGGAAGAATTCAGACTGTGAACCCCTCAGAGGGACGCTGGTCCAGATGTCTGTACAGCGCCTCGCACAGCGAGGCTTGTGTTTCTAGAGGCCGTTACAACACCAGTATGAATGGATAGCAGCAATGCTGCGCTGGCATTTTCATGTTTTGACTGGGTGGCACTGGAATTGGGAGCTGGGAGACCTGAGGTGGAGTCCATGGTGTTTTGCCATGTGGCCGTAGACAAGGTGTTGTGCCTCTCTGCCTCAGTTTCCCCAGTTGCGAAATGGAGCGGGTGGTATTAGGCTCCTCCACAAAGAGCTTTCAGATTCTTGGGCATTGTTTTTGTTGGTATCTGGGTTCCAGTGTGGAAAAAGGGAAGACCAGTGTTTTCCCAATTGCTCGCTTCAAGACAAAAATTGAAACCTGCCGCCAAAGGACACGCTCTATAATCAAGGAATAACGGGCATGGTGCACTTCCCAGCAGCTTTCTAGGGCTCGTGGGTGTTTTTACCCAGCACACGCTGGTGGTCGGAAGAGCAGATCTTGCTCCGTCTTGAGCTGTGCCACCGGCCGGCTTGTCAACCACTGGCGCTTTTGCTGCTTCTTCATTTGCTCAGTCGTGGGAAGGGAATAATGGCACCCTCATTGCAAATTGCCCCGAGATCCTAACACAAAAGCTACAGTGTTTATGGGACAAGCTCTTTTAAATAACTCCAGTGTTGCTCTCTAGCATCTCACTTCCCAAGCCACGTCCCTGCCCCTCCAGCCCAAAATCTGATCCTTCCCCCTTTGTGGCTTTTTAAGACTTCAGCTCAGCTGTCCTCCCACGGTCTTCCTCTGTGCTTCCCTCTCACTCCTCTTTGAGGGTGTGGCGCTCGCTCGGCGGACTTCACAGAAACCCTCCTGCCTTCTCAGCCTGCCCTGGGAGAGCCTCCAGGCCCCTCAGCGATCATATCTGCCGCCAAGGAGCTGTGTTAGCATGGAAATTTCATAATTGCAGGCCACGGGGACAGGAGGCACTGCCTGATTGAAAGCATAGGGTCAGCTGAAAGCAGATGTGGCGCTTGCCTTGCTGGATTCTCTGCTCTTGAACTAGGGTTTGTTTTGGTTTTGTCTTTTTTTTTTTTTTTTGCAATAGCCAAAGAAAAGCTTTCCCCCGTTTTTGGATCTAAGCCAGGTGCTGCTTTTAAAGATCAGCACAAATTAGGGAAGTCTCTCAGTCTTGTTGGCTCCAGTAATTATTTTGCATTATCTTGTGTGCATAAGGGGAGATGAATTGGATCTTTTGGAAAGTGGGGAGGGACAGGGTTTGGCTGGTAGTGAAACGCTCGTGGAGGGGTGCTGTGAGCGGAGCTGACAATGTGTCTGGAGGAGAAAAAGCTTCCTTGAGGTTCCTGAGATACATATCATAGCATGGCTTGTGCGAGGGAGGGGAGCGCTGTTGCAAGATCAGCCCCTCAGACAGTGGGCTGTGAAATGCCACCTTTAATCCAAAATCTTGCTGTTCACCTGAGTTCCTGGAGTTTACAACGTGAGCTTGCAATCTGAAAGGAGATGAAGTATGAGTCAGTGGTTAGAGCACAGACCTGGCACTGGGCTAGAAGGGTTTGCGTTTAGATGTGGGGCGAGATACTTCACCTCCGTGACCTGTTCCCCCGTGGGAAAATGACACATACCTGCTGCATGGTTGTGATCCTGTAACAGAAGGCAAGTTATATATTCACTTGAGAGTGGGATCCTTCTGCTTCTGCAAATGTGTACGTGCCTCTTGGAAAAGAAATTGGGGGTGGGGATTCAAAGTGCAGTGAGATCTCTGTGGGCAGATGACCAGGTTGTGAACAGGCTTGGTTAAGGGGAAAGACAGTGATCCCAGGCATCCTGCCATCCCAGGTTTGCTTGCAGGTGTTTTGCTAACCATGTTGTTCTAGCTGAATTGAGTAACTATATTCACTGTTTAGTCTCAGCTGGACATATATTCATCTTCACTTCCTGTCCCAAATGTTTGTGTAGCATTGATTAATCTGTCACTTTTCACTCAGAGGTAGCTGCATTTAAGTGGGCATTGAAGCATCTTGCAACTCACTTTGGTGCCTTTTGACAGGAGGTAGCATATGAGGAAATCCAGAGTGCTATATAAACTACCGGGTCATAAGGATCTCTTTATCTGCTACTGAAATGCACCCACTTCTGGGGAGGAAACTGAGCAGCTGTTCAACAGCACAGAGCAGTGCTCTACTACTCAACAGTTAAGGACTGGAAAATGAAAAGTAATACTGCAGTCAGGAATTTCAGTGTCAGCAACCAGAATAGGATTGCCGGAGATGCAGTTAGGCAGGACAGCATGGTTTAACTTCCAAACTCTTCAAAGCATCCCGTCTTAAAAAGGCCAAAAGCTCATCCTTTTATTTCTTACCAGAAAGCTGGCACCTCCAGCAGGATAGCTCCCCCTGGGGCAATGCAGGGGTTTTGCTTCAATGCAAAGTCTTTAGAAAGCAATACTGTCCACGCTGTGCCCTGAAACTTTTACAAGTTGGCAGCTGCTTTGTCCTTTAAGTTTTTTAGCTCATTGCCATGCATGTATTAATATGTAGTCCGGTCCCATGTGTGCTTGGCTAATCAGCAGCTATGACTTGTTCCTGTGAAGCTTGGAGGGGGGCATGGAAAATTATCCAGAATTCAGATGTGCCCAGCTTGACTTCAGAGCTGCACCCTGGCCATGGCAGACCCAGGGTAGGGCTGTCCTGGGCAGCACTGACTCCGCAGATGTCAGGTGGCTCCAAACCACATAGCTGCATCTGGGTCCCGTTGTTGCTTTTCCTTTGCTCCATCCAAACATGGTGAATCTAGTGAGCAAAGCAGGGAGCCAGGGGGCAGGACTGCACTGTTCTGAACCTGCTTGGGTATGTGTCCTTGGTCATGTCACTTCAGCTGTCTGTGCCTCAGTTTCCCTCTCTGTAAAGCAGAGCATTCTAAAGAGGAAGAGCCCTACATACTGGTAAAACCACATGGACACAAGAACAGGACAGATCTTTACAGCCGTTTGGCTCACCGAAGCTGCATGCACAAGCTAGAAAGGCCTGCCCTTTGACTGCATGAATTTTCTTTGCTGTTGGGAAAACTCAGAAATGACGTTTTAAGTCAGACCTGAAGAAGCAGGGAAAGCCGGCCAGGAAAGCTCTTGTGCTCACTGCAGTGGGTGCAGTTAAAATGAACCAGTCACCTCTGCCCCTTTATAGGAGGGAGGAGGAATTATTTGGGGGAAAAATGTTTAGGAAAAGTTACCGGTTGAAGTTGAAAATCTTATCAAGAGGGAGAAATTTGGCAATTTTTTCTGCCAGGAGGCTGGGCAAAAAAATGCTCCTAATGGTGTTTTCCGTACACAGAACAGGGCACCAAACTGCAGCCCTTCCTGAGTGGCCTAGTTGTCAGAGCATTTGACAGGGTCATAAACCCATTTTACAAGCGGGGGAACTCCAGCACAGAGCAACTAAGGAATTTACTCTGTGTCGCATGGTGAGTCATTGTCAGAACTGGAGTCACATCTGGGGATCCTGGGTCCCAGTCCTGTTCTCTGACCTCTAGCCCAATCCCCTTTCTCTTTCTCTAGCTCTGAGCTCTGTGTATCTTTATGTTCCTCTCACTTTCTCCCCTCCTTTTATGTTCGTTCTTCCTCTCCTCTTTTCTCTCAGTCCAAAAGGCACAACCTGGAGACCAAGAAACCCACGATTCAATTTTTCGGTGCAGCTTTTCCTCGAGATTGTGTTCTGGCTTGTTACAGCTCAGCTTGGAACGGCTGAGCAAACTTTGCCTGCGGGGCAGAGGTGGTAACAACATGATTTTGATTAATTAAAGTCCTGTCAGGTTTCACTGGGTTCCTACTGAAGCCTGTGGCCAGATTCCTATTGACTTCAACAGGAGCAGGGTTGAACCTAGACAGGGGTCCTTAGTAAAAGAACGCGTGCGGGAAACTGCAGTCTCGTTACAGCCCTGCCTGCTGTCCCCCTACCAAGGGCGGATTGGGACTCAGCATCCCGGTCTGACTGCGTTTTGCTGTCTGGGCTTGGGTGTCAAATCGTAAGGAGCTGAGGGCCCCATTTGGTGTGAAGAAAGGGGTGTGGGCCAGGGTGTGTCTCTAGGGTTGTGTACACTCCACAATGTGTAGGGGCACTTGCTGCTTCCCAGGGGAAGTTTTGCACAGACATCAAGGATGCAGGAACCAAATGTTTTGCTGCTTGGCACTGGATCCCTGCTTGATGGGCACATTCATCCTCCGCTCCTCCTCTGGGCCAGTTCGTTATAACAATACAGTAGGGTCGATATTATTACAGTAGGGTCGCATGAATAGGGGATGGGAGATCTTGCATGTAGAGGTGGGGTTTTACCTCTTGATGGCTCTGGTGACAGCTTGCCTTGACACCTGCCTGTAGTTCGCTAGTGTTGTAGCGCGGTTGTAGGTGAGGGCTAACAATGGGAGGGTGAGGGCATATATGTCTGGAGGGAGGGCTAAGGCACTTTTCTCTTGCACCTGAAATCTTACAGTGGTATCTGGATTAGGTGACAGATAAAACCTGTGTCCCATGAGGGGACCTTTGTCCATAGCAGGAGCCTGTGGTCCCATTTTAGCACTGCTGGCTGTGCCAGCTGGGTGACATGGGGCAGAGGTGGGCAGGGGCTCAGGGCTGGAGTTTGGGCTTGATGTGTGCTGGCAGAGACTCCCGTGGAAGCCCAAGTCAGGAATCAAGCAGCGGGGTTTCAAGTTGTTGTGAATGGGAACTGTTCCTGGCCCCTCCCTGCGCGGTGCTCGGCTGGACGGAGTTGGGCAAAGACTAGCCGTAAGCGTGGGCTGATCCCAGCTGGGAGGCTCTGTCAGTCGGGAACGCTCACAGGAGCGTGACCAGCTCATGGATCGTTCAGATAGGGAATCTAGCAGCTGTGCCCTTTGGAAAAGCACCGTGTGTTGCTCAGGCAGTACAGCAGCGTGGTAGATTGACTTAGGATTCCCTGTGCTCTCAGAGCCGGGTGTGCTCTTTAGCTGGGGGTTGTAAAGCGCAGGATGGGACTTTGTTTTGTACATGTCCCAGTCTGGCCAGTGGGTAGAGCACTGGTGCTGGGAGCTGCCCTGGGTGGATGCCAGCATCTGATGTGGTGTTGACTGAACTCCTAGGCAGGACGAAGCACCTTGGGTCAGTGGGCTAAGCAGAGATAGATCAGCCACTGCAGCATCCTCTTAGCAAATACATGGCGGCAAGGGCTGGGACAGTGCCCTAGATGTGTTCTCTTCCCCCATGGAAAAGAAAGGGTCAAAGCAACCTGAGCTTCCTGCCCCAGGAGACTGGCATGGTCGGATGGGGGAGCCAGCTGCTCCTGGTGCATAGAGATTAGTGGTAACCGCCCGGTGCTCATGGAGACCTCTGCCATTCATTACATGCCATTTGGTGGAAGCTCAGGTGGATCCTTGTAGTAATACATGTTGGCATGGGCTAGCTCTTGTGTTGCCCCTAAAATAAGGCAGGCCAGATCCAGGAAAGCAGTCCATTTGATACTTCTTCTAAGCAACCTCTAGACAATGTTGCTGGAGGAGACAGGTGTCCAGGGCTGGTCCAGTCTTGTCCCTTTGACCAGCGCTAGGGTCTACACCAGATGCAGAGGGGTTGCTTTGCATTTTGCTCAGGAGCTAACAGGCATGTCTCTGTTGTTAACAGTGTGTCCAAGATGGCGAGCGTGCTGTCCAGGCGCCTGGGGAAGCGGTCTCTGCTGGGTGCCCGTGTCTCCGTGCCCAGCTCCTTGGTGGACGGGATGCTGGTGACAACCTCAATCCCCACCTTGCAGGCGGAGCTCAGCAGGTCGTCTTCCCACCTGGTTTCGTACGATGATGGTCAGTGCAGAGAGCACTCAGAGGAGGGCAGCAGGGCGCCTGCCTTCCTGAATCCAAACCTGAATCTGAACCCGAACCGTCTGCAGCTCCACCCAGGACAAAAGGTATGTAAGGTGGCTGCAGACCAGCAACATGAATGCCATGGGCTTGCATCCTGCACCTTGCTTACCTATGCTTCAGGGGCTTGGGCAGTGGCATCAGAAGTGTTCACTACTGTGGCTCAGGACTGAGAACTGAGTTTCTGGGTTCAGTCCAGCCTGGCTCTGTAATTACTGGAAGCCACTAACCTCTGCTAGCCTATGTGGAATGGGATTGATGGGTTCCCACTAGGCAAGCGTCTCCATCAGCAGCACAGTCTGGGTAGAGATGCCAAGGACTGAGCCCGGAGACCCAGACTTTGCCTTCGACATCTGGGACATGGACACACAACACAGTAACTGAAGTTACTTCAGTTTTTAGTCCATGGTAAGAAGTGGACACACCAGCTCTCCCAAGCTGTCTGCCTGCAGAATGCCCCCAGTGGCAGGGCATCCAGTTTGCATTGAGCAAAGGGCTGTCCCAGTATGAAATGAGAAGGGCAGTGGGGGCAACCAGTAAGCTGGTTTCATTAAACAGTGAGGTACGGTTACCTCTCACTCTCTGAGAGGTGTCTTTACCCTGGGTCGGTTCATTTACACAAGTATAAGGCTGTGCATCATGTGTCCACTTCACTTTTACTACAAAGTCAGCTTACTCTACAGCAAGGGTCAGTAATCTGTGCCCCACAGGCCAGATCCAAACTGCAAAGCCATTGAATCCGGCCTGTGGATATGAGTCTTTGGTGGCAGGGAAAAGTAGCGGCGGCAGCAGCAGCTGGGTCCTTGCACCCTCTTGGTCACTCATCCCTAACCTGAGCTGGTCCCCCATCTCTGACCATTCCCACCCTCGGCCTGGAGAGATGGCTGACCACCGTTTTGCCCCAGGGGCTGAGTGTACTCGAGGGAATGCTCTCTGGGGCGGTGGGCAGACCCTGCTCTGTGCTTTGCAAAGCACAGCATCAGTATCCAGTGCGGTGGGAATGATACCTCCTTGCAGTAACATGCAGCCAAGCACGGCTGTTGGAGAGGAGCAGGACTACTGTGCACACACCGCCCTGGCCCTGGGTTCTGCCTAGAGAGCTGTAAACTGTCTTCTGGGCAGATCTCATAAAACGCAGTGTAAATAAGGCCCCTGTTTGATTTTCTGGCTCATGCACAGCACCGTACCAGAAGCTTGTGGGGAGGGCGGATTCCTCCTGCTCTCCGGTCTTAAACACAGGACAGTGAGCGCCGTTTTCTCCAATATACCTCAGCACTGGGCCACTTTTTCTCCCACCGTGCTGCTAGAAATAGCATAGGAGTAGCCAGTCCAGGGTGGATGCTGCATACTCACACCAGGACAGAGGACTGTGCTGTGTTACATGCTCAGCAGCTTCCACAAATGCTAGGACATATGTGCACTGCTACTCTTTGCTTGCCTGCTGTGGGAAACCCCACACCTGATCCCTTTGACCCTGGGCCAGTCACTTCAGTTCTGTGCTTAGATTTCTCCAGGCAGTCTAAGCTGAGACATTTTCTCCCCACCGCTCAGCACTGTGGAGTTTTATTATGTACACATCCTATACAGGCCTGACCATACCCTCCTCTCCCTCCTAGTACTTCTGTAGAGGGACACATTCCTGTAAATAGCCACAGACACTGATAAACACCAGTGCAGGTTAGTTCAGCACTGATACATTCATATTACTGAAACGGGACCCAGAAGGAAGCAGTAGAAACAGTCTTTTAGGTTATTGGGAGGAGATGGGGGCCTCTCTTGAGGTGAAAATCTGGTATATCTCCACTCTTCTCCCCTGCGGAGGTGCTGAAAATAGACCAGTTGTGGCATGACTGATAGGTCTTCCCTGCTTGGCTCAGCTAGTGATGGAAAGAAGAATGCAGCTATGGTCTGGTTTTGCCTGCTCTGGTGTGGTGTGTGTGGAAGTCTGTCTCTTCGCTTGTCATTTCTCTTTCCCTTGATGGCTTCCCTGTCCTGTCCTGCTGGGAGCTTGATGCTCTCTCCCAGCAGGACAGGACAGGAAAAGTGCTTTTCCCATCACTCCTATTCCTTTTATTTTGTTCCTGTTTGTGATCACCCTGGATTGTGAGCTCGATGGGACGGGCTGTTTCTGTAGCTTGTAGCTATACAGCATGGAGCCCAAGGGGCCTGAGCTCTACCCAGATACCTTGGGGATACCTCAGGAGACAGTCTTGGCAGAGGACAGCACTGATTTGCTTCCCTTTTTATGTCTGTAGTTTAAGGGGTCTGAGTTGAGTTTCCTGCTTGAGGGGAGATGCTACAGAACATTTTCCCTTCTGGACTTCTCCATGCCCTGTGCTGCAGAGTCTGTATTGACCAAAATGAAGTCATGTCCACTTTATGTCCACCCTGAGTTTGGCTCTAGGGCTGTACAGGATAAGGGAGTTTTGCCTGCCTCCTCACTGCAAAGTGGACAGGCTCCAGCCTTGTTAAAGTGAAACCCAGGCTCCAGACCCCTTCAAGAACCGTCCAGCCTAGGTCAGAGCATTTTCTGAGTGGTTGGTAGTGCTGAGGGGAGGGGTTTAAGGCTTCAGCTAGGTAGCAGCCTAGGTTATCTGCGCACTGAAGACATACTCTGCCCGTTCCAAGGACAACTGCTCCCAGCCCTGGGCAGGGTCTCTAGGTGCTGTGCTGTTATACCCTCCTATTTTTTGCTGAGTTTTTCTGTATCATGTGTACCAGATGTTTCTCTGTGAAGTGCTAACATCTGACTTTGCATTAGAACCATTCCACAGCTGCACAGAACCTCATGCTTGCCATGAATGCTTTGAACCCCTGACCATGGGTGTTGAACTAAACAACCTCCAGCGGTTCCTTCCAACCCTGTCTTTCTGGGATGTTATGACTAACCCCGGAGCCAGTTGGAGCTTCCTGGTGACAATGGGGTTTGAACACAGACCCTTGCACCCTCACAGCACAGGTTCCCGCTGCTAAAGGAGAATCTCCTTTTACTGTACAGAGCGTGATGCACTGCTGAGCAGTTCTGAGTGAGAGGGTAAGTGAGGGGTGGGTGTGTCTCTGTAATACGCACGCTCCAGCCCAGGCCCTGAAGTATTTTTGTATTCAGACATTCAGATTCAGACATTCTCACCCTCTGCCTTGGGGGCTGGACTTCATAACATATTCTTCAGCCTTTTGTCTAGGTAAGTTTTAAGGGGGCTTTGTCCAGCTTGGAAACTTCCTTCCCTCACTTCTAAAAAAATGAAAACCTCCCCCATTATTTAGCATCATGGCAGGAGGCTGAAACTGGGGAGCAGGGAAAGCCAGATCATACACTGATTTTTTCCCCCCATTCCCACTGCCAGCAGCTTTCTTTGTTTCACATTCTGTTTCCAGTCTCTTTTCCCCTCCAGGTGTAATGCTCCAGGGTAGTGCAGCAATGTTTGGGGGTTGGTTTCTTCTCTCTCACTGGCATGTTTCTGTTTAAATGTTGTAAGGTGTTATTGTTGCAAAGAACTCACACTTGGGATAAATCTGATGCATCAGAGCCCCATTGTGCTGCCAGAGAAACTGAAAACAAAACTCACGTTGGGTTCAGGGAAGCACGATCCTTTTCCACCTGTTTCCCAGGTGCTCATTCTCTCATTCCCCAGGTGCTCTGAGGAATGCCAGCGCCTTTGACTTCACCCCGCCGGGGGGCCCCTGTGTTATGACGCTAATTCCACGGGGAAACATGGTGTTGCAGCAGTGTTGCCTCAGCTCTGCTCGGATATGGAGACTGTGTTGGTGTCCCACAGGCACTCAGGTTAGGTCCTGAGATGGGTGACAGCTGCTAAGGTTGTTTCAGCTACAGCAATGTTGTGCTGGGCCATGGGACCTTGGACGGAAAAATACTGGCAGCAAAGGCTCTGTGTGGGGAAGTGACTAAAGCTGGATCTTGGTAGCGGACGGGATGTAATGCTGACCAGTTGCGCTTTGTCCTTGCCTAGGTTTACGTCACCTATAACGGTCAGGAATGCGCCAGCCTTGTTGAGCAGCATGATCCTGGCAGTGACGAAGTGAAGGTACTGCTCCTGGAGCAAGGACTGCACGCATGCTGGAAGCTAGAGGATGTGAGGGTGGCTGAGATCCAGAGGTCACCTCCCCCTGCCCTGCCAATGGACCAGAGCCCTGCCCCCACCCCAGGACCAAGCCAGCGGTCTGTTTCTAGGAATATTGATGTACCTAAGAGGTAAGTGTCCTCGTACAGCTGAGTTTCCTCAGCTTTGCAGTCTTGCTGCATCGCTGCAGGAAGGAGCCTCTTGCCTGGTCAAAAGGACATTGGTCACTGACAAAATCATTCTTTTCACTCTGTCCTAAATGAGTATGTAAATGTTACACTCCATCCCAGAGATGGCTGCAAGTCCATGCTGGGTGAGGTGAGCCTTGAATCCAGCTAGAATCCTCATGTGAAGCAAAGCAGATTTAGATCACAGAAAGCTTCCTGTCTGAGAGCAGCAGAACAGTGGCACCAGCTGCCCAGGGGAGCCAGAGTCTCCTTCCTTGGAGGTTTCCAGCAGAGGCTTGGCAGCATCTGTCAGGGTTGGAGTAGGGACAGTGCAGCCTGTGTCTGGGCAGGTAGTGGGACTAGAAGAGCCTTGAGGGACCCAGACTGAGTTGAGTTCTGCAGCCCTGCTTGCTGCAGAGTGGGGCAGGGAGAGCCCAGGTAGAGTTTTCTCTTGGGGTCCACTACCTTGCTGCCAGGCGCTGCCTTTCTGTCAGTGGTGGCAGTGGCAGGTAGCATTTCTCTTCCTCGGTCCCACACTGGCATGGGGTTCTGGCATGGGTCATGGGCTTGTTCTGTATAGTGGAGTGTGTGGGATGCCCTGGAAAGGCCAGAGAAGCAAGCAATTATCTGCAAAGCACAGTGGACCCAGCCAGCTTTGGCTAATGCCTTTGGCTGCATCTTTTCTGCCCCAAGGACTCTCTATTTGCAGGGTATCTTTGAATTCAGCCCTCTACTGGTCTCCTGAGCATCCCCTTCCCACCATGTACGGCAGCCAGCAGCTTTCATGTTCCTCTCTCCCGCACAGAAAGTCAGATGCTGCCGTGGAAATGGATGAGATGATGGCAGCCATGGTGCTGACAAGCTTGTCCTGCAGCCCCGTGGTGCAGAGCCCACCCACAAGCGACAGCAACATCCCGGGTGAGTTCCCTTGGGCAGCTGGACATGGGGCAGGGTGGAGGGGCCGTAAGATGGCCCTGCCTCTCCGAGCCGGCAGTCAGGGATGGGATTGCTTTCTTACTGCCCAAGAGGCATGGTGAGTAAAACTGCTCCCCTCAAGCTAAACACTCTTGCAAGTAACGGGGGTGGTTAAAACAGGAGTTGTTTGACAGTAGCCTGGTGCACTCTGGGAGCTCCCACCATACTCTCTGTTAGTGATGTCACACTCGCCGCAGAACTCGGCTGTGGAAGGGAGCCAGTGTTTGGGTGCAGGGACAGAGAGAGGCAGCTGGAGCTTTCCAGGCTGGTATTCCTAGACCTAAGGAGAAGCAGTAATTTGGCCTGAAGGCTGTGCTGTGGGGATCGGGATCAGCTGAGCCATGGCCATCTGTATCCATAAGGATGGGGCATGATCATCCATCTAGGGGAAGAGGAGGCTAGATGGGGGTTACTGCCCTGGCTCTCCTGAGCCCATGAGGCTGCAGACATTCCCTTTGCCCTTCATGGGGAGGGACAGAGCAAGGTTTCTAAAGGGCTTCCCTCTTTCTTTTAGCATTGCTTCTGGCTTGGCTCTGCCCAGCTCTGGCCATCTGTTCTTCAACCAGCAGCTGCTTCTCAGCAGTGGAAGATGGAGCTGTTTGTTTTAGCTGCAAAGGGGAAGCAGAGCTTAGTGTTGCCTGTACACTGCTGGCCTCAAGTGGCTTCCCAGTGACGTGGAATAAGATAGGGAAGGACCTAAAACCAGGGGAAGCGGGCTCTGGAGACCAGGGGTAGTTGACTCTTTGGATCTGATCTGAGAAGATGGGCTCAAGGGGCTTCCTCTGAAGGATCTTGGCCCCTGGAGAAGTCTTTACTTTGCACATGCTCAGTGCAGCTGAGGTGTGCAGCTGGCTAGGGAGGGCTGGGCAGGAGGAGGCCACCTCCCAGAGCAGCAGGTGCTGTGTCTGACCTGTGCCTGCCCTGTCTGGACTGAGGGGACATAGGATATTGGCAGCTGACAGGTGTTGTCCTGTCAACTAGATTGGGATCTGATTCCCCCTTCCTTGGGCAAGTCGGATAACCTCTGCACCTCAGTTTCCCCATCTGTGAAACATGACCCATGGCCAAGAAGTATTTTATTATAGAAGTGCTAAGTGCTGTTGTACTTCCCTTGGCTTGTGTTCTCTAGTATTCGCCAGCCAAAAGTTTGCCAACACCATGCAAAGAGCACGTGCACACAGTGTGGGGGAAGAGTCAGGGCCTGATTCTGATCTCATGCTGCATTAAACACGGGTTGGGTGAGATTTGGCTCCAGGTTATGTTTTGAAGGGGGAAATGCCAGGCACCGTGCTGGCCCCCACTGGCCACAGGCTTTCTGTGGTGGTGCTGTAGCATGTCATGGTGTGTGGAAGATAGCAGCAGAGAGCATTGGGGTATTTCCTGGAGAGGGATCTTAGTGGAGCCTCACCACGTGACCCCCTGGATGTTTAGGTCTGGGTGTCATGAGCAGAGGAGAGTAGGACTGTGGCTTGAAGAGCTGAATTCCTCCAAAATCAGGGTGCTCAGGTCCTCCCCTTTCTCTCATCCTGAATCATTCACCCAGATTATTAGGCTTAATAGAATGGGCTGAACAAGCTGAGAACAGAAGGAACTTGCTTTCCAGATGGGAGCGTTGTGCTGAGAGCCTGGGCTCAGTTACTGGCACGTGTCGGGGGAGCTGCATGTCGTCCTGAGCTGCTGGCCTAGTCGGGAGGCCACGTGTTCCCAGAGAGGGAAGGGGGTGTCCCCTGCCCTCCCTCACCATGTATGGCAGGTTGGCAAGACCTGTTCCAGGAGACATGGACTCGGGAGCACTGAGCGGCCAGCTAGCTCCCTTTTATAGCAGCAGCCCCATTCCTGAGGAGTCACCGGGATCAGGGTGGTTAAAAATAGGAGCCTGCAGCCGTGGGAAATGTGTACGCCCTGCCGCCAGGGCTGGCGCAGGCTTGCTGTCTCCTCTCAAGGGGCCAGAAGGTTGGGTCTCTGCCATGGGGGCCCAGCTCAGCTGGGAGAGATGGGAAACAGAAATGGGATGAAAGCAGAGCCGTCGGACTTTCCTGCTAGAGTTACAACCAAGCTCTGCCAGGAAAGGTCCTGTGCAAGGGGAAGCGGTGCCCTTGAGTCTTGCTGGGTGTCCCTGAATAGTGCCACTGCCTTTGTGCCCACAGGGAATAACTTGTTGCATTAGAATCTCTTATCTGCCATCTGGGGACAAGCTTGTCTTCAGGTGCATTGTGCATCTGCACCTCGGGGAGTGAATCTCCATGTCAGCCCAGTTCTGGCTGGGCCAGTGCTGACATTAGAAAGGCCTCACCATAGATATTCAGCCTGGCTGCCGGCATCCTGGCCAGGACCTGTAGGTGCAGAAGCATTGGGGAGGGAGGAGGAAACTTCCCTCTCATCTTTCAAGCGGATGCTTGTGAGGCAGGTGCTGTTATCCTTGCTCACCAGAAGGGGATGCTGGGGCAGAAGGAAACAGCATGACTTGCTCAGGGCCTGCAGTGAATCACTGACAGAGCTGAGGCTGGAACCCCGACTCCTGGTTCCCAATCTGGAGCACAGTGGGGAGAAGGGGGCACTTGACACATGCTTTTTTTGATCCTCAGGCCTTTTGCTTGCACTGTGGGCCCACGCTTCCTGTTTTCATTGTGGCCACATTATCCTTAGTGCAAGTGTTGTGAGTTCTCTGTGCTTGATCCTCAGAGGAAGCGAGTCTTCTGCAGGGCCCAGCTCTTTGGGTTGATTAGTAGACACCCAGCCTTACTGCTGGAGGCCCGTGGTCCAATCCCAACTGGTGGCCACAGTGCAGACAGGCTAGGGAAGGTCAGGGGGTTATCTGCTGGTTTTAATGCCTATTCTCTTCCCTCTTGGCTCAGCATCCCGAGCAACCTGTGACTCATGGAAGGAGAGTGGTGACATCTCGGACAGTGGCAGCAGCACCACCAGTGGGCACTGGAGCGGAGGCAGTGACATCTCCACCCCGTCACCCCCACACCCTGAAGCCAGCCCAAAGTACTCCAGTGAGGCTTTCAGCTCCTCGCAGGCTGACGAGGGCTTTGAGATGGACTCAGATCCCTTTCTCCTTGATGAGCCTGCCCCACGAAAGAGAAAGGTACTGAGGGCAGGAGGTGCAGGGAGGCCTGGCCTGGGGTGGCAGTGGGGATGGAGAGTGAGGTGGGTTAGATTCTGCTCTCTGAGCACCTGATCCTGGGGTCTGAGCTGGGAGCTGCACTGGGGAGTGAAACTGGCTGGGGAGGTCTCTTGTACAGGTTTTGCAAGCCATCCCTTGAGGGGAAGGAGCTGGGGGTGGGAGGTGGGAATGGAGGTACAAAGCGGCAGGTGGGACCAGATGACAGGCCAAGGGGTCAGCTGCCTCTCTCCTTAAGTCTGGTAGCAGCACAGACTTTGACTTTCTTGTTCAGTCAGCTGCACTCCCCACTCTGCCTGATGTTCAAGCCAGAGCAGGGAGCCAGGCACCAGCCAGGACAGTGCTATACGCACCCACTTAGGCTATACTGCAGTGGAATTGCAGTTACCCACAAAGCCCCTCTGCAGCAGCAGAACCCTCCACTCTGCTGGCAGAGCTTCTCTCATCTGTGCCAAGTGGAGCAAGGCCTCTGCCTTCCCAGAGTGCAGGTTGCGCCTTGGGGTACATCTCCTTTGTGGAGGTGGATAGACAGGGGCATGTACATGCTGGCAGCTGCTGGTGATCACCAAAAGTGTTTCTGGCTGAAGCCGGTGAGTGCAGACACAGCCCTGAGCTGCTGCTTGGCTCAGGTTTTCTTTGTTCTTTGTGCACAAGTGCCAGGTGGAGCAGGGAGCATTGATCAGGGGACAGCAGGCCAGGCCCTATGAGGAGAGGCTGAGGGACCTGAACCTGTTCAGCCTCCAAAAGAGAAGGCTGAGGGGGGGTCTAGTGGCCTGTTACAAACTAGTCAGGGGGGACCAGCAGGCATTGGGGGAGTCCCTGTTCCCCCGTGCACTGCCAGGAGTGACCAGGAATAACGGTCACAAGCTGGTGGAGGGTAGCTTTAGGCTGGATATCAGGACTTCACGGTCAGGTCAGCTAGGATCTGAAACCAACTTCCAAGAGAAGTGGTGCAGGCTCCTACCCTTCGGGTTTTTAAGAAGAGGCTAGATGAACACCTTGCTGGGGTCATTTGACCCCAGTACTCTTTCCTGCCATGGCAGGGGGTCGGACTAGGTGATCTGCTCAGGTCCCTTCCGACCCTAGAAACTATGATTATTGGAGAGGCTGAGGGGAAAGACTGTGGCCAGCACATGGATTGGATACCAGCTGCTGGGTAGATGGAAGCCAGAGGGAGGAGGGGGCAGGATTGAGGCAAGGAAGTAGAGCCAGAGACCATCCCTGTCTTCCTCTGTTCCCTTCTTATGCCTGGATGGAGCTTGGTGGTTCTGGGGTTTGACAGGGACAGGGAGAGCAGGGAATGTGTGTTGGAAAGATGGGTCCAAGCCACATCCTCACGTGGCACATTTTCCTTGGGCCAGGTCTTTATTACAGGGGCTGCTCTCTGAGCTGGGCTGGGGAGTGACGTCCCTGTGACATGGGCCTGTCTTTCTCCTAGAACTCTGTGAAGGTGATGTACAAGTGCCTGTGGCCGAACTGTGGTAAAGTGCTGCGCTCCATCGTGGGGATCAAGCGTCATGTCAAGACCCAGCACCTAGGGTAAGGCCTGCAATGCCAAGAAACTTGCAGAACCCAATTTAGGCTGGTGCCAGGCAGAAGGAGGAGTTCAGAGGAGAGGGAGGGGGCAGTCAGTGGTGGAAAAGTCTCTCTGCAAGGGAAGGGATAGCCTCCCACCCATTGCTTCATGTCTCTAAAGCTCCTGGCACAACAAAAAAAAACAGTGGGGAGGGGGGCAGAGACCAGCTTGCCAGTGACCTGACAGTTTCCTAGCCAGCAGCACAGACAATCATGTGGCTCATACGCTGTCTAGCCAGCTCTGAATTCCCAGTCTGAATGACTAGGTGCCTGACCGCAGGGACAACTAGGGGGCCTTTGGTGTGACCCAGAGCCAGCCTTGAATACATAGCAAGACACCTTCATTTCTCTGCTACATCAGCCCTATGCTTGGTACGGTTGACCCCTGGTTCTCTTTGGGACCTTTGGACAGGTTGATATGCAAATAAATAGTATAATGTAATATAAGAATACATTAAAAATAAAGAGGAGCTCCCCTCCTCCCCTTGAGGAGCAGAGATTGGAGGTACTACCTGCTTACAGGGCAGTTAAAATGGACCTCTTGGGAGAAGGGTGTCTTTCTGTGACAGGGAAAGCACTTTGGAAGCGGGTAAAGCTAAACCACACTCTTCATGCAGAATACGAGTGGCTACACCAGTGCAAAATGGCTGTCACACTTGGAATTCATCCCTGAGTTGATTGCACAATAGCTTCCCCGTGCAGACGAGCCCTCAGCTCTGTGCTTTCATAAGCAAGTGAAACAGTGGTTCTCAACCAAGACACTGCAAGGACATGCCAAAGGTGCTGCAACGCTGGTATTATCAGCTCTGGCATGGGGTGGAATTGCCCTGTGCACCCCTTTTTTCAGGAAGTATGTCAGAGCTGAACTGAGAAGCAGCTGCAACAGAAAGGCACACTGCCTGCGTTTCATAGATGTCTAGATTTCATAGACATTAGGGCTGGAAGGGACCTCGGGAGATCATCGAGTCTAGCCCCCTGCCCAAAGGGCAGGAAGTCAGCTGGGGTCATAGGATCCCAGCAAGAGAAGCATCCAATTTACTCTTGAAGGTGTTCAGTGTAGGTGCTTGAACCACCTCCGCTGGCAGACTGTTCCAGACCTCGGGGGCTCGGACAGTAAATAAATTCTTCCTTATGTCCAGCCTGAAACGGTCTTGCAGGAGTTTGTGACCGTTCGACCTCGTCATCCCTTGATTGCGTTATGGCAGCAGGCAAACCGTTTCTGCTGCAGCTCTCCAGTTTGGTCCCAGTGGGCCTCCTGAAAGGGAGGTGTGCAGTGCAGTTCTACCTGCTGGCAGCAGCATTTACTTCCAAGCTGCCACTGCCACAGGATGAAACTCCACTGAAGTCAAAGAGCTGTAGTTGCTCCGTTTGACTGTGGTTGTTTGTGGGGTGTTGGGGCCCCCTAGCGGAGATGTACAGTTGATTGTTTGGCTGTTGCATAGGTGCAGGCCGGGACGGGTAGGATACTGGAGAACCGTAGCTCTATTTCCTGTCAGTCAAGAGCCCCAAATAAAGAATAATCAATTTTCTGCTCCAGGCAGATATCTTCTAGCTGCCACCACTGGCCATCATGATATAGATGTGAGGGGCAGCCTCTGTGTGGCCCATGACAGATCGGGAAGGGAGCAGGGAGCACAGCCCAGATAGGGCAGGGAGCAGAAAGCAGAGCAGCAGATGGGGCAGGGGAGAGGGATTGGAATGGCATTGGGGGTGGGTGCAAGGGTACGCCTGCCAAAAAGGTTGGCTCCACAACCACAGATACTGACACGAGCCACAGGGTGAGCGGCACTTTGGAGTTGGGTAAAGCCATAGGATGATATAGGGAGAGGCTCCTTCAGACCGGAGCAGGACATGCAGAAGAAGCCAGCATCCCATCCAGCCTTGCAGAAATTGCAGCCTAGGACTGAGAGGCTGGGTCAGCAGGGCAGCTTTCTGCCTCAGCAATAACTTGCCTGCTGTCTGAGGCATAAGAACATGCTTGGTTGATCTGGACACCAGTTCCTTTTTGATACTTCCATGGAATCTTTAGTTGCAGCTGGGCGGAAAAGGCCTTTGAGAGCAAAGCCCCAGGTACTGTCTGCACAGGGAATGAGCTTGAGACCTGGGGAGAGCTTTAGCCCCTGAGGTCATAGATCTGAGTACTGGCACCTTCCAGACATGATGGAGAGGGGGTGGTGTTTGCCAGGATTAATGATTCTCATCCTCTTAACTAACTGCAGGGATGGTGCAGACTCTGACCAGAGAAGGAGGGAGGAAGACTTTTACTACACTGAAGTGCAGGTGAAAGAGGAGGCTGCTCCAGAGTCTGCCCCCAGCCCCAGCTCTGCATCCTCACCCATTATCATCCAGCAAGCTCTGGCCAAGCCGGAGACCCTGGTGTTGGAACAGTCCACGTTGGAGTCTCACCTGCCAAGCGGTGCCCTCAGCCAGTCTGCCCCCAGTTCCTTCTGGCATATCCAGGCAGATCACGCCTATCAGGTATGTTGGGTTGGCCAGTCAAAGAAACAGAATGGTGTGGTGGCACCTGGCATCTTCCTTTGTAGGGTACCTTTGCCTTCACATGTCTTGACAAGACTTAAAACCCTACTAAAAAACAGTTGGAGACTTGCAGACTCTTTTGGACCATATTAGATCATTTGTCCATTGAGTTCAATGTCATGCCTTTTGCAAGGAGCAGTGCCCAATGCTTCAGGGAGAATAATGCATCTCACCAGTTGTGCATGGCAGGGGCTAGGGAATCTACCTCTGGACCCCAGCAGAGTGTCCAGAGATGTTTTGACTCCAAGTGATGCTGTGGCTGGCATTGCTACCAATGTTAGGAGTCTTGAAAGAATCGAACATAGCTGCAGACTCTGACTCAACTTCCTGATGCAGGGAGTTCCCCATCTTGGCTGGGGGACACATGAAGGGTTTGCTTTTGCTGGTTCCACATGTCCTGCCCTTAGTTTTGATCTAGCTTTCCCCAGTACAAAACAGGGTGAGGGGGAACTTCATAATGCCTTGTAAATATGTGCAGCATTGTCCTTGTGCCCATGAAATGCTACCCCTGACTCCTTTGTTCAGAATACCAACAGATCTCTTTGGCTGTCCTCTGTAAAACCTCATCCTTCCCTTGCTGCGGGAACTGCCATTCTCTAGTTTCCAGTGGTGGCAGCCCTGGAATTAATTCTTTTGCCAGAATGCAGCATGCCCCTCTCTCCATAAATAACATGCCTGTTTCAATTTTATCTGCCTACAACAGTTGTACTGCATTAACAACACAAGTTTAGTTAAAGTGGTACATCTTCCCCACATATATACCCTTTGTGGATGCCAGTTTGCCACTGTGGGTGCATTTGTATCAGTACATCTTATCCCTAGATGGGAAAGGGAATAGCTACCCTGGAAGAAAGTACCACTGTAGCCTCTCCCCATGGCAGGGCTTGGGATAGTAACTCTACATCACTAATTATTATATTCCTACCCAGCAAAGAAGCCCCAGTCTCTGCTGTGATCCCTAGATGTTCTAATAGTACACACCAAGGAAGGCTGCTGTGCATATCCTTTCCTGGATAGTTTGGCAGCTTGCTCCGAAAGGAAAGATGATGCAGTCTTCCTGAGGTTGGGACACTAGCCATGGAGGTGATAACAAGCCTGAGGGGGGTTAGTTTCTGCCTGGAGGCACTCCAATTGTGCTGGAGCAGTCCCTGTAATCATAAATGTTGTTTCTCTAAAGGGTTCATCTGAAATCACTAATCCGTGTCCCCCCTCTGCCTTCTCTAGGCCTTGCCATCGATTCAGATTCCGGTGTCGCCACACATATTCACCAGCATCAGCTGGGCTGCGGCCACCTCCACCATCCCTTCCCTTTCCCCGGTGAGTCCTGCTGTCTGGACACCTGCTTTTCTCACAGCCCCTTCAGGAGGGGCTCGGGGCTGTGGGGGTGGAGGAGAAAGGGTTAAAGGGGACACAAGTTAGCTTTTGTCACTGCCTGGCTTTCAGAGGCTAATGATGCTGCCTGAGTGTCAGGGGTGGCAGGTCAGATCTCTGCCTTATCACCTGCTTCTTATCACTGCCGCAGTTGTTGTCTGAGCTTGGCAGGAGGGATGTTCATCCTTCAGCAAAACTGGTCTCCAGAGGCTTCTAGCTAGAGAGTCTAGACTGAGTCCACCTGGCTGGTAGGGCCTCTCCACCCTAGTAGCAGAGAGGGAAGACTACACAGCTGGTTTGCGTGTGACGTGACTCTGGAATTAACTTTCCCATGTAGGTTCGAAGCCGGTCACTGAGCTTCAGTGAACACCAGCAGCCGACGCCAATGTTGAAGTCCCACCTGATCGTTGCTTCTCCTCCCCGGGCACCCAGTGGCACTAGGTAAGAGTCTGCAAGGGTTGGGACCATGCACTCTTACCCCAGAAATAAGTAGTGAAGGATGAGCAACTGCACACATTCAGCTGGGTGTCTAATGTGAAATACAAATGCAGTTGTAGGAAGTAGGGATGAGAACCCAGGACTTTCCAAGGGCAGTGCCCTAAGCACTGGGCTAAAGAGGCAGGCTTGTGATCCACAGTGGGGTTTATCACAGCTCAGCCTCCTCTCAGTGTCCTTGTCTCCAAATAGGCCTCATCAGTCGAGCTATCTTATTCTTACATGAAAAAATAACAGAGCAACCTGATGTACCTACTATCCATCAGGGAGGCAGATGTAGCAGAGAACACTTGCCTCATTATATGGGGCATAAGGTCCATGCTCATGATCTCCACCATGCTGAGTGCTGCTCTGTGGGAGAATTACTCTTGATCCTGTAACGAGGTAGTAATACATTTAGGAAGCCAGGTGCCTTTGGCCTGCCTGTTATGGAGTCATTCCTCTGTGGAAGCCAAGGTTGGCCCATCCATGTTTGAGAAGCCATGTGAGGTTCTCCTACAGGGCCTCCCACAACCACCCAGAGGCTCCTGTTGCTCAACTGTTCCATGCATAAGGGTCTCTTGTTCTCCTTTGCCCCTTTCTGCCTTTTAGAAAAAAAAATGACTTTCCTGCTGCAGTCTCAGCTGAGCTGTGCTCTGTATAAATAGCCACCACCCACTGATCCTATCTTGGACTTCAAATCTCTGGAGACTCCAGCCTTCAACTGGAATCTTTAGACCTCTCATCCATGCCATATCTGGCTAGTTAACACCAGGCTCCAACTTGTTCCTGTTCCTCATCCTCTTTGCTCACTGCCCTGCCTGAAATATCTGTGTCCAAGTATTTAATAACCAGAGAAACTGTCTGTTACTTCCCTTCCTAGTAATTCTGATGCAGTGCAGTACAGGGAAAGAAGGGGGTAACTGTTCCACGTCAGAGGCAGTCACATTTCAGTGGCAGGTGACTCAACACTATGTACAATTTGCCTCGTGCTTTGTGACTTCAGCTTGAAAGGTTGTATTATTTTGTTGCATTACAAGAACCCTTAGCAGCTCCAGCTGAGGCAAAGAGTCCCTGTCATGGTAGTGCCTTATGCATATAATAAGAGATGCCCCCTACCCCCAAAGAGCTTATAGTCTGAATAAACAAGAGAAATAAAGACTGGGAGAAAGGAAGTCATCAGATCCCCATGTATAGATAGTTCTGCAGACAGAGCAGGGTGTTCTCCCTCGGAGAGGCTGAGCTGAAGTCCAGGATCTTTGAATCAGATTGTGTGCACCCAGCTAGAGAAGCGGAGAGTGGCAGAGCTGGGAACTGATCCTAGATCTCAAGAGTCTCAGTCCAGTGCCTAGATTTTAAGACCATCTTTTTTCTATATCAAGGACTATAATAGTGAAACATAAGTGACTGGAATTGCTGATTCTTAGTTGAGAGCGAGCCAGAAATACACAAACCCTGTCGGTTTTCATTTCCAGTGTGCTTGGGCTTTCTCGGTAGCCTGACAGCCCTTTGACTTGGGATTGTAGAGGCTGCAGGATAAGGGAAGAGCTGGTATTGGCAGTCTCGCCCATGTTTCTGTAGTGTGTTCTCCAGTGCTTTGTTCAGCTTTCTTCAGCTGAATCCCAGCTTTGCTCTGCACAGCAAATGCCCTTTTCTCCCTGATCTCTGTAATACTATTGGCATTCTTTCATTTCTATTGCAGAAAAGTTCGTGGCGAAGCCAAGAAGTGCCGTAAAGTTTATGGCATTGAGCACCGGGACCAGTGGTGCACAGCCTGCCGATGGAAAAAGGCCTGTCAGCGATTTCTGGACTGAGCGCACAGACACTTCAGGGGTTTGGAATCTCGCCCTCTCTCTCTGCTGAGAACACCCAAAGTCCGTCATTGCTGCAACCAGGGACCTTGGAGGGATCTCCTGCAGCTTCTGCAGAGACCTCTAGAGCTGCGTGTAAATTCCAAGTTCTGTATATTGTACATCTGCTGGGTTTATTATTTTTTACATTTTCCATGGGATTTTCTGTTTTACAAAAGTTAAGAAAAATCCTCCCTTTTTATAACAGAAATAGTGGAGGGGAAAGAAAGGAAGCAGGCTGTTTGGTGGTCATGAGAGATTTTTGGTTGTCCAGGGACCAGAGAACTTCTTATTGATCTTCTAGGTCATCTGTAAAGTCTCCTGAACTTTCAGGTCAAAGGTTGGGGCAAGGAGGTGAAGAGCATCTCTTCACCTTACTTTAGTAGCTGAAAAGCTCAAAGTCCCATACTCTTTAAAGGGACACTGTCAAAATGACAATCATAGCTTAAAAAAGAAAATGACCTTCATGTGTTACCAGTAACGCCTTTGATTAATAAATTTGAAGTCCTTACCTTTGCTGTTGGTCATTAATGTTGCAGTTACTTTTTTCACCTCAGTCAGTAGGTAAAACTAGATTGCTGTATGTCAGGTCTGCTTTGCTTCCTGATTTATATGTGTTTTGATGCAGTTGCAGGTAAAGAACCTCCAACATCCTTTAATGGAAAAAAAGCATTCAGAAGCAAAACTTAAATATTTCTTCTCTTAGATTTGGTGGTTTTACCAAGAACTGTTTTGTTTACTTCTTCGAAGAACACAAATTTTAGGTCTAGCAGTGTCCCTTTAAACTCAGGCAAATTATTATTTAAAGTCAAATACTTCTTCCTGAAAGGTCAGCAGAAAGGACTCAGAAAGGTGCTGCCTTAGCCTGGAGACATGGATTTTGTATGGATTTAGGCACCGATTCAGCGAAGTGCTTATGTACATGTTTAAATCCTACCAAAATCCATGGGGTCTTAAGCAGATGCTTCATGAAATGGGATGGTTTGCATGCTGGAAGCCAAGTGCATGCTTATATTATTTGCTGAATCAGTGGCAAAACAGGGAGATGTCATAAAATCCCAAATTGTGGAGGGAAATCGAAGCATGTCTGAACTCCGCTTCCTGGCTTTTATCTTTTTATCCCATTCATATTATCTTTACAAGATTCAAATATTTCTGGTTTTTGTCATCATGAATAATTTACTTGCCCTGGGAAGTAAATTGGACCCTGATTGCTGTTTTCTAACTTACAGTCATCTAATTTAAGTGGAGTGACTCCTGATCTGCGGGTTTAAATGAGGGGAGTCAAGTGCCAGGAGTCTATTCAGAAGTTGGGGGAGGAAGTGGAGGAGAAAAACCAAGGCATGTAAAGATGTCTCTGTTCTGGAGAAGGGCACTGCTTATCTCAGAACTAGAAGTCGGGTCTGGTTTCATGTTTTTGGTCTTTTGTTGTTTACTCGTGACTGATCAGCCATTCATAGGAAGTGCAGTGTCACTGCCAAGCAAACAGGATGCTAGAAGCAGTGTCTCCCATCTCCGTCGCTGTGCGGCCTGGAGCACAAAAGACAAGGAGTTTTGTTTCAGACCTCACCATTCTGTGTCCTGCGGGCGTTTCCATCACCAAATCCTGCCCTGGACATGCTGGTGCAAGCGGGTATAGGCTGTGACACTGCTCGGAGGATCCCATGATGTTGTTCTGGTTGAGTGCAGTGGGGGGCACAGACATGCTTCGGCACAGTCACTAAGGAATCGTGATTTCTTTTAACAGGGGAAGAAATGTCTCTGTTACTAAAGCCATTCAGGTCCCCACACCCTGATGCAGAGAATCCTGGTGCTGTGATGTCTTGTATAAATGCGCAGTGGCAGCTATGCACGAGCCAGGAGGTCTGCTTTGTGCATAATTTGACGGCAGCGAGATTTGGGGTTTTTTACGATCAGGGTGGGGTGGGAAGGGCTGGGCGGACTTTTTGCTGCATTTTTGATAATCAGAGGCCATAAACTACAGACCTCAACCCAAGGGCAGGCGGCTATGGCAGGAATGAACCTGGCATATTTTTAAGGACCATTTGATTGACTAAACTTTCCTTGTAAAAGCAAATCATCTGACCGGGAAGGTATTATTTTCTCATGAGTTCACGTGAACCCTTTTGTTAAAGGGGTGGGCGGGGCACTCAGAGGGGTTTTTATATATATTATTGGTGCTTGTTGACCTTTTTTTGTAATTTTGTACATATATATAGTATATTGGTTAAACCCGGTCTTCTCTTCAGTGTTAAACTGGCGATTGCCAAATTGGCTTGTGAGAAACAGGAACAAAGTGAGCTCATCTCCCTGTTTTTTACCTAGTCTGGTAGGTCTTGTAGCCAGGTCTGGTCCAGAACAATCAAGTTCTCTAGCTGGGAGCGTACAGCCTTTTTCAAAGTCCACTGAAGACCCTGGTGGTCTCTCTGTTGACTTCAGAGAGCTCTGGCTCAGCCTCTCTCTCAGGGAGAGCACCCTTCATCACCTTGGTCCCCTCCTCCGCTTTGTTCTTATCCTACAGACCACCATGCAGGGCTAGGAGAGTGAAAAATGCCAACTTGGAGAAGTGCATTCTGGAAGCAGGCAAGGTGTTGGACTGATCTGTGCAGGTCATTGTAAAAGAAAATCCATATGAACCATTTAACACCTCTGCAGGACTTCACCGTTTACTAGATTAGGAGCAAGTTTGCAGAATTGGTTCCAGATGTGCCTGTCTCAGCTGCCCCATTTGGAGAAAGCCACAGTGGATGCTGTTTATTGAAGCTGCCATTTAATGAGCCAGGATTGTCCTTCCCAGTAGGGATGGTATGTCTGAACCTTGTTAGGGGAAGGACTGAAAAACCAGGCAGTTCTAAAATATATTCAGTTTATTTCTTCTTCATATAATTTAATGGTTGGTATTAATCAACCATTGCATGAATCCAAAGCAACTTTTAAAAAGTCTACAAATTTCCGAAATGCTTTGTTTTCAGGTGGACAAGGTTCTCTGGGGAAATGTGATGTCTTTTATTAGGCCTAGTAAATAGCTGGAAAAATCATTCTGGTGGTGTTAGTGTGCTCTCCTGGGTAGAATAGAAGCCAAAATGCAAAATGCAGGTCTGTGAAAATGCAAACGCGTGGCAGTAAGGTTCACAGGGAATGGGAGACAACAGGTGTGAGAAGGTAGTTGGAAGGGGGAGAAGGTGATAGAATCACCTTCAGGTGGGCTTCATTACTTCAGTTTCATCACCCAGTGGCAGCATCCTGGTTATTTATAAATGTGTTATTCCAGGCACCCGGGGCCCAATCTTGTAGTCTTTTCTTAACTCAGTGCCCCCTCCCCTCTTTTGTCTTCATGACTGCAGTGGAACTCTTCAGGAGAGAAATACCAGGAGGGTCATTTGTGTAATTCTAATTTTGAGCTATTAGCTTGTCCCTGATTAGAGACAGCTGTAGTTTACACTGCAGTTTTTCTTTCAAGATAGTAGCTACATCCTTTCCACCGCATAGGTTAAATTGCAAAAGAAAGCCCATTGTCAGATTCCTCATGGCCTATTCCAGTGGTTCTTAACTTTTTCAGGACAAGGCACCCTTTCACCATTATTGTGATATGGTGGTATCCCTGGTTGTTGATCCTGCCTCAGCTTCAGTGCTTCACAACAGGGTTCGGCTGCCTCCAGATAAAATTGCCCTGTGCCTGCTACACAGCCAGACCACAGAGAGCTGTGGCAGGGATGTACACTCCTGCTGCATTGGGCTCTGATCGGCCTAAAGCAGGGAGGAGCTGTCTTGTGCTGCTTCGCCCTCTCCAGTCCAGACCCTCCTGCACGCCTCTCAAAAACAAGATGTCACGAGGAGAACTGTCTTTGTTGCAGCACCCATGAGAACCACTGATTTCTGCTCTATAGACACAGGCCAGGCCTGCAAATTCATCGTGTTTCCTTCATTAACATTATAAAAAGATAAAAGCTGACCAGGCTCATTGCCTGAAGTCCAAATTTTGTTAACTATTTCTCAGTTCCCTGTGTCGCCTGTCTCAGTTTTGGCAGTGAGAGGAGTGCCTCGCTCTTATTTTTCATTCTGGTATCTCTCTATCTAAGGTACATAAAATGCCAAGCTACTGTAATATCTGAATGCCTTGCAGTCTTTTAAGGTATTGATTCTCACAGTGCCCCACAGGAAGGGTAGTACTGTTCCTATATTGCCAACAGAGAGGTGAAGCAAAGAATAACTAAGGGCTGGATTATTCTAACAGTGGTTAGGTGCCTAAAGATGCAGATGGGTGCCTAGTGAGATTTTCAAAGCCAGCTCAGCACTTCACTGGATATATTCCCATCTCTGTCCCACCTGCACAGCTGGAGGAACAGGGACCGTGGGGCCCTCTTCCTTGCTTAGGAACCTACAATTCATAAGGTTGATCTGGATCACTCAGGAAATTTCAAGCAGCCGTCCTGGCTCATGGGTGCTGATCCATGATCCTGTGAGCCTCTTCAAGGTTTAGTCCTTAATAACTGGTGTATAGCACTGGACAATCCAGAGGGTTCGTCCCAAACATTTTAGTGTGTCTTTTATATATATTCTAAAGATCAGTTTTTCACTGGCAGAAGATTGGGTTTTTTTAAAAAAAAATTACATTTTGCTTTTGTTAAAGGTGATTTTTTAAAAAAAGTGTAAATGATTTTGGAATAAGCAGTCAACTGTAAAAGCATGCAGTATACATTATTCCCTCGATAAGCTGCACAAACTCTCAGCCGGAGGGGAACGTAGAATCGATCTGTTGTCGATGTAGCAAAGGAGTGTGTGGGATGGGGGCACATACCACTAACACACACTAAATACAGTCCACCGGCTTTTTTTCCCCCCAGCCTGCAGCACCTCTGGCTGGATACAGAGCAGTTTTTTTCAATGCCTCATCCCGAAATTAATAGCACTTAATTCGTTAAAGAGAAAAAGGATTACCTTTACATAGGATTTTTTTTTATATGAGTGCTTTTTGAATGGATTTGAAAGGGGATGAGGAATTTCTATACCTTATTTTGAGGGCTTCTGCAGTACAAATTTAAGAGAAGATAATAGTTCTTGCTTACATCAGTGTTGTTTTGTCAGGGCAGAGGGTTTTTTGCTGGCAAAACTGGTGCAGGTGATTGGTTTTTTAAATACATTTTACATTTTTTTCTAATGTTTGGTTCTTTTTTCCCCTAATTTGTATCACTCTGGTTTCCTAAATTTGGTGGATTTCACTTTTCCTCCTGCTACTTCTTGCCCAGACTCAGGTCTTTAAAACATTTCAAATCTTAAGCAATTCCTCCAACAGTGGGTAACTCTTACCTGTGAGTTCAACTAAGAGACCTCTCCCATTCACACTTATCTGGTCTGGTTGTTTTTTGTACATGTGTATTATGTATGTACATAGGAACCTTGCTACTGGGCACTAATTAGGGACTCTTCTTTATCCCACCTACACACTGTGACACCTTATTCTAGTTCATGGGAAATACCCCTAAAAAAGACATAGCAGTTGTGCTGTATGCCCCTCCCACTCCATCACTCCATACCCCATTGGACTAAAGTCATTAGAAAACGTCACATGGACACAGGACATAACATGATTGATTCTTGGTGAAGTTATGGCACATGGAGGATTGTGAAAGGGACAGGACATTTATTGCCAATAGCCACTCATACGATGGTGACATGTTATCCAGCTTAACGGGGGTATGCGTGTATCAGTGAATTTCTGTCTTGTTGGAGCTTTTTTCAGCTGTCTTCCAAGTATTATTTTTATTGTAAAAAAAATGAAAATGAAAATGTGAAACGTAATTTTTACAGCAGCAATATGAAATATATTTTATAAGAAATAAAACAAAAAGTTGCCTGATATCAGTTCCCTGGTCTCCCCCTTTATTTTCTAGGACAGGTAAAACATATGAGTGTTTCGGCTTTGGTGTTTATTACCTGTTTCGTTCTCTGGACTCTCGCCTTACATTGTTGTACTGAAGTTCTGGTGTGGATGCTTTTCTTTCCAGGAGAGTGCAATTTGTGGCCATGTATGCTTAACTAAGGACTTTCTTGGTACACTGTAGCTTAGGGAAGCCAAGAGACTTGAATGGGAGCTCCCTGATGCTCTGTACTACATTCCCCTTTCCCTCCAGACCCTTCAGTTGGAGCCACGGTGGGCTGTGGGTAGGGTGGCCATAGAGGACAGTCTGGCTTTCTGGTGTTCGGTCCTCTGCTGGATGCTTTTATGTCCACTATTTTTCAGCGCTCTGTTTTTCAGTGCTCAGTGGTGGCCCATCGCCAACACCGCCACGGCCACTTGTGGGAGCTCCCCGCTCGGCCCACTGCCAACACCGCCATGGCCGCTGTGGGACCTCCATGCTCAGGTCGCCGCTGACACCGCCGTGGCTGCTTCTGGGAGCTCCCCACTCGGACACCGCCACAGCCGCTTGTGGAAGCTCCCCACTTGGCCTGCCACCGACACCGCCACAGCCGCTTGTGGGAGCCCCCCGCTCGGCCCAACACCGCCACAGCCGCTTGTGGGAGCTCCCCGCTCGGCCCACCATCGACACCGCCACAGCCGCTTGTGGAAGCTCCCCACTTGGCCTGCCACCGACACTGCCACAGCTGCTTGTGGGAGCTCCCCGCTCGGCCCGCTGCCAACACTGCCATGGCTGCTGTGGGAGCTCCCCACTCAGCCCACCACCGATACCACCACAGCCGCTTGTGGGAGCCCCCCGCTCGGCCCAACACCGCCACAGCCGCTTGTGGGAGCTCCCCGCTCGGCCCACCATCGACACCGCCACAGCCGCTTGTGGGAGCCCCCCAATCGGCCCGACACCACCACGGCCGCTCTCCCCGCTCGGCCCACCACCGACACCGCCACAGCCGCTTGTGGGAGCCCCCCGCTCGGCCCGACACCGCCACAGCCGCTTGTGGGAGCTCCCCGCTCGGCCCACCATTGACACCGCCACAGCCGCTTGTGGGAGCCCCCCAATCGGCCCGACACCACCACAGCCGCTTGTGGGAGCTCCCCGCTCGGCCCACCACCGACACCGCCACAGCCGCTTGTGGGAGCCCCCCGCTCGGCCCGACACCACCACAGCCGCTTGTGGGAGCTCCCCGCTCGGCCCACCATCGACACCGCCACAGCCACTTGTGGGAGCTCCCCACTCGGCCTGCTGCCAACACCACCGTGGCCGCTGTGGGAGCTCCATGCTCAGGTCACCGCTGACACCGCCGTGGCTGCTTCTGGGAGCTCCCCACTCGGCCCACCACCAACACTGCCATGGCCGCTTGTGGGGGTCACCGCTTGCCTTGCCACCGACACCACCATGGCTGTTTCTGGGAGCTCCCCGCCACGACACCTCTGCCACCAACATTGCCACCACTGCCTGCTGTAGCCCATTGTGCCCTTCCAGCCCCGGGAGGTCTGGTGTGGGGCACTATCCTCTATTTTTGAGACACCTTGATAGTTTCATAGTTTCATAGTTTCTAGGGTCGGAGGGGACCTGAGCAGATCATCTAGTCCGACCCCCTGCCATGGCAGGAAAGAGTACTGGGGTCAAACGACCCCAGCAAGGTGTTCATCCAACCTCCTCTTAAACCCCCTCAGGGTAGGAGCCAGCACCACTTCTCTTGGAAGTTGGTTCCAGACCCTAGCCGCCCTGACCGTGAAGTCGCGCCTCCTGATATCTAACCTAAACCTCCCCTCTGCCAGCTTGTGACCGTTATTCCTGGTCACTCCTGGCGGTGCTCGGGGGAACAGGGACCCCCCAATGCCTGCTGATCCCCCCTGACTAGTTTATAACAGGCCACAAGATCCCCCCTCAGCCTTCTCTTGTGGAGGCTGAACAGGTTCAGGTCCTGTCACCTCTCCTCGTAGGGCCTGCCCTGTTGTCCCCTGATCATGCGAGTGGCCTCCTCTGGACCCTCTCCATGTTGTCCACGTCCCTCCTGAAGTGCGGCGCCCAGAACTGGACGCAGTACTCCAGCTGCGGCCTGACCAGTGCTGCACAGAGGGGGAGGATCACCTCCCTTGGACCTTGCTCGAGATGCATCTGTGCATGCAGGACAAGGTGCAGGTCGGCCTTCCTGACCGCGTCCCCACACTGCCGGCCCATGTTCATCTTGGAGTCAATGATGACCCCCAGATCCCTTTCCGCCTCCGTGCTGACAAGAGGGGAGTTCCCCAGCCTGTAGGTATGGTGCCGGTTGTTCCTCCCGAGGTGCATCACCTTGCACTTGTCTGTGTTGAAACCCACCCTATTCTCATCCGCCCACCCTTGTAACCTGTCTAGGTCTGATTGTAGCCTGTTGCAACCCAGGTGTGGGCTTCACACGGGTTGGGGACCATGGGGTACATGAGAACGACGGAGGCCGCCTGCAAAGCACGCAGTCCTGCAGATCCCGTGTCCCATGTCACAGGAACGAAAAATGTGGGCGAAAAACGTTTTGGCTCCAGACAACCGTTTTTCATTCTCCCGTGACTTTGACGTGGCTGAAAAGGGGCTGACAGCCCAGCACCTTCTGCGGGCTGCCAGTCGGGATGTTCCATTCCTGCCGGGCGGGTGGCTCTATTCAACTATTTTACAGGACAAAAAATCCTCGGGGCAACTTTTATATTTCCGGTTGGGCTGAGAGAAACAAATGCCTGGGGGCAGATTTGTGCAATAAACCAATTCGAATTAAAATCCTGAGGGGAGCTCTTCTGATCCCTTCCCCCCCGGAGAAGGCTCAGCCCATGCCCCGCCCCCTCCCCATCCCTCGTAAAGGGGCTCCCCGGGCTCTCCTGGCAGTCCAGCATCCCCAGTGGGACCTGGGGCAAGTTCATCTCCCTGCGTCAGGGGTGACTGTCTGCAGCACCGTTTTCACAGCTCCCTCTGGCCCAGTCGCCGCAGCCACGATTCCCTCAGGGCAAGCTAACGCCAGCGCGGCGCACGGCCGTCCCTCCAGAGCAGCGGCATGTGCCACGTGCTCCCAACAGTCCTGCACGGATGCAGAGCCTTGCTTCCGCCCCAAGCACCTCCTGAAGTCGAGTTGCAAGGTGCGTGGTACTCACTGGGGATACGCACCACGCGAGCCCCAGAATAGACCGGATGCCCTCACCTTTGTGCACTATGCGCAAGCCTTGGCTGGTCTCAAATCGATGGCCAAGAGCCCTTCCTTCGTGTCAACAGGTCTATTTAGATATAAACCCTTTGGATGCTGGAGCTCTTCAAATGGTTGTGTTTGTTCCTGCGTTTTGAACGGCAGGGACTATTGCCTGGTTTTTTTTCCACCCGCTCTGTGGACGGTACGGGGGGCTGGAGAGGAAACATCAAGGATTTCAGCCCTGACTCAGGGGGCAGGGGTCTCCGCTTTTGGGAGACAAATTGGCACATGATGTTTCCAGCACATCTTCTGGAAATCAGATCCCGTTCATGTGTCTTCAGCTGGGCACCCCAAGTTGAAGATCATCCATCCCTTTGGAAAATCTCACGCACCGTGTTGATGCACCAACGCCCAGGTCATTTGGGCCAGGAAGAATAAATTGGTTGCACTGAACATTTTAAAGAGATAATGGATACCTCCTAACAAAATAAAACTGCTTATTTTTAATCGGGCAAACCAAAACCCCCCAAAATATACATTTGCACATGCTCTTTGTTCTATCCTTGGCTCCACTATGGGGAAAAGACATATTTCTTTTACAGGCAACCCCCACTTCACGCCGTTTTGCTATAACGCTCATTTGAAATCGATACCTGATTTCACATAGCACTCGGTGAGTTTTGTTATAACCCTCGCAGTTGCCATCTTGGGTCGTTAAAAACACTTGTAGTCGCCGCGTTGGGTCATCAAATACTTTCGGTTTCGCTTAATGCTTGGTTTTTCAGGAACCTGTTAAGAGCACTCAGCAGGGGTCGCCTGCATGTGATATTAAAAAAAGGGTGTGAGCTGTTGTTTTTTTTCAAATAAATTGTAAGTGATCTATCAGTGTCACAAAACTGAGACTGCTCGAGCCATTTAAAATGAGAAAGCAGTAGAAAACAGTGCACTTTTCTATGTTTCTTATAGTCCTTTAGTATGTGAAAGCCTCCTGCTCTTCAGCGTGTTCAGTGCCACCGTCCTCTGTGAGATCTTCATCGGGGACTGTGACTAAACTGAAGCACAGAAGAAAGAAGTTCAGGGTCGCACTGGAGGTCTGATAGGACAGGGCAATGAACTTGGCTCTCTCTTAAGCCCCCAGCTATCGCTCCAAGTGCTGCAGCATCCCTTCCTTCCTTGTGCGAGGAACAGCCCCGCAGCGCTGCATGGAGGAGCATAAATTAGACGTGGCCAAGGGGAAGTGTCCTACCACCAGCTTCTGGCTCGCTGCTGCATTGCCTTGTCTCTGGGAGTGTTACTCTCTACAATATGATGATTGAATGTCTCTTCCTGTTTTCCAAATTGTCGAGGCAGGAATTCAAAAAGACGCTGTCAGAATAAATATCACATTTAGCCTGCCTTTTTGTTTGCCGGCTATTGTTACAAATATCAGATGGCTATAACTAAGAGAGAAGAGTAAAAAAAAAGTGTTTTTCTTTATTTCCCAATTTATTTACTCAGTGCTTTTGACAGCCTTTCTGTTGGGAGTTGCGTTCATCATTTTCCTGCGCAGTCTGTTTCTGCTGCTGTTTGCAGGTCTTTCCTACCGTGGCCGGGGAGAGAAAATATTTAAAAATAGGAAAATGGAAATGTGAAGCACACATTTTGGCAGGAGGCAGTTAGGGCCAGATATCGCACCTGAAACTATTCACATTTTCACTGACAAACTGTAAGTTGAATTTGTGTTTTTATAGGGCTCATGGTATATAGCAGCAGATCCCCATCAATATACAATTCAAAAAGCAGTCCTGGAAGGTAGTCAAAGCCAACCTTAAGAGTTTCGAAAACCATCAGGACCACCTGAAATGCCACCTGCTGCTTGGCCGGGTCCACGTGTGAAGAACGCAGGGTGAGTACAGGGTTGCGAAGCCTCCAGGATTGCTCTGCAGTCTCCAGGAATTACATATAAATCTCCAGGAGAGTGCTGAGAGTCACCTGGGAAATAAATAATAGGGCATTCGTTAAAAGAAATATTAAATGTCGAATCCAATTTATACGGTAGTCCAGTGGGTTTTTCCAATGTAATAGTCATATTGAAGTCTGTGCACCATAATCCATACCTGATCGAGCACGCAGGCGCATTCGCATCGTGTGTCATGGGCACGCGGGCGTTTCAGAAACCTCCCAGGGTAGGTTCAAACTGAGCTGACAGCCCTAGGTGAGTCTAGCGAAATCGTAACATCCCAGAGCCGCAGGAAGGCCGTTGCTTTCTAGGGAAGCTGTCAGCATAGGACCTCCGCCCCTTAGGGAGGAGGTGATGAGACCAAGGCTTGTGAACACAAGGGAATACGCTGCTGTTGTGCCATTTGTATGAGATTGAAAAGGACAGGAATTGCACACCTGTAGAGAACAGTTGGGTACCACATCAGACATGACAGGAAACAACCACCTCTATGTCTGGCGTAGTTTATGAAGTTAATAAAATCCTAGGACCAGCTCCTCCAGGGTGAGTCAGGTCAGTTCCACTATTGTCCCCAGTTCCCCAGTGGTTCACCTCCCATTACATTCCCAGTGGTGTGCATCTCCTCTTTTTCTACTTTGTTCCCTTATTATAAGCAGCTCTGAGCCTCTGCTGGAAAGGGCAGCGTATCAATCAAATAAAGACATAAATAAACCGGGTTTAAGTTTGGGGCTGAGCCACAAGTCCATGGAAGAGGTGGACTTTTGCAGCCGCAAGGTTGGAAGCGCCATCTAGGAAGGATTGCTGAAACGGGACAAAGGGCCTGAGAGGGGAAAAGGATAATATAGAGACAGCTGAGCACCGTATGGGAGAGAGTACAAAGGGCGGGGAGTGAGCAAAAGTGGTGAAGGAGGTAAGGTAAAGTGAATGAGGAGGGTGACTAGAAGAGAGAGAAAGGGGGAGAGCAGCAAAAGGACCCACAAAGCATAGACCTGGTCTACACTCCCTGGTTTTGCTGGCAAAACTCAGGTTGTGCTGGCAACCGGAGGTGTGTGTCCACATTCAGAGACCCCCTTTGATGGCGGAGTCTCTTATTTCTGCCTGCAGAGAAAAGTTACCTCTTGAAATGAAAGAAGGCCTCTGACACGAGCGTGTGTAGGACCCCTGCACGCTCAACCTTCCCACGCTGCTTATCCTACTTCTCCATACAGCTGCTGAGAGGAGTGGTGTGGAGCCTCCAGAAGTGCATGACTGCGAACATATTTTAATGGCTAAGCCACGGTAGCTGCTATCTGCCTGCAGAGTGCCTACAGGGAGAAGCAGGTACGATTCATAGATTCATGGATGTTAGGGGCTGGAAGGGACCCTGCAGAGTATCAGGTCCAGCCCCCCTGCTCTAGGCAGGAAAACAACTGGGATCGAGTGACCCCAGCAAGGCGGTTGTCCAGTTGTCCAGTCTCCTCTTGAAAACCTCCAGGGGAGGCGACTGCACCACCTCTGGAGGGAGTTTATTCCAGTCTAGACACCCTGACTGCGAAGGAGTTTGTCCTGGTATTAAGCCTGCAGCGGTCTTCCAGGAGTTTATATCCATTGGTCCTGGGCTTCCCCAGGGGTGCCCTGGTGAACGGTTGTGAGCTCGTCTGATATAACGGTAAGCTGCTACCAAGTCCCCTCTCAGCCATCTCTTCTTTAGGCTAAAGAGGCCCAAGTCGCTCAGCCTTTCCTCATATGGCTTGTCTTGCAAGTCCCTGATCATACGGGTAGATCTTCTTTGGGCTGTCTCAAGCTTTTCCACGTCCTTGTTGAAGCGCGGCGCCCAGACCTGGGTGCGGCACTCCAGTGCAGAGTACATCGGGAGTATCACTTCCCTAGTTTTACATGAGATGCATCGGTGGATGCATGCCAGCGTGTTGTCTGCCCACCTGACCACCGCCTCGCACTGACGGCTCATGTGCACGCAATGCTCGATCACTACCTACCCGTAGGTCTCTTTCAGCCGTGGTGCAAGTCAAGCTGTCACTACTGAGGCTGTCGCTATGTTGAGGGGTGTTTGCCCCCAGATGGAGCACCGTACACTTCACGTGGTTCCAGTCCACCCAACTCTCGAGCCTGTCCAGGTCCACCTGTATCTGCAGCCTACCTTCTGGTGTGACCACACTGCCCCATAACTTGGCGTCGTCTCGCAAACTTGGCCAGTGAGCTCTTCACTCCCCCATCCAAATCATTGATAAAGATGTTGAAAAGCACCGCTCCAAGCACGGACCCCTGAGGGACACCACCGGCCACCTCACACCAGCACAACACGGGTCCGTTCATGAGACCTCCCTGGGTCCTGCCATCCCACCCACTGAACTGTTGAGCAGCTAAGCCCGCAATCTTCCAATTTTCCCACAAGGATATCGTGGGATGTTAGCTCAAAAGCCTTTTGGAAGTTTAGTTATATAATGTCGACCTTCTCTCCCATGTCCGGGTGGCGAGAGACCTGTTCCTAGAAGGAGATGAGATTGGTAAGACAAGACCTACCCGCGACAAAGCCGTGCCGGCTATCATTCAGGATCTTACCCTCAACGAGCGTATCGCACGTAGATTCTTTAATGAGTTTTTCCAGGATTTTCCCTGGGATGGAGGTTAGGCTGATTGGCCTATAGTTGCCCGGGTCCTCCCTTTTCCCCTTCTTGAAGATGGGCACAATGTTGGCCCTCTTCCAATCCTCAGGGATGTCCCCCGTGCACCACGATTTCGGAAAGACCTCTGCCAGAGGTCCTGCAATGACCTCCGCCAGCTCCTTCAGCACTCTTGCATGGAGTCCGTCTGGTCCTGCTGACTTACACATGTCTAGCTTTTCTAGTTGGTTTTGCACCCGCTCGGCATCCACCGTGGGGAGGCTGTCATTCCCACCGTGCCCCCTGTGATCTTTATCTCGCTTGTCTTTCCTCTTGGTCTGGTGAAATACGGAAGCGAAGTGGGCATTGAGAAGGTCAGTTCTGTCCTCAGTCTCCGTTACCAGCTGTCCCAAGGTGTTTAGCAGGGTCCCATTTGTTTTGCTTCTGCTCCCGACATGCCTGGGGAGGACTTCTTCCTGTCCTTGACTCCCATGGCTAACTTAAACTCTGTCACCACCTTAGCTTTCCTAATCATTTCCCTACAAGTGCGGACCACTGTTGTATAGTCCTCCTTGAGGACTGTCCCTAGCTTCCAGCGTGTGTACGCCTCTTTCTTTTTCAAGAGGACCACGATGCTGCTATTGAGCCAGGAGGTCTTACCAGCTCTCCTGCTACCTTTCTTCTTTGCAGGAATGGTTTTCTTTTGTGCTTTGAGGATCATATGTTCAAGCCACACACCAGATCATCTCCCTTAGCCAAGACCAGGTCTAGGAGAGCAGTACCTCTGGTTGGCCCTCGCACTTCCTGGGTGAGGAAGAGCTCCTCGATCATCGTCAGGAAACTGCGTGAACGATCTGATCTTGCCACGTGTTCCTCCCAATCTATGTCCAGGTAACTGAAGTCGCCCATGACAAACAAGTCCCTTGCATGCGTGGCCTCTGCCAGTTCTCGAGAGACCTCCAGATCCAGCTCCTTCCCTTGGTTCGGTGGCCTGTAGTTTCAGTTTCATAGTTTCTAGGGTTGGAAGGGACCTGAGCAGATCATCTAGTCCGACCCCCTGCCATGGCAGGAAAGAGTACTGGGGTCAAATGACCCCAGCAAGATGTTCATCCAGCCTCCTCTTAAACACCCCCAGGGTAGGAGCCTGCACCACTTCTCTTGGAAGTTGGTTCCAGACCCTAGCCGCCCTGACCGTGAAGTCGCGCCTCCTGATGTCTAACCTAAACCTACCCTCTGCCAGCTTGTGACCGTTATTCCTGGTCACTCCTGGCAGTGCGTGGGGAAACAGGGACTCCCCCAGTGCCTGCTGGTCCCCCCTGACTAGTTTATAGCAGGCCACAAGATCCCCCGTCAGCCTTCTCTTGTGGAGGCTGAACAGGTTCAGGGCCCGTCGCCTCTCCTCGTAGGGCCTGCCCTGTTGTCCCCGGATCATACAAGTGGCCTCCTCTGGACCCTCTCCATGCTGTCCACATCCCCCCTGAAGTGCGGCGCCCAGACCTGGACGCAGTCCTCCAGCCGTGGCCTGACCAGTGCCGCATAGAGGGGGAGGATCACCTCCCTGGACCTGCTGGAGATGCATCTGTGGATGCAGGACAAGGTGCGGGTGGCCTTCCTGACCGCGTCCCCACACCGCCGGCCCATGTTCATCCTGGAGTCAATGATGACCCCCAGATCCCTTTCCGCCTCCGTGCTGACAAGAGGGGAGTTCCCCAGCCTGTAGGTATGGTGTCGGTTTTTCCTCCCCAGGTGCAGCACCTTGCACTTGTCTGTGTTGAAGCCCATCCTATTCTCGTCCGCCCACCCTTGTAACCTGTCTAGGTCTGATTGTAGCCTGATGCTTCTTTCTAGTGTGTCCACGTCCCCCCACATCTTAGTGTCATCAGCAAATTTGAACAGGTGCTTTTTACCCCCTCGTCCAAATCACTGATGAAGATGTTGAACAGTGCGGGCCCGAGGACCAAGCCCTGCGGAACCCCACTGCCCACGTCCCTCCAGGTTGAGAAGGACCCATCCACTACCACCCTCTGGGTGCGGCCCTCCAGCCAGTTGGCGACACATCTGACTGTGTGGGTGTCGACACCACAGCCCCCCAGTTTCTTAATGAGAACAGGGTGAGAGACAGTGTCAAAAGCCTTCCGGAAGTCCAGGAAGACGATGTCCACTGCTCGCCCTGCAGCTAATGATCTGGTGATCTGATTGTAAAAGGCCGCCAGGTTGGTCTGACAGGACCTGCCACTGATGAACCCGTCCTGGTTGCCCCTAAGCATGCAGTCCCCTGCTGGCCCCTCCTGGATGCGTGCCAGCATAATTTTCTCGAACAGCTTGCCTGGGATCGAGGTAAGACTAACTGGCCTATAGTTTCCCGGGTCCTCCTTCCTGCCTTTTTTGAAGATGGGGACCACGTTGGCCCTCTTCCAGTCCTCCGGTACCTCGCCAGAGCACCACGAGTGCTCGTAAAGCCGTGCCAGGGGACTTGCAATGACCTCGGCCAGTTCCTTTAGGACTCTAGGGTGGAGATCGTCCGGGCCGGCTGACTTGAATACGTCCAACCCCTCCAGAAGCTCCCTAACTAAATCCTCGCTAACCCGTGGCCCAGGTGTGCCTGCCCCGGGGCCCGAGGGGGGCCCAGCAGGGAGGTGGCTGTTCTGGTCCCTACTTAGGAAGACGGAGGCAAAGAAATCATTAAACATGTTAGCTTTGCCGTCTGGTGTGACGACCAAGATCCCCATGGTGTCCTGCAAGGGCCCCACATTACCCGGGACCTTCTTTTTACCCCCTACGTATTTAAAAAAGGACTTCTTATTGTCCTTAATCTGGGAAGCCAGTCCCAGTCCCATCTCTGCCTTGGCCTTCCTAACTGCCCCCCTACATCCCCAAGCAACTACAGAATAGCCCTCCCTGGTGATGACCCCTTCTTTCCATTGGGTGTAAGCCTCCTTTTTAGCAAGGAGACATTCCCGGATGCTTTTGGTGAGCCACGGAGGCTTGTGTGCTCTCCTGCTCCCTTTGATCCTCGTGGGGATTACCTTCCTTTGGGCTTGGAGGATCGTCTCCTTGAGGAGCGCCCACTCTCCTTGGACACCCGGCTCTCCTCCCCTCCGGGACCTCAGCGCTTCTCCAACTATCCTCCTTAGCTCATTGAAGTCTGCCCTCCTAAAATCTAGGGCCGCTGCCTTGCTGCAGGCCTTTGTCACCTTGCGCTGGATGGTGAATCCCAGCAGGCGATGATCGCTGTCGCCCAGGGGGTCAAGTAAATGCCCACAGCTAGGTTTCTGTCGCCTGCCCCCTGCCCTGAAGCTGGACCCAGAGGGTTTCAAGCTGCTTTTGTTTGGAGCCAGCGTCACCCTCCAGAGAAGTGCATTGCTCTCTCATGTAGAGAGCTACTCCTGCACCTTTTCTCTCCGCTCGGTCCCTTCTGCGCCGGGTGTAGCCCTCTACGGCTACGCTCCAGTCCCACAAGGTCTCCATGACCTCTGCCAGGTCATGTTGCTCACTAGAAAGCAGGAAGGCTAACTCATCCCCCATGCTCCTGGCATTGCTATACAGGCAGCTGAGCCCCAGAGCTGACACCCTCGATTTCCTGAGATGCTGAGGGAGAAGTATTGGGTTAGTATTTTCAAAAAACAGCTGTGTTAGTATCCTCCACAAGAGACCTTTTACACTTCTAGCTGCAGCTTCTGCATCAAACCCAGGTCTCCTGCATGGGAGGCAAGAATGCTACCATTGAGCCACCAATGCTAGACACCTTGGGCCATCAACAAAGCCACAAAAAGAAAAGGGGAGAGACTATAAAAGCCACTAGCCGTGATAAATGAGCTGCTGCTGATTCTTGCGCTCTATTCCCCGGCCTCAGAGAAGTGTAACACAGCCCAAATTGTGACTTCAATTTGGAAAAATACCTATATTAAGCTACTTTTCCCTCCAGGAAGTATCTTTGCCTCTCCCTGCGATGCTGATTCATTCTAGCTGGGGAGGAACAGTAGCTTCTCTATATTAATGTCATGAGGGTGGGGATGTAACATGGACCACAAGAATAAGGTGCCTCGATTTATTGCACCTTCTTTTTCTTGCTCCTTGATTTCTGCAAATCGGTAGTGTAACTAGGAGTGGGCGAGAGGGACGCCTGCCCTGGAATTGCCCCCACCCCTGCAGAGTCCACACCGTGCCAGGAGCTCCAATACAGCCCCCAGCTGCTGCTTTAAGGGCCACAGAGCGTGCAGCAGCAGCAGCTCAGCTGAGGACTGTTGAGGATTTCACAGATTTCATAGACATTTGGGCTGGAAGGGACCCCAAAGGATCATCGAGTCCAGCCCCCCGCCCCAGGGGCAGGAAGTCAGCTGGGGTCATAGGATCCCAGCATGCTGCAGGTTTTTCTTCCCAAGCACCAGTTCCCAGCAAGAGTATGACTGCTGCACACATACTCTGCCCCCACTTCAGACCTGCGCTATTTGCCCACAGGGTTTGCAGCAACAACAGAATTGGTGCCCCGGGAAACACTATAGCCGTGTCCATTTAATTTCTAGTTCATATATGAGTCAGAATGACCGTCTCCAGGCTGGCTTTTGGGAAATGCAAACAACTGTGTTGGCTTCACTGGCCATTCAGCTGGTGGGGCACTACGGAGTCTGGCTCCTTTCAGAGAAATGAAACTGAAATGAAAGAAATGCGCTCTTCCCCCAATTTTATGTTATCTTCACAGCTGCTGGTTTAACCATGTAATGCTTGCATTTCGCAGGTGAAGGCTTCATGCAGAGGCAGCTACTACAGCATCCCACTTTGGAAACAAGCATTGGTATAAATCCCCGGATAGGATTTATAGTCCAATAGACATCTGAAAAAGACATATAGATGTCACAATGAGTGCGTCTGCATGTTCATTAATGCACCGTAGTTATTGCACCTTAAGTTTAGTACTTGGATAACCAAATACTAAATCAATGCACAGTAATTAGTGCTCAGTAGCACCAGCACACAGGTTTTTACAGACGGTAACCGTGCAATAGCCTAATACTACTACGCAGGAGTATATTAGCACGGGTTTTGCGCAGCATGCTGCTGCGCAGTATTAGGCTATTGCACAGTTAGTGTCTCGTGTAGACACACCCCCTTTGATTAAAATTGGGTGCATCTACGGGAGACACTATGTTGCCATAGCAATATGCTACACTGATGTAACGTCAGCGGTCAAGAGCTGTGATGTCATAGTAGTGACACGCTCCCCTGTTACAGTGTGCTGCTGTGGCGGTGTAGCGACAAAAAAACCCCTGTGTGCGGCAGGCACGGCGCAGCATGGGTTGTTACCGTGCCGTTGTTTAGGACTTCTGAAAGCAAGTCTTAAACGACGGTGCCGTATTGCCACGTGTAGACACGCCCCTTGCGGAGCAAATTCACATCTAACCTCTCCTTAAAAAGCCATGCTCTCAGTTCTGCTTAATGCAGGCTCTCTGTGATCATGAGCTAACACGGTGGAGCTAAATTTTTGACTAACCATTTGTTTCACCCCAGCTCCCCAGTCCTTGGATGACTGTTTACAAATCGAGTCATTTTGATAGACGCCAGCAGCTACAAGGCCTGAGGGTGAGGGCCTATTTGGGACTGCACAGGTCCTTGAAAGGGGTGAGGTTGGGCCCCAGACCCCAGGCCAAAGAAATGTGCATAGGCTGCTTGTGACCAAAGAGGGATGCTTGTACCGGGAGCAGCATTGTTGGGAGGTAAATGGCAGCTTGGATTCAGCATGGGGAGCATGGTTGAGAGAGGATGCTCTATTCAAGGAGAAGAGACCAGCTAAAAGAGAGTGAGTGAGGTGACCAGGCAAACAACATAGGGAGAGAGCCTGGGATAGAAAGATGGGCCAGACAGTCCAGTTGTTCAAGGTCTCAGAGCTGAGACTGCTGTAAAGGGTAGCTGATAAACCCGACTGGGGACTACAGACGTTTCTGCCAGCCCAAGAAAGGACTGCTACAAGTTCAGGACAGCCGGAGCCTGAGTCTAAGAGAAAGGCTGGAGCCTACGGTAGAAAAGGATGCACCCGTTGTGCTGGGTGTGAGCCTGGGGCAGAAGGTTTGGGTTTGTTTTCTTGCTCGACTTTCCCTATCTCTAAAAGGGGCGCATTCTTGTGATGTAGGGTTGTGTCATGTCAGCATCCTACCTGTGCTGGCACTTGGTGGATGGGGACTGAGTGGTGAGACTGAAGTGGTGGGCTCTGGGCAGGCTGCAGCCGCTCCAGTTAAGACCTTGATATTGTCACTTTGGTATAGAGAGATGATTATTGTAAGAAACAAAAGGCTTTTGGTTTCCAGCTTTCAGGTACTAGATCACAAATATGCTGGCAGGTCAACGCTCCTGGTAGCTTGATGGCGATGACTGACCACAAGCTGCTTATATCAATCGAGGGAGCCCAAACCAGGCTTCCTCGTACGGGCCAGAGATTGTTCACACACACGACGAATCGCAGCATACGGACCAGGGAGATAGTTAACGGCAAGTGACCCCATTCTGGAGGGTATTAGGGATCAGGGTAAGACCTATTTGGTGGGAAAGCGGTGTCACTCGTACACACTGTTTTCACAACCAGCTATCTCAGCAAAATGAGATTGTGCAGATGTTTGAAAGACCATCATATATCCTGCTTGACTCCCCTGGGGTCCCCTTGAATGAATATGTATGTGCCAATGTCCTTTGGGTGTGGCGCTCTTCGGATTTTGGTGCAGGGGAATAAAGTGGTGGTATGTCCCAAATGCCATCTGCTTTTCCAGCCAAAATGAGCTATCACTTCCAGCAAATCTTGCAGAGCTGTGATCTGCCTCCTCGTGTACAAGAGAAATGAAATCACTAACTCTGTTGACATATCATTACTGGGTGACTCACTGTGATGAATAGGCCAGCTCACACCTTTCAGAGTGATTTTCCCATCTCTCTATAGCTTCAATTTTTTGAAGCTTTATTCACAGAAAGTAACAGCTTGAGACATAACATTTAATTAGAAATGAAAACTGAGATTTGGGAGAACAAAAGAGTCACTTCGGAGAGGTGCTGGTACAGTAACTGGATAATTATAAACATATATGCTATCAGATACAGCTTGCCAAACTGATAGAAACTCGAGCTGATAAAAAAAGCCACAAACATTGTTACACAAACTTCAGAGCAGGTGTATTTGGATTATCGTAGGCACAGAGGGGCAAAGGGATTTAGGAACTGCAAGGTGAAACTGTAGGTGGAAAGAAGTAGTTAGTCGTGTTTGTCTGAAGTCGGTCAGAAGGCAGGGTCCATACGCACCGGCATAGACTAGCTTAATAAGACATCTAGAGCGAGCACAAGCACGTGTGAACCCGAGCTCACTTCATCAGGTGCTTGTATAGCGGAGCGCACAACTCGGAGTTAGGTGCTGAGGTGACACGATACCTGGGGAGGGTTAGACACCTGAAAATGGGCTTCACAACAGCAAGTGTGCGAGGCAGGGGGCTTCTTAAACTAGTCAGAAACGTGGAAAACTGTGGGGGAGGTAAAGACCTTCCCCTCTCTCGGACCTAGGTGCGTGGCTCAGCGCTCCCTGGAGGTGTCTGGACTGTCATCATGCAGAGTCTTGCACCGTTCGAGTGCCCCGTTCTGGTGAGCGGGGCGGATGCGGTGAAAGGACATCCAGTCTTCGTGAAATAATTAAAAACTGATGGAGCCAAAGAGAGCGAGCAAGGGTGGGTCCTGTTCTTAGTCTTCTGGTTAGGACACCCCCAGGTTTGGAAGAAGAGTGCCTGCTGCCACAAGAAACCTGGTTATTGTAGGCCATGGCTGGTTACCGTTAAATACAAAACCAGTGTGGAGACACCTATTTCTGCAGGCGAGATGCAAGAGTGTCTTTGGTAATATCTTTTATTGGACCAACTGTATAGTTGGGAGAAATGGTAGACGAGGTTTTGGGCACAAAGTGCCCTTCCTCAGGTCTGGGAAAGAAGCAGTTACAGCCAACGCTACATACCAGATAAAACAAGGCCTTTTGTTGCACTCCATTACGTAAGTGGAAAAGCGGAAAAGGGCTGTCAAACTGCCGAGCAAAGAAAAGTGATCAGAAGGAGCTACAAAACAAGTGAAAGGCAGTCGAAATAAAGAGTCATGCAAAGAATAAAACCAGTCAGAAGGGAAGTGGGCTCTTATTACCCATGGGCTGCAAAGAAGTTTAGCAGGTAGTGAGCATTAAACCATTGTCTCTGGTTAGCCCATAGAAAGCTTGTCTAATGTTTCTTCTAATGTTTAGTCCAATAAAAGATATTACCAAAAAACAAGCAAACAAAAAACCCCTCTTGCTTCTCACATATTCCCTGGAATTGATCAAATATAATCCGCGAAAAACAAATAATATCCTTTTCCTTTTCAGCTGTATTGATGTGGGATAACTTGCACTGGTGAGTTCCTGACTGAGCCATTGCAGTATTGCTAGAGGATTCATCTCTCCTTATTCTGATCAAACATTTATTTGTTCTGGTGTTTGATCCATCACATGGGTCTGTGATGCAGGAGGGGTTGGAAATCACAAAAGATAACACTGAAGAGGCTCTGAGCATATGAAAGAGTGAGGCCTGTTCATTGCAGGCATCCCAACACATCTTGGATCAGTAAATGGGTATCTTAGCAAGAGTTTGCTATGGTAGAATTACAGAATAAACTAATCCTTTATAATTAGGTCCCAATGCTGTGTCTGCAAATGTAACTTTTCTCCTGCGTCCCACCTTGTTATTCTGACAAATGGTTAACTCTGTTTCGGTACCTCTTCTGCACAGTTTCGGTGAGCGCTGCATATAGCGAGCTCATTAATTCTGGGCTTGACTACAAAGAGGACAGGTTTAAATATAAGCTGTCTTCTGCTCCACTCCATCAGCGGCAGATCCTGTCAGACCAACCTGGTGGCCTTTTACGATCAGATCAGCAGATCATTAGACGCAGGGGGAGCAGTGGACATCGTCTTCCTGGACTGTCGGGAGGCTTGTGACACTGTCTCTCACCCTGTTCTCATTAAGAAACTGGGGGCGGTGGTGTCGACACCCACACGGTCAAATGGGTTGCCAACTGGCGGGAGGGCTGCACCCAGAGGGTGGTGGTGGATGGGTCCTTCTCAACCTGGAAGGACGTGGGCAGTGGGGTCCCCCAGGGCTCGGTCCTCAGGCCCACACTGTTCAACATCTTCATCGGTGATTTGGACGAGGGGGTAAAAAGCACCTGTTCACATTTGCTGATGACACTAAGATGTGGGGGGACGTGGGCACCCTGGAAGGATGCAACAGGCTACAGTCAGACCTCGACAGGTTACAAGGGTGGGCGGACGAGAATAGGATGGGCTTCAACACAGACAAGTGCAAGGTGCTGCACCTCGGGAGGAACAACCGGCACCATACCTACAGGTTGGGGAACTCCCCTCTTGTCAGCACGGAGGCGGAAAGGGATCTGGGGGTCATCACTGACTCCAAGATGAACATGGGCCGGCAGTGTGGGGACGCGGTCAGGAAGGCCACCCGCACCTTGTCCTGCATCCACAGATGCATCTCGAGCAGGTCCGGGGAGGTGACCCTCCCCCTCTGTGCGGCACTGGTCAGGCCGCAGCTGGAGGACTGCGTCCAGGTCTGGGCGCCGCACTGCAGGAGGGATGTGGACAGCATGGAGAGGGTCCAGAGGAGGCCACTCGCATGATCGGGGGCAGCAGGGCAGGCCCTACGAGGAGAGGCGACAGGACCTGAACCTGTTCAGCCTCCACAAGAGAAGGCCGAGGGCGGATCTAGTGGCCTGTTACAAACTAGTCGGGGGGACCAGCAGGCACTGGGGGAGTCCCTGTTCCCCCGAGCACCGCCAGGACTGACCAGGAATAACGGTCACAAGCTGGCAGAGGGGAGGTCCAGACTAGATATCAGGAGGTGCAACTTCACGGTCAGGCCGGCTAGGAGCTGGAACCAACTTCCAAGAGAAGTGGTGCAGGCTCCTACCCTGGGGGGGTTTAAGAGGAGGTTAGATGAACACCTTGCTGGGGTCGTTTGACCCCAGTCCTCTTTCCTGCCGTGGCAGGGGGTCGGACTAGATGATCTGCTCAGGTCCCTTCCAACCCTAGAAACTATGAAACTATCTTAATAGCAAGTGACACAGGGAGGTCTCATATTTAAAACTTCAAAAAACATAGAAAGGAGGAAAAGGCACATGGAGCAAATTCTTTTTTCTAAGTACATCAACCGGGGGCAGAAACTTGCCTTCAACTTATAGGAAGTAAAGCTGCAGATTACAATTACATGTGCTCAAAGGGTTGGGGGGTGGAGAAAATGAAATGGGAGTTACAGGACATACAAGTAAAAGGAAGCAAGCTAATTAAGAATTTAAATTGGGAACCAACCATTTTTTAACAGCAGTGATTTACAGTTTAAGGCCGGAAGGAAACATGGTGCTAGGTTTTAATCAGAAAGTCAGGCAGCACTAACTCACACTTCACAGAGGCCTGTCACGTCTATGCAGCTTACCTTCAGCAACCACCTTGGTAATTCCATTGTATAATGAAGTCCAGTTGGCTTTACATGACTTATTTTCCCTAAAGCAACATTAAGTGCCGCTAACTTTATTCCTGTACCTTAATGTTGATTAATACAATCCCTGATCAGCTTTTCCACTTATTTTGCCCGAGACTGATTTCAGGTTAACCCGCCTGTGTTTATTTGGGTCATTTGGCTCATCCGCTTTGATTATGGGCACACTATGAGCCCTGGCTCCAGGACTGCAGAGCTTATCATGAGTGACATGGGTGAGCCAGAGATCTCTACGGCCAGCTCTTTAAAACCTCTTGGGTGTGAGTTATCCAGATCCATTTACTGAACAAAATGTTTATCGCTAGAAGGATGTTGGACTGCATGTCCTAAGTCACCAACGGCCTGAAAATCACTTCCTTGTCTTACGCTCTGAGAACCTCATCCTGCTTTTTCCACATACAGACCAGAAATAGTTACTGAACACTTTCCCCTTATCAGCATTATTAACAATTTTACCATTTCCATCTTGGAATGAGCCTGGACCATTGCTAACATTTCTTATATTTCTAATATGCTCCTTATAGTCCTTAGCCCCGGCAGTGATAAATATTTTCTCGCGATCTTCATTGGAGCTAGTGAAGAGGGTTTCAGTGCAGCTTTCTTTTCTGTCAAAAACACCATTTTGCAGACTGAGGATGGAAGTGCTGGCCAAGGGGAAGATGCTAACCCATCTGCAGGATAGACAGGATGGCGACGGCAGTAGCCTGATAGTCGGAGAGCCAGGTTCTGCATCTGATGCTTGTGGTGGGGAGAGTCTGATGTTTCTCTCCAGTGTTTTAGGTCAGGGTTAACGTTTTTCTTATTTTTGTTTTTAATTTTTACTCAAAAAATGGAAAGGTTTTATTTTCAGAGCATACAACAAATCCTCACCCCGCATCAGAAACTTTGGGCTTGACGCTGTTCCACTTTGCATGAGCTCATTGAGCCTAAAAAGAGTATCTATCACTTCCTAGGCTGCTTCTTTCATATGACAAAAACGGTTCTGTGTCTTTATTTTTGTGCGCTTTGGTGTTTTTGTCAATTTGGGACCTCTTGGCCATCAGGGGATCACTACATGCAAGTGGCTCGTGTCGATCCACACTTCCTGGGCTGGTGGTTATGGAAATCACTTTAGAGACATGGGCTTCGGTCCTGGTTCCAGCGAATCAGTGATCCAAATTTAAAGGGACTATGACAGGCACAATCTAAATGTTATGGCAAAATAACACACATTTCAGAAGTGAGATACCCTTTTGTCCCAAACGTCTCAGCAGACTTTCTGAAGAACAGCAAAGTTGACTGCTGTCAAAGCCTGGCAAGCAAAACCTCCCCCTCCAAAAAACAACAACAGACCCCACCAGCAGCAGCAAGCTGAGATACTCAGCTCCTCTAGCTTTGGACCTGGAAAGCAGCAAGAAGGACTTCACACTGAAAAGCCTCACCTAGAAGACACCCTGTACTGAGACCTGAGGCCTGGGGGGGCAAGTTGCTGAATCTTGTCCATTAGGAGGCTTTTAAGAAGAGGCTGGATGGGACCTGTCTGGGATACTTTGGGCACAGCACATCTTGCAGGGTTGGATGAGAAGACCCTCCAGGTCCTGTCCACCCCTAGGGTATTTGGAGGGCACTGTGTTTGCAGCCTGGGTGTACACCACTCTTCTGGGGCTAATAGTTAAGCAGTCTCTCCAAATGAGCATGCCAGACCAAGCAAACACCGAGAGACTTGTACACATCCATCTTGCAATATTACCAGTCTCATGTAAGCCTCCATCACCTGTTCTCGCTCTCCGGGTACCTGTGCCGTAACACCACTAGAGAGCACTCTCTACCAGGCCTTTTCTTTTTCGGTGCTCATTTATCAGAGCCTCTTACAATCACCAGGAGGCAGCACTCCTCCAAAATGACCGCATACACAATCCGTCCGACAGACATGCAAAAGCAGCTACATTTTGTCCAATGCCATATGCAAATAATAATTAACTCGTATACGTTTAAATAATTTAAAGTGTACAGCCAAAGTTTACAGCTTGGCAGTGCATGCGTTTCTCATGCAGTAGGTGGAGAGGGAGAAGGGGCAACACTGGAGAGCCTACCTGTATCGGCATGCTGTGGTACCTGCATACTGCAGCTGGCATTGCTAGGTGGGGAGCTTGTGTTAATGGGCATTCATCGCTCAGGGTGCTGCGAGTGGCGTCTGTGATGTCTGGGGGGGAGCTCATCTCTCTGAAAGTCTGGAGTGTGGCTCTGATCTTGTTTTGTTAGGAGTTGGGGCTGATGCTAATATTGTGAATCCCCATTAACACAAGCATCCCTTTCTTCCATCTCCACCATCGGTACTAGGACAGTAACATCCTCCTGCCACACTACAAGCTCCCTGCAGATTCTTTAGGGCTCTGGGAAATAGCTTCATCCTTTTCCTTGATGTCAGGAACAACCTTTTGAGCCCCGTAATGATTGCCGTCAGGCGTATCTCTATCTATCTACAGGCAATCGTAAAGCTCACTGAAGCCCCCTTATTTTGGGGTAAGATCAAATGTCTGCTGTTCACTCCCTCTGTATTCAAGGAAAAAAAACCCCTTAGTGCTATTTCCTATAAATGCACACAAATAAGTGCTAAATTAAATACAAGCAGTTTGTTTTCAACTGGAATTAGTCTAACAAAGCCCCTAATAAGCTGGTCCATGGAGGATTAATGGGAGTTTTGTAGTTTAATTCAAGCTGCTTGGTGACTCTGGGGAGGTGTCAATTTGGTATCAAGTCCAGATGAGGAGAAAATCAGAGATTGCCATAAAGTACAGAGCAATAGGAGGCTCAGGGGTATGGTGGTATCTGTCTGCTGCTTTGGCTGGTGGCTAAAAATGTGCCTTCTCTGCAATGAACTTACATTAAAAATAGGACCTAGGTTTAAATACTGTAGTGCCTGGACATGGAGGTCTGCATCAGGTTCCAGGTAGGCAGACCCCGAGGGTCAAGTATGCTGTCAAGCAAGGGAGGGCTAGAGGCAGCTTGTGGTAGTCTAAAAATGGGCCTTGGACAGGTGGAAGCAGCCGTAGGTCTACAGGGTTTTGCTGGCGTTTGAAATCTGCTAAGAAATTCCCAGGGGGAGCCCAGAAGCGAGCGCTCGGAAAGCCGCGTGAAACCGAAGACAAGCCATGGATAGGTGGAAGGTGTGCAGGAGACCCATGCTGTTCTGGGGCCCAAGTGTTGAGACATTTCTGCAAGCAGGATTTGGAGGTTGGACAGGACCTGGCTGGAGGCGCAAGTACTCCGCTGTGAGAGGTGGCGTCACTGCACACTCTGGCGGTGAGGCCTAACCCTGCATATGGGTTGCAAATCTACCTGGCCTGCTACTGGACTGCAGACTAAGAGGGCTAACTCTGCTCCTTGTGTTAAGGTCAAGGGTGAGAAGAAATCCCCCTGCGGGCACGCCCAGCTTGACTAATGTTGTTCAAAGCAAAATGTCCTGTGGGGATCTAGGTCACCTTATCTTCTCCTGCGTGGCCGCTGAGTATTTTCCCAGCCATTATTAGAACATCCCTATGCCATTTAAGTGGAAAAGCCTCCAGTCGGAAACATCTTTAACCAAGTCACCCCAACAGACAGGCTCCAGGCATCCGTTTGCAGGCTGGATATTTGTTCCAAGAAATGAAAAACCTATGAAGCTCCTGAATAACTTGAGACTGTAGTAAAACAAATGTCTAGAAAACATTGAATCCTGCCCTTTGCAGAAGTTAACCCAGACGTGCACTTCTCATATCAAACTTTTAGTGTGATGCTGGTTACTCATTATAACAAGCCGCTATGGGAAAGGGAGGAGCATTTTCCCTTACTGTCTTCAAACCAAGACAGAGGGCTCGGGTAAAAAATATAGGTGGACAGGTGGAAGCAGCCGTAGGTCTATAGGGTTTTGGTGCCTACCTCCTAGATCAACCAGCTTAGGTGTCTGAAGAGCATCTTTAGATTTGGCCCAGAGCAGCTCTCTGGCATATCTGCTTTTGGCCAACACAAGTCATTGAGCTAAACCCAGGAGCAGGGTGTAATGGCCCCCTCTGGACTTGACCGTCTGAATCTGTGCTCTTACGGGAGTGTAAGCGATACTTTACAATCCCAGAGACCAGCCTGCTCCAAATTTCAGCCCGGCTCTAGACTTCCAACCTCTTTCAAAAGCTTTCTTGGCAACTCCTAAGTATTAGCCATGTACCTGAATCAACATTCAGATCCGAAAAGCGTGTTAAAAAGCTGTCTGACGGACAGCAGGGAGAGCGTGAAAAAGTATAAGCCAAGGAGAAGAGCTTAAAAACGAGAAGGGAAAGAGACAGGGCTGGAAAAAGAGAGGGAGTAAGAGGTGAAAGATGGATGAGAGACCCTTCCTACAAGCTTGGAGGGAGGTAGGGGCAGCAGCGACCCAGTAGTGGATCCAGGAGGGTGGCACGGAGGGTGCACCCCCTCTCACACACACACGTGCGCGCTTTGTCTGTGCAGCGCGTGCACAATGAGCTCCGAGGAAGGTATTTGGCAGCAACACCTCACCTCGCAGCAGTGTCCTGCCCCTGCTCTGCTCTGCGTGAGCGAACCCCTAAACTCCCCCGCCTCCTTTCTGGTACCTGAGCGCCAACCCTAGCGGGTGCATCGGTGCTGCCCAGGGTGCAGACTCTACCAGTTATGCCTCTGCTTCCAGCAAGGTAGCTGGTCGTGACTGGGAGACTCCCAGGGGAGGGGCCCACCATTTCCCTTGGCAACTTGTTCCAGCAGTTGTTCGTTCATTGTGTAAGTGGCTTTTAAAATGGCTTAACTTCGAATATGAATTTGACTCCTGCTTCAGTTGTTGGCTTTTGCTCTCCCGTGCACCTTGCTCGATTCCAGCAGACGAGTAGGAGAGATGCGCATCTCCGCGTGCTGGGATGCAAAGCACAGGCTCCCTTTGACAGAGAGCTGCTGCCCAGAAATCTTCCCAGCGAAGGGGAGGGGGCAGCCCCACACTTCTCCCTAATCCCATGCTTGGCCCAGCTTTCCTGTTCCCCCTCCCCACACTTGCAGGTGTGCCAGACAGAACCTCAAATGGTCTTCATCTCGCAGCCGATCCTCGTCCTGTGTGCAACCAAGTGCTCACAGTTGTCTTGCATGTTCAACGTGCTTCTCTGAAGCAATTACCACTCCTTACTCTGTGATTGAGTCTTCACACTGAAGTATGGCTTTGTTGTACCGTAGTCCTATTCCTGGGGCGGGGGGCTGGACTCGATGATCTTCCGAGGTCCCTTCCAGCCCTGATCTCGATGAAAATATGAAACCTACAGGAGCTATCCAAGCAGCATGCAGAGCATTATGGTCTGACAGAATTCACATTAGGCAGTTAGAGCTCATCAGCTTTTTTTTAAAAAAGTATTTTTATCCATAGGAAAAAAAAAACTTCTTCTCTAGTTTTTTCCATAAAGGCCTGTAAGGCTAACAAATCCAAGCTGCATGATGTAAAGGCTGGCAAAACTCACATATTTCCTTTATAACTCAGGACATTTAAAAAGGGCACAAAGCTAACTTTTCCCTTCTATGGTGGGTCACCTTTAATACATGGCACTCTTCCAGCCCCCCGTCCAAAGGCCTGGCAGGCACTCAAATAAGAGATGCAGTGCATACCTCTAAAGGACTGCTTCCCATTTAAATGCAGCTAATGACTGTGGCAGGGGAATGATAGCATGGCATAAAACTAATGCCAGTGGCTTCAGTCCATGCGCTTGGCAGATGTATGCTGGAATACGCGGCAGCTCCCTGGCCAGTACCCTGCCACTCCGGCAATTAAATGAGTCAGGCGCTGCCTTCGTTACGCGTGGGACCTCACACATAAACTCCATTACTTTGTCTGTGAGAAAAGTGAATGCAAAGTTGCCTAACCCATTGCCATGGTCTCTTGCCCACCTCTTCCTGGAGAGAACGCCGGGATCTCGGTCCGGACTCTATGTCCCCAAAAGAGAAGAAAACGATCTATTTTGTCTCAAACCTGCTCGTCTCCATCTTTCTCCACCTCCTCTTGTGAGCGACACCACAGCGATTCCTTTAGCATTCGCTTCTTTTTATAAAGGTTCGGACTAAAGCTAGGCAGGGAGCAACGCTTTCCCGAGACGCTCTTTACAACTTACACAATCTGCTCTTCTGCTTGTCGCTTCAGACCTTTGGGTGCTAGCATGTTTGTTAGAAAGAAACGGCTATAAAGTCAGTATTTAGGGCACTAACCTGGGATGTGGGTGACCCAGGGACTGCTGAGTGATGCAACTTTGCTCCTGTTTCCTTTAGAGCTAAAGTTGCAGTGATTTAGCTCATTTATATGACTACAGAGGTATGCGGGTATCTTGAAAGTTTGTGCATGCTCTGCAGGGGGAGGTTGCCTCCCCTCCTAAAGAAGTTGAAAGTTGGAATATATTTGTTCCACTTCTACTGCTATGATATAATTAACACTCACAGGCATGTGCCTATAATAGCTTATACAAGTATCCTTCCACAGGGGTGTGAACAGACAGCAGGTATACCAGGGTTAAGGCCCCGCTCTGACTTGGGTGGAATAGGGATACAACCTGGGTCTTCTGCACCTCGGGGGAGTGCCCTAGCACTGGGCTTTTGGCTATCCCATAGTTTTGACCAGAAATCCCATCCGGGGTCTCAGAGGTGTTTCTGTTAAATTGGTACATCCTTGCAAAACAGTTTGTTACGGTGAAACCTGTTTTGCTTAAAATGTGTGGCCAGCTCTAAACCGTCAAACCGTAGCCCGAGAAAACTCTGTGAACTGGCCTCAATAACCCACCGATAACTGGAATCGCAACCCAAATAAAATGCCTGGCGTGTTCATAAATGGACAATCGGGGGAAAATCCTCAATGGCTCTGGAGAGTTTGTGGACAGAAAAGTCAAAGGACGATGGCCATGGCTGAATGATTAGTTACGTACAATTCATTGACTTCCGCTTTTCCTCCTCTGCTCATTTGTGGCACTGCGGCTGCCGTGCCAGCTCAGGATGATGGGTTTGCACGCTGTGGTCTATGAGGCTACAGTAACTGGCTCACTTTTCAGGCAAGCTTTTGATAGGGATGTATCATAGTCCTTCGGAGGGTGGACAGTGCTCCTCTGGTCCAAAACATTTGGGAACTGCTGATTTAGGGAAAAGCAGTGACGAAACATACAGGCATAAGGAGCTGGCATTGTCGGAGGAGTCGCTGAATCCTCTACGCTTCCCCCTGGTATCCGGCAGCATAAATGGCACCTACGTTATTCCATTAGCCTTGTAACACAGAAGGTGCCTGAAGTAGCAGAAAGTCATTATCCAAACTGAAATTTTAGCTTGCAGGCTAGACTTAATTGATAACTGCAAATGGTTTTACAGCTCATTTGGATGACAACTGCACCATCCTCCTTGAGACCAAGATGGAGCTTCGGTTCAGTACTTCCAAAGACAATGCCACAAGCGCCGGGTGAGAACGGGACTTTCCTGCCTGCAAAACCCATTATCTCTTTTTTTGTTGTTGTTCCACACTGGGGGGCGAGGGGGGTCATCTCAATACTCTTCATGGGGAGGAAGAGAGAAACTCCACATGGGAGGAATCAAAATGGATTTTTTTGGTTTCATGGTTTCCTGGCTTCACAGGGGTTTACCTGGCAGGCTAGCTTCCCCGGCAGCTGGGTTTCTCAGCGGCCCGCCCGCTGCTGGCGCACAGGTGAGCTCTAACTCGGCGTGTCTTGCTGTGCTGGTATCAGTCCTTTTTTTCAGTCCCCTCTCATCAGCTTTCCTAAGCTTGGCATCAGTGTAAAATCTCTACCCAAACCAATGGGAAGCTGCATTCGACCCCCCTCCCTTCTGCAGGGAGATCCCACAGCCCCCCCCCATGTTCTGCCCAGTTAGGTGAAATGAATGCGGATTTACAAACTGATTAACTTCAGCAACTGCTGGTCCTACTGCTCCCCTTTGCGGCACCCCTCTCCCCCAGGCAAAAATTATCCCAAGCTACACCAAAGCCACTTATTTTCCATGCCGCTTTCCATTGCGTTGGGTTTATGATGCTCACTCAAGCTCCCAAGTGTGACTGGGAACTGCGGTTTGACAAAGGGCTGGAACGTCTTTCAAAACCAGCTACTTCCAGGAGCTCATTTTATGAATGCTGACAAGAACTGTTGGTTATGCAAAACAAACCCGTTCTGAATCATTGAGCCCTTCTCGTGATGATGTGCTCATCTTGCGTTATTTGCCAGCTTGCTTGACGGTTGCTTCATTTCTGCTCTCGTTTAGGCAAAAGGGAAGCAATTCTTTTCTTAAAAGGCTTGTGGATGAATTTGCACTTCGTTGCAGCACCTTTATCCTGCTGTTAAACAATGCTAGGATGTACTGTCCTGCTGTGCATTTTAGAGTAGGCAGGCATTGGATCAAACATCATAAATAACCTGGGGAGCAGGGCCTGGGATCCCCCCTCACCCAGGGGTCACCCTCACCATGCAGTTGCAGAGCTGGGCTCCTGCCTTGCTCCCTTCTGGCCCCATGAATGATTTGTTCTTGGCCGCAGAGGGGCCAGGCTTCAACAAGAGGGGTAAATGGTGCCCTCCCGACACCTTGCATGTGCTAAAGCCTGGTGCTTAGAGCAGCCTCGTAGGTAGCTGAAGATGTGGCATTGAACCTCCTCGCTATGAGACGGGCCTTGAACCCAAGTCTCCTACTCCCTGGGCAAAAGCTCTCACAATTAAGCAGCTGGGTGCAAGGTCACCACCTCCCCAACAGGCTGTGTTGCATGAACGTCCTCATGGCTTGTTACTTTGGTACCGAGTTCAATATTGTTGGTGCAAGTGACTTGTGCTTGGAAAACTCCTGTTGTATTGGGCTTCTGGAGACTTGGGTAGAGCTTTGACGCCGCCCCAGCTTCTGTGTCCTAGCGGGGTGTAGGTGGGACTTGGGCATCTAGGCGCTCAGCCTCGAGCGTTACTAAGCTTCCTCGGGCATCTACGTTCAGGTACATACAGATCTCTGCAATCCAAAAATTCAGTGCTGAGCTAAGTTAGATGCCTGAGGGGCTGGAGGAAGGTTATTCTGGATCACTTTTGGTGACTGACATACATTATTGGCATGCGTTTGACCAATCTAGACCTGGCCACGGCTCCCCATCTGTACATGGGGCATAACAGTGCTTCCCAGGCCCGTCTGGTTGATCAGAGAATACAGTGTGAGTAGCTACCAGTGGCAATGCTGGCAGTGTAACTAAGTAAAATAGACAAGGAGGAAGCTCAGACCCAAAGCTTTCCCCAGTACCTGACTTTTAGGCGGGGGTTAGTTTGTCCCCCTGGCCTAGCATCCAAAGTCCAAATATTTCAAACTTGAGGTTCCTCTCCAAGAGAGAGGCTCTGTGGCACTGCAATGGGCTGTAGGTACTGAAAAGAGCTGAGCCCCCTGCCAGCACAGTCCTGGTCCCCGTCGGGAGCTGTCTGGGGGCGTAGAGCAGTCATTAGCTAGTGCTGAATGGGTAGAAATATTAATTGGTGGAATTTCCCCCTGGACGAGACGCAGGCTCTGGAGCTAACCCCGCTAATGAAATATGCTCGGATGCCTTGGGGGTGTTGCATGACTATGCTCAGTGCACTAGAAAATGTAACTGAGGAGCTGTTCCTTTGAATTGAAGCTTCGCTTCTCTTCTTTACTAACTTTGTCATTACTGCGTTTGTAACGGTGGCGAGTTTGCCAAGGGGAATATCATGGGCTAAGTCCAGTTTTGTAGGCACCAGAGATGAGACTCGATGGGGGGGGATCATCCAGTAGTGCATTTACCAGAGAAATGAGAAGCCAGAATCCCTTTTCCAGAGGGACTGAGGGGTTTTGTTCAGGCTTATCTTGAGTTTAAAATGCTGCAGGTGCTCTGGAGGGGTGTTCGGGTGTATGTTCAACCCTGCCCCCACATGCACTGCAGGTATATTTGATCTCTAGCCATGCACCACTGCAGCTTTTCTGGCAAAATTAAAAATAGCCTTATGGTTCCCGGCATCAGCTTGGATGAATCTCCCCAGATGCCCAGGGAACTGCCCTCGCTCCCACAAATGCATGCTGAGGGGAACGGGTGGCTTTTCATGGCCACACTTCAGGAAGACTGCAGCTGAAACAGTCTGCTGTTACAAAAGGGAAGAAAAATTACTAAAATGAGTCTTTCTTGACAAAATCCATCACAATGATAAATGCCATGTGCCGCACTGCCAGCCCTGGGGACTCTTTGTCTTCTGCTCCCCACACCCCTGGCCCTCTTTTCGAGGGACCCTTTCAATGGGTGAGAGGCACTTAATCTCCATGGCTCATTAACTCCTCTGCGCAGCTGCTGGCATTATGAACAAGTGCACCCGTTTTAATGGCTTTGGTGATGCAGACCCCTGCCTGGAAGAAACTGGAGTCAGCTCCACTCAGCGTATTTCAGACGGGGCCCATCAAACAGCTGTAAGACGTTTATTTGCTGCCAAAATAGAGTAGATAAAACTGAAGCTATGATAGTAAACCCTTCCCTTGAGTGACGCAATGAATAATGAAAGAGTCTGTGGCTTGTATGAACTGCAGTCTGTGCCTGTGCCAACCGCTGTTTCCATGACCAAAAGGCGCCTCTACCACTTCTTCTTTTCCCCGTTGAAGGTCCTTCCCTCATTCTCCCACCCATCTAGGATCCTGGCACTGGTCCTTAGTCCCAAATGACCCTTGGTTTCTACTACTGCATCCCACCACTTCGGTTAACCACGATCTGGAAACGTGAGTCTGGAGTTAACGAACTATGTTGGGCCAAGTTTGGCCTTTCCACGTCCCGGGTCCATTTGCGTGATCCCGCTCTCCATTCACTTGACTGACCATCACTGCAGCCGGTCTCCATCTTTTTTGTACCGGGACCCATTTGTAAACAGGGATGGCCAGTCCCGACCCAGTGCCCCTCACTCCCGACCCGCTGGCCCCAGGCCCTAGCCCCCCGGTGTGCGGGGCGTCAACCGTATGGGACGGGGAAGCACTTCCCCAGCCTGCAAGGGAGCAGCCACTGTTTCCCACAGTTTTTTCCTTTAAAGGGGAATCCATTTGTTGATCCGTTTTCAAAGCTTATTTGCGACCCGCTCATATATTCTTGAGACCCACTTTTGGGTCACGAGCCATGGGTTGAGAAATGCTGCTCTAAAGCATGCAGTGGGTGAGAAGTTACTGAGATGCCATCTCTGGATGCATTTCTTTATTGCCCAAGTATTTGATCCCTGGAGAGTTATGTTTTCTGTCCTCTGTTGGGCGAGGGCCGTGTCTGGTCTGAAAGGCTCGATGCCGAGAGCCCCTCTGGATCTTGCGTGACGGAAGGACTGGCGGGCTACATAGTGAACAATCATAGTTCAGCAATACGTCGCATATTTACTGAGATTTGCTTTCTTCTCCTGTGCCCAGTGGGCAGGGGTTGTAGACTTGTAGCTGGCAAGCTTTTTGCTCCAGGGACTCCTTGGTCGTTCCAAACAATATTGCTTTCGAGACGTGTTTGTATCTCAGGTAAATCCTTCAGGATAATTTGTATGATCAAAAATGCCCCTAGGAACGTGCGTGCACGTGCCAGTCCTGAGTAACCGTGGCTCTTACTGCCACGTCCCCTTCTTCCCCGCTGCCCTTCCCCTGCCACTCGGGGTTGCTCTGCTCCCTGCATCTTAGCAAGATGTTGTGTGGAGCAGGGACTGTCCCCTTCAGCGTCCAGCACCCGTACCGTGGGGCCCAGATGCGCAGCCTAGAGCACCCTCTGCTACTCCACGGGGGAAGGAGGGAAACCCGTGCGGCTCCGCCAGCGCCTTCGTTCAAACTGCCGCGAACCCCTGCCGCTCAAGCAGTCGGCCTCACATTACCGAGGGGATTCAGCAGTAGACTAGGTGAATTTTATCTGGACAGGCACATGTGGGTAGCAACGATCTCCTCCGATGGCAGTAGGGCTCATTTGTTTCCAGAGGGATCGTTGTGACTGTCTTGAGCCCCCCAGGCTGTAGGATTTCTCCAAATTAATTCCTGCTTGAATTAAAAGATTTTTGCTGTTGTTGTTGTTGGAGAACGAACTATCTTGATTTTATAAATTCCCAGTGATGGATAATCCACCACATCCTCGGGGAAGCTGTTTCTCACTTAATTTTTTATGCCTTTTTTTTCTAGTTTGAATTCGTATAGCTTTAGACTTGTAGCCATTGGCTTTTGTTAAACCCTTGACTGCTAGACTGAAGATCCCAGTGTCCATGTAGGAGCAGCATCCTTACCTTTTTCTTTGGGATCATAAGATCTCTTGCTATAAGGCATGTTTCCAACCCTTTAATTCGTCTCGTGGGTCTCCTTTGACTCTCCACCTTATTAAAAACGTAAGAAGTGCCATACTGGGTCAGCGACCTATCTCTGACAGTGGCAGAAGCGGATGCTATAGAGGGAAAGCACTGAACTACATGTCTCTAGAGTCATCGATCCCTCTTCAGTGCCCTCCCTGGCATCTCCCGTTGTTAGTTTAAAGGTGCCAGAGGAAGCATCTCCAACCCACTAAGCTAGGTCGCTAGACCTAGCTACCCAGTATGACTGGAAAAACTGGGCACAACTCCCCCCAAGAGCAGTAAATTTGCCCCAAAAATAAATTTTTGAAGGACCAAGAATTCAAACCAAAATATTTCATTTGGAAATGCCATTGCTTCTTGTTTCAAAACTTACCTTTTCATTTTAAACTTACATTTTACCAGAAAATAGGCTTTTCTTTTTTCCGAGCTGGAATTGCCTGAAAATGGAGCAAAACACCTTGGTTCAGGGTGAACCAAACACTTTTGGATTGACCTGAATTTTTTGTTTTTAAATCATTTTTATTAGCATGGCCGATATTTTTAGACAGAAAAACGAAGCACCACAGACTACCCGATAGGAAAAGATGAAGAGGCAGGGTCTAGATAAGTACTTTGAGTAGCAAACCTCTTCTGACTTGCCAGCCATTTCTTTGCTTTCGCTCTCCCACGGAAGCAGACGTGGACGTCGCTAGCCTGGACCTGCTATCCACTTTACTGCAAACAGAGAAAAAGAAGATGGCAACAAAACCAAAGCAATGCAACAGTGGACTCGTATTGGATGCTGGACACTGTGGCTTGAACCGGTGGCTGCAGTCTGGGGCGTTGTTGTAGCACAGATTGCAGAGACTCAGAAATGAGCAGTGGAGACCTCTGAAGAAGTTTAGATGGCCCTTGCATATCTAAAGGATGCCAGAAAACCGGATTCCTGCTACAGGAGAGGTACTTAGCTAGGAGTGTCTCAAGTCTGTCTAGTGACCCAACTCACCCCTGTGTTACAGGTGAATGTAGGACCGTAAAGGGCCAGCATACGTGGGAAGAGATGGAAACCTCGGGAAATTCAGAGGCAGATAAAAATGAAGAAGGAAAAGTCTCTTTCCCAGAGTGTATGTTTGTCCTGCGGAAATCCCACCTCCAGAAGCGGCTGGCTCCATACGGGGGTAACTCCGTCTACACCGCACCCCTGGCAGCAGCGCGGGGAGCCGGCGCTGCCTGGTCCATTATCCCTCGCACATCCCATCTCCGAAAGTCACTGGAGCTGCCCCGGATGCGCCCCCCCGACCTGCCGCTCTCAGGACCTCGCTACTACGTCCCGGGCCTGGCTGAGGGAAGCGCGTGCCAAGCGGTGACGTGGCCTGGTGTAAACACAATCTACAAAGTGAGACTTGAGGCTCAAATCCGGGTCCCATCAACAGTTTACTGGCTGGTAGATGGCCTGCTTGGGTCATGCTTACCTCCAGCACGGCAGAAGGTAGGGAGCGTGCCCTACACTGCCCAGCTATGACCCATATGGTATTGCACTGAGAAACTCTGAGGTTGTCACGTCCACAGCTCTGTAACAAGCTAGGACGGTGGCCGGGGAGAGCAGAGGGTCAGCAGGGAATAGAAATGGGGCACTCTCAGCTGTCGTCTCTATTAGCTTTGGCAGCAGCCTTTCTTCTTTGTAACCATCTTGTCCCATGCTCCTGGTCTCTCATTTCCTCCATGCCGATCCCCTACTATCCATGGTCGGCTTGACCCTTCTCTTCCTCGCTGCTGCTTCTGTGAAGTATTTTGGAAATGTTGCTGAAGAGCGTCACGATCTCAAGGCTGCTGTTTCTGTCTCTCACTGCAACCGAAAAGGAGGGTTAAGGGTAAGGCAGCCAGCTCTCACCAGGCTAACACGGGTCTCTCAGTCCCTGCTGTCTTCCTTTGCATCCTCAGCTCCTGGAATCACGAGATGAAACCAGAAACTTTATTTTAGATTTATAGTTTGCATCGTAGCGTGGAGAAGGCGACGTGTGCCCTTTAAAATATTCAGGACAGAAAAGTCTATGAGCTGCAGAGGGGAAGGGGTTAGCTCATGTTCAGTGGGCTGATGTTGCTATCACACGGGAGAAGGACTTATTGACCAAGTTGAACAATGCACATGCAAGAGAGTGGGGACTTGCACCAGGGGCAGGGGGAAGGGGACATGGGACCCCCCCCTGCCCACACACACACACACACACACACACATGCACACGCACATAGAGGAACTGAGTCTCGGCCGTTCTGGTTGTGAAGGCCCCAGGCGTGGACTCCAGGACGACGCTGGGAATATCTGAGAGGGACCCAGTGGTCTGAGGGGGTTTGGAGAGAGTCATGGGTCATAAAAACAAGCTTCCAGCTGGAGGCCAGGAGGAGGAGGATCAAGACATCCTAGTTTGCTGAAGGGATGGGAAGAGGGGTCTATCCAGGGGGAACCTTATAGGTACAAGGCGGGCAGATTTTGGAAGGGATCCGCATGTTGGCGTCTCTCTAAGTCTTCTGTAAAAATCACCCGCAGAAGAGCCAGCCGCACCATGGAGAGGGATGGGCATACGTGCTTGTTGCAGTAAGAAGGTGTTAAGCGTTCATCCGTCGGTATTAAAGCAGAGGGCGTCTCCAGCACGGAAAGTGGCCTGTAGGGCAGTTTGCACCATCTGAATCACGCCTGCCGCACGCTGCACGCCAGCCAGGACCGTGGACAAGGGATGGGCAAGCGCCCTTGCTTGAATAGACTTTTGCAAGGTTCAAAGAGTTGGCTTCGAGCCCCCGTGGCTTGAATAAAAATAATCTACTGTAAGGAGCAGATACAGGCTGCTGCTCCTGGAGAACTGCTGCAAACCCAGCCTGTGCAGGAGCGCTAGCAGGGGCAGTCCTAGCCTTCTCCAGCGAGGGGTATTGAAGGGCAGCTGGCTGGTTGGAGGTGCCTGGCTTCTGCAGCTTGGATCTCTTCTAGTAGAGTATTTTCCCAGCCTTGAAGACTCAAGACAGCCCTCGTTAGACGCACATCCTCCCTCCAAAAATGCCAACTCTGTGCTTTCACTTGACTATGCAAAAAATAATGCAAAGGACTCAGCAAGCCCGCAGCTTTAAAACTACGGATTCCCATGTGAAATCTCTGGGTTTATCTTGTGAATCCTGTTTGCGCACTTAACGGCGCTAACATTGCCTGGCACTTTTTTGATACCCTTGAAAGGGTCTCAGGGCATCCCGGCTGAGACTCACTGGAGTAATTCCCCATGGGAACACAAGAGGAGCGATTGCTGGGAGGAGAAACGCGGAGAAATGAAAATGAGTGTGTTTCATACCAAGCGTCCGTGCGTTCGACTTCTTAGCTTTTGGGTTCTCGGTGCTGGATGCCGATGTACTTTCCCTAGAAGTTCAATAAAGTTCAGTAATTCAATGAATCGTTAATTCGATAATGATTTAAAATATTATTAAAAATAATTCAATAAAAAACTCACCCCTGGCCAGTGATGGTCCAAACCATTAATGGTCTTTGTTACAGTTGCCTGAATGTATATGACTGACAGTAAAAGAGAAGCCAGGGTCCTCTAGGGTACCCCTGGACTCCCATAACTCCTGGATGCCCCTGGCCAGGTGCTAGAGCCCCAGTGACCTTGTGGCTGGCAGAGCTTAGACAAGGTCCCTTGCTGGTTGGCACTTAGATAAGATCGTACCCAGAGGATCAAGCCACAAAGATTATCCTTAAATATCCATATTTGTGCCTGGTGGTGATCTCCCAGGAGAAAGCCCGACCCACTGTGGTGGGTGATGCTAGCTAGAAAAGGTCGGGGACGTAGCTCAGGTCATTCCCCCTCACTTCGGCCACCATCACAGGGCTGCTGAACCGAAAGTTGCATGAACCCTAAGAAACAGCAGCAGCAGTGGAAATGTCTTGTGCAGTTGGACATATCCCAGCACAGGGTAGCTCTTGCTGGCTGAGGCAGGAGCCAGCTGGGGGAAGACAAGGACGGGCAAAATTAGCTTTCCGTGCGGGGCCAAGTCAGGACCAAGGTGCATGCTGTGTTGCTCTGCGGCTGCCCACACTTTGCCCAGCCAAGGGCCGAGGGCCAGAGCCAGTTTAGAGCCCAGGAAGCGGACTAGGACCATGCAGATCTGCAGCGCGCGACGGCGGCCCGTGGAGACAAACGCCCACGATTTCCAGGATGCAGTGCTCTATCGTGAGATAAGGCGACCTGCATGTTCTTCACTCGCCCGTTTCTTCCTTGGTCCAGTACCCCTCCCACTTGCCTTCCCTCCTACATATGCAACAACCCCCATTCCCTGTGTCCTCAGCACCCTTTCTGGACCTTCATAATCCTGTCTTCAAACTTTTTTTTCCATTCTTCTCCTGGCCTCCCCTCCCCGACCTCTTAAGTGGGAACTTAAAATGGCTTGAAATGGAAACTTCAGGACAAGGAACATCTCATTCAACAGCTGTAAGTTTACCAGATGTGATTTTTAGCCAGAAATTCATTTTGAATGGGGAGATCTCTGGGCCCTGCCACATCCTCCTGGGACAGAAGTCAAGCCAGAACTAATGTGCCCCATTGCTGCCTACAAACCTGGTCTGTCTCAGTGCTGTGCTGGAAGGAAGGAAGCAGTCATCAGACTCTTTTTCTAGGTCCCCTTCCTTTCCAGTTATGTCTGAGTGTCTAAAACCCTTGGCTTTGGCAAGTGGCTCCTTAGTCTCTGCGCAGGGGCCTCGGGCAATGCTTGTTCTGCTGTAGTTTTCACAGGATGGGTCTTGGGACATATCTTCCTCCTCCTCCTCCTCCTCCTCCTCCTCCTCCTCAGCTGGACTGGTATTGTCTGGAGCCTTCTCCCAGCTTCCTGGCTTTAGGAAGTTAAGTACAGCAGCAAATCAGACATGGCAGATATATAGTGAGATGGACCTCATATGTGGAGAGGCTTTGGTTTGTGGGGTGATAGGGCAGCTTCTGGTGGGCCAGAGACCAGGAAGAGGGCAAGGCAGTGCCCCGTACAGGGAAGCATATAACGAGGCCAGGTGGTATGGGATGGGGTGGCCACAGGGTCTGACGGGATGGTTTCATAGTTTCACAGTCGTTAGGGGCTAGAAGGGACCTTGCAGATCATGGGGTCCGCCCCCCCGGCATGCGGGCAGGAAAGACCGCTGGTGTCAGAGGACCCCAGCAAGATGGCCATCGAGACGTCCCAGCACGATGCCCAGATGGTCATAGCAGGCGGATTATTTTGGCTTCATATGCCGAAGGTGAGGCACGTACCCATCAGACTCACCATCACCTCTTTCTCCTCTTCCTCGCTCGGGAGGCTTTTCACCCTGAGAAAATCTCTCGAAAGGGAGGAACGGGGGCGCAGGTAGTAGGCCGGGGGGTGATGGAGCAGGTAGATGAGTGACACCCAGCGATCAAAGAGGGGCTCCTGCTCCTCTGGGGGGGCATAGAGCTGCAGGTAGTACGAGCGCCCGTTGATCAGCTTGATTTTGATGCTCTGCTGGTCGAAGTTGTAAACCGAGATTCGCACAAACTGCAAGGGCAGGAGCCTGTAAGGAAACCCACCCGTGAGACAGGCTCGCATCCCGTAGCGGGGTAGGGCTAGCCTTGCCCATCCAGGTGGGCCCTGCTGGGAAACCCAGGCCCGTTTGGCACGAACACGGTGCAAACTTGAGCTCAGGAGGGCACGTGCCTAATGCGGGAGCCCATAGGGACCTCCACGTCTCGGAGCCAGCCGCGGACGGGAAGGGCCCCCGTGAACTCACCGGGTGAGCGCCACTTGCTCCGCGTCGTGCCCCGAGGCGAGCCGGCCGCTCTGCAGCGTGGGCACGGGGTGAGCGATGAGCATTACGTCGGGCAGCGGCATCTTGTTGTTGGTGGAGACAATGCCAACGATGGCCTCGTTCTGGTGGTTATGGATGTCCACGTTCTTGCCTCGTCTAGTGACCTGCACGCGCAAGCTCAGGCATCACGGCCGGGACCCGGCATGGGGGAGTCGTGCAGAGACTTTCTGTATAATAACTAGCTCGCTTTCCTGTTCCCTTTCTCAGCTGGTTGTCCCCCCCCGCCCCCCAGCCCTGCGCCGAGTCTGCGCGGGGGCTGCTCGCTCTGGGCAAGCTGCAGAATAAACCAGGCTTTTGCAGGACAGCGGCGGTGCTCGAGGCCCCTCGGACATGGGTTACAGGTATCTTCCCTTCCTCCCTGCCCAACTTCATCAGATGGGAAGGTCTGGAGGAGTGGAAGGGGGCCAAGGGCTGCCTGAGCCTGCAGGTAACACACCCGCGTCTGTAGCCAGCGGCACCCAAGGGTGCATCATATCCACTTGCTTCTGACTCTCCAGCTTGAATGACCAGGGGGCCATGGCCGGCTGGGTCAGCACGGCACTGTAACTCCAGGAGATGCAGTTTGACCCTTGGTCTGGATTTACAGTAAAGTGCCTGATCCACCCTGGCTCGCTCCTTGTCGTTTGGCCTGTGCTAGGCCAATAACCACCCGGGCGTCCAGGCTAACTCACAGGGAGCCCAACGAAGCACACCCATGTGCTATTGCACTTGGACACTTCCCGCCTCTGCAAGCTCAGCCCCCTCGGGGAGCTGTGGGCAGACTTGGGACTCCCGAATCCTGGCACAGGCATCTCTGCTGCCGGGGCCAGCGCAGCTCTGGCAGGCCCAGGTGCTGCGAGCGGGTGGCAGAGCATCTCTCTCTGCGTACGTTATGCCTGGTAAAGGCCTGCCTACAATTGCCAAGGGGATGCTGCTGTTCCCTCCAGCTCGCATAGCTGAGAAACCTCAGTCACAGACTATTAGTATCTTCTCGGGGGGGCCTTCCTAGTCCCTTCCTCATTTTGCAGATAGGAGAAACTGAGTGAAATGGTTTTCCCCAAGAGTCGGTGTCAAAGCAAGGGCACGCTTGGGGCTTTTCAGGTACTATCTGCCGCTGGCTGCGTGCCATGACTGAGTCCTTTTTTTACCTGGATAAAGTTGCTCTCGAACATTGCAACGGTCTGGAAGGGAGAATACTCCCCTTCACGCAGGTAACTTCGCAGATCTTCCCGAAGAGGGATCCGGGCCATGGAAGAGGTGCTCTTCTCCGCCGGGCTGGCCGAGGAGTCGATCGCAGGGCCTGCACGCGACGCCCTGCAGCTTCGGGACTGGTGCCAGAAGCCCAGGGGTTGCGGTGACACAAGGAGCCTCTGCCGGGAAGGGAGAAGGCAAGAGGCTCAGAGGCGGATGCTGTGTCTCTAGCAACCCCCCGCAGACCCCTGCAAGTCCCGCGTCTCCAAAGAGGTGCAGGTACATGGGCCAGGGCGTGGAAGCATTCGGTCGGCAGCCACCAACGCCGTCCTGTGCGGCTCCTGGCTTAGGGCTCTTACGCTTTACGGCGACAAACCAGACTATCCTTCCCCGTCTCGATAAAGGATTATGAGATGCGACGAGCGTGCAAATTGTGGACGCCACCAGAGAAGTCCCCTCCCCTAGACCGACCTCCTGGGGCAGGTTTCGGGCAGCGTCGCTGTAATGAACAGGAGCTGACCTGTGTCGTGGAGCGGTTGTCTGAGAATGGAGCCAACTGGGTAGAGAAATAGAAGTCGGGAGCTTCGGAGGAGAGTGCAAGGGGCAGAGACGAGACAAAAAATGAGCTTGCAGGGGTGCCAGGCGGCAGACGGAGTTGGGGCGAGCAGAGACCACTCACTCTGGCAGGGGAGAGCATGCAGAGGGCTTGATCTTTGCTGCGCTGGCTGGTCCAGCCGGCTCCTGGGCTTTTGCTGCTGCGGGCAGACACTTGCTCTTACTCCTGTGAGCATGGAAGTGGGTACAGCAATACAGCGGGGTGGGGGGCAGAAGATGAGCGGGAGGTCAGTCGTTTCATTTAACACCGAGTTGTACGGGTGCATCGCTTTCCCAGAAGGGCAGTTACAGACTGGTTTTTCCACGGCCGAGAAAAGACCTCCTCTTGTGTAGACATCCCTACTTTACAACCCCCTCCGTGTTGCTGAAGCCACGCAGCACTGTGCGGCCCCGGGGAAGACTTTTAGTATTAGGCCCCCCTTTGCCAGAGATAAGGGTAATAATAATAACGAGTGACCATTTTCGGGCCCCCTTTCTGCCTGGGCCCCGGGCGGCCACCCAGCTCGCCCATGCCTTTGCCCGGCCGCGAAGCGACGTTACGGTGATCTGTGCCGAGCCATAAATGCCCAGTCGTACATACCATGGGGAGCAGCGTGCGGAGCGGTGTCCTCCAACACGGGTCAGAAGCCGGCCGGGACTCGGGGTAACCATAGGTGTGACCCTTGCATTATGATGTCATCACGGGTCATGTTCGTCCTACGCCTCGATGACGTCTTTCCAAGAGTCCTCGTGTTTTACTAGGCGTCTCAGCTGCCGTCTGCAGGCCTGAGCCCCCTCCGGGAGAGCTGAGAGTGGGAATTTGTAAGAAATCGTGCTGCTGGGCCAGCCACGTAGGCACGGATAAAATACAGCTATGGATGCTGTCTGGACGGGTGACGTACAGGAGGAGGTTTTTCATCTTAATTCGCACGGCCAGGGGGAGAAGAGCCGTTCTTCTGAGCAGGGCGCTTTGTGAGGGGCGTCTAATTTCTATCTCTGCATTTCTAATATGAGAGGCTTTTCCACGAGCTCTGACCCTCCACACGTGCACGTGCCTGCAGCCTTCAGATCACCTTAGCGTGGTGACTTCTAAGTTATCAGGGACTTTTCTGAGCGATAAACATCAGGATGTGGCGCAGCGGGCGAGGCAGGAATACAGGTGGGAGTCTCCTTCTCCCTCTGGTTTGCAGGTAGAAACCTCAGCAATGCCCCGCTCCCAGGTTCCTCAGGAGGAGACCTCATTTTTAGGACAAAGGGGGTTTCCCCCAAACAATCGCATTAACAATCAGCAGGCCTCGTGAGCTCAAACCTCCGCTGCTCCCACGGCTCCGTCCCTATGGGCCCTTCAGGCGCCATGAGAGAGAGCTGGTGGTCTGGGGGCAGCGACGGATGGGGGCAAGGGAAGGGTCCCGCCGAGCAGTTGTGGGGGTAGGTAAGGGGGCTGCAGGCAACGGGCACGGGGACGGGAGGAGAAGCACGACCTGTGCCCTGGCTCCTGCGGCCCAGGGACCGTCTGTGGCTTGCAGCAGCAGCAGCATCCTCATCGCGCAGCGGGGCCGGAGCCCCGTTTTACAGACGGGGAAAGCGAGTCACGCTTCCCGTCTGTGATCGCGCGGCCGGCCTTCTTTGTGCGGGCTTGAGGGCAGGGCGGAGGGGCAGCATTTCCCCCTGAACTAATGCCCCCACATCAGGGCAGAGCCGCTGTGTCGCTACCGAAATCAGAGACTGGCTGGGAGCTGAAGGAGGTCTGGATCCCGGGGGCTTGGTTGGTGGGGGAGGCTTTGCCCCACTCCTCTGGTCAGCTCCCAGTCAAGGTCACATTATTATGCTCCTCTCTCAAACCACGCCACGGCTGCATTGCAAACTAGGGAGGCTCAAAATAATTGTCACGTGCCACTCCAGGGGCTGTCGCACTTCACTGTCACGACCTTTACGCACGAGCAAGGCTCTTACCTCCACATCTGTTCCTGTAAAAAGATGTGAGAGTTCAAGTGAAAGCGAAGGCAGTTGTCCGTGGGACCTCCTACTTGACTTAAACCCCTCTGATCTTCCCTCCATGAATTACTGCTTCGCTTTGGGTCTTCGGCTTACTCCGGGCAAGAGTCCCATCGTTGTCTTCGTGACATGCGCAGAGCTCACCACGCTGTGGATGGACGCGGGGCAACTCTGCCTAATCTTGCTATTGATCTAAGCTTTCATTTCGGTGTGAGCACCCCTGACGCGGGGTGGGAACATCATTAGCTTTAAATTGGCTCCTGAAATGTTGACCTATGAAACAGATATTGCCATGCGTTCAGGACCTCCCCGGGGGGAGCATGGGAGCCAGGCACACAATTGGCTGGTCTTCTTAATATCCCAACGCACAGCCCAGAGGAAGCAATTTCTAATAAAGAGTGGAGATGAACACTGGTGGCGTCAACCCCTTTTTAATCACTACTTTAATTTTGTTCTGTGTGGGCCGACTTTCATAATGGAGAAATTTCTCTGGGGCCAAGCGTGTGTCCTCTCTGGGGCCAAAAAATAAAAAGGAAAAAAAGTGTTTGTGTGGGAACTCAACAAGGTGTTGGCTTAGAGAGGTGCGTCGCTGGGTAGGTATTTCTCTTGCTTTTGGAGCTCCGTATCTTCTTCCCCCGTGTAGTGCTGCACAATGACTACAGGTTAGTTAAGCAGCTACAGGTTAGTTATAATTTTCCCACAAATATTATCTGCATTAGTTGCATGGTGCAGCTTATTTAAAATGTCGGGTCCAGAAAATATGGTGCTGACCAAAGGGTCAGATATGTAGGAAGATGGAAGCCCCCATGTAGCCATGGGACGGGTACAATGCGGGCCATTGGACTACAGGGGAACATGCTGGCAAAGAGGATGTTGAGTGTTTGGCTAAAGAGAAACAACCTACTACTGCTACCATCTGACCGAGCTCACCCTTCAGCTCACAGGTATGGTGATGCTGCAAGGCCACCCTTCGCATGCGGACCAAAAGACAGGCCCAACCCCTGACGGCAGGTCTGACCCATCTTATCCCTGTAGTGGGGTGAGACAATTTAGTCTTCAAACCCTTCAGGCTTGGCCCGGTCACCAGCAAGCATGGAGATTAATACTAATCTTCATGGGGTCTCTGAGAGGTACGAGAGCAGCTGCTCCCAGAGCCGTCACGCTTTGCTGGTGGGGTGATTTCCTCCAGGGCTCGGCCTGCACAACGATTATCCTCCTAACTAAAAACCCGGCTGTGTCCTAGCATGGAGAACGAGGTCCGAGGCGTGACGTGTGACTAGTTGGCGTGTCTCTTCTGGTACGTGTGTAGAGCCCTTGGTGTGCGGGGGACTGTGCGGAGATTACAGGTGTTGCCCAGTGATTGTGTGCCAATCACAATGCTACAGTAGAAATAGTAAACTAATTTATTAATCATTTTGCTATGTACAAGTTTAATGGAGAAAGAGTTGTATGAAACAATTAAAAAGAACAGGTCCTTTGTCTCGTCATTTGTACAAACGGTAACGGCAGTGGCGCAGTCAGACCCAGGGTTGTCATTTATTGGTCATGCTTTCATCTGCAAATTAGGCAGGACGGGGCAGAGCGGCAGGCACGGCTCTGTGGTCCTGGGAGTTACAAAAATACACCCTCGAATGTGACAGCACTGAGACAGCAGCTAGGACAAGGTACATGCCATGGGAAAGAGACAGAACAAAAACACAGACACCGTTGTATCGCTGAACAAAGAAGTCAACCCCAGACTCCTCAAGGAAGGTCGTCAGTGGAGCCCAGCTTTCTCTGCTGCTTCTTGACCCAGCCTCTTAATAATGGGCCGGCGTTAACGTTGGCAACCTTGGTCTGCCTTGTGGTGCCAATAAAGAATCGAATTGGAAACAGACCCCCCACATTCATGGCAAGGACGAGATCGGGCCAGATCTTATTCACCTGTCGGCATCCAAGTGCCAGCCTATGCCCCCAGTTCCTGAAAGAGGGTTTTGATGCCTGCTTTTGTAGCACGCCTCTATTTTAACCTTGCGGCTAAGTCCCCAGAAGTGGTGAGGAGGAGGAGGACCCACCCACCTTTGCTACTGGGATGTGAACAGGACCGCATCTGGGGACCCGAGCGGGTGGGGTCTCTGGATGGAGACGGGCTTTGGGATTTAAGCAGGGGGTCGGCAGTCAGGATATCTATTCCCAGCACTCCTGCTGGCGCGGGGCGGTCACGTCACTGCTCTGGGTCTCAACTCCCCTATCTGCAGCACGGTGGATTACAGCACAGGAGTGATGGGAGATGTAATTCATCCTTGTTTGCAAAGAGCCCCTGGGGTACAATGTGCTAGAGCAGCGCAGGCACTAAAAAAGACTGTAGTTACTCTAGCAGCAAATTTTAATGCCTTCATCTGTACTAAGCAGGACCTTCCTCCAGACACAGCCCTGCTGATTTCCGTGTGCCCTCTCATGCAGGAAGGCATTATCCCCCACGTCGCGGTAGCAGAGCAGGGCCTTTAGTTTTGCTTACATTTTTTTTTTTTAATACATCCACGGTTATTCACAGCAACATTGATCTCCTAGCCAGGCCTCTCCTGGCAGCACACAGCCAGTTGGGTTAAGGATTCAGAGCCTCGCACCCCAAAATATTCTTGGACAGGGAGATGACAGCACTGCACTGTGATGGCACTTTTTTGTCCAAGGAGCTCAGGGCACTCTACAAAGTCACAAGGGGAAGTAGGATCATTGCCTTCATTTCACAGATGGGGACAGTGAGGCACAGCGAGGGGAAGTTACTTGCCCGTGGTCTTGCAGTGAGTCAGTGGCCGAGCTGGAAGTAGAATCAGCATCTATTAGAGACATGGAGGCCACAGCAGTAACAGCATTTAAACATTATTTTCTGCTATCCTCTCTAGAGGGAGCACCTGGATCTTGTCCTAAAACAGCTTGGCATGGTTTCTTTAGCGGTGTGCAAGCCCAAACACAATCCTTCCTGTTCAGATTTCAGCAACTGCCCCGCCACCCCCCTCCAAATCTACTTGGAGACTTTCAGCGCCCGATCAGATTTTAAGTGTCTAAAATCTCCTCTTTTCAGACACGTTACCCGCAGTGTCCTGCCCCGTTAAATCGTAGTCCCGTTGCAGCTGGATCCTGCTTTCTTCCCTTCCTGTCTTAAACCGTAGCCGCGGCCTGGTAAATGGCGTTCGTGCTCTGCCACAGAGGTGGCTGCCTTGCAGTCGCGAGCAAAGTGGTTTCTGAGCACGCAGAGCTGCCAGGCGGCCGAGGCCCAGGAACGAGCCTGGCCCGCTTGCTCCCGGCCTGCGTGCACCACTTTCTGAAAACAAGGCGGAGCCGCTTTTGGGTCAAGGCTGCTCCTGGAGCGTGTCCGGCACTGCTCGGGTAGTGACCACGGGGCGCGGTGCCGCAAGCGGCGCGTGTGAAGCAAGAACGAGGAGGAGGATTGTGTTTCTTGGCCACGGTCTTGCAATCGCTGTGGATGTGGGAGAGAGATACTCCCAAGAGGCTGAAGCAACCTGGGCTCCATCAAACTGAGATGGAGGCCACATGGATGGAGATAAGGGATTTTTCTCCGGGGGCTTTTGACAAGGACAAACTTTAGCAAGGTTCTCATGGAGAGTCCATGTATTTCAACATGATTTTTTGCAGGGAAATGCGTCTCGGGGATGGCCAAAGCTGTTCAGTTCACTGCATTAGACAGCAAGTTTGGTGCTGGACCAGCAGCTCTGGGGACTGGAGTCCTCTTTAGCAGGTTGGGGACAAGCAATAGCCATGCCATCTTCCTCCAGACATTGATCAGCTAAGCCTAGAGGGTCTCAGGGGTTAGGAGGGCTGGACTCATTGATCCTCCGGGGTCCCTTCCAGTCCAAATGTCTATGAAATCAATCCTGGACTATAAAAGCCAGCTCTTGGGGTGAGGGGTGCTCAGGCCCTGGTCTCTGAGTGCTGGCTAACTAGTTTTAGATGCGGCAGTTCTCTCTTTCGGCTGGGTCTGTTGGGATGGGTTTCCCTCCCTCTGTCCTACCCCAGCTCTTTGACACCCAGCTATGAGGAGCTCCCATATTCGCCCTGAAATCTTGCGTTGCACCAAGCAGCCCGTCAGCGGAAGAGAACTGCTGGGATTTAAAAACCTTTCAGCACAGCTTGATGACAAGGGCGCCCCGAGGATCAAACCCGATGAGCCTTGCAAAGGGGGACCCATCGTATTTCCACTGGAGTGAGACCCTGGCTAAAAGCTAACCTTCAGGGGCTCAGACGGCTGCGCCTGAGAGCATGTCTACGCCGCCGTGCTGTCGTGAAAACACGCCCCATCCGCTCACTCCCATTTTGCACGGGCCAAATGCCCAAAAGAACGCCACTGCGGAGCCACTAACCGTGCGACGGCCGAGTGCCTGAGCCTGGCACGGGGCGTCCACCAGACAGCGTGCTTTTTGGCATTCGATACGAGCGGGCTGGCACACTTTCACGGGCGTGCCGGCGGCACCGGGAGAAGCGGTATCCTGCACGGGAGCACAGCACATCATTTCTCGGACCTACGGATAATGGCCCTAGGCTACGTAACTGCCACAGGAACCAAAGTGCCACAAAAAAAGGCCCCTTTTTTCCTCTCCAGCAGTGGCCGGTGTTTAATGAACATCTCCTCAGTGGTCCTGCAGCCTTCATTACAGAGACAAAAGTTGGCTTTGGGGCACTCTGCAACTGCCAGCGAGGAGGGAGAGCAGCAGACAGGAGGGTAGTGGAGTGAACTAGATGAGCAAGCTTCGGGGTTTAAACCCCAAACTGGGAGGAAAAAAGATATAAAATGAACTGAATCTGAAAATTTGAGGGTGGGGGCAGTGGCAAGATTGGTTTTAGTTAACCTGAAATGTCTTGTTTGGCCCGAGACAAAAATAAATGGTTTGTTTGTAGGTTATTTCACTCTTTTTTTGAAAACCCTTTTTTCACTCCACGAACCTTTCAGTGAAAAATGCCATTTTGCAATAAGTCAAAGTTTCGTTTTTAAGAAATGCCAAACAATGAACTATTTTGGCACTTACAAAATTTGCAGCGGTGTAAGACATTCTGGGATGCTCTGAGAGGGCCGGAATGAAAAGTTTTGTTGCTTTCAAAAATTCTCCCCCTTTTTCAGCCAAAACTTGGGGGTTTTTTCGGCGAATTTACTATCCATTGAAAAATTGAACCTGGCTCTGGTGACGAGGGGAGATTTCTCTAGGATTTCTCTGGCTTCCTGATGGAGCACAAGGTCTGCCTTACGGGTCTAGCGGTTAAGACTGAGGCTGTGGTTGCAACACTGATCAAAGTTTTAACTATACGAAATCCTTGACCAGTCCAGGGTACGAGCCCTGTTTTAGGGGCATGGCTAGTCCCTGATGATACAGGACCGTGTGGGCATTACCCAGTGACATGCATGTGACATCCTTTACACGCGTCTGTTGAGGCAGTGAGCATGCGACGGCCCCGGCAAGTGACCCTGCCCCTCTAGCTCAGCTGCAAGGGCTCGTGATCTTAATTCAGGAGGTGTCCCGGCGTGTCAGCCAAGATGGCAGCTGTAACACCGGCACGCCTGCTTCCCCGTGCTGTCCAGGTTTTGCAGTTCGTTAGCCTCAATGGATGCACCTTTAACTAGGATGACTGGCATTTAAAAGGCAATTTAAACAATCCTCCCCAGTTCATTCCTTCAAACTGGAAACAGCAGAAGAGCTGTTCAGTTTGAAAAGGCATTGAATTTAAAGGCAAAAGCCCAGATTGGAGACATGACTGGTTTCCACAACTCACTCCTATTCATCTAGAAATTGTACTTGTGCTGGGACATGAGATAGTGGTGAGGCCTTCCACTGGCTTTGCCTTTGTGGTGATGGGTACCCATAATAATAGCCTTGCAAGTCCTAGGCCCTGGTGCCTATGTTTGTAGGCTCTGTAGTTAATGGGGCTCTAGGAAAATAGTGGGGCCAGTTATGAATAAGGGACCAAAATATTGGTAATCTGCTCTGAAATTGGAATAAGAACCCCCAAACTGAGCGTCTGGACAAATGATAAAGTTCTGCCTGTGTATCTTACGCTGGTTTTGCATATTTGTATAAATAACACTGGGATCGGGAGTGGACGGACACCTGCAATCCCAGCAGAGCTGCTCTTGGATGCTGTTATGGTACCTTGCCATCGGGCTGTGGGGGAGCAGCCCGGTTGCCTTGAGGGAATGGCTACCCACGGTAAGCTGTGGACAGGTGACAATTGCATCCGTGTAATTCATCCTCTGCTTCTCGCAGGGCTAACTCTACACCAGATTACCATAGACCTTATTTGCATAACACCAGTTAACCCAATGTAAGGGTTCACATTGTCCCCTATTTTTTTGTGCCAGTGATTACAGCGGCGCACTTTGTCATTTGTCTGGGCCCCGCTTCTCTCTTTCCTCCCAGGTCAATCCCCCTTCTAGTAAACTTAGATCCTAAATTTAGGGCTGGAGCTGTTGTCTTGCATTTGTCTGCAAAAGTGCCATGCAAGTATATTAGGCTTAATAAATAGATCAACTGATTGAAAAACAACCACCCGTCTCTCCTTGACTCTAAGCAGCAGTGAATCCAGCAGGCGTGAGCTGATTAACCATCCCTAGGAGAGGCTCTTGGGGTCAGGGAACGGGGTTGACTTTTTTGGCCATGCCAGGTCTAAACCGATTCACTATGGGTCAGTGGCGGGGAAGCAGAGTTTCTGGTTAGATCTCATTCTGTTCATTCAGGTCGTTGCCGATACCGTCGTACTCACTGGAGCGTGGCGACATGCCCAGGTACTGCTTCAGGAACTCGCTAAACCTCTTCTGGTTGTTCCACTTCCGGGCTGACTTCCTGACCCCGATGAAGCCCCCGTATCGTTTCTGCACCCCCCGCACGGCGGGCTCCAGCACCTGCCGGTAACTGTACTTTCCGCTCAGGAAGTCACCGAGCCTCTTGGAAATGTCCTTGGGCTGCTCCGGGAAGTCCCCCACTTGGGTCTCGCTCCCGTCACTGGCACCGTCGTCTGCTTCCCGCTGGCGGATCAAGCCGCTCACCTTGGACACCCTCTTCTCGTCTTCCACTTTGCTGAGGTCCACCACGTTGGTAAGGTCGCTGTAGTGCTTCAGGCCTCCTCCAAACAGGTCACCGTCCTCCGTGTCCAGGGGCTGGTAAACGTCTTCCTCCAGGCTGTCCGCACGGAGCTGCAGCGTGGCCTTCCCCGCCGCTTTGCTGCAAAGCTCCCAGGTGCCGCTGGAGAAGACCTTCCCTTCACACTCCACGATGCAGACCTGCGGAGAGGAACAAGACACGGACTCCTTCAGCCGGCCTTTTCCGTGAAAAGTGGGTTTCCGCCGCCTAAACCCTATCAGCAACGGCTCAGCAGCGCGGGCAAGAGTCCTCCGACCCTGCTCTTTGCTAGCTGAAAATCAGTAGCGTGGTGCGGAGCTGGCAAAGGCAACGGGAGCGTCAGGGTTGCTAGGACCTCAAGCAAGTAGGGAACTAATAACCCCCTAAGAGGCTTTGGGCAACATGAGCGTTCAGGACAGAAGCGAGCGATTACACGAACACCCAGAGCCATCTCGGGTCCGTCCGGGGTCTACACATCAGAGGTTAATCTCCCCTCGCCCTGGGGTAGGGGAGGTCTCTACAGCATTTCAGCTACGGGGCAGTGCAACATGGGTCTTTATTTGGAGAGTTGTGGCTAAAGAAGGGAACCGGTGGCAGGTGCGTGGAGCTGCCTGGCTGAGCAGGTGATATTGCAACCACGCTCATGCAAATGGGCCGATGACTGCTGCCAGAAAATCCCCAGACCTGTGGTTATGATGCTGAACAACAACCTGTCTGGCCTGCAAACTGCCGTCCAATGAGCTTACTATAACAGGCCGAGGGATCTGCAGGGAAGGCGGTTGTGTTCGCGGTGGGGCTGCCTAGCCAGCCCTGTAATCCTCTTAACCTCTTTGGAAACTAGATATTTAATACCCTCCCTCCCTCTGGTTCGGGACCTGAACAGTGTGCCCAAGTGATTCGCAGATGAGCAGGAATCGTCATGCCACATCCATCGTCATGGTATTGGGACAACATTTCCAAGACACAGGGGTACGCTGGTATGAAGCCAGAGTCATTTTATTTCCCCCGGCCGGGGGAATTAACCCGCCCACACTTGAAATTCTCTGAGCTTTGGGATTACATCCTGCCTGCTGGATTTCATATTTCCAAATGCTTCTGGATCCCTGGATCCTGGGTTCCAGCATCCCCTTGCTATGAATCGTATACCCCAGGGAGGTAGCGCCTGCCACGTATCTAACAGGACCAGAGCTGGGCCATACTGGTGACCTTTAAACATCTGACCTAAGGGTTTCTGTCCCAAACTGGGCAGCCTTGAGGGGTTCTCATGGTTCAGACAAACATCTGGGCTCTGCTAAGTCACTTCAGTGGTTCTCCATCCAGCATTTCCCTGTGAGGGGAAGTGAGAGGGGGATCCTGTGCAAGTCCATTCATGCTTGCAAAGCCTTGTGGAGATCTTGGATTGGAAAAAGCCATAGACTCGCAATGTATTTTGAGACTGCTTGCCATGCCCCCCATGATGGCAGGCCTCTTTGCTGACACCAATGCAACAGTGGGGGAACCTTGCAGCAGCTGCTACAACCCCCCACCCTCCCCAGTATACACACACCCATGAGCGAAAATGATTCATAATTCTCCTTTGGAGTTGGTGCTCTGCTCAGTGCCACTCTGTCCTTAATCCAGGTTCTCTAGATATACTCCTTCCTTTGGATCTAAACAAGCCCCCAGGGTGTGGACACCGATCAAACGTCAGGCCATGTAACCACATAACCATTGTCCTTGCTGGTCATTATGCTAACAAGCCGAGGAGGGGAGGAAAGGTTGGGGAAGGGAACTGCTAAAACAAGCCAACGAGGGAAGCTAATCTAGGGGAAAATGAAGTTTTTTGTTATCTCCAAAGAAATGCCAGCTCAGTCCATGCATTTGTCTAGTCCTTTGAGAACCTGGTTATACTATCTGCCTGGTTAAACCCTGCCTGGTTATACTGCAAATTCTTGTGGCAATGAGGTCTACAGGTTAACTATATGCTGGGTGCATCAACAAATGCAATTAGCACGTAGCAATAAACTCTGGTGCAGTTTGCATCAGAGTTTATTCCTCTGGGGCCCAGCGTTTACGTGTGTGCTCAGGACCAAGGCACATTGAACCGAGGCCGAGCAGCTCTGGCTGGCAGGGGACGTGGGAGGTCAGTCTGCCAGCCTGGAGCTGCTCTGCCCCAGCTCAGTGTGCTACCAAGGGCCTGGCTGGGGCACGAGGGTGCTACAGTGCGGGGCGAGCCGGCAGGCAGCCCCAGCCAGCCCTGGTCGCTGTCTCCATGTGCACTGAGGCACACTAAATATAACTTCCCCATAGGATAGTACTTGTCCTAGACAGTACTATCCTACAGTGGAGTTGACTAATTTACTGCACCCTAATAGAAGCGCACGTGTAGATGGTGATGCTTTACCATGGGGCAAATTAGCTCCACAGTAAAGCGCACGTGTAGCTGCACCCACTGTCGGAAAAAGTACTTTCTCTTGTTAGTTTTAAACCTGTCTCCTACTCATTTCAGTGGGCGCCCCCCAGTTCTAGTACTCTGGGTCTTGGTGAACAGCAGTTCCCTGTTCACTTTGTTCACACCCTTCACAATTTTATAGACCTTAATCCTATCCCTCCCCCTGAAGCCTTTTCCTTTCCAAACTAGACTTTTTAGTCTCTCCTGGTATGGCAACTGCTCCATACCCCTGACCCTTTTGGTGACCCTAATTCTACTGCATCCTTTTTGAGACGTGGAGATGAGGACTGGAGAGCCCAATGCACTTGACAAGCAGTAAGTCTCCCAACATCCGTGTAACGGGGAGATTGTGAAACTGCCCATACTGCTGTCAGCTGAATTTAGCTTCTGTTAAACCTGATTTTTAATGCCCTATAGGTTTGGCTCAGAAAACTTGTTTGGTGTAAAAAGTGCTGCATTTACTTGCGGGGGGGTGGAGAATGTTTCTGTGAAGGTCAATGGAGACTAGTCAAGTTAGGTTAAACATGCAGATTAAAATTATTTGTCTTCCTCTAGTGTAAACCGGATTTTACTATGATATCCTTTCAAACATTTCATATCACAGACTCATAGACAAGGAGGGTTGGGAGGAACCTCAAGAGGTCACATCTAGTCCAACCCCCTGCTCCAAGCAGGGCCAGCCCCAACTAGCCAGGGCCTTGTCTCCTTACAAACACATGTACAGGCTGCGTTTGAGGCAGGGACTTTGTTAAGTTTGCTTCAGTGCCCTGGTTGTGAGGGATCACTTGTGAGTCCAACCTCTGGCAAAATATCCCGTTGGCATAATGCAAACGGACATTAATAGAGCTAAGATTGGGAATGATGGGTGAAATTTGTGCAGGTGCTTTGTTCCCATCTAAAACGCATATCCAGACTTTCAGAAGATCCCAATATCTCATGCACTTGGCTCTTGAGAAACTCTGGCCCATTATTTGGACAGCCAATGGGAGGTGAGCTTTTTGGGAAAATCTGTACCAAAACATGCATGTATGTTGCTGGCTATGTGGCAGGAAGCCACCTTTGTTTCTCCCCAGAATCTCTGCCCTGTGACAATTTGATTAGGATGGGCCCAGCAGAGAAGACACACTTTTACCCTATCTCTTAAGGTAACCTGAGCTGGATGCAGTCCTGAGGGAGGGGGAAACCTGCTCCCTCTGCCTACGGGACTGGTATCACCTACCGGGGTGAGGGGCTTCTACCTGGGGGGCTAGAGTCTGCCCAGCAACTAGTGATGTATTTCAAATTGGTTGGCCAACAGCCAACCAGAGCTGACCTCCACTGGACCAGGTGAATGAGGTCACAGGGGCTATATAAGCTAAGACTGCCCAGGAGGAGGGGGCTGAAGCCATGCAGGGACTCAGACTTGGAGAGGAGTCTACCATCTGAAACTGGCTCTCTCCCCCATAACTCATGAGCGAGGAATGGCCTGCCTCCAGAGGAAATCTCCACCAGCCTCAAGATGATGCGTGTGAGTAAGCTACTCGAGATCTGGGTAGATATCAAGCTGGCAGTAACTCAGATGCGGGATCAAAAGGCTACCTCAGCCAGACTGGTTTGATCTATGGGATTTCTATGATATTGCTCTATCTTGTACCCTATTTTCACCCTACCCCTGTAACCAATAAAGTTCTCCTCTGTGACCGGTGTAGGAGACTTATTGAGGGGTGGGTCTAATTATGCCCAAGAGGCCCCTTAGGCCTGCGGACTAAGGAAGACTTTCCTTTTTTGGCCCCCGACTTGGGGAGGTGCCCCAAGTGCCTGTACTGGGTCAAGTACCCGTAGGACTATTAGGCCTGTGTTTCCCCAAGGACACAGGGCAGAGACAGTCCCTTCTCGGGGTGGTGGCTGCTACGTTACCCCCAGGCTAGCGAGTGTGGTCCAGGAAGGGGGTCAGCTGGACGCAAGGTGCCCCAGGGAGGCACTCGGAGCCTGGAAAGTGGTCGGGCGCAGTGAGGTGGGTGGCTCAACGCCGAAGCACCCCCTACTGGCCCGCCACAGTCTATGTGGCTGGGAAAAACAGAGGGGTCTTTCTAAAAGTGATGGCTACCAGACCCTGTCCTTCAGCTCTAGTCCCTGCTCCTCCTCTGGGTGTAGATTAAAGAAGTGCCAGTTTCTTAGTAGTAAAGATTACATATGCTGGAGGTTGCATGCCTCTTTGTAATTACAATGTAAAAGGTAAATGCTCATGCCTTCAAATGGCTAGTGCTGCATCTCATTAACAACAGGGCATATCCTGACAATTCCAATTAGGTTGACTATTGTTGGCCACTAAAACTGAAAAAATAGTCATTTTTATGAAAAATTTTGAAAAAGTATTAAAGAAATGATATTCCTCTGCCTGCCCAATTAAGCAGCACTGTTAATGCCCCCCCACAATTTGAACATTGGTCAATTGTGACACTCGCTCAAGGTAGGGAAAAGCCTTGAGAACATGAATGGTAAAATGCTTAAATTGCCATTGAAGAAAACCTTCAGGAAAGCTAATGCAGAAAAAATGATGGGGGAGAAATATGGTAGTCATCTACCTCTGAAGTAAAGCAGGTCACTTCCAGCAAGGGAAAGGAACCCTCCAAAACCGTAAGATGACGCTCTGCTCATCTGGACCCAGTGACCACATGCAATGTTACTCCATGTCTTTGACTGCTCCCAAACACTCGAGGATTGGGACAGAGGTCATGTTTCCATTAAACCAGTCAGTTAAACTTAGCACCAGACCTCTCTCTGCACCAAGTTGATACTTCTGTCCCAGAGGATCTCAAACACTTGACAGCTTCCATAAATCATAGGTTAAAGCTGTGCTTACTGCTTACCCATCTTTGCAGTGAAACTGCCTCTGGGCAGCAGCAGACTGATTATACACAGGGCGCGGTATCACTATAAAACACTGCAGGTTGGCAAGCGATTATCTTATCCATGTAGACCTGCTCAAAAGATTTAGGTAGGGAGAACATAATGGGATATTAATTTGGACATGACTTAATGCTTCCTGCTCTACCGCTAAGGCATCCTTAATTACTACAAGTGGCCTGAACTTTGGTTCTATGATGAGATACACCGAGGTACCAAATCCTGAGTATCCTAGGATTTGTCTGCACGGTCTCTTCTCTTCTACGCATGTCAACCCCAGGAATGAAAGTGCGAGGATAATGTGGAAGTGCCCCCAGCACAGATCTGAGTTTCCAGCATGCTCAAGAAGTGGTTTGGCTCCTTCAGGGAGCATATTTATTGACCCACGCAGAAGAGCAGTGTGCGGGTGGGGCTTATTGCCTCGGCTATGATGCTGAGATCTCTGCCACTGTACTCGACATACTCTACTTGCTCCTTGATATCGTGCAGAAGCACTGTACCTTGACACAAAGGAAAGGGTAGCACTACCTCTACCTCCTACCTACCTGTCATTCCCATTAGAGGTCTCCTGGCCTGCACCAGTTGGTGGGTGAACACAAGGCACATTTGTACCAGTGTAATCTGCCTTTCTGTGGGCACGTCTACATGAGACATTTACTGCAGAGTAGACTAATTAGTTCCAGAGTAAACATTGTGCATCTACATGTGCCATGCCTATTAGGCTGGAGTAAACTAATTAACTCCGCAGCTGACCGGTACTATCCTACTGCAGAGCTTTTTATTCCACAGCAGCGCATAAGGGTGCTTTGGTACGGGAGCTGCCTGCTGGCTACCCCACGCTGGCACACACCAGTGCCCCAGCCAGGCCCTCCGCAGCAGGCTGAGCCAGGTGAAAGGAGCCCCAACCTGGCACGCCAAACCCCTAGGGCCCCTGCCAGCTGGGGCGGCTCCAACCTGGCTCAGCGTGCTGCAGTCCCAGGCATGCATTCAAACAGTGCACCCAGGAGCAATAAACTCCAGAACAATAAGCTCTGGAGTGTATTGCTTCACATTAATTGCACATGTAGACATACCCTGGCAGTAGAATGGTAATTCTCAGACACGGTGCCTTGAGATCCTGTCACAGGCACCACACAGCCTTAGGTGTGCGCACACAATTCACAGGTTAATGCCAGAAATTTCAAACAGGCATCCACAGAATTAAAAATGTCCTGCCATGTTGTGGGCTTGTGAGTTCTTTGCAGCAGAATAATTGCTTTCCTATTTTTCTGTAGTCAAAAAATGAGTGAAAATAAGAGCTGGCATGTTTCCAAGGCATGCCTTGAGTCTAGTGCGGGGTGCCTTGAGTGTAGTGAGGGGGGCCTTGAGTCTATAAAGGTTGAGAACCACTGCAACAGAAGACTAGCGAACATCCCACTCTCTTCCAGGTTGGCTGATCTCGCACGGCGAGCTTTAAATTTGGCTCTACTACAGACCCCCCAGCCAAGGGGAGGAGCTGGACCGGGAATTTTCGGGCCAGCTTGCAGAGGCACATAAGGCAAGGGATGTAGTTGTCATGGGTGACTTCAGTTACCCGGACATCTCCTGGGAGGAGCGGTCAGCCAGGTCGGACCGTCCCAGGAGGTTCCTAGCTGAGATACAGGACCTCCACCTAACCCAGGAGGTGTGCGGTCCCACCAGAGTAAATGCCCTGTGGGACCTGGTCCTGGCCACAGGCAATGACCTGGTCAGGGGCCTCCGGGTCCTCGACCCCCTGGGCGATAGCGATCATCGCTTGCTGGAGTTCACCATCCAGCGCAGGGTGTCGAGGGCCTGCAGCAAGGCGGTAGCCCTAGACTTCAAGAGGGCCAACTTCAACCAGTTGAGATTAGTGGGAGAGGCGCTGGGGCTCCCGAGAGCAGGGAACTCAGTGTCCAGGGTGAGTGGTTGTTCCTTGAGGAGACGATACCCAGGGCCCAAGGGGTGACCATCCCAACAAGAAGCAAGGGGGGCAGGAGTGCCCGAAAGCCCCCCGGCTCACCAAGGGTGTATGGAAATGCCTGATTGCCAAAAGGCAGCGTACACCCAGTGGAAGGGGCGTGCTGTCTCCAAAGAGGAGTATACCTCCTCTGCTCGGGCCTGCGGGGGGCTATCAGGAAAGCTAAAGGCAGACATAGAGCTAGGGCTAGCATCCAAGATCAAAGATAACAAAAAGTCCTTTTCCAAATATATAGGGAGGATGAAGAAAGCGCCGGGAAATGTGGGGCCCCTGCAAGATCCTCTGGGCAATCTGGTGGTTGCTCCAGAGGAGAAAGCAGACCTCGTTTAACCAATTCTTCACTGTCTGTTTTCTTGTGCAGGGACTGGGACTTCCCCACCGTGATGCCAGACGGACTCGAGGGGAACGCCTCCAGACCTCAGGTTGGGGAGGACCGGGTTAGAGAGCTTCTGGAGGGGCTGGACCTGCTCAAATCAGTGGGTCCAGATGCTCTCCACCCCAGAGGTGTTGAAGGGAGCTAGCTGGGGTTATTGCAGGGCCCTTGGCATGGCTTTACGAGCGCTCGTGGTGCTCGGGCCAGGTGCCGGATGACTGGAAGGTAGCCAGCGTGGTCCCCATCTTCAAAAAAGGGAAGAGAGAGGACCCGGGCAACTATAGGCCCGTCAGTCTTACCTCAGTCCTTGGGAAACGCTTTGAGAAGATCATCACGGAGCACATCTGCGATGGGCCGGCCTCAGGGATGATGCTCAAGGGCAACCAGAACAGTTTCATTAGGGGCAGGTCATATCAGACTAACCTGATTGCCTTTTATGATCAGGTCACAAAGGCAATGGATGCAGGTGTTGCCGTGGACGTAGTCTTTCTGGACTTCAGCAAGGCCTTTGACACCGTCTCTCACCCCATCCTCATTAAAAAACTAGGCGACTGTGGCACTGATGCCTACACAGTCAGATGGACTGCAGATTGGCTGAAGGGTCACACTCAGAGGGCGGTGGTGGACGGGTCATATTCGACCTGGGGGGAAGGTGGGCAGCAGAGTCCCCCAGGGCTCGGTCCTTGGGCCTGCGCTGTTCAATCTCTTTATCAGCGATTTGGACGACGGGATGAAAAGCAACCTGTTTAAATTCGCTGATGATACCAAAATCTGGGGTGAGGTGAGCACACTAGTAGAGGGGGAAAGACTGCAACAAGACCTGGATAGGTTACAGGGGTGGGCTGACATAAACAGGATGCGTTTCAATACTGACAAGTGCAGGGTGCTGCACGTGCGCAGTAGAAACCAGCAGCACACTTATAGACTGGGAAACTCCCTTCTTGGGAGCATGGAGGCAGAAAGGGATCTGCGGAGTCATTACTTGACTCCAAGATGACCATGGGCCGACAATGCGAGGTCACGGCTTGGCAGGGCTAACCGCACCTTGTCGTGCATCCACAGGTGCATCTCGAGCAGGTCCAAGGAGGTGATCCTCCCCCTCTATGCAATGCACTGGTCAGGCCGCAGCTGGAGTCCTGCGTCCAGTTCTGGGTGCCGCATTTCAGGAGGGATGTGGACAGCACGGAGAGGGTCCAGAGGAAGGCCACTCGCGTGGTCAGGGGCAGCAGGGCAGGCCCTATGAGGAGAGGCGACAGGACCTGAACCTGTTCAGCCTCCACAAGAGAAGGCTGAGGGGGGACGTGGTGACTGTCTATAAACTCACTAGGGGGGACCAGAAGGGTTTGGGAGAGACCTTGTTTCCCCTCGCGCCCCCCGGCATAACAAGAAATAACGGCCACAAGTTGTTGGAGAGGAGGTGTAGATGAGACATCCGCAAGAACGACTTCACGGTCAGGGCGGCTAGGAGCTGGAGCCAACTTCCTAGCGGAAGTGGTGCTGGCTCCTGCCCTTGGGGGGCCTTAAGAAGAGGCTTGATGACTGCCTGGCTGGACTCATTTGAGTCCAGTCTTTTCTCCCGCCCGGGGGGGGTCGGACTCGAAGATCTACAAGGTCCCTCCGACCTGACTCCCATGATTATATGATCCCGGCACCAGTGGGAGTCGTTCCACTCTGTGGGACAGTTCCCCTTGGAAATTCAGTGTGCTACACCCGGGTATAGGCTGTGTATTCTCAGTCATCCTGGGGTAGCCATTGCCTCTTCCACAACCCAGTGGCAAGGTGCTGTAATAATAATTACTGTGTGAAGTTCCCTCAGGGAATCGGTCTGCTTCACACAGTAGTGTAACTTGTGCACAAGTTGCGTGTGTGTCACGCGTCTCCCTGCTAGCACGTGCTGCCTGAGCAGCCAGAAGGGTTATGGGTACAAGAAGCTGTCTCACTTAAGCCTAGGAACGTGAGCCTGGCTCTGGGCTGTGCTGCAGACCTTGCTTTAAACCCCAGTGCACAGCACACACAGAGCAGCTGGCACAGCACCTGTTTGTTATTGCCTTCTTCCCAAAGTTCGTACTAACCATCTGAGTTTAATAAAGCAACCCAAAGATATTATCAGCTCTGCTGCCATACCATGCCATGGCTTTGCTTCCAAGCCAGTGAGCAAGAATCAAAGCCCTGAGTGCTATCAATTGAGAGCATGTGGGGAGCGGGGAGGAGGGGTAACTCCAAGTCGTTTTTGTCTTTCCTTCCCCCACCTTGCTGCCCTGGCGCTCGTCTCCATCAGAGCAAGAGCAGGTGCAATTTTTAATGCTTCATTTCCAATAAAAGATAATGAGACTCCTTTGTCAGTGCTTAACCGTTCTTGCAAATGGGTTCCCACTAGACATTTTGGGCACTGATCTGTGTCTCTATGAGGAACATTACATGCTACACACGGCTCCCTTGAGGACTCGAGGGCGACGTTCAGTGAAGCTACGCTGGAGCAGGAGGCCCCCCCTGTCAGGGTGTTCGTGCCGTGTGTTATCCTCTTGACCTTTTCTTATTTGCCACCTTCCAGGACATCCAAGAAAGACAGATGCAATAGGAAAGGCAGGGGTTGGGATAGGGATGGGATGCAAGGGTTGGGACTGTCCCATGGACGTTAGAAGTCGGATCCACCGCGCCACTCTCAGCTTCCAAACCACTTTTCCCGGCACTACAATATATATTCAGATCATAATAAGCATTAACAAGTGACTGCTCAGAAAACTTTCTAAGGTGAAATAATGCTTACTATGCTCTAAACCTAAGGCATGCTAAGTGAAACATGTGATAAGACCCTAAGTCTGTGGTGCCTCTCACTATGGTATCCGAGTCTCTGCTTCAAGCCACCTTAAAATATAATGTCATCTCAGCCCTACACTTGCCCCCCTGCCAACCTTATTATTTCATCCATACTTCGTTCATCATGGTTGCATGACAGCTATTATTCGTCATCACCCCCCTGCACCCACTCCAAGCTGAACAAGAAACGTAGCCCCTTGCAAAGCCAAGCATCTCTCACTTAATATAAAATGCCTTTCATCAGCCCTCAACCCACATCTCACTTAAAGCAAACTGGGAGGGTCTGTGGGACACCAGTCAGGGGGCATGGAAGCAGGGACCGGTAGGAGACGTGAACTGCCTCGTATCCCTAGGTCTTGTCTGGAGATGCTCCCTACATGGCCACCTGTCAGGACCAGCCTTGCAGAAGGTCTCAACCATCCCTTCCTTCTTACTGTTGGACACTTCGAGACGTCAACACGGTGCCCAGGGCCTCCGACACGCTGCAGACAGCCCTGCTGGGGAGAGTCCAGGCTGGCTGGTTTTGTAATGTATCATAAAACTTCTGATCCTTTTTTACATTCACACCCTGGCAGGCTATATTGCTTGTGTTTAAAATCCGGGAATATCACTAAAAAGGATCCTGGTCTCAACATTTAGGAATAGCAAAGAGGCATGGGCAGGGTGGGTGCAAAAGGAGCATGACTCCGGGACTGGAGAGTCCCGCGGTCAGCACAGATCACAGTGCAAAACCGATCTCCATTACACCCACGACTCCTCTGACCTCAGTGGCTTCGCAGCGGCGTGAGTGAAATAAGACTCTGGCCTGTTCCCTTTTTTCAAAACAGGCAATCTATGTTTTCGGGGGAAATTGTCTGATCGCAGCCCTCCGCCTCACCAAAGAGGGCTCATTCATCAGATATTGTGTAATTCCATCCATATACCTAGCACTGTACCACACTCAACAATGACAGTCTCGGCCCCCGAAAACTCATGCAGAAGACGCTAAAAGCTACAGAGGAAACCTGACGCACTGAAGAAGACATTGCCCAAACTTTTGGCCCTTTGTGAAGTCTCCCTGCGCAAAAATGGAGTTGGCAGGAACCTTTCAGGAGGGAAATGAGTTCTTAAAATAAGTCGGGCTGGAAGGATTTTGCTCTACGTTTAAAAAGAGAAAGGGAAAAATGAGCTGTGGGCAGAAGCTGCAGGATGGAGCTTGTCGGGAATGCAGGCGCTAGGAAGGAGGCTCCGACACGAGCAGGTGTGCAGCCGATCTACTGTGACACGGGCAAGAGAGGCTCAGGACTAGCCCGTTGCCTTGGGCTCTCCACGGGCTTGCCCCTGACATCTGCCTGGAAGCTGCAGCTGGTGCACGATGCCACAGGTCCCTGCTGGCAGGGGTAGGGCCACCGGGATCGCACCACTGGCGAATCTGCGCTGGCTTCCAGCAGCTTCCCGGGTCTAAGTCAAGGGGCCGGTTTTGATCTATGAAGTCCAAAATGGTCTTGGCACTCATTACCTAAGGGATGCTCTCCCTCCTGCCCCACCTCGACACCGAAGGTCAGTTGAGAGCAACCCCCTGCAAGTGCCGCCGGGGAGGCAAGTTTGCAAGCGGGAGGTTGTTCTTGGTGGTCCCTCTCAGCTCTGGGGCTCGCTCCCCCTCGAAGCCCAGCAGCGCCCAAGACCGGACCTCTTCTGCAAGTGCCGTCAGACCTCCCGACGCGGGCAGGCATTTAGCAAGCCACATCAACTGGGATACTGTTCATAGCATTTCTGTTGCAGACCTTATTTTACTATTCTACCTGCTTTAATAAGCTCGTCTGGCTCTTACCGTAAGCCGCCCTGAGCCGTGTTGGGAAGGACGCTGCGTCAATCTAATAGAGACATAAATAAAACCTCTTGGGCAGGCTGTGGTCTGACCCACTTCCTACAGGCGTCACCGCGCCTATCTTTAGCTCCTCGTGACCGGTGCGCTACAGGGTCGTACGAACAGCTCCGCTTCATCCCCCGCTACTTCGTATTTACTTCCCCGTTCACCTCCACCCCTTCACCCCCGCCACTCCCGCCCCGAGTTCCCATTAGCTGAGCTACCTTTCGGGGGGCGGTCAGACGGCCCGCCTGCCAACGCGGCTCCTTCCCGGGCATGCCCTCGTTCATCACCCCGTGTCATCACCGGGGCTGCCGAGCCAGAACGTGCCCATCTGCCCCATCCCTCGCCCCGCCGGTCCCCGGGCACGGCTGCAGCGATGAGCTCACCCGGGTCCTATCCTGCCGGCAGCGCCCTTGGAAATCAGCTCTGTGCGGGGGATTAGTCGCAGGGCTTTAGAGCAGCTCCCGGGCACGAGTGCAGCAGTGGCAGAGTGACAGGCATTCGAAAACCACCCTCACTGTCCTCTCTTCTTCAGAGGGAAGCTGGGGTGAGTTCAAGGCTGAGGGCCCTCCTCAGGGACCGGCGGGATCCACCTCCCGATGCTCTCGCTGCGTCACGGGAGACCCAGGGGAGCTGCCTAGGGTCACCCTCAACAGAGCAAATGGGGTTAAATAGCAGCCGGGACCTTCTGGTGCCCAGCCCTTTGCTCGGCCGGCCCCTTGCTGGGCAAGGAGATGATACGTGAGGCCCCTGTGCTGCAGCAAGGTGAGCCAAGAGCTTTGTAGCAAAGGCCAAGGAGCCCCACGTGCAACTGGGCCACATTTTTGCACAAGCACCAGGCTGGAGGATCTCCACTGACATCAGCGAGTCACCTGGGTTCAAGCCAGGAAACAAGGATGGCTGGGGTGGGGGGTGCTGCTGGTGCCCCCCGCCCCTCTCCAAGAGCAGCCCACGTGCTCCCTGCGAAAGCCTGCTGTGCTTGAGGACCGTGCCTGCCTCCTGCAAGCTCACGAGACATCCCAGCCCGTGAAGAAGCTGTCCTTCCCGTTCCTTAAACTGGGAGCCCTCCCGCAAAGTGTCAGTGGGTTTAGAGACAGACCCAGCGAACGCCGGCAGGCTCGATCCCCTGGGGTCCTCCGTCGCCGTAGGCTCTAACGAGCTTCTAGGCTGCGGTGCTCTTTCTCTGAGGCAGAAATTACTCGCGTGTGCTACTGCTTTGGCTGAGACTGATTAAGCTGCAAAGTCTTAAATGCCCTGTTGTTGTTTTCCAGGCTTGAGGGAGCGCAGGCTGCAAGTAAATGGGTCACTACGCACAGAGTCTCTTCCGTCACGCCGGCGTTTCAGGTAGGACACGCGAGGGAGACCGGGCTGGCGGGGAGGGTTTTGGGCTCGGACTTGAGACCCTTCCTTTGCCACAGACCTCTGCAAGTACCTCTGCCCTGTTCCTTATATCTCGACTGGGACAAAGATGTCACCATGGTCTGCACTGAGTTAGAATAAATACTTTGGGATAATTTCTGGCCTGAAGAGCCCCTCGGTTTAACTCAGCAAGTGCCGACACAGTAGCCTCTGATCTCGGTCCTAATTGTATCTTGGAAATGCCATTTTCCCTGCTTTACAATGAGTGAACTTGGGCTCGCGAGCGACTTGCTCGAGATGACTTGGGAAGTTAATGTAGATCCAAGACGAGAGCATGGATCGTCTGAATCCCGGTGCAGGATTCAGCGCGTTTTCCCGTGCGGTAGCTGCCCGGCGCATCGCGTTCCCTAGAAAGACCTGCCATCAGGATGTGAGCTGTGTACATTTCTAATAGCTCTGCCGTTGCTGAAGGTACCGTCTACGGGACAAACCACTGCCGGTGCGGCCTCCTGCAAGGCGCTACATCCAGAAAGTGCGAGCTGCGAGACATATCCAAATGGGGCAGGAGATGTAACCTTGAGAAACAGAAGTGAAAAAGCCTGTGGTGATAGATTGGCTGGTGCTCAGTAAGAGAAAGGGGAGGGAAATCAATACTTACCAAATGAAAAAGAACAATAGGGTAAGAAATGTTCCTACCAAGGGTGTCACGATAGATCAATAGAGAGAAAAGAAAGGGAAAAAGAACTGGATGGTGTCTCTTTAATGGCCCTCACAGCCGCCTGCTTTCATCAAGCACTGAAGCCGAAGCTCAATTTGCTGCCCTGTAGGCTGGAAAGATCAGAATTGCGATAACGAACAAATGAGACGATGCCAATCTGGAGGCACCCACCTCCAGGAACAATGATCAAAAGCGGCACCAGAAAACTTCACTGTGAGATGCAGGGGGCTCAGCCCCGTTACCTCGCCTGCTTTGCCCCTACCCAGGTGTGCGCCCTGCACCAGGAGGTGCAGTTTGAACCGAGCAATGCTCACTAATCCATTTGCCCACTGAATCCAAGCAGAGCATTGCCTCTTGGCAACTCCATGAGCCTCGCTACTCTTGACAGAGGCAGATTTGGTTTGCATGCATCAGGCTGCGTCCTGAGGGATAAACAGCTGGCAGCGGGGACAGGCTGCTGAGACACGCTCGAGTAGGGTGACTCAAGAGCGCGGCAGAGCTTCGACTTGTCTCTGATAACACGTCCATGCATCAGCCTCGACGGCTACGCACCAGTTCTCAAGTCTTGTGTCTGGGGCGGGAAGGAGGGGGCGTCTGACACGTTGATTCATCCCTTCCTAATTAAAAGTTTTCACGGTGAATGTGTTTCGCGCTAGCTTGACAGTCTCGGAGGCTGACGGCTTCTCTATATCCCCATGGCACGGGCAGCTCGGGTGGTGCTACTCCTGGCTTTTTCCTTCCCCGCATTTCAAGCTTGCTGAAAAACTACGGGCCAGTTACTCACCGTGGGCCATTCAGGTGTTGGGGCCATTTCGCTGGGGACACTGGGACCATTTCAAAGAGGCCACCAAAGAGAGAGCAGCAGCTTGGGTCACGACCAGTTTCCAGACAAAGTTTTCCTTGCATCAGCCAGGCACATGCAAATCTGCAGCAGCCTCAGAGGTGAGCACTTCCTCCCTCAGACCCACCGCCGAGAGGCTGCAGACAAGCAATGCCTCCCCCCAAACTCTGATCTCCTGGCGTCAGGGGAGTTAACGCTGGGAGTCAGAAACCTTGTGCAGCATTGGAGGAGGGCTGCACGGCTGCAGCAGCCATCACACTAGCTTCCTTCGCTGGGGGTTGCAGGATCCACGCTCGAGCCCCTCAAAGGGTTCAAAGATTCGGAGGAGCATGCCGACGTCTGCACGACGACTGCAAGTGCGATGGGGAGGGGCTGCCTGTTCTGCCCTGCCTTTGTGCAGCACCGAGCACAGCCGGACCAGCGGCCCTAGGCGTTACTACAATGCGAATAAGAACGAATCCAGATATCGCAGGCTTGACCAAACTCACGCCGGAAATCTTGCAAGAAGGGCTTCGTTTGCCCCTTCCAGTTACAGGGACCGGGGGGCGGTGAATGCAACAGAAATTGGAGGGGGCTAGGGGCACCAAAGCGGACGGGAGCTCTGTCCCCCCAAGCCTCTCCTTTTAGCTGCCTGCCGTCCCCTGACCCTACCCTATTTTGGACACGGCTTTTGCAGGCTCAGGTGCTCCAGGCGGTGGGCAGGCTCCTGCTGCTGAGCCAGCGAGGAGGGGGCTGCATGGAGGGGTTCAGATAAGAGCGCTCCCCGCTCCCCGGGGGCAGCCAATCTGCATTTGCCCAGACATCTTATCTGGCCTGGGCTGTCATTGTGCTCTGGCCAGATTAGTGTCACCGGCCTCATTAATCCCTTTCCTGACGGAGGGGGAGAGGAGGGCAGCTAAAACCCGGTCTGATCCCCCGAGCATGCGGATCAAGAGTCCCAGGCAGCAGATTATCCGGCAGGTTGCGTCAGGGTGGAGTCGGAGACACTGCAATAAAGCTAGCGGCTGGCAGTCAACCCCCTGAGCCCTCATCTGGGGGGGCAGGGGCGATGAGAGACTTCCCCCTGCCTCCGTCAGGATACACGGGCACCCCTGCATCCTTCACCGCAACCCTTAGATGAAGGGAAACTTGGGGGAGTTTGCTCCTCTGCCTGGCGTGCTGAGCACGGCACGGGGTCGTGCCCCGCGCAGGTGGGTTTTATAGCAGCCACTTCCCAACCATCGTTAACCTGCATCCACAGGGCACGTTTTTCTCCAAAACCTGACCTTAATTCCTCCACAAATACCCTCCTGCCAGGGGCTTTTCCCAGCATGGGGGTTTAACGAGCCCTCCGGCACAGGCTCAGTACCTCTCACACGTCATAAACCCTGCTGAAGCGTATAGGGACTGAGGATCTTTCTCAGCTGTGAGCTGCCCTGTAAAACGGGTCTGGATTCGCTGCCTAACTGTGTGCCAGGAAACGAGAGAGAGAGATGGAGGCCCGGAGACAGAGGAGCAGACCTCTGCTTTCCTGCCAAGGGGCTGAAAACTGCCGGCTCTGAGAGAGGGCAGCAAAAATGTTGAATAAAATGAGAAGTTCAAGGCAGCTGGGCCCCGGGATGCAATGGCATGGCCTTAACTCTTCCAGCCACCCAGCTCGTCTCCCCCTCGGCTGACTACGGAGTTGGCGCTTTTTAAAACTCTCCTGTCTTCTGGGCAGAGTTGCATCGTCTAGCGGCGGGAAGCGGCTCCCGTCGCCTCTCCGAGCAGCTCGACCTTCAGGGGTAGGAGGCTGACGAGCCCAGCACCTGCTAGCCCGCAAGGGACCAGCTCGGCCGTCTGCCTGCAGCCCTAACGCCTGCCAGCCTGGTTTATTCATCGTGCGCCCACCCTGGTGGCGTCTAGAAAGAGGCTTTTTTTTTTCTTTTCTTTTTCTGTTGTTTTGCACCGGCCCTGGAAGCACGGCAATACCAGGTCGATGCGTGGCGTGGATGGAGCACGCTCCGGTTCCACCACCCAACACCTGCTCAATATAGACCTCCGATGGAGGACATATCAGAGACAATCACCCGCCCTGGGAAAACCACCTGATTGATCCACCTGGGTGGTCATGATGTTGCCCCTGCCAGGAGGCAAGTGTCTATAATGTCACAGCTTCAGGAGCTGTCAGGCCCCTGGCTGGAAAGCAGACCCCTCAGTGGACCCGCTGCTCCGAGCGCAGCCCTGGGGCGCGTCGGGCGGCAGACTTGTGCCACTGCCACGTCGTCAGCACCGCTCTCTCGCAAGGCAGGGGCTTGGGACACGCACCTCCTCCCATGACCCAAGTTTCTGGGGTGGACGTGTCTATGCTGCAGGCATGCCCTTACGTGGTCTGGCCCCTCTCCCTTTGCTTCCAAGCCCTAATCCTTCGCACGGGCTGCCAAAAAGGCTGATGATGCAAAGCCAGGCGGGACTCTGTGGTGGAAGGGGGTAGGGAGGTCTCATGATTAGGTGCAAGACAACCTCGATGCATTAAAACACCCCAAAGGGAAAAAGGGGGGTCTCTTCAACTCGCTTTTTGACAGGGCCCTGTGCTCTCTCTGTTGCGCCCTGCTCCACGAGAGCAGCTGCCCGAATAATCCAGATCCCCCAGCTGGCCCGATGGACCTAGGCACCGGGGCATCGCCCGCTTGGGGAAGGGCGTCGAGAGACTTACGAGAACGTCGAAGCTGTCCGGGTGGCTGTAGACGAGCCGGCTGCAGGCCAGGCAGTCCCGCTGGCAGTCCCCAAGCACGTGGGCGAGCAAGCAGAGCAGCAAGACATCCCGCAGCAGAGCCCTCATGGTGGCAGTCGTGAGAGCTAAGGACAGGGAAACAGAGACAAGGTGCTCGGTGAGGCGAGCGGCTAGCAAGGCCCTGCCAGGGTCAACCGGGCTGCCAACCCCCTCAGATGAGCCCGTGCTAACGCCGCGGCGCCGCGGGCAGATTGGGAAACACCTATTGCATTTGCTTCCCCAGGACGCCTGTGACTCCCACGCAGCTACAGGCGCGTTAGTGGTAATGTTTTAGCAGCTGCGGCAACCAAGGGACCATGCAAGAAGCAGGATAATATCTTTTATCAGATCAACTGTGTGCCTGGGAGAGAGGTTAGACAAGTTTCCGAGCACAAAGTGCCCTTTCTCGGGGCTGGGATGCAGCCTCAGGTATACACCATCTGTTCTCAACCTTTTGCGCCTTGCGTCCCACCAACCATTTTGTCAAAAAACCCTGGTCCCACCATGATAAAAAAACCAAACAACCCACTTCTCGAGATGCCTGTTGATTTATCTACTTGAAGTGCAAACAACTTTGATTTTTTTCAGTCGGGCAATGAGTTCAAGTCCCACCTACATGGCTTGGCATCCCACTGATCTAGACCAGTTACCCTGGGGGTGCCCAGTCTGCTCGTCCCCCGGGCTAGATGAGCGGGGAGGGCTGATCCACAGGCAGGATTGCGCCCCGCGCACCGGGATGTGGCCCTGGGCCTGACACGACCCTCTCCCTGCCCCAAGTGCTGGGGGGTGCTGTGCTGACCGCCGTCCCACGCATCAGGATGGATCCCCAGGGGCCAGGTGGGGAACATGCTCACTCCTCCTCCACGTCTCCGGTGTCAGTCCGTCACAAACCTCCTTCCTTCTGTGTGCGGGTGAATGGGCATCTCAGCCGGGCTCCAGCACGATCGGGTTGCTTACAGCTGTTAACCAGTTGTTTTTTGCAGCAGCCCTGCCAGAGCTCCCCCGGGCAGGCCACTGGACACGGTTGCTCTTGAGCTTCCTTTGGCATAAGTGGGAGGCTGTTTCTTCCCAGTCTCCCCTGTGCTGGGGGCCTCCAGGGCACTCTTCAGGGGCTTGTGCACACACAACACGCGCTGGATTCGGGGCTGAGCTACTTGGGCCAGACAGCACACGCGGCATGCGGGTGACCAGCCGTGCACACATCTCCCTGCCTCCGGTTCTCACTATCCAGAGCGCCCGCCGGGCTTGCACCAGGGTCCTCGTGGGCAGGGAGGGGAGTCCGGCGCTCCTCTTCCTCTTCCTCTGCTCCTGCTCATTTTCTTTTGACCGTGACCTGCTCCCCAGTTAGACTCGACTCTCCCCGGCGCGGTCACTTCCTCTCCTGCTGGCTTTGAGCATGGGCTTTTCTGGCCCTCTTCCAACACCTCTTTTGTGTTTTGGGTCTGCACTTTAGATTTTGTCACTCCACGACCTCGGCAGCAGCTCCCTGAAAAGGGAGGAGAGAATCTGTCCCCGCAACCTCAGCAGCTTCTTCTCCTAAGCTGGTTCCATATGAATAAATGATCGTTAAGGTTTCACAGCCGATTAGTTATGATCCCTGGTCTGGCAGAGATGTGATACAGCCCTTGGCAGCAAACCGAGCATCCCCAGCCACTGAACCAGCCCCTGATTCAATATTCCCTCGTACGAGTTTCAGGCCTCTCGCCAGAAGTCGTAAGCTGGGCGTGGACGGATAACGCAGCCCCTTCTTCCAGCTGCCCGAGCGCGTCCACATCGCTGGCGGCACGACGCCTTCTCCGTAGGTCCCGCTGGCCCTGGGCCCGGCCCTTGGATGTGACTCGTCACTGCCCGCTCCTGGCTCTCCGGTGCAATTAGACAGCCGTCATCATCACCGAAACCCCCCCCGGTGAATCTGTTTCAAGCACCTGTCCCACTTTGCCACTCACGAAGCCCCTGTGAGACAGCTCGGGCTATTGCGGCGTCACACGCAGGGAAACAAGTGCGCTCGGTGGTGAAGTAACTTGGTCAAGGTTGCGCAGTAAATCAGCGGCAGAGCTGAAGAACGGGGTATCCGGGTCTGCTGCTCTTGGCTTGTTCTTTAACCCCCCCGCTTTCCCCTTTTAAAGAGATTCATAATGGTCTAGTCACTAAAACCAAAGTAGGTGGTCCACTCCCCCTCCATAACTCCTCCTCCACGTCCTAATGCCTGCGCTGGGTGTTTTATTATTTTTTTCTTTGCACACTGGCAGTGCCCATTTCTGCACCCTGGGCAGTGGCAGTGCGCAGTGCAGGGGCAGTGGCCAGCAGGAACTGGGCAGGCTGACCAGAGATGTCTCCTCCTCATTTTGCTGCCGATGCGCATCGAGCGGAGACCTAAAAACTGATTTTCGGTGACAAAAATAGGAAGCAAGAGGGTTGACCCTCTCTGACACCTCCCTGTGCAGCGCTGCGCTCCTGCCAGGCCCCCCTAACCCCAGCACTGCTACCCTGTGTCCTCCCTGCAGCTGGAGCCAGAGCCACTGCATGGAAGCTGCCCAGCACGGGGGAGCGGGGGAAGGGCGGTGGTGCCCCCCACGTATGCAGTGCCCGGACCTCATGCCCGTTGTTACAGTACTTACGCCAAGGTCTGACAGTACAAAAGCTCCCTCGGGGACTCAGTCGGCAGGGCACAGCCCAGAAGGCGGCGGTGCCAGTCAGCCCCGTGACCATCCTCGGGGCCAAGAGGCCGAATCCAGAAGCGATGCATATGTGCCAAGTGATGCATATGAGAGTCGTTCACACGTCCGTATGGGGGTAGGAGCAGAAGAGCATCCTGCGCCTCACTCCGGGCCAGGTGTGCAGGGGTTAGAGGCGGCAGGGTCTCCCCGGGGGGAGGAGACCTCAGGGGGCCAAGCTGGCTCCCACACCCCCTCCCGCAGCCCTCGGTGCTGGGGGGTGCTGGGCCTTGCACCACCGTGGAAGGGAAGGTCTCCGGGGCCTGAGCATGTTCTGCAATCCCCAGCTGGAAAGTAGCCTCTCGGGACCACAGGTATCTGGGCATGGTTTAAATTAGCGAGGGCTGATCTGCGCCTGGGGCTGGCGAGGCAGGTGTGAGGTTTGCCTTTGCCTCCAGGCTCACCCGTCTCCCACTCGCTTAAAAGTGGCAGACGCCCATCTCCTGCCGCAGGCTCCCCCGTGCATCTTCCCTGGCCGAACGCACGTGCGTGAGCAGCGCTGCTAACCCAAACGCTTGGTGTCTTTTTGAAACTAAAATACCAAATCACCTTCTATAAGAGGGATGTTTTCTTCATCCCGTGTCAACGACATGGTGGTGGGCCAACAGCATCCCGTGACGCTGATAAGCCAGGGGTGCAGTTCTGCGGGTGTCCCAGTACGGGGAGGCTCGGTGATTTCTGTGGTACCGGGGTGCGGGAAACCCTCTTTGAACATCAGCCACGGTCGAGGGGGAATCCAAAAAATGGTCGCTGCGTCTCTGGTTCACGTCCCAGCAAACCTCACGTCGCGCGCTCTGCCGTCCCCCAGCTCACGGGGCAGGGACCCTGCTCGCTCACGTTGCCACAGCTCTGTGCAAATGTCACACACCTTTATTTTATTTTTTTTAGGGAATGTTTCGTGTTCCAAGCCAAATCAGCCAAATCGAGTCCAAATCCATGAGTCAGTCGAGAACCGTAACCGGCAAACATCTTCCACCCCCACCAGGGGCTTCAGATGTTTCCAACATCTTTTGGCAGGCATCCTATTTGCAGACCCAAGCCCGGAGGCTTGGGGTTCAGTGCCCCCAAGTTTCACTGGCCCTCAGCCATATGGCTGCAGGAGCAAGCTAGGGAGGAGCCCCCCACTTCCATACCATGGGGTTTAAGCCCCAGCACCTCGGTGGGTACTAACCCACGCCAGAAGAACAGTAATCCTGGCAGGGGCTTAAGGAAAACTGCCTTCTTGGCCCCAGATACGTGGTGTTTCCCCTGCCACGCACCTGCTGCTGTTCGTATCATGCAAAAATGCATCAGCCCTGATGGTTAAGGAGAGGGTCTTCCGCAGGGCTGTAAGGATTGCAATCCTTTGCTTTCAAGCAAGCATCTGAAAGGGCTTTGCAGACCTGCGGTCACCACACTACAGAGGCCCCTGATAAGAAGGGTTTTCCCCTTCAGCAAGAAGGGAAACGGAGGCACAGGCGTTCAGCAACTCGCCCCAGGTCACCCAGTGAAAGTGGAGCAGAGCATAGGAGAAAACCCAGGAGTCCTACTCCTGGTTGTGCGTCCTAACCAAGAGCCAGAGCTCCCCTTGCAGACGAGACGCAAAGCTCTGAGGTCTTACCCTCTCCGCTCCTGTCGAGCCCCGGGGAGCGTCTGTTCTGTGCTGAGCCATGGAGGATGCCACCCTTACAGCCCCTCAGTTGTTCAGCTCAAGCTGCTTTTTGCTGGGAGTCCCACAGTCAATTCCCAGCGTGTCTGCTGGGAGGACGGCTGTCGCCCACCCAGGCGCGGAGCCCCACGGACGTCGAGGGAGCGCCGCGTACACGTTCGGTCCCAGCGCGCCTGGCTGGCAGAGGGCTGAAAGGGGGAGCGTTGTCTGAGCCACATCCCATCTGCCAAGGCCAAGGCCAAGGCGAGTTGCTCCGATGTTCGCCTCGGCGCAGCGGGCTGGAGGGCCCACCTGCTGCAGCACCAAGCAGGTTATCACCAGTGCATGAATGCAGCCACCGGAGAGCTGCCTCCTGCATCACAGGTCTGACGCCAGGGTAGTGTTTAGAGCTGGCGATGGTGCCCCCATTTATGCCTTGAGAGAGGGTAGCTGCTCCACAGACTTGTGCGGACAAACTAGGGAGCAGCCTCCCAAGGCAAAAGCTCGACTGGACACAAGAAGCACGTGCGCCCTACGGAGCAGTTGCAAGGGGCCGATTGTGTTACCTTCCTAACAAGGAGAGAGAGACCAGCAGCAGCAAGGGGCAACATTAGCAAAATGGGGATACTCCCTCTAGCTCACAGGGGCCTTAGGGGGTCGAATCCATTCGGAGGATGCACTTGAGTGCTGCGAGCCTGACCTACAGTTGCAGGAAGAGTATCTTTGCACCTTTGCGGGGTGGGACTTCCTACCCTGCGGCAGCCGCCCACGCACACGCACCTATGCCGGGGCAATGCACGGTATCTCATTCTGCTTTCTGCCCGGGGGAAACGTGTGCACGCAGACGGTTAGCACGGAGTAGCTGCTGAGCTGCAAGTTCACACCCTGATTTGCCAGTAACTTGCCCAGCCTGCTGCACCTTCGCAGACAGCCATGCACGGAGCCGTTGCTCCGTTCCTCCGCCCATCCTAAAGGGTTGGGGGTTTTTAAATACATTTTGGCCTGACCCGAACTGAAAATCTTGCAAAACTGTTGGTGAACCGTCCAGTAAAGAACAGGTCCTACGGGGCGAACAAACCATTCTGATTCCAGGTATTTTTTGAACTTTAATAAATGTTGAAGGAAACTGAAACAAAAAGAGTCCTTTTTAAACTCAGTGAAACATTTCATATGGTTTTGCATCCCCCCCCCCCCCAAGCCCCATATGCAGAATTCAGCAACACTGAAATAAATCTGCCCCCCCGTTTTGGTGTCACTATAAGCTGGAGACAAATGCTTTCATCCACATCTAATCTTTGGGGGGGGGTCAGACCATTACACAACGCTGGGATAGCTCAAATCGCCCCCTTTTATGCTGCTGCTGGCTTTGCTCCAGGGTTGTCTGTGGAGCTGTACCAGGTCGCCTTTGGTTGCACGTGACCTTGCTCTCCGGGGAACAGAGGCTTCCCAAACCCAGCTGGGATGCTCATTTCATTGGTTGATCATAGGCTAATAAATGAGAGCAAGCTGAGGCCAGAGAGAGAGAGGATGAAACGGGGGTCCTAGGTGGGTTTGGGGGTCTGAGTGAGCTTCTGGCTGACCCATCAGACACACAGGATGTGCCCTAAAAACCCGGTGTGTCTGTCTGACACCCCTGAACAAAGGCTCGACGTGGGCCTGGATCACCCCCAGCTTGGAGACATATTTGAACAGGTGCCAGGGATCCTTAACTCCAGCGGGTGCCCTGGGGCTCAGGCACCCGCTGGAAAAAAATGAGCGGGTGCTCAGCACCATGAGCCAAAGCCGGCAAAAGCCAAAGTCAGCGCCCGTGCTTAAACCATGATTTCCTTCCCCACCCCAGCACTGCGTAGAGGGGGCGCACGGGGCAGGTAAGACAGGAAAGCAGGATTTCTCGTCCATCCCAGAGTGATGCTCTTCGGAAAAGGGATGCTTCATCCCAAGGCTACTGGATGCAACGTGAGCGAGAGGGTAGGATTGTGCCTACTCTCTCGTGCCCTCAGACGAGCTACACTTCGCGTGCTCTTCCCTTTGATTTCATGGGCTCCTGTGATCGCAGCAAAGTAGGCAGTGGGTGCAGGAGGGTTAAGCCAAGCAAAGCTGGCTTCTCGTGGCTGTTTGCTGTGTGCAGACGGTGGGAATGGGGGTGGGGGGTGATAAGGTTTGGAATTAAGGTTTAATCTTTGCTGAGTCTCGTTAAAGCTGGGCAGCAGAATGAGTCAGGGGATTGGCGATGGCTCCCAGGAGAGGGAGAGAGGACGAGGCTGGACCCTTCCGCTCGGGTTAGAGCCACACACATCAATCTCTGGCTCCAAAGGACACCTGGGACCCAGCAAGCGACAAGGTGTGACAGGGGAAACTGGGCTCTGCTGCATCGCAAACTCCCTGGACACCCTCACGCCTGGTACTTTTGTGCCTCGGTTTCCCCATCTGCGACATGGGGAGGGATGATGGGCCCCCCCAGCAGCTTATCCAAAAGAGGCTTCACGTCTGCGGCGTCCGACTAGAACGGCCCGGTGGCATTTGGCTGTCACATCATGGCTGGGGGCAGACACAGATTGCGATCAAGGCTTTTCGTTCCTGCTAATTGAAAGATCGTATCGGCGCGGCCTCTCCAGGCGCGCGCTGTTGCCCAGGGCCTGTAATTCACTGTGAAGCATCGACGGGGACGGAGGCGTTGTGGCCCCGGCGATAAGCGCAGCAGCGACTGCATGCGAAATCCGGGCTCGGGGGTGCATTCGCTCACCGCGCCCGAGAGCTGGGTACCGTGCAGGGGTCAAGCAGTGGCGCCGGGCTGTCTCGCTCTCGAGCGAGGGGAGGCCCAGAGATGGTAGGGTGGGAACTGGGCGCTTCGGAGGGTTAGTTTGCCGCCTTTGGGGAGAAGCAGTTGTGTAAAGCCCGGAGCCCGTGGAGCACGGGGCTGAGAGTATTCCTGCGTGATGGTGCAGACGGGGGCTCACTCCCTTCCTCGGTCTGCTTCGGAGCTGGGACGTGGACTAGGCTCTGCTGCCCCGCGGGGAGGAAGGTTGCAGGGCAGCACCGGTTCCTCCTTACGTTGCGTGCTGCACATAACCTACCTGGACAAATCTTGAGCCTTGATGTCCCCCCGATGACTGAGAGCGGGCACAGCTCCCTCCCGCAATGCAGGGCCAGCATAGTTTATTCCCACATTGCTTTTACCCCCTTGCTTCCCACCACACAGCTCCTCGGTGCACAAGGAGCACCCGCTGCACCCTGGACTGGAGCCAGCCAGGGTAATTTAGAGCCGCCCCTAGGCTGGCTTAAATTACACAGAGCTGGTGGAGCTTGCAGCCAACACCCAGAAATCATTATCCATTTCCCCACCATTTTCTGCTGGGCAGAGCTGAGGATTTGCCCCATTTTCTCTTGCGAGCATCGTGCTTGCGCCCATACAGGTGGGACCGAGGCGAGAAGAGGGATCTGAACTGGTCTGAATACTCTGACACGAAGTCACATCCTTGTTGAAGTCAAGAGGGCTGCAGGAGAAACGCCTGCCGGGCCGTAACTGCAGGGAGAATTTGCTGGCAAACATGAAAGCAGGGACTCCAGGGATGTGCTAATTGTTGCTGCAAGAGGCACCTGGCCATGCAGACAGGCGGGTAATTCTCCCGTCACGAGGAGGCGATGGGATCACACGCTCATCACGAACACGGGGTGCCAAGATGAGAACGCTCCCTTACGCACGCGATTAGCGGAGGTGGAAATGAGACCGTAAAATTTTCCTCCCGGAACAAATACCTGCTCAGCAGAAATCTCTGCCTGCACTACGCTAGACACATTGACGCAGCTCCCTAGGTGGAAAGGACGGTTTTGCAGGCGTGTGTCTGCTCTCCAACCTGTCAGGAGGGGGATTTTCTCTCTGCGTGGAAATTTTTTCCCCTGGGATGACGTCAGGGAGATGTGGGGCGGATCCGCAGCCGCTCACCTCCCAAATTTCTGCGCACCCAGCAGCCCAGCTTTGGGACAGACAAGGGCAAAATGAACTTCCCCCCTTCCTGATGCCTCCCTGAGAAACAGCTAGTTTAAAAGGTCTTGGGGTGACCCTGGGGTACTTCCCTTTTCCCTCTTTCAGTGGGAGAAACATCTTTACTCCACTGTTCGTAAGGCACTTTGCACTCACTATGTGGAAAGTATCCTTAATTACTATCGGCGAGTGCTGCTCTGTGCTCCTTTCCCCATGGGGAAGTAGCAGTGCTGTTAAGCATTGCAAGTACCTAGCCAAGAAGTTCGGGTTATCCCGCTGAGATCAGGGACCAACTGGTCCTTGGTCTGTTCCAGGTGGGAATAAAAAATGAATGGAGACTCCTGGCTACAGCTCACTAAACCACTCAGCCACAGACATTAATAACTGTGGCCAGCACGATGCAAAAAGAATAGCATGGAGTTAAAAGGATGGCCTATAAAAAAAAAAAAAACAAGCCAAAAAGCAAACTAGCAAACAAACAAAAAAGTAGTATCTGATTAATTTGTGACGTTTCCTGCTGAGGCAATAGGTTAAGGAAGATTCAGCAAAGGAAGAGATACTTACTCAATAAGAATAGGAATATGGGAACCTAGGACTCAAACAGGCTTCCTGGGCCGTCGAGTCCAGCCCCCTGTGTCTGCATTAACCCAAGGACCCCCCCAAATCACCATTACAAGCCCTACCTCCTCAAGGAGCAATTTCTGAACTGCATCTGCTAGTCAACCTCCAAAACGAGGGCCGTCGGTCCCCGTGCGCTGGAGCCCAAACTGATCGGCCCCAGGGAGCCAGGCAAAAATTATTTCCTATGGGAGAACATTGTATGAAGTGCTGGCTGACCTAAATACGTTACACCAGTGATTTTCAACCTTTTTTCATTTGCAGACACCTAAAACATTTTGAATGGAGGCGCGGACCCCCTTTGGAAATTTCGAAAGGAGGTGCAGAGTGCTTTGAATTGTATTCATACACTCTGGCTTGATCACAGCCATCTTTTGCAGACCCCTTAGACATAGTCTGGGGCCCTCCAGGGGCCCACGGACCAGAGGTTGGAAACCACTGTGCTCTGCCGAGGACTGCATTACCAGGACCATTGCCCCGAGACAGCCCAAGCCAAGCACGAAACCAAGGCTGCTATTCTCTGTCACCTGCAGCCTCCCCGTCGGTCAGGGACCCTTCGGATCCAAGCTAATTATGCGTTAAGGTGCAAAAAAGCCTTGTTTTGAAGCGTGACACATTAAAGGAAGAATAATTCTTCTTAGAGGCCTTCACAATGGGGCCCAAGCCCTTAGGCTAAGCAAAGAACTAGTGGTAGGATTTTTCTCTCCTCTCCCTTGGGTTGGAAAATACACTTCGACATCCCCGGGTGCCTTTGTCCTGAGGATTTGGCAGAGTAGGCTGGAAACCAAATTCCTCCCACATTGATATATTAGGATGTGCATGGGGCTCCCAAGGGAATGACTATAAGCCCCAGCCCTTGGTTCATGGGACTGGCCTCAGTGCCTGATAAGAAATAGACCCCCAGGGGCCTGAACCATGTCGACTTCTGTCGACTCTGGGTGATTTTGAGCACAAACGATGGGCCTGGCAGCAACGTGTCCCAGCCGTTCCCTATAGCCAAGGTCGGGGGCGAGGTTGTACTGAGCTAGTCTTACGCTGACCGGGCTAGCAGAGAAGTAAAGGGTGATGCCCACCCCAGGGAGCCACCAAGACCTTCGTTCTCTACTTTATAAACCTGACACGACAATAGTGCCATCCCGTTCACACACACACACGCTCATAGTTGCACACCAAAACGGGGCCTGATTCAAAGCCTAGATGGAAAGACTCCCATTGACTTCATTGGTTTGGATCCGGCCCTGGATCCGAGCATGCTACGGCTCACAGAGAGAGCAGCATCGGGTTAGACACAATGAACGAATCAAACTGGCTTCAGCAAAGAGCCACAATATTGTCCAACAGTGTCCCCCACTGGCAACAGCTAACACACCGGCAGCTTTGCTCTTCGACTGTCTTTCTCTTCCAACGTTAAAGTTGGGACTAGCCTTCCCGAGCGAGAGCAAAAATCTCCGAGCCCACCTCTAGCAATGGAAAAGTGAAGCGCAGACGCCACGTAATGTAGCGTGTAACGATCACCGCGCAGCAGTGTATTTCAGCCGCAAATGCTATTATCACGCAAACGTTCACCAAACGCATCAGAGAATGATGATATTATCGCTTACAGCGCGCGGCGCAGCAGCTCATGAACGTTAATTAAACCGCTCTCCTTTGTGCGGACAAGTAGAAAATTGTATTTCTGCCTTTTGTGAGATCTCAGCGCGAGCTGGTTTTGGCTCCGCACTTCCCTCCTGTATCTGATGCCCGCAGAAAAGCAAGCGCATCCTTTTGTTAATCCCCTAAATCGGGTAATTGGTCATAATTGGCCAGATTACAGGCGGCAGTGAGCGCATAAACACAGATGCAGCATCTATACATTCAGCGAGGCAATTTGGAAGTAGAGCGCCGCTGGGAAGGTTTCCTCAGCCCCGTCTCCATCCGGCACAGCTCAGTTGGACGCTTTCATTCCCTCCGCTCTCTACCGGGGCAGCCACCAGAACGTTTTTACCCTTTTGTGCGTTTTCCAAAAGACAAAAGCACAGCTCCTCACTCAGATTCCCCCAAGAGCCTCCAGCAGCCTCCCCCACGAACTTCCAAAGTTAATCATCTCTGCTGTGGTCGCTTTCAACGAGATGAGATAGAAACGCCGACTGGGGAAAGGAACGGGCGAGCGGGGGAGAGACGTCTGGACCGGGGTCAGAGGGATGCTCGTGGGAATGGCTGGATAAAGCTCAGAGGGATTTTAAAAAAATGTTTATTCTCAAGACAGCAGTCAGGAAATCCTCCCCGGCCCCATCCTGGCCACTAGCACCTGTTAAAGGACCGTGCCTGGCACGAGCTGTCATTTAAACACCGTCTTTCTGATAAATATCAATACAAACAGCAGGGACGACACGGAGAGAGGAGATCAATACAGACTTTACAAGGAGGATAATGTGGTTTTCCCACCGGCTTAGTAGACTGGGATGCGTGGAGCCTTTCCTGCTCCTGTTGCGTTTCCGTCTGCTTTGCCACGTCCAGGGAGGATTTTCTGGGGAGGCAGATTGGGAGAGCAAAACTTTGTTGCACGCTGTCTGCCCTGCCTAGGCTCTGAGCTTTCCTCCAGCCAGAGGAACTTCTTTAGGAGAAATATTTATTTTAACACTTCAAAGGGAAACAAGGGACGGGGAGGGGGGGAACTCCTCGGTAAAACCTCAAGCCTCCCTCAAAGACTCCCGAGGTCTTTGTGCTAAAGGGGTGCCCTGAGCTGCTGAAGCACCTGCCTGCAAAGACAGCGGAGCCCTGCTCATCCTTTTCCCCCAAACCGCATTAGTGACCGACGCAGGAAGAAGTGCTGGGAGCACCAAACAATTGCCTACCTGAGGGTGTGTTGTCAGCAGCAAGTCTTCCTCGGATGTGCGACTCTTCCACAGTGTCTCTGTCACGGTGGTATATATATATACGGTGCGCGCACACACACACACACACACGCATGCATGCACGCCTCCCTCCCCATCCCACTAACACGTGCATCTGTGAACCCACCCCCAGAAGGCTGGCTGGCTGACTGACACACTGACTAGCAGCTGGGGAGCAGCGCGGTGACCCTCCCTTCCCTCCCCGCCGCTCCCCCCACCCCAGCACCCTTCCAGAAATGCCAGTGTCACATCGAGATCCCTGCCCCCGAACGCGTTAACGCACCCGCCGCGACACCAACCAGCTGCGTAAGAGCAGCGCCTCGTTGCGTTGCTCGCTGCTCGGAGGCACAGGAGCAGCTAACGCTCAGACCTCCTCGTGCCAGGCGACTGCAGCATGGCGCTCCCCCTCGGGCAGCTCCCGGAGGGACTCGGCTCGAAGTCAGGGCGACGGCGCGCAGGACTCGAGCGCCTCTTGTTCCTCCTCGCGGTCTGCAATCGTGCCACTGCGCGAGGGGCAGCGGGCGGGAGTCAGGGCAGGGGAGTGCATTTGCAGCTTCGCCACTGACGGGCTGCACGGCCTTAGGCGAGTCACGTCGGCTCTCAAAGCGCCCGTTTCTGGGGAATAACGAAAGCCCGGTGAGATCCGAGGAGAAAACCGCTCCATCGAAGCTGTGCACCGCTGTTAAAACTCCCTGACCGTTGTATTGTTACCAGGACTCCGCATTTCCATACCGCCAGCACCTCTCAGGCAAGGGTGTCACGGGGCTGTAGACCCCTGGGAGGAGGGGAAGGGATATACAGTAAAACCCAAGCCGTTCACATCGGTGCGCTTTGCAGTCTGCGCAGTTCATGGGGAGTAGCCAAATGAAGGGCGAGCCACTGAGCTCTTTGCTGCAGCTCTAACTTCAAAGGGTGCCATTTCCCCGCTCACCTGGAGCCCCTCTGCAGTCCCCCCAGCTGGCTCAGGAAGCAGCACCTTTGTAAGGAAAGCCTCGGGAGCACAGCCGGCGTGCCCCCGTGGTGCCGCGCCACCGTCGGCTGCAGCCGTGTATACTGGAGCCGAGTTTGCAAGCCCTCGTCCTTGCAGGGTGGGTAGGAAAGCACCCTGCAAAGTGCCTGCCATATGAAGGCCACCTCTTTGCAGCTGAAATACAATCAGTCCTGCCGTGGCAGGCAGCAGCTGCCACGAAGCTCAGCCCCACGCAACAGTTTATTACAGACTAGTAGAAACTAATGCGTGAAGCTGCCAGGGGGGAGTCTCAAGAGGCGAAACCAGGAGTAAGAGCCGAGCGCTGGGATTAAGCTCCCTTTTTCTGTGAAAACTGCTGGGGAGTCATCAAAAATGGAGATCGGCCTTTGGCTTTATATTCCTTGTGGGAGATGGGCCCTACAGTGGCACCTAAGCCCCATGCAGAGATGCTAATTCAATGCAGACACTGGAAGGAGCATCACTTATGGGACTGAAAACTGCACAAAGGCATTCTGGAGGGATCTCGTCCCACGATCCAAGCACCATCACCCTGAAACCGCCCCAGCCCTGCTACATGGGCTGGCTGGTTGTCACAGAGGTTGAAGGCCTGCCCGTACCTAACCGAGCGCTGGGCTAGCACAGTTAAGGCACGCCGTTTCTATAGCCAGCGGCACATCCAACTGTCTTTGCTCCTCCATGTCAACAGCAAAAGCAAGAGGAGGTCTGCATATACACGCGAGGGACGGGAGGCAGAAGGGGAAAGCAAGCTTATAGCCAGTGGAGATCTTGGAGGAGAGGCATGACACAGCCATGCCCATGCAAACGGGGAGCAAGCTGCAGCAGTCCGAGCAGCCTCAGGCCTCCCAGGGAAGAACAAAGGAGCTGAAAGCCATAGGACAAGGAGTGCTCTGTATCTGGTCAAGCCTAAAGCATGCAGCACACCACACCAAGACATCTGTGAGGGGCAGTCAGGGCAGCCAGAGCATCACTTGTCCCTACATTGGCCCTGCTGCTGGCAGAGGGACCTCTGGGCGCTGCAAGGCAAATAGTCACCGAGTCACCTGCCTGTCTTACCTTCACTTGGCTGGAGCCTGCAGTATTCAATCCCTACCTTGGATTATTGAATGAAGCAGGGATGATCAGGGGCTCTGACCAGGCAGCCACTGATGCAGGGAGCAGGTCTAATAGCCACACCCCCAATCACCTCTGAAGTCACAAGATCGGAGAGTTTGGGCCCCTGCTCCCCCCCCCAGCTGAGCTCACATGATTCAATGCATCAGAGGCATGAGGTAAATAATTAACAGCCCCAACCAGTTTCAAAAGCAGATGACTTCTGAGAGGAGACCCAGTCGGGGACCTTGGGAAGAGTGCTGCCCTGTCCTGCAAACTGTCCTATAATAAACAGCAACTGGAAATCGTAGAGTTGGCAGAGGACAAAGAGATCAGCATGAGTCACCAGCCACTCAGGCTTAAATGCTCAGAGCAGCAGTGCTGGAAACTTATTGTATAAAGCAGCAGGAGCTGGGCGAGGAAGGCAAACCTGTCTGTTGGATGAGACGGGAGCGTAACCACTCCAGGGCGGACCATGGGTGTTTCCCCCTTGTCCCAGTTGATTCCAGCTCCCACACTTATACTGTGCTTCCTTAAATTCCCCGCTCTGCAACCGTAAAGACACAGAAGAGTCTGTTTTGGTTCCTATATTGGATAGAGTTGCTGTGTGCTGTGAGCAGCTGGCACATACCCCCCCAGAGCTGGCTGCAGCAGAGACTCAGATAATATATGTGGAGGTGTATTTAGCACTGCGGCAGGCAATTATTTTGGGTGGAGGGCCATTGAGGGCGGCATGACAGGCAGCCAGGGGCAGGTAAATATTCATTTTCTGAATTTTTAGGGGCCCTGCAGGCTGGAAGAATGGCCTGGTGGGCTGCATCCAGCCCGTGGGCTGCATTTTGCCTACCCCTGATTAGCAGGTGTTGTTTTTAGCACAGGGGTGGGCAAAATATGGCTCAGGGGCCAGATCCAGCCCACCAGGCCGTTCTGTCCAGCCCACAGAGCCTCTAAAACATTTAGAAAATTAATATTCATTTGTTCCTAGCTGCCTGTCAAAGATGACAGGAGCCAGGGGCAGTAGGGCCCAGAGGAAATTGGTGGCAGGACCCAGTAGCAAGGCCTGCCCATCCCTGCCTCCCTAACCAGAAATCCCTGCCCAGCAGAGGCTTCTGGCCCGGGACCATGGGGCTGTTCCTGCTTCCCTGAGCCAGAGAGCGAAATGCGGCTCTCAACAGCTTGCCAAAACTTGGTAAGTGGCCCTCCGCCTGAAATAATTGTGCGCCCCTGATTTAGCAGGAGGTTTGGAGGTTTCAAGCCTTTTTAGGACAAAAAGTGATATAAGCTGTTATCGCTTATATAGGTACCTTCCTAACTTTCAGGTGGAGGGAAATCAAGCTAGCTAGGTTGAGAGTTGCTATCGAATACCCAAAGTCTGACCTTTTCAAAACAGTTTCTGGTCCAGTGAGAGGCTTGTCTGGATTCTCAGTTTATTTCTTTATTTCTTAGGGTGTTTTTGCTCTAGCACTTTTCCCCTGAAGAACTCAGCATGTATCTCTCTCTCAGTTATTTATAGGGAAGACTGGGTGAACAATTGATTTTTTGGGTTCAGTGCTTAAACTGAAAAAAAAAGTTCATTTGGAATCAAATGACATTTTTAATATATTCTGGGGGGATTTTTTTTTTCTCCCTTTAAAAATGAAACCAAGCTCGATTTCCAGTGAAATGTCCTTTTCAAATCAGAAATCCAAACATTCTGGTTTGAAAACATCAACCTGGTTTTCAAATTTTTCCCATTTTTTTCTTCAGCTGAAACAATTCATAAAATTTTTAAATAGCTTCAGGCAGCCTGAAATTGTATTTTCCAACAAATCGATTATTTGTCCAAAGGATTTTGCCTAGCTGTACTCATTTGCCTTCCCAGTCCCGAAGAGGTACAAAGAGGAAAAGGCCGTGATATGTGAAAAGAACTGCACGTGCCAAAAATAACGGTACGCACTGGTGGGGCCACCTTCTCCCCTATGCCCCATTGCAATCCCTGAGGTCAGGTGAGAGCAAGCTCTTGCAAGTCCTGTCGGCATGCCAAGTCCACTTGAGGAAAATGTGGGAGGTTGTTTTCAGCATTTGCTCCTCGGAGCTCCCTCCCTTTTGCGGCTGCCCGAGACCGAGCCTGGATGTCTTTCAGAAGTGCTGCAAAACCTTTCAGGACAGGCATTTAGCTACCAAAGCGAAGATGAGACATTGTTGACTGGATCTCAGCTTGGTTTTGCATGGTTATTTGGTTGCATTGCTGCTAGTTGTTCTCCTTCTCTTCCTGTAAGCCAATCCGAGCCTTTTTGGGAAGGGCAGCGTATAGATTGCATAAATAAAAATAAATCGTACACGTTCAGTGATGGGCCTGAAATTAGCCATTAGCCTTTCAGACAGGCCTCTGGGACTCAGCATGGAGTCCAAGCGTCTGCTGTTGGGGACAGGACGCGGGGCACAGTAAACCTTTAGTCTGACCATGTGCAGCAACTCTTATATTCTTAAGGCCAGACGCTGGTCCACCCAGCAGGCACATGTAGTGAGGTGCATGGCTCAGAGGCTGGGGATAATAACCTACCTGCTTAAGAGCACTGGCCCAGCTGACAGAGATGACTGGCTGGGCTCAGAGGAGGTCAAAAGCTCCCAGGTAGGGATGCTGAGGGAGGGAGAGGAGGCTGGTGCTTAGGGAGAAGCACAGGGCCTGTGTGGCTCCTGCAGGTCTGAAGAAAGACCAGAGGTTTGATTTTGTGCTTGTTCTTCACACCGGTACTTGCTTCGTTTGCTGTGGTGAGAGGCTGGAGCTAAGAAATGACTGGCTTTTAGGAGGAAGCTGGCTCCTGAGTCTCCCGAAGGGACAGTCAGCCCGCTAGACCACATCCGTGGATTTAGGCACCCAAGAGTAGTGCTGTTGTACCCTGCTCGAGTCCCTGAAAAACTGCTAATGTAAAAGTTGGAGGGGTCCTCCTCCTCCTTGCTGCTTTTTTCGGACTCAGTCTTAAGGGCTGGTTGATGGTGTGTTACAAAATGAGAGGCATTAATGGCTTTTCAGGACTAAAACAGGGCAGAAAATAATTGCACTTAGGCACCTAAGCCTGCTAAAACACCCAGCAGATGGAGTAGGCTCTGGCTCTTATTATCTCCCTTGCCCTCTCTCTTGCCCCTGCATAAAAGGCCTCCTGGAAAGGAGGCAGCGCCCCTGCCTTGGAGTGGCCGTGGGGCTGGGCCCAACACTGCTCTCAGGCTTAGGCACATGCTCAGCCCCGGTCTGCCCTGCCCCTTGTTTCTGATGCACATGGGGGGTGCTTCATGGTGACACAGACATGGCTGTGGGGCTTCCCCGAGGCCACGCAGGTTGTCTATAGCAGAGCAAAGCATTTAAGCCAAAGCTTCTGAGTCCCAGGTGAGTGCCCTCACCACTCCCTCTAATGCATTCAGTCTTACACCACCCACGGTGAGGTGGCTCAGAGTTATTATACCTAGTGAAATGATAAAGCACTGAGATGCGAGGGTGAAGAGAGTTGCCCAAGGCCATGCAGTGAGTCAGTAGCAGGGATACAAGTCGAATCTGGGGGCATTTTGCTCCCTGCCCCCTGTTCAGTCCATACTACTGCATCTTCTCTATCCCATCTGGGGTGGTGGAGGAGAAACTGAGGGCAGATCCTATCCCTGCTTTATTTCATTTTGTGTTCAGGCCATTAGTATCAGCATCGGCACCTCTTCATAGCTGAAGCGGATCCATCCCCCGTGTTCAGGAGCATCCTCCATGTTGCACAGTGAGGTGTTTTGGCCACGCTCAGCCATCGGTGCTGATGATCAGGCTGGGGTTTCTGTGTACGTCCAAGGGGCATGAACACCAGGGCAAAAGACAGGTCTCTGCACGCACTAATAGTGAGTACAGGTTAGCCTGCGTTGCCAGGCTGTTAGGGGCTGTCTCTTTTAAGTCTTCTACTAAGTGTAGCCTTTATCAAGCACGTAGGCTGTGGCACCCTACCCTCAGCAATAGCACTTAGCTAGCACTTGGCCAATATTTGTTGGCTAATCCACCTAACACTCCTGTGGGTATTAATACCATTTCCTACAGACAGGGAAACAGAAGCGAAAGAGGGCAAGTAATTTACTGAGGGTAGAGTCAAGAATAAAATCCAGGAATGGGGACTCCCAGGGTATGTCTATGTGGCACAGAGCAAAGTATTGCTGTGTGAAAAATACTCCAGTTAGCTCTAAACTAGTGGGGTCGGGCACCAAAATCAATAAAAACACAGTAAAATAATGCACTGCTCCAGTTAATATCCTCCACTTCTCCAGGCTGGTTAGCGAGGGAATATGCAGCTTCCAGTTAGCTCACTCGAGTCCTTGCACTGTGCCACGTATCCATACCTGTGGTGAGTATACCTCCAGGGTGCTCTAACCACTAGTTCACATCCCCTCCTAGCATCAGAAAAGACAGCCCAGGAGTCGTTCTGCTCGTGCCTGTGCCAGCAATCAGATGCCGCTCTCTGTGGTGGGATGTAAAAAGGTTTCACTGGCTGGAGGGACTTTGGTGATTCACTCCAAGTAGCTCATTGTTCAGTGAAATCTCGGGCTGAGAAATGGGGCTGGAAAGGCCTCTGGTGTCAGGGACAAGCTGGCCATTTCATCATAGTTCATAGAGTCCTTGGGTTGGACTCGAGGGTCCCTTAAGGGTTATCGGGTCCAAACCCCTGCATGAAAGCAGTGCAGCTATTCCTAAATCATCCCTGTCCATTGCTTCTCCAGCCTCCTCTTGAAAACGTCCAGTGAAGGAGATTCCCCGCTCCTCCAGTCCACCTGTTCCCCTGCTGTACTGTCCTAACTGTAAGGAAGTTGCTCCTGAGATCTAACCTAAATCTACTTTACTGCAATTTGAAGCCATTGCTTCATGTCCTGCCCTCTGCAGGAAAGAGGAAAGTTGTCCTCCTGCTTCTTTATGGCAGCTTTTTAGGTATTTGAAAACACTGCTGTGCCCCAGCTCCCACTAATCGCCTTTTCTGCAGGCTAAAAGGCTTATGTCTAATGGGACCAGCATCCGGCCCCAAGAGAACAGCGGAGAGAGGAAAAACTGATTCCTCGGCTGCATTTGAAATGTGAAATTAGTCAACACAGTCCTCGGCTGTGGTGAGATCCTATCTCTGCAATTGCTTGCAACCACAGCCCAGCAAGTCCTGACGGTCAGGCAGAGAGGAACATGTGTGCGCTAAGCCTTTGGGTTTCCACACTGCTTCTCCTGGAGGATGATTGCATTTTATGGCTGATATATTATATCTCACAAATACATCTTTATTTTTAGATATAACAAATAGACTTGTAACACAAGGACATTTGCAGCGCTGTGTGGGCTGGAGCTGAAACAGCGGTAGGTGCTGCCTGGGAAGGCTGGAATTAATAAAGCGGCGTGCGTGGAGCCCGGCGCTGTGCGCAGTAGCGGGTCAGAAGAGCTGTGCATTAGCAGCTCGGTGTGTGTTGAACCCAGGGCTGCACAGCAACGCGGGGTGGTACAGGTCAGGGCTGCGTGCCCCTTGCAGTGATAGCTGCTGGTCCAGGCTAAAGGGAGACTTTAGTGGTGTAAGCAACCTTCGCCTCTCCTGACTGTGGGCTGTCCCACATCCTCCACCGTCATTTAGGAAGCCTCAGTCATGGTCTTCCCAGCAACCGCTGCACCCCAGCACATCCCCACGGCTCACCGAGCACATCTCTTGTCGACACGTAGGGACCCTGAGACGGCAGCCCATGGCGGTCTCCCTCAGCACCTGGAAGCTGGAATTTGCTCACGGAGCAAAAAGCCCTGGCTTACCAATGCTTGTGGAGGCACGGCAATGGCAGCCTCCCCATTTGCTATCTACTAAAGCAAGGTTACATCAGAGAGACGTTTGGAAAGACTATGATTACAACAGCAATTCAGTCACTCAGCTTGGAAAGGAATAAACCCTTCACCTTTGGCCGTGTTTGTGACATGACATGGTTTTTGAAAGGTGGCAGTAACCTGACTGCCAGATGCTGCAGTCGGCTTTGGGTGGAACCGCCGGCGTGATGTAAAGTGCAATTTTCTGCACAACTTGAGGGTGAAAGATCGCCCAGAACAGGGGGAGAGGGCTCGAGAGAGCGTTATCCTTAGGCAATCAAAGCCCCGGGGTACGTGTCATTTTTATTTAGAAGTGGGAGTGGAAGATCCTAGACCTGCCTGGATCCTTCCAGAGACAGGCAAAAAATTCTCCGAATCGGCCATGCTTGCGGTTGGAAATCGGAGCCATGTGGAGCTGCGCCGAGCTGGGCCGAATTGGCTTAAGGGTATGAAAAGTTGTTCCTCTCTTAAGTTAGTAGCTGCCCCTGTGTGTCCTCTAGATGCTTCGACCAGAGGCCTCTGGAGTATTCACGAGACGAGCTGGGCGCCCTTCAAGGTAAAACAGCTTCATCTGGAGCTTCAGCTGATTATTTTTGCTGTCAGCCCCGTCCCTTGGCTATTGAAGTTTACAGGCTGCGTTCCTTGGGAACATTTGCTCCTCCCTCGTCCCTCCAATATCTTTGCCCTTGTGCCTATTGCCAGCCTAAAGCTTAACTCCTGGGCTCAGCATGGGTTCAGACAGCAGTTTCTCACTGAAATGTCAGTTTTGGTAATCCCATTTCTGGGACTGATGAGACAGGGGATGTGATTCCCCCTTCAGGTGGGCTGGTACAATGCCACCCGTGTCAATGGAGGCCCGACCTGGCATGTGTCATCTTGTGGCAGGTGGTGGGTGTGCTATTTCATAGCTCTGGAAAAGGCAGGGCGACTTCCTGCTTTCAAAAGGGCTTTATTGCAATTGCTAACACACACACTCAAAGATCATAGAATCACAGGCAATAAGGCTTGCAAAGGAGCTCAGGGGGTCCCATCTAGTCCAACCCCTGCTCCAAGCAGGACCAGCCCCAACTACATCATCCCAAACAAGACTTTGTCTACTGGGTCTTAAAACCTCCAAGGATGGAGAGTCCACCACCTCTCTGGGGAGCCTGGTCCAGTGCTTCACCACCCTCCTAGAGGGAAAGTTTTTCCTAATATCCAACCTCAACTTCCCTCGCTGCAACTTGAGCCCATTGCTCCTTGTTCATCATCTGCCACCACTGGGTGCATTTACACAAGATGCTTACTGTGCAGTCGCCTATTAACACTGTGCGGTAGTGTGCTGGTCAAAAACTGCCCTAATACTTTACAGTGCAGAGTTATTAGGCAGTAAGCATGATGAAATAACCATGCACTAGTGCTACTGTGCAGCACCTGCAGTTACTGTGCATTTAGTTTGTACTTTATTAGGCAAGTACTAAACTAAATTTGCAGTAACTAATACAGTGACATTAATGGCTGACAACTTCCTGATAATGTCATCAGGTCAGCCCTCAGGAAGGGAGTTAATCCTTACTACTACAATGGGCTTGGGCTTGAGCGGGTGGTTGAATCGGGTGGATGAGGCATCGCATGAAGGCAGCTTGAGGGTGCAGCTCCCTGTTGATGAGCCTGTTGCATCAGGGAGAGGGAGGTGCAGGGTCTGGGCAAGCCTTAGGGGAGTGAGGAGTGGGCCCAGGAGGGTCTAGGGAGTGGAGGCTGGGAGACAAAGTGTGAGTGAGGAAGGAGATGTGGTCAGAGAGGAGTGAGCCATGGATCTTCTACACCAGCAAGGTGGAAAGGCTGCAGCTACCTGCAATAAGCGGCAGAGGCAGAAACCTTAAGGGGAGCAAAAGCTGTAGGAGGATGGGCTGGAGGCACGGCCATGCAGCAGGACCTGGGTCGGCAGTAGGAACGATCACGCCCAGCTGGTGACTGAAGAAACTGGTGGAGCAGGGGAAAGACTTGCTTTGATTTCCATTGACATTGGACGGCTTTAGCAGATGAAATTACCCCAAAGCGGGTACTGGTGTTCGACTCACCGCAGTCTGCATGCAATTTTGAAGAGCCCCTGAATGGGGAAACTGAGGCGACAGCACGGCCAACGCTGGATTGGGTAAAACCTGGTGGAGTAACTCAGTGGTGTGCTGCCGTGGTGCAACGCAGAAGGGAACGCGCTCCCGTGGGTGCATCTCGCCACGTCTGCAAGCTGCTAGCAGCTGTGTCACAGATAGATCAGCAAGCCGGGCTGGAGCAGGACCTCATACGCCGTGGCAAGGCTTGGAGGAAGACTGTGGGAGTGACGCCACTTTGTGACAATTGTCCCTGCAGGAGGGTTGCGTTCTCCTATGGAGCTAGGAAGAAGTTCGCTCCTCCTGGAGCTGCACCAGCCCAGCCAGGCAAGAGCCAGCGCGGCCTTCCAGGACTGTGCAGAGCATCACGGATACCCAAACCCCGAAGGCCCAGGTGGGGAATAAAGTCATGTCTGCCACCTCTGTGTTGGGCGTGGGAGCATCACAGATAAGCACTGCCGCCGAGACTCGCATCTCAGCTGCCTGTCCCACTCAGCAGGTGCCAGGTCCCAGGAAGGATGCTGTGGGGATGCTTTAGAGCAAAGCCAGTGAGCACACCTGCGATGGCACCTGAGAGCAGCTCCGGGGTGGCCTGGGGCCAACCAAGGCTAGCCACGCTGCTTCGTGTCCAGAGTTTGCAGGAGCAAGCGGATAGGAGGCAGCTCAGAGCTAGCCTAGGGGCTGGGAGTGTGCAGCTGCCATCGTTACACAAAAGGCATCTGTTGGACCGTGGTTTCTCTCTTTCCCTCCGCTGGGACCATTTGCCATTCAGTTCGTATCAGCAAGGACTTGGTCCGTGCTATAACCTTCAGTTGTGCAGAGAGGCCCTCAACATCACACAAGGACAGGCTTGGGCTTCCCTGTGGTGAAGCTATATTTTCTAACCCACGCGGGTGGATGAAAGAAAAGGGTTGCAGCTTAATTTGCCATTGCACGGGAGAGACAGCTTTGTCAGCTCCCCCAGAGCCGACCCTAGGAAATTAGCTAGACTCCGGCTGGGCCGCACGGGCCATACCCAATCCCCCGGCATGCCAGTGAGATAAATGCCTGGTGTGCGTTGCAGTCTGCTTCTCAGCCAAGCACAACGGGTCCCTGCAGACAGATGAACACGACTACAATAAGAGTTGACCCCCGTGCCGCCTTTCTCATTGAAGTTCAGGTTTTACACTCATCCCCTGTAAGAACCCAAGCCGTTGACTTTCCGCATCTCTTTGCATGCACCACGTCCTATGAACCCTTCGCCGAGGAAGATGAGAGAGGAGAAGGAGAACGCCAGAAGTGCAGAGGAAATGGCATTAATACCCACTTGTTTCTGCCTGGTGGCTTCAGCATGGAGCAGAGGGGCGCATCTGCACGTTGAGGACCCCATGTGAACCCCTGCATCCCCTCCACTGCCGGCTGCCACCCTTTTGCTGAGCTCTAGTGAGTACGCATGTGGACATACAAGCGACTACACCCAGCAGGGATCCTGACTTGTATCCAGCCTGTGACCCCTGCCTTTTGCACCGAATTTGCAAGCTCTGCTGGGCAGCAGGCAAGGACTTGCCGGATCACAGCCTTAGCACATTGGGGTTTCCGTATGCTTCCTTCCCTACCCGGCTATTGATGAGTCTTAACCAAGGTGTCTAACTCAGGTCCATGCATGGGGCCCCGGCCCGTAGATGCATCTCCGCAGATGAGCCGCACTTACTCAAAACAAATGATTGAAGCCATGCTGAGGATGCCTCAGGTTGCTTGGAAACCTGCCTGCTTGGGGAGAGAAGCAGCTGCGCTGAGAGGTGGCGGTGGCAGGGAATTAGTGTCCACGTGCTCGGAGCCAGCTTGCTAGAGATTCCTGCAAAATAAGGAAGCAAGAGGGAGGATGGCTCGTGGCAAACCATAAACCCAGTGGTGGCAACTCAGAGGGCAGGGGGGAACGGGCACTCTGGAGGGCCGTGGTGACCTGGCAAGGTCATTAATCAGGTGGAGGAGAAAAGCGAGCGGAAGAGGCACCCCCCTGCTTCACAGAGCATTGCGCGCAGTACGAAAGCTGTGTCCCTGAGCTCTGAACTGCGGGGAAGAGTTGGAGCAAAAGGACCAAGCAGCCTGATCTGCAAGCCCGAGAAACAGAGATGGGGCCTGTTTCAGCCCACAAGCCCGGAGCTGGGATGGGAGGCTGCAGCAGGGCGACGCAGCCACGGGGGCTTGTCCGGGTGCCGTGCGGCCCAGGATGGAGGAGCCGGGCTGGGAAGGGGCCAGCTCTGATTGAGGGCATCCGCCCTGTGGCATCCATCAGTGATGCACCATCGATCCAGTGGGGCAAACAGGCCAGCTCCAGAGTGTGGCCTCGCCCATCTCCCTGGTCACCAGGTGAGGCTGGGTGTGTCAGGCACAAGCAGCACTGGGTCTGCTGTGGGATAGGAAGCCCGGTGTGGAAGAGCTTGAAGGTAGCAAAGAGTCTTAGGCCACAGGTAGCACTTAACTCATTGCAAGGAAAGGTGTGTGCGAGATTGAGAGTTTTCCACCAAAACGGCCCCCAGGAAAGGCTCTTTGTGGGCTGCATCAGGGCTGCTGCTAGTTACCTGCAGACACTAGGGAGGCTTCACCCCCCCAAATGTGTTATTTGGCTATTTGGGACATTTTCTGTGCCTTTGAACATCAGCCCCAGCTCAAGGTGGGCACTTGGCAGGGTACTCTGCTACACCTACGAGTACTTAGCAACCGCCCCGGTGCCTGGCAGTGCAGTCTTGCTCATGGGCTTGGCATCAAATTGGTAGCCAGCTTCAGGGGCAGGAAAGAGAGTTTCCTCCAGGTCCTGTCAGCAAGGACTGTGGATCTCCAGGAAGAGCTTTGGCTCTCTTTCTACCCCCAAAACATCTTTTAACCTAATAAATGCCCTGCCATTGCAGTGCCAGGGCCTGGCAGTACCCGTGTCTTTCTTACCCTTTACCTGCGGCACATTGGTGGGCACGTTGTGGCAGTGGTGTGTGGTAGGTGTTAGTGTGGACATTTTTGGACTGGACGTTGCCTGTGAATGGACTTCACCAACTGGGAGGTCTCTTGTTCAATCCTATGTTCAAAACCTTTTGCATCAGTGCACCACGTCCTGTGAACCCTTCGCCGAGGAAGATGAGAGAGGAGGAGGAGAACGCCAGAACGAGCGACAGCCGGTGGGTCGGAGCAGTCCCCCGGATGTGGGAGAGCCAGGCTCGTGGCCCTGGGCTGGATCGGGGTGCATCGGCTGCCGCACCTGCAGATCCCGAACGGCAGTGCTTGGCATGCTCATCGGCTTGGAGGTGATGTGTGATTTTTCTCCGGATCCAGGCTTATGGGATAGCAACTTTTAGCACAGCTATAACAGCCCCTGACATCTCTTCCCAACACTGATGTGTATCTCATTGCATTATGGACGAGTAAAATGCTATCCCGGGAAATAAACCGAGCGGGAGGTGACCGCGCCAGCACGCACCAACGCTGTCCAGCGCAGAGCTCAAGCTCTTTGCAGAAGTTAGTGGCACCTGCCGTCTGGGGCCGCAAAGCATTTCACTCCCCGTGCTGCAAATTACCATTTTATTGAAAGAACAATTGGACTCCTTCAGCTGTCACTCAGCTGGCTCTGCAGCTACTTATTAGCATTGAAACAGTGCCACAGGAAGGAGCGATCTTTGACATTTCTGGAGATCACGTGTCCTTTCACAAATTACCTCTTTAATGGTAAATTAAGCTTGTCAATACCAGGCTACCTTGCCTGGTGGTTTCAGGGCAGAAATGTCTGAGTTCAAGAAAGGATTGAAAAAGTTGCATCACATGAGACACGCAGATGAGCTCGCTTATTATTCACCCCCTCCTATAGTATAGGACCTAAAGTAACCCCCGACTCAGGGCTGCAGAACGGGTTCCACTCTGACCTCCCCCGGCTTTGTGGGCCCATAATTTTTGGAGCCATTTATCTTTTAGGCTGAAATGTCCCATGCGTGGCTGCTGTCTTGTGTGACTGCATTGGAGTGACTGCGCCTGGTCTCACAAGCCAAGTAGTCGTCACCGGTGTGTAATTAAACATAAATGCTTGGCTCCTCTGGGAACTGTAAGACGAATCATCTTGTTGGTTCAATAACTTCTGCTGGTGCAAGGAGCTGCCAAGCTCTGCTGGTTGCAGCAGCGCACTCACCCTAATGTCTGCACAAGGACAGCGTGGTGGGGAGTCTAGCGCATCTCTGTGTGGGTCCAAGTATTACCCCCTCCACATCCATACTACACTGAGACCTAGGCCAGGACAGTCTGAGCTTCACCAGCAGGAAGTAGTCACTTCATAAACTCTGCAAACCAAACAGCTTGTGCGGGAATATGGCCCCTGTCATTTCCTTACCGTTGTGACTATTTCTGCCCGTGCAATGTTGCACGAGCAGCGTTGCGTGTTTAGCGTGCTAGCCCTCCTGCAGCTAGCGGGATCATCGCTGATGCTGCAAACCCTATTCTGAGCTATCAGAAACACCCTCCTCCTGGGGATCGTCTCAGCTCGTTCAGGCGAACATGAGGATTCAGAGCCATTTGGTCTTTGCTGGTGGAGGGGAAACAAACCTGTGGCTATTTTAAGTAGCAGAACATATGTTCCTCTGAGCTGAGTGGCGGCTTTCCCATAAGCAATTATCCAGCGTACCTGGACTGGTCCAAAAGGATTCGGCGGTGCTCAGGGGGGCGGTGGGGGAGTCAGGACCAGGCCTGAAGCATGCTTTCTGGGGTGCGGAGGTGACTTTGCTGGCTGTCCTGTTGAGAACCAAGGTTTCCTCATCCCCCCTGCATCCCACTCACCTGCACGTCTGCTAGGCGGGGAAGTGGAAATAATGCACCAACACCCATCTCCTGCATCTGCCCCATGGATTCTGCACAGCTTATTCTAAGCCCCTGCTGCCCCTGGGACTTCAGCTCCTGCCTGGCAAGGCCCTTGAGAGGGGACACGACAGATGTTTTCAGATACTTGAAGGACTGCGGTAAAGACGGGGGAAAGCACCTTTCCTCGGTCCCTGCAGAGAGGGGGTGCAGACCAACGGCATGAAGTTGCAGCGGAGTAGGCCCAGGTTGGATCTCAGGAAACACTTCTTCCCTGTTAGAGCAGCGAGGCAGCGGGGTAGACGCCGAGGGAAGGTGCCGACTCCGTCCCTGGACGTGTTCAAGAAGGGGCTGGACGCACGCGGGTCGGGGGTGATCCTGGCCTAGTGATGCCGTGCTCTGCTACGGGTGTTTCCCCTGCCTCTGGGCTTCGCTGGCTGTCCTCTCCCCCACTTGCTGCTACATGTCAGGGTATTTTTAAGCCTTCCTCAGAGGCTGCGGACCAGTCCTGGGGTTTGGACTGGGGTGTGCCACTGCTCTGCTGGGGCTAAAGCCACAGGCTCCTGGCTAGAGGGTCTGCCCCCTCTGCTTAAGGTCAGACTGACACCATATTTAGGGTCAAGAAGGCATTTTACCCCCCCAGTCAGATTGGTGTGGACCGTGGAGGGTTTTGCCTTCGCCTGTAGCAGGGGTACGGCCTCTACCTGGGATCTCTCGAGTGTACAGTCGTTTATAGGAGCAGGACATTGGCGGTCACCGTTCCTTTGCTTTATCGGTGGCAGGTTCGGGCGTTGTGTCTTGCGTTGTGTCCGGGCTGACGGCGGTTTTACAAAGAGTTTAGATCACGGGATGATTTGGATAGGGATGCGCCTGCCCCAGGCGGGGGGTTGCACTGGATGAAGTCTGTAGGACCTGCTCCTCTGTGCTAGGCCTGGGTAGCGTGAGCATCCCGCCACCGTCACCAGGCACCTTTTCTGTCCTCCACCCTTCTTTTTCGGGGGGCAGAAAAACCAGAAGCAGGACTTCTGGTCCCAGAGGCATCTCCTTCAATTCTTAGGGGGAAAATTCAACTCAGACAAAGTATATAAAGTTTATGGGCAAAGGGAGGAGGTTTATAAGAAAGCTCTTAGCCTGCACTGGATGGGCAAGGGAAGGTGCCGCAGGTTGTGTTATAGCTTTGAGAACTGGGAAATCAACAACGCGCCTGTCTATGGGTGGGTGTATATTTGCACACACCTACCCACACACGTATCTAAGCTGATATCCAGCTTATTACATATACACACAGATACAGATGTAGATACAGATAGGCCAGACCTTTAATACCCCGGTCATAGGCCAGCATCCCTAGCTGAATAACATCTCCCATGAACCTGTGTGTTGTGTCTCCTGATGACATGAGAGAGGCCTCCTGAGAGTCATCGAGTCTCCTTATTGTCACCGTTTCCGTGACCTCTGTGGCTGCTGCGACACAATTTTAGCCTTAACTCAAGCTCAAACAGAAGATAAGAGCTGGCTGAAGAAATTAGCCTCTTCAGTTCTCTGGTGTGTGTCAGATTGGACACTGATGATTGTCCCTCCTGGCTCTTGAGATCAATAAATCTGTATTTACGTTTGCACCTAAACATTTTCCAGTCAAATACATGCATTCAAAAGACTGGGAGAAAGTTCTGTTTTTAAATCCACGATATTCCCTGGTATTCCTACAAGCTAATTTTCTATTCTGGGTTGTCTCCTGTTCATTGAGTTTCTGGGGTCCGAGTTCTGACCAGGATTTTATCGTGGAGCAGAGCTGTACAGCCGACTTCTAGCAATAGCGAAAAATCATAGGAGTCGGGTCGGAGGGACCTTGTAGATCTTCAAGCCCGACCCCCCCCGGGCGGAAGAAAAGACTGGACTCAGATGACCCCAGCCAGGTAGGCATCCAGCCTCTTCTTAAAGCCCCCCAGGGTAGGAGCCAGCAGCACTTTGTTTGGAAGTTGGTGCCAGCTCCTAGCCGCCCTGACCGTGAAGTCATTCTTGGGGCTGTCTAATCTAACCCTCCTCTCCAACAACTTGTGGCCGTTATTCCTCGTTATGCCAAGGGGCACGAGGGGAAATAAGGTCTCTCCCAAACCCTTCTGGTCCCCCCTCGTGAGTTTATAGACGGTCACCAGGACCCCCCTCAGCCTTCTCTTGTGAAGGCTGAACAGGTTCAGGTCCCGCTGTCTCTCCTCGTAGGGCCTGCCCTGCTGCCCTCTGGTCATGCGAGTGGCCTCCTCTGGACCCTCTCCATGCTGTCCACGTCCCTCCTGAAGTGCGGCGCCCAGACCTGGACGCAGTACTCCAGCTGCGGCCTGACCAGTGCCGCATAGAGGGGGAGGATCACCTCCCTGGGCCTGCTCGAGATGCATCTGTGGATTCAGGACAAGGTGCAGCTGGCCTTCCTGCCCGCGTCCCCACACTGCCGGCCCATGTTCATCTTGGAGCCAATAATGACTCCACGATCCCTTTCTGCCTCCGTGCTCTCAAGAAGGGAGTTTCCCATCTTATAAGTGTGCTGCTGGTTACTACTGCCCGCGTGCAGCACCCTGCACTTGTCAGTATTGAAGCGCATCCTGTTTTTGCTAGCCCACCCCTGTAACCTATCCAGGTCTTGCTGCAGTCTTTCCCTCCCTACTAGCATGCTCACCTCACCCCAGATTTTGGTATCATCAGCGAATTTAAACAGGTTGCTTTTCACCCCGTCGTCCAAATCACTGATAAAGAGATTGAACAGCGCGAGCCCAAAGACTGAGCCCTGGGGGACCCCGCTGCCCACCTCCCCCCAGGTCGAATATGACCCCTCCACCACCGCCCTCTGAGTGCAACCCTCCAGCCAATCTGCAATCCATCTGACTGTGTAGGCATCAATGCCACAGTCGCCTAGTTTTTTAATGAGGATGGGGTGGGAGACGGTGTCAAAGGCCTTGCTGAAGCCCAGAAAGACTACATCCACGGCAACACCTGCATCCATTGCCTTTGTGACCTGATCATAAAAGGCAATCAGGTTGGTCTGACATGACTGCCCCTAATGAAACTGTTCTGGTTGCCCTTGAGCATCATCCCTGAGGCCGGCCCATCGCAGATGTGCTCCTTGAGGATCTTCTCAAAGCGTTTCCCTAGGACTGAGGTAAGACTGACGGGCCTATAGTTGCCCGGGTCCTCTCTCTTCCCTTTTTTGAAGATGGGGACCACGCTGGCTACCTTCCAGTCATCCGGCACCTGGCCCGAACACCACGAGCGCTCATAAAGCCGTGCCAAGGGCCCTGCAATAACCCCAGCTAGCTCCCTCAACACCCTGGGGTGGAGAGCATCCGGACCCGCTGACTTGAACCCGTGCAGCCTCTCCAGAAGCTCTCTGACCCGGTCCTCCCCACCCCGAGGTCTGGAGGCGTTCCCCTCGAGTCCGTCTGGCATCACAGCGGGGAAGTCCCGGTCCCTGCACAAGAAAACGGAGGTGAAGAATTGGTTAACGAGGTCTGCTTTCTCCTCTGGAGCAACCACCAGATTGCCCAGAGGATCTTGCAGGGGCCCCAAATATCCCGGTGCCTTCTTCATCCTCTCTATATATTTGGAAAAGGACTTGTTGTTATCTTTGATCTTGGCCGCTAGTCCTAGCTCTATGTCCGCCTTAGCTTTCCTGACAGCCCCCCCGCAGGCCCGAGCAGAGGAGGTATACTCCTCTTTGGAGACAGCACCCCCCTTCCACTGGGTGTACGTCGCCTTTTTGGCAAGCAGGCATTCCCAGACACCCTTGGTGAGCCAGGGGGGCTTTCGGGCACTCCTGCCCCCTTGGCTTCTTTTTGGGATGGACACCCCTTGGGCCCTGAGTATCGTCTCCTTAAGGAACGACCACTCGCCCTAGACACCGAGCTCCCCTGCTCTCGGGAGCCCCAGCGCCTCCCCCACTAATCTCCTCAACTTGTTGAAGTTGGCCCTCTTGAAGTCTAGGGCTACCGCCTTGCTGCAGGCCCTCGACACCCCGCGCTGGATGGTGAATGCCAGCGAGCGATGATCGCTATCGCCCAGGGGGTCGAGGACCAGGAGGCCCCTGACCAGGTCGTCGCCTGTGGCCAGGACCAGGTCCCACAGGGCGTTTCCTCTGGTGGGACCGCGCACCTCCTGGGTTAGGTGCAGGTCCTGTATCTCGGCCAGGAGCCTCCTGGGACGGTCCGACCTGGCTGACTGCTCCTCCCAGGAGGTGTCTGGGTAATTTAAATCACATCCCTTACCTTAAGTGCTTCTGCAAGGTGGCTCAAAAATTCCTGGTCCAGCTCCTCCCGTTGGCTGGGGGGTCTGTAGTAGACCCCACCATTCGATCCCTCTCCCCGCGGCCCCGTTGTATCTTGACCCAGAGCACTGCAGCTTGCCCCTCTGACCCCATTTTGCTGGCAGAGGGTGTGTATTGCTCCTTGACACGGAGCGCCCACCCCCCCTTTCCTCCCTTCTCTGTCCCGCCTGTAAAGCCGATAGCCCCCAATGCAAACTGCCCGGTCGTGGGATGAATCCCACCAGGTTTCTGTAAGCCCTGTTATGTCTGGGTCCGAACTGGCTCTCCTGAGGGCGAGTTCCTCCTGTTTGTTCCCCATGCTACGAGCATTAGTATACAGGCATTTAAGGCCCTGCCTAGCTGCGTGTGCCACCCCCGATTTGGGGGACTCTCCGGACCCCTGTTTCTTACCTGGGCACCCCTAGCATTTGTTACCTCTCTTGCTCGGGTGGTGTCTCCTCGTCTTCCTGCAGCCCCCTCCCCCAGTGAGGCGAGTTTAAAGCTCGCCGTGCGATATCAGCCGACCTGGAAGAGAAGACACGCTTGCCTCTGGGAGAGAGGTGAAGCCCACCCCGCCCCAGCAAGCCCCCCGCCCGAAAGCATGGGTCATTATCTAGAAACCCGAGGCCTGCTTGGCGGCACCAACTCTGTAAGCGCCGCTTGACCTCGCCAATGCAGGGCCCTAAATCATGCACAGGAGGGGCAGGCAAGGGGACCACCAGCCCCCACCGAGCCCCTCGCACAGACAGGGGGGCAAGGGGCCGCCGACCCTGCCATGAGCTCCGTCTGGGTGGAGGCCTCAGAAGAGCCCTCGCCCCACGTACCTTTGGGGGAAGCAGCTGTCGCTGCCTCCGCTGCTACCTCCTCCGCAGCTGCTGCCTCCGCCGCCGAGGTAAGAGGGTACACGTGTGCGTGTGGCACACGTGCGCCCTGCTCCCCAAACGCTGCGCTATTCCAAGGTTGACGATGCAATTTAATTTGTTTCAAACTTTCGGGCATCTATCAGTACAGCCAAGCCTCTGTGTCACTGGGAGGAGAGGCGGCCAGAAACCCAGACTAGTTTTAAGATGAAGCTTGCTCAGACTCTGAAGGGGCGCGTGGGATGTTATTGCCTCTGGCAGCTGGGGATTGGGCTTGATGATGCAGGAAGTCTCTTCTGGGCTTAGATGTAAAGTCTCAGGAGCGGCCGCCTCTTCGAGGGGGGTGAGGAATAAGCGACCGGGGCTCACAGCACATCAGAGCTGTAGAAAAGCTCAAAGGGCAATGGCAAGGCTGGCTGAGGGACTGGACTGAGGTGCTCTGGAGCCCAGAGCGGGGAGGTCTCAGTGCACAGCGAGCGGGAGCTTGCAGAGCGCATGGGGCACCTGTGCCGAAAAAGCTGCAGGTGCTGCAGGTCCGGATTAAGGGGCAGAGGTAAAACAATGAATGGGAAAGCATGCTGAGTGAGCGCCTCTTATTAACTGCGCTGAAATAGCTCCCCAGAGCACCCGCCCTGGACCAGTGCCAACCGTGCCAGGCACCGCGTGTGCAAACACAAGCAGAAGACTCCAGGGCTGTCTTTCATCACTCATTGCCCCTCGCGTTTACACACCATACTGTAGATGCAGTCTCGCTGGAGACGCTTCAGATCCTGGCGATGCCTACGCCGGCGTGCTGGGAGCCGTCTGTCCGCAGCAGCGCGGAGTTCAGCACGGGCTAATTTACCCTGCCGAGAAGCTGCTCCCCGCTGCCGCGGCTAGACTGCTACCAGGGCCTGAGCCGTTGTGCGCAGCTCAGGCGTCTGCACTACGCCGCCTGCAACGTGGATGTGCCCTTCCTTGGGGCAGCTCCAGCACACAAAGCCCACAGGAATGACCTTGTGGCATCCTCTGCTATAAGGATCCCTGGCACGTCTTTGTGATGGCCCTTAGGTCAGAGGGGGCCTATCCTGCCTCCACGGTGCCCTTGCGATCACTGCCAAGACATGAATCCCTCCTTCCCTGTGCTCACCAAACTCACTGTCCTGGAGGCATCCCTCACCACCACTTCAGAGCTGCAGAGATAAACCACCTCCCTCACCAGTATCCCTTCATGCAGTACCTGAGTTGTCGCCCTTAAGGGACCCACTTGATTTAGTCCTGCTTAATTCATGCGACACAAGAGCAGCCCAGCATGTGCCGGGGGGGTGCAGGCACCATGAGATCAATTCTGCTCTAACAATCCCTTTTGCCAACCCACTTTTCTCCATGCAGACTAATCCCAGGCTGTTGCACGCAATACCAGGAGAGAACAAGCGTCTCCAAATAGCGCCGACATATTTTCTATCAGGCACTTTGCCTTAACCAGCACTGATAGCTTCCCCCCAACATTTAGCTGTCTCTTGAGGCTCAATAGGTAGACCCGGTGCCTGTGCCCTCATGTCCTGAGAAAGCTTCATAATCATACATCTGAGCTCAGCGTCACTGCAATCTCATCCATCTAAATGGGAATTTTAATAACAGAGGCTGAGCCTCCCTTGCCTTCAGCTCCTTTCTTCTGGTTGGGGCCACAGCTGCCTCTTCACCTCACACTTAACATACCATATTTCTGCTGAGAGTTCATGCAGCCAGGCTGACCCGGGGCTGCAAACTGATTCAGAGCCGTGATGCAGGCTGTTGTGTGACTCACAGACTCAGGGGAAGGTAGTGGGGTCACAGGCAGAAAATGCATGGTGGCGATAAGACCTCATGCTCCAATAATAGCAGTCTGGATTGTGCCCTGCACAGTCATTTCTGGAAGCTGCAGTCTTCAGTGCCAGCCTCAGCTGCTCCATCGACCCGTGAGCTCTGGCGAGGACCTGCAAAACCGAGCGCTGCGGGAAGCAAAGGCACGGCCGCTAAGGCTGGAGAGGTTGCTCGGGAGCGTGAAGGTGTGCGTGCCGTCTCCCTCCTTCCTCTCACGGCTTCTCATAGGAGCACAACACTAGGAGGGCGCTCCCAAGCCATTGTGTCCAGTTCCCCATTGGGCTCATTTGTCCAAAAGGGCCCACAAGAGTCTCCATACCAGCCCTTCGCGCACACCACAGAGGCAGAAACACCAATGCAAACCCTACCATGTGGCGCAAGTAAAGAGCAAGGAAGTCGAGGTCACCTCCAGCCCATCCTCTGCACGCTACCTGGTGTGTCGCTGTGGTCAGTATAACGCTTGCCGACCTACAATTCAATGCTCTCAGCTTTCCTTGGACATCTCCCCCCTGCCACGCCCAGGCTCCACAAATCCTGGCTCCATCCAGAGGTGGATGCAGCCTGTTATATGGCAACTTTTCCATTAAGAGGTTTTCTCTAGGGATGAAGGAGTTCCCATTAAACTCCATTTTCTTAGCGAACCAATTACCATTATAATGGCACTATAATGGCATTATAGTGACAGAATCACTGCCTGCTACCTGCTCACAGGTAGGGAGAGCAGTTCAGCTTGAGGCTGCGGGCTGCATGTGCCAGACGTGACCATGCTGCCGGACTGTACGTGGGCACGGTTTAGAGACTGCCACTATTACAACGGGCACAGCCGTGTTCCCCAAGAGCGAACGGAGCGAACCCAGCTTGTCCGTTCTTGTGCCTTTGAAGCTCCTTCGTTCTACCAGCCACCCTGAATGCAGCATTTCCAGGAAGATCATTAATTCGGGTCAGAAGCCAGCGCAGATCCCAGAAATGCCACAATAAATGCATAGCATTTAGTATTTAAAAAATTCAGGTCATTGGACAGAAGCGGCCGCTTGCCTCGGGAGGCGCTGCTTCTGAAGTGCCAATGGTCCCGCGCAATAAGGGAAGATCAAATCAGCCTCCCACCTGCTTCAGCTACCACTGGTCTGGTCTCGCTGCTGCACCCCGAGCCTGGAGGTGTCGTACGCTAATGCGACGCTCCCTTGCTCAGAGAAGCAGTGTGGCAGGCTCCTGGAACTGGGTGTGTCTCACACATTTCAAAGAGCAGCCTCGCACATCTGCAACCCAGCTGCTGCCCGGCCGTGTGCTCCATCAGTGCCCATCACACAGGGAATGAGGTCCCCGAATCTCACAATTTAGCAATACGTGCCTGGGTGGCAGCCAGAGCCATGCCAGGCGCCAGCAGCAGCAGAGAGCAATGGCACCAGCCTGGGCTTTGGGAGATGTGGGTTGCGCAATGCTGGGGACACGCACTGTCTGCGGGGTACGGGGCAAGTCTCAGGCACCGAACGCCCATGGGAGCGAGGCACGGAAATGCCTTTGCAAAATTAGGCCCTCATCTCTCTGTGCTTGCCTGCCTTGTAGGGCGTCATGAAGAGTGTGACGTGCCCAGTTACCGGACAAACGGGGCCTGCTGAGTCCTATCAAGAAACAGTAGCAGGGCCGAGATGAACATCTTGCTGGGGTCGTTTGACCCCAGTACTCTTTCCTGCCACGGCAGGGGGTCGGACTCGATGATCTGCTCAGGGCCCTTCCGACCCTAGAAACTATGAAACTATGAAACCTGTCCCTCCACATCTTCATTAGGAGAGCTCTAGCATCGTTCAGCTCCATCTTCCTAGACCCTCAATTAATGCGAGTTGGGATGGGTATGCGGATGTGCGATGTGGATGCTTGTGGGCTGGGAAGTGGAGTGGTCCACCCCTTCCCACTAGCATAGGGTGGTGGTGGTCTGCAGGCCCCAGCAGCCTCCAGGTGAAAGGCTCCGGGGTATCCCGCTAACACCCAAAGCCTCCTCTCATGGCATGAGGGGGCTGCGAGAGAATGATTTTGTATTGCATTGGGAATCTCTCTTTCTCTGTTGCACACACACACACGTGCACACATATGCACACACGCTTATAAACCCGTTTGCTTTCAGTCTCGACAGCCTGAAGCCCTGAGCATGTTTATCAGTCAGCAAAGCTGCTGGGCATGGAGGGCCAGGCACCATTTCCCGGGTGAGCGCTCAGCACCTTCGCAGGATCACCACCCGCTCCTGTGACACCGCCGGTCTTTATGGCGTGATGCCACTCGATGCTGATTGATGACCTTTGTCATGTGGACCCTGGCAAAATGGGCTGCTATTGACCAGCTTTCTCAGGCATTCCCGGAGAGAAAGATAATTAGCAATCAGCTTTTCTTGGAGATTGTGATCAGTTGTAGACACCACATTGAGACGCTGAGATTAAGTGGGACGCGCTGCCTGGTCAATACTAATCAGCCTCTGCAAGAATGCCAGGGAATAAAACTTTCCTTGCAAGCACCTTCTTCACAGAGGCTGGTGAAAGAGCAACACCAGGGTGGGACGGTGGGAAACGCATCTCAAAGCAGGGGAGAAGAGCAGCGCACATTCAAGGGACTGCTGCACCTTAAAGGTATTTAAAGGGACCCCGGTTGAGCCATCCTTCCCTTCCTCCTTTCTTTTATTCTTTCTTTCAAGCCTTTCAAGTGTTAGTACGTGCCCATCCCCAAACTCTGGAGCAGAATTCCTCTCTTCATCTGCTTCTCTAGCATTGCCCCAGTCCACGAGTTTTAAATAGGCAGGAGTTTTTTGTGCCAAAGCGTGTGATGGGTGGAAATGGCTCCTATGTAAGGCACAGGACTGGACCCACCAACACCATGATCCCTCCTAGGTACAGGAAGCAAACTGGGGACAAGGAACTGGTAAATCAGGGGCCAGCCAAGAGCAGGCTGGGCAAGCGATGGGGTTGTGGCTTTCATACCAACTAGACTCTGCTTCCTGCGGCCCAGAGAGGATTTTGCAGAAGAGAGTAGAACAAAACCTGGTTTGATTTATGCCGTGGGCTGGGCAGTAACTTCCCCCCATGCTCCTCCTGTCCTGGGTGGGGGGACAACTCCTGGGACAAGGGGCTGGAGCAGATGCAGAAGAGCAATGCGGTAGCGAGTAGTGAGAAGAGCTGGTCGGTCCAGCGCATGGCTTCCCAGCTCAGTGAAATAATCTCTACATGAAGATGAAGCAATTTATGGATCTCCAGGTTGAGATCACTTGCTGTTGGCGTGGCCCCCACTAAATGCATCCCTGTGCTTCTTCCGCTGGCCCAGCAGCAGCTGTGATTTAATAGATGCAAGTAAATGTGTGAAGTTCGGCTGCAAACTCTTTGGGGCAGGGATGGGCTTTTTGCTCTGGGTTTGTGCAGCACCAAACAGAGTAGGGTCCTGGTGCAGGACTAAGGCTCCTGGTTTCTGCAGTGAGGCCATAATAAATAGTCACCATGTTATCATGCAGTGATACCGGTGAAGAAAGGATGGGCCTCATTCACTGCTGCTGTACAGGATATGCAGTGTTTCCTTTGCATCAGCCCCACGTGAGTACCAACTGCTGCCTTTCCAATTCACTAGTGTTTCACACTCACTTTGCACAGAGGTGGGACTAGGTGGACATCAAGGTCCCTTCCACCCTTCGATCTCATAAGGGCATCAGTACAGGCTGAAGCTGAACGGGGTCCCTTCGTGTTTCATCCCGATCCGAGGCTACTGTGCATTCATGATCTTGTTCAACAACAAAAAAGTCTGTCAATATTCCCCCCACCTGACTCGGGGAGAAGTAGCTCCAGGTTTCTTGAAATGGCTTCAAATGGATCAACGTGCGTCTGTAGATGAACAGGCAGGAGGAATTGCTGTCTTCCATGTGAATTTACCACCCCAAACATTATTCTCCTTCTCTGGGAGTTACCCCAGCCAAGGCCCCTGCGCGGGTGGTGCAAAATCATGCACAATGCGGCCACTGTCGTTAGATCTGCTCTTGACTCTGATTCAAGCATCTGTACAACCGAGTGACTGACTCCAGCCCTGCAGAGGATGAGTCCCGATGCACTGACGGTGACGGGGCCAGCTCTGATCTCTTATCTGTGGGAGTCTGATGGACCTTGACGCCGGAAGACGAAGCGCTACGGGCTTTTTAAAATGGAAAATGCTACATCACTGTCTTCTTTACATAAAAAGCTCTGAGTCACAAAAAGATTGCTCAGTGCTTTTTAATTGAGTCCAAAATCCCTTCACAGGCCAGGGTTTAAAATCCTGCTTGTGAGACTTTGATTTATTTTATTTTTATTTATCTTGACTCCTGCATTAAACCACTCACAGTAAAAGTCGCCTACAGAGGGCTCTAGGTGTCACTGTCATCAATCAGAGATACAAATGCTCCTGCAAGCCCAGCTGCTGCCCCCAAACCAAGGAGAAATGGGGAAAAAAATCAAAACCATCACACAACCCTAAATACAGCCACCAAAGTCTCTAAAAGGCCAAATCCCACTCCTCCCCTTAGGTGTCTAAGTGAACTTGGGCATCTACCTGTGATACTAGCCCACCCTGCCTGAGCCCCGGAGAACCATTAATGCTGCTATTTTTGTAACGTGCTGTTGTTTTCGCCTTAAGACTAAATAACAAAAAAGCAGTGAGGAAGGGGGGGATGACCCGCCATTTGAATTAACAGTTTATCGGGGATTCAGACAGGGTGGACCAGGGCTGCGCTTAGGCAGATGGGTGGACTAGAAGCCGGCTCTGAGTATTTACAGGATCAGGACCTAAATATTAGGAACTAACAGCAGGGGTGGGGACAGTCGCGGTGACTCAATTCAGGCATATGCATGTCTTTGTTTTTTTATCTCGGTGTAAAAATGCCATTTCTCTCTCATTGCAGGTGACATGTCTGATGTCTAAGCTCCCATAGCATTGGTTGAATTAAGCTAATCGGGTAAATCTGTAGGTCTAGGAATTACAAAAGGGCTTTGATTAACCTCAAAATAAACAGGAACATAGGAAGCAGTGCTCAGTGCGGACCAAGCCAGTAGCCAGTCGAGTCTGATATCCTAACCCTAACAGTGCCCAGTAGGAGAGGGAAAGCTGCTTTGTGGCTAAAGCCATGAGCTAGGGCTTGGGATCATTTGCTGTGTGCTGCAGATTGCCAGCGTGACCTGGGGCAAGCTGCTTTCTCTCTCTGTGCCTGGGAAACTGGAAGAATAACACCCCCCTTTGTCTGTCTCATCTGGCTAGATGGAAAGATTGTCAGGGCAGAGCATGATAGGGCTGGGGTCTTGCTGGGGGCTCTGCTACTGTAGGAAGAGTAATATTTCAGTAATAATGGCAGGAGGCAGAGAGGGCAATGCCTCCACGTTTCCCCAGACACGGGTGCAGAACCAGCAGCGGCCCAGCCCCTGAGAGCCACTTGCAGTAAAGGGGAAAATCCCATGGTAAATAAGGGGCTCCATGAAGGGACAGGGTTAAAAGGCACCATCACAAGATGATGTGTTCATTTGCTCCTCTGCTGGCAAGCAAGGGACTCAGTCTCGCAAGACCAGCTGTGGCACGAGCCCATCAGGGTGCAAGGGCCAGCAACCAGAGTCATAAGAGTCCGCTGAAGCCGACCACCCTGCAGTGGGAGTGAAATCAATAGGGAATGATATTAGGGAGCCTGGCTTCAGCTCTCAGCTGGGGGGCTGGCTTGTTTCATGCCAGAGTTTTCACGTCCTCTCTGAAGACTGCTTGTGACTGCTGGCCCTGGAGCATGACAGAGCCGGTGGTTCATCCCTGTGCTACATGAACCAGGAAATCAAGGGCCTGGCCATACTACACATTAGTGCTAGTCTATCTCGCCTTGGTTTTCTGTGTCAGTATAAGTTACTCTGGTGTCTGGAGCAGGCAGTTGACCAGCTGAAGCTTAATTGCAGCCTTCAACTCCCTGCCGGGGGGCAAAAAGGCTGGAGCTGGGCTGTTCTCAGTGGGGGCAGATGATGAACAAGGAGCAATGGGCTCAAGCTGCAGCAAGAGGAGTTGAGGTTGGATATTAGGAAATGCTCTCTCACAAGGAGGGTGGTGAAGTGCTGGACCAGGCTCTCCAGAGAGGTGGTGGAGGTTTCTAAGACCCATGTAGACAAAGCCCTGGCTGGGATGATGTAGTCGGGGCTGGTACTGCTTTGAGCAGGGGGTTGGGGTAGATGCGACCTCCTGAGCTCCCTTCAACCCTCATTTGCTATGATTCTGTGGGCACCTACACACATGCTGGACATCTGCTCCAATGCATGCTAATTAGCATGCATATGTACTAATTAGCATGCATAGGACCAGACACGATTCATCAAAATCAGCGCGCTCCTACAGCCTCTCCATCACGTGTATTCAATGTCCCCATACTTCAAAATGGTGGTGGGGCACTGTAAGTAAACCTTGTCTAAAGAACTTTAGTTAAAGTGCCCCCACTGCCATTTTGAAGTGTGGGATGCTGAATGTGACACTGCAAGCACTTTAATTAGAGTGGATCTTGGAGCTGCTCTAATTAAAGCACCTCCCCCTTCACCCCAGAGCGTGTTTAAAGACATCCTGGGTGTGTCTATATGAGATGCTTTACTGCGCAGTAGACTAATTTACTGCACAATAAAGCATCACCAAGGAGCTGTGCTAATCAGCTACTGCACAGTAAATTAGTCTACTGCACAGTTAGCTAGTACCAGCTGGGTCACTAACTGGCTGGAGGGCTGCACCCGGAGAGCGGTGGTGGACGGGTCATTTTTGACCTGGAGGGACGTGGGCAGTGCGGTCCCCTGCTTGTGAGGAAGGCCAACCCCCCCGCAGACACCTGTAGCAGCAGGAAGGGAGTAATTCCTTCACAGCCCCACATGGCAAACAGCAAAGCTCAGGAGCCTGCAATAACCAGACACCTGCTTTCTGCCCAGTATCCTGGGGCGCACACAACTCCATGCATCACACACCCTGACTGCGGAGCCAGAACTCCCCTTTCTACCGTCTTTAATCTTCTTTCATAACCAAGCAGCTGTGAAGCAGTCATCCTCCTGCTGCTCGGCACGGTCCTCTCCATGCTCTGGGCATTTCTTCCTGCTCCGGGCTGCAGAGATCTTCTCACGGTCTCTGGGCAATGCTGCAACGGGGAGGGCTACCCCTTAAGAGGGAGCAGGCAGGTCAGTTAAAGCAGCCCAGCTGCGTGCACATTTAAACACGAGGCAGTATCTCACTAGTAGCTTAACACCCTGGAGGAGAGAGCAGAGGGAGGCAAGCTGGGTGAAGGAGCAGTTTGAAGGCAGGTGAACTGGAACCCAAGTAACTGGACTCGATGATCTCCCGAGGTCCCTTCCAGCCCTAATGTCTATGAAATCTATGAAACTTTGCTACCAGAAAGGGGCCAAGCCTCTGAACTAGGTGAGTGTTGGCTGGAGAAGGGCCAGAGGCTCTGCTTGCAGCCTGTGTCTTTCTTTTGTGCAAGGACTGTGCTCTTGCATTTAAAGGACTGGCTGAGGAGCTCCCAAGGGAGCAAAGCCAGCCTGCAAGGCAGCTGGCTCTCCAGCTTGCTCACAAAAGTTGTCTTTGGGAAAACTGTGCAGCTATCCAGTTATAAAGCCTTGTCTTAATGTTTGTTCATTCTGCCTTGCTGCCAGTCAAGCCAATTACTTCTTGTCCTGCCTTTGATGGCCTCACTAGCTGATGCCTCACCAGCACCAGGGAGAGCAGAATAATTCCTCCCATATCTTGCAGATAGATGATCCTTTTATCGATACAGCCTGCCACGAGGTTTGCAATGGCACCATCAAAGGAGAGAATGGAGTTATGCTGAATTTTGTCCCAAATCCCATTCTTTGCTCTTGGTCTCTGCATAGCGAGATGAAAGTATTTGGGCAACTGGCTAAGGTACTACGGCCCAATGCTGGGCCACGTCCTCTAGGTGCTGCCTACCAGTGCCATCTTCCCCAGCCTCTGAAAGGTAGAGACGGGGCCGGTCTCCCCTTCAGTCTCAGCGAGCCCCTTGCCAGCCAGATCATGTCCCAGCCTCCCTTATCTGAAACATTGCTCTGTGAGTTGCGACGTCTCTACCACGCTCCAGATCAGATACTTCTGTCCTCTGTGAAGTGTCACGTGGATAGTAAGGGCCCGATTCTGTTCCCCTTAAGACGTCTAATTGCGCCACTTGAGTCCCTGAAAATCCCTTCGTGCAGGAGGGCCAACCTTTTGGCAGGCATGCCACAAATTAAGTCCTGCACTCTCCTCGAGTGCCCTTCTGAGCCCTTTCCCCTGCCCGATCTGCTGTTTCCTCCTCCCTCCCTGATGCGCCGCGTGCCACACACAGAGGCTGCCTGTGCCCATCTTGCATTAATGCACCTATTTTTGCAACATACTTCTCTCTTGTCTTAAGACTAAGTCACAAAAAAGCAGCAAGAAGAAAGAAAATCCCAATCACCTTTTGTATCAGCAGTGTTTCAAGGACTTGAGCAGAGTGGACCAGGACATACTCTGGCATCTAGGTCCACTTGGGTGCCCAATAGATGGAACAAGATCTGGCCCTAGAGGTTTAATGATATTAATAACAACACTGGGCATGTTTGGTGCCCACAGTATAGTCTGCTGGAGGGGCAGGAAGATACGCTAGCTCTGTAAACGCAGAATGAGCGCGCTATCGCCCGAGAGTATAGCTCCCTGTGGGTTAGGGCACTGTACAGAGATCTCCTATCACAAAACCATACAGACCTGTCGGCCCTGCAGCATCAGCAAGGATGAAGTCAGTTCCTACAAGAAACATGTGGTCCCTCCTGCTTTCGCTCACCTGCGCCAGCAGCACTTGGCACACTCACATCTCGGGCGTGCTTTGCTCTCGATTTCAAACTGGACTCAGAACCAAAGCACACCCACCTTTCCTCCACACCAGGATCAGCTCGCCAAGGCCAAAGCGTTCACAAAGATGGCATACTCACACGCGGGGCTGGTTTTCCAACCCGCTCAGTGCTCTGGATGCACCTGGTGGGCTGAGCTCCTTTGAAAATTGGGTCCTAGGTGTTGGTGCTGAGTCTTATACAGGTGTGTGTGGGAATGGGGGTCCGGGGGTCCGGGCATTGGCCTTGGAAGTGGAGTCTCATGTGACCTTGGAGAAACCCCTTAGCTTCCCAAAGGTATTTAGGCACCTCATTACCCTTGGTTGTCAATAGGTCTTAGATGCCCAAATATCCCTGAGGCACCACACAAAATGCAATGGTAGGAATCATTAAAGCAATTATAGCTGTGTCCACCCTTGGGTAGAAAGCCCTCACGAGGAGAGCAGCTGCCCACGATGGGAGAAACAGGAGTCCCTTTCCCTCCTCTGTCCAAGAGAGAATAAATCTCCCTGTTTTACTTCCCTCAATAGAAGTGGCAATAGACCTTCCCTTTCCTCCTTCCCAAGGAGAGTAAACGCATTAAGGATGGTGCTTGGATTCTGCTTGGTGGGGGTTAAGTAGCGAGCACTTGAAAAGATGACCCCGTGGAGCTTGTCCAGATCGCCTTCAAGTCAGTGGAGAAACTCCCACTGAGCTCAATGCCTGTTTTGCGTGGACATTAAAGAGCTCAAGGCACTGCTTGTGGGTATTTATTGGCTGTGTTGTATATATTCCTGTTTATTTTGAGTTTATGTAAAGCTCTTTTTATTCCTCGACCTACAAATTTATTTCATTAGCCTGTTTCAAACAATGCTACAGTATTTTAGATATCGGTTATGTCTTGGAGCCTCTCAGAAATAATGATCCTGCTTGCTAGGACCAGGCTGGAAGACCACTGATATTGCTTCTGCATTAATGTATTTAAATTTTCCCATCGGGGAATTTAGACCTGTCATGCTGGCTTTACTGCCAGTCTTGTGCTGATTAACATTATCTCCCCACCACCCCTCCAGCTTCTTTGGCAGAATCTAGTTTCAGATGAGACCATGGGTAAGCTTTGTGGGGCATGGACTGGTCCATACTGCAATGGGGTCCCCATCCTGTGTAGGACTCTTGGACACGGCAATGGGTATTTGCAATGCAAATGTGAAACAATGTTAAGCAAGTCATTGGCAAGCAGGATTAAAACCCATGTCTCCTGGTTCCCAGTGCTATGCTTTAGCTTTGCCCTTCTTTTATACAGCTTCGCATCTCAAATCTGTATAAGAACAGGTCATTCATTACAAGCTGGTCCATGTAGAAACAGCAGCACTGAGAGATTAAGGGTGCAGACACATAACAGGGTAACTTTGGGATAATTTACGCTGGAGGTGAGCAAGATGAGGGTAAGCTGCAGGTACTGGGTACTGTTGCAGTACTTGACCACTGGATGCTGGGGAGCTGGTTTGCATGAGTAAAAGGTACCCCAGGATGAAATGGGCAGGGTAACAGGCACACCACATATTGTGTGTAGTAACTTTCCCACCTAGAAAAGTCAGTGTACATTTTTCAAGAGGTAACTTTAGCCTGGACTCCAGTGATACACAGTTGAGGTGTTCACTGTGTGTTTGCTCCACCTTTATTACGTAGTCAAATCAGTTTGCTGCATAATAAACATGTTCACGCTCTCACACCCTGGGCAAATGGAAGAAATGGGAACAGTGCCCAGATCTTTGCGCTTCTGCTCCTGAAGCCCTAGCCATTGGGTCACAGGAATAAGGACCCATGAAGACCCCATCACATGAAGAAGTCAGGTCAGATGAAGCTCAGCCCCTCCTCCTGCTGACGTGTGACTGGCACGGCTTGTTTGAATTCCTAACCCCAATGCATTAAGAAGCTAATAGTCTCAGTGAGCTTTTAACTGTGTCTTTAAAGCTGGAGTTTCCTGAGGTATGCCACATGAGCAAGGCTCCAGGGATGTGATAGAGGGCTATTACTAGGGCCCTTGATGAAAGGGCCTCATTTGCATTTCTCCTGTTCCCCTACCCCAGCCCATCCTCATTCCCCAGGCTCATGCCCTACAGGGCACAGTGGCATGAACAGCCCCTTTCAAGCAAGGCGCACAGGGCATGCAATGGTGGTGGGAGGAGGTGCTGATTGCTTTTTAACCTCTCTCTTTATGCAAATGGATCTGTTTCATTTGCAAAGCTGTGCGAAGTGGCACTTTCCCATCTGAGACGCCTCCAGAATGACTGCGCCAGCCAGAAGGATCCCATTGCAAAGGGATCGAGATGGTAGCAGAGGAGTGGAGTTGCATCATTGTGCTGGATGCTCAGCTCAAAGAGGGGTGTGTGTATGTGTATATATATATATATATATATATATGCCCCTCTTTTTATACATCTATATCTGTGTGCGTGTACATATATATGTATATTTTATATATAGATGTATAAAAAGATGTGTATATATATGTGGGCAACTGTCAATCCTCTGGATCATGGTGTATGCATAAGAGGTTTATGACCATCATGCCAAGACCTTCAATGCATACGCAACAGTAAGGGGGCAGCCCAAGACCTACCATCCCGCTTTAAACCATTGGGACAGAATCCAAAGGCCAGACCAAGTCCAGATGTTCAGTGCCTCGATGGCTGTAGTTTCTGCCCGAGAGCAACAGATAAGAACTGCTGCTGACTGCCTAATGCCTCGGTGATGATGCATTTGTCAGTGTGATCCTTTCTCCAGCCAACGAGTAACCTCAAGGTAGTGGGGTCTATGGTTTTGAGATGCTCTATACCGGTAGGGCAGGGTAAGCACCTCCTTCTCCTCTGGATCCATTTTAAGACAGCAGTTGCCTCACAAACAAATTGCCTGAGCACAGCCAGCCTTAGGGAAAATGTCGCCCTGGGTGATCTTGTATTTTAGCACCTCTCCAGGTCAGCGGCACTGCTGCAGGCAGAGGCTGGTGGGCAGGGGCATGGTGCGCCACGCAGAGGGGCAGGTGGCTGGAGGTGGGGGGCAGCGGGGCTGGGCACTGTTCCTCCTGCACGGGGTGGGGATTTGCCAGGGCAGGGCTGGGGGAGAGCGCTCCTATGAGCACTGGCTGCTCACGTGTGTGTGTGTGTGTGTGCGTGTGCGTGCGTGTATGTGTGAGCAGGCTGTTCACATGTGTGCATGCATGCATGTGTGTTTGGCACTCCTCTGACCACAGCACCCTGGGCGGTCGCCCACGTTGCCCACCCCTACGGCTCCCGGTCCTGGCACATGGTGCACACTCTGAGAATGGCTGCCCCTTGGAGGAGATACACCAAGGCAGGCTCATGTTCCAGATGTTGACTGGGACTCATCATGAGCTGGTGCTGAGCTGTCCAGCTTTTTCCCGGCATGCACAAAGGTGCAGCTCTAGCTGCTGGGAAGGTCTATGGAGTTCAGGCACCTCAGGGCTCAGTGGCAGCTGGGGGGATTGGTGGGGTAGATTTGCACCCTCCAAACTAACTAGATCTGAGATACACTTTCTTGAGCCCAAGCTCACATCAGCACAGGACTGAACTCAGGCATCTCCATTGTGCCCAGATCCCACGTCCTTTCTTGGATGTGGTCATTAGTCTCTCTGCACCTCAGCTCCCCATCTGCAAAGGTGACAGCTCTTTCCTTTCTCCCACGTGCCTTGTCCCTGCGACCCCTGTCCTCAAGGCAAGGATGGTCTCATGCATGCACAGTACCTAGCAAAATCAGATGCCACATTTGGGTTGAGATATCTAGTTGTTACCTTAATATTGATTGCCTCTCAGTTAAGCTCAGTTAAGACGTGTTCAGCTGATGGGAGGGAGCTGACTTCTGGCACTCTTCTCCAGCTGCCTTGAAGGAGCAATGCGCGCCCCGTGAAGTCATCGGGCTGATCCTTAACCATTTCCTGCTGCCCAGCTTTGGTTTTTTTGCATTTCAGAACCACTTTCCTCCCATTTCCTAGGCCCTGTTCTTTCATGCCAGGACAGCAGGTTGGTCTGGGGGTGCACTTGGGCACTGGTCTGAGCTGACTGCACATTTGAACTGGTTGGTTGTTTATTCTGAAGTTAATATTCTGCATTGATGTAAGCACATGCCCCTGGGGCATCTTTACAGAGGAATTAGCAAGGAAGGAGTCCAGTTCTGGTTTGGTCCCAACACATGATGAAAACTTCTGGGTGAGAATAAGCCCATCTGTGTTATTCAAAATGATGGTCGAGGGAAACGTAAGGCCTGCTCAAGACAACCAGGCAGGCTAGAAGAGGAGACTGAGAAAGAGCTGAATTAAAGAGGAAACAAATGCCGTAGCCTTAATAAAATTTACGTGTCAGCAAATTGCTCAGTTTTCTGGCAGAATTGGATAGTTAGGATAATTTTCTGTTCTGTTAAGTCCTGCAGGTGTTTTAGCTAAAGTTTTCCTCTCTCACTCACTCTCTTGTCTCAGCCCTTCCTCTCTGCAACACCCAAAGAATAAGAAATAAGGAAATGAGCCCATGAACCCCATGGGTGGAAGAATGGTGGCAGTACATTCAAAAAGATATCACCAACACGGCTGGAGCGCGTCTTAAATTAACAGTGAACCTCCCAAAGCCGACTCTACTGCCGAGGGCTGTGAACTGTTTAGTGCTAGCGTGCTAAGCAGGGTAAGTGAGCCCTTGGCTGGGAGACCTCCAAAGAGCAGCAGGGTGTAGTGCTCATCTCTCTGATAGCATGCCTACGTGCCAGAGGCACCAGCTCTCTCAATGCCATCCTCCCCCTTGCTCATGCTTGCATGTGCCCAAGTGGGAGATGCCAAATGGGCACTGTCTGTCACCAGCAGAGCTGAGAGCCCCCCATCCAGAGCAGCTTTGCTGCATTTCAAGGTTTGCTGCTTCCAGGTGAGTGAAGCTGGGTGGGATGGGTTCCTCCAGCAGCACCAGCAGGTGTGTGTGCAGACTGCCCCGCATGACTGCAGTACCCAGGGGGTGGTGGAGGGGCACGGGCTGTGTTGTGAAATAGAGATTCAGGTGAGCTCAGGGCTCCTTTTGCTCTGAATAGCCCGGGGTACTTCCTAGCAGAATACAAGTGTTACCCTGCCCTCCTACTTAACTGCACCAGTGTCCGTGCAGCTTTCTGTCTCTGTCAGCCATCATCCCTGCCAACTGGCTCCTTTTTGGTTTAAATGAAGCCCCTCTGGAGTCCCAAAGCATAGCGAAGGGTTTCTGCACTGGGAAAGGATGCCACTATACACAGAAGGAAGAGCATGAGAGGGCGCTAGTGCTGGTGGGTGTAAGCTGAAGCATCAGAAGCTGGTGAAAACTATGATGCGACTATAAGCTCTTACACGAAACATCCAGACTGCCATGTTTGGAGGGCTCCAAGGACCCTAGAGAGGCCACTCTGGGATGCCACTTGGGCAGAGGTGCCCAGAGAAAGTTAGGCAGGTTATTCTCATACCATCCTATATTCCATGTGTGTCCCTGCCACAGCAGAGCAGGAGGGGGCGTCACATACGAGGGCAGACACCTCCCGCCGTTACGGACATTCATTGCAACGCCCAACTCCTGGAAGAAATGATCTTGAAGACTGTCCGTCCCCCCTCCCTTGCGGCTGTCCCACGCACAAAGTTAAGTGTTTTAGAGCTGCCAGCCAGGGGAGTCACCCTTTTAAACCAAGAGCTCCTATAACATAGGGGTTATACCTGTCTAGATGATCTCAAAGGCAAGGTCTGAATTACTGAGGGTTTCTCGTCAGGACAGAAGCTTCCCCCTCTCTTCTCTCTGCAGCTCATTCACTTTTAACTTCCCCAGACACTGGACATCACTTATCTGCTCTTCAGTTAATCAATACGCCCACGTCTCCCAAGGGAGCATCATGCAATAAGCTTATCCTCTGAACATCTCTCCCATTCCTCTTTCCACTGTATTGAACCAAGTCCATTCACTCTGCAGCCCACATGCTGAGGCAGCAACTAATTTATGGCCAGGTTTTATCATTAGGGTTTAAAAAACCTTGCAGGAAAAGAAAAAGGTCCTGTGTTTTATCAAGTAGTCAGTAAAATGTGGATGCAGCAAAGCAAGCTGCAGTAAGAGCACGACACACGCAGTAAACCAGCCAAACTCCAGGGGTACCTCTCAGAGGGACAGACTGCGACAAAAGAAAAAGGGGTGTTATTTTTTCTTTCCCTTCTTCTTTTGACATGTTTCTTCTCTTAGCTGCTGGGCAGACAGAACTAAGAACTGAGGATAAGCTGAAGAGGAAAACACTACACTGATAAATGAGCAGAAAAAACAAGTCATAGGGGGAGAAAACCAGACCCCAGACTCTAGTCCAGCCCTGAGAAACGAAAGACCGCTTAAATGATCTAGTTTGTCACCCAGCACCAGTGCAGGATTGCTCTCTGCAGCATATTTTCTAGTGTTTAATTGAGTTTAAAATTAGATTGCATTGTAAGCCCATATCCGTTGCTCAAGCTTGAAGGTTATTTGTGTAGGCAGCAAGTGATGGAAAGATTATCATGGGGGTAAGGCACTGGACTAAGACCCAGAGAGCTTGCGTTCGATTCTAACCATACTTTGCAACTGTTCAAATGTTTGACAAGTGCTGACAGAGGAGCATTAGTAGTGAGATTCACACATGGCTGGGGGCGGGGGACATGTCTAGAGCAGGTTTGGGCAAAATATGGCCCATGGGCTGAATTCATTTCCCCATTTGATTGTCTCTGGCCTGCAGCTACCTCCACGGTGCTCCACATGGGGCCAAGCCTTGCCTGCTTCCGCCAGAGGCAGACTCCTGCACTCCAGCCTGCATTCGCCCCATGCCCAGTGACTGCAGTCCCCTGCCCCGGCCCTGACCCCAGCCTCGGCCAGCATACCCATCTTCCCTGAGGGGCTGCTCCTGCCACTGCTGCAGCTGCCTGGGTACTGCTCCCCAGTTGCCCCAGCAGCTTCTCCTGCCTCTGCTGCGCTGCTCCTGGCAGCAGGTAGCACAGGAAAGCTGCAGTCAAGCAGCTCGTGCCCCAGCACACAGGGCTCCAGCTTCAGCTCCCCACCGCCTTCCGCCCACTCCACCCTCCCGGTGCAATGAGCAGTCACCTGTGATCGGCCGAGCGGATGCAAGGCAGCCCCACTCGGAAGCTGTGCAGACTGGTGATGCTGTTGGCAGGCACGGGGCGGTTGAGAGGTGCAGTGGGTGGGGCTCAGCCCCACGTGGACCACCATGGGGGCAGCCATGGGCCTGATGGGGTGGGGAGACTGCATCTGGGCAAGCTCTGCTGCATGAGCCCCATACCCCCTGTCCTTCCTTTCCCCCAACCCCAGCCAGCTCCTGGGACCTAGTGCATGGGCAGCTCCCCATATACATGTACCCCCCCACATGCACCCCCCCAATCCCCTCCACACACCCCACACCCCCTCCACACATCCCAAACGCCCACCCCTCCACACACCCCACACCCTCCAAACACCCCACACCCTCCACATACCCCCCAGTTCCCCCCCACACAATACACAAGCGTAAGACTTTATTTTGAGCTATTATGCAATCACATTACTCAAAAACACATACACCAGGACAAAAATATTTTTTTCAATAAAATTAAAATATGTTATAGTAGATGTTTGATTTTTAATATATAATTCGATTTTTTATCTGTCATTTGTTAAAATGATATATTCTGAAGGATTTTATGTGTCAATGCATCTGCAAATTCAGATGAGAGAAACAACTTTTCTCTCACACCAAAGCTCGTTAACTGGCCCACGAGCCGAAATAATTGCCCACCCCTGGTCTAGACGACACAGACTCTTTCCACTGTTCTCCCAAAATGTCTGGTGTTATCTGCCCTGGCATATTCAATAGACACTTGTTTCAGTCCTGTTTCTTTCCCAGTTTTATCCCAGTTCAATTCTCCTTGCCTATTTATTCCCAGGCTTCACTCCTCAAGCTTCCTTTCCTACAACAGTCTCCTTGACTAGCCACATACATTTCTTCCCTCCCAACATTGGACTCGATGACCTACTGAGGTCCCTTCTGACCCTAACATCTATGAAATATTTCCCAGTTTATCTACTTCTCCCTACTTCCCCCTACTAGCTTCCAGACCCAGTCTCCTTCATTTTCACTCTCTCTCAATCATTCATCAAAGCTCTTTGGCTCCTTTCCTGGCTCCTTATCTCAGTCTTTCTACAACAGGTTCTAGTTCTCCAGCTGTCATCAGATCTGTTCCCCCTACAAAACAACTGAAAACCAGGTCTTGTAATGAGAAATGTTGGGCAACCATAGTACTAAGCTTGCTATGAGCCCACCAAGCTTATTATTTGTAGAGCACACTTTGTGACTTTGGGGTAGCTTTAATCTTAGTTACTATTTTTATTTCTTCCCCGGCCTCAGTTCAATTCATCTCTCCTTCCCCTGCAATGTAGTTGACATCTCCACTTGTTCTGCCATCCCATTATTCTCCCTGTTCCTTTGCCTTTAGCCTAAAGCCATCATTCAAAAGTGAAACGTTTGCTCATCTTTCAAAGCAAACATCTGGCTTCATTATGGAAAGACATCTCCATATTTACCTCACCGGCGTTTTAGGTACAGTACTTTGTGCTGGAATCGTGACAGCCTGCTATGGGGCAGCACAAGAGAAAGCTCCTGCTGGCTTTTTTCGGTGGCAGGTTAGGCTGTCTGACAATGAGCAGCTGGCTCTCAAAACTGCATGGTACTCAGCAGTGGCTTTGTCACAAAGTTAATTCCAGCCAGGAGTGATCTGAAAAATGCAAAATGGTCCCTTCTAACAAGCCCAAGATGTAAGAATCACAAGACAATGCAATTGAGGCATTTTGTATATGGGAGGCTGCCAACTGGGAGGTGAAGGACCTGAGAGAAGGGGGAGACCTGGGACACTAATCCCAGCTGCCCTTGGGCATGAGAAATTTAGGGAAAAGTTGTTTCTCTCATCTGAATTTGCAGATGCATTCCTAGGGCACTGGCAGGGCGGGGTTGGGGGGGGCAGGAAAACTTAGATAGAAAGCAGGCAGATTGAAATATCAATGGCCACAGCAAGAGCTGACATTATTTGTGGAGCAAATGTTTCTACTGTGAAACAATATGGTGTATTCCTGATGATTCACATCCCCCCCCCACACACCAAGGAGGCACCACCCTCAGCCGAACTACGCCTGTGTTTGTATCGGCTTCAAAGCCTCCCATGCAATCCTCAAGGAGCTGGCGTGGAAATAGACAACTTCAAAGCAGCTTTTCCACCTCTCCGGGTGATTACGGGTGGAGAGGTGGCCTTCAGACCATTTCCCCTTGCCTGGAAGGACAAGGAAACCAAGCTTTGTGTCGCTCAAACTTCGCAGGAACATCACGTGCTGTACAAAGCATGAAGCCAGCCCTCCTGTGAAGAACGCCCACTGGAAACTCGTCACCTCTCTGCACGGCAATTATTGTCCACTTCCTTGCGCTTCCCAGGCCTCGTTTTCATTTCAGCAGCACTTCTGTGCTCAGTGACAAATCCCATTGGCTGAGCTGCATTGCTGCACGGGCCTGATAAGTCCCATTAGTCGCTGCATGCTTGCAACGGCAACGTCATAACCGCCTTGAGAGACCTGCTGGTCTGACCTGAGGGCAGTATGGGATAGTACGTGGATTTTTTTTTTAACAGGAAAGAAAGAATCCACCGTATTAGACACAGTCCTGTAGCCTTCTGCAAGATTTCGCAGAATTTATCAAAATTCACATTTTTTTTGTCACCGTCACTTCTGTCACTTTACTAATGAGACATATGTAACAGTCTTAATAGGTCCAGAAGAAAACCCTCTGGGATTCAAAATAGATACCCGGGTACAAGTGAGCTGAATCCATAATAAGGAATACAGGGATTGTTTAGTGAAATGCCACCAGTGAGACCACTGACTCTGCACGGGAGGAAATGCAATATTGAGAACCGTGATGAGAAGAAATGTCAAAAACTTGGTTTCTACACAGCAGATACTCCAGCAAAACCTGTATTGGCACTGGAAGTGTGAACACCTCAGCAGTAGCGAGTCCTGCTGATGTGTTCACAGACGTGTCCCCGAGCATCCTCCCCAGTGAACTGCTGGATTTGGAGAGTGCCTGAGGGCACGTGAGCGCATTCCTGGACCTCTCGGTGCTGGGACACGCCGCCATGCAGGACAGACCGCTGTCTGTGTGAAATACCAGAGATGGTTCTGCAAAAAACCCACAATAATTTGCAGTGCTTGGCAACTGCTGGCAGCTGATTTATATGAGCACAGAGGAAAGTCATTACCTCCTGATAGCCAATTATTACAATTTTTTTGAATAAATGAACTAAGCAACATGTTAGCCATCACTGTATGAATCACACCAAGGCAATACTTCCCAGACATGGTATTCTTGTGATGAGCTAATTTTCGATAATGGACAATTGACATCTCAAGAATTTTGAAGAGTCACAAGGGATTGGTGTTTCACAGATGCAGCTGACAGTCCATGTTATCCACACAGCAAAGGATGAGCTGAAATATGTAGGAATACTCAAGTCGATTCTAACCAAGGCAACAAGACGGTTAGGACCCTTGTCTCAGGGTATTAATCTGCTGAAACGTAGCAGTGGAATTAGGGGCTTCGCCCACACAGGAGTGCCAAATCAGTGCTACTTGTGAAAGAGGTCATTCTCATGCAAATCACACCAAATACAACAGATCTGGATGCACTAAAGGAGATGGCAGGAAAAAAAATCACAGAAACCTGAAACCTTTCCTAAGAAACTGGTATAATGAGAAGTGCCGGGGCTCACCGGCACAGGAGCTGAACCAAAAGAACAAGCCAGGCCATTTGTAATAGAGGAAAGCAGGAGCAGTTGTTTAGGAGAAATCGCAGGCACCCGAGGACCACTCTTATTAGTGCCAGCATCCCTGATGATGAGCATGTAACTTGTGACTGGGAAATGGCAAGCAACAGGGATGCTGGCTGTGATTCCCAGAAGCCAGCCAAGCAAAGAGCAGAGACCACACAATCACAGTCAGCCTAAGCACCGTCACCGGGTGACACCCTGGCAATACTCACAAATACGACAAATCCAGTCCAGACAGAGGAAGAGATTCAGACCCACGGAGCAGAGGGACCGTGACACATCTGCACGCTGCTATGAAATAGTAACACTACTACGCACATCTCCAAGCTCCTATCTTTACAGGGGAGGAAGGGGGATCCATAATGAGGTACTCTACCCCCACAGTGATTAGAGGAAGCGCCGGCATCACTGATTTCGGTTCCTTCCTCGCTGCTGAGCACAGCGAAGTCCGTTCATAAAACTCGTTTTTGGATTACTCCTCCCTGCGCATCTCTATTCCTGCGCGCAGCCCAATCCTAGTCTGCACACTTCATACCAGAAGAGCCGAATGCCCCAAAATCTTCTCGGGATTTTATCCTTCCTGCGCTCCCATGGGGTCATGTTCCCATTTTACAAGCTGGGGACTGAGGCACAGGAGAGGCGATGTCATTTGCTCAGGGGCACATACGAAACGAATCTAAAGCCTTGAACCAAAGCTGGACCCGGATCCCTGTAGCATTACTCCAGTGCTTTATAATGTATTCGATCAGTGGCCGGCTACCTTTAGCAAGCCGCAGGCTGAAACAACTTGGCTCTGGTCCGATGCGGGCCAGGTGCCTTCAGCAGTGGGGGGCTTTGCCTGAGCCTGTGCTGGGGCCAGGCAGGTGGGAGCTGGGCCTTTGCTGGTTTTCCCACAGAGAAGCAGGGGACCAGTGCCAGGGGGCAGCAGGGTGGTGTGAGTGCATGGGCACAGGCAGAAACTAGGGAGCGAGAGGGCCACGTGCAGCCGGCTCCCCTGCACGAAGACCTGCTCGCCCAACACGCACGCACGCGCACACACACACACCCCCTCCCTCCCGCCCTCCCTCTCTCTGACTGCCTGGAGCAGGCGCAGCCATTGTACTAAGTCAGCAGGGCCTGGGCGGACTGCAACTCCCAGCATGCACCGCAGCCCAGAACTCCCCGCGCGAGGGCTGCTGGGAATCGTAGTCTCTTCCTCCCATGTCGGCGCGTGCGCAGAGTCGGAGACGCGCCCGTTCCCCATTGGGCGGCGCAGCCGCTCGCCGCCTGCTGATTGGCCAATGGGCGGTGCGGCGGGAGATACGGCCGGGCGCGTGCGGTCGCTGGGGCCGTTGGCCGCGGTGAGGGGGTGGGGGAGGGGCGGACTCTGCCTCGGGCCCGGGCCCGGGCCCGGGCCCAGCCCTCAGATGCGGGCCTACCCCGGCCTTGGGCCTGGGGCCCGTGGTTAGTGAGGTGGAGGGGAGCTCAGGGGGCCGCATCCAGCCCGGGATCAGCCCCCTGCAGCGCCCCGGCCAGGGATTTCTCCTCAGAAATGCGGGCGTGGGGACAAATCCCGCGTACCATCAAAAACACCCTGGGCAGATACGCGTGCAAGGCTGGCGTGCTCCGTTCTCCAAATAATTGTGTCTCCCCTCCTTCCTTTCCCCCTCCCTTTTAGGGTCTGGTGTGAGTCCGAAGACATAAAATTAAGGATTTCTCCCTGCCCTGGGCGATGGCTGCCGAAGCCAAATACAGCATCGTGCGTGAAGTCGGCCGGGGGAGTTATGGGGTGGTTTACGAGGCGGTGGCCAACCAAACAAGAAGCAAAGTGGCAGTGAAAAGGATGCACTGCAACGTGCCCGAAAACGTGGAGCTGGCTCTGCAGGAGTTCTGGGCGCTGCAAAATGTCCAGAAGCGGCACGAGAACGTGATCCAGCTGGAGGAGTGCGTCTTGCAGAGCGGGCAGGTCTTCCAGCCCATCAGCCGCCACTACCGCAAGTCGGACCACCACCTGCTGCTCATCGAGACCTGCCTGAAGGGGCGGCGGTGCATGGACCCGCGGGCGGCTTGCTTCCTGTGGTTTGTGATGGAGTTCTGCGACGGCGGGAACATGAACGAGTACCTGCTGTCGCGCGGCCCCGACGCCCAGCTCAACAACAGCTTCATGCAGCAGCTGAGCGGTGCCGTGGCATTCCTGCACAGGAACCAGATCGTGCACCGAGACTTGAAGTCCGACAACATCCTCATCTCCCACAGCCCCGGCGGCCCCGTGGTGAAGGTGAGACGGGAGTCCTTGCTGCCGACAGTGTGTATCGCGCGGCAGCGCCACTTGGACGTGGGGAACAGCAGTGTTTTGTTTCAGAGAGTCCAAATTTTGCTGAGAGTCGGAGCAGCCGTTGCCCCTTGGGGGGGAGGGAGGGGAAGGGAGAGGTTAGGATTAGTTCAGCTTTTAACCACTAATATTGACTAAAAGCTGCTACTAGTCCCTGAAATTAAACCCCGGAAAAAGAAAATTAAGCACTATCTTCCCTTTCTGGTTTTAATTCTCAACACTTCCAATTATTGCAGCCTCCAGCATGACTTGCTTTTTTAGAAGCCAGAGATTTCGTTTGCTTCGCTGGGCTGCTGCTGTAGTTTAAAATGAAGACTTCAGAGCGGCAGTTCTCAGTGATGCTGAGATGAGTAGCTTAGTGGCAGGGCTGGTCGCTCCTACAGTTTTCTGATAAAGTCCAAATCCTGAGGGATTTGTAGTAGTTAGCAAAAGGCTAAGTAGGTCTGCCACTGTAGGTTTACAGGTTTCCCTCACCAACGGCTGGGGTTAGGTTCCTGAAAGTTCCCGTGGTTGGCAATACAAAAGGCTTATGGGGGAAAATGGCAGGTGGCAGGTTGATGCACGGGCACAGAAAACCGTGGTTACTCAAAACAGTATACCATGGTAGCCAAAATGGTGTGCAGAATATTAAGCATGGATACTCGAAACCGTGGTTGGTGAGGGAAACCTGTAATGTTTTCAGCTTTGGAGCATGCACATTACGCTTGACTCCATGGTCCTGTCGACATTACAGAGTTCTGCTGGCGTAGCTATGCTGGCCGTGGCCCACGCAAAGATTGAGCTGTAGTCACCATACCGGTGCTGGCAGAGTGTCCAGAGTGGCTGCGACTCTGCTGGCAAAGGCTTGGGCAAACTGGTTTAACCCTGGAAATAGAAGTGCCTTTAGGCCAGCAGAGCCGCATCTACACCAGGGGCTCCGCTCTCAGCAGCAACCATATGGTTTAAACCAGGGGTGCTAACCCCCTGGCCTGAGGGCTAGATCTGGCCCACAAGGCTCTCCATAAGTCTGGAAATCTGGTGGTGGGGGAGTGGCAGTTAATACTACTGCAGCCCCTGCTGCCATGTGTCCAAGCCTGCCGTGCTGGCCCTGTATGGAAGGATCAGGACATGTTTCCACGCTGCTGAATTGAGCCAGGTCCTGATCCAGTCATGCAGCAACAGCTTGGCCAGAGCCCGATTCAGCCATGTGGCATCAGCCCTGGCTGGGCCATTCCTATGTGGCTAGATTGTCAGAGCGAGCAGTCTCTGCCATCTTTCCCTGCTGTGCTCCTGGACCTGGATGCTGGACTCGCTGCCTGGCCCTGGCTCCCTCTCTCTGGACGTGGGGGATCCTGCAGGGGAAGTAAGTGGGGGCTGAAGGGCAGCCACAGCACTTGAACTTCGCCACTTGGGGAAACTCTGCATCGGGGATTGCTCAGGTACCAGTTTTCCTGCCATTGCCCTCCTGGTACCTGTAATTGCTCAGAGCCAGCAGGTGGGCGATGTTGAGACCCCCAAAATTCCCACCTCAGGGACGTGCATGTACCAGGAAGTGGCTGCTTCCTGAAGAACAAGTGGACACATCCCTGTTGCAGTGGCCTGGTGGAGGCTGATCCCACACAACTGGATTGGGCCTCACCAGGCTATTTCTGCATGTCTGTACTGGGCCCTAGCTGGGCTAGCACTGTGCTGAATCTGGCCCGTAGACCAATTTGGCACCAGTCATCCTTCCCATCAGCTGAAAAGGTTGGGAGCACTAACAAAACACTGACTTAGCCAGTCAGAACAGATAGTAGCAGGTAATATGAGAGTGTTAAGATGTGTTCCTCCACATACAGCAAGTAGCTGTTGCTGTTCCGCTGTGTTCATGCCTGTATTCACAATACCTTAGACACGGCATTGCTGGATGTGGATGGATCCAAGTAGATCATCAGGGGAGACTTTCCTCAGAGATAATGACTTGCTGCTACTCTCATTCTTAGGAAGTCATGCAGACAGTAGGGTGGAACGGAGCACTAGCTGAAAGAAACTGAAGATAATTGTTTTGCAAGGGTTGACATCCAAAGCTATTGAGAGATATAGTCACTGGGTCACCCGAAATGAACAAATTGCACTATAAACCATGTTTGTAAGCTCGTTGGTAGCTAAAGCAAAACCTATTGGTGCTAATGAATCAACCTACCAACTTACTGCTTCTCTTCTCTCCTTGCCTGCTCTGTTTGAATGTTACTGCTAATAATGGTGACCTCTCATGTTCTGGTCCACAGGTAGCAGACTTTGGCCTGAGTAAGGTGTGCCAAGGAAAAGTGAATGTGAACCAGCATCGCTTCTCCTCAGCCTGCGGGTCAAACTTCTACATGGCACCAGAGGTGTGGGAAGGTCACTATACTGCCAAAGCTGATATCTTTGCCCTCGGGATCATTTTCTGGGCTATGGTGGAGAGGATCACCTTCAGGGATGGGGACACTCAGAAGGAATTGCTTGGTGAGAGCATTTTCTTTACTGCCATCACTGAGTCCTGATCACAGATCCTTTTCCAGGACCCCAAAGTATCCTGTAACTCCTGAGGAGTCTTGGGCACTGGTCTGACTTGGAATAGCCAGAAACAACAGCCGCAAACTGATGAAGAGTAGGTTTAGGTTGGACATCAGAAAGAACTTCTTCACGGTTAGGGTTGCCAGAATCTGGAATGGGCTTCCAAGGGAGGTGGTCCCCTCCCCTACCTTCAACTCATCAAGAGGAGACTGCGCAAGCACCTGGCTGGGGTCACATGACCCCAGCACTTTTTTTGTGCCACTGGCAGGGGATCAGACTCTGACCCTTTTGAGGTCCATTCCAACCCTAGCGTCTATGAATCCATGACTCTGCTGGTGTGGTCTTGCAGGTGCCTCCTTCTGGAAGTTGCCACTCTTTTGTGCCCTGCCAGGGTGTTGCAAGAAATCTGTGAGGCCATCCCACCTTTTCCTTACCTTCTGCCTGCTTTTCCAGGACTTCGAGGCCTTGATGTTTTAAAACTAAGATGTGGAGATTGCTCTTTACCCTTTAAAACAAAAATATTTTCTAAGAATTATCCTTGTAACTTTTCCCAAAACTTCTTGTGACCATAAAGGCTGGAACAGAACTTGCAGGCTTTGTTTCACCTTGGGAGTATGGGGGCAAAAGAGGAACAAGTTCTCTGCCAAAATGAGAGTGGCTTCTATGCAATAATGCCAGAAACAAAACCCAGCCTAAACTGGCAGGTTTAGCAGCATTCCCTTCCGAATCTACCTCCATTGGTGAGACAACTGCATTATATTCATGTTCTGTAGGCAGGATTCAACAGCTTTTATAGTGTACATCCTGTTCGGAGACTCTCTGCCAGCATCTGCCCTAACATTAGAAACATGCTTTACCTAGACATAAGACCATTGAACTAGAGTTGTGTGTGTATCACTTTGCTGGTATATTTGAAGGGCCAGAGGGTCGTAAGGACATTCCCAGAAATCAAATTATGAAGCAGAACCTATATATAGGTCATTTTCAGCACTGTAGCTGAATGTTGTACCAGGAGAGAAGGTGGGGACAGCAGGGTATGCATAATTTGATGGGCCCTGAGGAGATGCCTTTATGTATAAGCTATGATAGGCTTCATCTTTGCACTGAGTGGATTCAGGAACGCCTATCCCAAGATGGATTTTTCCACTGTGAGAACAGAATGCCAGTCTTGCAAATGGCTATAGTAACTAGAGAAGACCTTGTGCTGCTACTTGTCCCCGGGGAATGCCCATGCCCCACACACTCTGGCATGAGGCAGGTTAGCCCAGATGTGGTAGAGGAGGCTGCTGACCCCACCAGCCTTATCTGGAGGCCTGAGGAGGGCTGCACGCCACAGTGCTCCTGCAGCTGGGAGCTTGGTTGACAGCTGAAGTGTTGCTCTGGCTGGCGAAGCTCTGGTTTTGGGTGGCACTTGCTGCTGCCATGTGTGCTACCCGGGTTTTGTTTTTTTTTTCGGCGTGGGTTTTTTTTTGACTCCGGACTCTTCTGGGGTCAACACCCCCACCCCCCATGCTGTGAGGTAGTAGCACGGGGCTTTCCTATATGTGCGGTGTGTGGAGCTGCATACGGCACATCCGCACTTGTCTGGATGTGGCCAAGGGGGCCTAATATAGGTGATATTCACACTTTTTTTTTTCCTAAATGACTAAAATTATAAATTACCGGTATTTGAAATCCTGATACAGGATTCTGTCAAAGGTAGCTGAATTGCTGTTCAGGTTTTTGGGGGTTTTTTTTTTTTTCATTTTCAAAATGTAATGGAAATAAGAACTGAGCCCATTTCCTTTATTAAATGCTAAACAGTAAAAACATGTTTGAGTTCTTGGCTACAGAAACAGCAAATGTTTTGGAGCGGAGACTGGGATATAGCCTGAGTTCATTAAAATAGCCATGCACCAACTTGAGATAAGGAGCTTGCATGTTCAACCTTCCCTGTTTACAGATCAGTCGCTGCCTCTGAAACATTAATTCTTTGCTCAGTTCAAAGGCCGATCAGCTTGGATGAGCAGAGGGGGTTTTTACTGTCTGCAATCCAACTAATCAGTTTAAGCAACCAGTGAAATTATTTAGATTACCAGGAGCAAATTTACATTTCCTGTCCCTAATCTTGCTGAGAAGGAACTGGCCAAAGGTAAATGGCACATACTGCCATTTTTATTAAAACTTGTTTGACTTAACTGAGCAGATAAGGATTCAGTTGTTTAACTCTTTTCCAGATCACTTGAATCAAATGTGACCTTAATTTCATTCCTAGAGTTTCCAGCTCTGCTGGAGGGGTAAAATTAATTGATACACAGTGAAATGGGGGAGGTTCATTCCAATACCTTATTTCATTTGTAAGTGTTCCTTTTGAACGACTGACAGCAAAGCAGTGTAGGCATAAAATCTGTTCCCCTTTTCTCCATTCTTGACTTCGGTTTGATAGTATACCTCTTGTTGAGGTCAGTGTCTTATAGCACCTAGCTTGGCAGCATTTACCCCATGATCAAGATGGTACAGATTGAGGGGGTTTTCACCTTCTCCTGTAGTAGGGAACATGGCCCTCTGGCACGTCATGCGTTTTAGAAACAAAGTAATCCACCTTAATCTGAAGCCAAGTAGAAGGCAGGGCAGATTTGCACCTTATCAGCTAACCAAATAGATAATCTAATACAGTGATTCTCACTGGGGTGCCTTGAGATCCTTTCAAAGGTACCATACAACATTAGCATGTAAGTGTGCAGCCAGGATTCACAAGATAAAGCCAGAGGTTTCCATTAGGAATCCACAGTGTTAAAAACATTCTGCCCTGTCATGGTCTTTTTCAGTTCTTTGCAACAGAAAAATTGCTCCAGTATCTTTCTGCAGTCAAAAACTGAGTGAAAACAAAGATATTTTCCAAAGGTGGTTGGGGGCGGGAGGGGGGCGTGCTGCAGTTTGTTTCTGAAGAAGGTAAGAATCACTGATCTAATATAACCTGATATAATTTTAGTTAGTCTGTATGAAACAAATCTACCCTGCATTCTTATATACTCGTGCATTGTAACAACACAACATGGCATGCTGATAGCTCTCATTCCCCCTCACTTTACTTGGGGCAGGTTAGTGTTTTTGGCATCTGGGTGATATACCCTGTAGTTGTGCAACAGAATTGGTTGCAGTTTTAGGTTAGACAAGGATATGTGGGGGATGGTTTGCGTAGGTGTGGTCCTGCCTAAAGAATGGGGTTGGACTGGATGATGTCCAGAGGTCCCTTCCAGCTCTACTTTTCTATGTTTGTATGCTAGAGCTCTGAAACTGGATTTTGTACAGCTAACTTTCCTGTAACAAATTAGATTTGGTGTGGATGGTGTAGATTGGCATGTTTTGTAGGGACTCTTTTTCCCATATTTAACTTGTCTTTCTTTCCATACTCTGCCTAGGAACCTACATCTGCCAAGGCAAGGAGCTTATTCCAGTTGGAGAGGCACTGCTGGAGAATCCCAGTATGAAACTGCAAATCCCTCTGAAGAACAAGAAGTCTATACCTGATGACCTCTGCAGACTCCTTCACGATATGTTGGCTTTTAACCCAAAGGAAAGATTGGATGCCTTCCAACTTGAAGTCCGAATCAGGCGAATCTCCTATGGGAAAAAGCGCCAACGCTCTGGCTCATAGCAGCAATGGATAATCAGGTGAGTTTCACACCAGAGTCTTCTAAATGAAATACAACCTGTAGCAGTCCCTAATGTGTTTGAAAGGTGTAGTCAGCTTGGGAAGAATCCAGTGTCTGAGCAGCTCTTCTACAGAAGGAATAACTTGGGTTCTTTTTAGCGTATAGCCCCGTGAATGGCATCAAGTCATTACACGTCCTAGCAATGGAACTGAAGCTGAGAAAGTGCTGTCAAAGTAATCTCTTTTTACTGAAAATTTAATGATAGTGGTAGGAACAATAGCCGGCAATCTATCTGTTCCGGTGCCCAGCTCACACTCCCCATTAGTTGTGTTATTACATTTATAGGACTGTTGGGCCCTCCCCACCCCCATGCACACGTATGCATGGACGCACGTTCGCACAGACACGGTGGTGGTTAACCTAATCATATCTCATTTGAGAAATCAGGCCAGCTCTCCAGCACCATTTGAAGCATATGTGTATGTGTACCTGCGGTGGGCCTTTTTAATATCATTAACCAGGTAATGATAAAATTCTAGTGTAGACAAAGCCATTGTATTGGGTACCATGTATTTTCCTAGTAAAAGTACACGCTGAACACTGGTATGTGGTGCTGTCCTGCATGCTAGTTGCATTGAATCCAGATCCTATAATGAAAAATGTTACTGTACTGTGTTAATAATAGAAAATGGGGGTTGGAAAGGAACTCAGGAGGTCACATCTAGTCCAGTTCCCTGCTTCAAGCAGGACCATCCCAAAGCTTTGTCTACCCAAGTCTTAAAAACCTCCAAGGATAGAGATTCCCCAGCCTCTCTGGGGAGCCTGTTCCAATGTTTCACCACCCTCCTTGTGAGAGTTTTTCCTGATATCTGACCTCAACTTCCCTTGCTGCAGCTTGAACCCATTGCTCCTTGCTCTGTCATCTGCCCCCATTGAGAACAGTCCAGCTCCCTCCTCTTTGAACAATCCTGCAGGGAGGTGAAGGCTGCTATTCAATCCCCCTCGGTCTTCTCTTCTCTTCTCCAGACTAAATAAACCCAGTTCCCTCAGCCTTTCCTCACAAGTCATGTTCCCCATCTCCCTCACCCCTTTTGTTGCCCTCCACTGGACTCTCTCCAAGTTGTCCTTTCTGTAGTGGAGGACCCAAAACTGGACACATTGTGCCAGATAGATGGGAAGAATCGCTGCCCTTGATTTCGTGGCAATGCTCGTACCAATGCAGCCGTTAGCCTTCTTGGCTCCTATTCAGCTTCTTGTCCACTGTGACCCCCAGGTCCTTTTCTGCAATGCTGCTGCTGAGCCAGGTGGTCCCCAGCCTGTACCGGTGCTTGGGATTGTTCAATCCTAAGTTTAGGACTGTGCACTTGTCTGTATTAAATTTCATGAGACTTTTTCTGATCCAATGCCTAGAGGCTCTTTGTAATGCCCAGAGGCTCTTAGGATTGTATGAGGCCTCCATCCTGCAATAGAATCTGCTAGAATCAATCCTGTGTCATTACTGCACCCTTTGAAAAATAAGGCTTCTTGTTAGGTGTGTAACTTTAGGTGCCCAGCATTGGTTTGTTTGGTTTTTTTGTCCCAATTCTTGCATGTTATTTTTAAGCTATTCTAGCAGCTCTCCTAAACACTGGAGGGTATGCCACACAGTCTTCAGGAATTCTGGTTGTCGGGTGTTTTGTGCACACTAACAAGGAAGCAGGCGGTAGCTAATAGTGGCAATGATCAAAACATTATCTTGCATTTTGATCACGCCCAATTACTGTCATTTTCTAATTGCTGCTTGTTTTTCCAACGAGCCTAAAACTGTTCTTGCTGACAGAGTAATACTGTAGAAATATTAGCTGATTTAATTTTTATTTTTTTATAACCAAGTGACTCCAAACTTCAAAAGGCCAGAAAATGGCTCCTTCCCCAGCCTGAAACCCTCAACCTAAACTTATGGTGTGAGTAAATGGAATGCCCATCAGAACCACTGACTGGCCAGCCTGGTAACCTGACAGAGCTTCTCTTGTGCAGCAGTTAAGATTGGGGTGCTCAACCTCCAGCTCACAGAGCCATGATATCCAGCTTGTGAGAGTCCCCATGGGGCAGAAGAACTGGTAGCTGGGGAGCAGCGGAAGCTCCGTGTGTCGGAGTCCAGCTCTGCCTGGGCCATTGGCACATAGTGGGATCAGGGCTGGGCCTGCCTCCACATGTTCAGATCAGGTCGGGGTGCTCCCTAGCTCCCCCTGACCCATGTGTCTGTACCAGGGCTGTTCTGCCTCACCCTCTCCCTCACCTCCAACATCTGAATCAGGGCTTTCCTCCCCCAATCCTGCCCCATACAGATCTGGGTTGGGTCCAGCCCACTCCCTAGGCACCCCCCACTCCCCCAACAGACAGATCAGGTTCAGACTGTGTACCCCCCTGCAGTTAGATGGGTCCTGCCACACCAGCCCCATGTCCTAGATCGAGCCCACCAACCAGTTCCAGAAAGCAGCTGGACTTGGCGCTGTCCATCCAGCCCACAGGGCAAAAAGGTTGGGCATCACTGGCTAAGATAATAAGTGAGATGGCTGTTGAAGATCACAAATCTGACCTTTCCTTGGTAACTGTAATGCCCTGGAAGTAAATTTGCCTGGAGACTCTGTCCTTGCTCTGAAGAGCAGGTGCACCAGTAGCTGGGTAAGCTTTCCCAAAAGCCCTACACAACTTTCTGTTCTGTTAGGTGAGCTGGTAACTCTGTGCAATTTTAGGCCTGCATTCTGAACCAGGACAATGGTGTGTCAGAGATGTGGGAAGCTGTATCCTAGGATTTGATTTCAAACCACTGAATCAGCTTTTGGTTGTCACTGATGTGAGAGAGAATTGAAATTGAATCTCCTTGCTAAAATGTAATCTCAAATCAGGGTTCTCTGTCCTTGGCACTCTGCTTTAACTGCAATCTCTGACTGAGAGGCCTAGTGATAGTGTCCTTGCAATTCTTATTTGCTTCCCCTACAGCTCCTGTGTTTGCTGGTCAGGATGCCTGCCTGCTAGCCGGTGCATTGGCATTCTCGCTGAATGATCAGCTGGACCCCAAGGGACACTAGCTAGAACACATCTTGACTACTTCCCATTTCCCCAGAGGCTGTATGTAAAGCAGTAATATCTTTATTTATTTGTATAGTAATTTTAACAAGAAACCTCAAAATCTATTGTTCTGTAAAACCTTTGTTTTTATATTTGTATCCTTTCAGTAGCATTGGTGCAAACTTGGCTGGCATGGTCTAAAGCAGGGGTGTCAAAGCCATGTGGCCCCATTGGCCAGATCTGGACTGTGGGGCTTCTCATGGACTGGGTGACCATCAGGCAGTTGCGACAGCAACAACACTAATCCCTGGAGCTGCTGTATTAGCATACCTCCAGAACCAGGAATGCCACTCGCTCCCCTTTTTTCTTGCTACCGATTTGCAAACAGTGACTAAATCCCTCAAGTCCAGTGGTGGGTAAACGGGGGTGGGGTACAAGCAGTAGCGGCATTAATCGTCTGGGTTCCAGAGTCATGCTGGTGCTGCTGCAGAGTCCGGCAGCTGCAGCAGAAAACCATGTGGGCTGAGTCTGGCCCATGGACATGAGTGGTTCAATCCACAAGAAACTCTGCAGGTCAGATGACCCCCCCCTCCACAGGCTTCATCTGCTCTGTGGGCAGTTTGACATGGTCTGGAGGGCATAAGGACAGAGAGTCTGAGCACTGGTGCTCTATAGGGGAGTTTCCAGGTGTATCTTTTCCTGGCCAGTCCTCTTCCACCGTTTCTCTGCAGCTGTGAATACCCTTACAGAAGAACCCAGGAAGCAAGGCTTGCTCTGCCCCTTCAGTTGTTGATTGACAAGGATGTTCATGATCAGTGTGGCCAGCATTTCCAACCCTGTTGGGCTTTGTCTGGACCTTGGCCCAGAGACTGGAAATTGCTATTACAGTGGTTTAATTAGAACTTTCTGTATCACTCGTTTACTCCATGCTGCTTGGTGGTGGCTGACTGCTCTGGCCAAGGGTAAAGTCTAACACCAGTTGGACAGAGCACTAGCATGGTAGCTTGTGAGTGAGTACTCTCCCTTAGATTAACTGAAGTGCTTGCTGAAAATAAATACAAAGACTGGCTAAGGAGTCAAATCATTATTAAAATGCATGCGTCACTAACACTTAAACTAAGGAATGAAGCTCCCTGCCATGCTAGCTGTTTGTGCCAGCTGTTCTCATGGGGAGAACCAAAAGGGCTGAGCTGGAACCTTGGCAGGTAAACAGGAAACTCTCGTTTTCAACTTGGCTGAAAATATTCAAATGCTTCACTGTGCATGAAGAGGGATTGAGTTCTTTAAAATGTCTTTTTAAAAATGTCTCTTGTAGTGCCAGGATAAGGCCAGGTTTCCCCTGCCCTTCTCTTCCCACCCATAGGAAACTGTTATGGGTGTGCACATGGAGACAAAATGGGTCCTGTTCTGGATTTACCAGATGTCATTAGCCAATTGGCCTCCATTCCCTACCCTCTCATTCTGGCAGAGCTGTGATTTCAGTGCATGTCTGAAAGCTCCTTAAAGTAGAATTTCCCCTGGAATTTAATCCATGCTACTGGCTAGTTTGAGTAGGGTCCTAGTGGCCTTCATTAGGTAAGGTGGAACACCCTCTTCTTAATAATGTCTCCTAAGATGCAGTGCTTCATGTATATGCACACACAGCATTTTTAAACTGAAAATACCTGAACTGTAGCTCTAATCATCAAATGGCAAAAAGAACATCCAGTACCGATGACTATGGCCATGGGCAGAACTGCTGGTGGAGGCCACCCAAAGAAGACTAAACTATGTAGCTTTTCCTCCATGCAGCCCTGGGCAGGGAGGCTAGTTATGGCAAGGAAAGGAGCTGGTTCTCCACTGCCCATTCCCTTTCTGACACCTGGTCTGATTGATACGCTTGGAGACAGGCTCAAAACGATGAGAAGGGGAGTCTGCACCTCATTCCTATCTGCTCCTCCAGATGATCCTGTCATGGAGGTGGTTTTAATTTTGGTGCTTTATTGAGGGTTCCCCTTTGGGTTGCTCTTCTCACATGCTTAAGCCTCGCTTTATTTTACCAGTGGTGTAGCTGAGGGTTATTAATAATGATTTCTTAAGTTAGCTGGATCATACCTCACGACCTTTCAAAGGCAGTTGGCGCCACCTGAGTTCTCTAGCCAGCTTTTGAGGCTGCAAAATTGTCCTCCCTGCTTTGAGGGGACTGTGGTTAGTTTTTGTTTTTTGGGTTTTTTTTAACAATTTGCTTCCTCCTCCTCTTGCAGCTCCCGCAGCGATTGAAACTGCACTGCCTGGTACTCCACTGCCATCTGTTCTTGGTATAGGCAAAGGCAGCTCATCTTGTAGAGCTATTGTAGTTGAGAAAGGGGCAGACTTTGGAATATTGAGCATAAGTCTAGGCTGTGCAGTAAAACCACCAGAGGGACTCTAGACATTTGAGTGGCGTGATATCAGCTATTCACTGTAGGTCTTGTTTGGTCCTAGTGCCATGAATATCCCCCAGAGCCTCCATGCTAATCAGACCTGTTTGTATGTATGCATTTGTCACACGTTATGAATTTAATAAAGAATTGTTGCCTTCTTTTCCCCCAAATGTATTGTATTATTGTTCTGATTATGAAGCTCTGACCCTGCCGCAGGCTCCCGCGTCCTTCCTTGCAGTAAGACAAATAGCCTTGGTGAAAGTTGGCGCTTCAGTGAGCAAGGCTGAGCGAACGAGCTAAGAAATGGGATCAACCTAAATGCTGTCAGGGAAGGTGACTCTTGGAATCCTGTGCTCAGTCACTTGTCTTCTGTGCCTGTGGCATCCTTGATCCTAAAACTTCCTCTGCTCTGGGACATGTGGTGCTGATATCAAATAGGAGTGTCTGAGCCTTTGCTTTGGTGTGCTTCTGTAGGCAACAGTCCTGAACTATAATGGCAGGGCAGCTGGATCGTCTGAAAACTGGATGAAACTAACTTTATAGAATCATATAAAAGTACCTCAGCTGCAGAATGAAGCCAGTAGTTGAAATGTCAGGACTAAGGTGGGTTTATATGTGAAAGGCACAAAGTGTATATGGCTGAGGTTTTAAGAAAGGAACAGCAGCTTGTGGAAGGCAAAGCGGGGAAGGATTGAATTCTGGACCTTAGGGCTTCCTGCGCTGCCCAAGTTTCTCTTTTTCAAAGCTGACAAAATAGATGTTGCCTTCACTGTAGGTAAACCTTGCTGGTTATTTGTATTGAAAACATTTCCATCCACCACTTCTCCCTGCTAACCTGTTACCCTTTACTGCTTTTCTCTACAGGAACAATGTGGTTCTTTTATGTGGTGTGTTACCTAAGTGCAAATCTATCCTCTGCCTAAGGAGGAGACTCAAATCTACATCTCCCCGCTCCCCCAGGAGAGTGCCCCAACTCCCACGATGCAGTGCGCTCTGTGGGATGCTCCATCTCCTGTTGATGCAGTGACACTGGGTATGAAATATAGGAGCAGGGACTGGACCATGGGATGCCTTAGGTGAGTGCCCTCACCACTAAGCTGTCACGGTCACTATGACTGCTTACACATAGAGGGGGGGAACCCCAGCACTTTATTTTAATTTTGGCACACCCCTGTGCCAAGCTCAACGCATGCCCAGAAGAAGCATTGCATCAGTTTGACCCAGCTGGCCCAACGTTTGTATAAATTACACACTTCAGCGAGGCTTTTTGGTGCCTTTATCTAATAGCTGATTGAATTGGCTATTAAGTAAAAGTGTCAAAAAAGCACTGCCGAAGCGTGAAATCTAGACGGATGTTGGGCAAGCTGCATCAAACTAATGCGATGCCTCTTCTATTAAAGCACTTGCGTGGGCCCCCCCCCCCCCAGTCAGCGGCCTGTCTGGCTAAGTGAATATTCACAACGCTGTTCCTGATGCCAGGCTGTTCTGGTGTTCCTCCAAGGCAACCATAACATTTTTATTATGCTCTGTGTGTATATGCAAGGCTGACCTGTGATGTTGGAGCCTGTTTACAACATGTAACCACATAACATTTGAATCCGTTCCCTCTCGCTTGCACCTAGATAAAGTCAAGGTGAGAGGGACAATGAAGCTGCAGACAAACCTATGGAGAAGGTTTATACATGCAGCATCTCTATATGTACAAACAACACCTAATATGAATTAATATATGTTTAGTGCCTTTATCCCTTGGGTCCTCTCTGGTGATTTGGTTCTCCTGTGGGAGCTGGTAAGAGCAATAGCAGTTCAAGGACTTCACCTGCAGTTATTGACTTCTAGGAAGTGGGGGAAACCAGTTTTCTTGAAACTGAACCTTTAAACGGTGGGGTTGACTTAAAATTGGAATAATATGGCATAAGCCACTTCAAAGCTAGAAGATGTGCAAGAGAGATGCGGGGGGTGGAGCGGGCTTGCAAGATCTCAAACAAGCCAGGTGGGACTGTGCTTGAAATGAGGCAAGTGAGCACATAACTCCTCCACGTGTTTCCATTTCAATGGCACGTTCCTTAGCTCCTCTCCCATACAAAGTGCGTGTCAGCTTCAGGAAATCAAGCCACTGGCCTGGGAAAGCAGCTCCATAAAGTAACCAGCCCTTTAAATATTGCTTCTAGAGTTTCTGTTTGAAATGAGTGGGTTCAGATTGGCGATGCCGAAGTAGAGATGCTTTAACTTCCTAATGGGACTAGGAGACCATACAAAGAGAGAGAAGATGGCTGTGGGCATAACTCACTGAATACAGGGAAAGTCTTCATGCTCTTCCCTGAAAGGAAAAATAAGCCCATCTAATTCTGTTTTTTTGCTGCTGTTCTTACTTGAAAATCAATCACAGGCCCATTTCATTCATCACTGGAACACCTTGCACACAGCAAGGGACAAGCAGTGGTGAACCCTAGTAGAGCTACAGTTGCCAGGAAATGGCTTTTTAAATCAACTGCTGGGGCCAGTTGGCAAAGAGTAAATTGCACGCCTACTGCCAAACAGTTATCTACAGGCCGCAAATGGAGGGGTGGGCGGTTTGAGGGGCACATCATTTTGAAGTTGGATGGGAAAGTGGGGGGATTAACTAGCTCACTTCAGTGAAGCTCAGCCTGCAGATAACAGGAGCAGAGCTGCATCCACGCTGTGGAAGGAAAAGCAGAAAGTCTGACAACTTCACGGGAAGCCACAGCAGGTCCTCCACCCACTTGCTGCCAAAATTCCTCATGGAAAAGCATTGATGTCTGTTGCTTTGGGTCCGTCACAGAAGAGCTCCTCCTCCAGAAAGAGCGGAAAAGCTGCTGGATTTCTTCAGCCTGGAGAGGTGCATGTGCCAAGATGTTTAATTTCCTGTCGCTACCGAGAGAGATGGCACGTTGCCTTGATTTATTAACGCTGTCAGTCCAGAATGGGAGACTGGGCACTAAAAATACACCCACTGTGGGCTGTAGGCAGTATGTTTTTAAAAGTCTGATCTCCTTCAGCTAAAGCAGGGATAGGCTGAGACAATTCTGTAAATGAAAACCCATGTGGGGAGGACCCAAAAGCTACAGGGAAAGGCAGCATGCAGCTCTGTTTTGAGTGGTTGTTGAGACCCTGCTGCAGTACCAGCTCTGCAAGTAAGATGTAATGTGGAGTCTTACCCTTTGCAGGGGGATTTCAGAAAGAACCACCAATTGACACAACAGTAAAGATTTAACCCTGGCATAGCTGAGCAACTTCATTCATCTTCCCCGGACTGCAGCAACAGGCTCTCTTCCTGCCCTAAGCGTTAACTTAGGCTGCTACCGCCTCCTGATCAAGCAGCTGCTGCATTCTGCTTCAGAAGAGGCAGCCTTTCAGTGATGGATAATAAAAGAAGAACGTCTTATACTCAGTTGGTTTGCAAAGCACAGAGCACATACTTCCGCAGGCACAATGCTAGCTAGAAAACCATGACGGATGTTCTGCGAGAGGATGATGAATGAGGGAGTGAACAAGCTTTTAAGTTTCAGCTGTCTTTCTGTCAATCCCTGTTGTTCTTTCAAGAGTCTCCTTGTCATTTCTAATTGATCTGGTTGAGGCTTTTTGAAGCTGGACACACCAGTTGCCTCTCTCCCAAGCTCACCCAGCTTGCTTTGACTTTCAGAGAGCTGCAGGGTGGAGAGCTGAGATTGGACAGGCTTAATTTAAAAAAAACACACATTTTGTTAAGCTACTGACTCGAGCTGCTTATCATGACGGCCTATTTGCCCGTGTGCTTTGCTCTTTGTTCCAATATTTGTCTGTGCTTAAAATACCTTGTTGTGAAAAGCAGCAAATGCCCAAGGAAGAGCGCAAGGGTGAGATGGGGGATTCAGCAGCATTACTATAAAACATCTGTGAATCATAGAAGGAGACGCTTATATTAAAAAAACAAAACAAGTTAGTTTTAAATGAATCAGAAATCAGACAAGTTTTGTCTGCGTTAGTGTAAAAGGGAGACCAACCTTTCCCAGGAATAAAGGCTCCTGGGGGGCTTATGGGCTAAGGCCTTGTTCACATGAGCGTTGCCCCAGTTTAACTTTGAAATCAGCTTTCAGGTGTTTTTACCGTAGTGGGTGGCTGCCTGTTGGGAAGCTCTGACTTTGATCTTGAGCATCTTACCGCAGCTGGGCTTGGGAATCTCTTTCAAGCTAAACCAAAGGAGGCCTCTTGCAAACCGAAACAAATGTCCACACAGCAATTTGCACTTGTTTAACTTGGTTTTAAAACATTTAACTTCAAGTGGAGCTTTCTGTTGAAGACAAGCCCTTAGTCTCAACCTGGTGGAGAACTGCGGGTAGGGAGGGAATGGTCTGATGAGCAGAACTACGAGATCCCAGCAGTGCAGAGTTGGTCATTTCACTGATTATAAGTAGGAGGTAGCTGCAACTGCACATCGATTAACTTCAACAACTTGCCAAGAAAGATGGTAATGCATCAGGTGGGCTGCTCTAGTGTGTGCTTTTTACTTGCTTTTTCTTTTCTGGCTGTGCTTTAAAGCCTGGCCTAGAAACGGCATGGTTGTGGTGTGGTTCCTTCAAGGCTTTGGAGATCAGCATCTCAGCACCCCAAGTGAAAACCCCAAACTGAATGCTCTTAAGCACCAACGCATCCCAGCTCGAATGGGCAATGGCCTTGCCTGTCTTCGAGGACAGAAGTCAAACCCTGCTCCTGCAGTCCTTGGCCCTGTGTTTGCTCCTTTTGAAATGGGGGCAAAGGAAACAGGACCTGCAAAGGGAAGGGCCTTATGTCAGAGGCAAAGCTGTTTCATTTTCCCTCTTGGAGAAAAGGATACACTATCAGGAGAAGAGGTTTCCCGTTGGTTTTCTCTAGGGGCTGGCTGATGGCAGGCTTGGGCGGGGGGAGCGTGTGGTTTGTTTCATACCTCCCCTTTCTCCGTAATGAAGCGCAGCGCACGCTGGCTGGGGTTGCTGTTTTTCAGATTTCCGTTCTTCTCTGCTTGCCTGTTTAATTCTCTCCTCTTCTGGCTGATTCCAGGAAGATACCCTGAGCGCCTGCAGCGGGTGCTTATTACATTGCCAGCAGGAGGCAGCCCCTGCTGCTGCAGCAAGGAGGAGGCAGCCTCATGAAAAACAAAGCACGAAGTGGCAGGATCAGTCCTTGAGCGAAGGTCAGGTTGTAGGGAACCAGGAGGGCTTCAGCAGGCGATTCCCAAGTGGCAGATGACGTGCGGGACTTCATGCTTGCTCTCCAGTTTCCCGAGACAGCAGACCGGTATTCATGCTTTTACTGACATCCCTTTGTGTTTGCAGGTGTTCCCTGCTCCCTGCTTGCTTTCTCCTCTTTTTGCTTCTTCAGGTCAGCTCTGTAATGATTGCGGTTGCCGATATGCTGAGGAGCGCTAGAGTTGGCCGGGACATATTCGTGCCGCTTGGAAGCTGAGTAAAAATTTCAGATATGAAAACAGACAAAACCGATTCCACTCTCCCCAAATGGAATAACTGAGTCTTCTGAACAATTTTTGTTCAGGCTTGTGGACGTTACGGCCAAAAGGGCCTGTTACAACAAGTAGTTTGGCTTCAACACTTCACAGGACGGGGGTCTAATTGCTGCAGCCACTTGAGCCAGGTGACTTGTGCATTCTCCTACTGTGCTCATGACATTGATACGAGTCTCCTCAGCTATCGGGTCCTGATGCCTGTCACATAAAAAAACCAGGCATTGATTCTCCCCTGCTTGTGGGTAGAGGTGAGGGCAGCACAACCAGGCTCATTCCCTGCTGCTGCCCTACACACCCACCTTTTGCATCTGCTGCTAAGTGCACTCTTGCAGGGCCTGTAGCTGACCACACACAAGAGCTCAGCTAAGCACTGCATCAGTGTGATGCAATGGCTTGCCATGACATCGGTGACACTGATAAGGGGCTGTCACATGCATGCAGGAACATGTTGAAAGCCAAGACTTCCCTGCCATGCTCCAACCCCTTTGAGATCCAGCAAGTTTAGGGAACGGCTGGTTACAACAGCTGGCACCGGCTGTTCAGAGGGGGAAAGTAACTGGCAATGAGCCTTTTTAAACTAGCTGAAACACTGCTAGTTCCCCCCTCCAAGCACGCTGCTCTTCCTCCCAGGATGTTTTGATGCCATGATGCTGCCTTATTCTCTGATCAACTAAAGGAGGTTTCTTTTTTTATCATCCTGCGTACCATAGCGGTACACAAGACCCAGAGAGCTTGTTCTTGAACTGATGACATGGATCAATTAGTGAGCACAATAGCTGACAGCAGGAGGAGGAGGACAGGTGGCAATTGTAGCAAGAGCGTGCAATTACAGACAGGAGCAGCGCAGAGCTGGCTGGCTCCATGTGCCAGCCACTGGGACACAGACTGTCCCCCATTACAGACCTCAGTGTTCACCAAATGCATTTGCCTGGCGGATTGGAACCAGAAGGCACCTGCCTTTTACCTGCAGGGCTAAACTGCTCTGGAAACGCCTATGGGAAATATTGTTCCTGGGCTGCCCATAGCTTGGGCTGGTGAGCCGACTGCCCAAGTAGCCAGGAAGCCTCAGGGGGCTGCACGGAGCTCGGGCAGGGAAGGAGTTAGGCAGGCCAGCTTTCCGGCAAGAACAAACAGCCACTCCCTCTTGGACCTCATCGTCCTTGTGCTCAAAGGCAGTTTCCAAGCACCTCCAGAAGAAGGGGCCAGGCACCGAAACGCATACAGCTACTGCCCAGTTAAAAAAAAAAAAAAAAATTAAAAATCTGGTCTTACTATAGGCAGTGGCTTTATGGCTCACTGCAGCCTTGCAAACATGGCCAACCATCACCCTTTGCTTCCCAGGTAATGACTGCCTCTTCGCATGATCTTGCTTTGCCACTAAATCAAGCTGCCTGTTCTGCCGGTCTCAACTGGCTCCTCTTCACACCTCTTCACTCCTAGTTCCCAGTAAGCTGGCTCTTTGCATTGAGTTGCTTCTTTGCTATTCAGCTGAGCCTGCTCTGCCCAGCTCATCCAACAGCTTGCCCAGCCCCACAGCTGGTCCAGTGAAACGCTCACAAACAACCAAAACGTAACAGCCCTGGCCCAGTCCCCAGTAGCACTTCCATTGTCTTGAATCCACTTTTTTCTGCCAAGATGCTGTTCTGGGGGAACCCATTAGCTTTCCTCCAAAGCATGTGCTTGTATTTAAATTCCCCAGGAAGCGCCATGTGGTGCCCTGCCCCACCAGGGAGGTTTCAGGGGCTCAGCTGGGAACCTGGTTCTGAGGCTCATGCTTTAGAGGTTCAGTCTTCATTACACTGGCAGCCTGTTATGCATGCCTGCATCTCATCTTGGCCCTCACCTGCAGCAGCTGCAGCTGTCCCACTAAAATCTGCTGGTGTACGTAATCCCTGATGCTAGGCAGGCAGCAGCAGGTAGAAGTCAGGTGGGTGGCTGGGGAGAGTAGAAAAGGGCTAGGGATTAGAGCCAAGTCCTCCGTGCTGCTCTGCCTCCACCACTGGTACCATGAGAGGAAACATCTCATCACTCCACAGCCTCCCAGCTCAGCAGGGACATGCCCATGGTGCTTGCCTCTGCAGAGGCGGAAAGGCCTCCTTCACCAGAGCTGGCAGAAGCCGAACGTCCCCACTCGTTGCCTGCCATACCAAGGTCTGGTGTATGCCAGTTGCTCCCAGTTGCACGAAGAGCACATTTTGTGTGCTGCATGTGGCTGTTTCATGCAACATTGTCCTCATGCCCCATGCTCCCTGCCTGTAAGCATCTTCCACAAACAGCTCAGCCCTCAGCTCGATGGGAGATGCCCCAGTGGAGAGGCACAGACAGCAAGGATCCCACAGGAGATTTTTTGTTCCCTTCCAGAGCCCGGCCTCTATCCATCAAGCTGCAAAAGGGAGGCAAGTGTCTCATCCCTGGGCAGGGCTGTTGCTTCTGCGAGGGCAGGTCCCAGCTCCTCACATTGTAGCCACTTGCTCTACTCATCACCGCTGTGGTGGTTGTTCTTGGACTGTTGCTTTTGGAGGCCTAATCAACCATTGCAGCAGCAGCAGACAGACAATAATGTGCCCAGACCCCAATAGCAGAAGAACCATGTGAGGGATGAAATGAAAACACGACTCACTCTGCCCCGTTTCTTCTTTAAAGGAGCCAGCACACCGCTTGCCCCTTAAGGAAAGCTCAGCAGCTCTTACGCTCGTGGGCAATGCAATTTCCCACCCGCCTTCTCCTCTAAGAGCCCTGGAGGACCAGTGGTAGCGGCCGTAAGCGGCAGCTGAGCCGTAGCTCAGGAATTGAGGTTTGCAGCAGATCTTGCATGTGAGCTCAATGTAAGGACACACTTTACAGCTATGAAAATGGGTTAAGCACTGGCACACGGAGGGCTGTGCCAGCTCAATTGCAGCAGCTGCTGAGAGAAACCGCTTCCCAACCTTCTTGTATCTTCCCACATGCACCGGTATCTGTCATCCCAGGGCACGTCTACACTGGGGAAATGGGACCGGTGCTACTGAAGTGCTTCAGAGCTTGTCTGCAGGGCGTTCAGCCCACAGGACAGACTGGGCCATCTACATCCACATCTACCGGTGGGCCATTGCCTTTAAATGATGCTGTACCGTGAAGCCCACTATGGGAACTGGAGCCAGACGCTTTGCGTCTCCAAGCCCAAGGCTGGGCCATGTCCCTCAGACAACCAGAGCAAGAAGGGAGGGTGCTGCATGGCTGACCAAGCCTCAGGTTAGAAAAGGGCAAGAGGCAGAGGACAACGGGCTTTCCAGAGGTCTGCAAATGCCCGGCCTCCCCTACAAGCAAATGGCTTGTGGCTCAACTCCCTAGCCCGTGCTCCGTGTTTGAACAAAGGCAGACTGAGGCAGCTTGCGTCAACACCTGGGGACTCAGCCCAACGCAGCCAGGGCAAACCTGTGGGCCGAAGCAGGCACGAGCCAGGCGGAGCTAGGAAGAGCGACTCCTTGCTGCGCGGGGCGAGCAGGCTACAGGCACAAGAGCTGCAGGAGTTGGGCTTCTTCTGAGCAGAGTGGTGTTGTGCCCTCCCCATGCAGAGAGCTGCTACGGCTCTTAGCTGCATTCGTATTCAGGAACAGGATTGCTTTCTATCCCCACTGCTTACGCCACTTCCACTGCAACGCAAGTGAAACCAGGAAAAAGATCGTGGGAAAGTCACGCCTGTCCAGCCCCCTGCTCAAGGCAGGATCGTGCCTGACTAAACCAGCTTGGCCAAGCGTCTGTCCAACTTGCTTTTGAAAGTTTCTAAGACGGGAGCGTCCGCAAGAGCCGCAGGCAGCCAGTTCCAATGCCCGACCGCCCCGAGCCAGAAAGCTCCTCCTCACCCCCAGCCTCTATTTGCCCTGCTGCAGCTTGAGGCTCTTGCTCCTAGTCCCGTCCCCTACGGCCACAGAGAAAAGCCCACGTCCATCTCCTCTAGCATCGCCCTTCAGGGATTTGAAGACTGTTATCAAATCCCCCCTTTAGTCTTCTCCAGACTAAATAACCCCGATGCTTTCTGTCTTTCTTTGTAAGTCCTGGTTCCCAAACCCCTGATCATTTTTCTTGCTCTGCACTGGACTCTTTCTAAACTGTCCACATCCTTCTTGAAGTGCAGGGCCCAAAACTGGACACAGGACTCCAGGGAAGGCCTCCCCCATGCTGAACGAGCAGAGGAATCACTGCCCTTGATTTGCAAATGATGCTGCTGTTCATACAGCCCAGGAGGCCGTTGGCCTTTTTTTGCAACAAGGACAAACTTTTGGCTCATATTCAGCTTATACTCCACCGTGCCCCAGCTCCTCCTTGGCAGTGCTGTGGCCCGGGCAGTCGTTCTCCAGTCTGGATTTGTTGCTGAAGCTTATACTGAGACAAGTGTTTCCAGGTCAAGTGCTGTACTGATGGTTTTGTACCAGTACAGCCTCCCACAGCAAGACTCCCGTGTACATCATTAGCTACCATTGAGCTATGCCAGCACAAAGCCCAAATACAGATGCACTAAACTACTGGAGAGTAGATTTAGGTTAGACATTAGGAAAAGGGTTTTTTTTACAGTAAGGGTGGCCAGTCTAAAACGGGCTGCCAGGAGAGGTGATGCTATCACCTAACTTGGAGGTCTTCAAGAGGAGGCTTGACAGTCACCTGGCTGGGGTCATGTGACCTTGGTCCTCTTTCCTGCCAGGGGCAGGGGGTCTGACACGATGATCCTTTGTGGTCCCTTCCAGCTCTATAATCTATGAAATTAAGCAAGGTTTAAACCAGTTTAAGAGCATTATCTATAGCAATGGGGGTGTAGGTTTTAGGTCATGTCTATAGCAAAGCTGTTTTAGACCCAGCGTCAACCCTGTTTGGCCAGGTTATTTTAATTCTGGGTCTTACCAAATTAAGACATAAAATAGCATAAATGCATCTGTGTCAAAGCCATGCAATTGTCACCACTTGACGCAGGCTGTAGCTATCCTGTGGGCTGCTGGTGTTTTACTATGAGGGCAGTGGTATGGCACAGGGGATTTTTCCATTGCCAGCGCTACCACAGCTGCCCTGAATGGCATGAACTGCCGGCAGAGCAACACCCACACCAGGCATGCTAGCACACTTGCGTTGGCTACAGGGTCCGTGGGTCCTCAGTCCTTTCACCCCCCGCCTGTGGGGAAGCTGCATGGGCAGAACTGTGTAATGTAGATGAGGCTTTTGTTCCAGCATGGGCCAGCTCCCAGTGTGTTCCCCAGAGCAGCCCCTGGGTGATGAGGAAGAGTTTGATGAAGATAAACCCAACTGAAGTGCACACTCCTGCTGGGTAGGACATGCTTTGACAAGGTTGCACCACCCCTTTACCTTGAAGATATTTGTCCTTAAAATACTCACAGGAGGCCACGGCCTGGGCAGTCCATGTCCACACTGACACTGGGACCAGCAGCCAGCTAGGAAGCTAAACAGCCCTGTGCACTGGCTCCTAAGTGAACTCTGGGACCAGGCACATGTCACAGCCACATATTCTTGAAGGTACTTGGGTGCCATGTTGCAAGGATCTGGGTTTGGGCTTCATTGATACAAAGCTCAGCGCCCTCCCACCTTCCCAATGACCGTGTGGTCTCTACTACAGAGTTTTGCTGGCATAACCACCCTCTGCTCCCACTTGGATGTAGCTCCGGCAACACACGGGTTCTGCTGGCTGGACTGCTCTCGAGGAAGGGAGTGTGGTGATGCCGGCAGACATCCCTGAGCTGCCGCTACACATGGGAAAAGCAACCACACCTTCTTTACAGGCCCAAATGCAAACCCTGGTACCATGTTCAGCCTATGAGCATTGACATAATCCCCTCCCCCCTGGCAGGGACAAAGGAACCTGAAGCAGCGTTTTTGTTGATCTAAGTAATCCTGGGCACATCTACACATGCAGTTAATGCGCATGAATTTTCTGCACAAGGATTCAGGTGCATTAAGCTGTGCCCTGTGCACACATCTGAACATGCACCTGTCGGGAGTAAATTTGCTCCTGACAGGAGCAATTCAGTCCAGGGTTGCTCCTGCCATGCTCTGTCCCACTGCAGCAGCAAGGGGGAGCTTCAGGTGCCCCTGGGTGCCAGTCCCAGGCTGGCAGGGAACTCAGGGAATGGTCTCAATCTCTGCAGGGCAGGGAGAGCTGTCCCAGGCCCTGATCTCCACGTTGCAGGCAAACAGCATCCTGCCAAGCCAGGACATTTGCCCTGCCCCCTGTCTCCCTGCTTCTTAGGTTGACTAGAAGCAATTTGCTGATTAGTGTCTACATGTGTGCTTCAGCGCATTAGTTTCATGGACTGATTTCTATACAATGGCATGTTAGACTAATCGACTGTGCAGCAATTGCTGTGCACATGTAGGCAGTGATGCCTTACTGCACATTAGATTAGCCTTGTGTAGGCACACGAGATTAATCTTGTGTTTCCTTATTGCAACAGGCTATCACTGCTGTAGGGACCCCAGGTGACCAGAAAAGACAGGCCTACCCTGGGACCGGCCACTGAACTTGCATTTTCTGCCTATCACTGCAGCCTGATCAGCCCTTGGCTCATACAGGACCACAAGCCCTGTGCTGCAGCACTGTCCTTGTCCCAGTGAAGGTAGGTCCTTTAGCTGGGCTCCCTTCTGCAAGCAATGAGATGCTTGCAATTAACTGCAGGGATAATGCTGGCACCGAGACATCCTGCTACCTGATCTGCAGGAAGTTATCTGCTGGCACGGAGGCTTCTGCATCTGCATTGAAACGATGCCCATGAAAGTGGATCCAGCTTTGTAAAAAAACCCAAACCAACAACTTGAGGGGCTGGAGAATTATGAGAAGAATTCACCTCCCCCCTTCCCCCAGTGAAACCATCTCAGCTAGGAGGAAGTCTCTGTTGCAGAGCAGCAAACTCCTGGAAACAAGAGATGCATGAGGACAAAAGTTCATGCAAAATTGCCCAAAATGAAGCATTGCTGAAGCACTCTCTCATGATGAAGTGTTTTTGTGCTTCATGTAATTTCCCTACCGAGGTTTCTTCCCCCCTTCAGGACAAAGAGGCGCTGCAACGGAAACAACATGGAAGCCAAGCAAAAAACCTCACTGTTGTGGACTCGTGTTTCTCTGGGTTAAAATCCATCAAGAGGGATTCTTTAAGCTAAGGAGTCGGAAAGTGGAAAGAGGTCACCTCTGACCTCCCTATAATGAGACTCCATGCTCTAGTGCCTCCAAATGAACAGCAGCCTTGACATTTGGAGAAGCGCGGGAAGTGCCACTTCACTGCCTTACTGATGGGATGGATCGAGGCCTCCCTATTCATTCTGGCTCTGCTTTACGCTTTCTCATAGCAAAAGACTGAGATGAAAAACTCATCGGGAGGAAACTGCACATGGGGAGAACAGAGGAAGGAGCTGTTCTGTGTGATTTAGTGACCGATGGAGGAGGCAGCAAGGTCACCTCTGGAGAGAGCAGCTGGCCAGGAAGGGGGAGCCCTGCCGGCTGCTAAAATGATCCTTGTAATAACAGTTGAAGCAAGTTACTCAGGCTCAGCTGTGTTAGAAGTGAAAGCTCAAAGCAGCTTTGAGCCAAGAAAGCCAAGTACCAGGCAGAAAAGTTTCCTTTCTTTGGCTCAAAGCTGCTAAGCTACACGTATGGGCCACATGATGGTGGCTTTGGTGACGTGCAGACAGGACACGAGGACAGGAAGTGAAAGGCCCCGAGCTAGCTGCACAAGTCCTGTTTGGATGCATGATTTGCAACACCAGCTCCTAACTGGAGGGCTGACTCCAGGGCTGGCCTGGCTGCAGAAGAACAAAAGCATCCAGTGACAGCAGTTTTCATAGAGTTGGGGAAGGAAAATTAATCATGCTTCTTCAGGCATGCACCAAACTGCCGGAAAGGAGACATCTGGATGGAGATGCTAACACGGGGAGATTCAGACATGGCTGGCATTGCTGCCTGAGGCATTGTTTCAGGTCATGATGTCCAAATAAGCTCCCTGTAAAACCAGGGAGTCATCTGCACGACAGCAAAATACCGATTTCCCCAGCATCACAAATCCTGTGTACTGTGGAGGGGACAATATGATGCCTATGGTGCTCGACTGGGCACAGGCTTAACCTCATCCTGCACCTCTGGCTAGGACTGAGCTCTGAACTACAACTTGTCCAGGACACGGCTGCCAATGCTGATGGGTTGAGAAGAGCCTCTTGAGCCTCTGATGGGTTGAGAAGAGCAATGACCATAGACTCATCGAGCTTTATCCTGTTTCACTGCTGAGCAGGCAGGGTTTGGCTCTGGGCTCACACTGGTCATCCCTTTCTAGCACGCTGGGGTATTCTGCCTGCTAGCCCTGTGCCAGGCCTACGGGCCACACTGCCAGCCAGACCCACACAGAGATTGCGATCTTCTCGTACTCTGCACACGGGTGAGGATTCAGGAAGCCCTTACGTGCACAGACCCCACAATGTCATGAAGACATTGCTGATGGGATGGGATGGGATGGGCAGGCAGTGCTAGAGGAGGACTTGCGAAAGGCCTGCAGACAGGTTCACAAAAGCTGCCCCTCAGGCAGCGCCCCAGTCTGTCCATGCCGGAAAGAGCCAGCATGGGACACCAGCCCAGGACCTCTGGTTGTCTGACGTGGCAGATGGTCTCGCACAGCGGTTCTCCCTGTTTTGGACTTGAGTCCCCCTCAGAGAATGCCAGCTCTGAGCTTTCACTGAGTTTTGGAGCCATTCCTCTGATGCAAAGGACTCGGAAAGCCTACGGCAGGTGAAAATATTTTTGACACCCTGGATTCCCATTGGAAATCTCTGAATTTACTTTGTGAAGCCAAGAAGAGTCCCCACCTGCAACAGCTCCTCAGCCTCAGGCTCCTCTGCCTGCAGCCAGGGCGCCAGGAGAGAAGGCGAAGCCACAGCTGCTCCAGCTCCAAACACCGCTGCCAGCACTGCTCGGCACCACAATGGCTACAATTACTGGCACCCGGCTCCGAGCATGGCTCATCTTCAACGAGGCTGCAGGAGTCTGGAAACCACATTAGCTGCCTGAAGAGAGCCAGATCGTGGGACAGCAAGGAAGGACGCGTGGGATCTTAGCATCCGTCTCCCCAACCTGGAATGCAGACTTCAAAGCCTCCTTGGGTGCATCTTAATCGGATCCCTCAGTGTATAAGTGAGGATGCAACTTTCCACCGCAGCGCGCCCAACCTGCCCCAGAGGAGCAATGACCGAGTGCTGCTGCTCACCTGGGCACGCTGCGGCGGGAAACTGCATCAACACTTCTACGCCGACGCATCTGGTCAAAATGCACCCGTGCCCTCGACAGGAGCTCAGTTTGCATGGTGGCAGCAGAGCCAGTGGGGGAAGGCAACACAGCAGGGAAACAACCTGTAGAAGGAGAATTACTCCAGCCAGTTTCGCACTTTTTTTTGCTTCTTGAAACCTGGAGTTGTCTCAAAAAGACAGATCAGGGTGGTCAGGTCTGGTTCTCACCGCACTCTCTGGAAAACCCACAGGTTGCAGTGGTGTGAAGAGCGAGCTTCTCGGACCTCACGAGAAAGGAGCCGTCTGTTTTTATTCCAGCATTTTTGAGATATGCCAGTTAAGTGGGCGATACAAAACCACCTCCCAAACGCAGGGAATGTGAAGCAGCCTCTCTCCAAAGCAATCAGGGCTCATTTCCTCTGGCTTCAGGTTGCTACAATCCTATCCATTCCCTGTGTACCAAGAGGTCTAAGACGTGTAAAAGTTACGACCCACCCTTCTCTCTGGCGTACCCATAACCCCCTTCCCTTCCCATACCCGCAGCCCCTTCTCTTTTCTCCGTTTTCAGCAGACTGCTTGTGGACACGCAAGGAGGTTCAAACGGGCCCAGTCTGTGGCTCACACTGATCCGTGCGCATTTCAACCTCTGAAATCTTAAGGAACATCATACCAGAAGCCTGCGATAAAAACTTTATTGCCGGAGTTGGCAGTGAGCCGGCAGACGTCAGAGCAGCGCTAGCCCGTGACCACACCAGCCAGTGTTGCGAGGCAGCAATAGATCATGGTGGCACTTTCGCATTTCCTGAACGGCGCTCAATCAGAGCTCAGCTCGCAGCCGGCACGTGCATCAGAGCAGTTGGTACTCGAGAAATTTCCAGAGGACTTGGGGCTGAATCATTTAAAAGAACATCATTTAGAAAATGGCAACCTTTGCACAAATACCTGTCCCCGATTTCCCCTCAGCCTGAGACCAAGAGCATGTTCGCACTGAGGCTAGTGGAGTTCAGAGCCAATGCTGCTTCTCCCCCACCTGGCACAGGTGCTGCTAATGCATCCCCCTGGGTTTTACTGGATGGGTCCCACTGAACTACTCAGGCAGCAAAGCGCCAGGGCAGCGCTACAAACACACTGCAGCACGGAGGGCAGGAGCAGCCCACCGTATTCCCGGCTCCCGAACAGGCAGCTGGGCAAACGCAAGCGAAGGGGCTGAACTGCAGCTTACCCCCGCCCCCAAAGCCTGTAGGCTGGGTCTCATATCAGACACTTGTTTCAGCTGGCAGGAAAAGGGGAAAAAGGCTTTTGATGATCCAAGGCCTAGGCTCTACCTCAGGGCAGGACTGCTGAAAACGAAAATCTAAAAACCTTGACAATATGCAGGACGAGGGTCTATATATGCCCTGTCCCCACTGTGTCTGCCAGAACCAAATCCTCCTGCTTTGTGGAGGCGGAAAGATCAGCGCATTACAGCCAACTCCGGAAATCCTGCAGACTCGCAGCTGTTAGGAGAGCGGCTGCCGCAGAGACAACGGGTGGATCTAGGGAGAACCCCCCCCACTACGGACATCCCATCTCCTGCACGAAACTCCAGCATCAGCATATACTTTACAGCGAGGGCACACTGGTTTTCAGCTGGTTGTTTCTCCCCAAGCTGTCTGGCCAGAGCTCATCCTGCACCATCTCCTCCTGGTTCCCAGCCACGCGTGCAAAGTGGAGATGTGGCTGCAGCATCTGTGGCTCAGGGCGTCAGTCCAGCTTTTTCACCATGTACGGCCCTTCCAGCTCGTAGCCGATCTTCCTGTAGTAATCCCTAGTGCCAACACCTGCAAAAACAACACGAGGCAAAGCTCATCAGTCATGGGGCACGCAACACAGAACAGAGCGACTCTCGCCTGTGGGAGACCGAGTGAGCGACACGGCACGGCTCTGCTTTCCTGCAGGACCCCGAACATCCAGGGTCTAGAGGAGCTGGAAATCACTCCCATCAGCTGAGCCATGGCCAGTTACCCACGTTCACCCTGCTGAGCTGGTCGGTGAGGGACCAGCACGGGCAGCCAGGGACCTCTGAACAGGCTGCGTCAGCACAAAGCCAATAATCCAGCACCAGAACAGAAAGGAGAGCAAGGAAAAAATTGTTCAGCCCTAACATCTATGAAAAAAAAATAAAATGCCAAGGTAGGTTTCACCCCAAGCTTTCCCCAGCCTTCTCTTTGGGGCCACGGAGAACCGCGGTGGACCCGTCGCCGTCAGCCTGTTCCCAGACTGCCTGAGGAAGCAGCTTCTGTAAGAAGAGTCGTCACCAGGCCAAAGGCTTCCTAGCACTGGCCCAACGCACGTGCTAATCCAGGCATGAGTGCTAGTCGGGGCGCTGGTTACCAGGGGCCTGGTGCGACTGGTCCATTGCAACGCAGCAATGGAGACGACACACAACGTACTCCTCAAACTGCACGTTTGCAAAATGTCCCCGGCTGACCATCTCTACTGGGTCTGGGGCAGGTGCTCCAGACAGTCAGTTGAGGCAACACCTCTCCCCCGGCTAGGGCAGCAGGGTGCCCCCAGCTGGAGGGAGACAGACACCTTAGGGGGACCCAGTGGCGTGACTACCACTCGTTATGCTCCGGCATGACGCCAGCCAGTGGCTGCCCAAGACCTCTGGAAAGTGGCTCCTCTCCAGGCAAGAGGCTCAGTCCTCGGGGCCAATTCCTAAGCCTGCCTACAAGGGACAAACGTGCCGCTGCACCCTGGCACCTGATGCTAAGGCACGTGGTTGCCACCACTTTCACACGGGCCTTACTGCAAGTGCCAGCCAAGGGGAGCCAGGTGCCTAAATCCCTTGGTCTCTCAGATTCCAGCTGCCAGGACATCCAGACTCAGGTGGGCACCGACTCGTGCGCCAGATGGACAACGCTCAACTTTCTGGGGGTGCAGCCATTCTCCCAGGTTTCTGCACAGTCTCGCACCTACCTCTTCCCTGGAGATGGGGGGGCAGCAGTGGTAAGCAGAGCAAGGAGGGGTTACAAGAGCAGCCACTGCATGCGCCCAGCAGCCAGGAGCTCGGGTCAGCCCAAGTTTAACAACAATGAAGAGACAAGCTCTTGAGAGGAAGAGGCCCGGCTGCAGGCAGCAGCACCAAGAGCTGAAGAGCTCCACACTCGGTAGTCTCCATTCAAGGCCTCCCAGAAACGCCAGCTCCACTTCAAACGCACGAGAGGGCTCTGCAGCTGCGATCCGACTTCCTCCCCAGGAGGGGAGGCTCTCCAATGCCATTGTTCCTAGCCAGGCTCTTCCCCCGCCTTCCTCCCTTAATTAGATCGCGTGGAGCCGACTCCAGGACAAGCCTGACCCTGGTGGCTTTTAGATAACATCCTGCAGAGGGACAGGCCTGCTACAGGAGAGCGCCGTGCTCCCCGCCTCGCTCTAATTACCCGCAGATGCAGACATTAGTCACAGACTGCAGGTGGGAGGAGGATCTCCACGCTGCAGCAGCATCATCCAGCCGGAGGAAACGCACCGCTCTGTTTAAAGGAACCTGCCGCACTGAGCTCAACCCCCACCCCCCGGTTAGCTCCTGGAAGCTGCAGCCCCTCCACGTCAGTTCACACTCCTGGAGTCAGCTGCATCAATCCCCAGACACAGCAACCCTCCTGCCCCACACATGCAGTACTGACAGCAAGGCTCCTGGAACCACATGAATGCTTTGAGCAGTTCATTAAGCTCTTGGGTCCTGATGTACGACAGCACGGCAGGATGCTCTCCCCGTGTGTCCTAGAGAGAAGCTGTAAGATTCACGCCAAGACTGTGCAAAAGCAATATGCCCACTAATCCCAGGTGCTAAGCCTGTGACACCTTGCGCCGGTGTCTCAGAGGTGCTGAGCGGTGGCAGCTGCAATTACGTGCCTCTAAAAAAAAAAAAAAAATCACAGACAAAAAGAGGTGCTGGCTGAGCCCAGCCCAGAAGCCAGGCACTGCTGCACTCCTTCCTCCAGCCCGTGCTGGCCCATGAAAGCAGCCTGCTCTCTTCTCACATTTCTCATTTTGCGGGGCTGCACCCAGAAATCCTGGAGCTACTCAGTAAACTAGTGCCAGGCTGACTCTCCCTTGCTGGAGGGCAGTGGGTTCAAATCATGACCAAGTGTCGCTGCAGCCTGGCTGGCCTGCTGCCCACGGTGGCATTGCAGACGATCGGGCTTGCCGTGGAAGCCTTTTGTTCAGAGGCAACAATTACCTCCACAGAGCCGTGTCCTTCAACGGGAAAAGCTCTTCTGAAATGGATGCGGAAAGCAGCACACGGAAGGGGAGCAACTCCTCTGCTCCTTCCTCCAGGGATCAGATGCCAAGTGTTAGGAGCCTGTGTGCAGATGCACAGGGTGTGGACAGATCAAACAACCATCCTAATTTAAAGGGAGAGGGACTTTCTGCACATTGAGCTGGTTTGGTGCAACTGTGTGCTCTCCTGCAGCAAACAGAAGCTAATCACAGTCATTTGGTTGCTCTTTCCTTTGGGTAAACTGCCCTGACTTATCTTGCACTTGCTGCGAGACAGAAGGGACGTACAAAGCAGTAACAGTGCATCAGCATGCTTGTGCTCACGAGCAGTAAGTCCCTCCCCACTTCCACTCAGTGCAATTGTTTCACCTGTCCAGACCTAAAATTATCCTAGTCAATAATCCAAAGAATGGGTGTCTGGCGAAGCATGTCAGAGAAACCACAGCACACTCAGAGGTAGGGACTGAGATCAGAGCAGTGCATATGGGGAAAAACCCAGTGCCAGATTAAGGAGCATGAAGTGAGCACTAAGTAAAAGTGAGCACAAAGCCAAATACAGGACCCTCTCTCTACACAAATGAGAAGCTTAAAAGTAAAAGCAGGTGAACAGTGTGACAGGCGTCGGGAGGTTAACACAGAAGGCACTCCCAACGAGGAGCAAGGGGCAAATCAGGGGGACACTAACAGCTGCCAATGACCTATACCGGACGGAAAAGTGACGTCACAGCCACAGGGAAGCAGCGCTATGCTTGGCAGACCCTACCGTATCTAATGTAATAGTGTCACGGTGTAGACAACCATAGGGGAGCCTCTGCAGGGGTGTGCATTTTAAGTCACAAGAATACAAATCTTCCTGCTCTATTACTGTCTGTCTGGTCAGGAGAAGGATGACGAATGTGCAAGGGTAAAAAAACAAAACAGCTTAGACAGTGCATAAGGCCCCTGGCACACATTCATGTAAAGGAGCCACAGGATCTGATCCTTGATCCCAGCAAGCATGCTTACTACCAGGCCACATGCGCATGGCAGGAGGCATGATTCTGGGACCGGATCCCAACTCCGCCCTTTCTACTTGCTAGTGATGGGATCATGAGTCTGGGATCCTTCTGTACTGGTAAGTTGAAAGCTGGGTGCCTGCAGTTCCAGGGCTAGGGCAGACGATCGGACCCTGGTGCAGTCCTGGGCTAGAGACAGGAATCAGTTGATTGTCAGCCCTGACCCAAACTTGCTCCATGTTCAATTTAAGGTGCCAGAAAAACCACCCATGAATATGTTCTACGTTATACGAAGAACATTTTTATGGCTGGTTTGCCATTTTATGGCACCTTTTAAAAGGTGTGCACATGTAACACCCTTGCTATTTATGTCATAATTAACATATTAATTGTGGCATAGATGTAACACACAGAGGGTGCCTAATAGTCCCGTCACTCCAGATCATGCTCTAATATTGATCCTCTTCAGCAGAATATAGTCTAGGATAACCTGTAAGTAAGAATCAAAGATGGGACTGCAAAAATATTTTTTGGAACATGCACATTTCATTGGATTTGCTGGGTTGGGTTTCCAAAGCAGGGCTGAATTACTCACAGGACTTGGCTTTGAAACAAGCCCTGCTCCGTGTAGCTGAACCCGATTCAAATGGCTGAGAGAGTTCAGACCGAAGCAACATTAATGCCCACAATACTGATGTCTCTGGGTTAATACAGTCCAGTCTCCAAGAACCAGCGCTCTGTACGACACAGGTGGGGCACGAACATCGTCCTGAAAACCTCTACCAGGCTTGGCACAGCACACGGCCGGTTGTTTCCTAAACAATTTAACACAGGGTAAGAACATCTTCCCACCAGGCGCATCTCCACGCTGGCTCCCCACAGCAAACAGAGCTATAGTTAAAAGTTCTTAAAGGAACGAGGTGGCCCTGTGCCTGCTGGGAACAACATGACCCAGGTATGTCAGGACAACCATCAAAGGTTGCAGTGCAGGGAAGGAGGGGCAGAGGCAGTGCTGGGAGTGGCAAACAAGTAATAGGGACAAAGGGGTCACGAAAACTAATCCAAGTAAAGGGATAAGAAACTGTAGCCCCTGTTTAGATCATGCTTAACACAGTCCGTGGATCATTTCTTGTCTCACAATTGCCTGCTCAAGTTCATTTTTAAAGTTTTGTTGTCTAAGAGCAGCCACTCCCAAGGCCAGTGAAGGACAAGAACGTATACCCGGCTCAGACACCGTGGTATTAAGCACAGCATAACCAACCAGAGAACAGACTGAAAAGGGCAGAAAACATCAAGTCCTAAACTTTCCCTGGCTGGTAGATAAGGCAAAGAGGCAGCCCAATTTATACTTCAACTCAGTGAAAAGGAAGCGTAGAGAAAGGTGGAAAACCGGTCTAATTACACATATCCGCAGCCCGACAGTGCCCTTTTCTGCCCAAAATGACCATCTATTCTTTTGATTCAATCCTGCCACACAGAACCATCGTTTGCCCTCCTGAAAACTGCTACCACGTGCCCCAAGCCTCCTTTCCTTCAAGCTAAAGGAGACCTGCCTCTCGCAGCCTTTCCTCATCCAACCTGCCTTCCAGCTGCCTTATTTCTGTTGCCTGCCTCTGGCCTCTCTCCAGCTACTCCACATCCTCCTGAAAGCACGCACCACAAAACGGCTCGCTGTTCTCTGAGGCCTCCCCGGCACCGAGAGGAGCGGCACTGTCACCTCCCTGCTTTACAGCTCACACTTCTGTCGAGGCTGCCCACAATTACATTTGTCTCGTTTGCTACTGCAGCACATCGATGACTCGCATTGAGTCTGCAATCCACCAAAACCCCCGGGGATCGCTGTCGGCCACACTGCGGCCCAGCCGGTTGCATCTGGCATTCTTCCCCAGGTGTAGCACCTTGCACTTATCCATACTGGGCTGTCTCGAGTCTAGCTGTCCAATCTATAAAGATCCTGTTGAAATCTACTCCTCTCCCGCAGAGGGTCTGCAATCCTTCCCAGCTCTGTGTCATCTGCAAACTTCATCAGGGAACTCTCTATTTTGGCATCTAAATCATTACTAAACATGTTAAACAGCACCAGACACAAAACAGACCCCTGTGGAAACTCAATTGAAACCTCCTGCCATTCTGACATTAATCCATTTATAATTATCCTTTGCTTGCCATTAGACCCAATTATGTATCCACCTTAGTAATTTTATCCACCCCACGTTTCTCCCATCTACTTATGACAATGTCGTGTTCGACTACATCAAAAGCCTTACTGAAGTCCAAGTGTACTTATGTACATGTTTCTTTTACTCACCCAACTCATTAACTTGCTAAAGGAGATCAAAGAACGGTCCAGCCAGCTTTATGCAAGAATTAAAATCTCTACCGATGGAGAGGTTCAACATGCATCTCACAGCTCCTATCTAAATATTTCTTTAAAGCATTCAATGGCATCTGCTTCCACAGGAACAATGAGATGGTGAAACTCAGTTCAGGGGGGTGAAGGGGATACTGCAAGCCATTAATGTGCCCCAAAGAACTTTAATAATGGGGAAACCCCTGCTATAAGTTTTTTGTAAAAAAAAATTACTTCCTCATTACTAAGTCCGTTGACTTCTGCACAAACCCAAGAAAGATGTGAGAACTCCCCAAGGTCCCCCACTACAGACCCTTAACCCAACACCACTAAGCTGAGAAGATGCCTGAACAGTTCCTGTGATTCATGCAGACGCTGCCTGAATCACAGAACAGTCGCATCATTTCTTCCAGAGCCCCCCAAAATTCACCTAGTCTCAGCAATATATGCATCTTGAAGCTTCCCCACTTTGACAGGAGCGGATGAGGCTGCTCCATGCACATCAAGCAGGTGTGTTTCTGCGTTTGCTGCAGGCTGCGGAGCCACGTACAGGCCTCTTCCTGCAAGGGTCTGACACGCTGCCTTTGCTACACTGCAACCTCTGATGGTTCATTCAGAAAAGCCGACAGAAGGAACCACAGCACGACTTCACCCTCACATGGGCAAACCCTGCTGAAAACAAGGCACCAGTACACAGTGACGGGCAGAGAGAACTGGCAGGGGCTCTGGAGGCCGGTCTCGTCACCAGCAGAACAAATAACCAACCGTCAGGACTCAAGAGAAGGAAGTGAGGACTAAATAAGGTAAGAACCCCAAGCGTGACATCCCAGACCGACACACCAGGAACTTCCCGAGTCAGAGGAGAAGCTTGCTACATCAAAAAATCAGTGAACCCAGCAGCTGCTCGCCATGGGACTCTGGGCTGTTCCCCAACAAAACCAGATTTTCAGAACTCAAGGCAGCAACACTGCTGGATTTAGAAGCATTAAAGCCGCCTCCAATACTCACACCTCGATACAGGACTGCAAATAAAGCAAATAGCTCAAACGGAACAGCGAACTCGTGACAACTCCTGAGAAGCTAACGAAGTTATCAGTCTAAAGCTCTTATTGGGAACAGCCTCTTACTCTTGCAAATAATGTTAACCAAGTCAAGGAAGTCAGTGGAAGTGTCCAGCTGAGTACGGTTTGGACGATCTGGCCCCAAGCGCGTATCAGCAATAAGAACGCACGTAACTGAGCCACGCCACTCTGCTCTTGGCCTGTACCCGTCTTTGACAGCTCTCATACCAACTGCCCAGAGGATTTTAGTTCCTATGAAGCCACGCTTGGGACCAGGGAGGCTTTTTACCCCAGGGTCAGATCAGCACAGAGCATGGGGGGTTTTGTGTTCTTCTACAGCAGGGTATGGCTCTTTCGAGTGGCAGGTCACTGATGGTACTCGCCCCCCCTCTATCTGGGGCAGGTTCAGTGCTTCTGGTGCCTTTGGGCGATATGCCTTGAGGCTGTGTGACAGGGCTCGTGGTGCGGTTTTAGGAATAGGTTAGACTAGGATTTGTATGGGATAGTTTGGATCAGGACAATCCTGCCTTCAGAAGGGGGCTGGACTAGATGACCTCTGGAGGTCCCTTCCAGCCCTATTTTTCTACAAGTCTATGAAAGCACCGGGCAAAAAGTTGTCAAGTCCCTGGTCATTCTTATCTAAAATGAAGTACCTCCATTTAAAATCTGCAAAGAAAGAAGAGCTTGAACAGACTACAGTAACTCCTGGGACCGCTGCATTGTGAGAAACTCCTGGTAAAATATTGGCTTAGATTCTTCTCAACCAACTGCTCTTGCACTTGCTGCATGACATGGCAAGATCTCAGTGCTGTTTTACAGCAAGCTGGGGCAGAGCAGACATGATTTCTGGTGTGCGACAGATCAAGAGAAATGTCGGAAGCACAACTGCAATCTTCATGTGGCTTTGACTGATATCAGCAAAGACGTGGATAGTCGGTCAGGTCTCTGGAGCCTGCTGGACAGGCTCAGGCGCCCTGAAAAGATCCTCGCTGTCTTGCATCAATCCCATGAAAGACCGCAGGGCAGAGTAGGTGTTGACAATGACCCTTCTGTGCCTTTCCCCGTCTCCCGTGGAGCGAAACAAGGCTCTGTTCTGGGACCAACCATTTGCTTGGTTCCCTTCGGCACCTCTGGAGATAACAGCTGCTATATCCTCAGTGGTGAGATATTAAGATCCTGCACCTCTGGACACTCAAGTTGTGGGAGGTTGTGAGCAAGACTGAAAAAAATCTCTGCCCCCACTCTGCAAGCTGCCCTACGCAGGTGAGTATGCATTCATGGCCTGTTGCAAACAGGCCTTGCAGATCTGTCTTAGCGACGCCGCAGCAGCTGCAGACAGCTCCAGGCTCACATTTAGGTTAATGGAGTTACATGTCAGTAAGAAACCTCTGGCTACGGTTCCAATCTGATTGCCAGAGAACCATCCTGCCAAGCTCAGCAACAGAAAACACGAGGGAACGGCCGACCTGACGCCGCTGAGGTGGGCATGGGAAAGTCAGCTGAACTGCTGCTGTGCCTGCAAGATGATGGATTAAACAAAGCTGCAGCAGAGGCTGTGAGCACAGCCCCTTCTCCTGAACTTCACCACCAGACCAGGCAGTGTTCACACTGCTGCCTTTCATCTGGAAGGAAGCCGCACGTGAAGAAACAAAAATCAATCAGTAGCACGCAACCACAGAGAGTAAACAACAGCGCGAGCGTGGAGGAGGTGAAACAGCATTAGCAAAACCCGCTCAGCAATGCTGAACTGGGAAAAAAATAAAATAAATGGAAGCCACTGCAAGCCACCGAATACAAGTCAGAGAGCTTTGATGCTGCGGCTAGTTATTAAATTAAAACGTAGGATAAATATCCCTAAATGAACCATGAAAAACAATTTTTAAAACACATTTTGGGCAAAAATTTTAATGCACTCAAGTCACTTAAAAGCCACCCTTGAAACTGGATAGTAACCACTCTCCGCTACCTCGTGCTGCAAGACCTGACAGAAGATGCCCATCAGCAATCCCAAATTCGGCATGCTCGAGAACAAGACGTACTGGGGGCCCCATACAGAAATTTCCAACTACTGACATTTTCTGTGCCTTCTCTTCATTTCTCAGACCTTGAACTTCGAAACAAGACCCACAACTGCACAGACAGGTCTCCTGGCTCAAGGTGAGGAGGTGGGCAACGGCAGCCGCGCCCTGGCAAGCTGAGCGAGGGGCTGGCTCGATTCCCAAACTCGGCCCCTGACCCTGGGAACGTCATTTATTCTAAGCATCAGTGCTCTCATTTGTGAAGTGGCAGAAAGGCACTTTGAGGTCTATGGATGATTATGCCAAATTTTGGTATCGCTAGCGAGCGGACAATAAACCCCCGCAGCAAAGGAAGGGTATACTCCATATCTGTTCTCCTAGACGGGATGTGTGTGGGTGAAAGTGCACAGCTAGCAAGGAGGGAAAGCTCTGGCAGGTCATTCATGGATTTTCCAATCTATACTTCAACAAAACAAAAACTTAAATGATCGGGATTGTCATCAATGGCATTTAGAAAAAAATACACTGAGTAAAAACTAATGACAGAATTAATGAGAGAACTTTGGAGCAGTCAATTTTTGGGGTGTCATTAGCACGCAGTAGATGCACTCATTACACTTGCTCACTTGCCATTTAAAAAACAGCTCAGAAGCACCACGGAGCCTCCAGATGGTGAGATTACATCTCATTGATCTCATAATGCAGCAGCAATATTTCATTAGCGACTACGAGCCCCTCCCGCTCCCAGCAGCGAGAACCAACTTTTGCAGGGAGAAGAGTCACCACAGCAAACTGGGAGCTTAATTTTGGCAGATGAAACCAGAGCTAATTCCCCTTTGGCGCGTAAGCCATGCTCACAACATACCCTCAGCTCCACATGACGTGTTTTCCTTTAAAGAAACAGCGCCCTCATGCACACTACACTTGGTTCGATGGATGTGTCCACTGCACACAAAACATACCAAGAGTGCTCTGGTGCTTGCGTAGTCCTATTTTTGGGGCTAAAAGTTCGGGAGAGCCTCCATCTAGGGCCAACAGGATATCCCAATGCTTTTTTCTTGTTGCTAGATGAAAGATTCACCCTCCAGCAAGGTCCTCTGGGATTCAGGCCAACTCATAAAAGCTGCCTGGAAATTCATGCTCAATTTTTCTTTATCCTGCGCACCAGGCTCCACGGTCCATGAAGCAACCCTGGCACTTGCAGCACCACCCGCCTTCCCTGGGCAGCTCTTCCTGCAGGCTCATCACCAGCATCACTGCCCAACACGAGATCCCACCAGCCATGGGAGGAGTGCGCTGCATCCATTTAATACTCGGTAGTTTCTTCCGAGACGTCCATCTTGTTCACTAGCAACCAGAGTGAGATGCCTCACTTGCTAATACGAACTGATTTGTATGGGGGTAGTACACGCAGTCACAGACCTGGGTCCCGCTGTGCTAGGCGCCGTCTAAACACCAAGCATCTTTCCCAAGAAACTTCCAATTTATGGAACAAGTCACCAAGCAGGACAGTCTTGATTTTTGCTTGGTAATTACCTAGCGACAGCTCTGAATTTCCATGCAGGTAGACAGCCCAGTGTCTACTCTGAATGCCCACACCAGCTAGTTCCCCATCTACAACGCTACCTAAACACTATTCACTTCAAGGGTCATTGAGCGTCAGAAACAAAAGCAAGGGTCACCTGAGTGGAAGACGTTTCTCACTGGATTTGTTGTAGGGCAGAGGCCCAGCAAAGGATGCCACAGTGCCAGGTGCTGTACGTACACCTACGCACAGACACAGAGGCAGCCTTTATCCTGCCGTGCTTTCCGTGAATGCCGAGAGGCTTCACGCCGAACAAAGAACATGGGAAATGGCAGTAAAAAGGGATACTGATGTACTGCCAACTTTTCCTTGGCTTAACTTCTCTGGTGAACTGGCTAATGAAACAGGCCAGTACTGCTTGAGATCACTGGCTCTTAACATCCCCCGTGCAGAAGCCCACCGCTCCTCTCCCGTCTTCAGCCCACGACCACTCAGGCGTAGACCGTTTCTGGCCTGTGTCCATATTAATTTTCTACTTGAGAGAACACGAATAGAAACCTGGTCTGGGGAAAAACTGATCATCTTGGTGCATAGTAATTAGCTCATAGCACAGAAGCGTAGTGCTGCCAGGCCTCGCGCTCCGGAGATAAGTCTCCTACGTCACTGGAACGGAGAGTGCTGCATTTACGCCTTGCTGCAGGGGGACGTGAAATAACCCTTCAAAAGGCGAGGTGTGCCAGTGCAGAGGCGCAGTTACTTCCTCCATTTCCAGCTGCTGTGTTAGCTATGGATGACGTTGTTTTAAAAGGGCATTGGCGGTGGACCTAGGGAATAAACACCATAAAGGAGAAAGGAAGATGCGACCCAGAAGCATCTTGTTTTGTCCACCTGTCCCCAGAAGTGGCTGAGGTACTAGCTACCAGAGATGGAGAGAGGTAGTCTGAAGTCAGAAAGGTATGGGTGTCTCCACTGAAACACACTGAGATTCCTATGCCTCCAGCAGGTCAGAACAGGCCAACACCATCACGTTTGGACTAGCCTTGGCCTCTATAACTTGAGAACACAAGTGAAGAGCAGGTACAGTTAGCTTTATGCAGTGCAGATGTCTACTTCTGATATGAGAGAGAGAGAGTACCATGAGGAATATGCATAAATCCCCCCACCCACAACCCTAAACACTTGCTGACTTCAAGCCTGCCTAACCAAGCAGCTGATTGAGTAGCGGCACGGCTCCACTGCAAGATGTCTTCGGTTGCACATACTTCCACTGAAAAAGATGGCACCCAGGATGTCAGAACCAAGTCGAGTCATTATACCTCGATTCCCATGTTCTTCATGCCCTTCTGGCCAAGGTGGCCTCAGAAATTTTGACTGGAAGCCAACAGGCCTATATGGCTCTTAACTCCTCTTTCCCCCATAACCTAATCCTCATAAGCAACATCACGTTCAGATCACGTCAATGTGACGAAGTGATCAGTAAAGCTAACCGCGCTTTATCGTGCATTAGCAGGTGCGTCACAAACAGGGCCAGGGAGGTGATGCTTCCCCTCTATTGGAGTACTGCGTTCAGTTTTGGGCACCGCACTTCTAGAGGGACGGGGATAATCTTGAGAGGGTCCAGAGGAGGGCCACTCGGATGGCTAGGGGCCTGCAGGTAAGGCCCTACGAGGAGAGATTGAGGGGCCCCGCGGGACCTCTTCAGCCTCTGCAAAAGAAGGCTGAGAGGTGATCTTGTGGCCGCTGACAAATTCAGCGGGGGGGACAGCAAAGGATAGGAAACGCTGTTTGCCAGAGCACGCCTTGGAGTAACTAGAAATAACAACCACAAACTGACAGAGAGCAAATTCAGGTTAGATGTCAGGAAGAACTTCTTTATGATTAGGATTGCCAGAATTGGGAATGGGCTCCCAGGGGAGGTGATGCTCGCCCCTACTACTGGGGTCTTTAACGGGAGACTGGACAAGCACTTGGCTGGAGTCATCTGACCCCAGCGCTCTTTCTTGCCTGGGGAGGGGGTCGGACTCAACGACCTGCCGGGGTCCTTTCCAACCCCAACATCTACGAATCTCAGAGCCAGCTCCATCCTGGTCTCACTGCAGACGTCTGGGCATTGGTAACATCCACCTTTGATAGGCGCCTTATGACTGTACCTGCAGAGTGGCATGTGTTATTACATGGGACTTGGAGCAACTTGTCAGAAACCGCCATTTCAAAACCACTTTCCTGACAGGAGGGAACAGAAAGAAGAAATGGCCAAAAAAGGAAAGCGTTACTTTCTTTTAGATTTCACAGCTAGAAACAAAGGTTACAAAACTTCTGAAGGAAAGACGACCTAAATTAACAGAGAGTTTGGAACAGGCTGGCGGCTGAAAGCAACCCGCTTCAATCCAGCAGCAGCGTTGCAATGGTCTCCAACAGTTCACAACAACCCAACACCGAGTTACGAGGCACCGGTGGCTTGTAGGAGCAGGAGAACTGCTGTACGGGCACAGCCTAGAGATCCTCCCAGCCCCAAATCCTGGTCTCCAGCAGTGGTGCGTTTCCTTTAAAACAATGCCAGGGTTGCGTGCAATTAATGTCTGCTGCGCTTTGATGGGCAAGGACCAACAAAGCAGACTGCTTCTGGGAAGAAAAGCACTCCTGAAGCTGCCCCTAGATGCACATTTTCCACTGCACAAGGCTCCTCTGAAAAGGAGAAAAAACCATTGCCCTCATTTGTTTTTCCAGTGCTGGTACAGTGCAAGACTGCTGTATTTTAAAGATAAAGGTATCAAGTCCCTTAATTTTGCCGGTCACCCGTTTCTATGAAAGCTCAGGCAATTATAAAGCAATGACTTGAATCTCACTGATCCTGCTTATTGTAAACTGCAATAACCATTAACTGAAATAGTGACATCAATCAGAATTAATCCAGTTTCTAGTCAGAAGAAAAATCAAGAGCTCATGCTCTATGCATTTATTTATCCACATTAAGACACTCGGATCATTTAGGTAAGTAAACAAGCAGGACTTCCAACATCGACCAAGATACACTCATCATATTTCTTAGCTCCGTCGGCTTATAATCACTCCACGGCTGAACTGTAATGACAAGCCTGTGATTTTGTCGTGCCTTTTAGAACCAAAACCTCCTCTGAGAGTCCTGCGATGAGCTAGGACTCCTCTGCGTCGCTGTTTATAACCGGTTATTTTCTATGGAGTTAGAGCAAAAAGAGCCAGTTAAGGGAAATTAAGCAGGAAAAACAGCCAGGAGGCCTTGATGGAAAAACAGAAAAACCGTTAAACAGGAAACAGCCTCTCTTATCCAGTCCGATCCAGACTAAGAACGGCTTAACCTTCGCCACAGCTAACACTACGAAGAGAGGACACCAAAGCCCCAGAGGGCATTAGCCAGGGAAAAGGAAGGGCCGAAAAGGTGCGTCAGCTCCCACAGGCTGACGGAGGCAGGTCTTTAGCAAGCCGGTTGCAACTGCAGGTGCCGAGCCCACGAGACCCGTTAGGTGTCACAGCTTGCAACCGAGATGGAAAAGTACTGGGATGCGAGGTGCCACCCCAAAGAGGAGCATCTCGAGGAAGGGGTGCGCTTGGCACCTACTACTTCTCAGAAGGGGTGGCCTGCCCAGGGACTATGAAAACATCATCTCTGTAAAAGAAAATACATGAATACATGTTTGAAGCTGCCTGGAAGGAGACTGTTGCTATAAATTCAGCAACAAGACACAAATATCCTCGCTCCTGCTGAGAGAAACTGCTTTGCCAGGATACAAGTACTTTAACCTATGGACAACGGGGAGACAATGAATTGAGATTTATTGGGTTTTGTTTTTGTCTGAGAGGGAAGAAGGAAAAATAAGTACTCCAGCCAGGTAAGCAAAATCAGCACAGGGCAGGAACATACACATGCAATTACAAATGCTGATAGAAAAGCAGACAGTTTAGCTCACACCTCCCAGGAGCGCTGCAATAATGGATTGATGCCTCAGGGGTCTACCACTCACATACCCAAGCCTGCATACTAATATACTGCTCACATCAGAAGAGTAGAAAGGCAGCACTCATGCAGAAAATTACCTTAAATGAGCAAAGGCTCCATGATAAACAAGTCCTTTGCTTTTTTACTCTGCTCTTTGCTGTCGGGTGTGGGGGCACTCCCTTCCTTCCTGCTCCGGACAGAGCGCATGCTTCTGGCTCACAGCACAAACCTTGCAGAGGGACACAAAACCACCCTGGTTTGGGGAAATGCTTAATTCTGCCCGGTTTGGCCAAAGCCTAACACCCGATCACAACCGAGGGATCACGTCTCTTCCGATCGCTATCCTGCCAGGTGGAAAGCATCACAACGGTGGGAAGCGTCTGGCACTGCTGGATGACCCGAGGCTCAGAACAGTCTATTATCAAGGATGTGAATACAAAATTAGCAACACCACTTCGCTTCCCCTGCAGCCCACAGCAAATGAAGCGAGTAAAAGGAGAAATGGTAAACGAGGGGCACGAGGCAGGTTGTTGCTCACCAACATAGTTTGGCTGCACCCCCTGCCTCTCCGCACGGCCAGGTGAGCGAGGCAGGGCCCGGGATTTGCACCATGCACTTTCTAGGCACTGCGGAAAGCAGTTGTACAAGTTGTACCGTCTCCCTCACCTTCAGCAGTTGCACGTGCCTGACAGCCAAAAAAACTTCCTACAAAAGAGCACCAGTCAAACTTGGATGCCTTATGTACAGCAGGAAAAACAAAAAGTTTCAGGAAAGTCTCCAGTGAGAAATTCAGACAATTTTCCACAGCATAAAACCTCACACAGGCCGCAGATGGGAAGGGATTCAGATATGTGGTGCGCGTTCCTGGTAGGGAACCCCGTCCAGTCTGCAAATATTTCAGCGCCCTGCCTAGCGATACGCCTCCCTGGACGACACTCACATGGATGCCAGGTCACAAGTGTGCATCGTGGGAGCGGTGCAGAAGCAGGAAGCTAAGCAGAGCGCTTCTTCTACCAAGCCAAGACTAGGAGGTTTCACGGGACAACATGCTGTTTAACAGCATTTGTAAGTGGGGACTCTTCCACAGGTAGGCTGTGGGTTATGTACTGGTAAAAAAACCCAACAGGCTGGGGGGTATCCCATTCAGGTTGTAAAAATGACAATGAAAACTTCTATCCTCAAACCCTGAAAATAAAAACAAGACAATCTCTTAATGCCTGGAGTTGTGAAAACAATCACGATGCAACAGCAAAGTAAGGATGTGGGTGGGCAGGACTAAAGAGGCACCCAGTGGAGAGCAGTGCGGACCTTTTGCTTCAGCTGCATCTCCTATCTGAAAACAGATGCAAACGGGAGGCAGAGGAAACGAAAAGTCAGCTGCTGCCATTATTGCCGCATGCGCATGGTCTAATGGTTTTGGGTTTCTAGAACAAGCGCCTGCCCCAGACTCAATTCCCCCATGGCAGAGCTTCCAGGAGACCTCTCCTCCTGCCCAACACAGCACAAGTTCGTGTTGCTACCAACACCGAGGGAAAATGCTGAAGAGCTCGGGTCCAAAAGAGAGGCTGTGTCCACACCCTCCTCACACCTACTCTAGTCCTTGTAGATTGATCAGATGCATTCAAAAAATATCTAGCAAGGATGGTTAAGCAGTGGAGAAAAAAACATCTTACCAAGAGAAGTGGCTTGAGTGGACTAGACTCTACACCATCTGAATTCCAAAAATCAACAGTGGCTCTTTCAAAAACGTACGTTTTAGCTCCACTGGAAGTCGTGGGATTCCTGGATATCGTTCTCTGACCCACGCTACACGGGCAGATGAGATGATCTAGGCCTTTCTGGGCTTAGATTAGCGGTCTAAACTAATTCTGCAGACCAAAGAATCACAGGCTCGTATCAAATGCTGCCCCCTTTCAACGTCTGCATCAAAAGGGTGCCTTACCAGTGCAGCGCCCGCTCCAAGTTATTGCTGATTATTAACACTTCAAAGGGAAATCTCATCAAACACTTCAGCGCTGTATGCAGTAATTATACCACAGCAGCAAGGATGGGTTTCACTCTGGCTCTTCCACATCTCTCATCAGCTGCCTCTAGTGAAACAGATCGGTTACAAGTACTCAAACACAAGGCACTTGGTCCTCCAACCTTTCTATTTTGGGCTGCTTTTTCTCTTACAAGTAACGATTACCTGCAGCATTTCTATAAACGAGGGACCAGAAGTGCAGGCATCCTCTCAACAAACCCTAATGAAGCCCCTCACCCCTGACCAGCACGGCTTCAAGCTTCAGTCCTGGGCCTCTTCCAAAGGCGCTCTGGCAGCTGGCAATCGCCAAACCCAGTCTGGGAATTAGCTTCTAGTAAGAACTATGAAGGAGCAACCACCCAAGTAACAAACTGCTTCTCGACTGACTTGGAGGCTAATCACACAAGCAAGATTCAATGGGAACAGGTGTTTGCATGCACCACGGAATTGCTCCCTTTGAGCCAAGGGCAGCCCCGTTTCTCTTACCATCAGATGTTGTTTCTTATAACTGAATTTAGTGCTGGTGTCAAACTGCAGATTTGCTTTAATGGCATGCCAAGTCTTCTGTTTATCCCCAAAGTACCTGCAGCAAGGACTGCTGTAGGTGCCGTGTCTTTCCCACACCTAACATGACAGGGAGCTTCCAGCATGCTCCTCGAGGACCACCATTACGACGGGGAGCAAATTACTCCTTTATCAATATGGCAAAGTCTGTGTACTTTCCCAGGAGGCTATAAAAAGGGATGCACACTTAAAAACTTCTTAAAAGATAGACCGTAAAAGAAATATAAAACCGGCAGGCTGGGGGGGGGGGGGGGGGGGGTTGTTGTTGTTGTTGTAAATGCACAGAGTTCTGGGCATTTATTATTGCTTGAGCAGGACAAGAAAGTTTGGGAAAATACCAGAGCAAACGCTTGGTAGAGGTACAGGAGGGGAGGGCAGGAAGTGGCCAGCATCAAGAACAGAACTGTACCGTTAACAAGACAGACTTGAGAAACATTTTCAGAGGGTGTTCACAGCTGACAGCTCCTCTCTGGACACCAGTCAACGTTTTCCTGCACATGCTGACAACTTCAAACAACAACAGGCTCCCAGGTTGGTTTCAAACGGTTCGCTGGATTTTCAAAATTAGCGAAAGGAGAGTTAATCTACTCTAATGCAAAGTGGAATTCTGGCTGCACTTTTATCCAAGATAAAACCCAACGGGAGAAATAAAATTCATTTGATGATATTTCCCAGGTAACAGCTGGAAAGCACCTGTTCTTTGCAGATGCTTTAGCTTTTTCTCGTGTTGACACAGTGCACAGACTGAATTCTGCACCCTGGAAGAATGAGCATATATGCTGCTTAATACAATTTCACGTTCTCCTCTATAAGCAGCAGGAAAACAACCCCTACAAATGCATTCATTTGCAAGTGAAGCTGTAGTACTGTCCTGTTCCTTGAGGAAAAAAAATACTTAATTCAGTTCACTCAGGTACAACCTAAATGAGTAAACATTAGTGTTGGAATGGATCGCTTTATTCATAATCACTGCTCCTCTTATTCTCAACATTGTCTTCTTTTGTACAAACGAACTGCCACTACCCACCCTCCATAAGCTCCATCAGAGCAAGGGCCATTAAGACTGAGGGCTGGAGAACAGTTGACGTACAGGAAGAAATACATTCTCAGCCCTTCAAGCCTCCTCTTTGCTAGGAGGAGCCTGCCACGGACACTTGTTGCTAACACGTGAAAACTCACGCTTCAAAACTCCAGCATCAATGGAGACAGAAGACGCCGGGTGTCTGGAAAGGGGCTGTGCTTAGTCCTGAGAACGTCCAAGTCTGATCTGTCAGCTAATGGTAACCGGCAATCCCCCGGGCCCCCTCTCCTCCTTCCAGTGTGATCTCTTCTTGTCTTAAATATTTCCACAGCCCTCTTTTTTCCATCCTAATTCTAGTGTTTTCAGATGGCTGAAAAGGGAAGTGACAGGCCATATTTTAGAGCAGCTTGGGGGGACTGCCCCCAGAAAAAAAGTCTGCCACTGTAGTTACCCCAAGGAACCCTCTTAAAGTAGACGCCACTTCTTCCAGCAAGAATGCTATTGCCAGCACAGCCTGCTGATTCCCTGAACGAAATCAGCTACGCTCACAAAAACACCTTTATGCACTATGTAAAGGATCTTGCCAGCATATTACCAAAATAAGTAATTATTATGCCCCTAAAACACTGGATTTCCAGTGCAGACGTGCCCTTTTCTTCACACAGGTCACCGAGCAGCTGCTATTATTTTTAGTTGGTACTCAGCTGGGCTTTCAATGCAGTGCCTCGAAAATGAAATGGGACAAGCAGTCAGTCTCCTGTCCAGCTCCCATGCCTGTGATGGGGCTTAATTTATTCTAGAAGCAGTTGACAATCAGGATGGCTGCAGCTCCACCAAGGCCCTAAAATGGACATCTGTCATTTTTAACCAGGTTGAGACTGGATACAAGGAAGGAGATCTTGGAAATAGCATTCTGCACAGAAAACAGAGGTCATGCAGCCCACCCCTGCAGGTGTCTTCTAGAACGACATTTCTCAACCCAAAAGTGGGTTGCAAGAATATACAAAAAGGTCACAGGGGAAAAAAAAGGATTCTCCTTTAAAGGAGAAAAACATGGGAAACTGTGGCTTTTCCCTTGCAGGCTGGCAGTGTTTCAGCCTGTAAGGGGCTGCTTGGGGCACCCCATGCCCCACACACCCACCTCCTGCTCCATACACGGGGGGCCTGGGCCTGGGCCTGGGCCAGGACTGGCCATCGATGTTTACAAATGGGTCTTGGTACAAAAAAGGTCGTGAACCGCTAGGCTAGGAGCAGCGTCTTTCGTTCAGCATCCCCTCCAGAACATACCTTCACCGAACACAGCGCATGATAAGCAACAATGCGATGGATGAGATCTTCCTTGAGAGATCATCCTGTAGCCTACTGTACTTCGTTCTTAGAAAGCGTTTTCTGGTGTTCATTTGCCCCATTATAACAAATGTTCACAGCACCAGGATCCATTTACAGATTAACACTATGAAGCAACGATACCTGAAATAACAGCAATTTTCCGTGCGCCATGCTCCTCTTTGGCTATCCGTTCAGCCTCTTCCATCAGCAACATACCAAATCCCTAGAACGGGAGGTGCGAAAGAAGAAGGAAAATATAAAGTTTGCTCAGAAAACAAAAGTAAGGTTGTCATTTCAGCCCAAAGACAGAGAATGGTAACTATGCAAGGGAAAGCCAACTGATAACCACTGGAGAAGCACACTACAGAGGAGAGCTATACCAACCTTTAAAGTGGCAAGAGGCTCAGCGTTTCTTCCAATGAATGGAAATGACTCGTAGGTAACTTCAGTCTCTGACACTTCTTTTGTGTAGGTAAAAAAAACAGGCTAAAACCACCAATTCACAAAACCTGGTACAAGACACCTAAAACTGCCTGGTGGAAAAAGACTACCACACACTGAAATTCCCAATGCACAACAACAATTAATTAAAGCACAGAACTTTGTTGCCTCCATGTGCGTTTGTGCACTGTGCAGCACAGCGCGAGCGCTGCTGGAAGCAAACAGAACAGTTTTCTGTGACAAGGAACAAGTCCCTCCGGCCCCAATCTGGCAACTACACTCTGAGAAAAGACAAAGGAATGAATTCGTCTCTAACAGTGGGATGCAGAAATCACGCTCTGATCTCGGTTCACATTTCCCTGGCAGGGTGTGAGCAATGGCAGAGCTGGAATTGAAGAGTATGAGACTTAATTTTAAAAGTGTAAGACTTTTAAGAAACGCTTAAAATCTTCAGCCCAATGCGTTCTCCTAATAGCACATCGCACACGCCAGGTGTTCTACTATTCAGGAATGAGAAAAACATTCTTTGCCGAGTCCAGACTGCTTTTAAAGTAGCACGGCACACATTTCTACACTGCGCGTTAGTGCGTCATACGCCATGAAATCCTGATTTCTGGCCTATTTTAATTTGTGCTTGGCTCAACTCGATTGATTTTTCTTTCCCTTTGCTTTTTACTTATGATGGCCAGTTTCCCTACCCTCGGTTTGAAATGTTAATTATCTTATAGTGGAACCATTCGTTCTCTTTCAAGTCTGCTGCCTTATGGCCCTGATCATGGCTGTCAAGCAACGTGCTGCATCTTAATGCATACATTCAGGGAAGGATTAATAAAAATAAAATTTAATTTAAAACAACATCAGCCCTGAAGGCTTCTGGCACAAAGAATAAATAGATGGAGTTTCTTAAGCTTAATCAAACTCTACTACTGCAAGTAACCAGCAGCACACTTTTAAGATGGGAAACTCCCTTCTTGAGAGCATGGAGGCAGAAAGGGATCTTGGAGTCATTACTGACTCCAAGATGAACATGGGCCGGCAGTGTGGGGACGCGGTCAGGAAGGCCAACTGGACCCTGTCATGCATCCACAGGTGCATCTCCAGCAGGTCCAAGGAGGTGATCCTCCCCCTCCATGCGGCACTGGTCAGGCCGCAGCTGGAGTACTGTGTCCAGGTCTGGGCGCCGCACTTCAGGGGGGATGTGGACAGCATGGAGAGGGTCCAGAGGAGGCCACTCGCATGATCCGAGGACAACAGGGCAGGCCCTACAATGAGAGACTGCGGGACCTGAACCTGTTCAGCCCTCACAAGAGAAGGCTGAGGGGGGACCTGGTGACCGCCTATAAACTCACTAGGGGGGGCCAGAAGGGTTTGGGAGAGACCTTGTTTCCCCTAGCACCCCCCCGGCATAACAAGGAATAACGGCCACAAGTTGTTGGAGAGGAGGTTTAAATTAGACATCCGTAAGAACGACTTCACGATCAGGGCGGCTAGGAGCTGGAACCAACTCCCAAGGGAAGTGCTGCTGGCTCCTACCCTGGGGGGCTTTAAGAGGCGTGATGCTTACCTGGCTGGGGTCGTTTGAGCCCAGTTTTTCTCCTGCCCAGGGCAAGGGGTCGGACCTGAAGATCTACAAGGTCCCTTCGACCCGATTTCTATGATTCTATGACCAAGCTCACACTCTTCCCACGTTAAGTCATAACATGTTACAGGTAGAGAGGCAACACAAGTATTTTTCATGAGAAAGGCACCATAGTGAAGTGCACTTCCTTTTTACCTGCATCTTCCTATTGTTAGGGGCATGTGAAATATGCTTTCAATCACTAAGACTAGAAAAAAAAATTACTGAAGAGCCCTGACAATCATTCAAGCAGATAGAAATTTCTCAAAGATAAATCTCAAATTGAAAATTCCTATTTTTGGTTGAAACGATGTGCTTGACAAATAGCTCCCTTGACATAGAGAGCTGCACAAGATTTTACATTCTACCTGATGAATAATTTTAGATTTCAGTACCAAAACCCATTTCTCAAGCTGGACGAGATTATTAGAAAAGACAAAATCAGGAACTAGTATTTCCCTTTAGTTTTGATTTTACCCAACATGGAGCATTTTATAAAGGTAGAGGCAGAACTAAAGGTGTTTAATATCTAAATGCTGAATTAGCATCAGGAGCCTATACTGGATAAGCATACAGCAATACCAGTAAAGTATAATCGTGCTCCTTCAGTCGTGATATAGCCACAATCGGATTCATCTAAACAGAGTTCAGTGGTGGCAGGATTTTTACCTATTAAAGACCAGATGGAGAACAAATTCAAATCCTGGTTGTGCTGTTGAAGGTTACGAGCAAAATAACTGAACCGATCGCTACCAATCAGTTCAAAGATGGACGTTTTTTTCTTCCTTCCTGATCACAAATGTGGTGAAGATAAGACACAAACAGAAGTAACAGTTTTTTGGTCTACCTGATGCTGAAATTTGGAAGGATCCCGACTGCTCACTGGAACCACACTGCCGTAGACGTGCAGCTCTCGAACGATGGAAACACCTCCCTTCAGCTCAGGTCTGAACGACTCCTCTGAACACTTCCGCAGTCGCAGAAGGCCAACCAGAATATCCTGCTCCGGGTCTTCATAGGACAGGAAGGTCTCCCAGCCACCATTAGCCACGTAATCTCTTCGAACTAATTCAATCTGTTCCAAGACAACGAGGTTTGGGAGAGGGAAAGGGGAACAAAAACAATAAGAAAAAGCCTGTTACAAATAATTGGTCCACACACTGAACACACCAGAGCCAATTTCGTGGATTCATAAACTCTTATGGTTCAGAAAAAACATAAATTGCTTTCTCAAAGCCCATTTTAATTTTAGATGGATTTTAGCAGCACAGATAAAAACTGATGGAGTTATTCTTGCTTCTCTCCTACAGATGAAATATGCATCATACACAATTACTCTTCACTGCTGAATACTTCCATCTACAAGGGGGTTATCACCCATGTACTGATAAGGTTGAAATGGATGAATGGATCTCTGGGAACTGCACTTACTGCAAGGACAGCATGGCTAGCAGCAATCCACGGGCCAACTTTGGGTCTGAAGCATCCAAGAACAAATTCAGATCTGACTACAAGAGTTTTTGCTCCAGGTCTGATATCTGCCATTGCAGTGGGAAGAAACAATCCTGAGTCAGCTACAACATCTAGGTCTCCTCGCAGCAACAAGCTGCTCCTTTACTAATGCATGAATCAGTGTCTTCCAGCAATTGTGCCCTCATTTATCCAGTGCCTTTCATCTGTACAGATTCAGACAGACTTTGCAAACATTACTGAATCACAAGCACAGAAGAGCCTGGCTTTTTCCACATTCATTTTTCTACCAGGTTGTTCCTCACACCAGTAACTCTGGTCAGTCTGCTTTCAAAAGGTTCAAGCAATGGGCTTCAGGTTTGTTCCCCTGAATTCCCACAACGTGTCCTCTTTTTGATAGCATGATGCTTGGAAAAAACCCACTAACTCAAGGCTTGATCAAGCCATAGAAGAGTCTGCCACCTCTGTTCTCTATGACGCAATGGGGTCTGTTTATGGAGCACAAAATTAGATTGGTCTTTCATTTATTAAACAGACAGGGTTCACTTCACCCCAGACTGAAGTGTAACTCTGCATAAATGCTGAAATAACTTGTGCACAGAATTGTCCCATGTTTCTACTACTAACATGACCCAAGAAGGCTGGCCAGGAGTCCTGGGACAGCTGACCCTTGTGCCAGTAGCACTACTGTTATTTTACTGCTCACTAACAGTATTCAGAGGAGTTTCTCAAAATGCAAGAGGACAAGGTATTTACAACAGAAGACCAATAACCTGCAAACAGCATCATGCACACAGATCCTATGTGGATCTACCTGACTGCAGGAATGGAGCCTAAAGACCTACTCATTAGTAACTCACAGCCATAGGAAGGACTCAGAAAGTACTGGTAATGCAGCTAGACCAAGAGATTTTGAAATCTGAGACCCCTGAGGCTTTCTGATGAATGAAATGCAGTAACACGGAGAAAACCATCTCTTTTTCGTTTTCTAGAAGGGCCTGGCTGCTCCATTATACCTCACGCTGTTCAAACACAGGCAGCCCTTGCCCTGAAGGACATGATAGCTAAATACAAAATGACAGAGCTCGGGAGAGAAAACAGGATTATAAAAATCTCCAGCTGCATCAGGGTTTTATACAATGCTCATTTTCACATCTCAGCATATGCCAGATGCATCAGATCTGCGCAGCAAAGTCCCTCGGTCCCACAGAGTCTTCTGTCCTGTCCCCTTCCACGAGTACAGGGGGCTCTATCTGGGTTTGCCATAGATCTATACTTTATGTATTATAGAAAATGGGCCTGATGGCTCCAGGAACAGTAAAAGGATACAGAGCTTGTTTCTAAATTGCTGGCATGCGCCTGACAAGCTAGTATGGACCATCTGAACGGCTGTTTAGCCAACGAGATGGCGGGTTTCAATCTGTTAATCTGTTTCCCAGTGCCCGCGGGAAAAAGAAACTCCTGATACTAATAACCCTGACACTAATAATTGGCAAATGCTTTACACAGACTGAACCACTCAAGCCACATCTTCGCTGAAAACAAGCTGTGTTTTCAGACTGCTACAGCTATTTCAATGTAGAGTCCCAGCAGAGCTACGGCACGGTCAGTTTTTAATCTCACTGTAATTAGTAAAAGGAAATCGGAGGTGGGGATGGACTGCAGGGGTGGCCTCCTCCAGCTGTATCCACCTTAGGTCTGGTCTCCACTACCACGGTGTTCTTGAGCCAGTGTTTTTAGCCAGATGCAGCCTATTAACCTTCAACAAAATGAATGAGATGCGTTTCCCTATTACTTATTTTAACCACTAAACTTAATATTACTTTAGATCTACTACAACCTCCCTTTCCAAAGGAATAGTTTGTTTTGTTTTTTATGGGAAGTGAAGCATAACTCCAGTCTGAAGACAAGCTGTGAGCAAATGCTGGAGGCGGTTTTATTTTTCATGCATTTTCTCTCTCATTTGCTATCAAAATACATTTTTCTGAGACTAAGTGGCATGGGATTGTTTGTCCAGACTAAGATAGCATCATTTAACACAAGGAATATTGGAGTATTAAGCAGAACATTGAATGAAACCACTGTAATAAGCAATTTATGGCTACTGACAGCACTTACAATTTAAGACAGCGTTGAGCTTCTTATGACAGTGCAAGTGTGCATCTATGTGGAAGACATTTTATAAAATGAACAAAGAACAGGGCTGGGAACACAGGAAAGGCCTGCAGAGCACTGAATCTATGAAGCCTGAAGTCTAGTAGAGATTCAATAAAAATATGAGCGCACTTGTTTTGGATTGGAAAATGTGTTTCCACACTGCATTTCCCCAACAGCTGACTAGCATTCGCTTCCACTTAACCACACCCGATGGCGAGAGAACCAGGGGGAACAGCCCTTGATAACCTCTGGCCTGTAGCCTGGGAACTGACTCCAAATGCGGAGACAAAGTGAAGACCCTGAGAAAGGCCAGCGACGTAGTTCTGACCTAGCATTCAGGCTGGAAGTAGAAGGAGCTTGTGTCTGGCATAAGACACATATGCTTGAAAGCACAGAAAGGTGCTGCAAAGCCACGCATAATTCCAGCTGATGCTATGGGACTGCAATCCCAACTTGAGTGGGTTGTTAGGAAATAAGTTGGATCTTACCCATAAAGGCAACAAGCTCCAATGACTACACCAGTAGAGAAGCCTGGATTACTGCTCTCAAATCTGACTCGCTGTTTGAACTTTGCCACGTAACTAAACTTCATCTGCATGTTTCCCTTTCTGTAAAATCAGGACAGCAGCCAGCCTGGCTGCCAGCTTTAAGATTCTAGGTTGAAAAGCACCAATTTACATATGCATGTATATCCCCACACCCATGATTTTCGTTTACATGTATGCGTATGTCCTGATCTTGGAGCTTATTTCTGTTCAACACATCAGCACTGCATTTTTTAGTCTGCATAAAAAATGCCAGTTTGTTCTGAAAAGAGAATAAACGATAGGAAACAAAAGAAAAAGCTGCGTCAGCCGTGGACTTTGTTATTGCTGAAATTCTGGTAGCCATAACTAGTTCATTTATTTCACCATGTACATGTGTTCGCTGAGAGCCCCAAAACTGCTGTAAAAATGGATGAAGAAATGAAGGCAGCTCCATGGGCATGCCACAGAACCCGAGGCACAACTGGGTCCCAATTTCTTTGTACCAGATGTTTTATAGCAAGTCCTGTTTGAAGCAAGTTCTCTGGGAAGCGACAAGTCCTACCTGATATGGTCTCACTTTATGGTGAATCTCTTGTATTCCAACCTCTCTTGTCCTCACGTCACGGCACTAGCAAAGAAAAGGAGAAAACACACATAAGAGGATTATGTTAGGCTCTGACACATTAAGATTTCCAACCACCCAGAGGGCTTAAAATTAAGCTGAAATAGCCTGACTTACACCCGTAGATTCATATGGATAAACTTCAAAATAAAAACGCTCACTGAGCCATCACTAATATGCCTTAAAAAAAGGGCTTGGTGCTAAATGTAAAGACACACTGATAAAAATCAATTTACTCAGAAACCGTTTATATCTCATGAGACAACATACCATTCGATTTACAAACAGCATGGCTTGCTGGAAATGTCAAGAGAAATGGAAGAACAAGAAAGACTTAACTGTTTTCATGTTTCCCTCTATGCTAGAGGTCTAAAATTAGAGAAATCTAACTCAATATGCCAAAACTCTTGAGCAGGCAATTTCTAAGTCTGGGTAATTGTTTTTTATGAGAAAACAGGCACGTGACAAGTAGCAGACTCCCCCCTCCCAGCTCTGTATTACAGCAGACTGATTTAACTCTCTTTGTCAGGTGTCCTTACAGATGTACAGGGCAAAATAACCATGGGGGGGACTGAGACGACTGAAACACAAGAGGCCTAAGAAAGTCAAGAAATGTTACAAATACTTTACAGCCAGAGAGAGACAGAGCCCAATCCTCAGCTGCTGGAGCTGAACTACAGCCTGAACCAGCCTTTTGTGCCTTTGACTGGAACCAGGATAAACTCAGCATCAGCAGTAACTTTCAATGACAGGCTCTTTTTTTTTTAAGTGCAAAAATGTCCTAAACATCCAAAGTCACAGCCAAACCCACATGAAATATCTGAAGGCGTGCAAGCTAAGCAACAAAAAGTTCACAAAATGATCCCAGCTCTCATAACCCCATCATGAAGTTTTCAGAACAAGACCACACCGGGATTATACATTGTAAAATCATTTTTCTTCCAAGTTACCATAAAAAAGCTGAAAGCTGGTGCATTTTGTCTGAAGGCAGTAGTGCTAAATGTGGTCACACAGATACACACACAGAGCTTTACACTACAGACGAGAACGTTAACCACGTATTGAAAATTTTTCATTAGTACTTTCAAGGCTGTGTCTTTTCATTTCCCGAGCTGTAATACAAGTACCATTACTCACAAAGTCTGCCAACAGAGGAGGCATGATACCAGATAATAAAGCCAATGCTCTGTATTCCACTTTTTGGGCACAGCAGCCCAGAAGATATGCAAGAACGGTTACTGTTCAAAACTAAAAGCCGTGAGTTATAACTTCTTAAAAGTCCTGAGTCACTGAACCCAAAATACTCAAACGCACTTCTCCTTCAACAGCTGTAAGAAAGAGTCTGGATACATTCATCAGTGAACTTCAAGAATCCTGAAAATTCAAATTCCTGAAAGTTCAGCCCCAACTCTATTGGCTTTTAATTTTTTTTTTTTAATTCTGCTTCCAGCCGATATAAAACACCAATGGATTTTCTTTGCATCTCAAGAAACAGTGACGAACTTTTCTGGTTGCACTCTCCACTCACTTCAACGCTTCAGCTCCAGTAAATTAAAATCTATAATCATCTGCTCAGCGGAAGCGTTTACAGTCGGTTCTTTACAAGGGGACTGTCACAGGCTGGCAGACTCTGTAATGGGTCTCTGGCTCAGCCTAGCCCGTCATGGATCAGATATCCACCCCCCGACAGCTGAGCCCGATCAGATGGCAATCAGATGGCTTGGTTCTTTTATCAGACTTTGATAGGAGAGGCTGGCTGACTGCCCCAAAGCGAAGGGCTAAGACTGCTCAGTTGAAAAAGGTGAGCTGTGAGAAGGAGGCTGTCTCCTTTGACGACCCTGGAAAGAAAGGACAGCAGGAGAGAAGGCAATTCACGGTGGGCCCTGGAGAGGGTCGAACCTTGGGCAGGGCGTGGGAAGTAGGCTGCGAATAATGACCCGGGCAGCGGAGAACCAAGCTGAGGCATGGACAAGGGTACTAGCACTCTACCAGACAGGAGGGAAGAAGCAGAAACATTGGGGTTTTCCTTTGGGGGTGCTGAAGAGGGAGAGACAGCGCCTCGCCTGACAAAGGGGGCATTTACACTGCAACTGGAAGGTGATACTAAAGCTGTGTAGACGTGGGACCTACCTAAATCGTGGCAGAGGTGCGCTGCTTACCGGCTCTTTAATTTTGCTCTTTACACCACACACCCCCCGCTCTCAGTTGGTGAAGCGGTCCCGGCAGCCCCACTGCTTGCTGCTGATCAGCCACGAGGCAAAAACCGTGGCATATTTAAAACCACAGTTTTTGCCGCCTGGCTGATCAGCAGAAAGCGGCAAGGCCGTCAAGGCCCCCTGACCAATCAGCAGTGGGGAGGTGGTGGCAGTGCACGGTGATAACAGCAAGATTAAAGGAGCTGATTTAAGTAGGATCCTGGACACAAGGGATAGCTGTAATCTAGCTACCTTAGGCAATGATAGCAACGTGGCCCTGGGCGGCACGAACCCACACAGACAGTACACGGTGGCTGAAGTCCATGCAACATCGCTGTAACCGGGATTCAAACTAGTATGATAAAAAAAGCTAACTCTGGCCTGCAAGAATTGCAGTCACATCTCCAATTGCAACACAGACTTACCAAAGCCTCCCTAAGGGAAGGTAGGTCAGATAGGAGAAAGGGTAGATTTGCACACAGACTTATCAAAGCCTCCCTAAGGGAAGGTAGTAGGTCAGATAGGAGAAAGGGTAGATTTGCACCTAAGGGGAGGTAGCTCACAAACAAGGAGTACTGATGGACATAAACAAGACAACAGACCTCGGTGGAAGGGCAGCGGTCACCCAAAGACCGAGATGAATTAAGGCCAAGAGAGGCAGGGCTAAGCCAGGTTCTCAAAAGCAAACTAGTAGTGCAGGGGTAGGCAACAATACAGCCTGTGCACTGGATCTGGCCCACCAAAGGTTTTTATCCAGCCCACTGGGGGCATCTCAACCCTGCCTGACCCAGCACGCAGTTGGTCCTGCCGCCCCGAGCACGGAGCGGGGCTGGGGCAGCACTGGCTGGACTCACTTGCTGGCAGCCCCTGAAGTGGTGGCTCCTTCCAGCTGCCAGCACCAGTCCCTGCCATCAGCCCTGGCTCTGCTGGTCCCACCCCAGGCACTGCTGGGGGCACTGGATGCAGCAGGTGGGCTCCATGGAGACCAGCCCGGGACCTGCATGGGATGGGCCAGGAGCAGGACATTGCAGGGGCAGGCAGAGAGCAGGTCGTGGTTCTGGTCCGGGCCCAAGGCCCCATGATCCTTCCCTGCGATCCCAGCCCCACCGGCCCAGCCTGCTCCCAGATACCACTCCTCGCCCACTTGCAGCCCCATCCCATGCACCGTTTTGGTGAGCTGTTGTGGGTGGGAGGTGCTGCCCTGGCCCATGACAGCTCACCGAAACTCCCAAAGTGGCCCACAGGCCCAAATAATTCCCCACGTCTGTAGCAGTGGCAGTGAGCCGCCACGCACCCAGAGGCACAGGCTAGAAGCCTGGACAATAACATGGTTAAAGAGTCCCAAGGTGCAGCAGGGGCAGGAATTGGAGGAGGAGTCACTGAAGGCAGGACGAACTGAGCAATACCTAGACAGCCGCAGCGGCGGTGGGAACAGCCCCGCCGGGGATGCTGTGCGCACTGGCTGGGACCGGGGTGGCGTTGGCAGGCGGGAGCAGGGGGCCCCAGGCAGGGCTCGGCCCCATGCAGAGCACTACAGGAGCAGCCACAGGCCAGATGCAATCAATTGGTGGGCCAGATCTAGCCTGCAGGCAAAATGTCCATCCCTGCTGCAGGGGACAGGACCAAGAGCAGTGGCCTCAAGCTGCAGCAGGTAAATTTAGGTTGCAGATCAGGAAAAAATTTCTGGCTCTAAGGTAGTCAAGCATTAGAACAGGCTGTCTGCAGAAGTTGTGGAGTCTCCATCCCTGTTTTCAACAAAACGTTGGACAGGTGCTTGGCGGGGCTTGTTTAGTCAGACATGACCCTCCCTTGAGCAGGGGCCTGGTGTAGGTGACCTTGTGAGGTCCCTTCCAGCCTGACTCTCCTATGATCCCATAAATACAGAGTAGAGTTTTCTCCTGCTACAATTTCTTTTTAATTCCAGAAATAGCAGGGATATGAAATCTCATCTGATTTTTGCTTAGAAGCCTCCCTAGGAAGATTTCTCAGACCTTAACTGGGCTGTTTAAATGCCCGAGGAGGTTCTCTTCCAATTGTTAGGTGTTCAGGATGAAAAAGTGCGTGTAGGGGTAAAGGGTGTAGCTGCAAGCAGTGTGAAGAGGAGGATGAGTAATAATAAAACTTGCTTACCTTCTGTCTCTGCTTTTAAAAGATTTTTTTTTTTTGCTACGCTATCAAGCCTACCAATTCCCAGGTTATCCAGCATCTTTCAGAAAAAATATATACCTCTAATACAGAAATGAAGCAGAAGGCACCAATCTTTTTTTTTTTTTTTTTTTTTTTAATAGAACGAAGGACATTTTTCTTTTTTCTACCTGTGTCCCAAGATCCTTCATCCTGGCCAAGGCAAGTTCTCTCAGGTTACCATGCTCCACTCCTGAGCTGACTAGAGGCATTGGGATGTCCCTGCGGAAAGATAAAAACAAAAAGTCTTATACAGTCATGTTAAGAGATGGTCGGATCATCAGGTGCCCTTGTAAGCATCTAGTCTGACTCCCTGTCTAAATCAGGGAAGTCCTCTGGTCTGTGTTAACTCCTGTTTCAAGTCCAATCATTTTGGCTGAACTGCAGGATACCCAAACCAATTAGCAGCTAAAGGAAAGTGCTGACAAATAGGTTACACTTTTGCTTTTGTTTGTCACTTCCAAATTTGAGAAAGGAAGGATTGTCTGATTTGTGTTTTTGCTTCTAGGACATTTGTCACAAAGATTCTTCCCATCTCCAGGTAGTTAGCCATGTCAGTCTGAAGACAGTCAGAAGGCAGGAGAGATATGCACCTTTACAGACTAACTAAATAGGATAGACAGAGAGACAGACAGAGCAGTCGTGCAGAAAGCTTTCATGAACTCAAATTCATTTCCTCAAGGGCTGTGAAAGGACAGCATGAAGCAGGGTCGGAAGTGGAGTGAGTCATTAGACTACAATAGGTGGGAAAGTAGGAGGGAGAGGGAGGAAGCAGGGGAGGGAGAGTGCAGAGAGGCGTGCCAGCAAAGACCCATAGGAGCAAAGGGGTCACAAAAGCTAATCCAGGTAATGAGGCAGACCAGATTTTTGCTCCGGTCTCTCAGGAGGAATCTACCAGAAGGACAGCATTTTTCAGCTTTGAAAGCTGGCTGTGCTGAACTGTAAAAATGTTACTGAGCCCCAAACATTTGCAGCACAGCCTTGTCAAGAAGACCGGGGAATTTCTCTTCCCTTTCACATTACTTAACAGGCAAGTGACAGTCAGAAGCCACCCCCACACATAATCCAGTCCTCCAAGGGAGGGTGATGGGAAGAAATTCAGACAAAACAGAATTTTCCTTCCCCTGCTTTTTTTTTTTTTTTTCACATCAATTTGTATGGTGGAGAACAAACGACGTTTTACCCTCCCGAAAGACGGAGGATGCTACTTATTCAGAAAAGACTGAAAAGAAATGTCAAAGGCGACCTGGTACCCTGCTCTGTAACACCCTTCTACCAAATGCTGCAGGGAGGAGGTGTTGGTTGAATGGCGTTTGAATGGGCATACACTTCTGTATGGGTATACACTGCTGTATACACTTCTATTCAGCTGAAGCCTTTGTCTACATCAATATTTGCATTTTGCTTTCTAAACCTGCTTGGCTTCATTCAGAGGAAAAACACTCTGGTGTTGAGAGGCCGGCTGTGGCCCTCGGGAGATGGCAGGTTGCAAAGTTCACAGAACCGCATTCGGAAGAACGTCCAATTAAGTTTCTTCAAGAGCTGTGCCCAACTCGGAGACATCCCTTTGCCAGAAGGCACGCTGCTTTGTGAGAAGTGGATGATGCAGACCACCCGAGCAGCTGAACGGTGTTCTTATTAGCATTTACAGCCCATGAATTATCACCACGATAGGAATCTGTGTATTACCGGAGGACCGACAGCAGTAATGGTCCTTGGGAATTTATTGTCTGATCTGGCAAGGAGGGGATCTTGAGCTTCTCGGAGCACAACTGCGGAACCATTTTTCCATTAGCTGATCAGGCCATCTTCTGAATATGCCGTCTCTGCCTTCAGCTAACTTTTACCTAGTCTCTCTCTCCTGGTACAGACTTTCTTTGTGAATTTTCTTCAACGTGTCAGGAGGGCGTTTTTCTCCTTCGGAGAATGAGTAACCAGTGCTCATTCTCTCTCAGCCTCCCAGACGATGGGCTAAGCAGCATGCATTCTGTTTCTAAATCGAAACTTGTGCTATATTTTGTATGACAGCCCTGGAAATTCAACAGGAGGTTCCACTGACCTGATATCTGAGCATTTAAGGACCCGGTGATTATAATTGCTGGCATCTAGTCCTTCACAATTTTCTTTGCCATCTTTGTTCTCAGTGGCTGAGGAAGGAAAAAAGGCGGAGAGAAACTTCTACTCTTAGTGAAGTAGAAACAGCAGGCATGGTACCATGGAAGGACAGACTGAAAAGACTTAAAGCTTTCAAATGGCACAGTATAGGAAGCCCAACAAGAAGCTATTCCGGCAAAATGGAAGCACAAGAACGGCAAGAGCCCAATGCAGCTGCACAAAGAGCTTCTAGGATGCTTTCAGTCCGAAAGGAAAACACAGGGACAATGGGAAAATGGGTAGGTCACTAAGGAAGCACACCAAGAAATAAGTAAGAACCTGTAAGGACCAAATCGGGAAGGCAAAGGGAAGCAATGAGCTTTACCTGGTGAGGCATGTTATGGGCAGCAAGCAGAGGATCTATATTTGTTGAAAAGATGAGAAAGACCAAGAAAACTGTGGGTCGACTGTTAAATAGCCAGGGCGAACTCCTAACAGAAGCTGCAAATAAAGCAGAGATGCTCAACAGCCACTTTGCCTCGGTTTTCACAAAAAAAAAATTAGCCACATCTAAAAAGGATTATACGGATAAGGAAGGGGACAAGCTGAAGGGATGAGATAACAAAAGAAACAGTTGGAGAGCTTTCAACGGGTCTGAACGAATTCATGTCAGCTGGGCCAGATGAACTCCAGCCCAGAATACTCAAGGTCCTGAGACAAGGTATCTGAAAAGTAGAAAAGGGCCAATGTAGTGCCCCTCCTCAAAAAAGGCAAAAAGGAGAAACCGGGGAACCACAGATCAGTTAGCCTCACCCCAATACTTGGGAAGTTACTTAAGCATACTGCACAGAAATCCACTTGCAACCACTTGGAGAAGGAAAGATTGATCACAAGCAGCCAGCATGAATTTACTAGGAATAAATTGCACCAAACAAACTTGATCTTCTTTGACAAGACTAGTTGGGTGGATATGGGGAATACAGTGGATGGACGGGAAGGATCGTGAACATGCTGGAGGACAGGACAGCCATCAGAAAGATCTTGACAGATTGGAAAACTGAGCTAGAACTACCAGGATGAAGTTTAATGCTGACACATGCAAGGTGCTGCACTTCAGGAAGAATAATCAAAAACACAAATACAAGCCGGGTGACAAATGACTGGATGGCAGCATTACAGAAAAGGTGGATCAAAGACTCACTATGAGCCAACAATGTACTGCCGCTATACGAAGGGTAAATGCAATGTTGGGCTGGTTCAACAGGAGCATTAGGCGCAAGACACACAAAGTGACAGTGCCTCTCTACTTGGCATTAGTTAGGCCTCATCTAGAGTAGCGTGTGCAGTGCTGAGCTCCACATTTTAAAAAGGACGTGGAGAAGTTAGAGGGCACAGAGCTGGGCAACGAAAAGGGTAAAGGGTGTGAAAGGCAAGTCATATGAGGAGAGGCTGAAAGAATTAGGCAGGTTCAGCCTGCAGAAAAGGCAATTAAGAGGGGACATGATAGCAATCTTCAAATGTCTGAAGGGCTGTCATAAAAATAGAGGGAGCTGCCCTTTTTTCTGTTTTTGCAGAGAGCAGGATGGGATCAGACTGATCGCCACATCTGGGGTCAGGAAGGAATTCTACCTGGTGGGCAGACTGGTCCGGGCTATGGGGGCTTGACTGGAGCTGGATCTGTACCTGGCACGGCCCTTCTGGATCTCTTGGGCTTATTTTAACAACATCTGCAGCAGTAGGACACTGACTCCTATCATCCCCGCTTTGCCTGTGGCAGGTTAGAGTGCCACACATCGCACCTGAGACAGAGCTGATTGCGTTGTTTTAGTAATAGGTTAGACAAGGATTTGTACAGGATGGTTGGATAGGGATAATCCTGCCTGCAACCCAGGGCTTGGACAAGATGACCTCTGAAGGTCCCTTCCAGACTTACTTTTCTATGATTCTATGACAATTTGGACAGAAGAGAGCTTATACTGGGGTTTACCCATAATGCAAAACAGGTGTCTCCAAGAAACAGCAGGATAGTGATAAAATCCCACACTGATTATTTTTTTTAAATATAAACCAGTGGGGGGGCTGTTTGTTTTTAAAGAAAAGACAGCTGAGCCTGCTGCCCACGTGCATGACCGAGACCTGCTCGCTGACTTACTTTAACAAGTAAGAACCATAAAAAGTGAACTATAAAAAGAGCATGAAGTAGGATCATGCAAAACAGCGCAATTTCAAAACACGGTTTTATCCAAGTCCTTAAGGGGTTTTTAAAATCTCTTTCCTCACTATGTAACATACAGCGCAACATTAAAATATAGAACAGCATGTCCGACACACTAAATATCTAGAGAGGACCGGATGACTCTGGGAACTGGTAATGGAACTGGTTGAATCTAGTGGAGGTCAGCAGTGATTGACAGTCATCACCATCGGGTGACCTATGCATAATACATTCCCTGGAGTCTATGTAGTTCCCTAAAAAATGTGTCTTCATGACAAAGAGCCACCACCATTAGCAGTCACCATTTTTTGGCAATTGCAATATAGAGACACAGGTGTGAACGGGCCACAGAGATGCTCCTAAAGGTCACAGAATCACCGAGTCGGGAGGGACCTCGACAGATCATCGAGTCCGACCCCTGCCATGGGCAGGAAGGAGCACTGGGGGGGCAGGGGTCACAAGACCCCAGCCAGGTGCCTATCCAGTCTCCTCTTGAAGATCCCCAGGGAAGGGGAGAGCACCACCTCTCTGGGAAGCCTAGTCCAGGCTCTGGCCACCCTTACCGTGAAGTAGTTCTTCTTAATATCCAACCTAAACCTCTCCTCCCTCAGCTTGTGGCCGCTGTTCCTGGTGACTCCGAGGGGGGCCCTGGGGAACAGACTTCCCCCGAGTCCCTGCTGGTGGCCCCTGAGAAGGCTGTAGATCCCCCCCTCGGTCTCCTCTTGCGGAGACTGAAGAGATTCAGGTCCCTCAGCCTCTCCTCACAGGGCTGGCCACGGAGGCCCCCACCATGCGAGTGGCCTCCTCTGGACCCTCTCCAGGATCCCCACGTCCTTCTTGAAGTGCGGCGCCCAGGACTGGACACAGGACTCCAGCCGCGGCCTGACCAGCGCTGCATAGAGGGGAGCGAGACCTCTCGGGACCCGTTAGTGATGCCCCTGTTGATGCAGGACAGGGTGCGGGTGGCTCTGCCTGTTGCTTCATCTCACTGGCGACTCATATTCATCCTGGAGTCAATCCCGACTCCAAGATCCCTCTCTGCCTCTGTGCTGCCGAGAGGGGCAGCCCCAAACCTATAACCATAATGCTGGTTCCCTCTCCCCAGGGGCAGCGCCCTGCACTTGTCCTTGTCGAACCGCATCCTGTTCAGATCCGCCCACTTCTCCAACCTACCCAGGTCTGCCTGGACGCGGTCCCCGCCTGCCGGTGGATTCACTTTACCCCCCAGCTTGGTGTCATCAGCGAGCTTGAACAGGGTGCTCTCCACCCCCTCGTCCAGGTTGCTAACGAAGATGTTGAACAGCACCGGCCCCAGGACCGAGCCCTGGGGGACCCTGCTGCCCACACCCCCCAAGTCGACTTCGACCCATCCACCACCACCTCTGGATGTGCCCCTGGAGCCAGTTTGCCACCCGTGTGACCGTGCATTCGTCCATGCCACAAGCCCCTCAGCGTGCCCCCCAGAATTGGGGGGGGACGCTGTGTCAAAGCCTTCTGGAAGTCCAAGAAGATGACATCGACTTCCTCCTTCCCATCTCAGCTCCTTGTTCCCTGATCATAGGAAGAAACCAGGTTGGTCGGGCAGGATCAGCCTGGCACGAACCCATGCTGGTTACCCCTCAACATCACTTCCCCTGCAGGGCTCGCACAAAGGTGGCCCTTGATAATTTTTTCAAAGACCTTCCCCAGGATAGAAGTGAGGCTGACTGGCCTGCAGTTGCCAGGCTCTTCCTTCCTCCCCTCCTTGAAAACAGGGACCACATTGGCCCTTTTCCAGTCCTCAGGAACTTGGCCCGAGCACCAGGAGTCCTCGAACAGCCGTGCCAATGGCTCCGCAATGACACCAGCCAATTCCCTCGGCACCCGCAGATGAAGGTCATCCGGGCCCGCCGACTTGGACACATCTAAGCCCTGCAGGTAATCCTTAACTAGGTCTGAACTAACAGTCGGGGGACTCGCATCCTTCCCCGGCCTCTCTACGCTGTCACCCGAGAGCGCCCCGTTGTCAGCACACAGGAACACGGAGGCAAAGACCCTGTTGGAGAGTTCGGCCTTCTCTCACGCGTCTGTCACCACCTGCCCTGCCCTGCGTCACGGGGTCCAATGTTACCCCGAGACTTCTTGCTACCTATACCCTTGAAGAAGGACTTTTTGTCATCCTTAATCCCAGAAGCTAATCGAAGCTGCAGCGCTGCTTTCGCCTCCCTTACCGCATCCCTACAAGCTTGGGTCAGGGAGGTGTACTCCTCCTTGGTCCCTGCCCCCTGCTTCTACCCCCAGTACGCTTTTTCCTTTGCCCTCAGGCCAGCCTGGATATCCGCACTCAGCTGTGAAGGTTTCTTGGACCCTTTTCTTGCCTTCCTGCGCAGAGGAATTGCGTCCTGCTGCGCCCCAAGGATCGCCTCCTTGAGGAAGGACCACTTTTCCTGGACCCCCAGACTAGCTACCCCCGGGCTCCGAGTGCCTCTCTGACTACTGCCCTGAGCACAGCGAAGTTGGCTTTCCTAAAGTCAAGCATTCGCACTGTGCTAGTTCCCCTCCCCACCTTCCTCTGGTCGTGATCACTGTCCCTCGCCTCCCTTGTATGAGCACCTGCCCCACCAGGTTGTCCCCAGAGGCTAACACCAGATCCAGTATGGCGTTTCCCTAGTGGGGACGAGCACCTCTTGCACGGGGTGCAGGTCCTGTACACACGTCAGGAGCCTTCATGAGTGGCTAGACCTGGCTGACTGCTCCTCCCAGTTGATGTCAGGGTAATTCATATCACCCATGACCGCAACATCCCTTCCACGCACGGCCTCCCCCACCTGCCTGGAGAATTCCTGATCCAGCTCTTCCTCCCAATGTGGTGCCTGTAGTAAACCCCTACCGCCAGATCCCTCTCCCCCCACCCTCCTTGAAGTTTGACCCACAGGGTCTCAGTTAAGCCCTCCTCTGGTCCCACTGGGAAGGTAGAACTGGTGTACTGTAGGTGGTCCCTGTCCAGCACGGCTCAGGGAAGGGAAGCTTGCACTGCTGCTGAACATTACAGGGGTAGTCTCCAGGGGGATCATCTCCATCTTCTGCCAAAGCATGCTTCAAATCTGGTCATGCTACTGTCAGGAAGAGGGATATGAAGCACAAAGTTTGGGGTTTTTCTTTCTCCTCCCATCTGCAGTGTATTCAAATGTTTCATGAAGCAGAAGGCTCCCCAAAAATCCTCACCTTGTTCTCGCACACACCCAAAACAAGGCACAATGCAATTAGCTAACCAGCTAATTTAGTCAGCTGATTTCTTAGAGTAAATAAGCCGTCTCAGAGCCAACACAACAGACTTCAAACAGCTTCCATTACATGTAATGAGCACTTCTCTTTGTACCTAAAGGACACACTAGAGGGGAACAGCATTTCCACCTGCGTATGTTAGATCCAAGGCATTAATTCTGAAGATCTTTCTATGTACTGTGGAAGAGCTCCAAAAGGGGCAGGCTGCTGTGAACTTCCCTACAGGGGCAGAGAAATAAATTGGCAACTTCAAGTACTAGTTCTTCACCAAAAACCAGCGGGAGGACCTTGTTGTAAATCAGATATAGGAAGAGATTAACAATCACCGTTTATATGACCACACCTGAGCACTTCATCCATATATGGGGGCAGGGAGGAGGGGAATGACCAACAATAACTCAGAAGCTTTAATCAGCATACTGTATTTTCCTTGCCCCTTCCTAGCATTTTATGATAGTAACAAAAAGACACTGGCTTCTCATTTCCAATTCAGTTCAAATTAAGGCAGAATATTTCTGTTTCCATAGCTATCCAAAGTTGTGTGGCATGACACAAATACAAATTTTGGATAGCCCAAGGACAAAGGATTAGATTACAGGTCCCAAGTGTTTTTTAAAATGCTAAAACAAAAGCAGTCCCTCAGGCAGGGATGTGTGGAATGGAAGTTTATGAGAGGTCTGCCACACACTTCAATGAGGCCCAGATTTCATCTTGGGTATTCAGGCAGAGTACACAGCATGACCAGGGACTGAGGCACGTGCCAGGAAGCTTGGAGACTTAGGGCATTTATACACATACTTTCTGGTCCTGCGACGTGCTGGAGATCCGTCGCTTTGGTGCAGACTCGATTAATCAAGTCTGCTCCGCACCCGAGCTGGCACGCGCTGCACTGCATCGTGTGCAGTTGTATATGCGGCCAAACGTGCATTAGCATGCAGAAAATGGCAGCGTTGCGCTTCTGAACTAAAGCACCTTCTATGTGTTTTAGTTCAAAAGCGCACCATCGCCATTTTCTCAGTGCGGATGCGCATTTCGCCACTTATACAACTGCAAGTGTTGCAGCGCGCCAGGTACTTTTCAAAGCGCCCGGTGCTGCTGTGCTTACATACATAAAAGTGTCCATAGGTTTTACTCTCCACTATCACTGACTTGCTGCGTGATTGTAACTAGAGATGCACCAATATATCGGTTGGCATCGATAAAATGTCACCGGCTATTAGCTTTTTTGGGTCCTTGTAGCATGCCTGAAGCACCTTGGCAAACATAGTCCAGTCCCTGTACCCTGCTGCCGGTCTGACCCCTCGACTAACTACAGGTACTGGTAAGCAGCAGGAGGGGAAGGGGGCACCAGGTAGTAGTCACAGGTTACCACGTTCAGCAAAGAGACCTTTACTGGCTCCTGCTGCTGCTGCCATGGTAATACTGCATACAAAGCAGGAGCCTGAGTGCTGGGGCTGCCCCAGAGATGTTGGGCTGAGCGTGGGCAGGATAAGGTGCTGTGTGAGGGATATTCTGTTCCACCAGACACTGGGCACTTTTGCAAGTGCAGCTTCTCTGTGCCAGCTACAGGAGCTTGGCTGCGTATGGCCTGTCGGCACTGCACTGAATGCAGTGTGCTCTGGAGCTCCAGACGTGCCTGGCGCCACCGTCTGCAAAAAGATCTGCCCACCCACACCCAGGATGGCAGCACAGGCTGCGTGGGGAGTGGGGCTGCGGGTAGGAGCCATGAGCGAGGGGGTGACAGGAGTGGGAATAATCCTTCCTCATCAGGCAGGAGGGATGTGTGTGTGTGTTTATAAATGCAAAACAAACAAAAAGGTGGGGTTTTTTTATATCAGTAGTTTAGAACACCTTGCACTATAACTAATGAAGGCTCAAGATGAACATGAGCCTGCAATGCGATGCTGCGGCTACTAAAGCGACCAAAACGCTGGCTTGCAGCCATAGATGCTTCTCAAGCAAATCCCGGGACGTTATTCTCCCTTTGTACTCGGCCTTGGTGAGGCCGCAGCTGGAGTGCTGCGTCCAGTTTTGGGCTCCACAATTCAAAAAGGATGTGGAGAAGCTTGAGAGGGTGCCGAGGAGAGCCGCGCGCATGATCAGAGGTCAGGAAAGCAGACCTTACAGTGACAGGCTGAGAGCCATGGGGCTCTTTAGCCTGGAAAAGCGCAGGCTCAGGGGGGATCTGATGGCCACCTGTAAGTTTATCAGGGATAACCACCAGGATCTGGGGGAACGTCTGTTCACCAGAGCGCCCCGAGGGATGACGAGGTCAAACGGTCACAAACTCCTGCAAGACCGTTTCAGGCTGGACATAAGGAAGAATTTCTTTACTGTCCGAGCCCCCAAGGTCTGGAGCAGTCTGCCAGCGGAGGTGGTTCAAGCACCTACATTGAACACCTTCAAGAGCAAATTGGATGATTATCTTGCTGGGATCCTGTGACCCCAGCTGACTTCCTGCCCTTTGGGCGGGGGGCTGGACTCGATGTTCTCCCGAGGTCCCTTCCAGCCCTTATGTCTATGAAATCTAATAGTGGTTATCAGATTGGCTTTGGCCAATATGGTTGGCTAATCATCGGCTATCGGTATCAGCCGAGAAAATCTTTATTGGTGCACCCCTAATTGCATCTAGGTCATTTTACTTCTCTATTTCCTGGTTTATCCATTTGTAAAAAGTTTATTGTCATGTGTCCAAAGAGCATTAAGAGCCTCAAGCAAAAGATCTACTACATACCAAATTATTATTTTGGTTACATTATTCCTGCATAAGATCCCGGTTCTCCTCTGAGTGGATGACGACTCTCAACTTAATGTCACTGGCAAATTTAATTGATGCACTCCTTTTTCTGCCAGTTATTAATAAAAATCCAGTCCCAAGGATGAACCCTGGAAAATGGCATTAGTGCCCACAAAGCCTAAAGCTTCCCTTTCAAATGCTGATGTCACCTACCTTATGCCTAGTCCCTTCTAATTCTTCTATTAATTCCCATCTTCACTAATATTTCCTATGTGGTAGCACATAAAATGCATTACTGAAGGAGACAGAAGTGATTTATTATATAGCGTCTGCTCATTTCAGCCTGCTTTTTGGAGCAATTCTGTTTGTATCAAATGTACAGGTGCTGTAGAGCAGGCTGGTGTCGTCATATGTTGCTGCTGTTTCCATGCTTTCTGCATAAACGTCCCTATGCTAGCATCATACCGATTCAGAAGAAAGGGAAGAGAAAGGATCCTTGAAAAAGACTCCATATAAAAATAGGGAGACAGAAGGCACAGTGCCCATTAAATTGGGCATAAGAGGATTTTAGGTCTGAAATGAATGAATGAAGAGAGCCACATCAGCATGGATTTGCTAACAACCCCTGTGACACATCCTGAAGAGGGATTCCACAGCTGAAAATATCAAATGTTTCACAGATCCTGTAATGACAGTCTACATCTACGAGCCTTGTATTTGGCGAAACTGAGACTGTCCATTAGCTCAATCACTAGATGAACATCTTGCTGGGGTCGTTTGACCCCAGTATTCTTTCCTGCCATGGCAGCGGGTCAGACTAGATGATCTGCTCAGGTCCCTTCCGACCCTACAAACTATGAAACTATTCCTGGACAGGTGCCTGATTCGACAGTTCCAGAAAACTGGCAGGACATAAGTGAGAGAGAGAGGCAGGTCAGCTGAAATAGTTGCAAGGACTGGAGACAGTTTAAAAAAAAAAAGCATTAGTACAATAAAGATTAAGAACAACAAGGTAACTGCTGTGGTTCAGGTTTTTACTACAACCTGAGACAATCTGTATACAGCTGTGACCAAGAGCCATTACCTCTGAACACGGTACACACGTGTCCACGGTGGTACGAGAGCCAGGATTCTAGCCACCAAATCCACTAGGGTGCTTGGAGGGTAACTCTTGTATCGTCCCGACTTCCAGAGCTCATACAGGCCAGTCCCACGGATCACCAGAGTTGGGTAGAGTTTCAGACCGTCTGGGCGAAAAGCCGGGTTCTCAAAAAACTCCTGTCAACAAAGAACACAAGTGTAAATAAGAAACAAAGGACCAGCTTCCTGAGGATATCCGAGCCAAGAAGTCATCCCTTAAAAAAACTGCATCAAGTGACATTAGAGGGAAGGATTTCTTGTAAGGCATAAATATGAACCCAAGTTAAGTGCAACAAACAATAGCAACAGCATGACTTGTGCTGCTTCCAACACCTACCAGCCTATAACCATTCTTTCACAAATAAAAATGTAATACTCTAGATTAAGGGATATGCTGCTAAAGAAGAATCTACAATGATAATGCCACACAAGGCAAGGAAGTGCACTGTCATTTCATTTCAGGCTGAAGTCAACAGATACAGAGCACGCATTTTTATCTGTAATAGACTTCATTTGGAAGGAGAACAGTAATATGGAGTGTGCTGAACTTCAATCTTGGTGGACGGTATTTAGAGATTAATCATAGCATCTGGGACTTACCATCTGAACAGATCTGCAAGAAGCTGATTCACTGCACAAGTGCAACTCAGGCCTGTGCCCTGCCAACAAACCGCACTCCCTACCTACTTACCCAATTACGCCTTAATCCCAGCCCCTGGCTTTGAGGGGAAAATTCTCAAGTCTGTGTTCCCTGAAGCCACCGAGTACATCACACACACCCGTTACAGAATACTGTTCTTCTGCAAATATAAATTACCAGGGACCACCGCTAAGACTGCTTGTCCCAACCTAAACCAAGGAGTTTGGGATCAATTATCCCCTATGTCCATGGATCTACTGGCATGGCCTTTGTCACACCAAAGGGCTTACACGTGTGAAACAGAAGCCAAAACCCCCAGTTCGGTGCAGAGGCTCTTCATACACTGCATGGAGAGAATTAGGAGGTGTCAGAAAGGAATTTAAAAAAACCCAGCACAGTGAGTGGAAAGCCACCTAAGCTATCCAACAAGAAACACAGAGGAAAAAAGCAGGGCCTGCTTTTTGCTTTAAAAGAAAAGGGGGTGGCATTGCTCAACTTTTATAGGACAGTCTAGCACTGGGAGCAATCACACTTTCTGACACTTGGGTTCAATTCCTCCACCTGCTTGAGCAGGGTCAAACCTACATCTCAAATCCCTCACCAGAGTACCCCAACCACCAAGCTATAGTTTATTTTCAGTGGGAGTATTCTGCACCCCACCAGCTGAAGCTCTGTTTATATGCATCCAAGATTAATTAAGCCAGAGAGTACGTCAGAGGGACCACGTGTGGCGGTTTGGACACTTAGAGGAGGGAGCAATCTGTGCCCCAGGACTGCTTCTAGGTAAAATAAATAAAGACTCATGGCTGACTCTCTCCTTACCACTGTGAGGTAGAAAAAATGTTAACCCTGTTTACATCAATTCTGAACTGAGAATCGGGTCATAAGTCACTTGCCTACTGCATCTGTGGCTGACCTGGGAATAAAAATTCAACCTTTTCTCTCATCTGAACCACCAGCCTATTCCTCCTGCTGCAGATTAAGCCATTTAAAGCGTCTGAGGGCAAGGCAGATTGCCATCTCGCTCTTGCAGAACGGCACTAGCTATTTTCCAATCCTAATGATTTCAACATTAAAAGCACTGCTTAAGGGGATTTAAGCATGCTTGATGTTTCTTGTGGGACCAGCCTGCTCTCAGCTGTTCACACCTCATTAGAGCTTGTCAGACTGTTACTCAGGAGTGCCTTACCTCTAATAGCAGCCTTGAAACTGACAGGCCCCCGTCAGTTTCAGATCTGCTAATATGGTAGTGCTGACAGAACCGAGATGGGCGCACCACCCGAGAGGCAATTTTCCGATTGCCGAATACGCCTACTATATGTGCGTGTGGTTTAGATTAAAAGCAATGTACCAGTTTCTCACAGCTTCCCAGACCATCCTGCCTTACTGCTTCACTTGTGTCCCCCTAAGCAGATGCCCACACCTACCTTCTAAGGTGTTAGTCCATAATTGGAAATAACATTGCTTCTGAAAGCCTCTGTTTCAACCATGCACTCCCATTTTGTCTGCAGTTAGGTCTCCAAGCATCACAACAGTTCAAATGCAAGACTTTACATCCTTTCAAAGGATCAAGCTGAATAAGCTAACCATTTCAAATTCATCATACATTGCTTTGGTTATTATCTAGTCCTGAGGCCTTCAGTCCTGAAAACACAGATTCACAGATGTAGGGTCGGAGGGGACCTGAGCAGATCATCAAGTTCAACCCTCTGCCCTGGGCAGAAATGAATACTGGGGTCATGAGACCCCTAGTAAGTTTAAGCTCATATGACCCCAGCTAGGTAGTTATCTAGCCTCCTTTTGAAGACCCCCAGGGTAGGAGCCAGCACCACTTCCCTTGGAAGCTGGTTCCAGATCCTAGCCACCCTGACCGTGAAGTAGCACCTCCTGATGTCTAGTCTGAACCTACTCTTAGTCAACTTGTGGCCATTATTCCTTGTTACTCTGGTAGTGCTCGGGGGAACAGTGTCTTTCCCAAACCCCGCTGGTCCCCCCTAGTAAGTTTATAGACGGCCACCAGACCCCCTCAGCCTTCTCATGGAGGCTGAACAGGTTCAGGTCCCTCCGTCTCTTCTTGTAGGGCCTGCCCTGCTGCCCCCTGACCATGCGGGTGGCCTCCTCTGGACCCTCTCCATGTTGTCCACATCCCTCCCGAAGTGCGGGGCCCAGAACTGGATGCAGTACTCCGGCTGCGGCCTGACCAGTGCCGCATAGAGGGGGAGGATCACCTCCCCGGACCTGCTTGGGATGCATGTGTGGATGCAGGACAAGGTGCGGTTGGCCTTCCTGACCACGTCCTCACACTGCCGGCCCATGTTCATTTTTAATTGATAATGACTCCAAGATCTCTTCCTGCTTCTGTGCTTTCGAGAAGGGAGTTCCTCAGCTTGTAGTTACACTGCTGGTTCTTCCTGCCCAACTGCAGCACCTTGCACTTGTCAGTATTGAATCCCATCCTATTTTCATTTTTCCACCCCTGTAACCTCTCCAGGTCCAGCTATATCCTGTCCCTCCCTTCTAGCATGTCCACCTCACCCCAAAACTCGTGTCATCAGCAAATTTGAACAGGGTGCTTTTCACCCCCTTCTCCAAGTCGCTAATAAAAAAATTGAACCGACAATCTTTAAGAAGTCACACTACTTTGAAATTGTTGCTTTTTCCCCCCATTTTGATCAGAAGGCTTCATATCAAATACACAGCCTAAGATGCAGCTTTTTCTGTATCACAGTCTTCAGTCAAGCCTCAGTACAGAAGTTACCACCTTAATCCAAAGGCTCCATTTAAAAAGTTTTTAGTTATGTCTCCTAAAGTATGTTGTGTCAAAATTAAGAGGTCAGAACATCAAGTCAGCTAAGTCATGACAATGAACAGTTGTGCTCTTCTACATGCATATAGTGGTAGCAATCTGCATTTTACAAGCAGAGCCTTGAAACATTCTGGAGAGGTAAAAATTATTGGACCAATTTTGCAAAAAAAGTACAAGAAAATAAGTGCATCACCCGGGCCTGATCACATAGCAGCAAGGCCAGGGATACCATTCAGGAGGCCTGACACTCAATGTCAAAGACACTTCACAAGTTAAAAAATGCTTTTGAGTGATGGAGTAAGAGTAAGTAAAAATGGAGCCCTTGGTTAAAGTGCTCTCAAGAGTCTCTCTTGAGATAAGGTTAGCATAAATATGAAGAGAAAACAAAGACAACCCCTGCTTTTGCCTGGAAATTACTAAAATCTGAACAAAACACTGATATAATGTCCGTGCAAAACAAAAATAAAAGGAAGTTACCTTACTTAATATGCACCAAAACTTTTACAACGCACTTCAGTAAATACAAAGAAATAAATCAATGACTCCATTTGTTTTTGATGCTGGTTCGAACACTCCTCCAGAAAGGTTAAAAACATTAATATTCACATAACGTTCTTTACATTGAGCTTAAAAGAACACACAATTCATTGAGTTCTTAGGCACTGTGTGATTTAAATTGCAAATCCGATGCAAATACATTAATGCAACATTAAGGATGAGAAACCAAACATTCAAAGGTGAGGTCAAAAGTTAAGGTTTTTAATACAGCTTGAGTTTGGTACTGACAAGGCCTTTTTATTTTATACTACAAATCCAACCGACCATCACAGAGTTCCTGACTACATTACTAAATATATGCCAGAAAGTGGAGTTGTTTTCTTCAAATTATATCACTGCAATAAGAAACAAAACCAAAAAATCCCTTGCTGCTTCTTCCTTCCCAAGCCCTTTTCCAGGGGTAAAACAAAAAGAAACAACTGGAAAAAGAAAAAGGAGAGAAAGACAACATGACATGAATGCCCATTTTTTTCTCTTAAAAAAAAAAAAAAAGGCAAAAAATAAATGTTTGATTTGCTTGCCTATGAAATACCATATTTTCTCGCATAAAACAAGGGACGTACTAGGAGGCAGGCAGGCGGTTTCATGGGCTGACCGTGGTGCCTGCTGCCGTTTTCGCGGTTTTTCCCACCAAGGCCCCCCCGCACTGCTGACTGGCCAAGAAGGCTGCCCTTCAGGCAGCTCCACCCCTCACAGCTGATTGGAGAGGGCAGGCCCCTCAGCCAATCAGTGGTGGAGGAAGGGGCGGGTGGCGGCCGCTATCTTGGCTCCCTCCGCATGCTGATGGCTGTATGAACTGCTGGCGCCCACTGAGAAGCCAACGTTTAATTTCAGTAAGTCCCACCCCTGTCCCTGGAGATTCTGCCAAAAATAATGCAGGGAACGCTGCTTTTCATGGGAACTGCCTCAAACTGCAGTTTCTATCCGATCCGATCCCGTGTGCTGCCTCCAGGCTGCCTGCTGATCCTGGGATCACGTGCTGACTCCGGAAGTACGTGCCAAATCCAACCTGGACTCAGCGCGCAGTCCAGGAGGCAGCACACATGGTCGGACCGGCATATTCCAGGTTCCAGACCCTGTGAACTGGGCTCAGCCCAGCACACGGCTCCAAACCCAGCGTATGGGGCTGGACTGGGCACGGTTACCTACACCTTGAATCAGGGTGGTACATGGGTCCAACCAGCACACCGGACTGCCGGCTCAGCTCCTGAACTGCTGCCACTCATCTACCTCGAGCAAAGATTTTTTTCTTTCAGGCTCCAGTTCAAAATCAAGGTGCATGCTATGTACTGGGGAAGTTGTATGCAAAAAAAAAAAGACAGCACGTAGAAGCTGAAATGGAATCACAATCAAGCAGCGTAGAAACTTCACCTTTGTCGACCTGAAGCTGAAAAGGTATCTGCTCTGAAACACTCAAGGCTGCTCACAAAGGAAGAGACAAAGATCCTGGCATCTCCTATATTTCCAGGTCCTTCACAGCTGCAACGATACTCCAAACCAGCATTTCCCAAACGGTGTGCTGCGGCAAAAAAAGCTGGGAAACACTGCTCCAACCTATCGCAATTAAGGGCGTTTTAAGGGATGAGCAACATTTAGCTTCACTGACCTGTACCCCGTGGCCATTCAAGTCAAAGGGCCTCTTTAGCTCGACTGCAGTGGCACCAGATCAGGCTGCTAAAGGCACCAACCTGCTTTGAAGTGCCTCAGCAACTATAAATTTTAGAAGTTAAATGAAAGAGGACTGCAGCCTACGCTCAATGTCTTGAAAAATCAGTTCGTGTACAGCATCGTGTCAAATGGAAACATCTGTAACTTCAATGCTGACAGATCCAATTTCTCCATGTGTGAAGACGTTTCCCTCTCAACAAAAACTACAAGCAAACAGGATCCCAGCAAAACAAAAGGGTGATGCTAGTGCAAAATCTGAATTGGTTTGTACGGGGAACAGAGAAAGGGGAGACATTTCTGTGGGATTTTAACTAAAATGACTGGCCTGATTCATCTTCAATAATTTTTTCTGAAGTCATGTTCAGGTTGGCAGCATCGGGCTTTTCAGCCTGAAAGGACTGCAGTCTCCCCCGCCCCTTCCCAGTTGCAAGCATCTGAGAAAAAGAGGTTAAAATGGAGAACTGGAAATTAGAGGTAATATAGCACTTCCTAACTGCAAACAATGTCACAAATGACCAGAAAGACCTGCTATTCAAAATCCTGCAGCTTTATCTAGGTTCCAACAGACACGCTTTATTTGTTTGAGCAGCTGTTCTATGAGTTACAAATAGCAAATCTTAATAAATTCCATCAGCATACACTTTCCAGTGTAAAAGGTTATACAAGTTAGCCACTAAACATATTTTATGGGAACAGTAATTGATTTTACTACCACATGCCTTTGTTGTAGAAGTTCCCTGTTATTATGGCTAATGGCATCTATAGGATCCATTCAACCACAGCCTCATAAACTCACCCCTGGCATGAATAATCAAGGTCCGATCAGAACAGTGTTAGTCATTTAGGTGCTAGAAAGCTACTGAATTTCCATCAACGTGTAGGCTGGGCTCCAGTCTTTTGTCCAATTCCAATCAGTTTTTTAGTTAAAAAAAAACCCTTAGCAATTTCCATAATTATTGTCCAATGTAATGAATGTTAGATTGAAAAGAGCCACCTGTTCTATATCAGTGCAAACCAAAAAGAAGAAAAACTGGAGGTTGGAGATGGAAAGCCACTGGATTTGAATGTACTTCTCAGTTTATTTGTGCAGCGCTAACGGTCCCATTTTTTGGCGGTGAAGTCTGCGTAATAGTTAATCATCCATCTGTTTCGATGTGCAGTACGGGGGTCAAATGATCCTGGACCAGTATTTGGAACGGCATCGGGCCCCAAATTTTTTCCAACTCTGTGATGTGACAACTTGGCAAAAATTAAATCATTCTGAATCTGATCTTGCGTCCGCACCAGGCCTCAACTTCCATGCCAACTGGACCAGGCTGCTAGAATTAAAGTTGCACGTTAACACTCTTTGAAAGCTGCAACTCTGTTCATTGCAGGGCTGGAAAAAGCAGCAGAGAGTGCAGGGAGACAGGCCACCCCTGCCAGAGAAGGGCAGAATCAGCTGCCATCTTTCATCTTAGACTCACAGAAACTGAGGATTGGAAGGGACCTCAGGAGGTCACATCTAGTCCAACTGCCTGCTCAAGGCAGGACCAGCCCCAGCTACATCATCCCAGCCAAGGCTTTGTCTACCCGGGTCTTAGAAACCTCCTAGGACGGAGAGTCCACCACCTCTCTGCGGAGTATGTTCCAGTGGTTTACAACCCTCCAAGCAAGAAAATTCTTCCTAGTATGTAACCTACACTTCCCTTGCTGCAACTTGAGCCCATTGCTCCTTGTTCTGTCACAGATTCATAGAAGTCAGGTTGGAAGGGACCTTGTAGATCACCAGGTCCGACCCCCTGCCCTGGGCAGGAGAGAAAACTGGGCTCAAATGACCCCAGCCAGGTAGACATCTAGTCTCCTCTTAAAGCCCCCCAGGGCAGGAGCCAGCACCACTTCCCTTGGGAGTTGGTTCCAGATCTTAGCCGCCCTGACCGTGAAGTAGTGCCTGCAGATGTCTAGCCTGAACCTACTCTCTAGCAACTTATGGCCGTTGTTCCTTATTACTCCGGGAGGCGCTTGGGGGAACAAGGTCTCTCCCAATTCCTGCTGGTCCCCCCCGGTGCGTTTATAGACAGTCACCAGGTCCCCCCTCAGACTTCTCTTGTGGAGGCTGAACAGGTTCAGGTCCCGCAGTCTCTCCTCGTAGGGCCTGCCCTGCTGCCGAGTGGCCTCCTCTGGACCCTCTCCATGCTGTCCACATCCCTCCTGAAGTGCGGCGCCCAGACCTGGACGCAGTCCTCCAGCTGAGGCCTGACCAGTGCCGCATAGAGGGGGAGGATCACCTCCTTGGACCTGCTCGAGATGCATCTGTGGATGCAGGACAAGGTACAGCTGGCCTTCCTGACTGTGTCCTTGCTTTGGTGGCCCACGTTCATCTTGGAGTCAATAATGACTCCAAGATCTCTTTCTGCCACCATGCTCTCGAGAAGGGAGTTCCCCAGCCTGTAGGTCTGCTGCTGGTTCTTCCTCCCCAGGATGAACCAGCACTTGTCAGTATTCAATCCCATCCTATTCTCATTTGCCCACCCCTGTAACCTGTCCAGGTCCAGCTGTATCCTGTTCCTTCCTTCTAGCATGCCTACATGACCCCAAATCTTGGTGTCATCCACGAATTTAAACAGGGTGCTTTTCACCCACTCGCCCAAGTCACTGAGTAAGGTGTTGAACAGCGCGGGCCCGAGGACCGAGCCCTGGGGGACCCCACTGCCCACTTCCCCCCAGGTCGAATATGACCTGTCCACAACCACCCTCTGAGTGCGACCCTTGAGCCAATCTGCAATCCATCTGACTGTATAGGCATCAAAGCCACAGGCACCTAGTTTTTTAATGAGAATGGGGTGGGAGAGAGTGTCAGAGGCCCTGCTGAAGTCCAGAAAGACTACGTCCACAGCAACACCTGCGTTCAATGCTTTTGTGACCTGATCATAAAAGGCAATCAGGTTGGTCTGACAGGACCTGCCCCTAATGAAACCATGCTGGTTGCCCTTAAGCATCATCCCTGCTGCTGGCCCATCGCAGATGTGCTCCTTGTGCCTATCATCTGCCCCCAATGTGAACAGTCCAGCTCCATCCTCTTTCAAACCCCGCTTTAGGTAGTTCCTGCTATGGGTTGGCTCAATGCCACCAGGAGAGCTCAGTCACTGTATAAACGCTGCAATTCGTCTTCTTTTGCAGGCTACGTAAAATGGCAGAATTAGTTCTATTAAAAATGAAGTCAGACAAAATCAAGTTTTAGATTATCGCCCATTAGAAATGAGTTGCCACAATTCAATTCCACTGACATACTCAGGGGTGTCTATTTAGATATTACCTGTAATAAACGGTGAATTAAATTTATGTGCTGCTGTTGAGAAGAACAGTGCCTGAAATCTCAGCCTTATAGCATCCCATATCTATTTGAGCAGAATAATTTATAAAGGTGAATAATGGTAACACTTAAAAACCTACAGCAGCACTGAATGGCTCGTTCAATTCTACAGGAGATGAACAATCACTCAGTGGTTTTATATGTATTAAAAAAAGTTGCTGGCCTAGAAATGTAGTTCTAGTTTTATCTTTAAATCTGCTGATGGTTTTGGTTAAATAGGACAGCCCTTAATTAGGTATGCAGACATGTTTTCCATTTTTTGAGATGTTACGATTTTGTAATATAGAATTACTGAAGGAGTTGTAGCATGAATCTATCAGAGAATTAGAAATATCTGTTCATTAGTACCTAGTCTTCAGCTATAATAACTTATAATACCATAATCATACAGTGTCTTTAATTACTAAAGAATCCCAAGGTACTTAAACTATACATACACAGGAATGATTTAATTTACCAGAGATATGCTACCGCCTCTGAGGTGGAACAGAGATGCTCTTGAACAGTGCTCTACAACCCTGCAAATAGTTTAAGACAGGAAATGATCATCACATCAATACAACACAGCCAAATTAAACCGGGTCTACCCAGACAAAATGCAATTAATCTGTACTGTAATCTGGCCATAGCGCAATTTTGAACTCCTTCTCCATTGCTGCAAAAGTTGCCCAGGGATTCTTAATTACAAGCAATCATAATTTTGGCTTCATTTTTTATTTCTCATTTATTATTGGCATCAGAACAAAATGCTCAACTTTCCTCAAAAATGTCATTCCCTGAGTATGTCTCTCCCACTCCTCAGCTTCCTTCCTCTCCCAAAACTCAGGCAAAGGGGTAGGGGTCTTGTAGTCTGTCTGCCCTGAAGATCACTGAACTCAATCTGATTCACAATAAGGGATGAAGAGTTTATCAAACCCTTCGTAGGATCCAAACATAAGATGTTCTCTCTATTTGAAGCCATGGGGCTTCAGCTCAAATACGTGATTACAGCTGAAGCAGAACTCATGGGGAAGGGGAGGGAAGGAAGAGGCTTCATGAGGACTCATGCCTCTTACTGACACAGTAATACTTGCAGCTAACCCAGGTAGCTCCTTGGAAGGACTAGCTTAGTTTGTGAAATCCGAGGTGAAGAAAAAGTAAAAGGAGCAGGAGCATGTCATTTAAAATTGTAATATTTCTGGATCGTTATTGGTATGAAGAGAGATCAAGTGCAGCTCTCCAGACATCAAATCCAATTACTAGCTCCTGGTTAAAGTTTGTATACCTCACAGAAACCACTCCAGATTTCCTTGGATTGAAAAGAGTTATCGGGGTCAACTCTCAGCTTCCCTAGGATAGAGCATCTCCATAAACCACTGCACAGCCACGGGTGGAAAAACCATTTCCAGTGATTGCAATAATCCTCCTGACCCCAGGTAACTACACAATAAAATCCTTTCAGCTACCTGTCGTGCCCCTAATGCCGGTGCACCCTTGACCTGCGAGCCTGGGTCGGCATGACCGGCTTGGCGCGAGGAGAGGGATTTATAACCGGAGAGGTGGGTGATAACGGTGAGCAGGAGTCAGATGATTTAAACACAGCGTATTGGTTACACAGAAAGTTTATTTTACTTACGCTACTGATGTGATGCAGCGTAGGCAGAGGAGTTGATTTATTCAGTTACAGCATGCAGATATCATGTTACCCAGCATTTACAGGGTGGGTAATAGACTTGATTCCGAGCAATTCATATAAGCCGTTGCAGTCTGCAGATTACCAAGAGCTCTTGATAAGAAAGATAACGACAAAGATAGACAGGCCGGCAAGACGGGGGTACGCCAGAAAGATACGTAGGCGGAGAGATAATATTTGTTGTGCACAATCTGTTCTTCTTGAGTGTATACGCAGTTCTCTGCTTTGGGCGGAAGTTCTTTCAAAGTTATACTTGGCAAAGGTGACCAATTACTATACGCCAGGCATGAATCGCTGTTAATACAGAGGAATAAATTACAATTACAGAGTTTGTTGTGTTAGCTTCTGACCTTTTGTCATCGGCATCTGAAATCAAAGACTTTGATCTTTGACACTACCAACCAAATGACACTGCAACACTTCATCAATAAACAGTGCATAAATAGGATTATGAAAATTACTGATCCATGAAAGCAGTGTCATAGAAATCCTAATATTTTACCCCAACAGGTCACTTTTGGGGCTATGATTAATATACTTGGTCACCTATTTGCCAATGCTTTTCTTCATGTCCAGTTTGCAGAGGTATGCGGACAGCAAGACGCCCTTAGTGTCGCCTCGTCCTGAGTATTGTGCAGAAAATTGTCTTATGCCAAATTTCATAAAGTGCAAGAACATTTAAGAGCAGATGCAACAGGGTATGGGAGAAACCCATCAACATCACATCATCAGGACCTCAATAAATCAAACACTGAGACAACTTGCAACACAAGCAGGCAATCCAAAAGTCTAAGATCTTACATTCTGGGCAGATGCATATAATGAATGGGAATCATCCTTTATTATCTATGTACCCAAGTTAGATATTTCTATAATATTGTAGTATTAAATAGCAGTGTAGCATCTCTGTGCCAAGCAGGTAAATTATATCTGCATGCAGAGGTCTGTAGAGCAGTGATACTCAACCAAGGTGCCACAGCACCCTGGGGTGCCCTGAGATCCTTTCAAGGGTGCTGTGGGGTGCCTGTTAAGTGTACAAACATGTTTCACAAGCTAAACCCAGAGATTTCAAATAGAAATCTATAGGTTAAAACCATTCTACCCTGTTGTGGTTTTTCTTTGCAATAGAAAAGATTCTTTGGGTACATCCAATATCCTTTATTAAACCAACTCAAATTTGAGTTGGTCTAATAAAAGCTGCCAGAGGTACCCAAAAAACCTTGTCTGCCTATGTCCTAAGGATAACAGAGTCTAAACTAACACAGCTACAACCTACACCCCTGCAATAGAAAAACCACTCTATTATTTTTCTATAGTCAAAAAAATGAGTGTAACCTAAGAGCTGGCATTTTCTAAAGGTGACCATGAATCTAATGAGGGGTGCCCCAATCTAAAAATGTTGAGAGCTGCTGCTGTAGAGCAGGGATAGCCAGTCCGTGGAACGTGTGCCACAGGCAGCACACAACACAGAGACTGGTGGGGTGAAAGGGAGACGACTAGACAGAAGGGCAGGATTGGGGTTGGAACAGGGCTGCCAGCAAACGGGAGGGGAAGAAGCAGTGGGGTCCGCACTTCCCTTGCTGACCTGCTCATAACTCAGCTCCACTGGAGGGGCCACGTGGAGGACAACTGCAGCAGCACCTGGGGTCTTTGCCTTCCCAGGAAAGGTAAGACTGATCACCTGCTTCCCTCTCCCTGCTTTCTGATGCTCGGCACCACCCCCCATCACAAACCACAGGAGAGTTTTGCTCAAGGCACAGAAGTTGTTAGTTATACCCCTGCCCTGGCAGAGCCCAGGCCAGGACCTGCATGTCTGCAGCAAGCTCCACAACTGGGGAGCCACAGAGTGAGACTAGTTGTGTCACTGCCCTTTGCCAAGCCCTCTGTGCTGCAACCCAGCAGGGCATCCTTCATGCAGTCCCACACAGGGCCCTCCACACAGGGTACCCCCAGTTACACCCAGGCCCAGGGTACCAACGTCACTACCCCACAGAGTCCTGAGACCAGGATACCATGGAGTAGCACTGCTCCAGATCCTGCCTTCAGGTACACGTTATCCCACTGCCCCATGGAATCACACTGGCCCTCAAGGCGATGCCCAACTGGGCCCTGAAGTTGTAACAGGGGCAACCCCATTAATAGGGTTCCCACTGGACGTCCTGCCCAGTGACAGAGCGGGCTGCTCCAGTGCATGCCAGTGACACGCTGCAGGCAGCCTCTGGTATTCAGCTGTGCGAGGGTACAAGTCACACGGTCAGTGTCACCGACTCTGGAGGTGATGCTTTGAGGCTTTGCACATGCCAGAGTGCTGCTTCATCCTTAGGCCCCGTTTGCGTTGTTGCATGGGAAGTGTGGGCCCTGAAGCTGTTACTGGGCATGTGGCAAACCTACCACTCGAAGTACCTTTAGGTGCCTCAAGCGATCAAAGACACTCGTGGCCATAAAATAATGAAGTTATTGCACCACATATGGAACCCTTTAGACCTGAGACTCCCACACCAAAGGCCCCATACTAGTGCCCAGTCACAGCAGTGGTTTCCCACACTTCTTCCAAATATTCACTAGGAATCTTTTAACTTCATTTTTCTTTTTAATTCTAAGCCCAAATGATGCAAAGCAATAGAGCAGGAGTAGCATGTGAGCCCCAGCCATTCAGTTAAAGGGAGTGCTGGAATGGAGGTGGGAGGCTTGAGCTTCCTACTCCATGGAAGTGGAAAGGTGGCAAACATTTCTGTGACAGGAGTCTCCACCAAGCCCAAAGATGGTTCTTACCTGGCCCTGCTGCTGCTAAATTAAGGACTTTGGATCGCCACTCGTCACGCATAACTGCAGCGTTTACTGGGCCAGAGAAGGGTTAACCTGGCTCTTGATGGTATCTTGCTGCTGCTCTGCTCCACAAGGACTAAGAACCCAAGCCCTCCCGCCACTAGCATTCTGGCATCCCAGGGTGCAAAACTATGAGCTACGCCTCTGGGGATGAGGATCAGAGTGGCATTTGGGGAGCAGGGGCTTAAATTGTGGTACACCTGCCAAAAACTTTGGCCACCACTGTTATAGAGGATCCTGCAATCTGCCCTTTCCATGGTAAAGGAAGCTTTTTTCTTCTTGCTCCCCTCTCCCCCTGCCATTTATTCCACTCACAGAAAGTAGCACTTTTAAAAGTACTGCACACAGCTAAACTTCACAGGCCTGCCTGCAAGGCAAGGAAGCATCATTGCCACATTGCATATGGAAATGCATGCAATGGGGCCAAATCCTCTCCTGGCGGTAAGTGAACATCACATATAACGGAGCCAAGCTCACTCAGATCAGGAGAGAATTTGGCTCAGAGGAGTGGAGTGGCTGAAGACAGCCCAGCAAGACAGTGACAGCAAGATTTACAACTCAAGGACTTCTTGCTCATGGGTCCCAGAAATCCAACAGCGCCTCCAACTTCATGTTCATCTGTCGCCTCTGGTCTTATTTCAAATGAGCGTGAACCCCCTGTGTTGCACATATGCACTGCACCTAGCAAACAAGGTACCAGTTTATACAGAGGGCTCAAAGGCATCCTGGATGATAAGAATTAGGAATATTTAGTATTTGGCAGAGGTTCTCAGGTTGCAGAGCCATGACCCAAGCATTTCTTTGCAACCACAGGACAAAGTGATCTATCACAGTACTAGGCAATCCTCCCCTGATTGTGCTCACTGCACAAAGCAGACCATCCACTTTGCTGTCCTCTGGGGGCTCCAAATCATAGAAAAGTAGGGTTGGAAGGGACCTCCTGAGGTCATCTAAATCCAGCCCCCTGCTCGAGGCAGAATCATCCCCGACTAAACCACCCTGCTCAAGTCCTCATCTAACCTAGTCAATATAAGTATGCAATCAACCACCCTGCTGCTGATGGAAACCTGTAACAAAACCCTTCAACAACCTGCTCTAAGTTGAACCTTCACCTTCGCCGGGCACATAACTGTGGTTTCTGTATTTTTCTCCACCAAGAGATTTTCCCAAGGACCGAAAATGATATAATACTAACAATGGTCCTAGCAGGAGCTTTTCTCATTCTCGTGTATTCCCATGCCAGTCTGTCAGATTTATTTTCCTCTAAGTTTTTTAAAAAGCAACTTGAAAGCAGTACTTTCTACTTTCAAAAGCACTATGAGCAATAGCTCAGCAATGGTTTTGATAATTCCCTGCTGGGAGGAGAGTTTAATGCAGGTGTACGGCTTTTGACAGCAGCTAGCTGCACAAAGGGTAGCTCCATGTCTGTCCAGTGTCGAAAACAAACTGATTTATTGATATATAGGTTTGGATTTGATGGGTCAAGGTATCCTGATCTCAAGACTATCAATTTTATCAGAATTCAACTACATTGACCACATCCTGCTAACACCTAATTAAAATTTACCGCATTGCATTTAACAGCCACCCTTTCTGCTGTTACCGGTAGAAAACCCAAAAATGAATAAACCCCTGACTTCCATGGTGGTGAGCGCTGCGGGAGGGCGGAGAAGGGGGAATGCTCAGGGGTACAATAAAAATCTAACCCCCTGCAAGCTGGGTTGGAAAATGGGGGGCGGATATGGAAACTGACTGAAACTTATGCCAGTCCACGATTGATTAGGACTCGTTTCCCCAACCTTTTAGGTTGGTTGGGGAAAAAAGGTGTCATTTATTCTTTTGTCTTTATTAGGAGACTATTTTACAGATGGTCTTTGCTACCTTCATGTCCTTCCTGGCTGGTAAAATGTAACAGGAGACAATGCATGAGGTGACGACACAATGCAAAGCACTGTAGACAATACAGAGGAAACAATCCAAAAGCTGTAATAAATATAATTTTTCACTAAGTCCTGAAATGCATCATATACATACTGTCAAGTGTGAGGTACAATAATCACTTATCTTCCATTTAGTAAAATGGGCTTTATGAACCAAGATATATAGAATATAGCCAAGAGGTTACTACTAGAACCTCGATCTTCTGCATTTCTTTCCTCCCACTGCACATCTTTACCTCTGTACAGCAGTTTCCTGTAATTACAGTTACATCTCCTGTAATTATTTGGATGCAGGTGCAGGTGGCCCTGTCCGCATCTCACGTAAGTGCCAGGTGAGCACATGAAAGTTGATTTGCAGGTACACACCAGGGGAAGGTATATTCATGCCAGAACAGTGATACTCTGAGGTGTCTCCTGAAACGCAAGTGGCTCTTCAATTTATTACATACCAATCTTTGCTGAAAATGCAAATGTTTTATTTTATGTTTTTAACTAAATGCACTGGGCATATATGTTTCCTATACACAGAATGAGGCGACTATGGAAAATCATGGTCCAAATACTGTAGTTTCTTCTCCTGAACTAGAGAAAGTTTGCCACAATTTACCAGAGGACCTATACAGAGCTGTTTTGGCTCTTTAGTTAAAAGTGCTCATGTGGTTCTTTAGCCAAGTAGAACCATGGTTTCCCCACATAAAAAGCCTACACACATACTGGGCCTATATCTAGACATGTATCCATAAAAATAAACTCAATTACTGAACAAAAAAACAGGCCCTAAAAAACACTTAGTTCCTTACTGCTAAGATTCTGTTTAACATTTTAAAAAATTAGCATTAAATTGGCTATCGTTTTTAACACTGCAACTGTTCAGTATTTGAAGTGATCATTATTTTTCACATTTACTCTAGAAACTATTTTTGAAGGACTGATCATTGAACAGCTTCTGTTCTATCTTTGTAGACTTGCACATGGAAAATACATGAACTTTCAGCTGCAATGCTGGCTACCTGCCAAGAATGGCAGTTTTTTCAGTGACTGGATGTTTAATACAATTTAAAGGCAATATTTACCCCACTAAAACTTTTAGCAGCTATATTTAGAATGCCAATAACCCTCGTCTCCCAAACAGTAAATTTACTGTAGATTAGATGCCTGTTTTCATGCTGAACTATAATGCATAAAAACCAGAACCTTTATTTTCATTGTGGATTGCAGTTACCCTGATGGAAATGAAAGCTCTCAACAAACTTCTGATGGCCTTTTTCTTGCAGCTAGAAGTTATATACCTGTGTTTCAAAGGTTGCAGGGATACCACATATATTACAGTAAAAGACAAACATACGCCTCCCACCACAACATGGCGTTACCTTTCTCCCTCCAACAACTGAAGTATGGCAGAAGGCTGTATGTCATCTCTCCAGACCATGCAACCCAAGGTCATCAAGCGCAAAGCGCAAGTGTCATGCTAAAATGCGTTTACTCCCGAGATCTGCATGCCTAAAAACTGCATTAGAGAAGTTGAACTTGCATAAAATTGAAGTCAATGAGAAGTCTATTACTTTCCTATACTGAGAATGCTTAAAATGGCTGCATTTCATTTAGTCCCATACACTTATACTTGCTTAATTATACTTGTATTCATTCATATGGATATGGTTTGATGGTTGTATTGAATTCCTACTCAGCCAGCAGCTCAACAAAACAGCAGAATGACGAATTCCCAGAACACAAATCCTAATTCCTCAGACTCCTAAAGCTCTTGCCTAACCCAAATGTTCTGCTTGGTAGACCTGCTGGCAAGTCTGATTCATGAATCCTCCATCCACTTACCCGTGGAGTCACCTCGTCTCTCTAATGCTACAAGGGAGTGTTTATCGGATTCCACACAACGAGGTGTCTGTGCCGGTAGAATCCCATTACTCCTGCTGAGTGCTTGATTTATTCTGGCTATTATTCTAATTATTTTAGCAAACCACCTGCTGGGTGGGGAGCCAGGGGTTGCAGATTTTGGCAAGTGCAAATATTATAGCTAACAACCAGGGTGTGTAAATGGCTTGTAATCCCAGGCACAATAATATGGGTGGGGTGAGGGTAAAAATATGAAACAAGTTCTTCAATATCATGGCTGCCAGAAGGTAGGGCAGGGTGACACTGTGGAGACTGATCAATTCAGAGATGAATAAGCCTTCATAGGCAACAGCCTATTTAGCATTTGATGAAGTAGGATGTCACCTACAAAAATGTATGCCTCTCTGTACCAATTAGTGTGCAAGGTGCCACCCTACCCTGCTTCTGCTGGAATTAAGTCTAACAAGGCCTACTGATACCTGTCTCGACATATGGCACTCAAAAGGTAGCAGCTGCGAGTTAGGGGAAACATTGGTAATTGATGGGACACCAAGGACAAAAAGGGCATCATGTTTGCCATTGTAACTACCAGTTCAATTTGAAGTGCCTTATATTCCCAGTAAATGCAGGTTTCCCTCAATTTATGCAGGTTCTGTACATGCAAATTTCCTCTTATGCATTTGTTACATGACAGGTAAATTCACTCTTATGCAACTGGCACAGGCACCCATCCCAAGCACGCAAGCCTTTGGGGGGGGGGGGGGCCACTGAGTCAGGTCCCCGCTCACCCCAGCTCCTGCTGCCCTGGGAGCAGCTGATGCCAGCTACCCCAAATCCCTCAGGGCTCCACTTGTCCCCTCACCCCAGCTCCTGGGCTGTGCCATACCATGGTGCAGGCAGGTAATATCAGCTGCTCCTGGGTCTGCTGCAGCAGGAGTTGGGGTGAGTGGAGACAAGTGGAGCCCTGGGAGGTTCAGGGCACGGTCCAGCCCAGTGGCTGCAGGGGCTGGGGTGAATGGTGAGAAGTGGAGGCCTGGAGCTACACCAGGGAGCAAAGCAGAGGGACCTGTAAGTGAGTGCAGGGCACGGGATGGGGAGGCGCAGCTCTTGCTGCTACACACATCCTGGGAGGGCTGTGGGACTGCACTGGCTCTTCCCGGGAGGTGCATGGCCCTGGATCCGTGTACTGGATGAGAGCAGGCTGCCACTGCAGGCTGGGGCCGGCAGCAGCACCGGGCTCTTCCTGGCACTTGGTGGTGGTGCTGGAAGGGCAGGTTGTGGGGGCTACGGTGAATTTTGAGGTGGCAGCAGCCCCCCTCCCGGTGCCACTGCCTGCCCTGAGTCTGCTGCAGCTTGCTCTCATCTCATGCAGAGATCTGGAGGCACACATCCCGTGGGAAGAGACCAGCACGGCCCTCCCAGGGTGCATGTAGCAGCAAGAGCCGTGTCCCCCATCACGCACCCATTTAACAGTTCCTTCTGCTTTGCTCCCTGCTGCAGCCGACGAGCTGTGCTGCACCCCTCCCCCTGCCCCTTCCCTAGGCCCAGCCTTACTCCCTCCCTCCCCGCCGTGGGAACATATCCCTATTTCTAACATTATAAACTGGGTTCCCTTTATGCAAATTCGATTTATGCAGTTTTCTGGGAACGCATGTACTGCATAAAAATCGAGGGAAACCTGTAATTGGAACTATCGACTTTCCTATCAAAAGTTACTAAAACCAATACATCAGCTAGTGTCTAGGGCAAGGTGCTCAGATCTCTCTCCTGAAGTCATGTCAATCATTCCTCTTCCACACACAGGGAAAAATGGAAAATAAGCTTGTGCTAGGAAGAACTTTATTTTCAGGGTGAATGGATTTGTTTTCTCCAGGCTTCCTAATGACCATAAAATAAGAAATAAAGAAATCCTTTTACAGAAAGACAGAATAAAAGTAAGCTAGAGGCATCTCTCTTCTGCAAAGTTAAGGGCACATTATGAGACTGTAGCTGTGATGACAGTGTTTGTAATTCTTTCTCAAATCATATATAAAGCAAGAAACTTAACTCTGGAACTCATCTGCCTGGTACTATTGCAGAGACAACAGATTAATTAGTATGCTCTTTACTTGGTCCTTCACTTTACTCTCTCATTTCTGTGTAATAAATGGCTAAGTATATACAAGTGTGGAATAACATGTTTATATAGCCTGGTAGTTTTCTAGCAGCGCATAGCCCCACTTCAACAACAAACCCAGTTGAAACCACATGAGAAATTACATTTCTTTACATGCTTATAAAACATTGTGATAAAAAGGGTACCTTGTACTTGGCTAAATGCAGAGTCTTGAGACTGGGAAAAAAAGGGTATCCACTTGAACCAACTTCATGTACATATACATTAAGAGCCATTTACCAGAGGAAGAGCCTGGACAGATGTAATGCCCGAAGAGATTCAAAGGCCCTTGAAGCCCAAAGGGTGAGCAGACAGACAGACCCACATGTCCTCTGAAGCATCCCAAGATGGAAGAAACACCGTGTGCACACTCCACAGAGCATGGCAAGGGAAAGCCGAGTCCTCCAGCATCCCACAGAGCTCAGCTCCCCACCCCAACGGGGAGGGGGAAAGAGAGCAGAGCACACCATCAGTGAGCACTCTCTCGTGCACTTTGCCTCTGTTCCTCTGGAGCGCACCCACCAGCACCGCAGGGTGCATGGCCTCTGGACTCCTGACTCCGGCAAAGGGGTATGGAGGCAGGGAGCTGCTGCAGAGCAGAGCCTGCAGAGCACTTAAGTGACAGCTCCGCTACCCTGTAGGGCAGGGAGGATGGGGAGAGGAAGCACAGCTCCAAGCCCCAGTGGCTCCCTGTTGCACCCCCTGGCTGCATGCAGACATGGTGATTTTGAAGCACCCCAACCAGGGGGGTGCAGCAGGGAACTGTGCATCCGTCTGCAGCTGAAGTGTCCATTTTTCTTAGAATCATATAATCGTAGAAATCGGGTCGAAGGGACCTTGTAGATCTTCAAGTCCGACCCCCTGCCTGGGCAGGAGAGAAACTGGGCTCAGATGACCCCAGCCAGGTAGGCATCAAGCCTCTTCTTAAAGACCCCCAGGGTAGAAGCCAGCACCACTTCGTTTGGAAGTTGGCTCCAGATCCCAGCCACCCTGACCGTGAAGTAGTGCCTGCAGATGTCTAATCTAAACCTCTTCTCCAACAACTTGTGGCCATTATTCCTTGTTATGCAGGGGGGCGCTTGGGGAAACAAGGTCTCTCCCAAAGCCTTCTGGTCCCCCCTAGTGAGTTTATAGACGGTCACCAGGTCCTCCCGCAGCCTTCTCTTGTGAAGGCTGAACAGGTTCAGGTCCTGCAGTCTTTCACCATAGGGTCTGCCCGGTTGTCCCCGATCATGCGTGTGGCCTCCTTTGGACCCTCTCCATGCTGTCCACATCCCTCCTGAAGTGCGGCGCCCAGACCTGGATGCAGTACTCCAGCTGTGGCCTGACCAGTGCCGCATAGAGGGGGAGGATCACCTCCTTGGCCCTGCTCGAGATGCATCTGTGGATGCACGACAAGGTGCGGTTGGCCCTGCCAACTGTGACCTTGCATTGTCAGCCCATGTTCATCTTGGAGTCAATAATGACCCCACGATCCCTTTCTGCTCCGTGCTCTCAAGAAGGGAGTTTCCCCATCTTAGAAGTGTGCTGCTGGCTAATACTGCCCACGTGCAGCACCCTGCACTTGTCAGTGTTTAAACGCATCCTGTTTTTGTTAGCCCACCCCTGTAACCTATCCAGGTCTTGCTGCAGTCTTTCCCTCCCTACTAGCGTGTTCACCTCACCCCAAATTTTGGTATCATCAGCGAATTTAAACAGGTTGCTTTTCACCCCGTTGTCCAAATTGCTGATAAAGAGATTGAACAGCGCGGGCCCAAGGACCAAGCCCTGGGGGACTCGGCTGCCCACTTCCCCTCAGGTTGAATATGACCTGTCCACCACCGCCCTTTGAGTGCGACCCTGCAGCCAATCTGCAATCCATCTGACTGTGTAGGCATCAATGCCACAGTTGCCTAGTTTTTTAATGAGGATGGAGTGGGAGATGGTGTCAAAGGCCTTGCTGAAGCCCAGAAAGACTACATCCACGGCGACACCTGAGATCAGTGCTTTTGTGACCTGATCATAAAAGGCAATCAGGTTGGTCTGACATGACCTGCCCCTAATGAAACCGTGCTGCTTGCCCTTGAGCATCATCCCTGAAGCCGGCCCATCGCAGATGTGCTCCATGATGATCTTCTCAAAGCGTTTCCCTAGGACTGAGGTAAGACTGACGGGCCTATAGTTGCCCAGGTCCTCCCTCCTCCCTTTTTTAAACATGGCCACCACGTTGGCTATCTTCCAATCATCTGGCCTCTGACACCGTCTCCCACCCCATCCTCATTTTCAAATGTAGCTGCTTCCAAATTGCTTCAAACATTGTACCTGCCCCTACCCGGAGGCCTGTACAGGAAAGCCAGGGGATGTGGAGCTACGGGGTTGGACTGGTCTTTATCCAAACGCAACCCTTCTGCAGCTGCCAGTCCTGCTGACCTTCTTAGCCGGCTCTTCCTGCTCTCTTTTCCCTTTTGGCCTTTGTACCACCTGCCCATTTCCTCCTGCCTCGCTCTCCTCATTTGCTGACCCTCTATTGAGTCACAGGCCTCAGGACCCATCCTGCTCCCCGGCCATCTGTTTCCTCAACCCCTGCTCTCGTGCTGCAAAGCAACACAATAAACCTGCGACCACATGAACTTCCTCCAGTAGAAATGAGTTTTCTCCTGTTCCAACTTCTCCATGTTTCCTGCTAAAACGCCTCCCCTATTCCAGTCTAACCCCATGCTCATGATGGCGACTGCTCTTTCATGGATCCTCAAGCACTGCTCTCCTCTCTTCACACAGGGTCTGGTCATTTGCTTTCAGAAGAAAGCTGACAAAATACAGCAGGGCCTTCCTCCCCCCCTTGTACCTCAGCCCATCTCTCCTTCTTCCTTTCCTTCCTACAACTACCCCCTCCTCCCCAGATGCTCTTCTAACCCCTCCACTTGTCCTACTGGACCCCAACCCATCCCTTGCTCCACAACCGAGGCCTCTAAGTGCTATAGGTAACACGCTACTAGCTGTGGCCCCATTACCTGCCAGCATGTGGGAGCTGGCCAGGACACCATGCTCAAAAGCCCTCCTCCTCCCTAAAAAACCCACCACATGGACCACGTGCTCCTTAAATGGTCGGGACCACAATTTTCTGGGCCACCCAGAAGACAGGCAAGAAACAGGGCAGCATCTGGTACTAGGGGTCACTGGTTTGTTTTTACCATGGAAGACTGCAGTGTCCTGAAACCCCAGCTCTTCTCTGCAAAGAGAAGAAAAAAACACCATTATGGGGTCCCAGAATGCAGGCTCCTCAGGGGCTTCCTTATCAAATGTGTCTAATTCACCAATTAAAATGTGTAGGGCCAGGGGACTTTAAAGGGCAGGCCCCACAGACACAATTACAGATTTGATAATTAAGCCATGATCTCCCCTTCTAATGCCATCGCCAACAACAAAAAGATTCAGCGAGTCCAATTCTGCCTGTCTGACCCTCCGACTTCAGATAACCCTCAATGACACCCCTGCTATTCCACTCTCTTGGATGAATATTTGGGATTTAGTCAGCATTTCTGCTGGTCCAGAGGGAGAAAGACAAGCTCCTTCTCTCATCGCTGGGCTGACTCTGCCTGACTGACAGATAAAAGAGTAGTAATACTAAACACACATTTCTTAACTTGTCATTTTCCTGGTAAGAGGCAATGTTTTCCTCCTGTGGAACTTGGAGGCAGCCCGGTGCTGCCCTCCGATAAAGCCCTGCCCTTCACCTCAAGCCATAAGAAACTTTCTTCCAAATCTTCCCCAGCCTCCTGCTATAAACAGCCACGGGCCCACTTCCAAATCCCACAAGGAGAATGCACTACCTGTTTTTATCAACAAGGAGAGAAGCTGTGCAGAAGGAAAGAGAAATATTTACTTAGCAGCAGCGATGTCTAGTTGTACCTGCTGGCACTATCCTGAACAAGTCCTTCCTCTTCGTTTTTGTATCCTTCAACACTCAGACTATTGTGTATGCTCATCTCTTGATTCCTATCCAAGAAATCTGTCTCTTTAAATCTTGTCTGTCGCTTGCTTTTGTAACTTCTATTTCAATTCTCTCCGGCTTGTTTCTTCCCAGTAATGATGCATGCACCCACGAATCAACCCAGAGATGAGGGTGCGACTTCCCAAGACCTTCATGTGGGATTGCTACTTCTTTCTGCTACCATAGCACAATCTCAGAATTCGTACTGGAAATTCAGAGATCATTTCCTGTCTCTACTAGCATTAGGAAAAAATGTAATCAAGCAGCGAAAGCTAAGGAGTCCGAGTAAGGAGTTTTTCATCTCTACCTGCCACCTCACCTGTGACTTTGTGCAAGTTTTTCAATCTGTAAAATGGGCTAATACTGCCAGGGTGCTGTAAACATTTATGAAGTGCTCAGAAACATGTTATAAAAATCATAGGGAAGCACCATTACTACTTTAAAGGTTTGTGTAACTGTATTTTGGAAGACTGCTCCCTAGATGTATTTGCTTGCAAGTTTTTAATGCATATCAAAGATTATTTTCTACCAAAAGAGCCATTAATTAATATCAGAAAAAACATATTCTACAGGGACCTTAATGACTCAGTCTTTCACAGGGAAGGGAGACAATTTTCTAAATCAAGTAGCTCAACCAAATCTTCCTCCCCCTCATTCAACCTGAAAATGAATTTTGTGTTAAGGGTACTTAGAAGGCACTACTGGATAGGACACCAACCATAACCAAGCCAAAAAACAGAGGAAACCTCAGATCCACTGAGGCAAAAAGACACAAGCACAATGGTGTCCAGTCGTACTCACAACAAACTGGTCGATATCCCTTTCCAGGCCCATGTTCGGCAAGTCGGGCATCATGTGTGCCACCACTTTAAACCCAGCGTCCTTGGCTAAGTGAAATGACTCGCATACGGCCTTCACGGTGTGGCCCCTGGGAAGAAGAAAAAGCGATGAAAGAGACCCAAACACTGTGCATGGTCATCGGTTGTCACACTGACAGCGAACAAGAGCAGTCTTGGGCTGCACGGGGAGCAGGTGCATTTTGATGCATTTAATCAGCATTAGAGTCTAGCAGGCAAGTCTCCCATTATTCTCCCTTGACAAGAGAAATGAAGGGATGAGCCTGATTATGAACTCAACACCATCATTTCAGTTACAAAAGCAAAGTTATAATCTAACCAGAAAACATTTGAGCCTTTTGCTCCTCAACAGGGGCACTGTGAGACTGGCATAAGGGTCACAGCAGAGCAGATTCCCACCATGCAGCCGGGAGCTGCCTTCACCTTGTTACAGCCAGGTAGTTAGCTGTTCGAAGCTGCTGAAATATTATTTGCATTGAAACAGCACCAAGGAGGCTAAAATGGGAACAGAGCCTTGCTATTCTGGGGCTGTTTGAGAAGGAGTTGGTTTAACCTAAGACAACACATGGGAACATAATGCAAGAGGAGCGAAAGTGAGAGGTAAATAGTCTCACCTGATTACTCGGCCTAGCTAGCAGTGCCCCCGTGCTGCACTGCTTGCCATTCAAGCCACCCCTTTTGGAAAAAGGCAACTGCTCTCTAGTCTCTCAGGTCAGGGGGTGTAAAACATTCAGCCTGAGGGCTGGATCTAGTCCCCCCCCTTGGTTGCTTTCATTTGACTTGGCCCCCATTGGTCCAATCCACAAACCAGTGCAGAAACCAAAGGAGGACAGAGACACCCGAGTAATACCTGGAGCTGAGAGTGGAACTTTTAAATGATGGACCACAAGCAAGAAACTTTCCCCTTCCACCTTTATGGCTCAACAACTTTCTGCTTCTACTCTGGAAGCAACCCTTTTCCCCGAGGCAGCCACTGAGAGGCCAGGCCAAGAGCGGAGCTATTCTCCCCTGTCTGTTCTTGCTGCTACTCCCCAAGTTCTGGGGTGGGAGCCCTGGGGCCTCTGTTGAAATTAATGGTGCTCCCTGCCCAGGATTTAAGGTCCAGGAGATCCACCTCCTCTTCCTTCACCCTCACTTCCCTCCTATTATTTTTGCCCTTTTGAGACCTCCTCCACTACATCCTGCGTCGGCCAGTGACTGCACTTCACTGCGATACACCTTCAGATGTCAGCCCCTTCCCTTGCTAAACTCAGCTCTCATTAACCAACTGCTCCTCTAACGCTGTGGACCTTTTCTTTCCCCGTGCTCTGCAAGATCCACCCCCCTCACCTCATTTACATGTCTGTGTATGTTTTTTACGAGTGCCGTTTTATTTTATATGGTGTTAAAAAGCATGATGACGTTTTTCCAAATCTGTTCTGGGGTGCTATTATTCAGCACTTTGGGAAGCTGGAGGGGAAGGAATGAAGAGTCACTTCATAAATAAAATTATCTCCTTATTAGAAGAAGGATCCGAGTTGAATCAATAACTCAATGCCTATACCTAGATTTAAATATTCTTCTGCCTCCCAGCAATAGGAAGTGTACAAAACCCTACTAATGACTTACGATACATAATGGAAAGCAATTTCCAAACATATAGGCTAATTGCTTGTAATCTGACATTTAGCTACAAGCAAAATGTGAAAATTACACAAAAAAAAGAAGAAATCATCACTACACACACTAAATGAATAGAAGAAACCTAGAGCCATCTTAACAGAGAAATACTGATATCAATCTGCTCTAAAAATATTCCAATTCACTGCTTTAAAGAGCAGAAACATATTTTAAAAAATGCAGAAGTTGGCACAGATATGCATGTGAAAACAGCAATTTTCTACTCTGAGGGAGTCTGGAAAGCTTGCAGCAATCTTTTAAACACATTGCAAGCAGTTGCAATAGTTCCCAAACCTTTAAAAATCTAATCTTGTAATGGATTCTTTGCGAGTGAAATTAAAAGTCTGCCACATCCTGCCTCACTCCTCTGCAGGGCCAGCACCAAGCGAGGCAAGGTTTCACATGCCAGCTTTCGAAGCAGCAGAGATATATGGTTAAAGGTGTTGCAAGAAAAAAAGTAATTGGATGGTCAAAACAAGAGTAGAGGAATTAAAAACCAAAGATCACAGAGATGGATAACAGAGGTACTTGGAAAACTCCAGCTTGGGACAGCACAATGGTTTTAAAAGAATTTGTTAAAAAATAAGTTCAAGAAAAGTAAATGTTAAGCTGGAAGACTGTCAGAATTCACCACTGATTAATGCACCTAGGAAAAGAATGAGGTGCGTCTACTTCCTTTAGCTCTTGGTTATTTCCCTTCATAAAGCTCTGGTATGTAAAAGAAGAACAGTGCTGTCTGCTGGTAGGTATTTACTCAGCTGCGTGGCTTGTTCAGGAGGCTAGATTTCGTCTGGGACGCCACAGCTGTTTGCCTAGCCAGGCACTGAATCTTGCCTTTAAGCAGCAATGGGACTATCTTCACGCTCCAGATGCTACAGCAGGGATGGGCAAAAATGCAGCCCACAGACGAGATCCCGCTTGCCAACTGACTGGATCTGGCCTGCAGCTGCCCCATAGTGCTCTGCACGGGGCCCAGCCTCATCCGCTCTCGCCAGGCAGCCCAAGCTGTGCTCCCCCACATGCCTGCCAGCCTGGGCCCCGATCAGCATGCCCAGCTTCTAGCAGGGCTGTTCCCAGTGCTGCTCTGCTTCTCGGTCCTCCTGCTCCTGCCCCTGCCGCGCTGCTCTGGGCAGGTGGGAGAGGGGCACAGGGCACAGCGGCACCCAGCCGGCTGCAGCCACACCAAGAATGGTGCCACTGCAAGCTGCGTGCTGGTCCGGGCTGGGAGTATGGCACGGGCTGTCCCATGCGGAGGGCCGTGCGGACAGCCACAGACCACGCCGCCAGGGCGAGCTCTGCAGCACTCACCCTCTGCTTCCCTTCACCCTGGCTGGCTCCCGGGACCTAGCCCAGTCAGCACCCCCTCACCCCACCCCAGAGCAGGTTATGCAGAACGGACTGCGGCTCGGCCTGGGCCCCAGCCCCAAGCCATCACCACCTGGCTTCACCAACCCATCCCGCTGCCAAACACTGCTCCCCAAAGCCCCATAGGGAGTTTTGGCAAGTTGTTGCATGGGGCCCACAACAGCTAATCAAAAACTCCCTATGTGGCCCTGGGGCCTAAATAATTGCCCACCCCTGAACTACAGACTAAGCTTGGGAGAAAACAGGCTTCGGATCTTAAGTTCAAACATCCATAAGAAAACCTCCAGTGTTTTCCACTACAGAACTGTCCCTTCTAAGTTCACTTTGCTTGTCAAACCATACTCAAATTTCTCAGTATATTACCTACTGCTTTGTTATTAAAAATCTTAAATAGGCAACTGGCCCATGAGGGCAGATTTATGTAAAATGGAGGAAAAACAGAAAGATCCCCAGCACTGCAACAGCAGAGACTTTTCTTCTCCCATCCTTGCAGCTTTCAGGAGAACAACCTGAAAATATACAAATATACTCTGTTCTCTCTGTACATCACTGTTTTTTTGTAGTGGTTCAAGACCATAAAGAGCAAATCATAGACTTTTCTTACACTCCCCAACTCCTGAAACACTATATTTTGAATGACCCCTGATTAATGTATGAATAGGTATCATTTCTGGCTTTATACAAGTCTGTCTGCTGACCACTTACCTAGACTAGCCCCATGCTCTACATGGTTTAATCTAAGTGCCCTCTCTGTTCTTTAATATCCTTCAAGGATGTCGCACAGTTTACATGGCTTTTAACTCAGGTCCCTTCCGACCCTACCAACTATGAAACTATGAAAACTCACTCAAGCCTGCAAAACAACAAACTGCTCAGGACAAGGGTGCTGACTGTTGTTTGGACATATCCTATTTACTCTACAGGGTCGCAAGCATTTATGGAGTCATAAAAAAACCCCAGCATACTATACTATAAAATACTGGTTGGACAGGAACACCAGCATAATTTTATACAACATTAAACCGGAACCGTGAAGTATTCATTTCCAGACACTTTCTAGAGCAACATTTCTCAACCTTTCTAGACTCAAAGCACCCCTTTAGATGTCAGCTCTTAGCTTTCCCATGTTTCTGGACTGTGAAAAAATGGTAAGAGCAATTCTTCTGCTGCAAAGAACTGAGAAAAACCACAACAGGGCCAAATGGATTTGACACTACAGATACCTATTTGAAATATCTGGACTTAATCTTGCAAGTCATGTTAAAACCCTAAATTCCTAATTAATACTGTATGGCACCTGTAAAAAGTTCTCATGGCACCTGGCTTGAAAAATTACGATTCCTGAGTGCGACAGGGGAAAAAGCCACAAGCAGTCAGTCACATTAAGCGTTTCACCAAAATATTCTTCTCACCTGTTTGTATCTCTGGCCACATCCTCGTACACGCTTTGCACACCGATCTCCAGCCTTGTGCAGCCGTATGACAGCATGTCACTCAGGTGACGCTTCAGGCAGTAATCAGGCCTGGTCTCGATTGTGATCCCAATGCACTTTGTGAGGCTCCGCTCTGAATATCTGTAAACAGACAAAAAAACCCTTTCTTTGTTACAATCACAAATCAGCATAGGCAGTCTTAAAAAACAGTCCAAAGACTTCCAAGTGCCAGCTTTTTGTAACCCTCAGAGCTCAAACCAGGAACGGGGTCACAGAACCAGACAGCCTCGTCACTGAAACAGACCCAACATCTTCACAACGCAAAAATGACTAATTACACACACGTAACAGTATTTTTTTTAATTTAAAGTGAAGTAGCTAAATACTTTTTCAAAACCAGTATCTGTTGGGAAGATTTCCAGCCCTCTGCAGCAACAGCCAAATTTAAGGCCTGGATAACAGAAGAGAAAGAGGGCAATATCTTGCTTATCTTGCTGGGATCCTATGACCCCAGCTGACTTCCTGCCCTTTGGGCAGGGGGCTGGACTCGATGATCTCCCGAGGTCCCTTCCAGCCCTGATGTCTATGAAATCTATGAAATCTATAAAATTTAAGATGGTCAGGGATTAGCACCCTCTTTTATCCTAAGAGTTAGCCTGACTTTTACCCACCTAAATATCTACATACAAGTATTTGGCTTAAGTGACTCCACATACAGCAGAACCTCAATTCAGATGAAACTTTAGCCTAACAGTTCATGTGGTTTTTATCCCTGGGGAATACAGTTATGCTGTCAGAAACTAAGAGCCAAGGAGCATGATTCAGACCCAAGTTGCTATGTTTTGATAACAGCACATACAGGGAGTCTACACAAAGCTCCAGAGCATCTCTCTGCCCGATTCAGTCCCGCCAGTTCAAACCCAACATGGCACAAGCAAGTTTCATTACAAGGTTTTTCTTGCACACACCACATCCATTTACAAACAATATTTTAAAAAGTAATTTAAAAAACCCCCAAAACCCTTCCATTATTAATTCATACTCAGTAGGTCACCAGAAAGCCTAATTCAGTGGTGGTGAAGTAGGGTTAATAAAAAAAGAAATCAAAAGAAAATACTTTAAAGCAGCTTTTAACCAAGGATCTCAAAGGGAAGAGTGCATTACGGGTCATAACTTCCCCCCAAATAAGTAATGGTAACATCTCTTGCATTTCAAGAATCAGTTTACCCACCACTGAAACGCAAACAGCAGTGCTACATAGAAACTTGGAGCAGAAAGTGAGGAAGTCCCGTCCAAATGAACCTGCAGGAGTGATAGCCCTTGTCTACCCAAATCAGAATATGGATAAGCACCTCCTCTTGGGCCACCGACAGGCATTACTGAACTGTACATTTGTGCCAGGAGAAAAGCCTTTATCTTGCCACAAGAGAGATCAGGAAGTTAGATGAGGAAGATCTCCCTCCTCTTAATCTAACTTGAACACAGCTGTAAGCTTCTCTCAGGACAGATACACCCAATACCGCACAGACCTCTGCTCTCCCAGCCGCTCTCCCAGAGAGAGAGAGGAAGCTGGCCTGGGGGCAAGCTGCCAGGGACCCCCGTGCAGACCTTCCTTGGAAAATGCTCCCCCACAAAAATCAGCTGATTGCCAGGGGAAGAGCTATTCTCCTGCAGCAGGAACCCCCGCAAGAGCCCCAGGAGGCTTGCCATGGCTTAACCTGTAGGACCAGAGAGAGGCAGAAGGCAGCTGCGCTGTGATGGCAAGGCTGGCCGAGTTGGGCATCCAGAGGCTGGGCTGCATATGTGTTGATTTAAAAGCTGGCAGGGCTGGGAACCACGATGGAGGGGGGGCTCTTCTTGTCATGCTTCTCCACGCCCCTAGCTTTACATCACTGTGTGTACAGCCCAGCTGGGCTGCACACGCAGGGATTTAAAAGCTGGCGGTCCCTGCGCCTCTAGCTGTGAAACTGCCTATTGACAGCCTGCCCCCTTCCTAGGCAGGGGAGAGGGCAGACTGTCAAGCAGTGAGCCCCCCAAGGGCAAGGGTGACCCCAGGAGCAGACCTCTAGTTCCCCCTGCCTGGAGAGCCCATCTATGCCTCTCTCTGGCCAGGGCGCTGAAATGCACGTGTGCTCCAACTCCTGGGCTAAGTTTCTAGCAATGGAAATTTTACAGAAATACTTCTCACTGGAAATTATACCGTCTTAGGAGGAGGTGGTATCTTACTGACTAGAAGCAATGAGGACTGCAACTGAAAAGAGGGAGCCGCCCCTAGCAAAGTGTCCATTTTCACTACACCAGGTTATTTAGTCCACGTTGATGGAGGAAAGAGCAGCTCACGCAGAAACTTTGCACCACTTCCTACAGCACTTCAGCAGATGCGTCTTGGAGCTCTCATCTGACTATCGACTCCACTCAGCTTGCAAGATTAGACTATATCACCGCACAATGCTTCAGGGCACACACTGGAAATTACCAAACCAAATAAGCCTCAAGAACTTACGATTATAGCGTGCAAGGGTTCGACTTAACTACAGACGCAAGGGAATACTGAATCAAGACTGATATTAGGATCCCTCCACAAGGCAAAGACAAATTAAAAGATACTCACTGGTCCCTCCAGAACCGTTAAAGCCCTTTGGGTTAATAATGTGATATTCTGGGAGAAGAGCCATACAACAAATGGCCTTTTCTTGTATTCCACAGTTCACAGATCATTCTTTTGATCTACTAAGCTAAAACATACTTGAAAAACTTCAGCTGGCAGGATGCCCATCTGACACGCTCCTGAATAATCAGTGAGCGTGTCTGAGAGCATACTGCCTGCGTGACATTCATCATCGTGTCCGACAGTGCAAAACTGCCTTCTGGACAGCACACGTCATCACGTGGACAGCATGCAACATCACAGCAGAGGCAATACAAGGAATAAGCCACCAGCAATACTGTACAAAAAGAAAGAGGCAGAAAACAGATAAAAATTATTTCCTCCCCAAGTAAAAAGAGGCCAAACTACAAACTGCTGAATATACTGAATATCTGAAGGCCCTTCACTACAGCCGTTACAAACAATACCAGTAGAATAGGCAGTGACACTCCCTGGGCATATCTACACATGCATTTAAGCATGCCTAGATGCACACTGAACCATGCTTAAATTTAACAGTCTTAATGTGCATTAAGTAGGTTTAGGCAGGTATCTACATGTGCAGGCATTAAAGTGTTGGCACTAAAGTTAGTCCCAAATCAGTTCAAACACACAGCGTTAATGCACTTTAACTATTCACACCTACATTTGATACCTGCATAGGCACAAATAGCCTAAATTCACCATTTTTAATACGCAGTAAGGTTGCACATGCGTAGACGTGCACCCTTAATGCTCATTAACTTAGGCTAATGTGCATTAAAGCATTGCGTGTAGATGCACCCTCTGTGCTTTAAATAAATGCCACTGAGCTGTAATTAAAAAAAGTGAACTAGGAAAACAAATTAAATGGGTGTCATAGTATCAGGGGGAAGACATGAGCAAGGAACTAAAGCTTATTAGTTTAAGGATTTGTAATCAGCATTGTCTACTTCAAATCACTGAGGTCCCCAGGATCCTTGGCACCATCTTCCTGAAAAAGAACTGGCTGAATTTTCTTTTATCTACCCAAACAAGAGCCAGCTGTTGTCACTGGGTGAGTCTACATATTCATTAACGTGCAGTGGTTACTGCACATTTAATTTAGTAGTTGTATAATCAAGTACTATATAAATACAGAATAACCAGAGTTACTGCGTAGTAGCACCAGCGAATGGCTTTTTAGTGACCCTACTGTGCAGAAGCAGATGAGCACTGCTTGTACTATGATGCGCTACTGTGCAATATTAGGCTCCTGAGCAGTTAGCATCTCATGTAGGCATGCCCACTGATCCCAAATGAAAGAGCCTAAAAATTACACTGCCATTCATAATAGTCCCTCCTGGGAATGAACATACTTGTACGGAAGGAAAGAAAGGCATGGATCAATGAAATGTGCTGAAAGGAGGGACTAAATCTGGTCAATTCAGCTTTGTGTTTTTACAACAGACCTGTACTGTCCAGCCAAGCATCTAGCTGCAAAATCTCATTTACCATATTTACTTGATTTCAAGACGAGATTTTTTCCCTCCATTTAACATGGGGAAAAGAGCCCCTCATCTTAGAGTCACGTACAAGGCACTAGGGGGGCAGGCAGCCTCTGCTCCCCCCTCCACCTCCCCCTGCCCCTTGCTTATTTTTGTTTCAGCACCAGCAGGCTCCATCCCTGCTCCAACCTGGGGCACAGAGCATGGCCCCAACCCCAGGCACAGAGAATGGCCCCAACCCAGCCCTGTAGTAGCAGTGATAATGTTTGCCGCCGCCGCTGCTGCTAAGGGTTTGGCTGGAGCCCCGGCTAGAACAGGAACAGAACCTGCTGGTGTCAGAGCAAAAGTCGGGGGGAGAAAAGGAGACAGGAGACCCCTGAGACTGCATGGAGCAGCAGCACAAAGGGGCAAGCTGCTCAACACCCCCCAACCGCCTGCTCCCCACCACCACCTGCTGCAATGGTGGAAGGCATGAATACTTACTGGAGGGGAGGGGTCATCTTAAATTCAGGGTCATCTTGGATTCAGGTAAATTCAGTAAACATATTGATTATATGCAGATTAAATGCATCTTTCAACAGAGCAGCCCATGTTTGGAAGCCCATTCAGTCCTGGTGCAGTTTTTAACTACTAGCGGCAATTTGCAAAGAGAAAGGGGGCAAAAGCGTGAGCCCCTCGACAATGGCAAATGATTCTGGTAACAAATCTAGCTCATTGTTTCCCCAAGCACTCCAAAGGAAGGAAAGCAAAGTATGAGGAAAGAGAGTTTTCTCCACCCCTTAAAGACAGGAAGTGAAAGAAATGCAAGAAAAGAACAAAAATATTTTGGTATTACCCTCACTTGCCAAAATGTAAATCTATTATTTCACTTCGAACTTGATCTTTGTGCATCTCCAATTAAATATCAAGATTATGAAGGAACGGGTGAGTGAGGATAGGAATGGAATATAGGAAAGGAATTTTCTACCACAAAAAAATTGAAATAGATCAGAGCAAACACTACTTAAAATCGTCTTAGATTCACATACCTCTATCTACTGTGTGGCAGGTGTTTTCAAAGTGTAATATTTACTTGCAAAAAAATCATATTTTTCTGTGAAAACCTGGACCTAACAGTAATAGACAGCACCTGCAGTTGTTAGAAAAAAAACCTAATTCATTCTCAGTTTCCTCAATTTATTTTATACATTTAACACTGGGTGTTTAGTTTGTTTCATCATTTCCCCATGCTGAGAAGACCTTTATAAAAACCATCTATACAAGAGCAGAGAAACCTTACAAAGAAAAGTTTAAGGAACTGAAAAAGTTCAGGACTTTCTTTTTAAAGTTCCCTGTCAAATATCTTAACATGTTTTATGCACTTTAAAACAAATAATGACATTTGCCAACTTGGCTTAAAAAATCTCCCAATCAGCAATAAAGAAATTAGATAATTACTTCACTTGTATTAAAATCTTTAAATCAACTTGACTAATTATTTTTAATATCTATTTTATTCAAAGTTAAGTGATATGGTCAAAAAAAACCATTAGAAACAAACTGAATGAAAGTAGGTGGAAAAAGGTAAGATGTAGCTCTAAAAGCCAATGATTAGAAACAAACTATTGATACTTTAATAAATCATTTTAAGTGCAATATATGATTTGATAAACATTTTCTTATGCATCCAGCATTATATAAACTCTCACAAATTTTAATGCCTTTTTGTTCATGGCAATTTAAGTCCAATTTCTATCTGAATACAGCTTGACACAAACAATGAAGAAAAAAAACACTATAATCATCCAACTATTATCCACAACTTTTTGTTAAAAGTAATATAAATATATATGACATATTAATATTACATATTATAAATATAAAAAATGAAGTGTGTGTCTGTATGTCACTTATAACTTGAGAATGGCTGGTCCCTATCTACTCTAAACCTTCCAAAATCACTGAATACCACCCGAGGAAAATTATAGGTGGGTGTGGGCCTTACCCCGAGATGGAGCAAAAGCGGTGGGACGCTGCATGGGGAGATCAAAGTGGCGAACATGAAACTGTGGCGGGCCGAGCCACCGCAGGAAATTTCAAAAAGGAAAAAAAAATAGCCAACCCCAAGAGAGCCAGGATCAGCAGCCCCATCAGTGTGGGCACGCTTTATAAGAGTGTGCCAGGAGCGACTGGACAGCCAGACCTCAGGATCCAGGATAAAAAGCCCAATGAAAGACAAGCGAGGGGGCGGGGGCCCGGAAGTAGCATCCCCAGCCAGCCCGGAGGGGCCGGAGAACGTAAACAGTCCCAGCAAGAAGGGGTCTCCACGACTATGCAGAACCAGAAGGGGCCTGAGAAGTGGCCCACAGAGCTGACGTGGACCAAGGAAGCTGGCAGCAGAGACAAGCCTGGCAGAACTTGGTGGAGCCAAGACATAGGCAAGTCAGACGGATGGCAAATACTGAACCTGGGGCAGAAGCGACGCAACGGGGGACAGACCAGTACTGAAGATGGACAACATGTAATTGGGAAGGAGGAAGTCCAGGTGAAGTGCTTGGAATAACAACATCTTTCACACCCAGCAGCTATCATATTGCAGGAACCAGGCATCAAAGACAGCACAGGACATCAGCCTCAGCAATGCAAGTGACAACATTAAGCTGGCGTTAGGTGGGGTGTAGGGGAGGTTGGAGCCCCACAAAGGCGGAGCAGCAGAAACAACCAAGGGGGAACGCTAAAGGGAGACGGAACCGAAACATTGTCCTCCCAATCTGGAAGCAATCATCCAAGACGTGGCAGGAAAGGCCCCTTGGTGAACAGACCTGAAGTCATTCCCATAATCAAGCTCTTCATCCCCAAGAATAACGGCGAGGCTAGAGAGGAATCTCCATACAAGACGTACCAGAGAAAGACACAGAAGATTATAGTGGGTTATTTTTCACTTGACCCTTTTTGGGGCTTCCAGTGACTATTTAAGGAAGCAAGGCTTTTCACACGGAGAGTTATACGTGCCTTGCTCCAGAACTGGTATTCGAAGAGGGTCGTATATACTAGTGCCAACAGGAAACACTGCGAACATTGTTTAAAAAGAAGGTCTACAACAAAGATCATTCATTTGGATGTCATTTAAAATGTCATTCCACATTAAATGTTAAAGGTGTTGTGCTATATTTTTTTAAAATACACAATATTTATAACCTAAATCTGTTGTACTAAGTTCTTTAAAAATAAACAAACACTGCAATTACAAAAATAATGACTTGGGCAAAGAACGGGTCCTTCCGCTAGTTTTACCACAAAAAAAAGAAAATTGTCATTTTTTTCAAGTCTAAGTAAAAATATGTTGAGTTATACAACTGAATAATAAATGCCTTACATACAGTTATGATCATGTAAAAGGAGGGCTGAAAGGGACTTCAGGTCATCTTGTCCAGTAGAGTTCAACCTCTGGCCTGCAGAGCCATGTCATCCAGCCCACGGGTCTTCCCACGTGTCCAGAAATCTGGTGTTGAGGGAGCTGAAGTAGTGTTAATTGCTGCATCTCCAAGATCTGCCCCCACATGCAGGATCTAACCCTGTGGAAGCTTTGTGCACTGGGGCCTGCAGGGTGCCACATCGGGTTGGAAATTTGGCAGCAGGGAAGCAGCAATTAACCCTGACACTGCTCCTCCACTGCCGAATTTCCAGATCGGTGGGGCACCCTGCAGGCCAGGTGAAAACAGCTCCATGGTTTGGATCTGGGCCATAGGCCAGAGGTTGAGCACTAGCAACCTTACCTATTTCAAACAAACTGCATGGAAAATCTTGCAAAACTATCAGATATATTACTGAAAAACATCAAAGAACACCCTACCATGCCCACAAAGCTAGTGAAGCAGGGGAACAAGGGTGCTGTCAATGCTCTGCCATTAAAACACACTTGAGCAACCCAGGGAAGAGGACGCCTTGACACTGCCGAGCGTTGAGCTCGCATTCCTATGTGCTACTGGGATGTGCCCTTGATTGTGGAGACTTATCACAGTAAGCATTTACTTATTTGATGCTTTGGATAGAGGGTCTTGGCTGCATATTATTTTGGTTGAGGTAGTATCTGGGTAGAGAAAAGCAGGACAGTGATAAAATAAAGAAGGAAGCTCCTGTAACCCTAAATAATTTGCACTCTTGGCTATACCAGAAGGACAGAAAAAACCCTACAAGAGCTTTTGGGAGTATTCTTAACTAAGACAGCCTGCAATTTTTGACTTGCATTGTGTTGGCTTGGTTTGAGACACGGGCAGGTGCAGGTGGCATCTACACCTGTTAAATTTGTTGCAGACTGGAACTTCAGCTCTGGCCCTGAACATATTTATAGTGCAATTTGAATTCTTCCCATCACTGGTAGCAAATGCAACTGCTGGGAAATAAAGCAGTCTAATAGGAAGGACCTGCCTTTCCCTTTTCTGCGTACCTCCCCCAACAAGAAAACAAAAATTTAGCCTAAAGGCTATATTTAGTTGTAAATCAAAATGTTCTGTTGTTAAAAACCATGCTGGTTGATATCGGCATATTGTTAGCAACCAATGAGAATCAACCTTTCTCCAGAAAATTAATTGAAAATGTACGTTAACAATTATTATTAAAAAAATATATATCAAGATTTCCTTTTTTGGCAATTTAAAATCATGATTAAAAGTGGTGATTTAAAATCAGTTCATCCCTATAACTGTCTAGAACCTGACACCAGAATATTTAAAATGACTGAGGACGAGTTTTTAAACAATGAGGGTAACTGAGCATTAGAACAACTTTAAATATATTCTAAACCCAGACAGTACCACTAAGACGCTCCAGTCTCGCCTCCAGCACAACACAGACCACAGGACATCTGTGAATTAATGCCTATCTGAATGCCGGCACATCTTTTTGAAAAGTACGCAGTCTTGATTTAAACATTTCCAGTGGTGGTAAGCAAATCTACCACAACCCTTGTTAAATCGTTCAACGGTTTAAAGTAACTCATTATAAAAATGTATGCTTTCTTCAAAGACCTCCAATTTGTCTAGTTTTTACTTCCAGCAACTGGATCTTGTTACACTTTCGTCTGCTAGACTGGAGAGCCCTCCAGTATCAGATCTGTTCCCATGTACACGCTCAAACTGTTATCAAGAGACACCTTAGCTTTGTTTTTGTTCAACTAAACACATTGAGCTCCTCGATTTTCTCATGCTAATACATGTTTTCCAATCCTTTGATAATTTCCATGGGTTTTCTCAGAACTCTCTCCAATTTTTGCAACATCCTTCTCGATCTGTTGACACCAGAACTGGCCACAGGATATCAAAAGCAAACACACCAGAATGAAACACAGATGTAATATAACCTCCCTATTCCTATTCAATATGCTCTTGTTTATCCATTCGAGGATCAGAATAGCCCCCTTGGCCACAGCACCACGCTATGAGCTCATGCGAAGCACTGATTCTCCACCAGGCTGTTGTTCTCTGGGCTGCTTTGGGTCTTTTCAAGCATCCTGTGGGGTGCTGCTAACACTGTTAGGTGTGCAAACACGATTCACAAGCCAAACTCAGAGATTTCAAAGAGAAATTCATAGCGTTAAATCCATTCAGACCTGTTATGGTCTGAGTTATTTTCAACAGAAAAATTGCTCTTCTGTTTTTCTGCAGTCAAAGAAGAATGGAAACCTAAAGCTGGCATTTTCCTTGAGTCTAAAACAGTTAAGCACCACTGTGCTAAGCTGACTTGACTTGCAAGTTTTTCACACTCTTCTCTGAAGACTCAGGAATGTGATAGCTGCAGTGAACAGGAACCGAGCGGGGCAGAAGGTTTGAGTGGGGAAATGCACTGAGGCAGGGCTGTCAGGATCCCAATGGCCCACGGCCAAGGGCTACAGATGCGCCTGAATGGTCTAAAAGCAAAGAAAGGCACAAGAAGAGAACCTGAGACAATGCCAGGAGCTCCATATCTTCCCTAGTCACTACCTCAGTCTGCTAGCTTAAAGGTCTCTTCTTCTCTTACAAAAAAAATATTCACAAGGATCTCCATCTTCTACATAGGGGTCGGCAACCTGCGGCCTGCAGAGTCATGGCTTTGGTGGCATTTGGCAATGCACAACTTTGCTGCAGCCAGGCAGGGGTGGCTTCGGGGCTTTCCCCACTTGCAGCTGGGTAGCAGGGGCTTCAGGCTTTCCCCCTGCCTTGCCCACAGCTGGAGACAGGGAGATGCTGCGGTGGCGGCCGGGTCCTAGAGCCAACCCACATGAACCTAGAGCTGGATCGTTCCAGCCCGCTGCCAGAAAAGGGTGCCAACCCCAGGTCTAGATTACAAGCGCTCAGTTTGGTTTTGTCAACTTGGCTTGGGTCAAGTAGAAACAGACGTTTTCCTCAATAAAAGATCTTATTTTCCCTGTACAAACATGCTCTATATCACAGTGCCTAAATGTAATGGACCTGCAAACCAATCTGCTCGGTGCTGCACAAACAGAACAAAATGGCGGCCCTGGCCCCAAACACCTTACAATCCAGGTACAAACCCAGAGACAGCAGGCGACTAGACAGGGAAGTACAAGAAGTGGAGTTACGGGAGTTATGCAACACACTAGACAAAGTGATGTGATAGGGAGCAAAAAAAAAAAAAAAAAAAACACCTCTCTGGATTTTACTCAAGGCAGTGACTCAAATATCAATTTTTTTTAGCAAGCTGGTGGAAACAGAGAATCCCATTTGTTTTACTGTGATAGTTTTTGTGTAGAAATAAGAATCTATTTTTTTAGTCACTGAAACCAGCAGATTGAATTCTCACTTTACAGAGGAAGCTGGAAACTGGAGTGTTGTGTCCAACGGTGGCTTTTTATATCCTCCCCCACCCACAGTTGCAAAAGTTTTATAGTTGGGTTGGGAAAACACAGATGGCTCAATACTGATATTAAAATAACAACCTTGGGTTTGTCTCAATGAAACTTTGATCAGGAGACAGCGTCGTCAGCTAAAACTTTGCAGAATCAAGTGTTTACATGCACAGCGTATACTAGACAGCTTTGAAAAGCCTCAGTGAGACTCAGAGGCCCAGAATGCAAGGCACCATAGAGTTAGACAAGTCGTGTCCTAAAATGCTTCCGCATTCAAGAGACAAACTAAGGATACAACATAAAAGCCAAGTGATCGGGGGGGGGGGACATCAGACACATGGTAGGTTTCCTGATTTTTTTTAACTTGTTTATAGTCCTCCTGTATTAACTAAAACCTGCTTTTGGTTAAAACGTTTGGGTTTGAAATAGAGGAAAGGAAGGCACCACCAGAGCAAGAGGAGAGAATGAGGCCAGAAAGGAGCAGGGAAGTAGAAAAGGGAGGAGGAATGAGAGAGATATTCGAGGGAGAGCGGGTGGGTAGCTGCTGTCTAGAATACTGGACCTTCACGACTTTCTTACAAGTCCCCGAGTCGTGTAAAAGTTGTGATTTAGGCCTAGTCTGTGCTTTGTATTTCTGCCTACAAAACTTGGGTCTGCCAGCAGAACTGAGCGTCCACGCTCGCAATGCCTCTGTGGGGGCAGACGCCGTCCTTCTGCCAGCAGCTCCGAGAAACGGAAAGCTTTGGCCACTCAAAACAGATGTAGATAGGTCCAAGCTTTCTGCCAGCTTCCACAACCGCTCCAACAGCGGATGTCGTGCAAATTATGCTGCCTGCCCCGCTAGCAGAGCTCTGTAGGGGAGCCAAGCTGAATTGCCAGGAGCTGCTTGCAACTACCAGAAGCCACACGTGTGATGTACTATGGGGACTTCATTGTGGTGGCAACTATCTGCTGGTAAAAGACTTGTACTGTGAGCAAGCCCTTACCTTTTCTCTGCCCTTGACTGTAAGCAGCGCTCCTTCAGGAAACCCAGAGTCTTGGGTGTTTCTATAGTCTGCACACCAAGACGTCCAGAGGCTCCGTCGTTCCACTTTAAAATGATCCTGTGCCTGGCTCAGAAGAAACTCCTATGGCCATATATACATATAGAAAATTACAAGCTAAATTCTCTCTGCGTGGAAGAGATGGAATAAAAGATCTCAGAAAAAGTAACTCCACATCTCTGTGGCCAGACATTGTTTAAATTAGCAAGGTCCTGGGCTCAAGTACTCTACTTCTCTCTAATGGCCTTGCTCTGTTATCACTGCAGTCTCTGAGCAAGAGGCAGCAACAATGAACTCAAACTCTATAATTTCCTGCTAAATAAGTGTTACAGGCCTATTTAAACATGTACTGTGAGCAATCAAATCACATTTGTGATGAATGAAGAATGCCCACAGTACGGATCCCTTCAAGCTCAGTGCTAACCATGCACGGCACAGCTGCATTTTTATCGCCGCATCTTGCCATTTCTTTTATCGCTACCAGAAATGGTGGAATGGTTTGATTTCTTAACGGTCCTAATTTCCCAAGGCGCAGTTTTCAAACAGCACAATAGCTGGAGTACATGAAAACAAGGCTGTTTACTTGATTGAGGCATCACTTGTCCAACTGTTATTAAGTACCATCATTTACCTACTTAAAAGATCCAAGAACAATCCTCTTGCCTAAAACGCCATCACATCATCATTAGATAAGACATAACCGATCTAGATGGGACTGACGGATCTAAACACCACAGTTATGTAGTTTTCTGGCAAAGACTCAAGATGTGTGCATTTAAGAGAAAGTCCATTTTAAAGCAACAACTGTAACTTAGTACTTCCACCTCCCAACCCCTCCTAGCTGGTTTAGTGAGCTGTAGTCCTGACAAATGGAAGTAAACCAAAAGCTGCACATCCTTTATTCAAAGAAAAAAAGGACAGCCCTGGAAGCCTATCCCACATCTCAGTCCGAACCCTTTAAATATAAAAGTTCAAATTTCACTGGCTCATTTTAGTGCTTGCCCTGAATGAAAGGGAACAGCTCTAGTATAACTTAGGAGGTTTTCAAGGGATGGGTTTTGTAGTTTTCAAGCCATTTTCATTTTTCATGGAACATGAGCATAACCTGGCAAAAGACTTGGCGTCAGAGAGACCGTAACACTGATGAAGAGCTCGTGCAGCATGCGAGAAATGGGATGTGATGGGACATGACAACGTGCCTTAGCAAAGCCAGATGTCTGCACACGTATGAATCTGCAATCAAAATCCATAGGCATCACCCCAGGTTTCCGCATCAACTTCTCAGACGCTTCACATATAGCACCTTGTGGGCAATTCCTGGATTGTAGCTGGTGAACTTTCAAGGGTATGCTCCCTTTGCCAGAGAGGTGGAAGAGAAAAACAATAGAAAACTCAGACAGGACTCCCTACGGTTACATGCTCTAATTTATTGTCAAGATAAATCAACATTATGCCTTTTTTCCCCCCCAATAACAAATCACTGAGTGAAATTCAATAAAAAGAACAGCAACATGAATGCCCTTAAAGCTGTAGCTAAACTTCTCAAACAAAAAACACATTAGGTACAATTATGGCACGAACTAAACTACAACAGCATTTATAGGCATCTTTGTCCCACATTATTCTAATTAAGAAAATACTTAATAATTGTATCAGGGTCAGGCAATTATTTTGGACAGAGGGCCGCTTAGTGAGTTTTGGTAAGCCATTGAGAGCCGCATGACAGGCAGCCCAGGGCAGATAAGTATAACTTTTCTAAATTTTTTAGGGGCCCCGGGAGCCAGATAGAATGGCCTGGCAGGCCGCATCCAGCCCCCGGGCCAGATTTTGCCCATCCCTGAATTATATAGTGCCTAATTCCAGATCTATGCTCAGTAGACCAGCTGCCCGCAAACTGTGGCCCACTCACCAGGTGTGCGAGGAGAGCTGCCCAGCCACATGGTAACTGGCTTGTAGTCAGCATCCTTCTCCGGATGTACAAACTTTTTACCGAGCAGAACCCAGCTCTCTGTAAAAGCAGCACGAGGGAAACAAAGAACCATCAATAAAGTTAAGAATAACTAAATATTTCTCCATGAAAGGAATCACTGTATTTACCAAAGAGCTGCAGAGTAATAACTGAGAGAAGAGCTCTTTCACTTGTGATCACCTGGAGAGAGAATACCCAAGACGTGGTCACACTACAAAAAAAAGTTAAGAACTTCCTGAGCTTAAACAGCAACTATTAAATAACAGAAAATGGATTGGGACCTCTTCCGTAACCCTCCTTCAACACCAGCATCTAAGAGGTCACTACTGAACAAAAAAAGCACAGCATTAAAACTATTTCTAAAACCACTTCTCAGCTTACAGAGAACAGGCCCGTTCCAAGAAAACCCAATCCAAACACTAAGAAAACAAAACTACTTTGATTTAAGTTGCAGACTTCCGGAAAAAAATGAAGTCTTTCCATACCTGGAATAAAATCTGATTTTTTTTTGTCCACTTGTTCTCAATCATAAGCACTTAGCATAATGCTTATGGAAAGATTTTAGTCCCAAAGTACTTTAAAAGCACAACACACAGCTGCACAATGTGTTTGGTCTCCATTCCTCCCTCTTTCTAGCATCTCTTCCAAGTGCAATGAACTTCCACTAAATACCCAAGAGCATCTCCTTCAGATGACTGCACATGGTTGCCACTGCAATTTTGCTTGATCTTAAGATAAATGCCATCTCACTCAGATGATCTATATCTGCTGGTTCCATAGGGCAGCTCTTGCTCTATGTTCATTTTCCTAAACATTTGCTGTTCCTCTGAGGGTACTGAAATAGGCACCATGTTACACGTACAGTGAACAATGTCTGGACAATGGCACTGAAACAAGTTAGCGACTTAAGTCTGCTGCATGCAATGAAATAAAGGCTGCCATAGAAGTGTCATACAGAAGTCACCAAAATCATCGAGCACTTCTCATACTTTTTGCTGCAGAATTTCTTTCCAAGATCTTGGAAAAACAAAAATTGTCTGTTGGTCACTGACTGCCACTAATTGGTAGGTTAATTAAACAAAGAACCACATTATTGGTCGTTTGCTGATAAAATAAGGGGACACAGGATAATGGGGGGGAGAGAGAGAGAGAGAGAGACTCTTAAATATAAAATTATGAAGAATGGATGTGACAGGTTCACTTATTAAAACTAAATTGAAGTCAAAGCATTTTTCATCAAAATTGATGAGGACAGCATGAGCTGCAGTCTAGGGCACAAGACAAGGAAAGTAGGTGTGTACCAAGAGAGAATTTTGGGGGTGATACCGATGACCGATTTTAAACGAGCCATATCGGCTGATACTGATCCAATTCTGATATGCAGCCTGGCAGCTTGGAAAGCAGCGTCCAGCTGGTAAGCCTGTTGTGAGGGAAGGGGCATGGGGGAGGGAAGGGGCTTGGGTGGGACAGATTGAGGCCCCACCCCAGTGAGGGATGAAATGGGATTCCTGCAAGGGCAAAGCAGGGGACAGAGCATGAGCAGCTTGTCTGGAGGGTGCGGGGGCTTCCACTGCCACATGCACCCCAGGAGGGCATGGAGGGTGAGTGTCCCTGGATCTGCATGTGGGGTGAGGGTGGGCTGGGGCAGTGCCAAGCTCTTCCTAGCAGGGGACTGGGCCAAGACAGCACTGGGAGGGAGCTTTGCGGGGGGGGAAGGCTGCAGCCACAGCAAAATTTGCCATAGCCCCCTTCCAGTGCTGCTGCTGCCTGCTCCGAGCACAGCCAGGCCCAGCTCCCCTGCTGGGAAGAGCCCAGCTCAGCTCCAGCCCTAGCCTGCCCTCGCCCTGTGCACAGCTATGGGGGCACCCCCCCCCATGCCCTCCTCGGGTGCGGGCAACAGCAGGAGCTGCCACCTCCCTCCCCGGATGAGCCACTTGCGGCTCCATCCCCTGCTCTACCCCAGCTGTGCAGCACCTGCCTCAGCCCCAGCCCCACTCCCTCTCTCACCGCCAGGGCCTCAATCTGCCCTGTGCACGCACCTTCCATCACAACAGACTTACCAGCCTGACTTGGCTGCTCTTCAGCTGCTAGGCTGTGCTCCTGGCCACGTGTGGTGCACTGCAGATGCATATGCACGGGGCATTTATCAGCCACATCAGCCCAAAAAAGCTGATTGCCGATATAGTCAATTTTCCTTATATCAGTGCCAAGCCAATACAGGACTGATGTAGTGCACCTCTAAAGCAAATGAAAAATCTCATCTGAATCTCAGCTAATGACTGTGTGGCCTTGTAACTTCTCAGTGCCCGCATCCCGCAGCAGTAAATTGAAGATAGAATTCCCCTACCCTACAATGGTGCTGTGACAATGGATGTTGATAGCAAAAAAAACCCTGCAAGCAGGACAGAATTTGTAGGTAGTACACAACCACCAGACCAAAGGAGCATCATCTCGTTTCAATGATGCTTCCATAAAAAGATTAGAAAACAGCTTGAGAGATTAGAAAACAGTGAAAGAAAACAACTTGATGGGTGCTTTTAGGAAACAATGCAATTGTATCAATAAAATTATAAATGCAGATAATAAAAGGCAGCCATAAGCCAAAGCTGCAAATGAAACTCTATGGTTTCTGCTTTGAACTGGGGGAAAAAAAACCCTAAACTTAACAACAAGACCTCATTTATTAAAGAACCGAATCTTCTGACAACTGGAGAAATGCTAACTTTTCCCATGTAATTATCTCACAGTTTCTGAGGAGTGGGATTCCCACCTTGGTGACCACTTCACTGCATGACCTCAGTGATATACCTAAGCAAACCATGTTTTGCAAAGCTCCAGCTAGCCTTGCTTTACTGTCTGTCTAAAGGGCTTTTGTCTCACTACTCGCCTGTCAATTAGCAATGCCTGCCTTGCTCAGGGAGCAATACATGAAGCTGACCTAAGCTTATTACTCTCATAGCACTTTCTACCACACCCTAAGCTTGTCTCAATAGTGGGCAAGCCACTGGTCCCACTGCAGCTATACTAGTTTGATTTTCTGTTGGAGGTAGCTCTAATGCAGGTCAGGCCCCATCAATTGCTAATGCACTGGGGCTGCTAATCAAAGTGCCAATTGCGCTAACAGTTCCACCGCTATGACCTCTAGGAAAGCACATCAGTGATAGTAATCATGGAAAACGCAGCAAAATAGGCTAGTGTGGAGAACCACAGCATTTCTATTAAGACTTACAGTAATGCAGGGTGATGTGATACAGGGTATAACATGTGTTAACTATAAACACAGGGCACCTAGAGTTAAACAAGTTTAATTAGTTCCTCTCAGGGCACACCCATAAGGCTTTGGTCAGTCTCCTAGAGTCCTCCCGGGCTGAGGCTCTTCAAGGGCTGTGCCAGGAACTATGATACAGCAATGGCTATAGGTATCACTGAGGGCAGACACGCTGTACTGGTGTACCTGGAGCAGGAGGCTTGCTGTAGAAGCTCTGCATCATCGCAGTAACACTGCAGTACAGTCCTGCAGGGAGGAAGAGCATGTGTTTGCTAAACTGCTTTGGGTACATGTGCTGCCAAGTGCTTCAAATTCATAAACTGTAAAGGGCTGGAAGGGACCTCAGAAGATCATCAGCTCCATCTCCCCCTGCACCAGGCAGGAAAGACAACTGGGGTCAAGTGACCCCAGTGAAGTGATCGTCCATCTCCTCTTGAAGATTTCCAGGGTAGGCGACTGCATCGCCTCTGGAGGGAGCTTATTCCACAGTCTGGACACCCTGACTGTGAAGAGATTTTTCCTAGAGTTGAGCCTCAAGCAAACTTGCAGGAGTTTGTGGCTACTTCTCCTGGTTTTCCCTAAGGGTGCCTTGTTGAACACATGTTCACCAAGCTCTTGATGTATTCCCCTGATATAGTGGTACGCTACTACCAGGTCCCCTCTCAGCCTTCTCTTTTTTAGGCTGAAGAGTGCCAGGTCCCTCAACCTTTCCTTGTATGGCTTGCCACGCAAGTCTCTGATCACAGAGGTGGTTCCTCTCTGGACTCTCTCAAGTTTTTCCACACGCTTATTGAAGTGCGGCACCCACAACCGGATGCAGTACTCCAGCTGTGGTCTCACCAGTGCTGAGCAGAGTAGAAGAACCACCTCCTTGGCTTTGCTGGAGATGCACTGGTTGATGCACGCCACAGAATTGTTTGCCCTGATGGCTCCAGCATCGCACTGTTGGCTCATGTTCATACTGTGGTCTATTATTACCCCCAGGTCCCTTTTAGTTATGGCGCTGGTCAGTTTGGCGCCACCGAGCCTGTAAGTATATTGAGGATTGCTCATCCCCAGGTGGAGCACTTTACACTTCGCAATGCTAAACTTCATCTGGTTCCGATCCGCCCAACTAGCCAAGCCGTCTAGGTCCACCTGTATCTGTAGCCCATCTTCAAGCATGACCGCGCTCCCCCATAACTTGGTGTCGTCTGCAAACTTGGCCAGTGAGCTCTTAACCCCCGCATCCAAATCACTGATAAAGATGGTGTAAAGCACTGGGCCAAGCATGGACCTGAGGGACACCACCTCTTGCCAGGACGACAGATTCATCCATAAAAACTTTCTGGGTCCTACCCCGCAGTCAGCTTCCTACCCACCTAACTGTCCTGCAGTTAAGCCCACAAACCTGCAATTTTCCCCGGGAGAAAATTATGGGATACCAGATCAAAGGCCTTTTGGAAGTCTAGGTATACAATGTTGGCCTCCTCTCTCTCATCCAGGTAGCAAGTTACCTGGCCGTAGAAGGAGATGAGACTGGTAAGACAAGACCTGCCACGATGAAGCCGTGCTGGCTCTCCTTCAGAATCCTACTGCAACAAGAAGCCCTTCTTGCCTGCACCCCCCTTTTTGCACATTTCTTTTTCCTGCCAAGTACTGCCAGGGACCTAGCACACTCATTGCATGGGTGTGGCAAGGCTCAGAGCAGGCCAGAAACCTGACGTGGCTTTCTGTAGGAGAAACCTAGACACTATATCTACATATCCATTAATCTCATGTCACTAAAGAAAACAAAACTAAAATATCCACTTCAAAGACTGTAAATATATCCTGGTGCTAACCTAACTCACTTATTGTCCCCAGTAGCCTTTAATCCTCACTATCTCGTATTGCATTTTTATGTATTTCTTACAGTGCATTCTTATGTTTCATCTGTCTCACATGTACCATGGCACTTTGTATTTTATACTTTTAAACCCTTAAGGAATATACTCCCTGTAGAATGACGTTACACCCTGGACCATTGTTAAAAACTGCATTGAAATTGTAATTGTAAAGTGATAAAATCTGCTATACTGGACAGGTCCCTTGAGTGTATGATGATCAGTAGGTAAGTAAATGACAACAGCCTAGCCAGAGGAACTTACCATTACAAAACTCTACTCTCCAAGCCATTTTAAGCTAATCAAGCCAAGGAACTGATTCCTGGGACTGAGCACCCACCCTATTGACTATTCCTGCAACCCTTAACAATACCATTGTTAATTAATCAAAATCACAAACTGACTTCTGAAACTGCACTACTGGCAGGCAAGACCTCTGTCACCAACAGCTGTCAAGCACTAGTCCAGACCCACGTGGGACAGCGACCTCCGGACTGGGCAGTCTGCCAGAAAGGGATAAAAGGCAGCGAAGTGCGAGCCTCAGCAGGGTCCTCATCCAGCACCCGACCTAATGAGACAGAAGGACAAGCAGGAGACCCCCTTCTGGAGAAGACAGCACCTTGAAGGAAGCTGACCATCGACAGCAGACTCCAGGGCCTCGGATAGGTAGGTATACTGGCACCAGTACTCTCACAAATCACTACAGCAGCTACTATGCACATGGGTTTAAATAGCATGGGTTTGAATGAATGAGGGTGTGCGTGCGTGCGCGAGTGCGTACGCTAAGGTGACCAGTACCCTTTGTAACTCAAAATTTGCATTTATGGTTTTTATTGGTAACTTCACATCCCATGCAATAAATTAGAATTCATTATGATCCCATGAGTTGGTCCTTTGTAGCCAACACTACCATCTGGCAAGCCTATTGCACGCAGACTCTGTGACGAATTTTTTCCCGGATTTTCCCTGAGATAGAAATTAGGTTAATTGGCCTATAGTTGCCCGGGTCTTCTCTCATCCCTTTCTTGAAGATGGGCACAACACTGGCCCTCTTCCAGTCTTCAGGGACTTCCCCCAAGCACCACATGTTTTCGAAGAGTTTCACCAGTCCTGCAATGACTCTGGGCAGCTCCTTCAGCAGTCTCCAATGAAGTTCATCCGGTCCTGCTGACTTACATATGTCTAACTTTTCTAACCAATCACTTCATAGCGCTTGAGAATTTTCTCTAATATTTAATCCTTGAATACTCTACAGAAACTGACCGTGAAGAAGGATATTTTGTCCCAAAGACCTACTCACTGTAAACTGAAGCTTAACCTCCTACATGTTGCCATCTCCTATTTGTTGGGCTAACTTTTGATTCTGGGCAAGAATTGGACACCTAGAAAGCAAAACCCAGTGCTAATTCACTGCCGGCTGCCAATTTGAATAAGCCACATATCTGACTGTCAATCGTGTATTCATCAACCAGGTCCCAATCCAGTGTTTCAGTGAAGGTCAAGGAAGAATGGTCATTCCCATCACATTACAAAGCAGTGAAGCAGCAAAAATGAGAAAATTATTTTCTTTGGCAGGTATTCAAACACAATTTGGTGAACATGCAAAAAACACAAAACAATGACATTCCTTCTTCAGCTTCAATAATGTTAGGATCATTAATGCTATCAGCTCTGCTATCAGCACAAATCAATAGCATTTACAGATATTTCAAAAGCTAGACAACAATCGTTTCTGTGCAGACTAATCATCATTACTGCCTGCCAAAGAAACAGGTTTCCTGCTTTAGCCTTAGAAAATCTTAAGCAACAAATTTATTTATACAGGCTGGTATATATGTACTTACATTGGTGTACATTCTTCACACTTACCTCAAAAGAAACCTGTAGTATTTCCTCCCATAAGTAAATATTGAGAAGTAATAAATATGACAGAAAACCAAGCAGAAAAATCACCTTTAATGACTGCATGAACAGCAGGGATCGACTGAGAAAACAGATGGGAGTGGCAGAAAAAACAGCCACCATTATCTAAATTCCAAAGAGCTGCTGATATGAAGAGTGGGGGAAAACTTCAAATACTTTGAAATCTGAGCGCTGTCAGACACCTATGGTTTGACTGAGGTGCACCGTGATGAAAGGGCAGCAGCTTACATATCTTCTGAACTTTCCCAAGACAGAAAAGTAAAATCAGCTCTGCAGAGCTATATGGACACAAACCAACAAGCAGCCAACCTATGGGTAGGAGTTCAAGTTCTAGTGGCAAGGAAAAGACTATATACACACTGAAGTCACTTAGGGAAAATAAATCAGATTAACGGCAAATGCTGTTTTCACATCTACAAAAATTCTCCCAGAAGTCAGGGTATAAACAGATACAGCACATCTCCCAGGAGTAAGTCTTTTGTCTTAGGATCTTATAGAAGTATAGGCCCACCATCCTGCTTTACATATCTGCAAAGCAGGTGAGAAAAAATGAACTAATATTTTTCTGGGACAATGCCATGTCGATCTGAACATTTATGGAGGCTTATTCAAGTTCACTGCCAGTTACTCCAGGGACAAGCCCATCAGACCGGGTGCTTTCCCTGGCCACCTACTAGCAAAGGGGCAGCAATGTAGCTGGAAGCTGCTCCACGTGTAAAACATGTGCCTCTCCTCCTCCATCCTGGGTTTTGACTTTTATCCATCTAGGACCATCTCTAATAAGATGCGTGTTTACAGCCAGAGAATCGATTTGTCCCCTTGAGAAAGGGAAAATTACCATTCAAATCTCTGCAAATAAAAAGGAAGAAGAGAGAGGAAACCAGGTTGAAACTCTGGTATAAACCACCTAACAAGAGGCACTAGAACAAGAGTCAATCGTGTCTTACCTGGGAAGGGCACATGAAGACAATGCCTCCGTCACAAGCCACATGGCCTCAGTCAGGAACAAGCCTTGTTTTTTTGATCTACAGAAGAGTGTAACCTTCTGCAAAGCACTAATACTATTAACACTACTACTACTACCGTTTATACAGAAAGACCTCAAATAACCATGGGAACTTCATCAGCACTCCTTAGTAATTAGACTCGTAAGGCATAGGTTTTACAGTAGTAATAAGGTTGCTCAAAAGAGATTTGTACCAGTTACTTTTCACTATTAGGGAGTAAAATTCACAAGGAGATTTAAAACTAGGACAACCACTTGCTATAACCATAATCTTATACATGGTTTATTTTTCAAAATAGAGCTCATATTTTTCTTTCATATTCAAAAAGGAAGCTTTTTAAAAATGGTTTTGCTTCAGAATAGATGTTACACAAATGCTTTCACAAGAATAAAATGATGGCATGTTAAACACATATTCCAGAAAAACAGCCAAGCTGCAAATAGAAAAAGGCACTAGAAAAAACTCAATTTGGATTTTAAAAATGCTCGGCAACCCACATATCTCCAACTGGAATTGTGAGGACTTGGGGCACTTTTACACGAGCAAGGGCCGTGCTTTAATTAGAGCGGCTCCAAGAGCTACTCTAATTAAAGCACTGTCACATCTCCTGTATCAGTGTCCCTGTGCTTGAAAATGGCAGCAGGGGCACTTAACTAGAGCTTGTTCGATGAGCTTTAGCTCAAGAGCCCCAGCCAACATTTTCAAGCAAGGGGACACAGGAGGCTGCTGGAGCTCAGCAATTCCCATGTTCCAGCAAACTCGATGAATCGAGGCTGCTCAGACATGCTCGAATTCCAGCGTCAAAGCAGCCTCAGTACTCACATATAAGCGCCGTTAGTACTTCTGAGAAATTAGATCCAACATGTCAAATTTCAAGGTACTGGCACACTAAAACCAGTGGCCATTTATTAAATATCTCGCTTAACACCATCTCCCTCTGTTCTGGGGTAGACTGTGGGGTAACAGTTGCTTCTGGCTGCCTGCACCCTTCGTTGAAATGTCCATGCTGTAATTTAGATATTCAAAAGCTTTTTCCTCAAGGAAAAAAAAAATCTGGGGAAGAAGGGAGGCTCAGTGCCAAGTTACCTAAGTAAGGGCATTTAGAGAGAGAACCGCTGTAATTAAAGCACCTCAAATGTCACATGTATCAGTGTCCCCACTGAAAAATGGTGGTGGGGCCGCTTTAACTAAACCTTGTCGAACGAGCTCTAAATTAAAGCACTTCCACTGCTTTTTTCCAGCATGGGGACACTGATACACGTGACGCTGGAGTGTGGTAATTACCATGTTCCTGCAGTCTCAATTAATTGAGTCTGCTTCAACACACTGCAATTACAGCACACTGGAGCAGCCTCACTGCCTGTGTATAGGTGCCCTAAGCGGAGACAGCTCACAGACAGCCACATAAAGACACTCAGTCAAAAAAATTAACCAGCCAAAAACATGAGAAGGGAAGCAAGTGTAACGAGACACAGAGGGCCCACAATTCCTAAGGAAGTCAGAGCTGGAGTCTCAGCCTCAGGTTCAGACTTTTAGGGCAGTGAACAAAAGGCCCCTTGGAAGTGGAAGTGGGAGTGCAGGTTAGGGGGCTTAAAGCAGAACCAACCCTGGATAATGACTCTTCTTGGAAATTATTCTCCTCCTGCCATGCAACAAAACAAACCAGGAAATATAAACAGCATGACTTTTTACAGGAAATACAGTGGTACACCAGTGTAACTGTCCACCCAGTGAGGACTGTGCTGCTTTAACTATTCCAGTAAAGCTTATGCAGCACACTGTGTGCATACAGACTATAGCTTTCTATTATGCCCACCATCTATGTACTGCTGAGTTAGGTTCTCACATATGCAGGGTAACAGGGACTTGCGGATCACCGAGCTGCATTCTCTTTTCCGCCCAGACTTGTTTTTCCCATTAGGAGTAGAGGAAAAGGCTAGAACAATCTTAAGATGCGGCATTATGGGGTTAAAATTAAAAGGTGAAGGGCAGCTGTTTTATTTTTAATAAACTGAGCTTAGGGCAGAGAAAAAGGGACAGATGGGAGAGCACAGTCCAGCCTAGGCACAGAGGGAAAGTGTATTCAAAATGTACTTAGTCCTTTAGAAAAACGCAGAGCACTTACAAATTACAAGCCAGATCCTGATGGGTGCCCAGCTCCCCAAAATACCAGCAACTCTAGAAGTAGGAGGCTCTTAGACCTTCAGGGTTAGGCAGTGAGTCACAGTGGGAAACAAACATGATCAGCATTGCTGATGAGTCATGGATTATGGGAGAGGAGTAAAATGATTGAGAAAAGGAAGAAAAAAAAAAAAAAAATCAATTCTCATTTCCACTTGTGCTTTATGCCTCTCTTACTTCATGTTACTATCCTCCCTTTGGAAGGGCAAATGCAGCCATAAATTCTGACCCAGCCGCCATTCCAGTGCCCAGAGATGGGTGCGTTCCTGGAGCACGCAGAAAGCAGCAACACACAAACCGTCTCATAACAATAAATTTCCCTCCCACAGCAGAGATGTCATTCTCTTACCACCGAGTCCCCATCCTCGTCTGATAAAGATCCAGGAACACGCTGAAATTTCCAAAGCTTTGTGTTCAAGATAAAAATTGGAATTTCTCCACCTTGTGTATTCCTAACGATGCAAAAGTTCTTCATGTTCTGCAATTCATTCGTTTGTTCCTCAAGTCGCGCATTTTTCACAGAACCCAAGGTAAGTATTTTTGCCTAGAACAGTCTCAGAGGACATAAATCACCTTGCCAACTGAGTGCTATATAAATGTTAAATGTATAGTAAGATCCACACGCAGCAATTACTTACCTATTCTACGTAAAACAATCCATTTTTTACGGAAGTCCAAAGTCATTTCTCACAGATCAGTCCAGGTGGGTGTTTGCTTGAAATAACAACGCCATAATTTGCACAAAACACTTCCAGATGGCAGCAAGTTTGCTTTCAGGCAAGTTTCCATTTGAGGAGCTTACCAAGGTACTGTGTTTGTTAAATCCGATACACAACTTCAAGTCGGTGCAACTCCTTCCAGGTAGGAAGATACTTAAATGCTTTAACAATATTTGCTGTGTAGAGCAGGACACACACTAAATGAAGAACACTGACATTAAAAAGAAGGATCTGATAGGCAAGATGCAGAGATCCAAAGCTGAAATCTGACCAGGATACTAGTATTAGCGCTTGCAAAAAAAGGTTATTTTAGCGATTGCAAGCAGTCAGACCTCGACCCCTACCCACTGGTACTGCAACCAAACAGCACCAGCTCTCAAGCACTACGCTTGGGCATTGATTATTTCCTATTCAGGACAGAGTAGGGGAGGTGATGCAGGATCAGGGACAGAAGGTGAATGAGGTACATGAAGACTGGTCATTCCTCAAGGACACAATCCTCAAGCACAAAAGAAAACCATTCTCATGAAGAGGAAAGGTAGCAGGAGAGCTGGCAAGACCTCCTGGCTCAATAGCAGCATCGTGGTCCTCTTGAAAAAGAAAGAGGCGTACACACACTGGAAGCTAGGGACAGTCCTCAAGGAGGACTATACAATAGTGGTCCGCACTTGTAGGGAAACGATTAGGAAAGCTAAGGTGGTGACAGAGTTTAAGTTGGCCATGGGAGTCAAGGACAGTAAGAAGTCCTCCCCAGGCATGTCGGGAGCAGAAGCAAAACAAATGGGACCCTGCTAAACACCTTGGGACAGCTGGTAACGGAGACTGAGGACAGAACTGACCTTCTCAATGCCCACTTCGCTTCCGTATTTCACCAGACCAAGAGGAAAGACAAGCGAGATAAAGATCACAGGGGGCACGGTGGGAATGACAGCCTCCCCACGGTGGATGCCGAGCGGGTGCAAAACCAACTAGAAAAGCTAGACATGTGTAAGTCAGCAGGACCAGACGGACTCCATGCAAGAGTGCTGAAGGAGCTGGCGGAGGTCATTGCAGGACCTCTGGCAGAGGTCTTTCCGAAATCATGGTGCACGGGGGACATCCCTGAGGATTGGAAGAGGGCCAACATTGTGCCCATCTTCAAGAAGGGGAAAAGGGAGGACCCGGGCAACTATAGGCCAATCAGCCTAACCTCCATCCCAGGGAAAATCCTGGAAAAACTCATTAAAGAATCTACGTGCAATACGCTCGTTGAGGGTAAGATCCTGAATGATAGCCGGCACGGCTTTGTCGCGGGTAGGTCTTGTCTTACCAATCTCATCTCCTTCTAGGAACAGGTCTCTCGCCACCCGGACATGGGAGAGAGAAGGTCGACATTATATAACTAAACTTCCAAAAGGCTTTTGATCTAACATCCCACGATATCCTTGTGGGAAAATTGGAAGAGTGTGGGCTTAACTGCTCAACAGTTCAGTGGGTGGGATGGCAGGACCCAGGGAGGTCTCATGAACGGATCCGTGCTGTGCTGGTGCGAGGTGGCCAGTGATGTCCCTCAGGGGTCCGTGCTTGGAGCGGTGCTTTTCAACATCTTTATCAATAATTTGGATGGGAGAGTGAAAAGCTCGCTGGCCAAGTTTGCGAGACGACACCAAGTTATGGGGCAGTGTGGTCACACCAGAAGGTAGGTTGCAGATACAGGTGGACCTGGACAGGCTCATGAGTTGGGTGGACTGGAACCACATGAAGTTTAACACTTCCAAGTGTATGGTGCTCCATCTGGGGGCAAGCAATCCCCAACATACCCAACAGTTAGGACAGAGCAATCCCATGCACCAGTACAGGCTGGGGGCTGACTGGCTGGGCAACAGTTCTGCAGAAAAGGACCTGGGGGTGACAGTGGACAATGAGCTGCATATGAGCCAGCAGTGTGCCCTTGTTGCCAAGAAGGCCAACAGCATCCTGGGCTGCACTGGGTGGAGCGTTGCCAGCAGATCAAGGGAAATGATTCTTCTTCTCTATTCAGCACTTGGTGAGGCCACATCTGGAGTCCTGTGTCCAGTTTTGGGCCCCCCCACTACAGAAAGGATGTGGACAAGTTGAAGACAGTCCAGCAGAGAGCAACAAAAATGGTTAGGGGGCTGAGGGACATAACTCGTGAGGACAGGCTGCGGGAACTGGCCTGATTGAGTCTGCAGAAGAGAAGACTGAGGGGGATTTGACAGCAGCCTTCAACTCCCTGTACAGGGGTTGCAAAGAGGATGGAGCTGGGCTGGTCTCAGTGGGGGCAGATGACTGAACAAGGAGCAGTGGGGTCAAGTTGCAGCAATGGGAGTTTACGTGAGAGATTAGAAAAAACCTCTCTCACCAGGGTGGTGAAGAACTGGAACAGACTCTCCAAAGAAGCTGTGGTATCTGGTTTTGAACACCTGGGTAGACAAAGCCTTGGCTAAGATGATCTAGTAGGGGCTGGTCCTGCTATGAGCAGGAGGCTGGACTAGATGTGCCCTCCTCAGATCCCTTCCCACCTGAATTTTCCATGATTCTATAAGATGATAGCAGTCTTCGAGTACTTGAAGGGCTACCATCAAGAAGGAAAACAGCTTTTCTCTCTCGCAGACAGCAGAACATGAACCAATAGCTTGAATATGCAGCAAAGTAGATTTAAATTGGATATCAGGAAAAACTTCACTGTTAGAGTAGTGAGGCAGGGGAACACACACCTAGGGAAGTTGTGAACTCTCCACCACTGGAGGTGCTCAAGAAGTTGGACAACCACTGTTCAGGGATGATCCAGGCATCAGGGGCTTATAGATGGGAGCTGCTAATATGAGGAGGTGAGCTAAGCACGAAAAGTGCACTTATGACCTAGCTAAAAGATATGCAACCCTCCACGCTTCAGCTTTCGTCAGGAAGTGCAACTTGAACAATCCTAGCTTATTTGAAGCAAATTTTACATTGACGAACCCAGTTCATCCACCCTGTTCAGACAACTCACTTAAATTGAATGTAATTTAATTTTCATCCCTAAAAAGTCAGCTGGCCTCTTTGCTAATTAAACCAATTAGGATCTAGAAAAAAAAACTGCTGTGCACTTGATCAAGCCCCTTCTGGAGATACCACAATCTCAGTCTCCTCCAGGATTTAGTCGCAAAACAGAGGGCTTGGTAGCCATGCCCTGAACCATGTCTGCCCAACTTCCAAGTGACTGGGGGCCGCGCCAGCATGGGCTGCATACCCGCAGGCTGCACAAGGATGAGCCACGGGCCCCCCTGGCTGCATGCCCACCCCCAGCATCCCTACCCCCAGCATCCCTGTACCACGCACCTGAGCCCTCTCCCACCATTACACTGTGCCCCACCATTGTACGAGTGCCCGCATGGGGGTCGGACTAGATGATCTGCTCAGGTCCCTTCCGACCCTAGAAACTATGAAACTATGAAACCTCCACCAGCACCACCACTGATATTTTGCATAGCTCCAGCCTCACCCTCAGGCATCCCCCTTAGCTCCAGGCTCACCCCCAGCTAGTCACAGCATGCTGTTCTGCCTGCTAGGATGGGAGCAAGCACTGCAAACTGGAGGAGAAAGGGGAGCCTGGAGACACCGGCTGCCCTTCAGCTGAAGCAATGAAGGGAGCGGCTGGAGCCCAGGGGCTGCAACATAATCCCTTGCGGGCTCAGTGCCCTGTCCTGAACCATCCACTCTGGTAGGGGGTAGAGCAGTTAAGTCACATTTACACTCTGAATTAAAGTTTTCACCTTCCATCATTCTTCCCAAAGTTTATTCTTCTTAGGACTCATAGGAAAGTAGGGCTGGAAGGGACTTTCACAATATCATGTAGTCCAGACCCCTGCTCAATGCAGGATTGTTCCTAACTAAACCATCCCAAGCAAGCTCTGTGTCCAACTTGCTACGGAAAGTTTCCAAGGATGGAGATAAGCACAGCACCTCTCCACGTAGCCAGATCCAGTGGCGTGACCACCCTTACTCATGGACAGAAAGTTCCTCCTGTTCTCCAACCTAAAATTTGCAACTGCTGAAGCTTGAAGGCCATTGCTCCTAGCCATATGCCCTGCAGCCACAGAGAAAAGCCTGTACTGCACCATCCTCTCTACAATCGTCCTTCAGGTATTTGAAGACTGCTTACCAAATCCCCCACTCGGTCTTCTTTTCTCCAAACTAAGCAATCCTACTTCTTTCAGCACTCTCATCCTAAGTCCTGCTTCCCAGGGTCCTGATCATTTTTGTTGTCTCTGCACTGGACTCTTTCCAATCTGTTCATATCCCTCTTGAAGTGGGAGCCCAAAACTGGACACAGTACTCCAGGTGAGGCCTTACCAGGTTTTGAATAGAGTAGAAGAATCACTTCCCTTGATTTGCAAGGGTAAGTGCCATTCCCGTTATACAACCTGGCCTGCTGTTCGCTTTTTTTTTCTTTTTCTTTTGCAACAAGAGCACAGTGTTGGCTCACATGTAGCTTATGGTCCTTGGTAAAACACCAGGTCCTTCTGTGCAATGCTGCAGCCCAGTCAGTCCTTCCCCAGTCTGCAGCTGTGCATGCAATTATTCTGCATCCCAAATGCAGGCCTTTGCACTATGTCCTTGTTGAATCTCATCTCATGAATTGCAAGGACCATTTCTCCAATCTATTCAGGTCATTTTGGATCCCAGCTCTAGCCCTCTGAGTGTCTGCAATTCCAGCCAACTTGTACTGACATCTGCAAAATGTGCTAATTCACTTGATCACCATACAAATCATTAAAGAAGATCATTAAACAAGAAGAAGATATTAAACAATACCAGATCCCAGCACAGATCCTCTGGGGGGTCTCCACTTAATACCTCCTTCCAAACTTGACAGTTAAGGACTCCTCGCTGAGTACGACAACCCAACCAATTATGTACCAACCTTATAATACTTTCATCTAGTCTGTATTTCCTTCAGCTTGTTAATAAGAATGGCATGGGAGACAGTGTCAAAAGCCTTGCTAAAGTCAAGGTGTATCGCATCACACTGACTGCTCTCCCCCATCCACAGAGCCTGTCACCTTATCATAGGAAATCAGGTTGGTCAGGCATGACTTGGTCTTGTGAATCCATGCTGGCTGCTCCTCATCACCTTGTTCTCCACTAGGTGCTTCACAGCAGATTCTTTGAGCACCTGCTCCATAATCCTTCCAGGTATCAAGGCCAGGTTGATTTGTCCTGGATCCTCCTCCTTCCCTGTCTTAAAGATGGGTACTCTATTTGCCCTTTTCTAATCATCTGGGATCTCACCCAACCATTGGGAGTTCAAGGCAATGCCAGTGGCTCCAAAATGACCTCAGTTGGTTCCTTCAGTCCCTTGTGGTGCATCCCATCTAGCCCTGCTGACCTGAAAGCATCTGGCTTCTCGAAGTAATCCCTAACCTGTTCTTCCTCTAGTCTAAGCTGTTTGTCTCCTTTTGCACTCTTCATCTAGTAGCTACCCCTTTTTGTGAAAACTAAAATAAACAAGACATTAAGTAGTTCAATCTTCTCTGCAGCGTTGGTGACCAGATTACCTTCTGCCTTCTGCAAGGGAACCTGCGGTCTTCCTCCAATGCCTGACATACCTGTAGACTCCCTTTTATGTACCCTGCCAGCTGCATCTCAAATTGGACCTTGGCCTCTCTAATTTTCTCCCTGCATGCATGTGTGATATTCACACCTCTTCCCTAGGACTATGAACAAGTTTCCATATTGTTTAAGATTCCTTTTCGAGTTAAAACTGCTTGAAGAAAGAGATCACTGTCTACCCAGGCCGGTCTCCCACTGCATTTACCATTCTTCTGTCTCATCGGGATAGCTTGGATCTGTGCCCTTGAGATTCCTTTTCTCCTCAGACTTGCTTCCCAAGGGATCCTGCCCACCAGGTCCCTGAGACTGTTAAAGTTTTAATAAGTCACTAGCTAGAGCATTAGACCAAATGCAATTATATCTCCCTCTTTGGAGCTCTTCATTATGCATTCTAATAAGGAAATGTTTTAGAGAGTCCTACTTGAGGAAAGGACCTGCAAATGAGCCTTCAAATGTCTCATTTATCTACAAGACCAGCCCCTACGAAACCTGCAATTCAGAACAAATCGCCTGGTTTTCCCAGTCTCCTTGCAATTATAATGCTGTGTCTATTGCTTTAGGAAACGTCAGTATAGCACCCCTGCCCCAAATAGGGAAAAAAATCCATAGTATTTGCTGCCCTCCAGAGGAAACACAGAAGGAAAAACCTGGAGCTCTAAAACAGAGAGAGATGTGGGCTGTCCTTCTACGAAAGGATGAATGATTTTTACACTCATTTTCACTGCAGATGTCAAAGCACCAAGCTATTACAGTTACTCAGGTTTTCACTTATATGTTAGCAACCTTTAGTTCAACATGTTACATAGATAAGTATTCACAGTTCACTAATAAATACTACACAGTCCTAACAGCCCCACAGAAGCATTAGGGATCCTCAAAGGCTGTGTTTCCTCTCCTAACTTCTAAACCACTCTGCTGGAAAGTTATAGATTTCATAGACATTCGGGCTGGAAGGGACCTTGGAAGATTAATCGGAAGGGGGCAGGAAGTCAGCTGGGGTCATAGGATCCCAGCAAGATAAGCATCCAAATGTGTCTTGAAGGTGTTCAATATAGATGTGTGAACCGCCTCCGATGGCAGGCTGGTCCAGACCTTGGTGGTTTGGACAGTAAAGAAATTCTTCCTCATGTCCAGCCTGAAATGGTCTTGCTGGAGTTTATAATTGCTCCACCTCATCATCCCTTGGGGTGCTCTGGTGAACAAACGTTCCCCCAGATCCTGGTGGCCACCCCGGTAAACTTATAGGTGACCATCAGATCACCCCTAAGCCTGCACTTTTCCAGGCTAAAGAGTCCCATGACTCTCAGCCTGTGATGGTAAGGTCTGTTTTCCTGACCTCTGATCATGCGTGTGGCTCTCCTCTGGACTCTCTCAAGCTTCTCCACATCCTTTTTGAATTGTGGGGCTCAAAACTGGACGCAGGACTCCAGCTGCGGCCTCACCAAGGCCGAATACAAGGGTAGAATGACGTCCCAGGATTTGCTTGAGAAGCATCTATGGATGCAAGCCAGCGCTTTGGTCGCTTCACTAGCCGCAGCATCACATTGCAGGCTCATGTTCATCTTGTGGTCAATGATGACCCCCATGTCTCTTTCTTCTAGTGCTAGCCAACATAGCACTGCCGAGCCTATAAGGATGCTGCAGGTTTTTCTTCCCAAGGTGGAGGACCTTGCATTTTTCGGTGTTGAACACCATCAGGTTCTTGTCCGCCCATCTGCTGAGCCTGTCCAGGTTAGCCTGGAGCACCCTCCTGTCTTCAGGTGTGGATGCTTTGCCCCAGAGTTTGGTGTCATCGGTTGTACATCAAATCAACCTGTACAACCTCAAGCAAGTCACTTAGTCTCTGTTCCTCAGGTCCGTCAGAACAAGGAAGTTCTGGAGATAAATATCTTCATGTTCCGAAGTTCTCAGAAGCTACGATAGCTGCCACTATCCCGGGGTGAAGTGACCCCCTAAAGGGGGCAGGGTTTTAAATAGTCCCTTTACCCAGCTTAGTCCACTTTTCAGGAGAATAGGAAAAGTCCCAGGATCACATGGTTGGATGACTCAGAAAACAAACTGTGGCATAAAAGAAAGCAAGACCCTATGGCCTGGAAGCCCAACAGACTAGAAAGACTGCACCTTTCCTAAATAAAGAATGCGACTAATTTGAATGAATTTAATTCAACAAAGCTTAGTGGACTTCACCTCATTATGCTAAAGGAAGTAGCTGGAATCTCAAAAGACACTGGAAATAATATTTGCACAACTCTGGTATGACAGGTAAGGTCCCATAGTACTGGAGAAATGCTAAATGTGATGCCCACCTTCACCAAAAAAAAGAACAAGGCAAATGAAGACCACTCAGTCTGACATTACCTGGGAAGTTCATGAAGCATCTTATAAAACAGTCAGTTTGTAAGGACAAAGGGGAGGAAGAGCCAACACACATTTGTTAAGAACAGAGCGAGCCAAACCAACTTCATTCTTCCTTTGACAAGCTCACAGATTTAATACATCGGGGAATGCAGTGGGCATAATATGACAGACTTACATGCCATTCTCATATGTCAGTGGGAACAACATCAGTTAAAACAGAATTACTAGGTAGGTGGAGAATAACCGGCTGAACAATCTCAAGCAAAGAATAAGTGTTAATGGATAGAGTCTGACTGGTAGGAGGTCTCAAGTGATCCAGAGGCCTCTGGTATGAGTCCTGTACTGTTAAATCCTTTATTAATAGACACAGAAGCAGAGAGTGAGAGTATACACTTAAGATTTACAGGTGACAAAGCTGGTAATGGCTGCAAACCTTTTGGAGGACAGAATTAAAATGAAAAAGGGACCTTGATAAATTGGAGTGCTGGGCTATAGATCACAAAATTAAATTCAGAGGCAAGCCACAGAGATGCTGCCCTACGGAATAACTAAATGCACAATTATTGGCAACATGATAAGAAAACTTTCCAGCAGTAGCACTGCCAAGTACGATCTGGAAGTTATGGGAGATCACAAACTCAACATGCGCCACCAGCAGAGAGAACGTCTGCCTACCACCGAATGCAAGTGAAGGGGGATCTCACAGGTAGGAAGTGAACTTCTAGAGATATGGTTTGTGTATGTAATTTATATTAGGGAGTAGACAAAGAGCACACAAATTGATCTGCGGTAACTGTTTCATTTGTCCACTGCTATCCCACAATAAGTGCTGCTAAACTGCAATAACTTAGCCCTGCGTCACTCTGGGGGGTAAGATGCCAGGTCCCTTACATTTCCCGTGCGATTGAAATAAACAGTTCAATCTGAGCAGTGGTAAATTGCCTTCCCTTAAGAGAAAGGAAACACAAATACACAAACTATTTGTCTAACCTTGCCCTTAAGCTGTTTTATTTGGAAGAAATAAAACTTAAACGCAAGAGGAAAGGCAAATGAAATCTTGTGGGTGCTCAGAGCTCTTTGACATACTAGCCAGCAACCCTGACATCAGTCACAGGCAAAACAGAAATACTGACACAGGTTTCTTTAATCAATAGAGGTCTAAAGGTTGGGAATAACGAGTGCCAGTCAATACTGTTCTATAGAAAACAGGCCTCATCCAATAATATTACATTCTCCAATGGGTTTGGAAGTTTTATTAAGTAAGGCTGATTAACTAATTGTACAGACAAACTTTTGTAAGGCATTTTTGACTTAGTATCACCTGACAATGTTGTTGAAAAATTACCATTATGCAAAAAAATCAATGAAGAACACATACAATGTATTAAGAACTTGCTACCTAAAAGTCTTCATATTAGTCATCAATGAAGAATCATCATTGAATGGGGGTGTTTCTGCAAGGGCACTGCTAAAAAATTCTTGGGATATTTACCACTAATGACCTTGGCACAAAGAGGAAGGGTATACTAATGAAATCTGCTGCCACCACAAAGATGTAAGGCATCATCAACACAGAACAGCCATCAAAATAACATATAGAAAGCACTGGATGACATCAAGGATATGAGTAATAGAAATGAAATAAAATTTAATAGGATGCAATACAATATATCACTTAGGGAGCAATAAAAAAAATTTCCGTTATACACTAAGGGATCAGTTGACTCATACTCACAGGAGAGTATGAGCCATCAAAGTGAAGTGGCCGTGAAAAGGGCAATCCTAAATTTTATCAGGATAGGCATTTCCAGTACCAATAGAAAATATTAATTCCCTTGTATGATGCAACAATGAGACCTCGTTCAGAATACTGTGCAATATTCCAGTCAACTAATTTAAACCAGAACTGGTGTAGAGGGCTATTACAATAACCAAGAGAATAGAGGACCTTTTTGAAAAGGCAAAGGAGTTTAGCCTACTTAGCCTACCAAAAGAATGGCTGAAATTGGATTCTGCTGTTCTCTATAAAACAATGAGGGGTGAGCTGTTATTTAAAATGGAACATGCTGCTGGCACAAGATCAGATAAGTATAAACTGGCCATGAATAAACTGAAGGAATTTGAAGACTGTCTAACCATCTAAGCAGCAATAGGACAGAACAGCCCTCCTGCCTGCGGAGGACAATAGCAGCATAACTAATAGAAGAGGAAGTTTGATACGTTTATGTGAGTGATTATATGCCTAAAGCACAAGGGAAAAGACTCTGGCCTAGGAGGTTCCTTCCAGTCCTACATTCCTACTGATACGACACTAAGCTAGACTGCTACTACTGAACACTTTCATCAGTGATCTGGAAGTAAATAAAATCACCACTGATGAAAACTTACAGATGACAGAGTGATTTGGCAAAGAACAGTGAATAATGGGAGGGTAGTCACACAATCAGGATCACTTGGAAGTGCTCAAGCAAACAGCATTCAGCAGAAGCAAATGGAAAGTTACACATCTAGGAACAGTCATGCAATCACACCTCCAGAATCGGGTACAGTGTCCTGGAAAAAAAAAAAAAAAAAAAAGGAACTGCAAAAAGGATCTATGGGTCACAGTAGCAAGCAGCTGAATATGAGTTTTCAGTACAATGCTGTGGCAGAAAAGGCTAATGTGATCTTTGGTAAGTCGGCTGGCAATTTACTTCTGTAAATGTTATCAGGGAAATCAATACCAGAAAACTGGAAGTCACAGGGAATAATAGTGAAGATGGTGCACACAATTGCCAGAAAAATTATTTGAAGGCTGAAGAAAATGTCTTGCAGCGAGAAACTAGAAGAGGTCACTCACCTTTCCTCATCAAAAAGGCAACTGAGGAGAAAATCTGTCTGTATACATCTCCACATGAAAAAAAAATTACCGGATAACATAAAGCCTTTCAATTTAGCACAAAATGGCACAGCAAGAAATCAGTGGCTGGAAGCTTGGCTAGAAGCCGATACCAAAAATTCAAATCAGAAACGAGCACTTTACTTTGCTTTTACAATGAAGGTAATAAATCATTGGAGTGAGGTAGCAAAGGTCCAGAGACTAGATTGCTTCCCTGAAGATAAGCGTCTCTAAAACACATTGCTAGCTCAGTGCAGGAAAGCCAAGTAAAATATAATGCCCATGATGTAGGGGAGGTCAGACTACAGGATCTAATTTTCCCTTTGGACGTTACGAGTGAAATACTGTTACAGAAGGAACATTCATACACAGGATGCATTTAGGATTGCCTCTAGAAGAGGAGGAGTCCTATGTGGCTGAAGTCTCCTGAACTACAAGAAGTTGTCGCTGCAGTGCCGTGATTCCAGCATGGCAAAACCAAGAGCCGATATAAATGTTCTCAAAACTCTGCTTTTGTTCCCTGTTGAAAGAGGCATGGCAGTCATATCTTGCCTACAGTGCACCCCTAGCAAGAGCTGAGATTAATTAAACACAGCTTTCTTAACCATCCAGTCTATCTTCCTCAAAGCTCCAAAGCATTCAGTCCCCACAAAATCAGGCATCAAGGGAAAAGTAAAGTAATATAGTTTTGAGGCGGCTGACAATTCAGTGCGTCAGCACTAAGGGGAAAGGGCCTGAATCTGCAAGACTCATTTAAGCATAACGTTGTGTTGACTCAACCTCTCAGTATGTGCATGAGATTTTCCTCAGTGACCACCCTCCATTTAAAGAGGTAATGTGGAAACCTATTTCTATGATTCAGAAACTAAATTAAGAATATGTTTGTACTTTTCCTTCCCCAGAAGAGTCATTATTTAAATCCCATCTCTTAATAAGTTGCATACTGTATTTTCTCACCTAAAACACTTTCTTTCCAAAAACCAGGTACCGGAAATCGGGGCACGCATTACAAATGAGGACACATAGTAAACAGAGTTTCTGCTGCTTAAGCTTCTTCCAGGCAAAAACAAAAGTAACTCAACACATGATCAATAGAAAGCAGAACACTAAGCAGGCTTGACCCCCAGCTGCTGCTGCTACTCAGTTTTTTTCCCTTCATTCTGCCTTTCAAAAAAACCAATGTGTGTACCTTATTCTCAGACGTGTTGTATACGAAATAATATAGTATTTTATTTTATATTTTTTTAAAAGGTCATTGCTGCTATCAACTCATCTGTAGATACAACAAAAGGTTTGGGGTTTCTCGCCAGAAAGAACACACCAAACTCTGAAGCAAGGAACGTTTGATCGATACAATCTCTATTTCTACACAGTCGGACACGTTTTATGACAAACGTTTTCCATCTTGGGCACCCGCTAACAGATCATTCAGCCTGTGATTAAGCACATTACCAGTGGCCTTGTTTTGTATCAGTAGAGGTTGTGGGTGCTCAGCACCACTGAAACTGAAGATATTTTTAGTATTTTTGGATTTCTATTTTTAAACATACGTTAGAAAATGCTGTCCTGAATTTTTGTCTTCAATACGTGATTTTTTTTACACCACTGGAAGGATTTATCTAAAAAATAAGTGCCAAGGACTTTAGAGCTGCTCACCTGACAGCCTCAGCTACGTTGTTGGAAGTATGCCCCGATAAAGCATCGTGCAGATTTCGGATGAAGTAATCTCTATAGTCTTCAGGAAGGGCCATGAATGTTCCTCCCATCACAATGAATTCCACTTTATCCACACTGTGGCCCAGCTGCTTCAGCTGGAAAAAAATAAATGAATAAATACAATTTAGCAACAAGTAACTTGCTGGTTAGAGATTTGTAAAAAAAGTTTCAACTCCAAGATAAAGTGTATAATTAATTCCTCTTCAATACCAAGTTTTCATATTTTCCAGTTATAATGCCAAATCAATAATACATCATAAGCAACAGTTTTCCTATAATTTACCATCATATAAAAATGATCCTTCTATGGAAAGAGCATATGAAGGGCAATCTAAAAAAAAAGAGGTGGCAGGCAAAGGTCTCCAAAGAGACAGATCACCACAAATTGCAGAACTATCCCATAAGAGGGACTCAAATAAGAAGAGTTAGGAGAATAGGGCTACTCAAATTTACAGAGTTTTGCTTATTTTGGAGATAAGCAGCAAATCAGTCTAAGATAAAAAAGATGAAGAATGATAAAGCTTCACTTCCCATCCACAATTCTTTTTAATATTCTAATTGATTCCAGAAAACTGATTTCAGTAGAAAAGAAAGTCAGTAATAAACCATACTAAAATTAAAAAAAGGAGACAGTGTCTATAACATGAGAATTACAAACTTAAATCAGCAATTGCACAACTATGTTTCTACTAAATTCTCCTAGCAGTTAGATAATATTCAGCAGAGATGCCATCTTAAATGCTGCTTGGAACTGGTACTTTTAACTAATGTAAATCAAAGTTTAAAACCGATCATACTCTGGGTTTAAATTTCATAATTTCACAGTTAGTAGGGTCAGAAAGGACCTGAACAGATCATCGAGTCCGACCCCCTGCCAGGGCAGGAAAGAGTACTGGGGTCAAATGACCCCAGCAAGGTGTTCGTTCAGCTTCCTCTTAAAGACCCCCAGGGTAGGAGCCTGCACCACTTCTCTTGGAAGCTGGTTCCAGATCCTAGCTGCCCTGACCGTGAAGTCGCGCCTCCTGATATCTAGCCTAAATCCACCCCCTGCCAGCTTGTGACCGTTATTCCTGGTCACTCCTGGGAGTGCTCGGGGGAACAGGGACTCCCCCAATGCCTGCTGATCCCCCCCGACTAGTTTGTAACAGGCCACTAGATCCCCGCTCGGCCTTCTCTTGTGAAGACTGAACAGGTTCAGGTCCTGTCGCCTCTCCTCATAGGGCCTGCCCTGCTGCCCCCTGACCATGTGAGTGGCCTCCTGTGGACCCTCTCCATGCTGTCCACATCCCTCCTGAAGTGCGGCGCCCAGACCTGGACGCAGTCCTCCAGCTGCGGCCTGACCAGTGCCGCATAGAGGGGAAGGATCACCTCCTTGCACCTGCTCGAGATGCATCTGCCCATGTTCATCTTGACATCAATGATGACTCCAAGATCCTTTTCTGCCTCTGCACTGCTGAGAAGGGAGTTCCCCGGCCTGTCGGTATGGTGCTGGGTCTTCCGCCCCAGGTGCAGCACCTTCCACTTTTCAGTGTTGAATCCCATCCTGTTCTCATCTGCCCACCCCTCTAACCTGTCCAGGTCTGATTGCAGCCTATTCCTCCCTTCTAGCGTGCCCACATCCCCCCACATCTTAGTGTCATTGGCAAATTTGAATAGGTGCTTTTTACCCCTTCGTCCAAGTCGCTGATGAAGATATTGAGCAGTGTGGGCCCGAGGACCGAGCCCTGGGGGACCCCACTGCCCACATCCCTCCAGGCTGAAAATGACCCGTCCACCACCACTCTCTGGGTGCGGCCCTCCCGCCAGTTGGCGACCAAATTGACTGTGTGGGTGTCAACACTACAGTCCCCCAGTTTTTTAATGAGAACGGGGTGAGAGACAGTGTCAAAGGCCTTCTGAAAGTCCAGGAAAATGACGTCCACTACTACCCCCTCGTCTAAGGATTCGGTGACCTGATCATAGAAGGCCAGATTGGTCTGATGGGACCTGCCGCTAATGAACCCATGTTGGTTGCCCCTAAGCATAATCTCCCCCCCAGCCCCTCACGGACATGTGGCAAGATAATTCTCTCAAAAAGCTTGCCCAGGATCGAGGTAAGACTAACTGACCTATAGTTCCCGGGTCCTCCTTCCTCCCTCTTTTGAAAATGGGAACCACGTTGGCCCTCTTCCAGTCCTCCGGCACCACACCAGAGCACCACAAGTGCTTGTACAGCCATGCCAGGGGTCCCGCAATGACCTCAGCTAATTCCCTCAGTGCTCGGGGGTGGAGATTATCCAGACCAGCTGATTTAAATACATTCAGTCCCTTCAGCAGTTCCCTGACTAGATCCTCCCTGACCCTTGGCCTGGATGCACCTCCCCTGGGGTCTGAGGGGGTCCCGGTGGGAGGGCTGATCCAGTCTCTGCTCAGGAAAATGGAGGCAAAAAAGTCGTTAAATAGGTTAGCTTTGTCGTCTGGTGTGACAACCAGATTTCACAGCATGTCTTGCAGGGGCCCCACGTTACCCGGTACCTTCTTTTTGCCCCCTAAGTATTTAAAAAAGGACTTCTTGTTGTCCTTGATCCGGGTCACTAGTCCCAGGTCCATCTCCACTGTGGCCTCCCTGACTGCCCCCTTGCAACCCCATGCAACCGCAGTATAGTCCTCCCTGGTGAGGGCCCCTCCCTGCCATTGGGTGTGCACCTCCCTTTTGGCAAGGAGACATTCCCAGCTGCTTTTGGTAAGCCATGGGGGCTTTTGCACCCTCCTGCCCCCTTTGATCCTCGTTGGGATTACCTCCCTTTGGGCTTGGAAGATTGTCTTCTTAAGGAGCAGCCACTCTTCTTGGACACCTGGCTCCCCTCCCCTCCGGGACCTCAGCACTTCCCCGACTATTCTCCTTAGCTCATTGAAGTCCACCCTCCTGACATCTGGAGCTGCTGCCTTGTTGCAGGCCTTTGCCACCTTGCGCTGGATGGCGAATCCCAGCAGGCGATGATCGCTGTCGCCCAGGTGGTCGAGCCCCCGCAGCCCCCGCACCAGGTCGTCACCCATGGCCAGCACCGGGTCCAACAAGGCATCTCCCCTGGTGGGGCTGTGCACCTCCTGGGTTAGATGGAGGTCCTGCATATTGATAGCTTTATGTTCTTGCTTTGGTGACTAAAAAAATAAATCGTGTAAACAACTGGATCCTACAACTTACTGTCCTGACAAATGAACAATGAGACAGAAAATGTAGTGGGTGGGTAGAGAGGTAGGTGTGTAATGTGCATGCATACGTGTGTACTGGAGAAAATGCAGTGCGTGGGCGTGTGTATTTTGTGGAATGGGTCCACATCCCATTGTCTTGAATAATTGAAATTTCCCCCCCCTAACCTGCAGTTTCTGCCCCCAAGCACCAGAAGCTAGTACAGGGTAGCAAATGACCAATTCTTTCCCTTCTAATGGGAAAAGAGGTGAAACTGCTGTCCAAGAAAGAAGAGAAGAGAAAGGAGGAATAGAAGAAGCATCTGAAGAGACAAGAAAAGAGGTGGGAAGAGGAACCTCAAAGGAAATAAGAAAGAGAGAAATAGAAGAAATTCTAGTCAGAGAAAGAAACAGACAATAAGAGCTACTAGAGTTTGATCCTAAGTCCATTTGCTATTATTGAAGGCTAATGATCAAGAGCTAGATGGGAACATCCATAGGAAAAGGTGTGCAAATTTCCGGATGTTTTTCTAGAATGTTAAGTGTTTGATGTTGTTATACGAACAATTCACATAAAGCAAGAATAACAAGAGCATTCTGATATTTCATCATTCCAATTTGCAAAAGCATAAAATCATCACATATAAAAAAAATAATCCGATATAGGGAACAGGAAATATTGGATTTTGTGGCTTCAGCAATATCTTCAGGATAATTATTTTGAGGCCCTAATAATTAAGATCTTTATTTTCTTTTTAAAAGAACCTGAAATTTCAAGAAAAAGAGTAAGATGCCATTCAAAAGCTCTCTCCTTCTATGCCTCCCCCGCTTCCCCAAGGTAACTGGCCTATATAAAAATACTCGTTTCATTATGCCTTTTATAGTCAAGCTTTTACACCCATTTTCACAAAACTCACTGTGTCCCTAGCATTGCAAATCATTACCTGTTCAACTCGATGCCTTGTCTGGAGATAAGGGTCATACCTGGCACGAATGGCCCTCATCGATGTTGGCTATGAAAAACAAAGAGGTTCATTTTTAAAGCTTATTTTTAACATAGAAGAAAACAGAAGTGGCTGGACACTTCAAACATCTAGCTATTAAAAATTCAAACTCTTAGTGCCTATCTAGTTGTAGTTTGCTAAAATTTAGCACATTTAAATCCAGTTTCTTAAACTGATGCTTTGTCCTGATGATGTAATCTGATTGAAAAAAAAGTTTGCTTTTAAATACTTTCTCCGGAAAAGGGCAAAGCAGAAATTCTCAATGAATGCTGCAACATGGTAATATACCAGTCCTGATCTTTTATTACTTTCTTTCCTCTAAGCTGACTTCAGTCCTTTTTCTCCCACAATTCTTCCTGGGTAAGGCATGACGTCTTCCCACTTTCAGAAGAAAGAATGCACTAGCTTATAAAGTGAAAAACTGCAGAGCTTGTTATGACCTATTACTAATATCACAGAAAAGTTACAGTCTCCTTTCCATTTTTTAATGCACCCTATGCTCTCTATACCTTTCACATTGTAAACCCCTTGGGACAGGTATTACCGTTTTATCTTGTATGGTGCCAAACACTCTCAGTGCTGAATAAATACATAAATTCCCGTTTCCAAGTAAGCGTGAATAGGAAAGTTCTAGTTAAATACTCTCTTTCCATTTGGCACCAATAACTGGGTAACAAATTACCCAATCACTGAATACAGTGTATTAACAAACAAACAAAATTAACAAGCCAGAGATACTATATCCATGTCTACTTAGTTTTATTTCTTTAGAAACAGACACATTACTTTAGTTCAGTTTGACACTTCATAACGTACTAGAAGATACAGTGAAACATATTTTATCAATATAATAGTCTTAGTAATTCACTTGCTCACTATGGCACTGCTATTAAAATTTTGCAAGGCAGCAGGAGAGAAAGACATTCTGCGCTATACTGCATGTAAATTAGTGTGGCCTCGCTGCAAATACAGAAACATATTTGCAATATATGGAAGTGGGGTTTGTCCAGAGGCATTAAATCAAGTGAGTTATTTCAAAGGTGAATCTTTTTGTTTTACTTTGAGATTTAAAATGCTTCAAGATCCCATTTTTAAACAGAACCAAATGCGAGTTTCCACTAAGCTGTTTTCATGGCCAACTGTGAGGCAAACAAATCATGCTGGCACTCGATGTCAAAGTTCAAAAGCATTTGAGAACAAGACAAAGAAGAAAAGTAATCCATCTCAAAATAAAAAGAATGAAATTAAAAGGAAGACAAAGTTATCTCAAGCTTTTGAAAGATAGTACAGGAAGTGTGAAAGAAGCCCATGAAGTAGACTAGAGAGAGAACAAATGTTAGAAGTAATTCAAGTCTCCCAGTGTAAGGAATGTCTTATAACATGGAAGGGTTCCCCCCCTCCCTCCCCAATTCTTGCTAAAGGAGGAGTACATGTTTAAAGAAAAAAGACTCCATAAAACTAAAAAGGAGCCTGTATACCTATTTCAAAGACAAACTGTGACACTACAGCACAACAGACAGTCATATTCAAGACAGTACCTCATATCCAGTGTAAGACTGTGTTGAATATTCAAAATCAGAATCAGGCCCGCCGGGGCAGTAGCTGCAAATATAATAAAATAAAATAAAATAAAAATGAGGAGTTAGAGAAAACTTGCACCTATGAGAAAGACAAAGTAACAAAAAGGGTCTTTCAGTTCATCTGAGACTACTGAACCTGCATCTGTACATTAGACTACAATTTAAACACACAGACATTTACTTAAATGATTTGAGGAGGGGTGGAAATAGAGGAAAATTATAAGAAATCTTGATCTATCAAATGATTAGTTTAGGTGGACACAACTTTATAAACTTCTACTTAAGAGAGAAAAGAACAGCAAACGCATTCCATAATCCTGGCTTTTCAAATAAACCGAGAACGGCAGCCAGCTCTGTTTATCTGAAGTCAGGCAGAAAGCAAATAGATTAACACCTCAGACTAACCAAATCAGAGACATGTAGCTTCAGCTTTTGTGGGTCCCAGCTCACTGATGAAATAAGCTCAGGCTCATGAAAGCTATACTATACATCTCCTATTTCAAATACACCACATTATTCATTTCAGAAAAACAGGTCTACAGGGTTGAACTAGAACAATTATTAAAAATGCAAGGCAAGTGTGCAAACAATTCTAAACACGTAAAAGAATGAAATATTTTCCAAGCCTCAACATTTAAATAAGCTATCTTCTATCTAGAAAATGAAAATGAGAGTTCCCAGTTTCAATTTCCACCAAACATTTAGGATGTCACATTTATACAAACATATAAATAGATATGACATCCAGTTACAGAAATATGCCTTTCACTCCCATCTATCGTTACAATTTAAATTATCTAAATATTGGAAAACCACACTGTGTGCGTCATTCCATGACTTCACAGACATATTGTTTAGCCAGCCAACATTCGAGCCAGCCAAGGGTAAGGCAGTATTCATGCTGGACAACGGTGCAGTAGCTGAATGTGAACTGCTGCTACTAAACCCAAAGACTTTTCTTAAATTCGTCTCTTAGACCATGCATGCAGTTGGATTACCGAGTATCCTAGCATTGCCTAGTCAGGAAAGGCCTGGCACATCAGTTGCTTTCCACAGGAGAGAGGTAACTCAAAGGAATACTGATTCCTGTTTGTTCCAAAATATCTGCAGCTTACTTCTCAGGATTACAAGGTTCATGGTTAATTCAGAGTCTAAAGATGACCTGCCATAGGAGTGTGGGAATTCCCTCAATTCTTGTAGTATATGTTGCACACCCCAGCCACCAAGCTAACAGAGCAGTCATCATGTTACTAATTTACATGCAGAATCTTGACATTTCAAGTGACTAAAAATACCATCCAAATCAAAAAACATCTTTCACAGAGGAGCCTATGATATGCGGGGAGCCAGAGGAAAAGCAAAGGCAACACTGGACCCCTGCTGAACCAGATGGGGCAACTGACGCCCAGGAAAAAGCCAACCTATTAAATGGGTACTTTGCGTCAGTCTTTCATCAGTCCCATGGGACGCCCATGCCCACCACAGGACAGGGCGGTCCAGGTGAGGGAGATTCCCTGCCCTTCATCAATGCTGACCTCCGAAGGAACATCTTGAGAAGCTGGATACCTTCAAGTCAGCCGGCCCTGACAATCTGCACCCCAGGGTACTCAAGGAGCTGGCGAGCGTCATAGCCCAGCCTCTGGCATGGATCTTTGAAAACTCCTGGCGCTCTGGTGAAGTGCCTGAAGACGGGAAGAAGGCCAATGTGGTGCTGATCTTCAAGAAAGGGAGGAAAGTGGATCCGGCCAACTATAGGCCCATCAGCCTGACTTTTATCCTGGGGAAGATCTTAGAAAAGTTTATTAAAGAGGCCATCCTTAATGGACTGGCTGACACCAACATCCTAAGGGATAGCCAGCACGGGTTTGTTGCGAGTAGGTCTTGCTTGACCAATCTCATTTCCTTCTACGACGAGGTGACCTATCACCTGGACAAGGGAGAAGCGCTGTATATGAAGTAGTATGAAGGCTTGTGAGCTCCCTCACTATCCCAGCAAGAAATAAAACCCAAGTCAAAGCCTTTTCTTTATTCTTCCCATAAGGCACGGTTCTATTCATTCAAAGATGCAAACTATTACAGCCCAAAAAATATTTTCTTAACATACTCAGGCAGCCACCAAGAGCCCTTTCACTCCGTGCCTCTCTCTCAGATTTAGACATGTTGCACCCAAGTGAAAAAGCTCTTCAGCCCTGTATAGAAAATACTAAAACCTTTGCACAAACTAAACAGGACTAAATGGCCTTGATTCCCTTAAAGGGACACAGCATCCTATCACAGGATAACTTAAACCTGTACCGTGTTATATATACATTATGCAATTAACTAGTTAATTATGCTATAAATTTAGACTAGCCACACTTGCAAAGTAAGGCTAGTCACCCATGCCAATTATCACACAGTTAACTGGTTAATCACACAATAAATTTAGACCAGCCACACATGCAAAGTAATTATCATACCATAAAAATGACTATCCAGCTATAAAGAAAGTCAACAAGCTACCACGTTGGTGCTTGAAAATAAATGAGTAACAGCTCTAACTGGTTTCCATCCATCTTTAATTTGAACATGTAGCAGGCCCCTAAGACTTATAAAAATACTAAATGAAAGAAAAAAAAGTACTCAAATAGTTTTCATCAGAATTTAGACCTTTGTGTCAGATCACCTTACTCATTCAAGCACTAAATTTGACCTATTAAAGAAAATGCGCTTCCAATGAAAAACAGTAAAACGCAGGATCTGCTTCTGCACATCACACATGTATCTGCAAGGCAGATTTTAATCCAATTTACTTTAATTTTTCACTCATGCGGAAAGGAAGCTGCTCTGTGATGCACAACATAATCTTTTAAGCACCCTGAAAGGTAACAGCGCTAGTATGATGCAGCACATGACTAGATTTATTAGGGACACTGAAAAACGGTCCTCCTTCGGTTATCCAAACTGTCATACTTACACACATATGTTTCCTGTAAAGTTAATGTGTGGACACCTGTGTGGTTTGCACATCACAGCAACAACAGCAATCTGTAATGAGAAGAGTTGCACAAAATAAAAATTATAATCAATAGTATTACATAAACTAAATGCATCCTGGAATTGTACAGACAGGCACATGTGGGAACTATTTTAATCTTGCTCCAACTCAGTTTTATTTCTAAAATGCTTGCACATTAGGTCTTTTTGAGAAAAGGTACTTGCTGTGACAAAAAACTGATCAGCATCAAACATAACAGTAGCATAGCAACGCCAATGCTAAAAGGGCTATTAACAGTTCAGTGTGGCATAGCAGCAGGCCATGTTCCTGCCATATAGGACTACTTTTAGAAGTAGAGTACCCATTTCAATTTTAGCATCATAGGCACACTGCCAAGAGACAGAGTAACATTCAGTCCTCATTGGGACAGACTACTGCACTTTGGGCATAGGAAATTCACAACAGACACTGAGGAAATTAAAAAGAAAGCAAACACAGAAAAGGAAAAAAATATACGTTCATCTCTTGCTGTGATGGAGTACATCTAGATGGCTCAGTTTTAGCACCAGGCAGCATTGTGCTGAGATATCCAGCTCCTGTTCCACAGGCATTATCTTCCAAACCACCTATCGTATGATGGTCTTTGCATGGTGCAACATGCACACCAATAAACTCTGCTGTGGTAGCAACAACGCTGCTGGTTTGGGAGATGCCATACGCTGAGCAAGCACAGTATACTTCAGTACAGCACTGTCTGGTGCCATCACTGCACAGAAAGCAACTCCCTGCACTCCCAAGTAACCTTTTCTCCCATGGTCTCTCACAGCTTCTCAAAGAGGAAAAGAAAAGAGTTTTGTGTGGATGGGATCAATGTAAGGCATTAGTTTCCCTTTTATGTGAAATCTAAAGACGTGAGTGTCCAACCTTCCAAGCATCTATTCGTTTGCGATTGCAACAGCACAGTTAATTCCTGCACTGCAATAGGGAATGGCCTCAATAACATACTTCTCCAGTATTTTTTTTTCATTTTGCATTTGTGCATGTATTAAAACTCAAAACATTTACCTGATTGTTAGCTGTAGTTAAGTGTTACCATCATTTGACCCTGACCATCTTTCTAATGAATAGTTTTTAGAAATTATTAACATTTCATTACTAAACTATTAATGTGCTGGCTAGCAGCAGTATAAAGGCTTAAGTTTTAGTAGGTATTGTCTGTAGGGTGATCAGTGAGAGCAAGTCATGCTAACCTGGCACAAACTGAGGTTGTTGCCCTTCCTCCTTCCCTTTTTGGTGAGATGCTTTGTAATCTCACCTTGCCCACAGCACCATGGAAGTGACAGCAGAGGAAGCTGTTAACACAAATAAACCTCACTAAAGCTACTGGGACAACCAGCATCTTTACAATGGCTGATACTGGTGCCTTTAAATGTAAGTATACAGCGCTCACCCCACTAGCAGTTCGAATAGGCTTTGCCTTCAGTTTGGGTACCAGCACCTTGCGGTACTGAGGTGGAACTGCAGCAATGATGTCAACCAAACGAGGCTGTGCTGAGAGTCCATACTTGGCCGATGTCTTGGTTTTCAGTCTAAAATGAAAGTGCCACCAATTATTTTCTTGCAGTCAGGTTTTTTATATAGTACTCGCTCGGGAAGCCACACACCTACCTACAGCGCAGTTGAGCATGTACCAAATTCTTGTTTACAACTGAACAAATAGACACACACTTCTTACAATGATGCTGTAAGAGTTTACTTAAAAGCTAATGCTAGTTGTGCATCACAGCTAACAGTGCACAGTGCAGCAAGGCATACAAAACCTCAATAAGCATGGAGCTAAACTAAAAACAATTTTAAGGTTTTGAATTTCTACTGAGGTTGTCTGCCAAAGATGGTTTTACTAAAAAAAAAAATTCTGAAAATAGCATTGGGGGGGGAGGGGTCCCAGTTGGGCTGGGTTGGGTCCCAGTTGTTTTGTTTTTCAGAAACAAAGAGGGACCTGGGTTATTTCATTAGAGCAGGGATGTCAAACTCTCCTTGTGCCCTGGGCTGGACAGTGGGGCTCCTCGTGGGCCGGATCCATTCCAGGGCAGCCATCACAGTGGAAGTGGCACAGGTGGTCATGAGCCAGCAGCACTAAGTATGGCAAAAGCAAGCAGCAGTGGGCCAGGCAGCCGCAGGGCAAGTGAAGGCTTTATTTACTGAACAGCCCTCACTCATACCCAATACCACGGACAGCCATGTCTACTGGGGCCCCAGAGCCCTGGATTCTGCAGCAAGCCATACCCACCACTGGTCCCAATGGTAGTCTAGGGGCCAGATTCAGCCCACAGACCTTGCAGTTGACTCCCCTGCATTAGAGTTTTGTCTAACAGCCATCCTGCAAATTCAGATTCCAGTTAGGTTCCTTCCCTTTATCACAGATAAAACACTTAGTAATTTATTCTGTGAAACCCTGTGCTACTATCTTTGGATGAGAACACGAGGCTGGCAATCCATTAGGAACCTGGAGTGAACTGAGTTCCTAGTTTCAGCAGTTATTCTGCCTTTACAAAGGTTTAACTGAGGGTAAAATATTCTAACAATTCTATTCACTGCGTGGGAATCTGAATTTAATCCAGGTCACTTTCCCATAACTGAGTTGACATTAACAGACTGGAGAGACTAGTAGTTCTCAACATTTTTAGACTCATAGCACCCCTAATGCCAGTTCCTAACTTTCACTCAATTTTCTGAATCCAGAAAAACTCTATAGCGAGTCTTCTGTTGCAAAGAACTCAAAAAGCTTACAGCAGATCAAACTAGTTTTGACACAGGATTCCTATTTGAAATCTCCAGGTTCATCTCATGAAGCACATGTAGGTGTTTCCGCACCAAAAAGCACTAACATAGTGTGACATGCTGTGGCACTCTTCAGGTACCACAGCACCCGGGAGAAAAAGCCATGAGATGGATCAGCACAGTTAATAGAACAAGAGGCTCATTTATGGCTTTTTCCTTCAGGTCACATAAGGCCTGTATGTCCAATATGGAATAGGTCCCATGGGTCACATAAAAAACGTTAAGCGTGTGGTATAAGATAGACCGGTGGTTCTCATACCTTTCCGTACATGACACATCTGTAAACATTGATAGCCAATCCCAAACAAGTGCCCCTCACTCCCGACTCGCTGCCCGCCTCCCCCAGTGTATGGGGCAGGGGGTGGGCGTGCGTGGGACATGGGGGGACTCCGAGCAGCCCCTTGCAGACTGGAACTCCAACAGCCTGCAAGGGAAAACCCACAGTTTCCCACTTCTTTCTCCTTTAAAGTTTGATCTATTTTTTTGAAGTTTGATCACAACACTTTCACTTTTGGGTCACGCCCCACAGCTTGAGAAATAATGAGCAACCTCTTCGAGTTACCACGCAAACCAAGTTCTGCAAGAGCCTCAAAGATACGTTTATACACACTGGCCGTGCACCCCCTGGAATCACCAGAGGAAGTGCACTCCTGGTTTGGCTGCTGTCTTGGCGATTGGCTACTGGGGGACCACCGCCCTGTCAGTGATCTGGTGCCCCCCCCCCGACTCAGGAGGCTCCAGTTGCCCATGCTTACGTGTCACCAAGACCTGACAAAAGGAACGTACTTAGTACAGGGAAACCAAGGTTGGTGTTGAGGGACGTAGGCTGCCCAGAGGAAGGGGCACACGAAACCCAAAAGGCATCAGGAACAAGATCCTAGGCCAGCACAACTTACTTGTTCAGGTTAACATCTTTGCCCTGCTCGTGCGCCTCAACCAGCTGCTGGATGATGTCAGCGATGGTCATCATCATCAGCTCTGCCCGGCTGAGGACTCCTACAAGGAAGACCAAGCCCCACCAGGATGCAACACCATAAGCAGGAGCATTACTGGCTCAGGGTCCCCCACTCCCCCCGTATGCCACCCTCAGGGCAGCACCTGCCCTCGCAGCCAGTCCGGCCACGTGCTCCCAGGCACGCCCACCACCACTGCGCATGCGTCAGCTCCCAGGCACCTCGCCCACCACCACTGTGCATGCGTGTGCCACCCCCCCAGGAGCCAAACGCGCATGCGAGCGCTCCGCCTCCTCAGAGAACCACTGCGCATGCGCTCGCTCCCCTGGAGCCGTATCGGTCCCGTACCTCCTACCATTGCGCATGCGGGCGCTCCCCCCTCGGACAAGCGAAACCACCCAGCACATGCGCACGCTCCACCCAGCCCAGGCACTGCGCATGCGTGCCGCTCTCCCCTCGCTTCTCCGCGCAGCCCCTCCGCGGTGCCAGGGGAGGTGCGGTGGGCCCTGGTCCTCCTCCTCCCCCCCTCCCTCCGTGGTACCTTTCTTCTTCTGCCTCATGTTGCAGCGGGCCGGAGCGCAGCACGACAGCTCCGTGGCTCGCACTGCCGAGCGAGACGTTCTCCTCGGCGCGCTGTCGTGAAAGGCCGCACGGGGGCCGGCCGCACTGCCGTAAAGCAGCGTCGCCCCCCCCCCCCACTTCCTTTTCTCCGCGCATGCGCGGCCCAGCTGGGAGGGGCGAAGCCAGGAGACCTTGGGGAGTTTGCCAAAGACACCAAACTCTGGAGTAAAGTGTGCACACTTGAGGACAGGAGGGGGCTCCACGCTGACCTGGACAGGCTCGGCAGATAGGCGGACGAGAACCTGATGGTGTTTAACAGCAGAAAATGCAAGGTTCTCCGTCTTGGGAGGAAAAACCTGCAGTATGCTTACGGACTTGACCGTGCTATGCTGGCTAGCGCTACAGATGAAAGGGACTGGGGGGTCAGGATTGACCACAAGATGAACATGAGGCTGTGATGTGATGCTGTGGCTAGTACAGTGAGCAAAACACTGGCTTGCATCCATAGATGCTTCTCCAGCAAATCCTGGGACGTCATTCTCCCCTTGTACTCAGCCTTTGTGAGGCCGCAGCTGGAGCACTGCGTCCAGTTTTGGGCTCCACAATTCAGAAAGGATGTGGAGAAGCTTGAGAGAGTCCAGAGGAGAGCCACGCGCATGATCGGGGTCAGGAAAACAGACCTTACGATGACAGGCTGAGAGTCATGCGGCTCTTCAGCCTGGAAAAGCACAGGCTCGGGGGATCTGATGGCCACCTATAAGTTTATCTGGGGTGCTCATCAGGATCTGGGGAACGTCTGCTCACCAGAGTGCCCCGGCGGATGACAAACTCCAGCAAGACCGTTTCAGGTTGGACATGAGGAAGAATTTCTTCACTGTCCGAGCCCCCAAGGTCTGGAATAGTCTGCCACCGGCGGTGGTTCAAGCACCTACTCTATACGCCTTCAAGAGACGTTTGGATGTTTGTCTTCCTGGGATCCTATAACTCCTGCTGACTTCCTGCCCCTGGGGCGGGGGGCTGGACTCAATGATTTTCTGAAGTCCCTTCCAGCCCAAATGTCTATGAAATCTATTCCTGCTAGAACACGCCAACCCCCTGCCCCCCTTGGAGCCCTCCTAGAACATCCCAGCTAGCACATGCTGCCCCCTGACCCGCTTGCACTGGGATGCCAACCTGGGATCTTTCTAGTGCCTTTCTGCTGGAACCTCCTGGAGCCATTCTAGAATATCTTTGGGCCCTCGTACTGCTTCTTTAGAGTCCTTCTAGAGTCCAAACACACTGCCTCCAGCCTAGACCCCCCTCTGCATCCCTTCTAGAATATCCCAGCTAGAATGCAGAGGCCCCCAAGCCCAGTCTAAAACCCCTTCAGAGCCTTTCTCAAAGGTCTGAGCTAGCTGGTATGCCCAGTCTAGAACCACTCCTAGAGCCGTTCTAGAAACCCTAGCTAAAACACATTGACCCCTGGTGCTGGAATGTCCAGTCTAGAACCCTTCTAGAAAATCCCAGCTAGAAGACACTGAGCCCTGGTGCTGGGGTGCCCAGTCTAGATCCCCGCTGGAGCTTTTCTAGAACTTCCCAGCCATCGACCCCCCCGCACTGGGATGTCCAGCCTAGAACCCCCTGGAGCCCTTCTCAAGTGTCCCAGTTAAAACAGGGCCCCTGAGCTGAGGTGTCCAGTCTAGAACCCATCTTGAACACGTCAGCTAGAACACGTGGACTCCCTGAGTTGGGATGCCCGGTTGAGAACCTCTCTTGAACCGTTGCTACATCAGTAAGACTAAACTCACTGATGAGTTTGTCCCTCTTCCCACAGATGGCTCTTTAGGAGAGATGCTGCTATTCCACATTGGATTGCAAGGGGGATATTGTCTTCCCCTCCAAATGTCACATGGGGCAGGCAGAACCACTCCGGCCTCGTCTTCCTGAGCATCGCCTTGTTTTTTGCCACCACTGAAACACTCTTCTGTGTTCCAAGGAACGGTAGGACTTCCTTCCAACGGGAGGCAGGAGTTTCATATAACTGACTTCAGTGGGAGTAGGAGGAGGCCCACAGCCAATTTGCAGTTAGATGGTGAGAAGCTGAAGATGAAAAGACATCTGGGGTGATACTGAGTGCTGGTGCTCAAGGAAAGGCTGTTTCTGACAGCTGATTTCCCAGTATTTTTATTCAGTTTAATTGCAAGTGTCACAGGTGTTCCTCCGTTTCACCATAGGCAATTTAGGAAACGTGACCATTCACCTTGGGGCCGGCACTGTTCAACATCTTCATCAGCGACTTGGACAAGGGTAAAAAGCACCCTGTTCAAATTTGCAGATGACACTAAGATGTGGGGGGATGTGGGCACGCTAGAAGGGAGGAATAGGCTGCAATCGGACCTAGACAGGTTACAGGGGTGGGCAGATAAGAACAGGATGGGTTTCAACACTGACAAGTGCAGGGTGCTGCACCTGGGGAGGAAGAACCAGCAACATACCTACAGGCTGGGAAACTCTTCTCATCAAGGCAGAGACGGAAAAGGATCTTGGAGTCATTATTGAGGCCAATATGAACATGGGCCGGCAGTGTGGGGAAGGGGTCAGGAAGGCCAACCACACCCTGTCATGCATCCACAGATGCATCTCAAGCAGGTCCAAGGAGGTGATCCTCTCCCTCTATGTGGCACTGGTCAGGCCGCAGCTGGAGTCCTGCGTCCAGTTCTGGGCACCGCACTTCAGGAGGGATGTGGACAGCATGGAGGGGCCAAAGGAGGCCACTCGCATGGTCGGGGGCAGCAGGGCAGGCCCTACGAGCGAAAGCTACAGGACCTGAACCTGTTCAGCCTCCACAAGAGAAGGCTGAGGGGGGATCTAGTGGCCTGTTACAAACTGGTCAGGGGAGACCAGCAGGCATTGGGGGAGTCCCTGTTCCCCCAAGCACCGCCAGGAGTGACCAGGAATAAGGGTCACAAGCTGGCAGAGGGGAGATTCAGACTAGACATCAGGAGGCACGACTTCACTGTCAGGGCAGCTAGGATCTGGAACGAACTTCCAAGAGAGGTGGTGCTGGCTCCTACCCTGGGGGTCTTTAAGAGGAGGCTGGATGAACACCTTGCTGGGGTCGTTTGACCCCAGCACTCTTTCCTGCCATGGCAGGGGGTCAGACTTGATGATCTGCTCAGGTCCCCTCCAAGCCTACCAACTATAAAAACTTCCTTACTCCCTGATAATTGGTTTCAAAATTCGCCTGTCAACATCTTCCCATTCTTTCTAGTTATTATTTATCATGATTTACTTACATTTAGGTAGAAGTTTAAGGCACCAGCCAAACTTTGGGGCTTGTGTCAGGACCTATACAAACACATTAGAAGATGTATCGGCTGTGCTGACCAGCTCCTCTCCATCTTTAATATCTATGGTCTTGGATAATTAAATCCAGTTGTCAGTTGATTGCCAGCTACTCATCAATAGTTTCTCTGCTCATAGATATCCATACAGCCTGTCTGTGTGTAGTTCTTGTGATCTCTCCTCATAGGTCAGTTGTGATGGAGTTTATGGCTAACCACATTTTAAGTTTAATATGCATTTCTATTTACTACCTAGAAATGCAAAACACTAGAACGCTTGGTTCAGGGATGATACTTTCTATTAGACCAGCTAAGAAATTGCAAAAAATATATATATCTTTTTCTGCAAGCTTCTGGGCTCATGTGCACTTCATCAGGCTCAGGGAAAAAATTAAAGACAGTAAAAAGTCCTCATAAGTAGGAAATGAACTTCATTTTTGCACCTATTTACTACCTAGGGGGTTGGTAATACTAACACACAACACAAGGTGGCAGCACAGTATTTTAATTGGAAGCAGCAGATCAAATCTCCATCCCACCATTGCTGTAAGTTTAAAAACTTCCCAATTGGGAAGAAAAACCTAGCAGTTGAGAACCTGATATAAAGTGAATTTGAATCTCAGCTGGATCTCGGGAGGAGAAGGATGTGGTGGAAAGGATGCTTGTGAGCATGCTATCTCCCTGTCTTTTTTGCACCTTCTTTCATCCTAATTTGCAAATTAGGATGAAGGAAGATGATAGAAAGACCGAAAAAAGGGAAGAAACAAAAGGATGCTAAAAAAGGCTGGGATTGCCAAGTTATTCAGAGCTAAAGCAGATGGGGGCCAGATTCAGATTCATTTACATAGATGCAAATCAAGTGAAACTGCCCTGACTGCTGGAATCACACTGGGGTAGCCAAGATCAAAGTGACTCACAGACAAAAACAAATTGAGCAGAATGAGGCAAGCAGCAGTGAGCTGTGGTGGGTGGTTATGGGCAAGAGGCACTGATGTCACTGTGCACCTGCTACAGGGAGAAGCGCACTTGGGACCTGCAGCTCTTTAAATAACAGTCTCCACAATTTGAGCTATAAAAGAATCTCCCTTAGATATCATCAGGGATGTGGGAAAATGGGAAACAAATGTGGATTTTCCCTTTTACCCAAGAAAAATGTGGACTTTTTCATTTGAATGGAGATATACATGGATTTTCCATTTTTGCAAAGAGCTCTCTACAGGCTGGCAGAGCTCCACCCTACAAGGGGCTGGGGCAAGCGGGAAGAGGGCAGTTGGGCAGGGGGTGCCATATGCATGTGCACGCTCACCCATGCACCTGGCTGCCAGGTATGTCTGGTGAGGGAGAGGGAGATTGAGGCCCCCATAGGGAGGGAGGCAGTGGGGCAGGGACTGGGGCTGGGGCTGCTGCCCAGCCAGATGGTGTGTGGGGTCCAGGGCCAGAATGTACAGCCACATGGGACCTGTGGGGAGCAGGACAGAGCCTTCGGTGGCTCGTCTAGGGGGCAGAGAAGGTAAGTCTGGCTCCCCACTGCTGCACGCACTGCCAGGGAAGCATGGGGAGCACATGCCCCCCAAATCTGTGCATGGGACAAGCTGGCTGCTGCAGGCTCAGGCTCCCTGCCCTGCTGCCCTCTCTCTGGGGCCTCCACAGTCCAGCATGGCAGGGCAGAGTGGAATGAGAGGGGAAGGTGCCGTTGCTGAGAGTCCTGTGCCACCCAAGCGAAGAGCCCCCTGCCTGCCTGGCAGCAGTGGGGGCAGCAGCACAGAGTTGTGCCCCTTGCTGCTGCTAGGTGGGCAGGGGGCACTTCACTGGGGCGATGTGGAGCTCCAAGTAACAGCAGCGAGCTTCCCTGCCTGGTTCCACCTGCTGGGCTGTGAAGGCCCCAAGGGGAGGGCAGCAGGGCGAGGAGCCTGATCCTGAGTTTGCAGCAGGCAGCCCACACCTGCCCCCACCTCCTCCATGGGCTCCACTCTGGCCATGCCACCCATGGGAGAGGAGGAGCCAGGCCCTGCACTCTGCTCCACCACAACAGCAGGCGCTGCCTCCCATGAGCGGCAGCCAGGGTTTGGGTGCTGCTGGGGGAGGTAAGGGGCTGAGGACCCAGGTCCCTAGCCCCCTAGCCCTGGCAGCTGGGGGCCCCTCTGGCAGAGCTGGGAGGGGTGGCAAAGCCTGTGGGTGAGGAGTGAGGGGCACCAGCAGGGCCAGGGGGGATGTGGGTGGGAAGTACGGGGCCTGGACCTATGTCCTGGGGAGCTAAGGGGGCAGGGGGAGCTCTGATATTTCATAATAAGAAACCCAAAATCAATTACCAGAATTTATAGTTACTTAGCATATATTTTATTATAGTGATTGAGGCATTGGTAGGTTTCCAAATTGCTTTAAAACTGTATATATATCAAAAAAACATTGTGTTCATTTGAGACCTATATACAGAGTGGTGTTTCATTTTAATGGTAGATTTTGGGGTTTTTAATCAGAGAAGTTGTGATTTTTATCAGAGAATTTGCAACTTTTAAACACAGAAAACCAGGATCCCTGGTTATCATCACCCCTGTTGGGTATTGGGTATGCTGTTGCTCTTTCCCTGCTTGCTTAGGCTGGTGCTAGGCAAGGTTAGGATGCGCACTGAGCAGAAGAGAGCTCTGCTAAAGACTGGGATGGCCCCAGGTCCACCTTAGAGCCCTCTGCTCTAAACATGTGCCCTTGCCATGGGGAAGGCAGACAAGTAAAAGCCTCTTCCTGCTCGTGCAACCGTCAGGAGAGTAGCTAAGTGGGGCATCTGCTCAGGTGTGTGCTCAGAGGCTCATGTACAACTTTCCTGGCTCAAGTCCTTTCCTTGTGGCATCCCTTTCAGTCCACATCACTGTGTTGTTGTAAGCAGCATGATTGGTGACACCACTTGTTCCCGCATTTTCTCCTTCATCCCAGATTTCCATGCAGAACGCTTCCGCAAAATCGTTTAAGCATACTTAGTGGCAGCAAATATTTAGCTCCTCTGTTTTATTCCAGTAACATAATTGGCAGCAGTTACAATTAAGACGAATTTGCAGCTACACTGCTACTTCAAATGTAGACCACTCTGGTTCCCCAAGATCTTCTCTAAATTACTTTTACAGCACCATAAAGACGAGCTTTTTATAAACCACAGGATTTGATGCATTCCCTCCAAGTCAGTGAGCACTCAGGATTCAGGACTTTCAGCAGCAGAGGCATTTAAACTTACTGCCTAAACCCATAGCAGCTTCGTTTGAGCATATTCAGGCACCTGGGAACATTGCATTTATACTGAACATGCTCAGTGGCTTCAGCAACACATCCGCGTGGTCCCTCACGCCCAGGCGTTACTGCGTGTCATGTACTCAGCCACTACCAGATCTAGACATGGACCAATTGCTGGAGATCCTGCTACAGAAAGATTAGTTGCAGCCTAATTCAGGGATGATCAAGCTACAGCCCGTGAGCTGGATCCAGCCTGCCGACAGGGCTCTTGCACAGGTCCGGAAATTTGACACCGGGGTGAGTGGAGGCAGCTTTAACTGACACAGCTCCCAGAGTCACAGCAATTAACAGTCATCATTCACCCTGCCACCAAGTTTCTAGACCCATGGAGAGCCCCTCAGGCCAGATCCAGAGCACAGAACTGTATCATCTTCCACATGGGGCTGCTTACAGGACTAGATATTTGGCAATAGGAAAAGCAGCTGCTGCCATGGAACTGGGAGCTGCAGCGATTGATGTTGCTGCTGCCAAATTCTAGCCCAGCCCAGATGAGATAGCTCTATACCGCAGATCTGGCCCACGGACTGGCCCTGTAACACCCATCTGGCCAGATGGGTTGGACCCCATTAGTTGAAATAGTCAAAATCATAAAACTCTAGAATTGAAAGGGACCTCAGGGATCATCAAGCTCATCCCCTGGAGCAAACATGAGGCAGTAGTTTGGGCCTGAGAGGGCTCATAGGAACAATAATAAGGCAATCCATGCAGGAAAGCTTTCTCAGGAAGAAGCTTGTAAGGAGCTGTCTGAAGGAGAAGGAAATGGGTGGCTGGTGTAGGAGAAGTGGGGACCTTGGTGTAGGAGAAGCATGAGAAAATGGGATGCACTGAGTTACTCACCCCTTAATCTGGAGCTAGAGGCATCTGTGGCACTCTGTGCAAAGCAGCGGCCTGTCCGGCATACGCACTGTCTCAGTCCCTGTGCTCCACAGGTGGACGCAAGAAACGGCTAGACATGCAACTTCAGCTGTCACCACCCATTTTGTAGTGAGCAAAGAGACCAAGTCACCCAAGGGCAGTGGTCCTCCAGTGCTTTCCATGGCTCCTTAGAAGACCAGACAGGCTCTCCCATAATTCACCAGAGCAGATGAACACGAAGAGCCATGGGATGTGCCCACAGGCATCCCAACCACATGCCTGGGGATGGGGGAACAGCAGCAGCAAAGCTGTGGCCTTGCAGTGTGTCCACACTCAGGCTAGGCTTCTCCTGATGCTTTGACCTGGGCAGAGATCCCCTGTGTCAATTCTGCAGTGAAGACAGGCCCTGAGTCAAAGTAGAAGGGGGCATCAGCTCCAAAGCAGTAGAGACAGGAAAACATGCTGAACAGAGCTGAGATCGGAAACAGGATACTGGGTCAGCCCTGGTGTAACCCCAGCTTTGAATCATTTATTTGGATTAGGGTAACAGCAAGGTGCCCCCACCTCCAGTCTGAGTCTGTTGTGTTAGGTCGAGGGTGGCCAGGCTGCAGCATGTGTGCCCCAAGTGGCAAGGGCGGCTTCTGTGTGTGGTACATGGCAGATCAGGGAGGGGGAAAGCAGCTCAGTGGTAGGCAAGGCAGGGAGCAGAAAGCAGAGCAGCAGTTTAGGCAGGGGAAGGAGATCAGAGTGGCACTCAGGAGGGCACAGGGCTTAACTTGTGGCAGAACTGCCGAAAAGGGCATTCCCCACTGGTATGCAGAGGTCAGCGATAAAAGGTTCATATTGGGACAAATGACAAATCAGGCTATATCCGCTAGGCCTCAGGCTTGATTCATAAATGTCAGTAGCTTCCAGTCTTCACTGAGCAGGGCCAGTGCCATGATTGCCAGTTTCCAAATGCTGAGCATAGGAGCCGCTTCTTTGCTGATCATCTTACTCTGCATCCGAGCCTGGGTCCGATGGAGGAATTTGCCAGGGCTGAGCCTCAAACAGTGGAGATGCTGGAACAGGAAGGGGAGCCATCATGAGAATTGCACCAAAGCTCACAACTGTAGAGGCCTGTAGGCGCCCAACCCGCACAAATGCAGGGGAGTCGCGCATGCCCCTGTCTTTAAACATCTACAATCAAAGGCATGTGCAGAGTACTTTTAACCCACAAAAACTGAGACCTGATTTTTGAGCACGGTCAAAACATTCCTCGTTCCACTGCCTGCACTTTGGAGACTGAGGGATGCTGTTAACGACCCCTAATCTGGAGCACTGTGTCTAATGGATGGTCACTGTCCAGTTTGTTCTGAGTGACCCGTATCCTAGGCTATCAGCAGCAATCCAGCTGTTTCGGCTCAGTTTGCAGCCTGTCCTATCCAAGTCAACTCAGGCTCTGAAGAAACTTCTGTGCCCTGGAGGTGACCACATGGGAGTCAAACTCAGGGAAATCCTTTGCTAGCATCCAGAATACTATGAAGACCATCGTGATAGAGAGATGCCATAGGAAACTGTTATGTTTGAGGCCTGAAGTTCTGTGCTCATTTAAGAGCTGGTAAATTAGCCCTAAAATGCCCACTGCCTGCTTTGTCCTGGAGGAATATAATGGCAATGTGCCCCAGCCTCCAACCCAGAGGGTCCGACTCTGGGTGGCAGCTGCAGAATGAGACAAGTTAGCCCACAAACCTGGCAAACTTCTGTCCATCCTTGTAAAGGCCTTCTTCCCCTTTTCACTCAGTTGTGGTACTGGAGGTCGGACAGGTGCTGGTCGTATCCCAGCGTTCCACTGGGTGCTCTGAGCCAGCATCTTAGCCGTTGCTTTGGTAACGGGATACCCCGGTGACTGGTGAGTAGCCCAATTTGGGCGAACTGGTGTTTTCGGGCCAGAGCCAAGGTCTGCAGAGAGTGACAGCTGGGGGAGAAAAAAAGAAATATTACGCTCTCCTTGGAGCCTGCAAACAAATGACGGTGTCTGAGCTAGAAAACCAAGACGTATCTTTGGTTTGGACAGGACATGTGGTTTTGCTTTCCAGCAGGGATCTGCCATTACAGTTCAAAGCACTTCCTCACAAGCAAGCTGAGCCCGGCATTACTTTATGGGTATCTATGTAGCCTGGGCAAGAGCCCAACCTTTGAGTGACAAAAGAAGCCAGTTAGTGCATGCAAGGTGTTTGCATTCATTGATTCTCCATGTTGACTCGCACCTTCATGCCCAGACTCTGCCTCTGAGAGACATGCACGCTACTCTGATTGAAATCAATGGACAGGCCCCCAAGGGAAGAATTTTGGCTGTTGGGAAATTGGCTGATCTTCACAAAGGAATATGTGGGGATCAGGTTATTTTTGTGTGTTATGAAGAATTCCAGCTGGCAACAAACTCCTCATTTACAGCTGCAGCGGTGCAGCAGCAGGGAGCTGGCATTTGTGCTAAAAACCCTTTGCACTTCTACAGCAGTTTTAATTTGAGAACCAAATGGCACCTAATGTACTAACTGGATCTCACTGCCTGGCGATGACATATCAGCCCCTGAGGTTGGGGTAGTTGCACGCCAGCAATGTCAAATGGACCCAAATCCCTGGTTCAGCTGTGGTCTGCAACAGCAAACATGCACTAGAAACTATCTACTTAGAAACTCTTTGGGAAGCATTAACCGCAGGTGGCAGGATGCAGACTTCAGAGCAACTTAGATTGGAAGATTGAGCCAAAAGGAATCCCATGAGATTCAACAAGGATAAATGCAAAGTCCTGCATTTATGACAGAACAAACCCATGCACCAGGACAGGCGGGGGCTGACTGGCTGGGCAGCTTCTCTACAGAAAAGAATCTGGGGGTGACAGGGTACAATAAGCCAAATAGGAGCCAACAGTGTGCCCAAGAAGGCTACCGGCATCCTGGGCTGCACTGGGTGGAGCATTGCCAGCAGATCGAGGGCAGTGATTCTTCCCCTCTATTCAGCGCTGGGGAGGCCACATCTGGAGTCCTGTGTCCAGTTTTTGGTCTCCCGCTACAGAAAAGATGTGGACACATTGGAGAGAGTCCAGCGAAGGGCCACAAAAATGGTGAGGGGGTTGGGGGACATGACTCCTGAGGAAAGGCTGAGAGAACGTGGCTAATTTAGGGTGTAGAAGAGAAGACTGAGGTGGGATTGAATAGCAGCCTTCATTCAGCTCCCTGCCGGGGGGCTGCAAAGAGGATGGAGCTGGGCTGTTCTCAGTGGGGGCAGATGACAGGACAAGGAGCAGTGGGCTCAAGCTGCAGCAAGGGAAGTCTAGGTTAGACATTAGGAAGAATTTTCTCATGAGGAGGGTAGTAAAACACTGGAACAGGTTACCCAGAGAGGTGGTGCAATCTCCATCCTCGGAGGTTTTTAAGACCCAACTAGACAAAGCCGTGGCTGGGATGATCTAGTTGGGGCTGGTCCTGCTTGGAGCAGGGGGTTGGACTAGATGTGACCTCCTGAGGTCCCTTGCACCGTCATTTTCTATGATTCTGTGACTGTTGTCCAGGGCTAACCTGCTGCATGGAAGTTACTGCTTTTCTGCATTTTCCCCCAATTATTTGATTTAGGCAGATAGGACTGGCAGGGGCCTCCTGAGATTTTGAGTCCAGTCCCTTGTGTTTCTAGGCCATCATTCACCAAAGGAATCCCCAAATCACCGTTTCGAACCCTCACCCATAACTGGAAGGAACAATGCATGAAACACCAGGAACCCCAATAACAGCTGATGGCAGGAGATGATTGAGTAAGACTTCATGCATAATACTCTGCTTAAATGTAGCAGTAAGTGGGCACATCTACATGAGATGTTTACTGCAAAGTAGACTAATTAGCTCTGCAGAAAACATCCTGCGTCTACACATGTGGCCCTATTAGGCCACAGGAAAATAACTAACCCTGCAGCAGGATAGTACTTGTAACTACAAATACTACCCTGCTGTGGAGTTTTTTACTTCACAGCACCACACGCATAGACACTGAAACGGCTGGCTTGGCACAAGGGTGCTTCGGTGCAGGGGCTGCCTGCCGGCCGGCCCTACACTGGAGCACCCTCATGTCCCGACCAGCCCCTCCACAGCATGTTGAGCCAGGTCCAAGCAGCGCCAGGCTGGCAGGCTGACCTCCTGGGCCTCCTGCCAGCTGGGGCTGCTCCAACCCAGCTCAATATACTGCAGATTCAGGCACATGTGTAAACACAGCATCTGGGAGCAAAAAACTATGGCATGAACTGTGCCAGAGTTTATTGCTTCACCTTAATAGCGCATGTAGACATGCCCAGTGGTGGGCAAATATCAATGGAAAGAGATGCTGGTGAATATGAAGGAGCTGGAAATGTCCCAGTGTCCCGATAAAGTGCATGACAATGTAAAGGAGATGGCATGATGGAAGCTTCCTTCCCATGGAGAAGGAGACACAAAGGCAGGTCGGAGTGGGTGCTGCACTGAGCTGACTGTACCTGCTTTTTACGCTCCTGCGTTCCTGGTGATTCCGCTTTCGAGGGCTTGGGGACAGGAAGGCACAAAGTGTTAGAGCATAAAGCCAGGCCGTGCATTTCCAGCAGGAGGGAGAGTCTGACCCTGCAAACAGCGTGCTGCATGATGTGTGCTGGCGAAACTACACGCGGGGATGTGTCACTTGCAAAATAGGGGCTGCAGAGGTGAGGGTGTAGAAATATATCCCAGACGGGACTGAGGCCTGTCAGCACCCAAGGCTCCTGCCGTGGCGCAAAACCAACCACGTGGAACACACTTGCCCAACCCTAAGACATGATTCTTGTTCAAAACACCAGCTCCTGCCAAAACGCCACGGGGGAAATTCTTATCGCCTCAGAATGCAGGCAACAACGTAGATACAACGGCCTCTGTCAAATGCTGTTATTCAGTCAGCCGCGGATGAGTTACAAGCTGAAGAAGCCTTGTGGGAGTGCAGCCGCCCCTCACCCAGAACAGAACACAAAGCCTTTAAGGCAATTAAGGCGATTGCTGAGGTTGCAGGATTTCACAGAGCTGTCAGGAGGATCAGCCTCCCTCATTTCAGGGCTTGAATTAAGTGTCTGTGAAATCTGGCACCAGGAGGTTTTGGCATGAAGTTGAGTGCTCCACTGAACACCTGCAGAACCCGCCGTGCTGGTGTTTTTCACAGAGACCCCAGAGAGGACTAAAGAAGGCTTTGTCTGGGAGCAGGGGCTCACTGCAGGGACCAGCGGGCCAAAGGAGTGGCCACCTCTGTCTCAGAAAGGGCAGGAAGGAGTCAGCAGCGGTCAAGGCACTAGGCTGAAGCTCAGAGGGCTGCTCTCAACTCCCAGCTCAGGTTTCATCTGAAGGATTGTGGGCAGGTCACTGTACCTCAGTTTCCCATCTGTAAAATGGGATAATACTCCCCTGGGTGATGAGGGTTCTGCAAGTGCCTGGACATTGTGGGTCCAGCTTGTCAGCCTCAATCCAATGCAGACCTGAGCAAGTGCTTCATTCTAAGAGTTAGTCCTAGGGGCCATGTCCACACAAGCAGGGGTGTGCATTTGCAGCAGCACAAATTTCTGCCTCTACTTTGTGCCACTGTCCATGTCCCTGCCCATGTGCTCTGCAGCGGGACACATTGTCCTGCCACTCCATGTGCTGCGGGGGGGCTGGCTGGGGCACAGGATGCCTTGTGCCCCAGCCAGGCAGGAAGAGGCACGTGGGGACAGGAGCAGGAAGCCTTTGGTTGCCTGCTCCCCCGGCTCCACACCCTGCGCCCAGGCCAGCCACTCCCCATCTGGCTGGGGTGCAGTGTGCCTCGAGACAGGGGAGCAGGCAGCCCTGGGCTACTTGCTCCCCCATCTCAAGGCAAACTGCACTAGGGAGAGAAAGAGCAGGCAGCCCTGGGTTACCTGGTCCCCTGTCTCCACATTTGCCCCTGTGCACGCCACTTTGGTGCGCTTTGCACTGCCTTTTTCTTCGGGGGGGTTTTTTGCTACCAGGAAATCCAGGTAGCAAATTTTGCCCTGGCACTGCAAGTCAGCAGCACCGTGCACAGTTTAACATGTGCAGTTTGTGGCACCATAAACAGGTTTGCGGCACCACAAACTGCATGTGCCTGCACATCTGGGTTGGGCCTTGGGTTTCAATGAGACAACTCACATGCTTGAAGTTCAGCACCTGCTTAATCCCTTTCCTGGATCAAGACGCAAAGGAAGAGACATGATGTCAGTGCAGTCCCGACATGTAGAGGGCCTGATGCATTGCTGAGCTATTTTGGTTTTATGCTGATGTAACTCCACTGGTGTCACTTTGGGGTGAAACTGGAGAAGCAAAGCAGTGAATCAGGCACACAGACTTTGCAAGCCCACATCCAGAAACAGGAGTCACGGGTATAAGCAGCAGCAGCAGCGCATGGGAGGGAATACAGCAAAAACAAGTAGGTGCTTGTGGCTCTCACTGTGACAATAGGAGCTCCACACTTGCAGGTGAGGGAGCAATTTGGCCTGTTAATCAGAAGTCCAGGCCTCCCATGCTGAGCTAACATAGTGCAAAACACATTGGGGGCTTTTCCTATTTCCCACCATACTTTCTATGACTTTGGAAGTGCAGCTGCGTGGCCTGCTCCAGGTCCATGCCCTCCAGCTTTACTGGAAAGAAAAAGGAGGGGCTAAACATGGACCTGGGCCAGAGGCTGCAGTGCTAGTAACTCCCATGCCCTTTGAGCATGGCCTGAAATGGTTTAACCCTTTCCTTTAGGTGTTCAACACCCCGGTCTATTCTCATGTGTAGAGACCACCAGCCCCCGGTCCTTATTCAGCACCCCTTTGCACACCTTCGTTGCCCAGTATGAGGCACTGTGGTTTTTCCCAGTCCGTGATTTCGCCTCATAAACCCCCACTTTTAACAGCTTCATGTTCATTTTCCTTTACTTTTAGCTGCCTGCGGCATTTATTTTTTTGTTTTTGTTCAGCATGTCTACAGCTTTCCCGAAGGATTTATTTTGAAGGTGTGAGTTTTAAGCCTCTTACAAGGGCTTGGTTGAAAGGCGAGTCTTTTAATGGCTTTCCCAGCATTACAGCAAACAGATTATTTCTGATGTTCAGTAACTCCATGCAGTATTTTGTGTGTTTCATCGGCCTGTGAAAAGCACACCTTTGCCATCTCACGGGGCTGGCAGGGTTATAGACTGAAATAGCGTGAATAGCTTCATTACTGAAAGCAGGGAAATCCCACAACTCAAGAGCAGATGAAGTGCATTTTTGATCTGGAAAGTGTAAGACAGTCAACCAGTTCCCCACAAAACTACTGGCATGGGGAGAAAGCCCGGGCTATAAAGACTCATCACAGCAAGAGACAGAGCCTTGTTCCAGCCCTGTCCATGATACTGCCCTCACTAGGATTTGTATCGGTGTACACCCCTCTGTCAGTCTTTGCATACTGATAAGGCTTGCAGGGCCTGGTGTGCTGCCCCCTGACTTCTCTGATCTCAACAGAGCTACGCAGTGGTAACAGGTAGGGCTGGGGTGAAACAGGACCCCAGCTCATGTAATTCATTTCAACTTTGAATGAACAGCACAGCAACACCTTACGTTTCTATAGTGTCTTCACTACATACGATACATTCATAGGATCATAGGACTGTAAGGCTGGAAGGGACCTCACAAAGTCGTCTAGTCCAGACCCCGGCTTAAGGCAGGATCATCCCTGACTAAACCATCCCATCCAGGTGTTTGTCCAACCTGCTCTTGAGAGTTTCCTTCTCTGCAGTACTGCAGCCTAGCCAGTCATTCCCCTGTCTGTATTTGTGCATGTAATTATTCTGTCCCAATGAGGATTTTGCATTTGTCCTTGCTAAATCTCATCTGACTAACTGTGGACCCTTTCTCCAGTCTATCCAAGTCATTCTGAATCCTAGCCCTGCCCTCCAAAGTGTCTGCAGCTCCACCCAACTTGGTGTCATTTGCAGATTTGCTAAGCATGCACTCAAATCCCATGGTCCAAATTCTTAATGTAGATGGTGAACAATACCAGGCCCAGGACACACCCCCGGGGAACCCCACTTGATACCTCCTCCCAGCTACATATGTGTCTCTTTCCCTATCTTTGCTACCAACTGCACTTATCATCTGGTAGCCCCCCCAGCCTCTGCAGGGTTCCTTCAACAGTTGTGGGCTGGTTTTGTTTCAGCTGCAGGTAACTGGCAACTGCGGAAATAGCTTCATGTTTCCCTGAATTACAACCAAACAAGGGAAGGATGGACACACACACACACCTCTAATGCTGCTCAAGACCTCATTGATGTAGCTGGGGAGGATTTCATCCTCACACTGGTGGTAGGGCTGAAATACTTGCACCTTCTGGATTTTGGAGTGCAGGCTGGAGACCTCAGGAGTGTAGGCCATTTTTCCCCTAAACTTAGGCACCATTTCAAGTCAAATGCACAAGGCCACCTCTCCCCAAAACCTCTACTTTGATTATTTGTGAGGCCACCATTGGACTGATGTAGTAATGGCTCCAGAAACAAAATGAGTGCATCTCATTGAGGTGAAACTCCTATTATAAGTCCCTAGAGCACGAGGGTTGTAAGACAAAGCCTGAAAACCCTTAATGATAGCAACTATCTGGAGCAGGCATACAACAGGGACTAGGAAAATCTTCCCCAAAATAATAACCACCTCTCAGCCTCAGTGATCTTCCTGCAAATATCCTTTGTAGGCCAGCTCTCAGGGGCTCTCTGCCTCTCATCACATTTTTCTAAGCTTGAAAAAAAATCCCAGTGCGCACAAAAGAATCTGTCCTTCCAGCAGCTCTTCACTGCCATGTCTACAAAAGCTTATCCCCAGATGCCTTCTGGAAGCCTGACTTTTTTGGATTGCTTTCATTAGGGGATGCCCTACTTTACCAATTGTGAGCACAATGAAACTTCAGCATGAGCTAATACAAGCAGCTTCCTCTTTCATAAGGCAGCTAGTATAGAGTGACATCAGATGGCAGCGATGGAGAGCCAGTCACAAATGCAAGAGGAAAGGTGCCAGAGACTTAAAGGAAACTGACTGGATGTTTGTTAAAGAACAAATTGCCAGGAGAGCTGGTCAGAAGTGAGGGGACAGAAGAGCAGATTGAGAATTTAACATCCCCAGACAGGTGATTACGATCCTGTTCCCCTGAGGTCAGAGCTTTGCCATGGACCAGGAGCTCTTTCTGTTCAAGTTCAGAGAAAGGCAGGGCTGGATGTAAAGCAAGGAGAGTGACACCTGAGGAACCAGCAGCTGTGAACCACTCTCAAGGGAGAGAAATGGTCTAATTTGCACATGTTCTAGCTAGGATCTTTGAGAGGAAAGCTGCATGCTTGCCCAGAACTGTTCAGCACAGGGGCCAGAGCACTTGACAAACATTAGCTAATTCTGCCTAGGTATTTATAGCACACTCGCTGCAGTGGAGGGATTAGGTGTCACACTGTGAGGAAGATATATTCATCCCCATGTTATAGATGAGGAAACTGAGGCACCAGGGAGGGACCGGGCTGTGGGGGCACAGGGCTAGTTGGTCACAGGCATGAGGCTAGTGACCAGCAGCCTCCCTCTTCTATCAGCTACACAAAGGGGTGGAGGGGGAGGGTCAGGGTGGGAGCAGGGCTTTGCTGTGTGCCCCAGAATACCTCTCTGTGTGCACGCTCTTATCCCACAGTAAGTGGAAGCTAGGCCACGGAGGCTAAGCTGACGTGGTTCGGCCTCCACTTACTCCGGGGTAAGACTGTGCACATGGGTGGCTACCACAGAGCACATGACCCTCTCCTCTACCCTTTCCCATAGGTTCATTGCCTCAGACCACCATACAAGCCCCTAAACAACAGAAACAAGAAACTCAATGAGGCCACAAGGCCTGGAACCCTCAATTCATACATGGAAACTCCCATTGACTCCACGGGGGCTCAGGCCCAGTCACTGCTGTACAGCACACCAAAGGCCACGGGCTTGAGCGCAGTCTCCAGGGGACACATCCCACATCTAGACAGGAGGATGTGCAGGTCTGGAGCATGCCTGAGGGTGCAAGTGGGCAAGGAGTGTTTGGGCCCTGCCTGCCATTGCCATGGTATAAATAAAGCCCCTCGGGACAACATGGAGGCCACTGTTTGGGGCATAGGGCCATGCCCACCCAAAGCAGTGAGTGCCGCTGTGTGGTGCCACCATCCTGGCACACTGGAGACCTCCTGAGCTAGAGGCAGGAGCTTAAGAGCAAGGATCTACAGGTAGGGACCCCATGACACATACACCAACTCGTGGGTTGTGCCAGCAGCTGCCTTCTGTGCACAGGGAAACTGGACTGTCTGTGCACACCAGCTGTACACTAGCACAATTCCAGTGTCTTGCAGGCAATACGGGATTTGCACTGGAGACATGAGAGGAGAATCAGGCACAGGGTACTTGCATGGGACTTCAAGGGAGGAAAGGTGTTTGCTATACTTTCACCCTCACCAGCCCAGTCAATGCAATCTCACTGGAGCAGGCGCAGATCTTTGACTATAACCAGTTCAAGGAGGGACTGTCATTTCCTGTGTGTTTGTACAGCGCCTAGCACATGGGGTCCCTGGTCTAGTTAAGGTTGTAATAGGCACTACAGTAATACAAAGAGCAAAGAAACTAAAGCAGCACCACTTTCAATCCAGCTGCACTGCCTGTTAGCTGAAGGCTAGCAGCAGGCCCCTGTCTAGACAGCGCTGCTCCTGGAATTGAAAGCAGAGGTTGACAAGGAAAAACATCTTGGCTTTGAGAGTTTCTGGGGTCAAATTCTGATCAGATTTGTCTGTGTAACCAGGTAGATACCCAGCCTTCACTGGGCTCTCTGGACCCAAATGATCCCTGGCCTAGCACCACGGTTAGCAAAGTCAGGGGCCAGTGATACTTGCCAGCGATTTTGCTTTCCGGAGCTTGTAGGATGCTTTCTTTTTCTTCTCACTTGCCTGCCGGCTCAGGTCTGGGGTGAGTCCTCCGCCCTTCTTTCTCCTGCAAAGTGGAAAGGAGCAGCATCAGCAGTTCATCCCCAACAACTGAGAAGGGAATTCCTGCCTGGCAAACAAGGCTAATGTGAGGGACAGCCCAGACCCCAGGCTGCTGTCTCCCCTCTGCCCCCATCTCCCCTCTGTCCCTTCACACAGCGTTGCCTATGTTGGTGTGAGACCCTTCTCCTGTGCGGCTCCTACCTCTTGCAGCTGTACTGCTATCCCAGCCACTTCCCGACATCCTCCTTTGCCCTGTCTGGAGCTCTCAGTTGCTCTGTCCCATTGCTAGCACTCACTTCTGGAAAGTGTTTTGGAGAGAAAGTCCATTTGACAGATGTAAGACAGAGTCAAGCAGACCTGTTCCATACAGATCATCTGGTTCAATGCAGGTCTGTATGAAACCAAATACACATCGCCTCTCTGTGACATGAAAGGCCATTTATCAAACGGCACAAAGTGTTTTGGGAAAGCGGCTCTGCTACCACACACCCTTTCATGTAGGAGCTACCTGAATGCCACAGGGCTGGTTCTCGGTGCAAAGCAGGAGCACAATGTCCTGGCACAGCAGCAGAGTCTGGCCCATAAAACTAAGCTGCTTTCTAGCATGTTTTATGTGAAAGCCGCACCAGACTACACGTGTGTGATCCCCGCTCTGTGTATGAAGCTGAGCCACGCACCTGTGAGAAAACTCCTCAATCGGTTTGAACCTGGCTCCTACTGCATTAGCTTGAATGGTTCCCTATCAGTGTAAGCATCATTAGCCTAATCTGGAGGTTCACTGATTTCCAGGTGTGCACCCATCTGACTACACAGCTATCAGAACACACACTCACATAAACCAAGGCAAGCTGTGATGCAAATAACGCCCTACCTAGCCTGCCTCTCATACGAGTCATTTCTACAACCAAGTTCATCTTTTGCTTCTCTTTATATGAATCTTACCAAAGCCAACATAACCAGCTAGATGGACATGACCCTTCTGCGCTGCGGAAGATGAATGATTATTGGAACACAGTCCACTGCAAATTTCTCTGCACGCTTACAGTAAATCCCAGCTGCAATGCTGAACCCTGTGGCCGTCTGGAACCTTACGCTGGCTTTGGGATAAAATTACAGTCAAATATAAATTTCCTGCAAGCTTTCTTGTGGGTTCTTCAGCAAATTTGCTTCAAGCTCCCCAGTGCCCCTTTTGTGGACAGTATGTGCAACAAATCCAGCAAACAGTTTCACAGGCAGGAAGTTTCACAGGAATTGCAAGTTTGACAATGGTTTTCTGTTATTTGGTTCAGGTTCTTAAACCACATCCATCACCATAGAGTCTACTCTCCTGTATAACATGTCTAGAAAGCATATTTAAATTCAAAATCATAAATATTAATGTCAGAAACCTGACTCTACGAGTGGCACTCACCCAAATGGGGAATAGAAACTTGTGTGACCTACCCATCCTGCAAAATTAACACCACCGGTTAGATATCAGGTGTTCACACGGATCTGTTCACAGGCCAGCTGTAGACCGAGAACAGTTCTCAGGCGTCAGACTATTTCAAATACCAAATTCAGGAAAATCTCCCCCTGGCTCCAGATGGTTCCCAGCCCTCCAAGAGGCAAACTTCATGTAATACATCACTCCTTGTGGATGCCTTGCTAAGCTCCCAACACCAGCACATCCTTTCTGTTCCAAAAGCAGTTATCCTAATGCTTGAGGTAAAGAAGAATCTCTGCTGGTTGTTAACAACATAGGGCCTATGAAACACAGGTGAGTAGTTCTGAGTCCAGCCCACCAGAGCCCGTTCATCTGAGATGCATTATTAGAAAATACAATTATCTATGTAGAAATCGGGGCTTGACGCCTGGTCATGCCTGGTGCTTGTGGTAACGACCATTTTGAACGTTCCTCTTCAAAGCACTCTAGGAATACTAACCCTCAGACCACCTGCTTTCAATGTCCAGCATGTCTTCAGGGCATCCCAATGAGACATGCAAGCATTAGTATCCTCTCTAATGGTTGGGAAACTTTAAGCAGGGAGGGTGAACGTCTTTCCCAACACGAGAGAGGGAAGAGGACTCAGAGCCAGGAGAAGAACTGGGATTCCTGGTTCCCAGTCTTATACTCAAAACCTATCTGTTTGTCTCACGAATGGTTTCAATGTCATAGCCGAAATCAACACTGGTCATAAACTTAAGCATTTGGGGCTGGCTGCAAAACGATCTGAGAGACAGAAGGTGAGATGAGGTGTTAGAGGAACATTGAAATGCATTTCCCTTTACACAAAAGCAATCCCTGTTCTGTTAGAAACGTGGCCTGGGATGCTGACAGGACAATTACTGGAAGTAATTTTTTCTTGTTAGTTAAATGTTCTGACACAATATGCAACTGGTTTTGGAGCCTGCCTGGGTCCATAAATTAAGTGAATGAGTGCTGGCTTCCAGAAGCTGGAGCTAAGGAGGCGGCATTCACTCCAGCTGACTGCCATCATGAAAAGTAGCAGGGGTCCTTCTCAAAGTACACGGGGCACAGACGTGGCAGGATTTCAACCTGATCCTGGAACCAGGATTCCTTATCCGTGAGAAGATGGGAGACAGCACTTTTGATTTACTGGCAGCAAGCAGCACAACACCAGATGCCTTCCAGCAGACCTGTGCAAATGGATGGAGAAGGTTCTCCACAGGTTGCTTTCCCAGGCACAGGGCAGTCCTGGAAATATCACAGAGTTTGCTGACTCTGTTCCAAATAAAAATGCATCATTTCATCTTTGCTTCGTGCCCCAGAATAGAGAAATTCATCCTCTCTATTATCGATTCTTGTTTGTGCATAAGCAGAAAAGCTACCTGAAAGAGTCAGTCGGAAAGCAAACTATAGAGAGAATATTGAAGAGCGACTGAGCTGATGATAGATCACACAGTTAATGCATGGAACGGTATAAATCATGACTATCATTTCACTGAGGGGTTTGGATAACACTTCCAGGCAATCCATCATTTAACTCCTGCCTACCTCTCTTCTCTGTGCTTCTTTCCTGCTGTGATCCAATAATTCCTTATTGTTCTCTTTGTTTCCTTCGCTCCCTCCAGCCCTTTGCATTTTCTTCTGCATCAGCCTGAGGTCCCCAAGGCCTCTCCATTATGCACTCAAAGTGCTATTACCTCTGTCTTTCAAACCCACCCCTGCATCCCCTCACCTTCCCAGTGATGCTTTTCAACTACAATGGCAACCTTCCCTCCATCACACACATTGCTCTGATTTTGTATGTACAGTGTTGTACTGTACTAACTTGTGCCCTTCAGACAGACAGCAAGAAAGACCATCAGAAAGAAGTTTCTTTCTTGGCTAGACTGGGTAATTTGGTACATGGACATCTGATACATTGACTACCTACTAATGCATTAACTTTATTAGGGTGTGAAAGTGGATCAAGACACACAGCTCTCCCCTGTAGTAAATTACTCCAGGTCTGTCGAAAGGTACCCAAATTTGTAGTGACCTCAATACATGAGATAATTACCCTGTGGAAGGTGTTGTGTGTCCACTCCCCAAGTCCTTAGCATCCTGGGGTAGCTCTTTGCCTACAGCAGACTGGCTCACTTACCACCTAATGGCCAGGGGATGCAATAAGCACCTACTAGAGGCAGCCAATTTGGGTGCTGACAGACGTGCAGGCCCCTGCCCTAACTCATGGCACTTTACGTAAAGTGCCATGAGTTAGGGCAGCCTCTGTGGGAGCTGTTTCCATCTTTCAAGATCTTTCTTCCAACATCTGGAGTCTAAGGAGACCACTGTGCATTGGGTCTTGTTCCAGTTTGTATTTATTTATTCATTAGTCATAAAGGCAGGAAACATGGTTTTTGTTTTTATATTAAATCTTCAATTCTGCAGAAACTTAAACAGATACAAGGTCAGAGAGCTCCCACTGACTGTTCCAACCAGAGCGGTTCACCAGCACCTGGGGGCTTGTGGATTGCTTCCTTTAGGAGGGCAAATTGGGGGTGGAGTTAGGTGTTTCTCTGATGTGATTCTGCTTACAGAGGAATTACACACTGTTCTGCTTCTCTGAACACTGTAGCACTCGAACACCTCGATCATGGTGCTGTGCCTCTTCCAACCAGCCCTCAAACACTCTCTTTTCTGGGCTTTTTCTCAGGGCACACTCCTACTGTTTGTTCCAGCCATCTCCTTGGTTTTCTGCTGTTTCTCTTGTCAGGAGCATGGCTCCACCAAAGCAATCCCCAGCCCTTCTGGGCTTGTATTCAGCCCACAGTAAAACTGGATTCTGGGATTCTGTGTGGTCTGGCTTGGGGCAGTTGCTTCAGCGCTCTTATTCTCTAAAGGAGCTTAATTATGTCTTATATTCATTCCAAATGAACAGCAGACGTTCCAGCCACGAGCTTCAAGGAGATTTCATCTATTCCCAATGTAGCTATTGAGCAGCCTGGGCACGTGAGCTCCTTTTGCTGTGTACCCCCCTGTCCACCTATGGAACAATATTCACGATAAATGGGAACCAAGAGACGAGAGGTCATGCATGGAAAGGAAGAGACTTCATTCATCAGCTGATTGGGGCAGGGCCTGGCCAGAAGCCTTGCTTCTTGTTTGCTCAGGGGAAAAGAAGGGACAAGTGGCAGTGGCAGCAGTCACTCCCCAGGCTCCAGAGATACATGAAAGAAAGACAGGGGCTCTGGCCAGATGACACTAAGAGCTCACATGCAGCACAACCAAGTGGGGGTGTGACCACATCTGGATCCACCTCTGGCCATGATACAAGGCCTGAAAGGTGAGGAGTCTGCAGCAAAGGATTCTGAAAACTATGTATTCGTCCAAGGGGATGAACCACCAAAACAGGGCAAGCCACCTCCAGCAGTGCCCATGTACTGCACAACCAGAGGAGCCATCCCAGGAGAGAGAGGTGGGAGCAATTACTTTCAGCGTAAGCGATATTAAATGGAGGTCCTTGATAAATGAACAAATCTCTGAGAATTCATTTCTCTCCCTGCCATAATCCTGCATAATTATGGATAAAAAACAGATTTGGTAGAACATTAGACACTCAGCAGCACAAGTGGTTACAGGTTCAAGCCCTGCACCAGAAGAGAAGAAAATATTCACTGTGCTTGTTGTAATGAACAACTCAGGACACTCTCTATTTATTTGTGGGCTGCAAACCAAACTGCTGTCTGGCCGGATCTTTAGATGGGAAACCCATCAAAGAAGGGATTTTCTCTTTCCTATTCATGTGTAGTGCCCAGCACACCAGGGCCTTGACCCTAATAGCAAAGTTCCCCGAGTATAAATATTTGGCATCAATAATAGAAATAATAATGCCCATTTTTAAGGACAAGTATCTCAACTAAAACAATCTATAACGTCTCTGGTCAGTCCTGTGAAGACAGCTGGGGCTGGCATTTTGAAACAAGCTGAAGAAAGATGGTAAGGCTGAATGCAGCAAGGGCTTTGAAGCAAGGGGACATGGATTAAAAATAATGATTCATAAAAGGTTTGGCATGGAGAGGTGGAATTTCTGCAATGCACAGGACAAGCTGTGCGTCTGGAGTGCACACCGGTGATCAAAGGATCCTTAATGAGTAAATTACCCCTGAGCCCAGAGAGATAGTAGGTGAGGGTGGGGAGCTCGCACTGGTGCCAATGCAGGGTCAGTGAACCATTTAAGTCTCACTTTAAGCCCTACTGGGAGAGTTTCACTGGGACTAATTGGCTCCCAGGCCTCTTCTGGGGCCCCTGTGGATGAGGAAATTTTATCCTGGCCTGGCTTGAGGGGAGGGGAGGGCAGGCATGGAGGAGGGGAGGTTCAATGCAACCTTGAGACCCTTCTCATAGAAACCACCAGCAAAGACTGACCATGGGTCCACCCAGTCCATTATTCTTTCTCCAATAAAGGTCAAGGCCAGATGTGTCACATGGAAGCACAAAACCTTCCCTAATGCCCCTCCCCGTGCAATATTATGCTATGGAAGAAAATGGCTTGCTGACTCCATGCAGTGACCAGGTAGTGCCTGAAGCCTGGAGATGAGTGAGCTGTGTAACTTTACCCAGGGCAGTGTAACCACAGATGCTAGTCATGTTTTCTTCATGCTTGGATCCAGGTTTCTTGGGGTGGATAGACACCAAGTCACAGCCCCATATGTCTTTTTCTTGTTTCACAGAGGAATGGAACAAGCCCCTTGTACCTTGCTGCATGAGTCAGAAAAGCCCAGCCCAGCAGCCTACCTCCAGCTTGCTTTGCAACACAACAGGAAAGTCAAAGAGAGAAAGTGAGTGCCTTACGCCAGTCTTGCCTGCTCGATCGGGTCATAGTTGTCCAGGTAGTTGAATCGGATGGTGTCAGTTGGGTGTTTATCCGATGAGCGCCATGGGGGCAGCTCTTTCTTATCCTTGTCCATCCTCTTCCCCAGCAGTGAGGCCGACTGGAGAACCGCTGCCAGGGACAGTTTCACCTCTGGGCCCTCTCTTGCTTTTGGCTGGACATCGATGACCACAAATTCATCTTTCAGAGGGGTCTGGTGGGAGAGATGGATAGGGAAAAATAAACCTCAGCACGCAGTTACTGCCCCATGCTATTGGCCCTTGCTTATGATTAATTTAGAGTAAAGCAGGGGCTCTTAGGCTGCTACAGACATGCTTATTCACATTGTAATTAGAACACTCCAGCATCGCGTCGTCATCATGTGCATTAAGCCAGGATCTGGCCCCATGGAGCTGGATCAGGGCAAATGAGAGAGGACTGTGGCCTGCAGTGCACCGGGGGATCTGAAGAGAAACTCATCACTGGCTGCTTTGCCCTCGTGGGTGAGCTGGAGGGTGGGGAAGAGGTGTCATGAGAGAAGTGTGATATCAGGAGAGACGGGCAGTAGTGAGACCAGTCTGGGGTCCCATAAGGCATGGGGGGGCTAGTGACAGAAGGCTGAGCTCTGCACACCGGTGGACTTTCTTTGTCCGAGGGGAAAGCCGGAGACCTAGAGGTCTGCTCCCTGTCCACCAGATTTCCACTTCCTCTCTCCAAACACAAGCGCACTGCTGCCTGTTAGGACTTTTGGGCCCTACATACAGGCCCCTCCTGGTTGAAGTCCTCTAATGAGGACTAGAGGGCTTTTCAAATAAAACAGCCCTGAGGTATGTAGCCCAGCTCCTCTGGGGAGGAATTCCAAGTCCTTGGAGACTGTGTGAAAAGCCTGCTCTGCTTCCAGTGCTCTTCATGCAGTTTCTTCCAATGGCTATTTAAGACAAAATGCTGAAGCAGTGTTAGGTACCAGGACTCACTCCTTCTTTGCCAGGCCTGTGTTCACCCCCCAGCCGTGTAGGGTCAGAGTCTCTCTTGTTTGTTCTCTTTCTGCCCCTGTGGCTCCTTCCTTCAGGGATGCCCAGTGGCCTACACTCAGCAGGAGGGTGCTGGTGGTTAGAGCACTCGCATGTGTGCTTGCAAGGAGGGCAGAGTTCAGCTCCCTTCAAGAGAAGGGAGGCCTAGAATTGAGTCTCCATGCTCCGGGTTGTAACCACTCAGCTCCTGGGTAAAAACGCAGATGCTACCACCGCCGTGCAAGTCACAGCATCAAATGATTGCTAGTTCCATTTGCTGGTGAACCACAGCAACAGAGTCACCACCCAGCCTCAGTGGTAGTAGACAGTGAACTGCTTCTGAGCATAGTCAGTAGGGCAGACTTAGTCACAGGGGAAGAAACTGGGATGCATAAGAAATGTAGATGCCTTAGCATGGTTCGGGCTCTGACTCAAGGCAAGGCGGACTCTCATTTTGTGACAGTGACACTTCAAACTGCACAAGTGCCACCTAGACACGTTCCTGGCAAAGGAAAATTCAGTCCCAGTTGTCTCCAGCATGACAGACGTACCTTGGGCCGTGTAACGTTAAGCTCCTTCACCATCTCGATGTAGTGTTTCTTCCAGATTCCCTGCTCAAATGGGGTCGGAGAGAAGTTGATGTACCAGCCGAAACGCAGGCACTTCAGCATCCAGAGCTGATCCAGCTCCGTCAAGTACTTCCAGTGCCAGCTCACCTGGGGAAGCCATGCCAACCAGTTACAAAAACAGACCCTCCTCCCTGTGATCCTAAAAGACATTTACCATAAGTAAGGACAGCAACATGGTGGGAGATGTGTTCGCTGTGTGTAAAGTTCTCTCCTATGTAGAAGGCAGACAAGGTTCTTCGGATGAATCTGATATCTTTTATTAGACCAACTTAAATAGTTGGAAAAAACATTTTAAGCAAGCTCTTGGGTTAAAAAACCCTTTGAACCCAAAAACTTGCTTAAAATTTTTTTTCCAACTATTTAAGTTGGTGTAATAAAAGGTATCAGATTCATCCAAAGAACCTTGTCTGCCTATGTTGTTAGACCAACATGGCTACAACCTACACCCCTTCTATGCAGAAAGCCCTTTAGTTCCTCATCAGCTCTATAGCAAGTGTATGGGTAGCATGTATCTGATGCATGCATGTTGCCCTGGTCCTCTGCACGAGGATTAGTGTCACATTATTTTAAGGATTGCTGCCTAGGATTGGCCTAAGCCAGCATCCCTGCCTGGCTGGCCTACAGCAACATCCCTGCATCACTACCCAATGAACATATCTCAGCATCAGCAATTCCTTTGTTATTTCTACTATTTACCAAACAGAAGTAAAAAGCCCTGGTCCAAACAGCCAGTTCTGAAGGTTCTCCGCCATGTTTGCAATCTTCAGGTCTACCTCACTATATGTTAAGTCAGACAGCACTTCTCTAAGCCTAAGGCTAAAGGCAGCCTTTCTTCACTTTTTCATCCTTATAGATGGCATGTATCCAGTGATGCCACGGGGACATATCTATCTGGTGTCCCCGGCATGTCCTGGCAGGGATACCTCCAGCAGGCCCTGTCCTCCTGCTCCCATCCACATGCCTCATACCCAGAAATGCAACAGCGACGCTGCTCCAGGGTTGTCCACAGCACCTGCTCTCAGACGCACTGTGGACCAAAATCTCAAGAGCAACCCCATGGGTTGGTCCTGGAATGGCCTCCCCACCTGGGTTTGGAACATGCTGGGGGAGTGGGTAGGCATGGACACCCTGCAGAGGTGACGTGGGTAAACCCAGACACTGCTTTCTGAGGCACGCATTTCTAGAACTTCCTGACTATGAATAGACAACATAGTCACAACGAGCCGTGGCACCAGTCACCTTATTCAGAAACCTTTTCTTGACCATCTCTGTTCCCCCAAGCTCAGCATGCACCACAGCACAGGCATTGCAAGGGATCCATCCTTTTTAAAAGTATTTGATACAGCACCTTTTTAACTATCACCCTTAGGCCAAGACATTCAACAGTATCTGGTGACTTCAGGAACCTGACTTGAGATACCTTGAAAGGGTATGATGTTCAGAAAGTGCCAGGCCCTGGCCTGCAGATAATCAGGCCTGTTAACATGGTAGGCACCTGAAAGCCGTGGTGACAAGAATCACTAGTTACTTTTGCAGATCTTGGCCATGATACGTAACACTGCCTTAAACTGGGATCTTGGGATGTCTGAGATGGAGTCAGAGGACACTTGCAGATTGGGTGTGAGAGGACAGGGCTTGTTTCTTGATAGTGGCCCATGCTATGTGTCTCAGGGCCTTCACAAATAAATGACTTCAGCCACAAATGTGGGAAAGTGGTCAGACTGGCCAGCACAGAATTTATTGGAAAGTAAAACTATTCCTGCATTGGAATTAGCAGATTCCACAGAAAGTAACATTACATGCACGTATGCAGTTTCAACACTTTCACATCTCTCATGTCCCAGGCTTGGCAGACAGGTGTGGTATGGACATGTTGTTAAATGATACGAGTATCACCAAATCATTTCCTCCCTGCTGGCACTTGCATGGAGTCTCTTGCACTGTTGCAAAGGGCCCTGGCACAACTGTACTGTAAAGTTCAGGGGTTTCCTTATGGTTCTTCTTGTACCTCACTTGACTGTCACTCTTACTGCACTGCAGGTTTGTGCTGCCTTTTACCTGTGCACATCGGCAGAGGCTCCGGGGGTCCAGGAAAGAGAAGACATACAAAGACAGTGTTCTGGGCAGCTGAGTGGTGAAGTCCAGGGCCTCGACAGGCACCCGCTCCTGCAGCTGCTTCACACAGAATTTCTGCTGCGCCAGGGAGCAGCGCTGGAACAGGTCCACCAGGATCCTCCGCCGCTGATTGTCTGTCCACTTGTCAAACTGAAATAAGGAGTTTCAGGTTGTGCAAAGGGAGGGGTAAAGCCTTAGGCAAGGTAAAGGGAGCTTTTGCTTCTGGTGACCCATTCCCAGGCAAAGCAGATGGAAATCACAGGCAAACAGAAAGGCTAAATGAGAAGAAACTACAGAACCCTGCAGCACATGACACAAAACCTTCACAGATATGAAATGGGCTCTTTACTCTCATGAGTGGTCTGAAGTGTTACCTTCACAGGACTACTCCTGGAAGTAAAGACATTTCATACACAGGTAATTGTAGGACAGCAGCCTGAGTGAGAATGATGTTTCCTATACATCCCTGGTGACTATATAGCCCCAATTACCAGAGTGCCCAAGTGCCCTGTGGGCCTTAGCGTGGCTAGTCACACAAGTGCCCTGAGCACTAGGGAAATATTATCCCCATCATTTTTCAAGGGGACTGAGCCAAAGAAAGGAACTCACACATCAGATCTGTGGCAGAACACAAACTAAACCTGCATCCCCAACCAACTACAACCAACCTCTTCTCAGCCTCTCCAGCACAATGTGCGTGAAGAGGATTAAAGTACTCTGGTCTCATCTGTATGAGGAAGGGTGTATTTACACAGTCAAATGATCCTGTATTTCTTGATATAGGGGCCATGATTATACTGTATGTCAACAGCTCTGGGCAAGGGATGTGCACACAGAGTGATACAGCAACAGCAATAAAAGACATTTTGTGTGTGCAGGCAGTAAAACCTGGAAGGGAACAGGAGCCTCCAGGGATTACCAGTGGGCTTTCCGCTCTGTATGTATGTATGACTACTACCCTCTAGGAGAACAGAGCTAAGACTAGGAAAAATATTGGGGGCACCTATACACAAGCAGCAAGGCTGCTCTGATGCACTGTAATTAATTGAGTCTGCTGGAGCATGAACATTACTGTGCTCCAGGAGACTCCAGGGTCTCCTGTATCAGTGCCCCGCTGCCATTTTTAAGTGCAGGGATGCTGATACACAAGATGCTCTGGGTGCTTTAATTGGAGGAGCTCTTGACGCCTCTGTAATTAAAGCACCCCACCCCGAAGCGCATGCATAAACACCCTGGGAGAGCATTCTGCCTGCAGTTGGCAGTAGTGGCTGTCCCCTCCAGAGCCAGTGAATTGTTGAAATACAACAATTCAAGACAGCAGCTTGACCTGAAATACCACTTGCCTCCTTTTGAATTGATCACCACAACCCCATTCCTAGCTGCAGGCAAAGGCCTGCTAGCTGTATTACATTTAATGGAGGTGAACCCTCCTAGCTCTTCTGTGTTGCTCTTGGAGTGCTGTTTTCCCTTATTTATTTCTTCTAAGTGTATTGACTAGGCCCCATAATCCAACCTTGCAAGGCTGCTCTCAGCACTCCCCTTACCCATCTTCTTTATAGAGAAAATGACAGCATCTTCTTTATAGAAAAAATCCTTGTGCTTTAGATAACTCCCATGGAGTCTGAAGGTACCAGATTGGAATGGGCTATGGGGGGTTTTGCCTTCCTCTGTAGCCAGGGCCATGGCCTCTTCCTAGGAGCCATACCACAGGGTACCGCTAAGAAAATAAAACTGATTTATTCCCTTTTTTGTTTCTTTGTGATGACTAAAGAAAGCCTGGACCTATCGCAGTTAGTAGTTTTTTCCTGCTGGTTTTCCCCAGTAAAAGTTCAATTCTCATCTACCCAGCCTTTCCTGGTGATATTTTTTATTGGACCAACTGTGCAGCTAGACAAGCTTTTGAATGCAAGACATTCTTCTTCAGGTTGATTATTAATGGCATTTATTTAATTCAAGTACCTAAAAAATCAGTTGGTAGGAAGGATTTCTTTGTTAACGATTAAATAAATCTACTCCTACTCCCAAACACATCTCAAAGAAGTTGAAAAACATGTCCAGCAAAACCATGAAAGACCTGGCATTCCTCAACTTGGTAACCTTAGGTAAAAACAAAAACAAGGAGCACCTTCCAAATGTTAAAGTCTTTTTTATTCATTAAGAAAAAGCGAGGCAAGGAACAAACCGATTTTCCTCTTTTGTATGTCACTGTTAACATTAGCAGGAGACTGCCAGAGTACTGAGGGAAAATGAAGAAAGACTTCAAGGTCTGGCCCTATAAAAACACACCTCTGAGAAGATGAAACCATCAATAATTGGCAATTCCCAAAGGTCCAACACAAGTAACAGACATAAGGTGGGTAGTTTATTGTCTTCCTCACCAGCAGCTCAGTTGAAGTAACTGAAACAATCCTTTAATAGATGAGTATATTTGCTCTTAACCCTTCACATGCGTCGTGTTTGGAATAGAGCTAAACTGCATTATCCCTGGAGTCACTTTGCTGATGGGTGTCCCCAGAGATGTCTGGGCTTGCACTGCAAATGTATAGTCCATCAAAATCAATGCAACGCGCTCAGCAACACAGGGAGAGGGTAGCATCTTTTCCAAGGGTTATATCCAGCAGCCAAACAGTTAAGCGTATTTAATGCGTCCCTTCTTTCACTATTACCAAGCACAGCCCTACCTCTCTACGCAGCCTCCCCTTACATTTGATCACATTAATCCCACTAGTTTAACTAGTTATTCCTTGCGAGATGCCGAGCCATCTCTGTAACTGCTGCTAATGTCAGTCTTCCCCTTTTCTGTGTCTTTCTCTGAGCTCTGCAAAGGTCAGTGACATGAAGCCACACTGGACACTGCCTGGTAAATGTACAGCCTCAGTGGACATGTTGCCAGGGGCCAGCAGTGAATGAACCCCTGACCTTTACCACCAAGGAGCAAGGGATCGCTTCAGCTGAAAGGGACCTCCTTTCCCTAGATGGAGTCACTGATCCAACCAGGAGGAGGAGACAGCTTCATTAGCACTAAACCAACAACTGACATGGAGGCTTTTGCTCATAGGTGTTATCATCACATGCACACAAAGTGACCACACACCCTGTAAACCTAGAACTGGATTCTCTGGTCCACTAAGGCTACTTTCTGCCACAAAACAGTGTACAGTGGTCTTAAAGTACAGGGAGATGTTCAGTACTGAATCCCACCATGCAGCTAGCTCCCAGCTCTTATCCTCCACCAGTCGCCAGTGTGCTTGCAGAGTGGAGAACCATACCCTCAAGAGTTGAAAGATATGGACTTTAATAGCACCCTGGGACTCATTTGGGAAAGCAGAGCAATCGCTCCATTAAGGAGAACTATTCATATTGCTATGTAGATGGAAAGGCACATCACTTTGGAGAGGCAGGGGATGTCAGATTTCACAGCCTGGTGAAGATGAGGAGCAGGGTGGCATTCACAAGAATATGCTATCATTGCCCTGCCCTGTGGTGCCTACTGCCAGCTTAATTTAGACACAACCTTAAGGCTTTATGAAAAATATCCTCTGCCTACTGCAGAGTTTGCTGTTTCCATGTGCTTGAAGCTAAAGAAAATGGAAGGAGGGAGGGGGACCATTTTAGCTTTGTTCTCTGAGAGCCTGGACAGGTGACACTTTTCCACCACAGTAACCAGCATCACACCAGTATAAAGAAGAAGTGGACGGATAACACACTGGGACAACTTCACCCAAGGTAGTGGAAAATTGACCCTGAAAGAACCAGGGTCAAACTCACCTGGTATAAGTTCCACCTGTTGAGCTGTATCCATCCTAGGCGGCCATCTGTGCAGGGGGCTGCAGTAGATGACTCAAATTACCTTCCAACCTTATTGTAGGTGCATGATAGATAGTATCTGCTCCCCTGCGGTCCCATGCAGAACTACAGTAATAGCCAGTGGGTGGATCTACACTTGAGCTTTAATGCACATTAATTAGTTTCATAGGTAGACTTGGAAGGGACCAGAGCAGATCATCAAGTCCGACCCCTTGCCATGGGCAGGAAAGAGTACTGGGGTCAAACAACCCCAGCAAGTTGTCTATCTGGTCTCCTTTTGAAGACCCCCAGGGTAGGAGCAAGCACCACTTACCCCTTGGAAGTTGGTTCCAGATCCTAGCTGCCCTGACTGGATGGGTCATATTCGACCTGGGGGGAAGTGGGCAGTGGGGCCCCCCAGGGCTCGGTCCTTGGGCCTGCGCTGTTCAATTTCTTTATCAGCGATTTGGACGACGGGGTGAAATGCAACCTGTTTAAATTTGCTGATGTTACCAAAATTTGGGGTGAGGTGAGCACGCTAGTAAGGAGGAAAAGACTGCAACAAGACCTGGATAGGTTACAGGGGTGGGCTAGCAAAAACGATGCGTTTCAACACTGACAAGTGCAGGGTGCTGCACGTGGGCAGTAGAAACCAGCAGCACACTTACAAGATGGGAAACTCCCTTCTTGAGAGCACAGAGGCAGAAAGGGACCTTGGAGTCATTACTGACTCCAAGATGAACATGGGCCGACAATGCGAGGTCTTGGCTGGCAGGGCTAACCGCACCTTGTCGTGCATCCACAGGTGCATCTCGAGCAGGTCCAGGGAGGTGATCCTCCCCCTCTATGCGGCACTGGTCAGGCCGCAGCTGGAGTACTACGTCCAGTTCTGGGCGCCGCACTTCAGGAGGGATGTGGACAGCATGGAGAGGGTCCAGAGGAGGCCACTCGCATGATCGGGGGGCAGCAGGGCAGGCCCTATGAGGAGAGGCGACGGGACCTGAACCTGTTCAGCCTTTACAAGAAAAGGCTGAGGGGGGATGTGATGACTGTCTATAAACTCACTAGGGGGGACCAGAAGGGTTTGGGAGAGACCTTGTTTCCCCTCATGCCCCCCCTCCATAACAAGGAATAACAGCCACAAGTTGTTGGAGAGGAGGTTCAGATTAGACAGCCGCAAGAACGACTTCACGGTCGGGGCGGCTAGGATCTGGAACCAACTCCCAAGGGAAGTGGTGCTGGCTCCTACCCTGGGGGGCTTTAAGAAGAGGCTTGATGCCTACCTGGCTGGAGTCATTTGAGCCCAGTTTCTCTCCTGCCCAGGCAGGGGGTCGGACATGAAGATCTACAAGGTCCCTCCGACCCGACTTCTGTGATTCTATGATTCTATGACTCTGAAGTAGCGCCTCCTGATGCCTAGTCTGAATCTACTCTCCATCAACTTATGGCCATTGTTCCTCGTTACTCCTGGTAGCGCTCGGGGGAACAGGGACTCTCCCATTGCCTGCTGGTCCCCTTTGGCCAGTTTATAAATGGCCACTAGATCCCCCTCAGCTTTCTCTTGTGGAGGCTGAACAGGTTCAGGTCCCGTCGCTTCTCCTCGTAGGGCCTGCCCTGCTGCCCCCGACCATGAGGGTGGCCTCCTCTGGACCCTCTCCATGTTGTCCACATCCCTCCTGAAGTGCAGCGCCCAGAGCTGGACGCAGTACTCCAGCTGCGGCCTGACCAGTGCCGCATAGAGGGGGAGGATCACCTCCCTGGCCCTGCTCGAGATGCATCTGTGGATGCAGGACAAGGTGCGGTTGGCCTTCCTGACTGCGTCCCCACACTGCCGGCCCATGTTCATCTTGGAGTCAATGATGACTCCAAGATCCTTTTCTGCCTCTGCCCTGCCGAGAAGGGAGTTCCCCGGCCTGTAGGTATGGTGCTGGTTCTTCCTACCGAGGTGCATCACCTTGCACTTGTCAGTGTTGAATCCCATCCTGCTTTCATCCACCCACCCCTGTAACCTGTCCAGATCTAGTTGCATCCTCTCCCTCTCCTCCAGCATGAATTTGAACAGGGTGATTTTCACTCCCTCGTCCAAGTCACTGATGAAGATGTTGAACAGTGCGGGCCCAAGGACCGAGCCCTGGGGGACCCCACTGCCCACATCCCTCCAGGATGAATATGACCTGTCCACCACCACTCTCCGGGTGCGGCCCTGCGGCCAGTTTGCGACCCATCTGACTGTGTAGGCATCAATGCCACAGTCACCTAATTTCTTAAAGAGAATGGGGTGAGAGACAGTGTCTAGTCTATTTTAATATGCATTAAAGCATCACTAAGGACATTTTTACATGCAAGCATCTGGCTCTGTGATGCTTGCAGTTGTATAAGTGGTGAAATGTGCATCAGCCCTGAGAAAACGGTGGTGGCATGCTTTTGAACTAAAACACATAGAAGGTGCTTTTGTTCAAAAGTCTACTGCCACCATTTTCTGAGCACTGACACACATTTTGCTACTTACACAACTGCATGTGGTGCAGTGCAGTTCACATCAGCTCGTGTGCCGAGCAGACTCAGTCAAGTCTGTTCTAAAGTGGCGGATCTCTGGTGCATCACGAGACAAAAAAGTATGTGTATAAATGCCCTAAAAAAACTGTGCTCGTTATTAAATGCTTATTAAGACAGGTTAATGTACATGTTCCTAGTACCTCACTAGCAGCCACTTGCGGCTCCTGCTTATCTTCTCACCTTGTAGCACATTCTTTGCTGTCAGTACCCACAGAGTCCAGCAGCTGTGCAGGGCCTGTCTCCTGTACTAGTGAATGGCTGCAATGAGCTGAGACACAAGTTGTTCACCTGTGACAGACCAGCTCATTCGCAAAAGATGTCAACACTTGTGACCCTTCCAACTTGTACAATTCACAGCACTAAATAGATGGGCTTGTTGGACAGACACAAGGTATCACAACAGTGGAGAGAAGCATCTTCATCATTGGTGTGTTTCTATTTAATCTGAGGATTGCATGTGGCCATGTACCTGACACCTATTTGCCTAGCTGCATTTTCAAAGTGCCTGATGGTGCTTAGCCATGCCCCTTGCAGTGGGGCTTGGCTGGCACATGCTGCTTATCTCACTCAGGCTGACGTAAGCTCCCATCTCACATCTTTCTCCTTTCTCTCTTCAGATGAGGCATGTTACAGGCGTTCTCCCCGAACGCTTCTACTCACTGAGTCTGGCCCTGAGGAGAAGGGCAGGTCAGTAGCTAGGCTGCAAATCTGGGATTTGTGCCTGTGGGTTCAATGCGTTCCTCTGCCACCGACTTCCTGTATGAGCCTGGTTTTATCACTTAGAGCCAGTGCGTAGGAACCTGAGGTATAAGTCAGGTGGTATTAGGGAGAGATACCTAAAATCCCTAACTAGCCATTTAGGCACCTGAAAGGCCATGGGCACCCACCTTTTCATCAGTGAGGTGCCTTACATGCCTTGTAGGCATGCCTAGATCCACTGCTGAGCCTCTTGGCATCTATTTCCTGACCAAGCTCCTCTGGATTCACAAACCAGGCATCCCCCACTGCGAACCCAGGAGTCCTGGTGAGCTCATTCCTGGGCTATGGAGTCAAATCCTCTTGTGCTCACCCTCTACCCGGCTCCATGAATTGTGTGTTCCTTTCTACGTAGGGTGATTGTAATAATTTTAGGGAAATCCAGGACAACGCAAGGAAATCTGGGGCGAGGAGGTACACACATGCACATATACACACATGGACACACACACATCTGCACACCATGCCTCCACACCCCCTTCCTGGTACAGACACACACGCGCATGCACACACAGCCCCGACCCTGTGGCTCCCAGGAGCCTGATGGTGGAGCAGTGGGACAGGGCAGTGCAGAGGCCCATGGCTGAGCTTCAACCCCCATGCGCAGAAGCTGAGCCCTGCGGTGAGCAGCCCCTGAATGGTGCCCCCGGGCTCCACCAACCTGTGCTGTGTGACCACACAGAGCCTCCCCACTACCCTCTGGCAGCTGCTCAGGGCTGTCTTGTGCAGCCTGGTCCTCAGTAGTGGCTTCAGCAGCAGGGTGTGAGGCTGCTGGCAGCAGGGAGAGGTGCTGTGTGCCCCACAGTGCATGCTGGCGGCGCCCACAAAGCACCACGCAGCAATTGCTCACAGCCACATCTAGTCTCTGCACACAGAGGATGGAGCTGGGCTGCAGGCCTCAGTGCTGTCCCACCCTGCACCGCTCCACCATCCTGGGTTGCTCCATGCAGGTGGTCAGCCCCCAGCCCCTTCGGCCTGCCCTGGCCAATCCCTCCCCAGGCAGCCGCAGCAGTGCTGGTCCCACCCCACCCCACTGCCTCCAGCCTGCTGAGGAGGATCTGAGCTGGGCACATGTGAGCATGGTGGCACCAAAAGTTTACTTCAATTCTCACCAACCAGTTGGGATGTGAGGATGGCCTATGAAATCCGGGACTGCTCCAGCCAGACTGCAACATATGGTCACCCTCGCTCTACACCACAGCCTAAGTTGAATAGAAGAGTAGGAAATGCCTCCACCTTTGCCAAACATAAAGCCAGGTGGTTAAGGAAAACTTCTCTTTGTCTTCCAGGCAGAAGAAGGGAGGTATCTCATCTATCTGTAATTCAGTAAAGCCTGTTAAATGGCACTATGGTGGAAATTATGGAAGGTACCAAAGAAGATAGAGACTAGTAAAGGCATTGTAAGGCAGGGAAGGACCTGGGTAAATAGGGAGGGAGAGAGGTCATTAGTGGAATTCCTCAAAGATATGTTTGGGACTGATACTGTTTCATATTTTCATCGATAACCTTGGCACAGAGCGGGATCGCGGTGATGAAAATTGCAACACAAAGTTAAGTGCAAAGGAGGACCAGAATATCATAAGAGAAAGAACTGAATCAACATGAGGACCTGAGTAACAGAAATGGGATGACACTGAACAGTGCCAAGTACAAGGGTAACAATAAGAACTTCTGCTATAAGCTGGGAGCTAACCGGTTGGAAATGAATGAGGAAAAGCACGGCCTGAGTATACCCCTGGGCAGCAGAGGACTGCGTGCTGCCAATGTGAGGTAGCTAAGTTGCTAGGGGGTGTTACGCACCTGGGGGCGAGGGGAAATCACTTCAACTAAAGGACAGTGTTGAACAAGAATAAATGAGTATCAACTCGCTTTGAATAAATTTTGGCTGGAAATTAAAAGAAGGTTCCTGACCATGGGCAGTGAGGTTCTGGGATAGTCCCCAGTAGGAACAGTGGAGGTAAAAGCTAATTACTTTTAAGATGTAACTCATTAAGTTTATTAAGAGGTATGTGAAATAGCAGGGATCTGAACTCAGTCACCTGGGATGTCCCTTCTATACCCATGTTCCTAAAGACGTTAAATAGATCATCGGTATAATTTATTTCCAGCATATCAGTATATATAGTAGGCATACAATTGCAGGATATAAATACTGAATGCATCTAATAAAATATATCAGATTTCCTGATATCTGTCTAAGTTGCTAGGGGGTGTTGGCAACTTGTCTGCCAGATACCTTCTCAACACTTTTTCTACAGACTTTTCTTTGGGCTTCCAACCCCATTTTTACTTTTAAAAAGCAGACCAGGTTACTCAAGCTCATGATTTCTTTGGAACTATGCCAGGAAAAAAATTGTCCCTTTATGTTCCCATCAGAGGTTCAATAGTCCAGCCCTTCTGTTTCTCACCCTTCCATCCAGAAAACTAGTCTCTTCAGGTGAAACAGGAAAGGTATTTAAAATTCCCATCCCACTCGTCCCTCGATTAGTTCTGAAACTAACTTTTATTTAAAGAGAAAAGGTTACCCATTTTCCAAGCAGGGCTTTTCGTTCTTCAAATACCTATAAGGGGAGAGAAAAACCAAAATAAGTGAGGTTGAACACACAGAGGTGATTCAGCCTATCCCAGGCTAAAAAAAAAAAATCAGCTTGAAAAACAACCTGCTTGCTCTGCAAGTTCTGCAGTCTGATTCCTACAGGTGGGATCCATCTGGATCCTGAGGAAGTCAGGAGAAATCCACATTGGTTCATCTATGCAATTCATACTGATCAAGGTGGTTAGGGGTCCACTTGGCAACTCCACCCTTTATTTAGGCCTTGCTTTTTTAGTGAGTGGAGTGCCCTTGAGAAGCCCCAGGCAGACAACCGGGAACAATGAAGACCTCCTTGTCCACGGGATAACTGCAGGACAGGCAGGAGCAACACAGATTTCCTCACTTCCTCCTCTCTCTCTCTCTCCCCTCAAGGTCCTTCATCCTCAGTCTGAAGGGTCAGGATAGAAGTGAAAGAAGAGTTCATGCACTGCTGGCCTCTTTGCCGAGACACAAAGGGATGGTTAGTGCCTAAAGGTAGTGGAGGTTTTGTGATGTGGACTGAAGCTAGCAGAACCTCTCTGAGCCATGGCCTGGGAAGAGAAAAAGGCTGTAGCTCTTTTCTCTTTAGAAGGAGCAAAGAAGAGACATTTATGAGATCTAACCATAACCACAAATTAAAACAGTTACTAACCACAACTAGGAAAATATTATTAATCCTTAGAAACGTCATATTTTATTGTTTTGGCAGCTAGCTAAGACAGCTCCTGCAGAGAAAGATAACACCAGCGTTGGTCTCTAGTCCAGCTCAAATGCCAGCATTAACTTCATGTCTCCCAGCAGGAGTCTCTCTCACCAGGCATGAAAAATTACTTTCCTTCCATTCGCCTGTTTACATTTCTTATTTGTTTTATTTGCACGTGAGACAGTTGGCAAAAAAACAGACCCTCCGGAAAGCTTTGCATTGGCTGAACTTTGTAAAGATTTGCCACAAGACAGTGATAAATAGACCAAGATTGAAGTTTTGGTTCAGGGAATTTAAGTGGAACAGAGTGGTATTTACATAGCTGTAAACAGTATTCATGGTCTTTGATCAAAGAAAGATCCAGTGTTTGCTTTCTGAGTTCTTACGCATGCACCTGAGCCAGCTCTGCCAGGCAGTCTGGCTCTCTGCAGTCCTTTGGAAACAAAGAATTATTGAATTCATAATGCGATTGCAAAAAAGGCAGGCTCATCCGCTGCCTTCCTGTCTCCTCCCCTCCAAGTCAGAGTTTTTTGGCCTCTGCTAAATGGCCTCTGCCTTACCTTGACTCTGATTTCCTACCATAGCAGTCCCCTGTTGTCGTCTCAACCATTAGCCACCCTCCAAGCCACCACCTCTCTTCTCTCTGCTTTGGATCTTCTTCCAAACTGTTCCTCATGTCCAGGAGCTCCTTCCTCTCTTTGCTGCCCCCCCCAAAGTGCTGATACGATAAAAAACACAACTGGTAGCATGACTAGTAGGGGTGTGCAAAGCAGGCCCTATTCGGTTTGGATTCAGATTCGGCCTGAATCAGGGACAGTGATTCAATTCGTTGATTCGGATCACCGGCCCCGATTTGATTCAGCCAAGTCTGAATCTGAAGATTCGATGCTGATCTGAAGAATCGGCAATTTGGACATAGACATGTAGAAACGTTTTTTCTACATACCTCGAGGTACCAGCGCGGCTCGTGAAAGCTGTGATGGTGGGGCCGATGGAGCATCTCACAGGAGCGCATGTTCTCAGCAGCGAACCCAGAAGTGGACCGGAAGTACTTCCAGTCCACTTCCAGGTCCACCAGGGACTGTGCTGGGGGGCCCCACTGCACCCCCCTGGCTCAGCAATCAGATGTGGGGGGACCCTGGGTGCCCCCCCCAGACCCAGGAGGCACCAGTCACTGAGCCGGGGGAGGGGGGTGATGGTGGGGCCCTCCAGTGCGCTCTCCAGCAGACCCAGAAGTGGACCGGAAATGCTTCTGGTCCACTTCCAGTTCTGCTGCTGAGCGCACTGGGGACTCCCCTGTGCTTCTGCGGGACTATCTGTTCCAGCACCAACATTTCCTTTTTAGACACCATGATCAATATCCAGAATGGTAAAATACAAGCCACCATATATAAGAAACCCACAGACCAACATACATATCTACACAGAACCATCAATCACCCTAAACACACCAAGAAAGCTGTAATTTAGAGCCAAGTCCTCTGATACCACCGACTGGCACTGAGAAGAACACCTATGATTGTCTCCTCGCAAATCTCAAAAGGGCTTTCCCGCAAACAAGGACACTCCTCCAAAGAGACAGATCGCACTTTTGAAAGAGCCACCTGGACACCATGTGAAGAATAGCTGCAGGGCAAAAAGAAAATCCCCATGAATCACACAGTATTAGTTATGACATACCATCCTTCCCTGGAACCTATATATAAAAAGCATCAGACAGTTACAACTCATACTAGAAGAGCCAACTCTTACAGAGATCTTTCCAGAAACACGCATCTTAGCCTTTAAACGAGCACTGTACCTCACCAACCTCATCACCAGAAGCAAACTTCCTATGGCCCAAAGCACACCAAATGGATCCAGACAGTGACATGACAAGAAACGTTAAACCTGCCAACATGTCTCCACCATTCCCACTATTACTATACTCCACAACAGAGCTGTCAGCTTTCCTGGATCGTACAGCTGCATCTCCAGAAATGTGATATATTTAATCCAGTGCACCAAATGCCCTGATGAAAAATGTGTAGGAGAAACCAAATCGTGCACCAGAATGAACGCACACCAAAAAGTCTATCAAAGACAGGAATACCCAATTACCTTTGGGTGCACTCTTCTCACAAGATAACCACGCTCTCTCCAATCTCTCAGTACTAATCCTCAAAGGGAATTTACAAAACGCCTGTCACAGATGAGCCTATGAACTTTACTTCATCAATCTACTGGATACAAAAAATCATGGACTAAATATAGACATTGGATTTATGGCACATTATAACCTGCCTGCCATCTGATAACCCCAGGTAACCTGTCTGCATTTTACCAGCTACATTTTATCATCTTCTTCCCCTTCTCTCCGCCCCCCACAAGTACCTTTTCACACCCATTGTCTCCCATTCCCTTTGAAACTTATTGCATTTTCACAGACCTGCATTTTGCATTTTGGCTTCTATTCTAGCCAGGAGATCACACAAGGTGCCTGTACACACCATGGGTTTTAATCCTCATTAAATAGGTTTATAAAATTTAAACTTGTTTATTTTGGAGCATCGCATCTGTGTTTACACACACTAGGTTTTCAAATGAATTTAGCCAGGTCCCTGGCTGGTGCTGCAGGAGAACGGGATGGTCCAGCACTGCCCCCCTGTCATGGGGCCCCCAATCCATCCCATGCCTGTGCCCTACCATGTACCTGTGGAAGCAAGGAGCCAGCAAACCACAAAAAGAAAAAAAAAAGCAGAAGCAATTCTAAAGTGAAAGCAATTGGAAGGGCTGAACTACAAAAGAAGTCACAGTGCCATTGGTGGACAAAGAGGCTCATTATACATCATTGAGTGCCTTTGCGTGCACAAGAAAGGAAATCCTGCTTATACAAACAGACACGCAGTTGCAGTGCATGAAGGGACAAAAATCGTGGCATGTACATGAGCCCCAACAGACTTTACCTATGCCTGAAGAAGGGTGTTTGTGCCCAAAAGCTTGCAAAGAACAATTTTTCCAACTATGTACTTAGTCTAATAAAAGGTAGTACATCTCTCCAAAGAACCTTGTCTGCCTGTCCATAGACCAACACGGCTACAACCAACAATCCTAAGACGACATTTTTAAACTTGAGAGATTGTTCCCTAATGTGATGGAGAACAATATCAGTTGATTGTCATTGTCAGCAATGTTTTCATCGCTGCTATCTCTTCCTATTAGGTCTGTACAGATAAGAGAGACGAGATTCTGTTCTGATCTGCCTAGAACAGACAAGCATTTTGACATGAGGATCATGGACATCACGGACAAGCAATTTGACATGAGCTCCTGCAGCAATGCAATCTAAAGAACTGACCAGGGAGGGAGTGTGGGAGGGATGACTGTGCATCTCTACGGGATGTTAGGGAAACTAATACTGGTCTCCTAGGCCCAGTGCTGGTGTCTGCATCTTAAAAAGGATGTTGCAAAATTGGAGAGGGTGCAACAATGCACCACAAACAATGAATCAAGAGCTAAAGAAAATGCCTTATGCTGGAAAAGTTCAAGAGCTCCCTAAGCTTAGCTTATCAAAGAGTTTGGGAAGTGACTTGATCACAGCGTATAAGCACCTTCACATAGGCTAGGAACAGACATTGCATTTATCCCTGGATAAATTGTGCCTGTGTTTATCCCAGAACCACCTGGGTGACAGCGATCATCGCCTGCTGGAATTCACCATCCAGCGCAAGGTGGCAAAGGCCTACAGCAAGGCAGCAGCCCTTGATTTCAGCAGGGCGGACTTCAATGAGCTAAGGAGAATAGTCAGGGAGGCACTGAGGTCCCGGGGGGGAGGGGAGCCAGGTGTCCAAGGAGAGTGGTCGCTCCTTAAGGAGACGATCCTCCAAGCCCAAAGGCAGGTAATCCCAACACGGATCAAAGGGGCAGGAGGGTGCAGAAGCCCCCATGGCTCAACAAAAGCATCTGGGAATGTCTTCTAGCGAAAAGGGAGGCGCACACCCAATGGAAGGGAGGGGCCATTATAGACTCCAAGATGAACATGGGCCGCCAATGTGGGGATGCAGGCAGGAAGGCCAACCATACCTTGTCATGCATCCACAGATGCATCTTGAGCAGATCCAAGGACGTGATCTTCCCCTCTATGCGACACTGGTCAGGCAACAGTTGGAGTACTTTGTCCAGTTCTGGGTGCCGCACTTCAGGAGGGATGTGGACAACATGGAGACGATCCAGAGGAGGCCACTCGCATGATCCGGGGACAGCAGAGCAGGCCTTATGAGGAGAGGCTACGGGACCTGAATCATGCGGGTGGCCTCCTCTGGACCCTTTCAATGTTGTCCACATCCCTCCTGAAATGGGGCACACAGAACTGGACGCAGGACTCCAGCTGTGGCCTGACCAGTGTCGCATAGAGGCGGAGGATCACCTCCCTGGCTCTACTTGAGATGCATCTGTGGATGCACGACAAGGTGCGGTTAGCCCTGCCAACTGTGACCTCGCATTGTTGGCCCATGTTCATCTTGGAGTCAATAATGACTCCAAGGTCCCTTTCTGCCTCCGTGCTCTCAAGAAGGGAGTTTCCCAGTCTATAAGTGCGCTGCTGGTTTCTACTGCCCAAGTGCAGCACCCTGCACTTGTCACTATTGAAGCGCATCCTGTTTTGTTAGCCCACCCCTGTAACCTATCCAGGTCTTGCTGCAGTCTTTCCCTCCCTACTAGCGTGCTGACCTCACCCCAAATTTTGGTATCATCAGCAAATTTAAACAGGTTGCATTTCACCCCATCGTCCAAATCGCTGATAAAGAGATTGAACAGCGTGGGCCCAAGGACTGAGCCCTGGGGGACTCCGCTGCCCACTTCCCCCCAGGTCGAATATGACCCGTCCACCACCACCCTCTGAGTGCAATCCTTCAGCCAATCTGCAATCCATCTGACTGTGTAGGCATCAATGCCACAGTCGCCTAGTTTTTTAATGAGGATGGGGTGGGAGACGGTGTCAAAGGCCTTGTTGAAGTCCAGAAAGACTATGTCCACGGCGACACCTGCATCCATTGCCTTTGTGACCTGATCATAAAAGGCAATCAGGTTGGTCTGACATGACCTGCCCATAATGAAACAGTGCTGGTTGCCCTTCAGCATCATCCCTGAAGCCGGCCCATCACAGATGTGCTCCTTGAGGATCTTCTCAAAGAGTTTCCCAAGGATCGAAGTAAGACTGATGGGCCTATAGTTGCCCGGGTCCTCTCTCTTCCCTTTTTTGAAGATGGTGACCACGTTAGCTATCTTCCAATCATCTGGCACCTGGCCCGAACACCACAAGCCCTCGTAAACCCGTGCCAAGGACCCTGCAATAACCCCTGCTAGCTCCCTCAACACCCTGGGGTGCAGAGCATATGGACCCCAGAAGGTTGAGAGGGGATCTGGTGGCCATTTATAAACTGGCTGAGGGGGACCAGCAAGCTATGGGAGAGTCCCTGTTCCCCCGAGCACTGCTGGGAGTAATGAGGAATAACAGCCATAAGTTGACTGAGAGTAAATTCAGACTAGATATCAGGAAGCGCTTCTTCACTGTCAGGGCAGCTAGGATCAGGAACCAACTTCCAAAGGAAGTGGTGCTCACTCCTACCCTGGGGGTCTTCAAAAGAAGGCTGGATAATGACCTAGCTGGGGTCCTTTAACCCCAGCACTCTTTCCTGTAATGGCAGGGGGTTGAACTTGATGATCTGCTCAGGTCCCTTCCAACAGATGGGCGCACAGGCGGTCTTCTCTTCCATCCTGCCAGTGAGCGGTCGAGGCAGACGCCACGAGATGTGCATAGCGGAGACCAACTGGAGGCTACAGGAATGGTGCTTCGAGGTGGGCTTTGGCTTCCTCAGCCATGACCGGCACATCGTGATGAGAGACTTGCTGGGATGGGATGGGCTCCACCTTTCCCCTAAAGGTAAGCGTGTGTTCTCTTCCAGGTTGGTGAACCTCCTTCGGCAGGCTTTAAACTAGGCTCGTCGGGGGAGGGGGAAGATGAGGGCGGAGGAGACGATGAACTACCAGGCCCAGCAACAGCCAGCGAGCCCAGACCAATGGTCAAAAGGGAGAAACAAGTAAGTGATGGGGGACGGGGCATTGCTGAGACTAGGGGGTCAGTGGGCACAACCATTGGAGGCCTCAAATGCCTCTACACGAATGCTCGAAGTATGGGGAAGAAGCAGGAGGAACTCGCCCTCCTAGCTGTCACCAGCCCTGACATAGTGGGGATCACAGAAACATGGTGGGACTCATCGCATGACTGGGCGGTGAGTGTCAAGGGCTATAGGCTATACAGGAGGGACAGGATAGGAAAGAAAGGTGGAGGAGTAGCACTCTACATCAAGGACGAATATACTTCCTCGTCAATTAGCAAGGGGGTAGAGGGGGGGCACTCTGAGGTGCTCTGGGTTAGAGTAAAAGGCAGTCCAGGGGTAGAGACTTAACGGTGGGAGTCTACTATAGACCTCCCAACCAGGGAGAAGAGCTCGACCAGGAATTCTTAGGTCAGCTCACAGAGGCAGTGAGGACTAAGGATGTGGTCATCATGGGGGACCTGAACTTCCCAGACATCTGCTGGGAGGAGCAGTCAGCCAAGTCTGACCGCTCACGTCGGTTCTTAGCCAGAGTGCAGGACCTCCATCTAACCCAGGAGGTGCACAGCCCCACCAGGGGAGACGCCTTGTTGGACCTGGTGCTGGCCACGGGTGACGACCTGGTGAGGGGGCTGCGGGTGATGGGCCACCTGGGAGACAGTGATCATCGCTTGCTGGAATTCATCATCCAGCGTAAGGTGGCAAAGGGCTGCAGCAAGGCAACAGCCCTAGACTTTAGGAGGGCTGACTTCAACAAGCTAAGGAGGATCGTTGGGGAAGCGCTGAGGACCCAGAGGGGAAGGGAGCCAGATGTCCAAGGTGAGTGGTTGCTCCTTAAGGAGACGATCCTCCATGCCCAAAGGGAGGTAATCCCAACAAGGGTCAAAGGGAGCAGGAGGGCACATAAACCCCCATGGCTCACTAGGAGCATCCGGGAATGTCTCCTTGCTAAAAGGGAGGCATACACCCAATGGAGGGATGGGGTCTTCACCAAGAAGGACTATGTTACAGTCGCCCGAGGATGTAGGGGGGCAGTCAGGAAGGCCAAGGCAGAGATGGAGATAGGACTAGCTTCCCGGATTAAGGACAATAAGAAGTCCTTCTTCAAATACATAGGGGGTAAAAAGAGGGTCCCGGGTAATGTGGGGCCCCTGCAGGACACGATGGGCAACTTAGTCGTCATGCCAGATGACAAAGCTAACATATTTAACGATTTCTTTGCCTCTGTCTTCCTAAGTAGGGACCAGTTCAGCCACCTCTCTGCTGGGCCCCCCTCGGGCCCCGGGAGAGACACGCCTGGACCAGGGGTTAGCGAGGAGTTAGTTAGGGTACTTCTGGAGAGGCTGGACGTGTTCAAGTCCGCTGGTCCGGACGATCTTCACCCTAGGGTTCTACAGGAACTGGCCGAGGTCATTGCGGGACCCCGGCGCGGCTCTATGAGCGCTCGTGGTGCTCTGGTGAGGTGCCAGAGGACTGGAAGAGGGCCAATGTGGTCCCTATCTTCAAAAAGGGAAAAAAAGAGGACCCGGGAAATTACAGGCCAGTTAGTCTGACCTCAATCCCGGGTAAGCTCTTTGAAAAAATTATCCTGGCACACATCCAGGAGGGCCTTGCGGGGGAATGCATGCTCAGGGGCAACCAACATGGGTTCAGCAGTGGCAGGTCTTGTCAGACCAACCTGGTGGCCTTTTACGATCAGGTCACCAAATCATTAGACGCAGGGGTTGCTGTGGATGTAGTCTTTCTGGACTTCCGGAAGGCTTTCGACACTGTCTCTCACCCTGTCCTCATCAAAAAGCTGGGAGACTGTGGTGTCAATGCCCACACGGTCAAATGGGTCGCTAACTGGCTGGAGGGCCGCACCCAGAGGGTGGTAGTGGATGGGTTCTTCTCGACCTGGAAGGACGTGGGCAGTGGGGTCCCGCAGGGCTCGGTCCTCGGGCCCGCACTGTTCAACATCTTCATCAGTGACTTGGATGACGGGGTAGAAAGCACCCTGTTCAAGTTTGCTGATGACACTAAGATGTGGGGGGATGTGGGTGCACTAGAAGGGTGCAATAGGCTACAAACTGACCTTGACAGGTTGCAACGGTGGGCGGATGAGAATAGGATGGGGTTTAACACTGATAAGTGCAAGGTGTTGCACATGGGGAGGAAGAACCGGCACCACACTTACAGGTTGGGGAACTCCCCTCTTGCCAGCACGGAGACGGAAAAGGATCTTGGAGTCGTCATTGACTCCATGATGAACATGGGCCGGCAGTGTGGGGAGGCAGTCAAGAAGGCCAACCGTACCCTGTCATGCATCCACAGATGCATCTCGAGCAGGTCCAGGGAGGTGATCCTCCCCCTCTGTGCGGCACTGGTCAGGCCGCAGCTGGAGTACTGCGTCCAGTTCTGGGCGCCGCACTTCAGGAGGGACGTGGACGATATGGAAAGAGTCCAGAGGAGGGCCACTCGTATGATCAGGGGTCAGCAGGGCAGGCCTTATGAGGAGAGGCTACGGGACCTGAACCTGTTTAGCCTCCACAAGAGAAGGTTAAGGGGGGACCTTGTGGCCTGCTACAAACTGGTCAGGGGGGATCAGCAGGTATTGGGGGAGTCCCTGTTCCCCCGTGCGCTTCCAGGAGTGACCAGGAATAACGGTGACAAGCTGGCGGAGGGTAGGTTTAGATTAGATATTAGGAGGCGCTACTTCACAGTCAGGGCGGCTAGGGCCTGGAACCAGCTTCCAGGGGAAGTGGTGCAGGCTCCTAGCCTGGGGATTTTTAAAAGGAAGTTAGATGAGCACCTTGCTGGGGTCATCTGACCCCGGTGCTCTTTCCTGCCAAGGCAGGGGGTCGGACTAGATGATCTACCTAGGTCCCTTCCGACTCTAGCTACTATGAAACTATGAAACCCTACCTATTATGAAGCTATGAAAGATGACATAGCAGAACCACTGGCGCAGCTGTTTTGAGTGCTTGTGGCACTTGGGACAGGTCCAAGAGTACTGGAAAAGGGCCAAAATGGTCCCCATCTTCAAGAAGGGGAGGAAGGAGGACCTGGGTAATTACAGGCCAATTAGCCTCACCTCTATTCTTGGCAAGACCTTAGAAAAAATCATTAAGGATCACATTTGCAGAGGGCTAGCAGGTAACACAATGGTGAGGGGCAACCAGCATGGGTTTATAGCAGGCAGATCCTGCCTGACTAACCTAGTCCCTTTTTATGACCAGGTCACAAAGTGCTTAGATGCAGGGGAGGAAGTAGATATTATTTACCTGGATCTTAACAAGGCCTTTGACACAGTGTTGCACCCAGTTCTTACCAGCAAACTGAGTAGCTGCAATGTGGATTTTTTCACAGTAAGGTGAGTGAAAAACTGGCTTATGGGACGCATCCAGAGAATGGTGGTGGATGGGTCAGTTTCTCCCCGGAGGGATGTGGGCAGTGGTGTCCCCCAGGACTCGGTCCTTGCACCAATACTGTTTCATATCTTCACCAGTGATTTGGACAAAGTTGTTGAAAGCACCTTGTCCAAACTTGCAGATGACACTAAACTATGGGGCATAGTAAACACACTGGAGGGCAAGAAGCACATTCAGGAAGATTTGGACAGACTGGGTTGCCACAGGGGCACTGAGATGCCCTGTTCCTAGGCAGGAATAAGGGCAGGTGCCAATCACAAGGGCAGCTCAGGTGATGGTTGCTGGGACAACCGTGCCGGTCAGGTGACCAGAAGGGGGCAGGGTCAGGCCTTTATAAACAGCCCAGGCCGAAGCCTAGCTAGCAGTTCCCTGCTGACAACCAGAGATGGAAGAGCTCTGCAGTAGAGCCAAGCAAAGCAGAGGCGAGCGGTGCAGCTGGGGCACCCAGGCAGCTGCATCCTGGTAAGGGGGAGAGAACTCAAGAAGTCTATGGGCCAACGAGAGGCAAAGCGCTGCTTGACCTGGTACTGGCTACGGGGGACGACCTAATTGGCGACCTAGTGATCGATGGGAAGCTGGGTGACAGCGACCACGAGCTGATCACCTTCACCATCCGCTGTAAAGCTGGCAAGTCATTCAGCAACACAGAAGTCCTTGACTTCAGAAAAGCCGACTTTGACAAGCTCAAGAGGCTAGTCGGTCAGGCCCTCAGGGACCGTGACCCCAGGGAGATGGGAGTTCAAGAAGAGTGGTTGCTTCTCAAGGAAGCGATCCTCAATGCACAAGCTAAATCTATTCCAACACGGAGGAAAGGCAGCAAGAAGGCACAGCAGCCCTCCTGGCTCTCTAGGGACCTAGCGGACCTACTGTGGCTAAAAAGGAAAGCCTACAAAGGATGGAGGACGGGATTCACCTCCAAGGAGAATTATTCTGCACTGGTCCGGTCCTGCAGGGACCAAACCAGGAAAGCCAAGGCTGCAACTGAACTCCAACTAGCTTCAAGCATCAAGGACAACAAAAAAGTCCTTTTTCAGATATGTGGGGAGCCGGAGGAAAAGCAAGGGCAATGTTGGACCCCTGCTAAACCAGATGGGGCAACTGACAACTGACGCCCAGGAAAAAGCCAACCTATTAAATAGGTACTTTGCGTCAGTCTTTCATCAGTCACACGGGATGCCCATGCCTGCTATGGGACAGGGAAATCTGGGTGAGGGGGATCCCCTACCCTCCATCAATGCTGACCTCATGAAGGAACACTTTGAGAAGCTGGATACCTTCAAGTCAGCTGGCCCTGACAACCTGCACCCCAGGGTACTCAGGGAGCTGGCGAGCGTCATAGCCCAGCCCCTGGCACGGGTCTCCGAGAGCTCCTGGTGCTCTGGTGTAGTGCCTGAAGACTGGAAGAAGGCCAATGTGGTGCCCATCTTCAAGAAAGGGAGGAGAGTGGATCCGGCTAACTACAGGCCCATTAGCCTGACTTCTATCCTGGGGAAGATCTTAGAAAAGTTTATTAAGGAGGCCATCCTTGATGGACTGGCCCAGGCTAACATCCTAAGGGATAGCCAGCACGGGTTTGTTGCGGGTAGGTCTTGTTTGACCAATCTCATTTCCTTCTACGACCAGGTGACCTATCACCTGGACAAGGGAGAAGAGATTGATGTCATATATCTTGACTTCAAAAAAGCCTTTGTTCTGGTATCCCACGATCACCTCTTGGCCAAACTGGCCAGTTGTGGCCTTGGCTCCACCACGATCCGCTGGCTGGGAAACTGGCTCCATGGTCGGACCCAGATGGTTGTGATTGATGGCAGTCACTCATCATGGTGCCCTGTGACCAGTGGGGTCCCTCAAGGCTCTGTCCTGAGACCCATCCTGTTCAACATCTTCATTAATGATGTGGACACTGGAGTCAGGAGTGGACTGGCCAAGTTTGCCGATGACACCAAACTTTGGGGCAGAGCATCCACGCCAGAAGATAGGCGGGTGATCCAGGCTGACCTGGACAAGCTCAGCAAATGGGTGGACGAGAACCTGATGGTGTTTAACACCGAAAAATGCAAGGTTCTCCACCTTGGGAGGAAAAACCTGCAGCACCCTTATAGGCTCGGCAGTGCTACGTTGGATAGCACTACAGAAGAAAGAGACTTGGGGGTCATCATTGACCACAAGATGAACATGAGCCTCCAATGCGATGCTGCGGCTAGTAAAGTGACCAGAACGCTGGCTTGCAGCCACAGATGCTTCTCGAGCAAATGCCGGGATGTCCTTCTCCCCCTGGGACTCTTTAGCCTGGAAAAGCGCAGGCTTAGGGGTGATCTGATGGCCACCTATAAGTTTATCAGGGGTGATCACCAGGATCTGGGGGAACGTCTGTTCACCAGAGCGCCCCAAGGGATGATGAGGTCGAACGGTCACAAACTCCTGCAAGACCGTTTCAGGCTGGACATAAGGAAGAATTTCTTTACTGTCCGAGCCCCCAAGGTCTGGAACAGCCTGCCAGTGGAGGTGGTTCAAGCACCTACATTGAACACCTTCAAGAGTAAATTGGATGCTTATCTTGCTGGGATCCTATGACCCCAGCTGACTTCCTGCCCTTTGGGCAGGGGACTGGACTCGATGATCTCCCAAGGTCCCTTCCAGCCCTAATGTCTATGAAATCTATGAACCCTGATTGGGAAGCTTGAAGGTGGGACATAATGGCCATAAGGACACGGCACTTAAGTTCTAGCTAGGAGGCTTATTTTCAGTTATAGCCAGTTGGCTCACGGCTTTACGTTTCTTGTTTGTTATTGCTACAGACCGGAGGACTGGGTGAGGCTGTAGGGGTGTGAGGAGGCCTCCCAGGAGCTCCCCAGTAATCTGGGGGTTCCTGGTGCCCTGTGGGGTACAGTGAGCGGTGCCGGGTAGGCATAGCTGTTTGTGCCGGTGTGGTGCAGTGTTGACCCCAGCCCTGTGAGGCAATAAGTGGAGAAGCCCAAGTAGGGCGAAAGACCCTGACGGTGGTCTAGGGGGCCAGGCACGGCTACGGCCACCTGAGCCCCAACCGTGAGAAGGACTTGAGAAGCCCCGAAAGGGGAATAAGCTTATTGAGAAGCCCGGTGAGGGCTAGGAGTGCTTAAGCATGAAGAGACTGGCCTGATAGGACACAGTCTGTATGAGAGAAGCCCCAGGAGCGGGCACGTGTACTGAGAGAAGCCCCAGGAGGGGTGCGGACTGGAAAGGGTCCCAGAGGGGCTCCACAGTGGTGGGGACTCCGAAGGGTCAAAGGGGCCAGGTAAGGCTCAGGCCGCCTGAGCCCAACAGGGAAGAGTACCGTCAGTAAGCCCGAGAGGGCTAATGGATAGAGAGGCGCCGGTTGCGTGACAAGCCCAGGGGCACTGGGCAGGACGCAGAAATGAAAAGGACCTGATAACGTCCGGAAGAGCTGCGAGGCTTGGGGCATGCTAAAGGGGAGGTTGGAGGCACGCATAGCCCATAAGGCTAGGGTGCACCAGGTCACTCCATACGGAACGGGGGACAGTGTAAGCGTAGCACGGTGTCCAGGGCGACAAGAGGCAGCCTCCCTTCTAGAACCATATACCAACAAGACGTGGCGGGCGAGAAAAGAGGGTGCTGGATCGCCTATTGGCACGGCAGGGGGTGCTAGTGGGATCACGGCCGCTCCTAGGCCCCACTCCGTGACATGGGGAAGTTGGCCAATCAGAATAGGATGCAATCCAACAAAGATAAATGCAAGGTAAAGCACCTGGGGAGAGAGGATCTCCAACACACCTACAGACTGGGGGGGACCATTCTGAGCACCACAACAGTGGAAAGAGATCTCTGAGTTCTGGTTGACACAAAAAGAAACATGAGTCGCCAGTGCGACAAGGTAATAAGCAAGGCTAACCGCACTCTTTCTTGCATCAGCAGAAGCACCACGAGCAGGTCTAGGGAAGTGAGAATTCCCCTCTATGCGCACTGGTGAGGCTGCAGATGGAGTACTGTGTCTAGTTTTGGGTGCCACACTTCAAGAGGGATGCGGATAACCTTGAGAGGGTTCAGAGGAGGGCCACTTGTATGGTTGAGGGCCTGCAGGTAAGACCTTATGAAGAGAGACTGAGGGATCTGACTCTCTGCAGCTTCCGCAAGAGAAAGCTGAGAGGTGATCTTGCGGCTACCTACAAACTCATCGGGGGGGCCAGCAGGGAAGAGGGGACACTCTGTTTACCAGGGCGCCCCTCGGGGTTAATGCTTACAAACTGAAGAAGAACAGATTAAGATTGGACATAAAGAAGAAATTCTTTGTGGTGAGGGTTGCCAAAATATGGAATGGGCTTCCAAGGGAGGTGGTGCTTTCCCCTACCCTGGAGGTGTTCAAGAGGAGATTAGACAGGCATCTGGCTGGGGTTACCTGACCCCAGCACTCTTTCCTGCCTGGAGCAGGGGGTCAGACCCAATGATCTGCCAGGTCCTTTCCGACTCTAGAAATCTATGAAACCTATGAAAGCAGTGAGAAGTAAAGTTAAGAAGCATATTAAGGCCCATGGCTGGAAGCTGAAGTCAGAACAATTCAAACTGGCAATAAGGCTGTGATTTTTAACAAGAAAGGTAGTTAACCACTGAAGCCAGGTACTAAGCAAAGTGGTAGATTTGCCATTTCTTAATATCCTGAAATGAAGATTGACTGTCTTGCTGGAAGATGTCCCAGCCGCCTGCAGAAGGTTCAGGATTGAGAGTATGGTCGAGGGTAGAAAGGTAAGAAAGGTTTATTGACTTAACAAAAACACGACTACGCACAGACAACAAAACAACAGACAGACAATAATAATTTGCGTCAGCAATTTATCAGCAGTCCCCTCTGCCTGATGTACAACAAGTTTCTCTTCTGCAAAGCTCAGCGAAGTCAGGCATCCCCAATCAGCACTGTCTGAGGGGTACTGGGAAGGACCCTGGTATTCAGTCCTTGGGCTCCTTGAGGTCCACTGGCTCACTGATCCAGGCCAGCAGCTAATCTTAAATCAGTACTTCTTTCACAGAGCTACATCTTCCTTCTAAATGATTTCCGGATGTGCCAGGCAATTTATAATTTCTGAGCTATGCTGATAAGTTACAACCATTCAGATTCTTTTTACTTCAGTTGTCCTTAGACTGACCAATAACAGTACAAGCCTTGCATTCTTTTGATAAGGTTAATTTTAACTATGCCACAGGGTCTTACTACTTCAAGGCATTGCTAAATTTACTAGGCCTTACTATATCTTAAACTTTAATTAGGCTCTTACCAACAACATATAGCTTAATATCTAAACAAATGACAGAAAAAAAAAACTTAGTCTAATCTTCATAGAGCTGTCAGCAGGTACCTTTATCACACAGACATAATTTTCAGCTGTCACAGAAGATACACCTAGATAAAGACAAGTTATTGGGCTCAATACAGGTGGGGGATGGGATGGACTCTAATGGCATGTGATAGACAAGAGCTCTATCTGGATGATCTAAGGGCCCTTCTTGCCTTATGCTCTGTGATTCAGCAACAAACTTAATTAAATTCAATTTAAAGTAGATGGTACTGGGGATGACTGACAGGGAAAAACAAAGCTGCTGCCCTTGCAGATCCTAGCCACAGTCTGCAGGACCTGGAGGTAGAACACCCATCTTGTAAACTGCACACATCAGGACACTCCCTTCCACATCTAGCAGAGAGTCCGTGTCACCCTACTTCTGAGGTGAAGCTGATCAGCCATTTGATGGAGCAAGTGCTGCCCTAACTTGGTAGAACTTGCGCTATGGTTCATTGTCATTTGCTTTTAATATATGCTGTGTTGCACTTACAGTTGAAGGTTAATGGACTAAATCCTCAAGCACTCTTCAGTTATTACCTATTCGTTACTCAGACAAGTTCCAGGGACATCAGTTCTCAGGGACAGTAAAGGCTTGAGGATCTTGTTCATTCACAGGCAGCAAATTAATGCCTTTCAATCACACCATCTTTCTGTCTCATGGACCAAACCCGTCTTGGCTAATTTACTAAATGTTCCTCATATGCTTTGACTTGTATTAGAGACCGCTGTGCGGTACTTGCCTTGTCATTCATGAGCTGATGGTTCAGGGGTGTCCACATGCTCATCTTGGTTTGAAGTTTGGGGCCATCCATGTTTTTGGGAGGTGCAAATGCCATCAGGAGTGTGAGACCACAGGATACTCCAATATCCTTCTGCAGAAAAGGCTACAGCTGTTGGAATAAAAGGACAGCAATACTGTTGTGGAAATTACCCAGGTGAGAAAGCAAACATACCATGGCCATCTTTTGAGAAGTCTATCACCCTGCACGTGATGCATAGGTGACCTGGGAGGTCTGTTCCAACCCAGACCCAGGCTTGTTCACAGAGACTGCTATTTGGCAATCTGGCTGTTCAAACCCAGCCCTGAGAGACACCTGCCCAGCCTCTGCTTGGAAGGGGAGACGTTCCCTGCATAACTTGTTCAACACTGTCCAGCTGTTTTCACATTTAACCAGAAGAATGAAATGCAAACTGGTGTAGAAGTCTGGGAAACAATGATTTATGAGGCAAGGCTGGTGGAACTGAAATGATCTAGTCTGGAGCAGATAAGACAGAGCAGGGATTTGACACCAGCCTTCAGCTACCTGAAGGGTGGTTTTACAGAGGACAGTGATAGATACTCTAGTAGTGTAGCTAGAGGCATGAGCCCTGGTGCCAATTTAAAGGGTGCAGAGGAATGGGGTCCCCAGGGAGTCTGTTCTGAGCCTGTAGCAGCCAGGCAGCAGCACCTGCAGAGGAACAGCAGCCATGTGCCATGTTATCAGGCACTCTGCACCCCTGCACTCCCATCCTCAGACATGCAGCACCTCTCTGTGGCTGCAGAGGACAGGAGAAAAGGCAATGGCTTCAAATCACAGAAGTAGGGCTGGAAGGGACCTCCAGAAGTCATCTGGTCCAACCCCCCTGCCTGAGGCAGTATCATCCCTATCCAAAGCATCCCATACAAAGCCATTATCCAACCTTTTAGTAAAACTACCATCAACCCTGACACGACACAAGACGTCACACCCTCACCTGCCACAAGTAAAGCAGGGGGACCACAGCAGCCAACGTCCTGCTTCTATAAGAGGTTAATATACGCTCAAGAGATCCCAGGTAGAGGCTGTGCCCTAGCTACAGAGGAAGGCAACCCCACCCAAGTCCATACCAATCTGACTATAGGATCAAATCCTGACCAGCAGCTGTCCAACCTCTTCTTGAACTCCTCCAGGGATGGAGGGGCCACAGCTTCCCTAGGCATCTGTTCTACCGCCTCGCTCTTCTAACAGTAAAGACGTTTTTCCTGAGATCCAACCTAAACCTGCTTTGCCACAACTTCAAGCCACTGGTTTGTCTCCTACTCTGCAGCAAGACAGAAATGGCAGCAGGGGACGTTTAGTCTGGAGATTAGGAAGAAGCTTCTCACTATGAGGGCGCTGAAGCCCTGGACCAGGCTGCCCAGCAAGGTTATGAAAACTTCTCCCTTGCAAGTTTTTAAAAGCAGCTTGGCTTGGCTGGGATGGATTAATCAGAGATGCTCCCTTCATGGAGCAAGGGGTAGGAGTAGATAATTTTAAGGCATCTTTCACCCCTGCTTTTTATGATCTCTCTTCCTGCATTTTAGTGGGTTCATTTTGGGATGACTATATGGATTATGTCATCCACATTGGTCCTTTTTTTTTTTTCCCCCTTTTTTCTTTTTTACAGGAACTGCTGATCTGAATCCAATATACCACTTCATAATGATCTTTTACTTCCCTCTCCTTCTTGTGGCACTGAATACTTGTGGCCCAACCCAGCCTATATGATGGTGTTTTTACATCAAATGTTTGGCCAGATATATGGAAACCTTTATCTTCCTTCCCAATCTTGAAGCTGGTTTCAGTGTGACCTCAGGAGGGCCCATCCCATGAAGCCAGTTACAGGATCCGGCCCCAAGAAGGCAATAGTCTAAGAAAAGGCTTTTAAATTAAAGATCACTAAATAAGAGCTGAAGTCCCTAAGACAGTTATTAGGAGATTGTCCTGTAAACACTTCAGGTTGCTTCAAAGCTTCATAAGCTCAGGGAGATGGATTGGACACTTGGGACAAAAGAAAAATGAATTCGGATGCAACAGGGCTGGATAGCAATGGAGTCCCGCAAGCCTAAAAAAGCCCATGGCAAACACATTTTCTCTAACACTTTGTCATCACAGACGCATTTTGTTGCATGCAAGATGACCAATCCGGTGATCTTCACTCAAGTACAATTCCCTTGGATGTCAACAAGAGCTTTGCTCATGAAAATACCACAGGAACCATCCTAGGATTTCAGGTTTTATTCTCTTCTCTTGCTCACTCTCCCTCTTTAAAACTATTACACAAGCATAGGAGTGAAGAGAACAGATTAAATACCCCTTGCTTTATTAACCATTAATTTGCTCCATTTCTTTTTTCATTATTTAATGTAATATGGTTTAGTTGCTACAGCAAGCATTGCCATCATAGGATTCTGGGTTCTTTTTTAATGGTGAGGAGTTTCTTAAAGCAATTATAGTGAGCACGTAACAAATTAAATATTAATTATGTGCACAAAAGAACACTTGCTAAGTCAAGCACTTTGAAGTTAAGAAATGCATTCATTAAGGGTGCTTATATAAGCATCATTTCATCTTCTTGTACGTACATGTTATAACACTGGCTTATCCTATGTGATCACAGTCTTTTTTTTTTTTTTGCCTCAGTGCCCAGAAAGACCAGTACCTAAAAGAGAACTGCAAGCCGGTGAAGAAGTTTGGCACTAAAGAACGGGGCCAGGAAATTATATCCTTCTTCTCAGAGACATCTTTGCCTCTCAGTCACAAAACATAAAATTGTCACCAAGAATCATTCTGCCATGAGGTTCACAGACCAGCCTTCTCCCCATAAATTAATGCTCCCCGTTGCTGTTCACCAAATGGCTGCTTTCATGGCCCCACTCTGAAACCCCAGTACAGCCTGTGTTGACCTTGCCCCAAGGACAGGGCGACAGAACCAGATACCACAGATGGTTCTCCCAGCATCATCACTGCCCGAGGTAAAGGTGACGTCAAGGAGGTACTTGTAGGACTAAGGCGCTCTTATGACCACAGAGTAAGCTTCTCTCTTTGTGTCATGACTTCCAGCTTACGTTCCCCTTATGCAAGGTCTACACCTTTAACTTCCCGGGGCAAGACAGCCCCAAACCCAAGCTGAGCCATTTTGTTGCAGAATAAACAGCACGGGTTCACCTTGATTAAACTGGCAATATGCTCAGATCCACAACTGAGTGCGTAACAATCATATTGATATTTGAAAGCAAAATAATCCTAAAATTTCCAAGTCCTAAAGTTTTAAAAGGCTTCTAACAGGTGGTCAACATGTTAAGGATAGGATTTTCTTACCTAATTTTAAAAACTAAGTTGCTAAATAGCACTAACCAGGTACCCTTGCAAGCGGACAATTCGGGAAGAATTGTAGGTTAGGACCAAAGAGCAACGATCCCAGAGTTGACCCTTTTTTTATACTCTATTGCTTGGCTAAAATACCAAAATCTTACTAAATAAGGGGGAGAAATCTATTAGGAACCTCTTTTATGTGCTACTGTAATTAATATTTATATGTCTATTCTTAGTTCCTGTATAAGCCATAACTTGCCTAAAACTGGGCTTGTCTAACATCTGACTACTAAATGCAGTCAAGGTGACCTTGCTACTTTCACCCTAGTGTCTTTTTTCACTCCACCTTTCTTAAGTTTTCTAAAATGGTTCACACCTTGTGATATTCTCCCTCTGGTCATTTCCTTTGCCTATGATTAAGCAAACACAAGTAACTCTATCCTATACTATCCTATCATTAAGCAGCTTACGGCTTACTATAGCTTACAAAATACAGAACTACTGGTATATGCATGCTCCTTTGAACTATGTAACTAGCAGGCAACCCTTAATTTCATAAGGTATCTAATCATATAGCACAATACAGTCTGCACTAATGGGGACTGGAGTTGTCTGCTGTAGAGGGACAATTTCAGGCCAGAACCAAATCTCAATGAAAACAATGGAAAGACTTTTACTGATTTCACTGGAGTTGGCCCTTAGTTTTAAAAAAATAATTTGACTGCATTTAAGAAAGATTAGCAATATATAATGATCGTATCATGTTAACTAAGGGGATTAGACTCATTCTTTTTAGCTGGATTAATCTGGACCCAGCTTAACTCTCTGGAATGCCATTCCAAAGGCTTCTGCAAACTATACTCAAAGCAGGTCTTTCAGAGGAAGACCCATTTCATCAATGGTTTTGCCCACATTGTTACAGAAAAAGCCTTTAAGGCTCACTGGAGCCTGGTGTTCTCAGAGGTTTAAAAGCACATTTTACAGAGAAATAATTTAATGATTGTACTCTACTTGATAATGCTGTGATAATGACTTTCTGTTGGCAGTACACTGAATTGAACTGACCACTCTCTAAGGCTTGCACAGGAAAAGGGAACATCTTGAAAATGATCATGTTGAAAGTAAAGAGTATGCTCATTAAATTTGCAAAGGACACTCAAAGAAGTGTCCATTCCTTTCCTACGCAAAGGAAATTGTTGCAAACAGTAGCAGTGATTTACAAAGGTGAGCCAGAGGGGTTAGATAGACTATAGGCCAAAAGGAATGACACGCTACAAGATTCAACATGGAAGGATGGATGGTCTACCAGAAGGAAAATACAATATTTACGCAAATACAAAGTGAGGTTTTTTCCCCTTAATCAGTATGGGGAGGGGGGGAAAGCACCTTGCCTTACATCCACATACAAGAAAACCTCATTAAATACGTTGTCTATTGTTAAACTGCTGCCAAAAGCAGCATGTGCTCAGCAATGGAAACCAACTACAAAGTTGATTAAATACAGACAATGCTGAGCATGACTATAAAACACATGGCCCATATCGAGCAAACATGCTGATGGGGAACCTCCTTCTTTTTTTTTTTTGGTCCTTTGAAAAAGTGCTGTTTAAAAATGTGTGTTGTGGAGTACCTGTGCTAAAATTTGCAGCAATTTGAGAAAAGGTAACATACATCAGTTCTGGATGAACTAAGCATTTGCAGTATATGCAAACTGTTACAGCTATGTCCCATTTCAAGGTTATTGTTTTCAAATTTGCTCCCCACTTCCATGTGCTCAGGAGAGCAGGGTCTGACAGTAAGGAGTGGGGGGGAAGAGGCTGTAGGGGGAAGAAGTGGGGGGAGACAAAAGGCAAGGGGGCTACCTGATTTATTTTCCCTGATGTAGCAGGGGAAAGGAAATAAATTCAAGGTAAACCTCCAATAATTAGATTCCATACCTGGAAAATTATAACTAATTTATAACATTTCTATATATAGAATCTAATTAATGGGGAGTCGCCTTATAATCAGGGCTGTTGGGGAGAGCAATTTGACTGTGGGGGTCTACTATAGACCCCCCAACCAAGGGGAGGAGCGGGACTGGGAATTTTTGGGCCACCTTGCAGAGGCACTTAAGGCAAGGGATGCAGTTGTCATGGGTGACTTTAATTACCCGGACATCTGCTGGGAGGAGCAGTCAGCCAGGACGGACCGTTCCTGGAGGTTCCTGGCTGAGATACAGGACTTCCACCTAACCCAGGAGGTGCGCGGTCCCACCAGAGTAAACGCCCTGTGGGACCTGGTCCTGGCCACAGGCGACGACCTGGTCAGGGGCCTCCGGGTCCTCGACCCCCTGGGCGATAGCGATCATCGCTCGCTGGCATTCACCATCCAGCGCGGGGTGTCGAGGGCCTGCAGCAAGGCGGTAGCCCTAGACTTCAAGAGGGCCAACTTCAACAAGTTGAGGAGACTAGTGGGGGAGGCGCTGGGGTCCTTGAGGGCAGGGGGACTCAGTGTCCAGGGCGAGTGGTTGTTCCCTAAGGAGACGATACTCGGGGCCCAAGGGGAGTCCACCCCAACAAGAAGCAAGGGGGGCAAGAGTGCCCGAAAGCGCCTCTGGCTCACCAAGGGCGTCTGCGAATACCTGCTTACCAAAAAGGCGGCGTACACCCAGTGGAAGGGGGGTGCTATCTCCAAAGAGGAGTATACCTCCTCTGCTTGGGCTTGCAGGGGGGCTGTCAGGAAAGCTAAGGCAGACATAGAGCTAGGACTAGCATCCAAGATCAAGGATAATAAAAAGTCCTTCTTCAAATATATAGGGAGGATGAACAAGGCACCGGGTAACGTGGGGCCCCTGCAAAGTACGCTGGGCAATCTGGTGGTTGCACCAGAGGAGAAAGCGGAACTCTTTAACTAATTCTTCACCTCCGTTTTCTTGTGCAGGAACCAGGACTTCCCCGCCGTGATGCCAGACGGACTCGAGGGGAACACCGCCAGACCTCAGGTTGGGGAGGACCGGGTTAGAGAGCTTCTGGAGGGGCTGGACGTCTTCAAGTCAGCGAATCCAGATACTCTCCGCCCCAGGGTGTTGAGGGAGCTAGCTGGGGTTATTGCAGGGCCCTTGGCACGGCTTTACGAGCGCTCGTGGTGCTCGGGCCAGGTGCCGGATGACTGGAAGGTAGCCAGCGTGGTCCCCATCTTCAAAAAAGGGAAGAGAGAGGACCCGGGCAACTATAGGCCCGTCAGTCTTACCTCAATCCTAGGGAAGCTCTTTGAGAAGATCCTCAAGGAGCACATCTGCGATGGGCCGGCTTCAGGGATGATGCTGAAGGGCAAGCAGCACGGTTTCATTAGGGGCAGGTCATGTCAGACCAACCTGATTGCCTTTTATGATCAGGTCACAAAGGCAATGGATGCAGGTGTCGCCGTGGACGTAGTCTTTCTGGACTTCAGCAAGGCCTTTGACACCGTCTCCCACCCCATCCTCATTAAAAAACTAGGCGATTGTGGCACTGATGCCTATGCAGTCAGATGGATTGCAGGTTGGCTGAAGGGTCACACTCAGAGGGTGGTTGTGGATGGGTCATATACGACCTGGGGGGAGGTGGGCAGCGGAGTCCCCCAGGGCTCGGTCCTGGGGCCTGAGCTGTTCAATTTCAGTGATTTGGACGATGGGGTGAAAAGCAACCTGTTTAAATTCGCTGATGATACCAAAATCTGGGGTTAGGTGAGCACGCTAGTAGGGAGGGAAAGATTGCAGCAAGATCTGGATCGGTTACAGGGGTGGGCTGACATAAACAGGATGCGTTTCAATACTGAAAAGTGCAAGGTGCTGCACGTGTGCAGTAGAAACCAGCAGCACACTTATAGACTGGGAAACTCCCTTCTTGAGAGCATGGAGGCAGAAAGGGACCTTGGAGTCATTGACTCCAAGATGAACATGGGCCGACAATGCGCGGTCTCGGCTGGCAGGGCTAACCGCACCTTGTCATGCATCCACAGATGCATCTCAAGTAGAGCCAGGGAGGTGATCCTCCCCCTCTATGCGATGCTGGTCAGGCCGCAGCTGGAGTACTGCATCCAGTTCTGGGCGCCCCACTTCAGGAGGGATGTGGACAACATTGAAAGGGTCCAGAGGAGGCCACCCACATGGTCCAGGGACAACAGGGCAGATCCTACAGTGAGAGACTGCGGGACCTGAACCTGTTCAGCCTTCACAAGAGAAGGCTGAGGGGGGACCTGGTGACTGCCTATAAACTCACCAGCGGGGACCAGAAGGGTTTAGGGGAGACGCTGTTTCCCCTCGCGCCCCCTGGCATGACAAAGAACAATGGACACAAATTATTGGAGAGCAGGTTTAGATTAGACATCCGCAAGAACGATTTCATGGTCAGGGCAGCTAGGAGCTGGAACCAACTTCCAAGGGAAGTGGTGTTGGCTCCTACCCTGGGGATCTTTAAGAAGAGGCTTGATGACTGCCTGGCTGGACTCATTTGAGTCCAGTCTTTTCTCCCGCCCAGGCGGGGGGTCGGGCTTGAAGATCTACAAGGTCCCTCCGACCCGACTTCTATGATTCTGTTTTCTACTTGAGCCAATATGGTATTTGCACTCTGGGTAGCTGACCCCCATGCATCACCAGTGACATCAATACCCACATCTGGCCGCAATAATACCCTCTCTCTCCAGGCCTCCTTCTTTCAAAGCCCCAGGGCATCTGTGGTCCCAGTGCATGTCCCACACAGTGATACTCCCCAAGGTGTCTCTGCCCCCACCGTGCTGATGCCTCCCTGGATCCCTGCATTGGCAATCCCAGGCCTTCTCCACAACACTGATACCTCCCAGTGCTCCCTGCATGCTAGCGCATCACCCTCGTACTCCCACAGTGTCCCCAGGGTTTCCTGCAGTCTCTGGCATCAATTTCTTGTGTTCTCCTGGCATCAATAGTGACCACTCTTCGCACAGCCCATAATACCAATACCGCTTTGCTCCTAGCTGTGTAGATGCCCCTAGGACTCCCTGTACTCTACAGCAGGGTGGTCAAACAGGACTGACCACAGGGCTCCTCCTCCCAGGCCAGACCTGGACCTGGAGTGGTGGGGTAAACAGTGGAGATGACAGGTCCAGTGGGAGGGCAAGTGGGGATGGTTGCTGCAGTTGCAGGGCAGTGATGGAGGAAGGGCAAGTAGCAGCAAGCCAAGCGGTGTGAAGCGAGCAGGGTTGTTTTGGCACAACCTGTGCCCCCCCGCCATCACAAATGACCATGCTCAGCAGAGCCCTGAAGCCCTGGATTTTGTGTCAGGCCCTGCCTCCTGTTCACCCCACCCCCAAATTCCTTGGCCAGGACCCCCATGGGCCAGAAGGATGGTTCTGCAAGCCGGATCTGGCCCACAGGCTGTGTTATGTTCAGTGTCTCTGTTCTGGGTGCCCCCTCGTAGCACTGATGCTCCGAGGGCTCCTAACACCTGGTGGCACTGATATTCCTTGGGGCTCCCAAAATCCATGGCATCAGTACCCCTCTGGCTTCCACAGAGCTGATACACATGGAGTTCCCCACCCTCCCTGGCCTGAATCACTCTGCGGCCCCCTCTGCCCTGGTGTGTCCCCAGTACTGCGCCACACTCCCCTCCCACTGATGTTCCCCAGAATTGCCACAGCCCCAATATCCCTTATGTTCCCCGTTCCACTGGTAGCCCCCATGGCATTGATCGCTCCCAGTGCTCCTGCAGCAGCCTCTGACAAGGAAGGGACCCCTTGACATCAGTGCCCTCCGTTCTCCCTGCAGCATCAATACTCCAGCTGCCCTGCGGCTGTGATATCCTACAAGCCCTCCACAAGCGTTTGGTGTGTATTACCCATCAATGCCCCCCGCCCTGTGCCATACTCATGGCACTGATAGTCTCCAGGGACCATCCTAGGCTTTGCATGGCAGATGCTGCCCTCCTGTATCCTCCATGACATCAATTCCTCGCAGCATTTCCCCTCGTGCTGTGGCGCTCCTCTCCCCAATGCCCTTCCTGGCACTGGACATGCTCTGTGCCCCCAAGCGCCCTGTGGAATTGATAACTTCCTGCACCTCACACCATCAGTAACCCCAAGCACCCTGTATCCCATGGCATTGGTATCTCCTACAGGCCCCCGGCATCAATACCTCTCCTGTACCCCATGGCATGAATGTGCAATAGTGCTCACCCATGCGCCATCATCATCATCTTCTACCCCCAGCATCAGTGTTTCCCAGTGCCTGCCCTGCCCTCTGCATTATACCGCCCTCCCACCCCTCCATTCCCTAGGATGTCCATACCCCTATACCCCCAGCATCAATAATTCTCAGTGCTCCCTGTACCCGACAGCAAATACTCCCCCACTACCCCTCTTTGTCCAGTGATGTCCATATCCCCTACAGCAGTGGTTCTTGACCTCCTAAAACCCGAGCCCCATCATGGAAAATGCCAGCTATTCATTTTCACTTGTTTTCTGACTATAGAAAAATACTAGAGCAATTCTTCTGTTGCCAAGAACGCAGGAAGCCCTCAGCAGGGCAGATTGCTTTTAACACTGTGAAATCCCGGGGTTGTGTTGTATAAGGCAGGGCAGATTTGCACCTTACTGACCTAGCCCAAAGTTTCATAGTTTCATAGTTTCTAGGGTTGGAAGGGACCCGAGTAGATCATCTAGTCCGACCCCCCTGCCATGGCAGGAAAGAGTACTGGGATCAAACGACCCCAGCAAGGTGTTCATCTAACCTCCTCTAAAGCCCCCCAGGGCAGGAGCCAACACCACTTCTCTTGGAAGTTGGTTCCAGATCCTAGCCGCCCTGACCGTGAAGTCGCGCCTCCTGATATCTAGCCTAAATCCACCCCCTGCCAGCTTGTGACCGTTATTTCTAGTCACTCCTGGCGGTGCTCGGGGGAACAGGGACTCTCCCAGTGCCTGCTGGTCCCCCCTGACTAGTTTGTAGCAGGCCACTAGATCCCCGCTCGGCCTTCTCTTGTGGAGGCTGAACAGGTTCAGGTCCCGTCGCCTCTCCTCGTAGGGCCTGCCCTGCTGCCCCCGATCATGCGAGTGGCCTCCTCTGGACCCTCTCCATGCTGTCCACATCCCTCCTGAAGTGCGGCGCCCAGAACTGGACGCAGTACTCCAGCTGTGGCCTGACCAGTGCCGCACAGAGGGGGAGGATCACCTCCCTGGATCTGCTCGAGATGCATCTGTGGATACAGGACAAGGTGTGGTTGGCCTTCCTGACCGCGTCCCCACACTGCCGGCCCACGTTCATCTTGGCATCAGTGATGACTCCAAGATCCTTTTCTGCCTCTGCCCTGCCGAGAAGGAGTTCCCCAGCCTGTAGGTATGGTGCTGGTTGTTCCTCCCCAGGTGCAGCACTTTGCACTTGTCGGTGTTGAATCCCATCCTGTTCTCATCCGCCCACCCCTGTAACCTGTCTAGGTCTGATTGCAGCCTATTCCTCCCTTCTAGCGTGCCCACATCCCCCCACATCTTAGTGTCATCAGCAAATTAAAGTGTGTGTGTGTGTCTGCGTGTCTACATTTCATGAGTCTCAGCTCACAAAAGCTTGTGAAATACACACACACACACACACATACACATACACATATATATGTGTCAGCTAGATAGATAGCTATCACACAAGCTTTCTTGAGCTGACACTTCATCAGAGGCTGTTAGAAGTGAGCTTTGTCTCATGAAATCTTGTGACATACATATCTGGGGGCTTTTATTTTATCTGGAGAGCTACAAGAGAAACCAAAGCAAGTTCCTCTGCACTATACACGGATTTATAGGGATATTAGCACTCAGGCACCATTACCGACAGCCGCTACCTAGAGCAGAGGCCACGGATACACTCGCTACCAGGCGGTGAGGTCTCCGGGCCCTCACTATCCATCTGCACACCTGAGGCACGTCCCAGGCTCCCACACCAGTCGGTGCCTTTGCATGGGGGGGTTTGAACAGTCCAGGCTCACACTTGTGCACCCCCACTCACGTCTCTGAGGTACCGATGTCCTGGTGAACGGAGCCCCAGCCTGTCACCTGGGGTGACCTTATTTACGTCGGCTGCGATCACTTGGCCCACAGATCTTAGCTTCCTTTAAACTGCCCCCCAGGACCCGCCTTTGCTCACGTGTTAAACCGTGCGATTTACACCGAACTGTTTGTGGGAGCGGAGTATGCGGGAGGAGGACGGCAGTGACACGCAGCGCGGCAACCGGGTGTGCGGGGAGCTCAGGACCGCCCCCGGGATACACTCCTGAGCACCCTTCATACTTCCTGTACATCACACAGTCACAGGCAGCGGGGGTGGAAGGGACCTCAGGAGGAGACGCACCCCCACACCAACACACACCCCAACACACGCGTGTGCACGCACACCACTCCTGCACACGCGCATGCACGCACACCCCTACACACAAGCGTGCACGCACGTAAGGATGGAGCACCCCTAGGTGCCCTGCCCCCCTCCCCCGCTCACCTGCGCTCCCTCCGCCCCGCGCGGCCCGGCGTCTCCCAGCGTCGTGTGCGCCCTTCGCCATGGCAACCGCGGCGGCCAATCCGAGCCCGGCGACGAGCGGCTGCGTCGGCATCGACCTAGCGACTGGCTGAGCCGTTGCTGATTGGTGGGAAGGGACGGGCGGAGCGACGCGGGGGGAGGCGGGGCCGCGGCCGTTCGAAGGGGCGGGGCCGCGGCGGCAGTTGGTGGCAGCCGTTGGCTCGCGAGGAGGAGCCGCCGCCGCCGCCTGAGGAGGAGCAGCGGGGCCGGCTGCCAGGTGAGCGCGGGGCCGGACCCCTCCGCGCCTGTCACCGCGGCCCACGGGCCCCCCCTCGCCCCGCCCCGCCCCGCCAGCGGGGGCGTGTGGCGGCTCGGAGGGCGAGAGCAGGTGCGTGTGCGTGTGTGTGGAGGGGGCGTGTGGGCGGAGCGCAGCGTGCGCGCGTGGCTGTTGCCCCCTGTGGTGTAGTTGCAGGATGCGGTGATTCGAGGCGCCTGGCACTAGCTTGAAAGTCCCCCCCCCCCCGTTATATGGGGGGAGTGTCTGGCTTTTATCCGGCATGCCCCTAAGTGCAATACAGTGTGGTCCCCCAGCTGCCCGCGGGTGTGTGTGTGTGTGTGTGTGTGGAGGGGATGTTGTAGTGGTGTATGGGGGGCAGTGCGCATCTGTGGCTCTGGCCATCTGTCTGTGTCACTGCAGCATGCAGTAGTTCTCCTCCACTCCTAATGTGATTTGGTCTCCGGCTGCCCGGGGAGCGGTGCCTGTATTGGGAAATGCGCGTGGGGGAAGCAGTGTGTGTGGGTGTTTTGTGGCTGTCTGCAAAGAGAGTGCACAGTGTGTGTGCTGAGCAGTGCGGTATGATGCTCTGCATCTCCCCTTTGTGCCCATCTCGGGGGTGAGGAAGGCTCAGTGCCCTGTCGCAGTGCAGTTTGGTCACTCCTTCCCCCTTCTCAGCGTGGCAGGAGGGGCTGTGGGCCATGCAGCCCACCTGCTTCCCTCCCACTGGCGGGCAGGGGGATGCATGCTGTTCCCCATCTGTCTGGCAGGGATTGGATTTGAGGAAGCCCCGTGCACGTCTGGGGCTGCCTGGTACGCGGGTTCTTCCTCCGTCGGGGCTGGGACAGGAACCGGGAGCAAGAGGGCAGGCAGCAGCAGCCAGACCCTTAATCTGTTGCTGCACCTACTGTGTTACAGGCCCCTCACTCCCGCCCCGCCCCGCTGTGTGCGGTCCCCCTTCCTCTGCTAGGCTCATCCTGCACTGTTAAAGCCTCTTTGATAAAACTTTTTTACATACAGGAGGTATTCCCTGACTAGCATCCTGACATGAAGGCAATAATACTGTCATTTAGTCTAAGGGGTAAATTGGGTTCTGTAGTTATAATTAGCATCTGGAAGTTTACAATGACACCGGTCAGCTTACTGATCCCTGGTCCACAGTCTGATTTAGTAGGGGGGTTGGTATTCCTTCAATGTTATGGTGATACATATGTCCCTGTGATATAAAGTATAAATGTGTGTATTTTTAATAGGCTTTATAAGGAACAAAAATAATTACAAGTGTGCAGGAAGAAATGCTACCTCCAGGAAACCAGAAATTGCATGTTATTGCATATGCTTGTTTACACAAATGAATATCATGATATAATTTGACTCCTGATTGTAGCTAAACTCTCACAACATAAAACTGAAGTATAGCAGGATAGTTGGCCCTTCTCTGCATTACAACCCTTATGTTCTCTTCATTTTACTTAGGCATTTTCCTTTGGAAGGGTATTAGACATTTGAGGTTATTACTAATGTGATGGAACCTTTCTTCTCTTGAGCTCTTGCAAATGTTTAGTGTTTAATGGTGTGGTGTCAGCAGCAATATCTGTGCACTCTGCATATAAGAAAGAAATGATGGGGTCTCAAGGGGACTTAATGGAATTTTTAACTCCATTTTCAAGGTAAAACTGCTTGAATGAACAGACTTGCATATAAATATATTTTGAAGCGAGCTGCACAGCAAGTGTTCAGGGGGTTTGGCTTTTGGGGGTGTTGGTATTCTGAGAGTTGTTGCTATGGTGGGAAAGCTTTTTATGATGAGTTTCTGCAGTGTTTTTTTTTTTAAGGAATCAGACACTGGATTTCCCTAATCTTTGTGCCTCGCAGTTTAAACCAATCTAACTCTTAGGGATCAGGCTGAGACCTAATGTGAGGGAAGGTTATCCCATATCTGTCTACTGCAGGGCTTTTAACCTTGTTCTAAAGTTTAGAACAAGGTATCTGGTAGAACAAGAAATCTAAAGTATCTGGTGCTGAACACTGTTGGAAATGGGACACTGGACTAGAATGGACCTTGGAGCAGATCCAGTGAAGCAGTTGTGGTCCTGTGACAGTGACTGATTGATGTATGTTGGTTTGATGGTCCAGTTGAAAAATTGCATAGAACTTGCATTTGTGCTGGACTTGACAGCATTTTTTGGTGACATTTGAAAACAGTCATTTTGGGTTGAATGAAATATTCCATTTAGCCCAAAATGGATCACTTCATTTTTTTTAAAGGTATTCTTAATAAAGACAAGCATCTAGATTCACAATGCTACTGTAATGCTGCTTGCAAAAGTGAGGAGGTGGTGATGTGTCCTTCCATACCATGAGTTATAGCCCAGTGGTCAGGACACTCTTCTGGAATTTGAGAGATCTGGGTTCATATCTTCTTACCTACCTAGTGAATATTGAAATGTATTGTTCCAAGTGGAATGTTTCTAACTGAAACTGATCCCAACATACTCCATAGCCCGCTAGACAAAGCCCTGGCTGGGATGATGTAGTTGGAGCTGGTCCTGTGTTGAGCAGGGGGTTGGACTAGATGTGACTTCCTGAGCTCCCTTCCAACCCGCATTTTCTGTGTTTCTATAGACCTGCAGTCACAAGTGAAGGTGCTGTCCTGTAAGGAGGGAAACCTTGGGTAAAATTCCTGTTCTGAAGTAGAGATAGAATTTAAACCTATAAAAGGAGATGTAGGCACACCCTCTTTGTCAGTAATTTTTAGAGGTGCTGTGCACTGATACATCAGTCCTATATCATATCGGCACCAATAAAAGGAAAATTGACATTATCGGCTTTTAGCTTTTTTTGGCTGGTAATGTCACTGATAAATGCTGCGTGCATGCGTACAGTCACAATGCAGCACAGCAACGTGGAGAGCAGTGTCCAGCTGGTAAGTCTGTTGCAGGGAAAAGGGTGGGGGGCAGACTGAGACCCCCGCGGTGAAAGAGGGAGAGGGGCAGGGGCAGGTGCTGCACAGGTGGGGCAGGGCACGGGATGGAACCGCAAGCGAGAGCATGGGCGGCATTTGCCCCCTGCATCTATGTGAGGGCAAGAGCGGGCTGCCACTGCAGGCTTGGGCCAGGGGTGGTGCCAGCCTCTTCCTGGTGGCAGGGTTGGACCAGGGCTGCCCTCGGGGCGGGCAGTGGCGACGTTGGGAAGTGGGGTTACAGGGTGGGCTGCAGCAACCCCAAAATTTACCATAGCCCCCGCCCCCTCCCCATAGCAGCATTGCTGCTGCCCACCCACATACTGATTTGATTGCTGGGCCGCATGTCAGCAATCGGATTAGTATCGGCTGATATGGCTCATTAAAAATCGGCCATTGGTATTGGCCCAAAAAATATCTGTTGGTGCACCCCTAGTAGTTTTTGTGATTATCACCCAAGTACCCTTGTCAGGTTAGCCCAAAAAGACTAAATGTTTTGGAAATTATGAAACCACCTGGTTTGACTTTTCAAAACAATTTTTTTCTTTACATTTCTATTCATGCCTCAGGGAGATCCAGTGGGGGGATATACATCTTTCCTCTGATGGTTGGCTAGAAGCAAGTTTAAATTTAGTACTGGCAGGGCATTTCTGGTAATTTCTTGGGTTCCTAAATATAAGAAGCAAGGAGGGTGGTGGTGTGAGAGAGGACTTTTGTTGGACCTACTATATAGTTGAAAGAGGTTTTGGACAAGCCTTTCTTTCATGGAAGAAGGGCACTTTGTACCCAGAAGCTTCTTAACTGTATGGTGGGTCCAATAAGATAATCGCAAACAAAACTCTTCTCTCTTGTATCTTTCTGGACCATTGCGGCTACACGAACACTCAGTTCATAACTTGGAGACATCCAGGATATTGTCTGATTTTTTGCATATTCCTGGTGCTGAGAGATTAGTGTCTTTTGATGAATTTTGTGCAGGTGTGAACTAAGGTAGCGGTATTTATGTGATGTCTTTCTGAAGACTAAGAACATGACTTGTGTTTTTTAAGGAATCTGTGGTGGTTTGTGGGGAGCATTGAAAGCACTCATAATAACGTTGCCGACCAAGAAGAGATTGGTTTTTCCGGGCTATTTGAGCTTCAGTAAAGGTTGTCGGGTGTGGCTGGATAGGTAACATAACTTGGTAAGGAATTACTTCCTCGTGGTGACCATATGCACTTGGTAGATCTACCCTCTTATTTACTGATTGATCAGAACCAGGTATCAGTCTCTCTGATTTGGGCTATGCAGTCTGATTTGATTAATCATTTTCCTGTGTAGAAGAGGGGTGCTTAACCCCTGATCCATGTCATCCAGCCAAGGGGCTCTTTATGGGTCAGAAAATATGGTGGCAGGGGAGAGGGAGGCAGTGCTTCCCTGCTGCCAAATCTCCAGATTTGTGGGGAGCCCTGGGCCCTGCATACTATATCAGGTGTCTGATCCCAGCACATGGGGCTTGTCAGGGGTTTTGAAGATTTTTACTCTAGAGCAGTGTTGTTCAACCTTTTGGCCCCGCACGCCATGTGAATAGAGTGGATGGATGGTCCACAGACCAGATTGGGTCTTGGGGTGCCAAAAGTAGTAGCAGGCTCCAGAGCTGTTCCTGTCTGCTCTAGTCAGCAGCAGCTTTTTCCTTCCAGCCAGGGAGCAGGAGTGTAGTGAGGGCATACAACCCTCCCACTGTTGCTGCCATCACCACTGCTGTCTGTGGGGAGCTTGGCTCCATGTGCAGCCTTGCTCCTGTCCAACTCCTGAGTGGGGCTGGAGTTGCCCTGGAGTCTCCCCTACCTTGGGGTCGTCTGGGGACAGTGGGACAGGAGGGGATGTGCTGCTGAGCCCAGAGGAGAGGGGTGGTGGCAGGGAAGATTCTTACCTGATTGAAGAACTGAAAAAAGAAGGATTCCTGCTGCTGCTCCTATGGTCTGCTCACCCTTGCAGGGGGAGTGAGTTAGGAGCCAGGGTCCAGCCAACCCTGCAGGCCTCAGTTGCTGCTCCTACACCCCTTCACAAATCCCGGAGCTGCCCATGGTGAGTGACCTTGTCTATGGAAAGTCTAGTGCCAGTGCCTAGACCAGATCTGGCCCTCAGCACCTTCTCATCTAAGCTGTGGCCCTGCACACTAGATCCAGTGTGCAGGGTGGGGCAGGCCCCAATTCCAGCATATGGGGTCAGACAGGCAGTGCAGGGTCCTGGGGCCCCAATCCTAGCCTGAAGGGCACCCTCATGCCATTCATTTACCCCGTCCAGCCAAAAGGTTACACACTCTTGGCCTAGACAGTGAAAATTTGAAGCATTTTCTTGATGTTACTGCCTTGGTTGGCTGGCACAGTGAGGTAGCAGCACTACTTAAATGACATGCTGCACCGAGACTAAGCAATTATTTTGGCTGAGGGCCACTTGTGTGTGGAGCACTTGACAGGTCACCAGAACTCATCTTTCAGAAGATATAATTTTAACAAATTATAGATAAAAAACAAATCATACTAAAAATCAAAACATCTACTATAACATTTAAATTGTATTTAAAAAAAAATGTTGTCCTGATTTATATTTTTCTTTCAGTAGTATATATAGAGGCAATTGCATAATAAAATAAAGTCTTATTCTTGTTTATTTTGTGTGTGGAGGGGTGGGGCAGAGGATGTGCATGTGTATGCGGGGGGCTGCCTGCCCGCTGGCAGGGTAGAAAGGGAGGTAGGGGACGCATGCAGCTCACTGGGTCGGTGCAGGTATGATCTGTGCCCCCCAATCCAGCCCATGGCTGATCCTGCAGCACTCCATATGGGGCTGAGACCCACATGGGGCAGCCTGCACTGCATTTCTACCCATGCCCTCCAGTGGTGCCTCCTTGGCTCCAGCCGGTAAACACAGCTTCCTGGCAGGGCTGCTCTTGCTGCTGCTGTAGCCCACCCGGGTGCTGCTTGGCCTCCCCCAACTCCAGTGGCTCCTTATCCTCTTCCTGCTCCTGTTTGCTGCTCCAGGTTGGGGGGGACCGGCTTTTGCCCTAGTGCACAGAGCTGCAGCTCTCAGCCACCTTCCACCCACTAAGTTGCCTACAGGTGGTTGCTCATTGCACTGGGTGGGCAGAGTGGGTAGAAGGCAGCCAGAATGAAGCTTCATCCCCACCCCCACCTAGAGCAATGAGGCAGAGGGGAGCTGAGCAGTAGCTAGGGAGGGTGCGCTCTGGCCAGAGTGGTGCCATCAGCAGGCGGGGGTGGGAGCCAAGGGCAGGCTGCCTTGGAGCAGGGAGTAGGCGGGGCTCAGCCCCCTGCAGAGCACCGCAGGAGCAGCCCTGGCCAGATCTGGCCCACAGGTCATATTTTGCCCACCACTGCTTTAGGTGATATGCTGATGCCTCAGAAAATTTGGCTCCTCTGCTGCTGCGCCATGTGCTGAGGAACACAAGCCATAATACTAAGTGAACCATAATACTAAGTGAGCTGATGGGAGCAAATGCTCTCCTACCTTCCTCATCCCCTTGCTAAGCTCCACCAAAGCGCCTGTCTCCCAAAACCTTTCTTGCTATACATGCTCCTTACTTCTCTGCTCACTCGCCTGTTCTCATTGGCTCACTTGAAGGAGTACAGAGCATTCCTGATGAGTTGGGAAGGCCAGTTAAACTGATCTGAAAACAAGTAGCTGATCCAAGCAACTCTGGAGTGACTACTTTTACTGCAGTTAGATTACCTGACTACGAAGTAATTCCTTCGTTAACTTTTAATATTTCAAAAGATAGCCTGTTTGAGTGACCCTCTAGCTCATATAGAAACAACAAAAAAGTATGAGCATTTAGTCTTGCTCTAAATGCTTGTTTTGACACATCAGTGATCTGGGAATCACTGCTGACACTTTATCTTTTGCTTGTTAGTGATTTTTTTTTTTTTTGACAGAATAGCACTTATCGGTACTGCAAGCTGTGACTTGTGTATCAAAGATGGGTGAAGTGATTTGTTTTAAAAAAGTAGTAGTATGCAATCATGTATGAAAGGCAGTATAAGAACAGATGCTCCCAGAGATACTTCATCTGTGATAGACTGTTGAAAAAACTAAAGTCTAATTTTAATGTTCTCTTACTATTTTTCAGCTGAAATTTTTAAAGACTGATTATGCTGAAAGAGAGACTCCTTTCCCATCCTTCCCTCTAGGCAAAATGAAGAATTTTCATAGTGCTCAACCCATTCTATTCCCTACTTTTGGTTCACGTTTCTCTCTTAAAATTTATTGTAGGTCCCTGAGTGTAATTACTTGGCTCTCACACTTATACTTAAGGCAGTTTCTTTTTCTGACATCCTCATTCTCTGTTAATGGCCTCTATTTTTCAATTTTGAGATCCTAAACTGGAAGGATTTTAACTTGTGTTTTTCTTTTTGTTTTAGGCTGTTTAGTAAGAAGAGACTATATCAGCTGCTATGCTACAAGGATGGAGTCTATTGTGTGGGAATGTGGCTAATCAACTTACCACCTTAACCTAATGCACAGTGCATAATAATGTGAAAAAGGAAAGAGAAGAGAAAATGATGTCTCTCTCCTATATCTTAAAAACACACACTTTTGGCTGGACTGGCCAAGCAGAATTCGTTCAGTACAGAGAGTATTCCGGTCTTTGAAGAACCTCAATCAAAGAATGAAACTCCTGACATTTAAAGCCAATCCTGCAGGTGCATGTCTACCTGAAAATGTTTAGTTAATAATCTGACGGGCCTCAGCAACTGGCCTCCATTCGCATTGTGGAAGGATGGCTGTTTGCTTGGTGTTCTGTTCTCTCTGGCTTCTGGATGTTTTGGTGGGGCACACAGGTGGGCACAGTTTATTTTCTTGTGAGCCTATCATCTTGAGGATGTGTCAAGACCTGCCATACAATACCACCTTTATGCCTAATCTTCTGAACCATTATGACCAGCAGACGGCAGCATTAGCAATGGAGGTGAGAATTTATCTACTTCAAAAATGTGTGTAGTGGGCATTTAATTGACCACTAAATAATTCTTAGCAGCTAGGAATTATGGAGGAATATAGTTCTGTGTAGGTTATTTATTCTGTCATCGTAGTGTCCTTCTAAGGCACAAGCTACATGGATGCTGTTTTGCATAGAAGTAATACAGTTATTCCACATCCATGTATGGTTAAATATATGAGAGAATGTGAACAGTTGTATTTATTTTCTAATGTTCTAAAATGTTTAGAGTTTAAATATTTAAGCAAATCTAGAGTACATGATTTGAATATTATGTCAGGAAAATGCAGGCTATTAAATAAATAACTGTTTTTTGTGAAGTGCTTTAACTTACACAGTGACACAAAATAACCTTGAAATCTTGGTTCCAAAAAGTGTGCCTTCGGTGGCTGATTTATTATTTTGCCTTTCTGAGTTGTTATTACAGATTATTTGCCTTTGTCTCAGTCTTGTTATAGAAAAAATCTTATGCAAATGGCTGCCTTAGCAACCTAATACTGTTGCTTTCCCAGGTTACAAGAATATTTGCTAGCTGGCTAAGCATTTAGTTAGGCTGCTTAGACTTGGAGTTCAAGATTCAGGCAGGCAAACTGACGTATAGAATGAGAACAGAACATGCTTCTGGCTTGAGTTTTGTTGGTTTGTTTGTTTGTTTGTTTAAATAAAGATGTTGGCTCATCCGGAACTACTTGAAAATTAAATAGATTTTATTTGACTTGAATCAAAGTTGGTCATAACAACAACGTTGTTTCATAAATAGAGAAGACCAAGGCTTCCCCCACTTTTCTAGGGAAGAGTTTACTGACGCACCCAACAGACTTACTCCAGCCAAATGAAACCAGACAATCTTAACCTTGAATGCCTTTTCTTATGCTTGAAAAATGTGTGCATTTGCTTCCCTAAGGTGTTAATTGAATAAGGCTAGAGATCTCTCAGATATGACTAGAGAGAGAAATATTAATGGAGAATTACATGATTACAGGGGATATTAGCTTCCCAGATATAAATTAAAGAACAAATGTTGCTAACAGTGGTAGGGCCTAGCTATTCCTGGATGTAATACCTAACTGAGTTCTTCTCAGAGTAGTTGTCAGACCTACAAAATTCACATTTATATACATCTCCTCAACCAACATATTGTCTTGCTACCAGCATATGAGCTACAGGTATGCTAGCTACCAGCGTACAAGCTAGAGGTAATAACTTTGACAAGTAATCACAAACTAATTTAGTTTTTAAAACTAAAGAGAAGGATAAACCTAACATTTTTTTTTTTTTGATTTCCAAAACACAGACTGAGAGTTAATGAAACCATAGTGCATAAAGTTAAAAGGGTTGTAAACTCCAAAGATTTGAATGAAGGGGGTCCTGGGACTCCTTTAAGTCAAGGATGCAAAGATATCTGGAATTTGCATCCCAAGTGAGGCTGAGGTCGCTCAAAATATTATTAAGTAGACAACCTATCCATTGGGGTGTGGGAAGAAAATAATAATTTTTTTTTAGTGAGAGCAAAAAGGTTTTTTGTACCATTATATAATTTATAAATAAATACACATATAATGGGGTGTGTGCTCAACATTTTTTTACTGATAGGGGTGCGTGCTCAAAAATTTTTTACTGATAGGAGTGCGCGATCAAAAAACTTTGGAGACCACTGATCTAGGCTAGCATTTCTCAACCTGTGTGTTGTGACCCAAAAGTGGGTCACAAGAGTATATGAAAGGGTCATGAAAGACTTCAAAAATGGATTCTCCTTCAAAGGAGAAAAACATGGGGAAAAATGGCTTGCCCCTTGCAGGCTATCAGAGTTCCAGCCTGCAAGGGGATGCTTGACCCTCCCTGCCCCACACACCTACCCCCTACTCCACACACTGGGGGCCTGGGAGTGGGGGCAGTGGGTCAGGAGTGAGGAACACAGGGCCAGGACTGCCCATCGATGTTTACAAGTGGTACGGAAAAAGTTGAGAACCATTGATCTAGGCAACTACAGGCCTTTTAGTTTGGCTTCGCCACTATGCAAGACCATGGAACTAATTTTGAAGGAAAGAATTAAGGGCCTGGAGGCCAATGGGGTGAAGTACAGCATCGTTTTACTGATGTTAAATCATGCCAGACTAACTGGTATTTTTATTTTAATAAAATAAATTATTTTTTAGACCAGGATAATGTGGAAAATCCGAATTTTTCAGTCTAGTTAAACGAAGGTTGAGTGGGGATATGACTGACTATTTTTTATAACTGCATTAGAGGAGTAAGCGTTAGGATTCATGAAGGGCTAATTGGGCTAAAGGCCAATTTTAGCCCGGAACCAAATGAGTTCTGGCCATAAATTAAACTGAGGCTGGAAATGAGAAGTTTTCTAATCACTGGAGGAATGAAGCACCGGCATTCCAGCCTGTGCTCAATGTATTTAGACTGCAGATTTCTCCTAGCAGTTGTCTGCAACAGGGTTGTGCTGCCTGAATTTTAAATTAAATTTAATTGTACTGATTTGATTTTGTGCACTTGAAGGGGAAAGTATTAATGCTATTGTAGGAGTTGCTGGGAAGAACTAATTTGGAGACTTCAACCCAAACGAACCTTCATATTGGCCTTTTGGCACAGCCCTGTGTTGATCAGATTTTTATGTAAACAGGGCCTTGGAGCCCTGGTTTGGCCTCTAATAGGTCGAAAGCAAGCTGTTTCTGAGTTTAAATCTGCACTAGGCTGCCACTGATGCCAGAACTTTTGATGGCAACAGCAGCCATCACAATCAAAATGCCAGCGAATGTGCACACCCATGCACCTCTGGCAGGTTCATGGGGCTCTGCTACCATAGCTGTGCTGCCAAGCGCAGGGAGGGCACCAGCTGCTGAATGGCCTGTGGCAGGTCTCTGAAGATGCAAGGGGTGTCTCCACATGCCTTCAGCCAGTACTGGCTGGATGCCCTGCTCTTGGCAGAGTGGCAGGTGTTGCTGCTACGGAAGGGTTTTTACTACCAATGCACTCTGGTTTGCTGTAGGGTAACTGCAAAGGCCCAGACAATTGTTTTCTTTGGTAATGGGACCAAGTGAGTAGCTGGAAGGGACGTTAGACATTCTGGATAGGCCTTGTCAGCCATCTCTGGATACACAGATAAGACATTCATGGAAGATGGTCATCCTTGACTGCAAGGGATTGCTGCTGATGAGAGACAAGCATTTGGGTACAATGTGCCTTTCTGCATTGGTCCAGGAAATGCACAAAAAGCAAGGAAGGAGATTTGCCTGGAATCTTGTCTAACACCTCTCCTGCTAGCAGAACTAGTGTAGACTGGCTGACTTTCCTTGCACCTTTATGACTTTGGCTTTGAAAAGGGATGTGAGGAAACACTTCCTCCTTTCCTGTAAGCTATTTTCCCTTACTGTTGCTGTAGAGCCCAGGTAGAAATTCTGTCACTCAGTAGGCTGAAGGACTTTTTTTGGATGGAACTGCCTACATCATGCGTTACCTCTTGTACTCTTTTCCCTCTTGTATATCTATACTGCAGTCTGTAACGTAATGCAGACACACCTGTCCCAGCCTTAGGTTAACATGAATATGATGAGCAGTCTAGCTCTATGCTGCTCAGTTGCTGTAGTCTGGGGAGCTCCATACTACTGGGGCTAGACTGCTTAGTCTACATTGCTGCAGCGTGGACATATACATCATAGGATGTATGCCTGTTCTGTCAGCAGGTTCAAAATATCCGGCTCGGCAGTGTTCCTTTAAGTGGTAGTTACTGACTGCATGTTATACTTCTGTATTGTGATCTGCTTTCCATGTTAGTCTTTACACACAAGACTTCCACACAGACTTAATCTCTAGGAGAGGATATGCTGCTAGGCAGTTGTGCACACTTTTCTGTGTACCTTATGTTACTCTAGGCTTTCTTTAATATCTGCACTTGGCAAGAAAAATGTGTCATTTTATATTTACCCTTGTAGCCATTAAGGAGAGTATTATTTTAAGAGAATGGGAGCACTTTAATAGTCAAGTGGTTGAAAATTACACTTGTGTTACAGCACTTATTTATAGAAGTTTCCTTTCTCAAACTTCTTCACGCGGTAGGGACTCTACCCCAGTCATGACTGATCTGTTTCATTGTGTTGTGTAACATGAGCAGTTTTCAAGATCAGTGACATGAAATGTTCACAAGGTCTTGTCAGTGTCACTTCATAACTGTTCAGCTTACTTACATTTAGAACCCCATAATAGTCTAAAAATGAACACTCAAATTATGGATTTTGCTATTCACAACAACTGCCAAATAAATGATTTTTGGAAATAGTGTCACCCTGTCTCCCTTTTCTTGCTATTGAAGGTTCTGGATTTCTTAATTTTATTATGTGTAGACTGAACACTTATATCATTTTTTGGTTATGTAGTGATGAGCATATGCCAGATTATTTGAACCTGAACACATGCAAGTCAACTGCTGATGTTTCTGTGCAACTAAATCAATACTGTCACTTCTGTATTATGTTGCTTCCATAGTATTCTCTCATATGAGTATATGGTGTTATAAAGTGTCAACTTCCAAAGAAAGCAAATGCATCTGTTTTATTTGCCAACAGAGTACTTGCTCTTTCCATATTCCTGAAAGAAAATCAACCATTTATTGATGAGACTTAAACCAAAAGCACAAGTCTTTTCCTTGTCTTTTAATAAATTTTCATAAGCATGAATTAGAAATACATATTTTATTTCCACTTATGTTTTCATATTCAGTTTTGCATCTATTTGTATTGGATGAATAAAGGGAAATGAAATATTATACTTAGTCTGCTGAGCAAAAGAGCTAGGCTGTTCTCAGTAGTAGCAGATGGCAGAAGAAGGAGCAATGGGCTCAAGTTGCAGCAAGGGAAGTTTAGGTTAGATATTAGGAAGAATTTTGTCATTAGGATGGTAGTAAAGCACTGGAACAGGTTACCCAGAGAGGTAACCTGGAAGGATGGAATCTCCATCCTTGGAGGTTTTGAAGACCTGGCAAGGCAAAGCCTTGGCTGGGATGATGTAGTTGAGGCTGGTCCTGCTTTGAGCAGGGGATTGGACTAGATGTGACCTCCTGAGGTCCCTTCAACCCTCATTTTCTGTGATTTTTCTATGAAAGCATAAGAATAGATGGAACTGTAATCAGATCCTCTTTCCTTATTTACTTTCAGGAAAGAAAAAGCCTTAAGCTTCCTACTGTGCCCCATCAATAGCGCTTTAATCTGGAGGAGAGTGGGGGAGGGCTGGCTTAATTCAGGGGGTTAGAGGGTCATTTTGTTCTTGAAGATTTCTTAGCTGAATGGTTCTTTTGCCTGCTGACCTACTAGTTCTGATTAAAACGTTGGTGAAAAATACTCCTTTATATGAGATATTACAATGAGAGTTTCTTCACCTCTTCACATCTAAGTGAAGACATGGTGGTGGATAGAAACAACTATTCAAACTTTGAATGTTGTTATTAGCATAACAGTCTGCAATGTTGCTATAATGAATGGTGAGCTAGAGTGGCAAATATTTTCAAAGCAAGCTTTTTCTGATTGAGCTGTCCATGTAGTTGAGCAAAGCTGCTAGGAGCTGTCCAGCACAAATCGGTACTATGCAGATGAGCAATTATTGATGCAAAAGTTCTAGAAATGCACAAATGTGTGGCATGTTTAGAAGGTGAGGATTTTTAATAATATGCTGATTAATGTATTTATTTATTTTGCTTTAGTATGAAGGAAACAGTATTTTGGTAAATGCAGAAAAGAGAAATATAAAAAATATCTTTACACAGTATGTGGGGGAAAATACCAGCAGTGGATCTATGTTAAAGTAGCTTTGTTAACATGGCCCACACTGGAGAAAAGGTCTTGAGGGGTGGTAATCTCCATTTGCTGTCACATTGACCATTCTCATTCCAATTTCCATGGGTAAAAAAAAATTTGGGAACCATAGTTGTTGTTACCTCTAACAAAATATATTTTAGAAGCTTTCATACAATTTGTAGATGGCAGAGATGGTTACTGCCATGTAGCTTTTGAACCCACCTGTTGTCTACCAGTTGGAAAACTGTTGTATTTAATTCATGTACAACTGGGGGAGAGAGTTGGATTAGCAGTCCATACCATGCCATTAATGTATAACAATAATCTGGTTGCTGGGTCTTGAATACATAGCAAAAGAATTAGGTGGTGGGTTGTTCATCATTGTTTTAGTCATAAGACATGGGCATGAATATGCACAGGAGATTTAGGTTCTCTTCCTCTTCTCTAAACTCGCAAGATTTTAAAGATTAGTTGTGTTTTAAGACTGACCCACCACACTCTGCACATGAAAGAAAGGGTGAAAGCATACTTTATCAACCTGTTCATTCCTTCAGGTATAATGCATGGAGAATATCATTCTGTATTTGGATTCAACCAGCATATGGAAACAAAATTTGAATCTTAATTGCCTTTACGACCAAGGTGTATTGCATGTATGTGAAGAACATTGCTTTTATTTACAAATGCAATTTAAAATAAAGATCTGCATCTTAATCAGCATGCATTCGTAATAGGTTTGCTGTCATGGAGGCAGATGTCTCTGCAGTGTAGTTTAAGCCTCTGCCAAATGCTGCAGATCTAAGACCAGAAGAATTATTAGGAAAGGTGGAACATGCACATGGACTCATTTCAAATAGTTGGGTGGCTGCCTACATATTTTGTAGTAAAATGAAGCCAGTTTTAGCCTTTTATGTGCTAGCATGAGCTCTGTATATCAATAGAAAGCCACTTGGTGATGTCAGGCAGGGTTTTTTCAAAAGCCCTGAAGTGTGTTGGCCACATCATTCATCTCCCCTTTCACAAACACACAGCTGTCTGTTTTCCTGATGCCTTTTCTCCTCTTCCAATAAAATCAGGTGTTTGAATCTGTTTTCAAAAAATAAAAATAAATTACTTCTACCTTTTGGGGACACATGAAAAAACTTCTTGGCTTATCTTCTGCCTTTTTTTAATGCTTCCTGAGAGAACTTGATTTGAGTTTGTAAATTCCGTTTTGCAGTTTCAGCTAGACAAATGATATAATCTTTAGATCATTGGTATGCTGAGAGCAGCAGTAAAGGTTTTGGGTTTTTTTAATGTAGCTATAAGGCCTGAGCTTGATTTCACAGGGAAGGGGGGGAAAAAAAATCTTTGGATCACTTTAAGTCTGATATTCATCTATGCTTCACTCTGTCAGCAAAGGACCTGGTTGGAACAATAGTGGATAATGCATTTATCAAGCTTCTTGATGCTACAGTTGGTGTTCCTGCTATACGTTGTCACTGCTTTAGTGAGATGATCAGTACATATAGATAGGCTTCCTCCAGAACTGTGGCTGGTTATTGCTGAGGGTTGGTTTGTTTTAGGTGAACAAAATGAAATGGTAGGAAGAGCTTAACTTTGTAGGTAGGGCGGGGGGAAATGTAGTAGTATCCCTTTTCTTCCTTTACTCATTTATCTTGAACAAAATTCTCCAGTTCCACTTGTTTGGATTAGGAGACTTGTGTATTCTTTTTCATGGTGTGCAAGTACTCAGGGCAAATGTGTATTTAGATCTACATAAGCTATCGGTGTATACCAGCGTTATCAAGCATCTGGCTCATAGACTTTGCCCCAGCCTTGGCTGGGATGCAGAAATCTTCAGTGACAGCCAAGTGCCCAGGCAGCACTGTGGAAGCAGTCCTAGCACTTTGTCTTGTTCTGATGACAGTTGCCAAGCACTCACAATACCAGGCCACTCTCACTCGGGCACTTGCTTGCTGCCCCAGAAAGGCACAGTGCTGGCTTCTTCCTGTGGTGCTGCTGGGGCTCCAGCTCTCAGCTGGGTGCTTGGCAGCCACCATGGGAACAAGCTGCAGTGCTGCTGGGATTCCAGCAAAATCACTTGGCCATCAAGCACCCGAGCAAGAGCTGCAGTGCTGGAGCCCCAGCAGCACTGCGAAAAGAAACACGGCACCACGGCTTGTTCCTGTGGTGGCTGCCAAGCATCATTGATGCCAGACTTCCCTCTGGGCCCCTGACTACCTAGGGCAGGCACCAGGTGTGGCAGCCCTCCAAGACAGTCTCCGCATGCAGTGCAGTCCCAGAACAGCCACAGTGCATACTGTCTGCACTGGATCCAGTATGGGGGATCTGTGGGCCTGATCCGGCCCATGGGGTTACCCTGCACCACTCATCTAGCCTATGGACTGGTCCAGTGTTGCTCATCTAGCCTGCAGGGCCAGATGTTTGACACCCTTGGTGGAAACAGTACAGCATTTGTATTGGATGTTCTATCTGGCTTATTTTAAAATGTTATAGAGATTTTGTTTCAGCTCCTTGATGGTAGAATAGATTATTACTTGGCTTCTGAGCTCTTGTTTACAGTTTATAAGTGCATCATTCCACTCAGTGTTTTGCTCGGCATTTTTCAAACTGGCAGCCCTAAGATGGGATTATTAAATGTACTATCTAACAAGTACTAATGCAAATGTTATCTCTTGCATTTTAATTCTGTGATCGTTAGTATAAATTTTGCTGGCTAGTTGCAGTCTAGGTTCATCTCTAATCGGTAGACTTTAGATAAGACTTCAGGTTTTATACTAAATTAAGTTGGATGTTTTTCACATTGTCTCCACTTGCATACACTTGCCACCACCCAAAATAACAGATTGTCTGCTCATATTCCTTCCCACCAGATCTTCCTGGTAATATTGGTTATTTTACTTTTTAGTTCAGCTGCTGTAGAGACCTCCCTCTTTTTTCCCTACGCGTCCTTCTGGTAACTGAGATTGTCTAAAGAGTCTTCAGATTTAATCTGTTAGCAGCTCCTTTATGATGGAGGGTCTCTATTGAAACTGTTTGCACTTGCTGTTCTATCAGAGCCTGAGTTTGTTTTGCAGATCATAGTTTGAGGTCTGCATTTTATCTACTGCCAAACACATAGCTTGTTTAACTCTAAAAGGTACCTATTGCATTGCTGGTCACTTGGATGGTGATTTTACTAATAGGCAGTGGTGGCTGATAAATGTTATATTATTCTCTATTTAATTCACAATATTTGCTCAGTTCTAAGGCTCAGCCACAGTAAGTGTATAAGACAAGCGGATTGGGTGAGGGAGACAAATTGGGTGAGGTCCTAAATAGGATGGGGGCAATTTTTGTTTTTAACTGAGTCAGGACCAGTAATCACAGCACAGTATGGTAAGGCTGCAGCTCTTGTATGCATTTTTGGAATTTGAATTTGAAAGAGAACTGGGTGCTGACTCTGTATTTTGAATGAAGTATTGTCACCTATGGTAATAGCAGGAGAGAGATTTGAGACTGGGAGTGCATAAGTAAATGTCTCTAACATGACACAGATCATGCGTAGGTTATTGTATCGGATGCACTCACCTTTTCACACACATTGTCTCCCTTCCCCCTGCCTTCATTTGGTACTCTGCCCACTTTCAGGAAAGGAATTGTGTGTAGTAGTCGATTCACTTCTGTCCCTACTTGTGAACCATGTACAGTTCCCATTCATCATGGAATGCAACAGTTCATGTGGGGATTGTGTACAGCATTGAACCAAGCCCTGTGAGAGATTGAATGCTCTTAATTCAGCCACTGAATCTGGAAGAGCTCTGCACTTTCAAAAGTTCAGACCATATCAGACTTGTACCCTTAGTCCTCTTGGAGTGCCAATAAAATAAGTATTTAAAAGCAATTTTTTCAGCCATTGCAACATTTGCTACAGCTGATGCTTGGGAGGTGGGGGGTTTGACTAGAGTGTGCTGATGTGCCTGTTGGTGTGTAGAAGAAAACGGGGGATCCTGGCTAGTTGATCATGGTCCTCTGCTTAGGGACATAGTAATTGCTAAATTTGGGGGTTGGGAAGGAATTTTTTTTTCTAGGTTACATTCACACAGACTGCTGTGTAGCATGAAGCACAGCCATTTTCTCCTAGGATCAGGATCTTCTGAGTATATATTAACCATCTGCTTCCCTGTTATTGCAGTAGGGGAGGGCATTGGCAGTACTGTTAGTTTTCCCCTGCTTTTACTTTATGGCATGTTATCAGGTGTTCCTGTTGTTTGTGGATATTGTTCCATGTAGCTGTAGCTGTAGGTGAGTTAATGGCAGTGTAGGGGTCTCCAGTTAATTGCCTGTGAAGGCAGGGGACTGGACTCTGCCAGGAAGGCCCCTTCCAGTCTGATGTTCCTATACAGCAGGGCTGTTCAACTGGTAAGCACCCAGGGGCTGCACCAGCATGAGCCATGGGCACCCTGCTGCACTGTACACCTGTGTGGGTGTCCTCACTCCATTTGCCTGTGCAGCACTGTCCTCCTCTGAGCTCCCTGTGATGTGCCCCACTGCCCTGCCCTCTGGAGCCCAGAGACTGGTTGCTGCCTGCAGCTGGGGCAATGGGGGAGCAGCAGCTAGATGGAAGCTGAGGGGCCACATGTGGCCTCCCAGTTGGACAGCCCTGCCATAGAAGATGCAATCAAGTGAAAACATGACATGTGAGGGGAGGTGGGTGAACATTTTGCACATGGCACAGGGACAGAGCTGTAATTGAATTAACAGTGTTTTTATTAAATGTAATGGTAATTGATGATCATACTTCAGTATACATTTAGCCAGTTCAATTGTTTTTTGAGTAATGCTAAAGAGGGAAAAAAACTTGACTTTCTTGTTTCATGTTTTAGACAGATTTATTGGTTGAAATTTAAATTTGTTGTGCATACCTAAGCTGTATTATAACAGTGTTATCAAAGGCTGGGGTGTTTGTTGCTGCATATAGTTCAATCCTATATTGCTCTGAGTGCCCATGAGAGACCCTTTAGCTTCCACTGAAGTCGGGAGAAGGAGAGGGCTCAACTTCTTGAAAATGAGAGCTGTATGCAGAAACACTGGATCTGATTTTTTGACTCCTACACCAGTTCCACTTAAATACGACTCAGGTTGCTGCAGTGGAGTTTTAAATGGATACCAACCTACTGTCATGAGACAAAAAATCAGGAATCCAAGGTCTATGGCTGGAAGTGCAAGTTTTGTGTATGAAGAGTGAATGTCTGTGTGGTGATTGCACTTAATGGTGCCTTCCATGTTTTCTTCTCATCTTGGGGATTTGGCTGTGATCCTCCCACCCCGTCCCTGCGCCCAGCACAGTTCCCATGGTTACCCAGCCCTTTGTAGAGGGACAAAGGTTGGCATTCTGCGTCTCAGGAGCCAAATTCTGCCCTTTGACTCGCTCCCCTTTTCACACCCCTTGCGAAGCTTGGGCTGCTACGCTTGAAGGCTTGTCAGCAAGGGGGTTCCCATGACAACGGGGATGAAAATTTGAAAGGAGGAGAAGAGTTGAATAGAAGCTCAAAGGCCTGGTTAATTTGAATCTGAACAAGGAAGGAAGGCTCCTTGTAGTTCATCTTTGTGTGTTGTAGGAACCCGAAATTTATCTTGAAAAAGTTGCTTTTCAATTTGTAAACTTGTTTATATTCCCTGTTTCTTGATTTATAGAACAAAAGTTGTCATGTTTGAGGCAGTGGGCAACAAGGAACATCTTTCTTTTTAAACCCAAGGACAGAATTATGATCAGGTGGTGTCTCTCTCCCCGGCTTGCACAACCTGAACATTGCTTGGTTTCATAAATCCACATCTTTCTACTCTCTTGTATGAGTTTAAAGGGATGGTGATACTATCAGTATAAATGTTTGTGAATCCTCCCTGAAAGATTTACTCTTCTTTTTGTGAAGTAGGGAATGAATGCCTGCATGTCAAAATGGGAAGTCCTGTCTGGTAACTATGTTCCACCTGGAGGATCAGTTCCTGCTGTACATGGACTAGCCCAGTGGTTCTCAACCTCTTGTGTACCAGGACCCGACTGTAAACATCAATGGCCAGTCCCAACCTAGTGCCCCTTCCTCTCGACCTGCTGCCCCCGACCCCCAGGCCCTAGCCCCCCAGTGTGTAGGGCGGGGGTGGGGGCCCAAGCAGCCTCTCGCAGGCAGGAACTCTGCCAGCCTGCAAGGGAAAAGCTACCATTTCCCACGTTTTTCTCCTTTGAAAGGAGAATCCATTTTTAAAGTTTGTTCATGACATATATTCTTGCAACCCACTTTTGGGTTGCAACCTATAGGTTGAGAAATGCTGGAGTAGACAAATGTCACTCTGATATAAAAGAAAAATGTAAAAGCAAGATTTTTATGGTTTTAATTTTAAGAAAATAGGGGGGTAGTTAGGAAGGTTTCTTTGCCTCCGTCTTCCTAAGTAAGGACCAGAACAGCCACCTCCCTGCTGGGCCCCCCTCGGGCCCCGGGGGAGGCACACCTGGGTCACGGGTTAGCGAGGATTTAATTAGGGAGCTTCTGGAGGGACTGGACATATTCAAGTCAGCTGGCCCGGATGATCTCCACCGTAGAGTTCTAAAGGAACTGGCCGAGGTCATTGCAAGTCCCCTGGCACGGCTTTATGAGCACTCGTGGTGCTCTGATGAGGTACTGGAGGACTGGAAGAGGGCCAACGTGGTCCCCATCTTCAAAAAAGGCAGGAAGGAGGACCCGGGAAACTATAGGCCGGTTAGTCTCACCTCAATCCTAGGCAAGCTGTTCGAGAAAATTATGCTGGCACACACCCAGGAGGGGCCAGCGGGGGACTGCATGCTTAGGGGCAACCAGCACGGGTTCATCAGTGGCAGGTCCTGTCAGACCAACCTGGTGGCCTTTTACGATCAGATCACCAGATCATTAGATGTAGGGGTAGCAGTGGATATCGTCTTCCTGGACTTCCGGAAGGCTTTCGACACTGTCTCTCACCCTGTTCTCATTAAGAAACTGGGGGGCTGTGGTGTAGACATCCACACAGTCAATTGGGTCGCCACCTGGCTGGAGGGCCTCACCCAGGGGGTGGTAGTGGATGGGTCCTTCTCAACCTGGAAGGACGTGGGCAGTGGCGTCCCCAAGGGCTTGGTTCTCGGGCCCTCGCTGTTCAACATCTTCATCAGTGACTTGGACGAGGGGGTAAAAAGCACCCTGTTCAGATTTGCTGATGACACTAAGATGTGGGGGGACATGGGCACACTGGAAGGATGCAACAGGCTACAATCAGACCTAGACAAGTTACAAGGGTGCGCGGACGAGAATAGGATTGGTTTCAACACAGACAAGTGCAAGGTGATGCACCTCGGGAGGAACACCCGGCACCATACCTACAGGCTGGGGAACTCCCTTCTTGTCAGCACGGAGGCGGAAGGGGATCTGGGGGTCATTATTGACTCCAGGATGAACATGGGCCGGCAGTGTGGGGATGCAGTCAAGAAGGCCAACCGCACCTTGTCGTGCATCCACAGATGCATCTCGAGCAGGTTCAAAGAGGTGATCCTCCCCCTCTATGCGGCACTGGTCAGGCCGCAGCTGGAGTACTGCGTCCAGTTCTGGGCGCCGCAATTCAAGAGGGATGTGGACAGCATGGAGAGGGTCCAGAGGAGGCCACTCATATGATCAGGGGACAACAGGGCAGGCCCTATAAGGAGAGGCGACGGGACCTGAACCTGTTCAGCCTCCAAAAGAGAAGGCTGAGGGGGGATCTTGTGGCCTGTTATAAACTAGTTAGGGGGGATCAGCAGGCATTGGGGGAGTCACTGTTCCCCCGAGCACCGCCAGGAGTGACCAGGAATAACGGTCACAAGCTGGCAGAGGGGAGGTTTAGGTTGGATATCAGGAGGCGCGACTTCACGGTCAGGGCGGCTAGGGTCTGGAACCAGCTTCCAAGAGAAGTGGTGCAGGCCCCTACCCTGGGGGTGTTTAAGAGGAGGTTAGATGAACACCTTGCTGGGGTCATTTGACCCCAGTACTCTTTCCTGCCATGGCTGGGGGTCGGACTAGATGATCTGCTCAGGTCCCTTCCGACCCTAGAAACTATGAAACTATGAAAATGTAATGTGAAAAATTAGGGAAAAGGTTCTTTTAAATACAGGATGCCCTTGTGTCTCTTCAGCTGGATGTATTATGGAAGTATTTGCCTTTTTTGGGAAGAGTAGTGGCATATAAATCTAACACACAACAATTCCATTGCTAAGGCTGTGTTGTGATTTCTGCTCAAACCAGACTTCCCTCTCTTATACATGCAATGAATTTGGTTTCCAGGTTTGATGCACTAATTCTTAAGATGCCCTTTCCATATATTTCCGTTAGAATGTCTCCTAACCTTTGCAGAAGAAACATTTTTAAAATGTTTATACCTGTTCCTTCACAATTGCACTTTAAAATGTTTCTTGTTAAACTATCTCAATTCCAAAAACTCCAGACTTGGCTCACATTGCATTGTTCCAACATCTAAATTTTGATTCCAAAGCTCTTGTAGAATTAAAATTAAGTACAAAAATTTATTCCTGTAGTTAAAAATAGTCTTACTTGAATGGCATCATAAAAAGCCATCAGAACTCCTCAGAGTCCTCTTTCTTTCTGCCACTGTAGAGGCAGATGCTTTTGTGTTTGAGCTTCAAGCTGTCAGGCTGAAAATTTTAAGCTTGAGCTCATTTTCTCGCACTTTACCAGTCTCCGTTAGTAGCCTGGATCACAGTGTACTAGAGAAGGGATTGTTGCATTGAAGTCAGTGTTGTGAAAGATCCTTCATCAGTTTGTCTGTATGACATGACTTTCTGTGCCCCATCAGAGAGGAACCATAGAGAGAGAGGGATCTCATGAGAGCTGCTAGGCTTAATGTCTGTGAGGTGGTTGCTAGATTTCGGAGAATAGGAAGCTGTGAAGTTTACAGAGGAGCTAAGGAATAGACGTCATCTTAAAAAAAAAAAAAGCCCCTACTCATGCACCTTTTCTCTCACCACCCAGTTGTATCCCTTGAGACGAAGAAGGCTGGAAAACAAATCTGCTACATAAACCTCCTATGGTTTTTCAGAGCAGAAGTGCCCCTGACTAATCTATACTTTGCCAGATGAGCTCTGCTGTGTCTAACCAGACAGGGCTCATCACAGCAGGATTCTTGCTGCCTTCTTTTCCCCACACCTGATTGTGTCTCATTGCTAATCTCATTGTTTTAAAACATGTTTATGTGAACATAGATTTGCAGGATTAAGCCATTCATTAAACATGACAGGAGATGGTAATGAGCACGGACTACAAAGCCCTTTAGCTTTGCCCTCTTAGTTCATCTGACCTGTTCTTGTAGCATCACTCCACCCATTCCTTTCCACTTGTCTCCTTAGTTTTCTTCCTCTGCAGCCCCCTCTGCATTTTATTCTGTGCCACCCCATATGCATGGAATGTATTTACTAATTCAGCAGTGCTCGGCTTTCCAGCCCCACAAGATGAATGAGTGGCATGGGCCAATCTGTGGGCTGGATCCAGTCTGTCTGGGTCTGGGCTGGTACAGTCTCTGTCTGAACTGGCACTCCAGCCCAGCCCGGTGCTCCAGATCTAGCCATGAAGCAATTAACACTGCTACCACTCCTGTGCTATCAAACTTCCAGGCCTGTGGGAAGTGCCATGGGCTGGACAACATGGTCTTGTGGGCCAGAAGTTAACTACCGTTGCACTAATCTGGTTGGCAAAGTTACTGTCCTCTGCTTTTAAGTACCTCCTAAAGGCTGACCTGTTCCCCAGTGCTTATGAAGAAAAAATTGCCAGTTTACATCATCTGCTCGACTTACATAAAAAAAATTCTGTCACTGGAATGCTTTTGATCCCGTTATTCTATGCTCTACTTTTACTTAATGGTTACATCATACCATTGATTCCTCTGTGTTTCTTCATTATTTTCAATCTACAGTACCATGTCTTTTAAGAGTTGTTGTTTGGGGCAGAAAACTATGGCTGCTTACAGACATAAAAAAACCCAAAAAAACAACCCCCAAACCACTGCCCTACTTTAAACTCCATGCACCCCTGCGCCGAACCCAGTGCATGCCCAGAAGAGGAATCACATTAGTTGGACTGGGCTGGCCCAACGTCTGTATAGATCAGGCGTTTTAGTGGGACTTTATTGGCACTTTTATCTAATAGCTGATTGAATCAGCTGTTAGATAAGAGCACTGAAAAGCCCCGCTGAAGCGTCTGATCTATACAGATGCTACAGAGCTAGATTGAACTAATGCGCTGCTTCTACCTGTGAAACACTGGGTTTTTGAGGGGGGGTTTCCATGTCTGTTAGCACCCTATCTGTTCAGTAAATTAGTTCAGGAAAATAGTAAGCATGCTATTTGAATGCCCCACAAACAATAAATGTAAATTTTTCAATCATTTTATGTAATGAATATTCAACTGAAGGGAAGAACAGTCAGGTTTTTTCAGGATTTGGTTTTATTTAATCTAATAACTCTCTTAACATTAATTGGCTATGTTCCAAATCCAAACCAACTAGGAGCATACTGATCTTCAGCATACTGCCAATTTGTGTTGAAGAGCTCCTGGTCACTCTGAACTGCTTCTACAAAGCATATGAAATGCTTAGACTGTCTGTCAACTTCATGAAAATAAAGGTACTTCAATAAGTCTCAAATGCCTCTACACAAACGCTGGTAGTATGGGCAACAAGCAGGAGGAACTCACCCTCCTGCTGGCTGACACCAGCCCGGACATAGTGAGGATTACAGAAACGTGGTGGGACGAAACGCATGATTGGGCGGTCAATGTCAAGGGCTATAGGCTGTACAGGAGGGACAGGATAGGAAAGAGAGATGGGGGCGTGGCGCTCTATATTAAGGAGGAATACACATCGTCGTTAATTAGCAAGGAGCCAGGGGAGGGGCACTCTGAAGTGCTTTGGGTTAGAGTACAGGGCAGTCGAGGGGAAAGGGACTTAACGGTGGGAGTCTACTACAGACCTCCCAACCAGGGAGAAGAACTTGACCAGGAATTCTTGGGTCAGCTCACAGAGGTAGTGAAGGCTAAGGATGTAGTAGTCATGGGGGACCTGAACTTCCTGGACATCTGCTGGGAAGAGCAGTCAGCCAGGTCTGACCGCTCACGTAGGTTCTTGGCCAGAGTGCAGGACCTGCATCTAACCCAGGAGATGCACAGCCCCACCAGGGGGGACACCTTGTTGGACCTAGTGCTGGCCACGGGTGATGACCTGGTGAGGGGGCTGAGGGTGCTCGACCACCTGGGCGACAGCGATCATCGCCTGCTGGAATTCACCATCCAGCGCAAGGTGGCAAAGGCATGCAATAAGGCAGCAGCCCTAGATTTTAGGAGGGCGGACTTCAACAAGCTAAGGAGGATAGTTGGAGAAGTGCTGAGGTCCCGGAGGGGAGGGGAGCCGGGTGTCCAAGGAGAGTGGTCACTCCTTAAGGAGACAATCCTCCAAGCCCAAAGTAAGGTAATCCCAACAAGGATCAAAGGGAGCAGGAGAGCACACAAATCTCCGTGGCTCACCAAAAGCATCCGGGAATGTCTCCTTGCTAAAAAGGAGGCTTACACCCAATGGAAGGAAGGGGTCATCACCAGGGAGGGCTATTCTGCAGTTGCTCGGGGATGTAGGGGGGTAGTTAGGAAGGCCAAGGCAGAGATGGAACTGGGGCTAGCTTCCCAGATTAAGGACAATAAGAAGTCCTTTTTTAAATACATAGGGGGTAAAAAGAAGGTCCTGGGTAATGTGGGGCCCTTGCAGGACGCCATGGGGAACTTGGTCGTCACAGCAGACGGCAAAGCTAACATGTTTAACGATTTCTTTGCCTCCGTCTTCCTAAGTAGGGACCAGAAGAGCCACCTCCCTGCTGGGCCCCACTCGGGCCCCGGGGGAGGCACACCTGGGCCACGGGTTAGTGAGGATTTAGTTATGGAGCTTCTGGAGGGGTTGGACGTATTCAAGTCAGCCGGCCCGGACGATCTCCACCCTAGAGTCCTAAAGGAACTGGCCGAGGTCATTGCAAGTCCCCTGGCACAACTTTATGAGCACTCGTGGTGCTCTGATGAGGTACCCAAGGACTGGAAGAGGGCCAATGTAGTCCCCATCTTCAAAAAAGGCAGGAAGGAGGACCCAGGAAACTATAGGCCGGTTAGTCTCACATCGATCCTAGGCAAGCTGTTCGAGAAAATTATGCTGGCACACATCCAGGAGGGGCCAGCAGGGGACTGCATGCTTAGGGGCAACCAACATGGGTTCATCAGTGGCAGGTCCTGTCAGACCCACCTGGCGGGCTTTTACGATCAGATCACCAGATCGTTAGACGCAGGGCGAGCAGTGGACGTCGTCTTCCTGGACTTCCGGAAGGCTTTTGACGCTGTCTTTCACCCTGTTCTCATTAAGAAACTGGGGGGCTGTGGTGTAGACACCCACACAGTCAAATGGGTCGCCACCTGGCTGGAGGGCCTCACCCAGAGGGTGGTAGTGGATGGGTCCTTCTCAACCTGGAAGGACATGGGCAGTGGGGTTCCACAGGGCTCGGTCCTTGGGCCTGCACTGTTCAACATCTTCATCAGTGATTTGGACGAGGGGGTAAAAAGCACCCTGTTCAGATTTGCTGATGACACTAAGATGTGGGGGGACATGGGCACACTGGAAGGATGCAACAGGCTACAATCAGACCTAGACAAGTTACAAGGGTGCGCGGACGAGAATAGGATTGGTTTCAACACAGACAAGTGCAAGGTGATGCACCTCGGGAGGAACAACCAGCACCATACCTACAGGTTGGGGAACTCCCCTCTTGTCAGCACGGAGGCTGAAAGGGTTCTGGGGGTCATCACTGACTCCAAGATGAACATGGGCCGGCAGTGTGGGGACGCGGTCAGGAAGGCCAGCTGCACCTTGGCATGCATCCACAGATGCATCTCCAGCAGGTCCAGGGAGGTGATCCTCCCCCTCTAATGCGGCACCGGTCAGGCTGCAGCTGGAGTATTGCATCCAGTTCTGGGCACCGCACTTCAGGAGGGATGTGGGCAGCATGGAGAGGGTCCAGAGGAGGGCCACTCGTATGATCAGGGGACAGCAGGGCAGGCCCTATGAGGACAGGCTGCAGGACCTGAACCTGTTCAGCCTCCAAAAGAGAAGGCTGAGGGGGGATCTTGTGGCCTGTTATAAACTAGTCAGGGGGGATCAGCAGGCACTGGGGGAGTCACTGTTTCTCCGAGCACCGCCAGGAGTGACCAGGAATAACGGTCGCAAGCTGGCAGAGGGTAGGTTTAGGTTAGATATCAGGAGGCGCTGGCTAGGGTCTGGAACCAGCTTCCAAGAGAAGTGGTGCAGGCTCCTACCCTGGGGGTGTTTAAGAGGCGGTTAGATGAACATCTTGCTGGGGTCGTTTGACCCCAGTATTTCTTTCCTGCCATGGCAGGGGGTCGGACTAGATGATCTGCTCAGGTCCCTTCTGACCCTACAAACTATGAAACTAAGAAACTAACTATAAGTCGCCTCAAACCATCTAGCTGGTCCTCCACATATTACAATTAGAGGCTAACCCTTGGAAAATGTTGAGCATTTCTTATACCTGAGTAGCTACCTTTCCCAACAAGTAGTCACAGATGCTGATTTTTCAGCACCAGATAATATTTCCCAGGGCTGCCTTTGGACATCTCCAAAATTATATCTTTGATCGTGACATCAGTACCCAAACCAAACTTCTTGTGTGTGAGACTGTCATCCCTACCCTGTTGTATGGTGTGAATTTTGGGCTAGACATCACAAATACCTGAAAATTTTGGTATGTTGCTGTGGCGGGCCAGTAGGGGGCGCTCCTGCGTTGAGCCACCCACCTCACTGCACCCGACCACCTCCCAGGCTGGGGACGCCTTGCGTCCGACTGACCCCCTTCCTGGAGCACACTCACTAGCCTGGGGGTAACGTAAGCTGCCACCACCCCGAGAAGGGACTCTCTCGGCCCTGTGTCCTCAGGGAAACACAGGCCTAGTAGTCCTGCGGGTACTCAACCCAGTACAGGCACTTGGGGCACTTCCCCAAGTCGGGGGCCAAAAAGGAAAGTCCCTCTTAGTCCGCAGACCTAAGGGGCCGCTTAGGCATAATTTAGATCCACCCCTCTATAAGTTTTCTACATCGGTCACAAAGGAGAACTTTATTGATTATAGGGGTAGGGTGAAAATAAGGTACAAGATAGAGCAATATCATAGAAATCCCATAGAGCAAAACAGTCTGGCTGAGGTAGCCTTTTGATCGCTCATCTGAGTTACTGCCAGCTATATATCTAATCAGATCTCAAGTAGCTTACTCACAAGCATCATCCCAAGGCTGCTGGAGATTCCCTCTGGAGGCAGGCCATTCCTAGCTCATGAGTTATGGGGGAGAGAGCCAGTTTCAGATGGTCAAGCTCCTCTCTTAAGTCTAAGTCCCCCGCATGGCTGCTGCCCCCTCCTTCTGGGCAGACTTAACTTATAAAGTCCCTGTGACCTTGTTCACCTGGTCCAGTGGAGGCCAGCACCTGTTGGCTGTCAGCCAACCAATTTGAAATACATCACTCGTTGCTGGGCAGACTCTAGCCCCCCAGGTAGATGCCCCTCACCCAGGTAGCTGATATCAGTCCTGTAGGCAGAGGATGCAGGTTTCCCCCTCCCACAGGAATGTCGCCAGCTCAGATTACCCAAAGAGAGAGGGTAAGGGTGTGCCTCCTCTGCTGAGCCCATCCTAATCACATTGTCACCGAGCAGAGATTTTTGGGGAGAAACAAAGGTGGCTTCCTGTCACAGTTGCCATCAGCTGTGATTTTTCTCTTTGGAAAATCCTCCGCATTGACTGGAAGGAAAGAAGGATGTGTTCTGTCTCAACCAAATGCTACCACCATCAAAGCAGTGTTCATATGGTGCCAGCTGTGTTGGACAGGGCATGTCCTAAGGCTGCCAGGTAGCCAGCTACCAAAACAGGTTCTCTACTGCCAATGGTCAGCACTCGAGATGGGCAAAAGAGATTCAAGGACACCTTAAAGGCAAATCTAAAGAAATGCCATATTTAGATTAATATCTGGGAAATTTAAGCACTGAATTAGCAGTGATGTGATGTACAACAAGGCATCAGCCATTTCCAGAAAGTTTGCCTCACTATGGAGGTGGATAGATGAGAGAAAAAGGGAAAGAGCTCTATCCGCAGTAGCAAATGTTTATATTATTACAATTACTTCTATTCCCTTTTTGTAATATCTTTCTTTTTTCCCTTTACCCCTTCTGAGTGGTACTTGTGACCTCGTTAATACAGCACCGAACACAATACTCCATGTTTTCAAATTTTCTACCTCCCATGTTCCAGGCATGTCCTTAACTATTTTGCACAACTGATTGCTGGTTTTATTGTAAAAAGCTTTTTAAAAATATCAAAGCTTTAAAAATGTGTACATCAACACAGTTTTTAGTCTTCAAAAGCTTGTTTGAACCATAGTGATTGTTGGACCTCTGTAACTAAGATTAAGAATTTATTAGTCTTAAAATCTCTATGTTGCTTCCTGATGAGGTAAATTGGTCCATTAAATGGAATAGCTCCTATTAGTTCACTTTTCTTTTTTAAATATTTAACTACTGTAAAGAGGTGGCCTATGTCTGAATTTTAAAAAGATTAAGTAGGCTCATGTTTCAGTAAGCCTTATATCCTTCAAGTCAGTTTTAAATATTCTATAGATTTCATAGACATTAGGGCTGGAAGGGAACTCGGGAGATCATCGAGTCCAGCCCCCTGCCCAAAGGGCAGGAAGTCAGCTGGGGTCATAGGATCCCAGCAAGATAAGCATCCAATTTACTCTTGAAGGTGTTCAATGTAGGCGCTTGAACCACCTCCGCTGGCAGACTGTTCCAGACCTTGGGGGCTCGGACAGTAAAGAAATTCTTCCTTATGTCCAGCCTGAAACGGTCTTGCAGGAGTTTGTGACCGTTCGACCTCGTCATCCCTTGGGGCGCTCTGGTGAACAGACGTTCCCCCAGATCCTGGTGGTCACCTCTGATAAACTTATAGGTGGCCATCAGATCACCCCTGAGCCTAGGCTTTTCCAGGCTAAAGAGTCCCATGGCTCTCAGCCTGTCATCGTAAGATCTGTTTTCCTGACCTCTGATCATGCGCGTGGCTCTCCTCTGGACTCTCTCCAGCTTCTCCACATCCTTTTTGAATTGTGGAGCCCAAAACTGGACACAGTACTCCAGCTGCGGCCTCACCAAGGCTGAGTACAAGGGAAGAATGACGTCCCGGGATTTGCTCGAGAAGCATCTATGGATGCACGCCAGCATTTTCGTCACTTTACTACCGCAGCATCGCATTGCAGGCTCATGTTCATCTTGTGGTCAATGATGACCCCCAAGTCTCTTTCTTCTGTAGTGCTAACCAACGTAGCACTGCCGAGCCTATAAGGGTGCTGCAGGTTTTTCCTCCCAAGGTGGAGAACCTTGCATTTTTCGGTGTTAAACACCATCAGGTTCTCGTCCGCCCATTTGCTGAGCTTGTCCAGGTCAGCCTGGATCACCCGCCTATCTTCTGGCGTGGGTGCTTTACCCCAAAGTTTGGTGTCATCGGCGAACTTGGCCAGTCCACTCCTGACTCCAATGTCCACATCGTTAATGAAGATGTTGAACAGTATGGGTCCCAGGACAGAGCCTTGAGGGACCCCACTGGTCACAGGGCACCATGATGAGTGACTGCCATCAATCACAACCCTCTGGGTCCGACCACGGAGCCAATTTCCCAGCCAGCGGATCGTGGTGGAGCCAAGGCCACAACTGGCCAGTTTGGCCAAGAGGTGATCATGGGATACCAGATCAAAAGCTTTTTTGAAGTCAAGATATATGACATCAATCTCTTCTCCCTCGTCCAGATGATAGGTCACCTGGTCGTAGAAGGAAATGAGATTGGTCAAACAAGACCTACCCGCAACAAACCCGTGCTGGCTGTCCCTTAGAATGCTAGCCTGGGCCAGTCCCTCAAGGATGGCCTCCTTAATAAACTTTTCTAAGATCTTCCCAGGATAGAAGTCAGGCTAATGGGGTTGTAGTTAGCCAGATCCACTCTCCTCCCTTTCTTGAAGATCGCCACCACATTGGCCTTCTTCCAGTCTTCGGGCACTACACCAGAGCGCCAGGAGTTTTCAAAGACCCGTGCCAGGGGCTGGGCTATGACGCTCGCCAGCTCCTTGAGTACCCTGGGGTGCAGGTTGTCAGGGCCAGCTGACTTGAAGGTATCCAGCTTCTCAAGGTGTTCCTTCATGAGGTCAGCATTTCTGGAGGGGAGGGGATCCCCCTCACCCAGATCTCCCTGTCCCATAGCAGGCATGGGCATCCCATGGGACTGATGAAAGACTGACGCAAAGTACCTATTTAATAGGTTGGCTTTTTCCTGGGCGTCAGTTGTCAGTTGCCCCATCTGGTTTAGCAGGGGTCCAATGTTGCCCTTGCTTTTCCTCCAGCTCCCCACATATCTGAAAAAGGACTTTTTGTTGTCCTTGATGCCTGAAGCTAGTTGGAGTTCAGTTGCAGCCTTGGCTTTCCTGGTTTGGTCCCTGCAGGACCGGACCAGCGCGGAGTAATCCTCCCTGGAGGTGAATCCTGTCCTCCATCCTTTGTAGGCTTTTCTTTTTAGCCACAGTAGGTCCACTAGGTCTCTGGAGAGCCAGGGGGGCTGCTGTGCCTTCTTGCTGCCTTTCCTCCGTGTTGGAATAGATTTAGCTTGTGCACTGAGGATTGCTTCCTTGAGAAGCAACCACTCTTCTTGAACTCCCCTCTCCCTGTGGTCACGGTCCCTGAGGGCCTGACCGACTAGCCTCTTGAGCTTGTCAGAGTCGGCTTTTCTGAAGTCAAGGACTTCTGTGTTGCTGACTGACTTGCCAGCTTTACGGCGGATGGTGAAGGTGATCAGCTCGTGGTCGCTGTCACCCAACTTCCCATCAATCACTAGGTCGCCGATTAGGTCGTCCCCTGTAGCCAGTACCAGGTCAAGCAGCGCTTTGTCTCTTGTTGGCCCATAGACTTCTTGAGTCAGGTAGAGGTCATCCACGCACGAGAGAAAGCTTTGCGCCCGCTCAGATTTAGCTGAGTGATCTTCCCAGGAGATGTCCAGGTAATTGAAGTCACCCATGACAACCAAGGTCCTGGAGCAAGCGGCCTCAGTCAGTTCTCGGGCGAACTCCTGGTCAAGCTCGGGACTTTGAGTGGGAGGTCTGTAGTAGACTCCCACCGTTGTGTCCCCTGTGCCGAATTCCCCACGAATTTTCACCCAGAGGGTCTCTAGCTGTCCATGCCGGTCACCAACATCAGCTTGCAGGGACATGTAGCTTTCCTTCACATAGAGAGCTACACCCCCGCCCCTTTTGTCAACACGATCCCTCCTGTACAGGGTATAGCCCTCTATACCCGTGGTCCAGTCATGGGTGGAGTCCCACCAGGTCTCTGTTATCCCAATGACATCATATTTCTTTGCACTGAGCAGGAGGACGAGCTCGTCCTGCTTGTTGCCCAGGCTCCTGGTATTAGTGTACAGGCAGGCAAGTGTGCCCTTGGGGGCTGTTGCCTTGCCCACAGATTGTGCCAGGGCTGGGGCAGGGGTGGGCTCCCTTAAGTGCCCCCTTAAGTGCCTTGGTCCGCTGGCTTTGCAAGGGCCGTTCAGCGGGCCAGCAGGGGCAGTAGTCCCCCCATCTCCCAGCGGGCTTAGTTTAAAGCCCGGTGAAGCAGGTCAGCCAGCCTGGCTGAGAAGAGCCTCCTCCCCAGGGGAGAGAGGTGGAGGCCATCTCTTCCCAGCAGCTTGCTGCCTCTCTCTCCAAAGAGCGGGCTGTGGTCATGGAAGCCAAAGCCTTCCCGATAACACCAGCGCTGCAGTCTTTGGTTCACCTCGTGGATCTTCCTCTCCCTCCTCAGCCCATAGCCCGAGACTGGGAGGATCGACAAAAACACCACCTGAGCTCCCAGACCCCTAAGCCCCACTCCCAACTCCCTGTAGCGCCTCATGACCTGGCTGGGGCTGCTCCGAGCCATGTCATTGGTGCCCACATGAATAAGGAGCATGGGGTAGTGGTCTGTGGGCCGGAGGAGCTGCGGGATCCTCTCCGCAATGTCTCGGATGCGGGCCCCCGGGAAGCAGCCCCGCAGGATGGAGTCTCCCACAACAAACACCTTACGCTTTGTCTTGGGGAGAGCGGGGCCAGTAGCTGCGGTCGAGCCTGGGTTGCCTGCGGGAGCTGGCAACTGTGTGGGCTCTGCTGGGGCTGCAAGAGGTGTGAACCTGTTGCTAAGCTCCGGCGGGGCAGGGGCCTTGGTGCGGCGGGCCTTGAGGCCCTTGACCACCTTGGTCCATGCCCCTGACTGGGCAGAGCGGGAGGTCCCAGAGTCCTCCTTAGTCGTGGAGGGAGACGGAGCTCTCCCCTGTGGCTCCCGGGGGAGAAGGGCCTGGCAGTAGGAGTCTATCTCCTGCTCGCAGTCCCTGATGGCACGCAGTCTCTGGACTGTGGCCTGGAGCTCCTCCAGCTGGCGCGCCAGAGACCCCAGTAGGGAGCAGACCCCGCAAGGGGAGGTGGCCATGCTCCCGGGCCCCAGAGCCTGAAAAAGGGACAGGCAGCCCCCGCAGCCAAGAGCCAGGGGCTCCGTCTGCGTGGAGCCCGGAACCATGGGCTCCGTCTGGGTGGCTGTCTCTTTCTGATTGGGGACTAAGTAGAAAAGTTTTCAAATGTGGCATCCCTTAGGCCAGTTTGGAAAAAAAAAAATTAGCAATGCCTTAACAGAATAGCATCTAGACAATAGGTAGTACATGCAAAGTACCTATGATGTGATTGAAATAATAGAGACTTGGTGGGATAGTTTGCATGACTGAAGCACAGTCATGGATGGGTACAAACTGTTCAGGAAGGACAGGCGTGGGAGAAGAGGTGGAGGAGTTTCACTTTATTTTCAGAGCTCCAACATGAGACTGGAGATAGGCTTGTTGAGAGTCTCTGGGTTAGGGCAAGAGGGGAGAGCAACAAGGGTGGTGTTTTGGTGAGGTCTGCTGTAGACCACGAGACCACGAGGAAGTGGTAGATGAGGCCTTCTTCAAACATCTAGGAGAAGTTTCCCAGTCACAGGCCCTGGTTCTCATGGGGTACTTCAATCCTCCTGACACCTGCTGGGAGGGCAATACAGCAGTGTGCAGGCAATCCAGGACGATTTTGGAGGGCGTTGGGGACAACTTCCTGGTGCAGGTGCTGGAACAACCAACTAGGGGCCATGCCCTTCTTGACCTCCTGCTCACAAACAGAAGAATTGGTGGGGAATGTAGTAGTGGATAACAACTTGGGCAGCAGTGACCACAAAATGATTGAATTTAGGATCCTGAGGAAAGGAAGGAGAGCAGCAGAGTAAGGACCCTGGACTTTAGAAAAGCAGACTTGGACTCACTCAGGGAACTCATGGGCAGGATCCCCTGGGAAGTCAGTTTGGAGAGAGACAAGAGTCCAGGAGAGTTGGCTGTGCTTTAAAGAAGCCTTATTGAGAGTGTAAGAGCAAAGAGCAAACCATCCTGATATGCAGGAAGACTAGCAAATATGACAAAAGACCAGCTTGGCTTAGCAGGGAACTCTTCAGTAAACTAAATCATAAAAAAGGAAGCTTCTAAGAAGTGGAAACTTTGACAAATAAATAGGGAGGAGTATAAGAGCATTGCTCGGGCATGCAGGGATGAAGTCAGGAAGGCCAAAGCGCAATTGGAGTTGCAGCTAGCAAGGGATAAAAAGGGTTTCTACAAGTGTGTTGGTAGCAAGAGGAGGATTGGGGAAAGTGTGGGTCCTTTACTGAGGTCATTGCGGGACCCCTGGCGCGGCTCTATGAGCTCTATGAGCACTCGTGGTGCTCTGGTGAGGTGCCGGAGGACTGGAAGAGGGCCAATGTAGTCCCTATCTTCAAAAAGGGAAAAAAAGAGGACCCGGGAAATTACAGGCCAGTTAGTCTTACCTCAATCCCGGGTAAGCTCTTTGAAAAAATTATCCTGGCACACATCCAGGAGGGCCTTGCGGGGGAATGCATGCTCAGGGGCAACCAACATGGGTTCATCAGTGGCAGGTCTTGTCAGACCAACCTGGTGGCCTTTTACGATCAGGTCACCAAATCATTAGACGCAGGGGTTGCTGTGGATGTAGTCTTTCTGGACTTCCGGAAGGCTTTCGACACTGTCTCTCACCCTGTCCTCATCAAAAAGCTGGGAGACTGTGGTGTCGATGCCCACACGGTCAAATGGGTCGCCAACTGGCTGGAGGGCCGCACCCAGAGGGTGGTAGTGGATGGGTTCTTCTCGACCTGGAAGGACGTGGGCAGTGGGGTTCCGCAGGGCTCGGTCCTCGGGCCCGCACTGTTCAACATCTTCATCAGTGACTTGGATGACGGGGTAGAAAGCACCCTGTTCAAGTTTGCTGATGACACTAAGATGTGGGGGGATGTGGGTGCACTAGAAGGGTGCAATAGGCTACAAGCTGACCTTGACAGGTTGCAACGGTGGGCAGATGAGAATAGGATGGGGTTTAACACTGATAAGTGCAAGGTGTTGCACATGGGGAGGAAGAACCGGCACCACACTTACAGGTTGGGGAACTCCCCTCTTGCCAGCACGGAGACGGAAAAGGATCTTGGAGTCGTCATTGACTCCACGATGAACATGGGCCAGCAGTGTGGGGAGGCAGTCAAGAAGGCCAACCGTACCCTGTCATGCATCCACAGATGCATCTCGAGCAGGTCCAGGGAGGTGATCCTCCCCCTCTATGCGGCACTGGTCAGGCCGCAGCTGGAGTACTGCGTCCAGTTCTGGGCGCCACACTTCAAGAGGGACGTGGACGATATGGAAAGAGTCCAGAGGAGGGCCACTCGTATGATCAGGGGTCAGCAGGGCAGGCCTTATGAGGAGAGGCTACGGGACCTGAACCTGTTTAGCCTCCACAAGAGAAGGTTAAGGGGGGACCTTGTGGCCTGCTACAAACTGGTCAGGGGGGATCAGCAGGTATTGGGGGAGTCCCTGTTCCCCCGTGCGCTCCCAGGAGTGACCAGGAATAACGGTCACAAGCTGGCGGAGGGTAGGTTTAGATTAGATATTAGGAGGCGCTACTTCACAGTCAGGGCGGCTAGGGCCTGGAACCGGCTTCCAGGGGAAGTGGTGCAGGCTCCTAGCCTGGAGATTTTTAAAAGGAAGTTAGATGAGCACCTTGCCGGGGTCATCTGACCCCGGTGCTCTTTCCTGCCAAGGCAGGGGGTTGGAATAGATGATCTACCTAGGTCCCTTCCGACTCTAGCTACTATGAAACTATGAAACTATGGGATACCAGATCAAAGGCTTATTTGAAGTCAAGATATATGACCTCAATCACTTCTCCCGTGTCCAGGTGATAGGTCACCTGGTCGTAGAAAGAAATAAGATTGGTCAAGCAAGACCTACTCGCAACAAACCCATGCTGGCTATCCCTTAGGATGTTGGCGTGGGCCAGTCCATTAAGGATGGCCTCTTTATTAAACTTTTTTAAGATCTTCCCCGGGATAGAAGTCAGGCTGATGGGCCTATAGTTGGCTGGATCCACTTTCCTCCGTTTCTTGAAGATAGGCACCACATTGGCCTTCTTCCAGTCTTAGAGCACTACACCAGAGTGCCAGGAGTTTTGAAAGATGCGTGCCAGGGGCTGGGCTATGATACTTGCCAGCTCCTTGAATACCCTGGGGTGTAGATTGTCAGGGCCGGCTGACTTGAAGGTATCCAGCTTCTCAAGGTGTTCTTTCACGAGGTCAGCATTTCTGGAGGGCAGGGGATCTCCCTCACGCAGACCTCCCTGTCCCATAGCGGGCATGGGCGTCCCATGGGACTGATGAAAGACTGATGCAAAGTACCCATTTAATAGTTTGGCTTTTTCCTGGGCGTCAGTTGTCAGTTGCCCCATCTGGTTCAGCAGGGGTCCAATGTTGCCCTTGCTTTTCCTCCGGCTCCCCACATATCTGAAAAAGGACTTTTTGTTGTCCTTGATGCTCGAAGCTAGTTGGAGTTCAGTTGCAGCCTTGGCTTTCCTGGTTTGCTCCCTGCTGGACCAGACCAGTGCAGAATAATCCTCCTTGGAGGTGAATCCCGTCCTCCAACCTTTGTAGGCCTTTCTTTTTAGCCTCAGGAGGTCTGCTAGGTCCCTGGAAAGCAGGGGGGCTGCTGTGCCCTCTTGCTGCCTTTCCTCTGAGGTGGAATAGACTTAGCTTGTGCATTGAGGATTGCTCCCTTGAGGAGCAACCACTCTTCTTGAACTCCCCTCTCCCTGGGGTCATGGTCCCTTAGGGCCTGACTGACAAGCCTCCTGAGCTTGTCAGAGTCAGCTTTTCTGAAGTCAAGGACTTCTGTGTTGCTAACTGATTTGCCAGCTTTACAGCTTATGGTGAAGGTTGTCCGCTTGTGGTCGCTGTCACCCAGCTTCCCATCGATCACTAGGTTGCCGATTAGGTCATCCCCAGTAGCCAGTACCGGGTCGAGCAGTGCTTTGCCTCTTGTTGGCCCATAGACTTCTTGAGTCGGGTAGAGGTCATCCATGCACAAAAGGAAGCTTTGCAACCACTCAAATTTTGCTGAGTGATCCTCCCATGAGATGTTCAGGTAATTTGAAGTCACCCATGACAACCATGGTCCTGGAGCATGCGGCCTCAGCCAGTTCCTGAGCGAACTCCTGGTCAAGCTCAGGATTTTGGGTGGGAGGTCTGTAGTAGACTCCCACAGTTGTGTCCCCTGTGCCGTGTTCCCCACGGATTTTAACCCAGAGGGTCTCCAGTCATCCACCGTGGTCACCAATATCACCTTGCAGGCCATCATCTTTGAAAATTGTTGGTGATTGGTAGAGCTCCAGGATGATTGAAAAGGAACAAGCATAGTGCCATATTTAAGAAAGGGAAAAAGGAGGATCCTGGGAACTACAGACCAATCAGCCTCACCTCAGTCCCTGGAAAAATCATGGAGCAGATCCTCAAGGAATCCATTTCTAAGTACTTGGAGGAGAAGGTGATTATAGTCTCATAGTTAGTAGGGTCGGAAGGGACCTGAGCAGATCATCAGGTCTGACCCGCTGCCATGGCAAGAAAGCATACTAGGGTCAAACGACCCCAGCAAGGTGTTCATCTAGCCTTGTCTTAAAGACTCCCAGGGTAGGAACCAGCACCACTTTGCTTGGAAGTTGGTTCCAGATCCTAGCTGCCCTGACAGTGAAGTCGCGCCTCCTGATGTCTAATCTGAATTTACCCTCTGCCAGCTTGTGACCGTTATTTCTAGTCACTCCTGGTAGTGCTTGAGAAAACGGGGACTCCCCCAGTGCTTGCTGCTCCCCTCTAACTAGTTTGTAACTAGATCCTCCCCCCCCCCTCCCCCCCAGCCCTCTCTTTTATGGAGGCTGAACAGGTTCAGGTCCCATAGCCTCTCCACATAGGTCTTGCCCTGCTGCCCTTTATCATGCGAGTGGCCTCCTCTGGACCCTCTCCATGCTGTCCACATCCCTCCTGAAGTGCAGTGCCCAGTACTGGACACACTACTCCAGCTGTGGCCTGACCAGTGCCACATAGAGGAGGAGGATCACCTCCCTGGACCTGCTTGAGATGCATGACAAGGTGCAGTTGGTCTTCCTGACTGCATCCCCACACTGCCTGCCCATGTTCATTTTGGCATCAGTAATGACTCCAAGATCCTTTTCTGCTTCTGCACTGACAAGAAGGGAGTTCCCCAGCCTGTAGGTATGGTGCTGGTTCTTCCTCCCAAGGTGCATCACCTTGCAATTGTCAGTGTTGAATCCCATCCTGTTCTTGTCTGCCCACCCCTGGTGGCGGATTAGGAACAGTCAGCATTGATTCACCTGGGAAAGTCATGCCTGACCAATTTGATTTGCCTTCTGTGATGAGATGAGTGGCTCTGTGGATGAGGGGAGAGCAGTAGATGTGGTGTACCTTGATTTCAGCAAGGCTTTTGATGCGGTCTCCCACAGCTTTCTTGCAGGCAATCTAAATACGGGCTTGATGAATGGACTGTAAGGTGGATAGAAAGCTGGCTGGAGAATTGGGCTCAGAGTAGTAATCAGTCGCTCAATGTCTAATTGGTATCAAGTGAAGTGCCCCTGGGGTCAGTCGTGGGGCCGATTTTTGTTCAATATCTTCATCAATGACCTGGAAGATGACACAGCGTGTATCCTAGCCACCCGCAGGAGGGTTCGGGACTGAGAGAGTGGTCAGGAGTAAAAAGTTAAGAAAGATTTATTGACTTAACAAACACAACTATGCATAGTATAACAAGACAGCAATGACAGACCATAACAATTCGCGTTGGCAACTTATCGGCAGTCCCCTCTGATGCCTGATGTACGACAAGTTCCTCTTCTATAAAGCTCAGTGAAGTCAGGTGTCTCTGATCTCCTGAGGACTGAACAGGAGATTGGACTAGATGTGGCCTCCTGAAGTCCTTTCCAACCCTCACCTGTCTATGATTCTATGAGAGGAGCTGTCCGAGGGGTACTGAGAAGGACCCTGGTATTCAGTCCTCAGGCTCCTCAAGATCCACTGGTCCACCGAATCCAGGTCAGCAGCTAATCTTTAAATTAGTAGCTTCTCTCACAGTGCTGTTTCTTCCTTCTGCTGATTTCTGGATGTGCTAGCCAATTTATAACTTCTGAACTATGACGCTGACTCACAGCCACTCACACTACGAACTTTCCTTTTGACTGACCAATAGCAGTACAAGCCTTTGCCTTTTTCTGATAAGGTTAATTTTAACTGTTTCACTACATACAAGGCCTTACTACTTTCAAGACCTCACTAATTTTACAAGGCCTCACTACATACAAGGCCTTACTAATCTTTTACTTTAATTAAACTCTTAGTGGCAACATACAGCTCACAATGCATGAACAAACAACAAGAAACACCTGGTCTAATCCTCACAGAGCATTCAGCAAGCACCTTCACCACACAGACACAACTTTCAGCTGTTACAGCGTGCATCTTCAGCAAGTCTGAAGATAACACCAAGCTGGGGGGAGTAGTAGATACGCTGGAGGCTAGGGCTAGGGTTCAGAGAGATCTCGGCAAATTGGAGGATTGGGCCAAAAGAAATCTCATGAGGTTCAACAAGGACAAATACAAAGTCCTGCATTTAGGATGGAACAATCCCATGTACCAGTACGGGTGAGGGCTGGCTGGTTGGGCAGCCATTCTGCAGAAAAGAACTTAGGGATGACAGGGGACAAGAAGATGAAAAACTTTCTCTTGAGGAAGGTGGTGAAGCACTGGAACAGGCTCCCCAGAGAGGCTGTGGACTCTATCCTTGGAGGATTTGAAGACCTGGCTAGACAGAGCCTTGGCTGGAATGATGTATTTGGGGCTGGTCCTGCTTTGAGCAGGAGATTGGACTAGATGTGACCTCCTGAAGTCCTTTCCAACCCTCACTGTCTATGATTCTATGAGAGGAGCCTGTTGAAGTGAATTAGAAAGCTCAAATTCAGGGGTAACAGCCCCCTAATATTTGCTTCCCTGCTTTCAGACCCTGGGCTTAAACTTGTGCATGGAAATTAAACTGACTGTAAGCAACTGCAATGTTTTTACTGTTTTCATGCATTCTGGAGTTCTCATGAAGCCCTGCAACTCGGATGTAGAGTGCGAAGAAGAGTCTAAACCAGTCTCAGTATCGGAACGTCACATTTCCTTGCAAAAGAAAATTGTTACCAGGACAACACTGGCATTCATGAGCTCTTAAAACAAAGACCATATTTAGTGAAAGTGCAAATTGAAGAAGGAACACCGCCCTTTCACTATCTCTAATCAGGACTAAAGAATTTAAAATTAAGTGGAAAAGCTGTTCTGTTAAGAACAGATGGCTTCTCTTTGTAGTCCTGTAGATGCAAATTAAATGTGCCTTTGCTGCCTTTTGACTACTTTGGTCTTTATGCCTTTTCCAAATTTTAGAAGTTGGCTTCAAATGACTATAGTAGAAAGCCAGCATGCATCACATGTGGTATGCGAAGTCTGTTCTCCCCAAAGGAATGAGTTCTGAGCTAGCCACAGTAGTTGGGTTTCAACTAAAGCAATCACTTCTCTCTGCAATCTTGCACAATAAAGTTAAATGGAAAGAGTATTTGGCGAACCCAACAAGTACATTGAAAATAATTTAATACACAATTCTAATTGAAAATATTTGAGTAAAGCCATGTGATTTGGATAAAAAAAAAAGTCTCCTGCATAAGGAGTTGCATAGCTGACAGGGCAGAGCTTAAGACCTCTGAGATGACAGAATTAAACATCATCACAGAACAATAACCTTGCTAGCCATATTAGGAGTAGAGTTTTAGCTTTTGGTGCAGTTCTTGTTGCCTGGAATAACAATGGTTACAGCATCCAAACCTGCATAATAAGGCCATTGTGCGGATCATCGGGGTTCACTGAAAATCTGAGAAATGACTTTGCCTTTGCCAAGCAGGGAAAGGCAAAAAGGGGGGGAAATGTCAGTTTTAGCCATGCTGCTGCCTTTTTAGATTCATTGCCCTTGTGCAAATACAAATATCAGATTGGGGGAGGGGGAGAATAGTTGGGGCTGATCTACACTGGAGAACTAGCGCATGGAAGCACAGTGTAGGTTAAGGTGTGAATTTCTAGTGCATTAGGTACTCTATGCTTACTCCCTGTATGGTCACTCATGGCTTGTCTATATGGCTTATATCCTATGACAGCTGCTGGTAATGTGTCCCACCCACTCGCTTGGAAATCAGCAGAGTAAATGACTCAGAAGTGGGCTTGACTGAGCCAGTTTCAAAACTAGGGCTGAAGACGGTCTTCAGGAGCATGCTCTGGACTCCTTCTGAACCATTTCCTTTGCCTAATTGCTGGTATTCACACCTAAGCAATAGTCAGTAGGCAGCAGTGGTCCTGAGATCAGTGTGGGGCCTGTGTGGACGTGCCCTCGCTACACACTACAAGCACTGCTGGGCAAGGTTGCTTACTTTACCTTTTAAAAAATGGAATATTACCTTGCATTTAGTATGCACTTCCTGTTTGTCTGGAGTTCATGCACAGTACCTGTTGCAGTGTAAATTCACACACTATCTTATTATGTGCATGTACCATGTAGATACCCCTAAAATTACTGTAAAAGGGGTGAGATCTTGGCTCTGGCAAACCTTCTATTGAAATGAACAGAAGCAGAATTGTATCCTAGGCCTGTGTAAGGTTGGCAGGGTTAATGAGACTGCCTTTTCTTGCAGTTTCATTTTAGTGCTTTATTGCATATGCACTATGAGCAGCAGGCTTGTCTTCTCCATTTTAAATATGGGGTATGTACTGTATTTACCTGAATCCAAGATGACTTCAAATTGAAGACTTCCCCCAATAATTAGATTACAGCAAAATTATGAATTTTCCATGTATAGAATCTAATTAGTGAAAGATTATCTTTAAATTTGTCCCCTCCACCACTATAGGGGAGGGAAAGAGGGGGAGAACAGCAGCAAGGGGCAGGTGGCCTTATCCCTGTAGTGCTTATACCCACTTGTGCCTGCCCTACCCTGCCACTTGCTGCCCATCCCTCGTGTGCCCTCTCCATCACTTTACTTCCTGGCCCCTTTGCTGACTGTTCTCTCCCAGCCCCTCCAGTGCTGCCACTTACCCTCAGTCAAGGCTGTAGCTCTGACCCCATCCAGCCAGGCAGTAATGGTTCCCATGTCAGCAGCCCCAGCCCTGGGACCAAGTTGAAGTCGGGGATGGGGCCAGAGCTGCTGCCACTACCAGGTAAGTATCAGAACTAAGGGCAAGTTGGGTGAGGGGGGAGCAGATGGGGGGTGGGCAGAGGCAACACAGGACAGAGATGGGGGCCAGCAGTGGCTGTGGCTTTGACCCTGAGTCTGGGTTGGGACTGGAGCTGCAGGTGCCACTTTCCCCCCACTTTGTACTTGAATTCAAGAGGAGGGGGTTTTCCCCATTTAAGTAAATCTGGTAATTCTTTTGTATTCAAGAAACTATAGAAGGGTACTGAGACTGGTTGTGAGAGATGTGCAGATGGAATAACTGGAACTGTTCTCGGGAACTGGAGAGGGTGGTGAGTAGTTGCTGGAGCTGTACTGAGAGCACTGAGTGGTAGGGATTGTCTTCTGATCTAAAATATAGGCTTGATGAGCAGAGAGCTCCAAAACTCAGACAGAAGGCTGCATTCTTGGAGATGTTTGCCTAGGGGTCTACCCAACTCCAGGAGGCAGCCAGCTGATTTCACAGGCAGATCATAGGGCCAGCTGTTGTTTTCAAGGGTTTATCTTAGCCAAGGGACCCAGTGGCCCCACACCTCACCACTGATTGGCTGTGAGGGCTGTCCATCATGTGGCCCCACCTTTTGCCACCGATTGGTAGACTGGGGTGGGGCCACGTGATGATAAGCAGCCCTGAGCCAATCAGGGGCACGGGCAGCAGCCATCTTGGGCTCCCCTGTCTGCTGGCAACCTCCCAGTTAGCTGTACAGCCCGGACACAGCACCACAATGCGTTCTATTTTCAGCAAGTTTTCTTTCTTTCTTTCTTTTTGCAGATTTCACAGACATTGCCTGCTTTCACGGGCAATGCTGGATTTTGCATTTTCCCCATAGGTCCCTATTATGTCAAGCTTGCCTTGGCTCTGCAGTGCATAATTGCTGAAATTTGAGCTGCTCTGACACTGGGGCGGGAAAGAGCGGCAACAAAGTTCTACACTTGTGTATCTAGACTCCAAGTGGTTAGTGCGCAATCACTTTGCAGCTGGAAAAATGTTCAAGGCAGTCTCAGCATGTCCTGTTCTACAGGGTTGCCATACTGGGAAGTCTCTGAGATGATAGATGGATTTGATGCAATGTGATCCTCTCACAGGTGGGGCAGTATATGAAGGTACATATCCAATTCTCTTCCCTTTCCTGGGTCCGTGCCTCTGAATATAGAAAAGCATAGGGGTATTTTCCATGGTTACACAAGTATTTTTGGATCACTGTGGACAGCTTACTGTCATAAACATTTGCTTGTCAGAGAAAGTCCATAATGTGTTAATACCTTTGTTGCTGGGATTGAACAGGTTTGTGGTACTGGAGAAAATGAATTGCTTTCCTGTTTGTTATGAGCACAGCAGTACTGATTTGTTGAGGTCTGTTGATCAGTTATGCCCGGGAAAATCCAAACCAGTTTTAAGAACAGCATGGGCACTTCTCATGTTCTCAAGCATATGCTCTCACCATTCCCAAATCTGCCCAAGCCCAGTTGTGGGGGTCCGGATCAATTTGGAAAGTATTTCACAGGCAGATCATAGGGCCAGCTGTTGTTTTCAAGGGTTTATCTTAGCCAAGGGACCCAGTGGCCCACCGCTCACACAGGTTTCTAACCTGTGTACAGGACCTCCACCTGACGCAGGAGGTACATGGTCCCACTAGGGGGAATGCCTTACTGGATCTGGTATTGGCAACGGGGGATGACATAGTAGGGGACCTACAGATCGGTAGCCATCTGGGGGACAGTGATCACCTAAAAATACAATTCAACATAAGGCGTCGAGTGGGTAAGGTAACTAGTAGGGTGAACGTGCTGGACTTTGAAAGCTGATTTCAGCGAACTCAGGCGATTAGTGAAGGACGCACTACAGAGTAGTAGTTTTGAAATGATGGGAGCCCAAGAAGGGTGGCTGTGCCTTAAGGAAACTATCCTTCAAGCACAAAGCGAGACGATCCCCGTGAGAGGTAAAAGAGGGAAAGGGGCCAGGAGGCTTCCCTGGCTGACCAGAGAAATCCAGGGCAGACTAAGGGCCAAAAGGGGAGCACATAAAAAGTGGAAACAGGGAGAGATCACCAAAGAGGAATATACCTCTTCTGCTCGTGCTTGTAGGGAGGCAGTTAGACAGGCCAAAGCTACCATGGAGCTGAGGATGGCAACCCAAGTAAAAGACAATAAGAAATTGTTTTTTAGATATATAGGGAGTAAAAGGAAGGCCCAGGGAGGAATAGGACCCCTGCTAAATGGGCAGAAACAATTGGTGACGGACAGAGGGGACAAGGCTGAACTCCTCAACGAGTTCTTCGCCTCAGTGTTCCTAAGCGAGAGGCACAACAAGTCTCTCACTGGGAGTGTGGGGAGGCAGCAGCAAGGCACCAGACTCCCATGCGTGGACCCTGAGGTGGTGCAGGGTCACTTGGAAGAACTGGATGCCTTTAAGTCGGCAGGCCCGGATGAGCTCCATCCGAGGGTACTGAAGGCACTGGCCGACATCATTGCAGAGCCACTGGCGGGAATATTTGAACGCTCGTGGCGCACGGGTCAAGTCCCGGAGGACTGGAAAAGGGCCAATGTGGTTCCCATTTTCAAGAAGGGGAGGAAGGAGGACCCGGGCAACTATAGGCCAGTTAGTCTCACCTCCATCCTTGGCAAAGTCTTTGAAAAAATTATCAAGGCTCACATTTGTGAGAGCCCGGCAGGGCAAGTTATGCTGAGGGGAAACCAGCATGGGTTCGTGGCAGGCAGATCGTGCCTGACCAATCTAGTCTCTTTTTATGACCAGGTCACAAAACGCCTCGACGCAGGAGGAGGGGTGGATGTCGTATACTTGGACTTCAGGAAGGCCTTTGATACGGTATCCCACCCCATACTGGTGAACAAGTTAAGGGGCTGTGACTTGGATGACTGCACAGTCCGGTGGGTGGAGAATTGGCTGGAGGGTCGCACCCAGAGAGTCGTGGTGGATGGGTCAGTTTTGACCTGGAGGGGTGTGGGCAGTGGGGTCCCGCAGGGCTCGGTCCTTGGACCGATACTCTTTAATGTCTTCATCAGCGACTTGGATGAGGGAGTGAAATGTACTCTGTCCAAGTTTGCAGATGACACTAAGCTATGGGGCAAAGTGGACACGCCGGAGGGCAGGGAGCAGCTGCAAGCAGACCTGGACAGGTTAGACAAGTGGGCAGAAAACAACAGAATGCAGTTCAACAAGGAGAAATGCAAAGTGCTGCATCTAGGGAGGAAAAATGTCCAGCACACCTACAGCCTAGGAAATGACCTGCTGGGTGGCACAGAAGTGGAAAGGGATCTTGGAGTCCTAGTGGACTCCAAGATGAACATGAGTCGGCAGTGTGACGAAACCATGAGAAAAGCCAATGGCACTTTATCGTGCATCAGCAGATGCATGACAAATAAGTCCAAGGAGGTGATACTTCCCCTCTATCGGGCGCTGGTCAGACCGCAGCTGGAGTACTGCGTGCAATTCTGGGCGCCGCACTTCACGAAGGATGCGGATAATCTGGAGAGGGTCCAGAGAAGGGCCACTCGTATGGTTAAGGGCCTGCAGGCCAAGCCCTACGAGGAGAGACTAGAGAAACTGGACCTTTTCAGCCTCCGCAAGAGAAGGTTGAGAGGTGACCTGGTGGCTGCCTATAAGTTCATCAGGGGGGGCGCAGAAGGGAATTGGTGAGTATTTATTCACCAAGGCCCCCCCGGGGGTTACAAGAAATAATGGCCACAAGCTAGAAGAGAGCAGATTTAGATTGGATATTAGGAGGAACTTCTTCACAGTTCGAGTGGCCAAGGTCTGGAACGGGCTCCCAAGGGAGGTGGTGCTCTCCCCTACCCTGGGGGTCTTCAAGCGAAGGCTGGATGTGTATCTAGCTGGGGTAATGTAGGCCCAGCACTCTTTCCTGCTTATGCAGGGTGTCGGACTCGATGATCTATTGAGGTCCCTTCCGACCCTAGCATCTATGAATCTATTTCCTCTTTCATCCTTTTGATCCCCTTTTTATGTTGAGTTGTTTTGCAGGGATGAAGGGATGCTGCTGGAGGATATCCAGGCAATGTCACTGGAATTGGCCTCTTTTTTTGCCAGGTGTCAAGGTTGCAAGTTGTTCCCTAGATGTTGAAGTGTATAAAAATGAGTTGTATTTCAGTTCCCATTGCCACGCAAGCTTTTAGATGCATGCAGCAGAGAAAGTATATGAGAACTAATAATGGCTGTAAGGGGAAGGCTGGGTGTAAAGGGTTTTAAATAACATTAAGCAAAAGTGCAGGGAAGGTGGTGAGACTTCCTGGCTTAAGGCTTGCAAGTGTACTTATGATGAGGATACCCAAGGGCTAGAGAAGGAGGTTGCATGAAGGCTGGCGATTGGCCAGAGCCATATGCTGCCAAGCTCTGAATCAGTGGTGACCCTGGGGGCCCTTGCGGTGTGGCATGGGAAAGTGTCCTACTGTAGGTTGAGAAACAAGGCAGCTCTGCCTAGCAATCTCTGGGCAAAGATTAATTGCTGTTTGCTGGAAATATGCTGTAAAATTGTGTTAGCAGATGGCATAGCTCTTCACATAAAGATTGATTCCCTTTTCCACAAGCTGCAAAGTGTCTCTGTGGTTGCTGGCCACTGAGTGCCATGGCATGAGTATACCATACACTCTTATGTTCCTCTCTGTGCTGCAGGTTGCTTGATACTGAATTTTCCTGGGTTCAAAGGAAGCAAAATCTGTGTTCCTATCATTTGGACAGCTGCCAAGTACTGTAGTTGCATGCTTCTAAAACAAAGTGACTACTGAAATTCAGTACACTATTTCCTTGTTTCCCCTCAAGGCCGCTGCTTTGGTAGAAAGGCATGGGGTGCAAAGGCGAGATGGGCCATGTTTCAAGGGAGAACAAAATAGCCAGCATGAGGGGGGTCCTGTTTGTTACATTACACCTACCCAAGGTTTGCCGTTACCATGGGCCCTGAACCAGCAGTCTTCAGAAATTTGACCAAAGCAGTCGTTGCTGTGGGCTTGCTGCTAGGAAATTCATTGTACCAGCGCTGCATCTGCATTACATCGTGCTGTGTCAGTTGTGCCAAATAGAACATTGTGTTACTTAGAAATGTCCAGAAAGGAAAGTGTGTTGGTGGGACTCTAATTTGTGAAGTGTAGCTGTCATGCAACACTGTTCAGAGGAGGCGAGCTGTTCTCTTGCTTAAGTTTTGCTTATTGTCTAGATCTGTGAAACAGATACTGGGCACCGCACTTCAAAAGGCATGTGGCCAACCTGGAGAGGATTCAGAGGAGGGCCACCTGCTTGGTTGAGAGGGCAGCAGGACAGGCCCTATGAGGAGAGACTGAGGGACCTGAACCTGTTCAGCCTTGGCAAGGGGAGGCTGAGGGGGGACCTGGTGGCTGCCTACAAACTCATCAGGGGAGATCAACAGCAAATACGTAGAGCCCTTTTCTCCCCAGCACCACCTGGGGTGGCAAGGAACAATGGTAATAAGCTGATGGAAAAGAGGTTTAGGTTAGAGATCAGAAGGCATTGTTTTATGGTTAGGGTGGCCAAAATCTGGAACCGGCTTCCCAGGGAAGTGGTCCTCGCCCCTGCCTTGGGCAAATTCAAGAGGAGATTGGATGATCACCTGTCTGGGGTCTTGTGGACCCAGCATTCATTCCTCTCTGTGGCAAGGGGTCAGGCTAGATGATCTGTTCAGGTCCCTCCTGACCCTAGCTACTATGAAACTGTGAAGTCTACAGGAGCATGGTAATTGCCACACTCTAGCAGCCTGCTGTATCTTGTGTATCAGCATCCCTGAGCTTCAAAATACCATCGGGGCACTTGTCGAACAAGCTTTAGTGCTGCCATTTTGAAGTGTGGGGCCACTAATACATGAGAGGATGCTGTGCTTTAATTAGTGCAGCTCTTGGAGCTGCTTTAATTAAAGTACCCCCCTCCACCTCTGGAGCATGTGTAAAAGTGCCTATGGTAGCAGCATTATGTACTGCAGCTTCCAGTAGCTTCCAAAGCCATGGCTGTTAGCACTGCCACCATTTCTCCCCCACCCCCAAGTGCAGAATTAGTGGACCTTTGGAGAGCCCCACAGACAGGTGAGAGAGCCCCATGAGCAGGAGTTTGAGCATCACTGATTTAATTCATAAGAGGACATGTTCCTGGATGTCTTATTCCATTGACTTAATGAGGGAAAAGCTGAACTAAGAAAATGGTGATTTAAAAATGCAGCCCTTCCATGTCTCAAAAGTATTGATTTGCAGTTATTAGAGAAAACCCCAACACTCTTTTTATAAATCTTAGGGGGTTTTGGCTTTTACCATTGTTCAGTGATTTTTGAAGACTAGAATTGTCTCCCTTTCCATCTACTAATAAATGATGTGTTTTTTCTTTAGCTTGTTTATAAAAATGGCATGGGAGACAGCATCAAAAGCCTTGCTGAAGTCAAAGTATATCACATCCACTGCTCTTCCCACCCTCCCTACCTCCACAGAGCTTGTCACTTGATAGAAAGTAATTGGGTTTGTTAGGCGTGACTTGCTCTTTGTGAATCCATACGGACTGTTCCTGATCACTGTTCTCCTCTAGATGCTTTGTAGTAGATCCCTTGAGTGCCACCTCCATGATTTTTCAGGTGTTGAGGTCAGACTGACTTGTCAGTAGTTCCCTGTATCCTCCTTTTTCTCTTTCTTAAAGAAGGGCACTATATATTTGTCCTTTCCCAATCACCTGGGACTCACCCAACCTTCATGAGTTCTCAAGGCAGGTAGCCAGAAGTTTGGAAATGACATCAGTCAGTTCCTTCAGTAACTTGTGGTGCATCCCATGTGGCCCTGCTGACTTGAAGGCATCTGGCTTCTCTAAGTAATCTCTCACCTGTTCTTCCTCTACTCTAGGCTGTTCATCTCTGTCCCTGTCTCTGCCAACTGTGTTCATCATCTCATAGCTCAGCCTATTTGTGAAGATCAGTTAAAAAATGCATTAAATAGAATGCATTAAAAATCCATTAAATGTTTTAGCCTTCTGTGGATCATCTGTAACTAGATTGCTTTTGCATTCTGTGTGGGACCTATGGTTTCTCTGGTCTTCCTCTTGCTTTTAACGTACCTGTAGAATCCCTTTTTATTGCCTCCCATGCCCCTTGCCAGCTGTCTCAAAATGTGTCTTGGCCTTTCTAACTTTCTCCATGTGCCTGTGCAATACACTTATACTGCTTCCCTAGTAATATGACTAGATTTCCAAATGGCAATAATAAGATAGTATGGTAATACAGGCTAGCAACACATAACCCCCTTTTCTCACATAATTCTTGTGCCCCTCCCCCGTTCCCAAGAGAATTCACTACCTGCTTTTATAGTTATGAAATCAAGTAACTTTGGGGGTTTTCAGACCCTTCAGTTCTGAAATTCAACTTTAAAGAGCCTTGGTATCACTGGATTTCCTTTAAGAGCTGCAGTTCAGAATTGCTGTCAGCGCTACTTAGGATGTTATGATTTATGACATTACCCAAGGCATTAAATATGGTTATTTTGGGCACCTACTTCTCTCATATTATTTACAGGCCCTGATTTCATAATGTTTTCTCTCGTCAAAACCTTGAGTGCTTGGTCAGTCACTATGACACCTAACTTGGCTTCAAGGTAAATACAGATTTATTTCTTGCAAGTTAAAGGAAGTAAATCTTTCTTACCCATCAGTAAATTTATAAGAATGAATTTATGAGTGAATTCAGCTCATGAGCCAAGCCTAATTTCCATTTTGGGATACATCTGTGATGAAAGAGCTGCAATTTCAGTTGGCTTGCTTAGTGTGTTCATATCTTGCTTGGGTAAGATGAATGGGACTGGAAGTACTTGGAACTTGGTATCGGGTTAGAAGCAACTCCAGCTCAAACTCTATAGTAGATACTAAGGGAGGAGAGTCTCATCAGCTTTCAGCTGGCAAGAATAGTTTAAAAATCCTACTATAAAATTCTGTGGCATTACTTTATCCCAAAAGGCAGCTTGCCTTCTCCAATATTTTTCAGGGTGTTAGGGATCATTACCAGTACGCAAGCTAAGGCATCCAGCTAAGAAAGCAGCAGTCTTCGATGGGTCTGCATTTAGACAGACAAGATTAAGCAACCATGGAATTTTTTTTTCTTATTTTGTAATCCAGTCTTGTAGACTTTGATTTCTTAGCTGTGTCATGAATGTAAACCATTGCAACGGAAGGCAGGGTAGATTTTTGCCTGTAATCAAAGTAGATGCATAGCACAAGTTTTCCTGGGCTGAGGCCATTCTGTACCTTTTGGACCATTCTAGGCCCAGACCCTCCTTGATTTCAATGCAAACTGAGTACCTGTGTTTTTCTGTGACTTCGTCTTAGTTTCTGTACTAAATGACAGCCTCTCCAAGTATCCTTTTGTGTCAGGTGAAGGCTGGTGTCTGAGTGCTGCATTGACATTTGCAGCTTTTCCCAAAAGCTAGAGTTTCCAGAATGATTGAAAAAAAAGCCAGCATGAGTCACAAGACAAAACGTGGTTTACTGTTGTTGCTTTCTGCAACTGTTGCTTAGAGCTATTTAACTTTTTTTTTCCAGCCGTTTCATCCTATGGTGAATCTGGAATGCTCAAGGGATTTTCGGCCATTTTTATGTGCCCTGTATGCTCCTGTCTGCATGGAATATGGACGTGTCACACTCCCGTGCCGGAGGCTCTGCCAGCGGGCATACAGTGAATGCTCCAAACTCATGGAGATGTTTGGAGTCTCTTGGCCAGAGGATATGGAATGCAACAGGTGAGCAAATCTGTTTTTTTCCAAAACCCCATGTAAACCTTTTAATACATTCCAGGATGTTTTAAAATATCTCTTCAGTACATCAGAGTTTTCCACTACAAATATGGCTATTTTGTCTGTTCTTTGTTTAGTGTAACAGGCTGTTTCCTGGAGAGGAAATTGAATTCATATTTCTGCCATTTCCCTCTCCCTCCCCCTCAAAACTCTGACAGCACCTATAAGTAATTAAAGTAGATAAGGCATGCGTAGTTTTAAGGAGATGGGTATACTAATTCCATTTGATTTTTCCTTTATTTTTGCACAATGAATCAGTCTGGGTAAAGCTGAATTATGTGGTCATGGGTTAATATCACTTTACAGCTTTAATCCAGTCTTGCAAAACTATACTTACCTGAGGTCTATAGGTTTTGGTGTCTTATTTCTGATGGGAGAGTAAAATGTCAAGCATTTTTTTGAAATTTAAACAAGCATCCCCACCCCACCCCACCCCCGAGACTGTTTGCAAATAAAACTTCAATTTTATGTGAAGGGGATTGCTTTAGGGCACATTGTTAGCAGGTGATATTTCTGTGCTGCATGCAACACAGGATATATATAAATGGGCACAGTTGAAACTTGCTTCCTTTTGTGTGTGTTTAATTGATGACTTTTAACTAATGAAGATAAAGGGGCCACAAATGCAACCCTGGTGTGCTGCCAAAAAGTCTTCTCTGTCTCTGGCTTTCTGCATAGCTGTCTGGTCCCTCCTTCAGCATAAGCCAGATCCTTCAAGGCCAGCCTTCCTTTCCCCCCAGACTCCCTAATGACACACAACCTATCTTCTGGGTCCAGACAGTCCCATCCATACCAGCTGCTTGTCACTTGTGGCATCAAAGAACAGAACTCTTGAAGCTTTTATCCAATCCAATTACAAGACTTGTTAGAGACGCTTATAACAATATGTGCCATTTATTTATTTCTGATCTGTTCTTCACTTTAGAGTGGCTTCGGTCTATGCACGAAGTCTGTCTAAGCATTCTTTGCTATTTCCAAGAACATGTAAAAAGGTGTCTGTTTGTTTTTTCTAAAACCTTCTCCAATTTAAATCTTGCTTAAATTAACTTTTCCTTTCCTGCAACACAAAAAAAAATGCGTAAGTACTGTAGACCAGGGTTGTCAACGGTCCACTGTGGAGCACTCTCATCCAACCTCCCTTGCTGCCTGCGGGTCTCAGATTAAACCCACATGCAGCTGTAACATGTGCTGGACCGGGCCCACACGCTGTACAGGATCCAGGATGTGTGGGGCTGGTCCTAGGTGCACACTGTCGGCTGCACTCAGGGCCTGTCTGTAGGCCGGATACAGCCTGAGCACCAGCCCAGTGCTGCCCACAAGGCCAGATGAGTTTAACACTCCTGCTGTAGACAATATTGTCAGTTATGGATCATGACATTTTAAATTTTAGGGGACTTCTTGCTTTTTACATTTGGATCCAACCCCAAAATACACAAATGGCTAAGAACCAAAATTACATCTTAAAAAGGCACACTAAAATTTAAACCTTCTTGTTGGCTGGTTAGAATAAGACTCCACTTACAGTATCCTGGTCTCTGGCATTGGGGAGTTGCTGTTTTCTTCACCTTTATTTTTGTCTCCATCTCACCCTCCCTTTTCTTCACATTTTATTCCATCGCATAACTTTCCTGTGAGCCCATTCTTGCTTCTAACCTATACAATTAGCACTTCCCTTCCCCTATGTTATTTTAACCCCCACTGCTGCTGTCTCCTCTCCTTCATATGCAAGCTGTATGTCTCTCCTTTCCTTAGAGTTTCTCTTCTGCGTGCAGTCCTTCATCTCAGTGTCCTGTTTTCCTGCTGCTGCTTCAGGATCAGTCTCCCCTGAGTGCAGCTTGGCCTCAGTGCCTTTGTAAGCAAGAGAGAGAGATAGATGGCCATCTTAGTCTGAAGTGAGGCACCAGGCAGGACAGGCTAGTACCTTGGCATTTTTACACATACTTTGGGACCCAGCACCAGGCACTTTAATTAGCAAGCCATGCAAATTAAAAGTGCCCGTGCATTGCATGTATCAGCATCCACACACTGAAAAACGGTGGCACAGCATTTTGAACTAAAGTTCAATGTGTTTTACTTGAGAGGACCCTGCTGCCATTTTTTCAGCTGGGGACGCTGATGCACGTGACGCGGAAGGCTGCCAGAGCGCATCAGTTTCCATGCTTGCACAGACTTGATTCATCGAGTCCACTCTGCGCTGGATTTCCAGCGCATCAGAACAGACTCCCCACATGTCTGTAGGAACCCTGGGTGACTTAAATGATTCGTCTGTTCTTGTGGATGGCACCATGCTCACCTGAATGAAATGGACTGCTACAACCAGGCAGGCTCTAAGGTGCTACCCTGTCCTGCATTGTGTAAACACTGGGAGCTTGTGATTAGTTTGCTGAAGACCAACCTCCCTTCCATATGAAGAAAGCAGGGCAGGATGTCACCTTAGACAAACTGGTCAGAATCTGTAAAGTGCTGCCCTGCCCCACCTTCTGCCTTGCTTCAGACTAACACAGGTAACAACCTTTCTCCTTTTCCATTTGAAGAAAATGATGAAGCCATGTTGCTTTGCATCTACCTCATCGAAAGCAATTGGCAAATGGCAACCGTTTAGTTTCATGAGAAGGCAAGAATAGGAGACTATATGAACTACTGCAGAATTTGCCATGTAATGAAATGTTGAGAGAAGAATCCACTCTTTCCCTTTTTTCTTTTTTTTTAAAAAAAAGGTGTGTAGCTGTCAAGAGCACTGAGCTTTGTTTGATGAAAGTTTAAAACTTTGCCAAAACTTTTGATACTGGTATCAGTATAATTCTGTGCTTAGTAACTTTTTAAATAAAAACAGGAAAAATTATTTCTTGTTAAAGCAAATTATAGCAAGCCAATAAAAAAAAAATTTAGTGCGTCATACATGGCAGGAGCTGTCAACACAAATCTGCTCCTAAAAAACTTTAAAAAACCCACTTGAATACTTAAAGTTTAGTGATTGAGTAGTCCTAGAAAGCTGTAAGAGTATTTGAATACTTAAGTGTTTTATAAGACCTACTCTGAATTGGGACAAATGGGTAAAATATGCATCTTTTAATGTAATTAATTAATTAATTAATTAATTAATTGTGAATAAATGATATGCATTTCTAACTTAAGATATCTTATTTTTTAGATTCCCAGATTGTGATGAGCCTTATCCTCGTCTTGTTGACCTCAATTTAGCTGGGGAGCCCACAGAAGAGACCCCAGTGGCAGTGCAGCGGGACTATGGCTTTTGGTGCCCCCGGGAATTAAAAATAGACCCCGATCTGGGTTACTCTTTCCTGAGAGTACGAGACTGTTCTCCTCCTTGTCCAAACATGTACTTCAGGCGTGAAGAACTCTCCTTTGCCCGTTACTTCATCGGAGTTATTTCGATCGTCTGCCTTTCTGCCACCTTGTTTACTTTTTTAACTTTCCTGATTGATGTCACACGATTCCGCTATCCAGAAAGACCCATTATTTTTTACGCCGTCTGTTACATGATGGTGTCGTTAATTTTCTTCATTGGCTTTTTGCTTGAAGACCGAGTAGCTTGTAATGCATCTAGTCCTGCCCAGTACAAGGCTTCTACAGTGACACAGGGCTCTCACAACAAAGCTTGCACCATGCTTTTCATGGTGCTTTATTTCTTTACCATGGCTGGCAGTGTTTGGTGGGTCATTCTTACCATCACATGGTTCTTGGCAGCTGTGCCAAAGTGGGGCAGTGAAGCAATTGAAAAGAAAGCATTGCTCTTCCACGCCAGTGCATGGGGCATTCCTGGAACTCTGACCATCATCCTTTTAGCAATGAATAAAATTGAAGGTGACAACATTAGTGGCGTGTGTTTTGTTGGCCTCTATGACGTGGACGCACTAAGATATTTTGTTCTTGCTCCCCTCTGCCTGTATGTGGTGGTTGGAGTTTCTCTGCTGCTAGCTGGCATTATCTCCCTCAATCGGGTTCGCATTGAAATCCCATTAGAAAAAGAAAACCAGGACAAGTTGGTGAAGTTCATGATCCGGATTGGCGTGTTCAGCATTTTATACCTTGTACCACTCTTGGTAGTAATTGGCTGCTATTTCTATGAGCAGGCTTACCGAGGTGTGTGGGAGACGACATGGATACAAGAACGCTGCAGAGAATATCATATCCCGTGCCCTTATCAGGTGAGGAAACAAAAGTGGCATATCCAGAAATTCAAAGAAACAGGAAGGGATAAGCTGTCTTAAGGACTAATTTGCTATCCCTCACAAAAGCAGCTGCTGCTCCGAAAAGGGATGGATCCTGGAATTATTCTTATTGTTGAAATGCACTTTTTGAGGATTAGCTGTTACAAGGCAGTTCCACAAATGCATTTAATGTTCTGTGAACCTCTGTGACAGCCTTAGAGAACTGACTTCTTGTTTATAGATAGTGTGGCTTTTCATGTTTTTGTCAGTCTGATGCTTTTATGACACCTGGGGACTTGGTGGGGTGGAAAGTATTTTCATTCTGATTCTAAGGACAGAGTTTATGGGCTTGACGGGGAATCGGATATTTAAGATCTGCCCTAAAAGAAGAATGGTATGAAAATGAAAATCATTATTAGTCTGTTTAACAATTTTCCATTGTGTTTTTTGTTAACTGTTCAATCATGTTTTAGCTTACAGATTTTCATGGTCTCAGACAGGTTGTATGCATCAAAACAACTTTTTTTTTTTTAACATATCGTCTAAATTAACCTGTGTAAAAAGCCTGAGCTTTCAGCTTATTGGTTTTATTATTTAAAAGAAAAAGTTACACTTGACTGATCAAAATGTTTGATACAGTTACCATGGAAGTAGAAGCTACTGAAAATATTAGGTGCCAGACTGTCCAGCACTTAAATGGTATTATCTTGTTGCAACTACAGGTTAAGAAGAAGCAACTCTAGGAGAGAAGTTAATTAAATGAAGCCTAGGGGTTTTGTGCCAAAAAGTTGTTTCTAAAGCATAGAAATAGGCATTTCTAGAATGACATTTGTTTTTGTATCTCATTGGAAAGTACTTTTATTTGAAGGAGGTTATATAACAAAATTCGTCTACAGGAGCTAGAATACCATGTGCATCACCAGAGCTTGTATTTTAATACCATGAAAATACCATCTCCTGGTTTGGAGTAGTTTATATGACTCGGTACTCCTTATATTACCTTTTAGCCCTTTTTATTGTTTTTCCTCTTGCATTATATGAGGGTGATGCTCCTCACTTCCACCTAATGTTTGAGCACTTTTATGGCAGGAAATATCAGTGAATGGGTGTATTCCATTTCATTTGCTTGATTGACTCCTCATTGTTCTGCTTTTTGTGTCTACTGTTTTGTAACGTGGAATTGGTTAATCTTTATTTTAAAAATGTACGTATAGTTATATAAAAAAAATTCCAGTCCAACACATATGTAACCTACGGTCAGAGAGCATGGTGTTTCTTCAGAATTCAGTGTATAGAGTAGTTTAAAGATTGAAATATGCAGGGTCCTAACTAGCAAAATCCTGGTGAGTGGAACAATGTCAGTATATTGTAAAATACTACTCGAATCTCCAGGATACCGTTAACATTATAAAGGCTCAGCAGGAATCATTATATTGTTAATGGAGGAACAATAATGGTTCCATTCACAGCAAATTGGGTCGAAGGAGCCATAGCCTCTAAGTAATATTAGAAGGTTTTTTCCCTCAATCTTTTCATTCCCTCCCCCACCCCCCTTAATCTGAACATGCTTCTCCAATTAAACTATCCAGGCTTCCAGGTGTGTGTATGTCTGTGTGTGTGTCAGGATGGGTAGGGGAGTTAAGTATCCTTGGATAGTCAAAGCTAGTTGGGAGGGAAGATTAAATTCGGGCCCAGTTTCTGAGTCTTCACATGCTCTTTAGATAATCTTAAAATATTTGAAAACTACTTTTCTCCTGGCCCAAATCCAGTCTTCATTTAGTTTTTACTCGGGCAGAACTTAAGGTCAGCAAATTTATGCCCAATAAAACTTCAGATTTTGCACTATTAAGAACTTGATCCCACAACACAATGGCTGACTAAATTGTTGTTTTGGAGTTGGATCATTTTTTTTGCAACCATGGCATGAATTTGCATTTAAAGTGCAGCGAGTTTGTCTATTCATTGCAATGCTGTCATGTCGCACCTGCCAGCTCAGACGGGGACCAATAACAGTTAACAGTTGTTCTGGGAATTGCTGTGGTGTAAGAGCCCCAACAGGCACAGTCTTGAGGTAGTAATGCTTTTCCCCTGCAAGATGCTCTGCAGTAGGAGTCATTGTTGAGTTATTCCTGTGCGTGGGATATTCTGGTTGCTGTTACCACTCACAGGAGCCATAAAGTGTAATTAAATCTCTGGAATAAATTGGCTGTGTGATCATTGTAGGCAGTGCTTCTTGAGGATTCAGGACATGTGCAGTAATCTATTACTTACTTTTTTGTGAATTGTTGGTTCTTCCTCTGTCTTCCCAAGGCAATAGTAGGTAGGGTCACATCGGCTGAAACATTAGAATCTGAATTGCCATAAAGAAACCATTTACAAACACACCTCTGAGAATACCTGCTAAAAGTTGGTGGAGGGAAAACAGCAAATACTGAATGTCAGCTTTTGGCCTGTTAGTACCAGATGCAGTGTATTTAACAACTGAAGCAAGTTTACTTAAATAAAAGTGACAACCACTTCTTTTTTTCAAAAAAAAAAAAAAAAAAGCAACACAACCCCTCATCCCCCTTCTTTGAATCTTACTTTTGTCGAAACATATTAACATTTCATGGATTTATTTGAGGGGGTGGGAGGGGAACAGTAGGCGCAGACAGAAGTGCATCTCCCTGCTATAATTTTGAAGGCTTTGTAGGAACTGCTCTCAGTTACAATGATCCCCTGGACCAAACAGAAGTTCATTGTTGGTTCCAACAGGGAGGGGAATCTAGCTGCTAGCTGCCAGCCCAATGGCCCCTCCTCTCTCTCAGCCTGTTCCTGTTTCAGAATGGGAGGATGGGGAGAGGGAGCTCCTTCTAGGGGTTCTGCAGCTGGCACTGGAGGGTAGGGTGGGTGAATTGGAGCACCACCACCTTGGGAGGCTTAGTACACCTGCCTCATCCTTCAGTGGGGACTGAAGAAACCCCAGACCAAACTCCCTTTTCCCCCTCCCATTCTGAAAACAGCTCGGAAGTTTGCAGGTAGCAAGTTACAAGAGACATTCTGCTTTGAAATGTCTTCATCTGAACCCTCATGCAATGAGGCTTCAGACTTTCACCTGAGCAGACATTTTTTTTAAGCAGTCTGCAGCTGTGCACTTGTGTTTGGTCACAGCTGTAAACCGATTTCTGTGGCCAGATTGGGTGAAAATTGTCACTTCTGTCTGTACCCAGTGAGGCCAACGGAGAGCAAAATATCTCTATACCAACCTTGAAAAAACAGCTAGTAATGTAGGTAGTAGAAGATCTCAAGACCTGAAGAACAGCAGGAGTATGTCTCCATCATAAGCTTGTGTACAAGGCAGGGCACACTCAAATACCTATAGTGATAAGTGGGCATACTGGAAGTGTATTGGTATGCTTCCTGTACTGGAAGCAGAGTAGCCATGTTCATGCAGCACTGTGGCCAGGCTAACTAACAGTGCCTTCCCAAACACTGCTGTGCTGCTTCCAGTCCAGTCCAGCAGGTAGCATGTATAAGGCAGCTTGGCATAGGTGATTGTGGCAGTGCCTGGCACAGTGAGTTTGCAGTATAGAGCGTACCCATCATATTTCTTTACATGCAAATGGGGGAAACTGGTTTAGTAGCATCCCATATTTAAGGTTCTGTTCTCAGTAATTGCATCTGATCTAATCTGTTTCCAGCTAACACTTTCTATATGGATCAGCTATGTATTGTTGTCATCTAAAATTACTTGTAGCCCAATGCTACCTTTGCTAGCAATTCCCTCCCCCATAATTTTCCACATGAGCTGGGATTTTCCTGTCATAGTGCAAGCACAGGCATACCTCGGAGATATTGCGGGTTCGATTCCAGACCACTGCAATAAAGCGAATATCGCAATAAAGTGAGTCACACGAATTTTTTGGTTTCCCAGTGCATATAAAAGTTATGTTTACACTATACTGTAGTCTATTAAGTGTGCAATAGCATTATGTCTAAAAAAAACAATGTACATACGTTAATTAAAAAATACTTCATTGCTAAAAAATGCTAACCATCATCTGAGCCTTCAGCGAGTCGTAATCTTTTTGCTGGTGGAGGGTCTTGCCTTGATGTTGATGGCTGCTGACTGATCAGGGTGGTGGTTGCTGAAGTTTGAAATATTGCGAGAATTACCAAAATGTGACACAGAGACACGAAGTGAGCAAATGCTGTTGGAAAAATGGGGCCGATAGACTTGCTTGACACAGGGTTGCCACAAACCTTCGATTTGTAAAAAAACACAATATCTGCGAAGCGCAATAAAGCAAAGCGCAATAAAACGAGGTATGCCTGTAATGCTGACAGTATGCATCTGTACACTTTACTCTCCCAATACTTTAAAATTCAAATGAAAGATTGACTTGTTTCATAAGCTCATTCTCCCTTTGCTTCCCAAAAAGAATACACAGCCATGCCAAACCACATGAACTAGTTTGCAATAGGAGCTCCCACATTGAAAAATAGACCAAATATCACTTATTATTTACAGCGCTATAGAACTGGAGGCTCTATCAGTGCCCTGTTGGGCTAACTTTTGTGTTTTGGGATAGGGGCCAAACCCTACCACAGTGAGTTTACAGTCTTGTGCTCAGATTAATCAATGAAATGAGGCAAACAAGTGAGAGAGAAGAGAGAGGTCACAGAATGACAGTGTTCAGTGGTTACCAGCTGTCTTAAAATAAACCTTTTTTATGAAGATCCCATTTCTGTCAACATGTCAGGCTTGCTCTGAAAACACCTACCAAGCTGAGCCCTCTTAGGGACTAAGGTAGAGGAGCACCTAGTACCTGGATCTCAGTGGGGGACTAGGGTTTTGGTGCACATTGCTGCATCAATTTAAAGCATCTAACACCAAATCGCTAAACTGAAGTTTCAAACTATAAGACTATGATGTGTAAGTGGCTCATAGTAAGAATTCAAATTGCACGTGCTCTCTTCTGGAAGGAAGTAGAAGTTCTTTAGTTTACTGACTGGGTACCTCAACTCTATGCATCTTCGATGAGGGAAGATAGTGGCAAACATTGAAGTTGACTTAAAACTATTCTTTGCATAGTTTCCCACCACTAGGTTCTTATGGTATATTCCATAAGATCAGTCCTGCCCTGGCATTGTTCTGGACTCCTCAATGGATTCCGAGTTTCATGGCATTAAGCTTGGTTTTCAACTGTTGGTCCATCTCCATAGCAAAATGGGTTTTCTACACACAGGCCCTGGAAGTGTAGCTGCTTAGCCTATGAGAAATTATTCACAGAAATTTAGAGCTGGAAAGGACCTCATGAGATCATGGGGTCTAGCCCCCTGCTCTAGGCAGGAAAGACTGTGGGGGTCAAATAACCCCAGCAAGGTGTGCATCCAGTCTCCTATTGCAGATCTCCAGGGTAGGTGCCTACACCACCCCGCTGGGAGTCTGTTCACACAAACCGTGAAGTTTTTCCTTATACCCAGTCTGGAACTTTCTAGGAGTTTATGACCATTGCTCCTGGTTTTCCCCTGGGGCACTTTGTGAATAGTTGTTCTCCTAGCCCCTGATGCTCTCCCCTGATACATACGTAAACTGCCACCAAATCCCCCAAAGTCTTCTCTTTTCTAGGCTGAACAGTCCCATATCTGTCAGCGTTTCTTCATATGGCTTGCTCCTCAGGCCTCTAATCATACAAGTGGCTCTTCTCTGGACTTTCAAGCTTTTCCACATCCTTGAAGTGTGGTGTCTGGAACTGGACACAGTACTCCAGCTGTGGCCTGACTAGTGCTGAGTAGGGTGGGAGAAGAATTTTGCTTGAGATGCATCAGTTGATGCATGCCGGTGTATTGTTTGCTCTACTAACTGTAGCATCCCACTTATGGCTTATATTCATTGTATAGTCAGTTATGACCCTCGGGTCCCTTTTGGATGTATTCAAAGAGAGGTGGTCCCTAGGAAGGTGGTCAGTTGTCATGTGTAACAATGACCGGCTGTAGAGAGCACGCAGGAGGGACTCCATGTAGCCAAGAAGTGCTGACAAGACCTCAAACTCACAAGAGTGATGTTTAACTCTGTGTGTGTGTGTGTGTGTGTGTGTGTGTGAGAGAGAGTGTGCGCGCGTGCGCATCTCAGGACTTTCAGAGTTTTGAGGAGGTCCATAACTCTTGCTTTTTACAATAAACCTGACTAGTAAGAAAATCCTCCTACACTACTGTTCTTTGCTGTCCTGATGCATTGCTTTCAACAGAGTTAAATGAAACTGAGGGAGCTCAGGTGGTCTAAAGCCCTAGTCTTGGGGACCATGGTGGCTAGACTCCCTTAGATCACAAAAGGGCTTTGGAAAGAAATCCAGGCCTGCAAATGTGCCATATAGAACTATACCACTTGGATCAAGGGTCATAAAAGCTTAAGAGACTTAACAATTGGGTCTCTTTGTAACGGACTGGTAACAATCCGGAATAGGACTGTGCCAGGTTATGTTGTCCTAATTTTTTTTTTTTTTTTTTTTTTTTTTGTCCAAAGGGACCAGAGAATTAGCAGCAGCTCTCTGAGTTTGACTGTGATCTCACGTATACTAGCAGAAAGAGAGGGTGATGTCAATGATACCATGGTGAGATCAGATCAGACTCTGAATTAACTTCAGGGAAAATATTGCCTTGAGGTGAACAAGTCCAACCTTGCTCAGGAAAGGTCCATTTATTTTGTTTGAAGCTTTCATGCCATTTAGTTCTTGGTATCTTCCTCCTTCCAGAATCGGGACAGGAGCATGCTGATCCAAGAATCAGTAAACTCTGGATCCTGAGCACCATCACTGGGGAATAGCCATTCCAGAAAGCAAATAGTTGGTTACAAATCTTCCATTCCTTTTTGCAGAAAGGGATGTAAATTTGGCTATCGGACATCCAAGAGTACTGTGCCCAGAAGGATAAAGATCTGTATTCAGGATTTTGGTGGATGGAATAATTTGTCTTTTTTCATGGATGTTGTTAGGCTGTCTAAATGCGTTACCCTCTGGAGAGATGCTTTTTGCCAGAACAAGAGGCTTGACGCAGTTACTGTCTTATCTGTTTGAGTTTTTAGAGCAGTTGTGCTCTGCTAGATCTAACCTTTCTTCTCTTTCTGCCCCAACTCTCTCTTCACTTTACATTTTTAAGGCTCAGCTTAATTTTAAATATTGTGGTGAAATAGCAAAGGATATTAAATTTTATTGTTATATTGGCTGCAGAAAACAGATCCATAGTCCTATCCTGTTCTTAGTCCTGAGAGACTGTATAGGTCTGGCTGTATAATGAAACTAAATGGGCTTTTAATAATGATAGGAGTTGTTTGCTTCATTGCTGGAATTATCTGGAAAAGAGAGGATTAATTGTGATTATTTCTGTTTCTAAATCTTGTTTTCATAAGAAGTTCTAGAGAAATGCATATATACAACATAGGTGGGAAAAAAATTAAAATGGGATGTTTGTGAATAATTTTTAAAAACAATAAACATCATTACAGACTGTTATTTTCATCTAAGTATTAATAAAGTTACTGGGGGGGGGGCTTTTATAAAACTGTGGTACCGGTTCATAATACAGGAGCTCATATAGATGCTACTTGAGCCCATGGATCTATTAGGGTTTGAGTTATGGTAGCTGTATTTTCAGATAATTACAATTGTTTTTTTCTGACTCAGTATTTTTATGGCATTTAAAAATATGTATTTCATTTTCTTTATAATTTGCTAACTAGGTTCCTTTCAACCAGCATAGCCTGGCTTTGGTTCTTCTGACTCGGTTTTCAGACTACACAGTTTGTTTCCGCTGTATAGGCAGATAAAACCTTTTCAGAAGCACCATTTTAGCTGATTGGATATATTTCACTTCCTAGGGCCCCTCGATACCTTGAACAAACACTGGTGAAAGTGCAGCGCAGCCAGAAAGTACCATATTTTCTCATCCCCACAAAATATACGTACCTTGTTTTTGAAAGGCAAAATATGGCGGGGAAAAAATCTTTCTTTGTCTCTGCAGCAGGAACCTATGCTGGTGTAAGGAGAAAGTGTCCCTAGCCCCACTGGAAGCACTATAGTGTTCCTACCACCTGGCAGTCAGAAACTTGTTACTCCATGTAATGCATGCCTGCATTTCTGGCCTCTGAGTTTTGGAAAGAAAGGGTGTATGTGGTATGTGAGAAAATACAGTGCATTTAATATTCCTGCAGAGCAGGGTGTGCTAGGCAACATTTGTAAATCAGGATTCTGTGAACAGGTGTCGACTGAAATTACTACCATGGTGGAATAATGGAGTCCCCACCGTCAGGAGAAGCACCTAGGAGTTCTGAATTAATCACCTGCTACGATCATTAGAATAATTTCTTCTTGCTAATCTTTTTGCTCTACTGTTTGCTATATCCTGCAGTGCTGACTTTTTTTAGAAATTCCAATTGGAGTGATCTCCTACAAGCTTTAGCTCTAATGCTGCAATTATGTCTTTTTTTCCCATAGAAAATTAGCACATGAAAGTGGATTGTTTCTTGGGGAATACAGGCCTATATTACGTTCGTTTTTTATAATGCATAACCATTCTTTACCTTGATTCCCCCCCCCCCCGTCAAAATTATGTTGGAGGCAGATACAGAGATTATTCTTTTTTACTTCTGTAACGAGGCTATTTGACTTGCACAGTAAGAGATGTTTCCCCATGGCTGCAGTGGAAGGGAAATGGTAACCCTGTTGACTGGGGCTTTATTTTCATGCCCAAGTGCTTTAGAACAATTGCACCTGCAGATGAAAGAGAAGAGGCTTGCAAGCATCTTACTGAAATCAGTGACAGGAAGTAATTATTTGAATGTTAGGGTCCGGCATTTTGGCATACAGAATCAGAGTGGAATTTTTACCTTCTGTCCTTTTAAAAAAACTGCTGTATTTGCAGCTTCTCCTACCTTTTTCCACTAATCGTGGGAGCTGCCAATATCTTTTCAAATATAAAATGTCTCTGCTTTTTACCATCTGTGCTATAGTAGCTGTTGAAAAGCATGGCCAGGGAGGCAGCTAGGCTGAATACAGAAAAAAGGCTTTGTTAAAAAACGTATAATCAACTTGATTTCTGAAACATCTAATACTCTGGGTGTGTAACACAAGGGCTTAATATATATTTAAGGGTGTGTGTATGTGTATAAATCTGGATTTTCAGTTTCAAAAAAGGTTTTGTTTAGAATTCCTTGTAGCAGAGGTAATGGGATTTGCTTAAATCTGCCCTAAGGAACTGCTTCTTGTTAAATGTAATTATCCTTTACTAAGAAAAGGCTCCATTAAACAGGGGAAACTACCATCTTCCTGTAGCTCTTGGTTTATTCAAGAAGGTTCAGAAAGGCTGACTAACAAAATAGACTTCTTTCAAATCCCTCATAAATAAAGTTTACACAGAAGATTGTGGTGTTTTGATAGCAGGGAATCAATTCAATTTTCCAATTAGCTTCTCTTAAATTTCTGAAGTAGTTTTATTCAAACTAATTGCCTACATAGTTCTTGCACAAAGCTCTAGCAACATGTTTTTCTTGTGTCCCTATTGCACTTCCAAAGTTTCTGGGTAAGTCACTTCTAGGATGTAATGTATCTTGTATTTATATACATTGTCTCATCACATTGGCAGGCAGATTGGCAGGGCAGTGGCTTAAAAGCCGAGGTGAAGGCAGCCTTTCCACACAGTCTGTGAAATTTGTAACAGATAATAGTTTAAGGTGGTAAAGGAGCTAGAGACAAAATACTTTTTCTCTTTCAGCTAGCTGATCTGTATGCATTAAATTTTCTTGAGTATATCCTTTGCTGCTGTTTTATAGCTCTTGGTAAAAGGGAAGATACTCGATTCGTTTTTGAATTCCTCAGTTTTGTCCATGTCTGCGCTTTATATGGTACCATTTTCTCCCTAAAAATATTACCTTTTTATTTTATACATATTCTTAAAAACCTGCTTGTTCCCATTTAACCACTTCTGCCTGCCATTTTCTGAAGTAGTAGTTTCTCCAGGTTTGGTGCACTAAAACATGATGATGATGATGATGATATTTATCAATTTTAGCATCTTGGTAAAGATTCCAGGTAATTAGCATGATATACAGTTTGTATTAAAAGAACAGAATGGCTGCGATCTTCTCCATCATGGTTTTCAACTGCACTGAGATGTTGGTTAGTACCAGAATAGTTTTATAGCTAAGAATTTATTGCAGCCTGGTTTACAGAGAGCAGTTACAGTGAAGTCTTTTCTTTATATACTATTACCTTTTAGAGGTAATTTGGTAATTTTGGAAGCAGTTTGCATTAACACTGGGGTCTGATGTCTACAAGACATTCTGCATTGGACTGAATTTAAGTAATCTACTTTCCTCCTGTGTTGCTTGTAGCAGTCCAGGACCACAGGGTCACTAAGCTATCAAGGCAGAGAGAAGCAGGCTGATTTTGTGGGTTTTTGTTTTGTTTTTTATTGGATCAGCTGTATAGTCAAGAGAGATGTCAGACAGGCTTATGCACACAAAGATTGTTCTCTATAAATAAGCTAAATGACAATCTTAGTACAAGAATGAGCTAGCTGTGGATAAACTTAAATTGAAAGTTAGAAGATTTCCATTAGGAGTATAAGGGTGGACTCCAGTGACTCCAGGAGCTTTGGTTTATAGATGCAGTTTATAGGTTTGCATATAATTTTGATATTATGCCTGCAGCACAGACTGGTATTTTAATGGCTTAGAACAGGGCTGCTCAACCCCCAGCCCATAGGCCAGATTAGGCCACCAGTGCCACGTCATCCGTACTGCTGGGTTTCCCATGGGTTCAGAAATATGGTACTGCAGAAGCGGTGGCACAGCTTCCCTGCTGCCAGACTTTCAGACCTGTGGGGAGCCTCAGGCCCTGCATGCTGCATTGGGTGTGATCCTAGCATGCAAGGCTGGGCAGGAGTGGTGTCTGGACACAGCGCCCAATCTCAGCATGTGGACACGGGCAGGAGTGGCACCAGGGGCTGATTCCAGCATTCAGGGCCAAAAGCTTGAGCACTGCTGGCCTAGAAAGTCCCTTTCAGTTCTGTGTTTCTTAAAACCAAGGCTGGTCTTGCTCCAAGTAGACTAGCCAAGTTTACTATCCTAAGGGCTAACCTAGGGCCAAAGGACTGGACTGGTGTGCAAGACGTGTTAATCCTGCCTGTGCTGGCTTGGAGGCACCAACAGTCCCAGAACCTGGCAGCCACCCACCTTGGGGGCTTGTGTGTCTGCAGCTGCTGCCACATCCCCTGCACAGTGCAGAGGAGCAAGCTGAGCTCCAGGCCTGCCGGTGCCTTCAAGCCAGCCTGGACAGACGCGGGTATAATTAACATATCCCGTGAGGCCAGTCCAGCTGCCAAGGCACCTGCCCACAGCTGTTGGGGCGTTGCCTCTGCTGCTGCCTGGCCAGTCATCACCCATGCATGCCGGGCTGTCAGAGAGCCGCAGTTGGCTGGGAACTGGCCTGGACCAGTCCCACTATCCGCTGACCTCAGCCGGGCCTAAGCAGGGCTAGCTGCGGGCACTGCTGAAGGCAGGCGTGGAGGGGCTGGGCTGAACCATGGGGGTGAGCCATTCCCAGCCGGCTGCAGCTTCATGACAGACTGGCCTGACCTGATCATGGGGAACTGAGAGCAATCTGGGCACACAGCTCCTGTGGCCCCAACCCAAGCTGCAGCCAGCTGGGAAGGATCCTGCCCCCACAGCCCAGCCTGGTCCAGCCCCATCATGCCCACCCTCAGCAGTGCCTGCAGGTCAGCCCGGCTCAGCCCCCCAGCCCCCGCTGTTGGTTAAGCAGGCAGATGGCAGGGCCATGCGGGCCAGCATCTGACCATGCCCCTGCTCCTGTTCCTGCTGCTGTAGCAGTGAAGGGGAGGTGTTACCCTGGCAGAGGCTGCTCCACCACAGCCAGGCAAACCCTAGCTGGGATCCCCCACGGGAAGAAGGAAGGGAGGGGAAATGAACCCTATCTCTGCCCCTTCACCTTAGGGGGCCATTGGTGTCTGGCCATGCCCCCAGCCCTGCTCTGGAGCAGGCAGCAGAGCCCAGCCCAGGGCTTTAGAGCATGCTGGGATCCTGGGGGACTCTGATTTAACTGAAACCAGGAAGGAGTCTGAGACAGAAGTTCCATAAACCGGTTTGTCCTAAATTAGTTAAGTCTGATACTACATTTAATCAGGTTTATCTTAAACTAGTTTTGACCATTTTGAAACTGGTTTATAAGTGCTGAACTTCTGTTCTGTTATAGATTGAAACCAGTTTCTGATCACTTAAACTGGTTTATGTGTAACTTCTGTCCCTTGCCATGTAGCCAGGTCTGAGGTAGATTTACTAAGTGTTGGATGCAGATTAGGGCTGTGTGAAACGGCATTGTTCCATTTCACGTTGAGTTTCAGGGGTTCAATGGAACAGTGTTTCATCTCGAATTTAATTTTGAGTTGAAACAGCTGTTCCATTCTATTCCGTCGAAACAGAAAGACTGTTTCAGGGCTGTTTTGAGTTTCACTGGGGATGGGAAGTCAGACCAGGTGGGCTGACTTCCCATCCCCAGCACTAGATCACTCAGGGAGACGAGAGACAGCCCAGCTGGTCTGCTTTGCTGTCCTCGGTGCAATCTAGCATGGGGGATGGGGAAACAGCCCAGCTGGGCTGATTTCTCATCCCCAGCCTATGGTCAAAACGTTTCAACTTTCAAAACGTTTTGACCAGCCTTGTTTTGTTTTGAGGCTATTTCAAGGGCCTTTGTCATTTTGATTTTGCTGTTTTGACCTTGAAATTGGTCGAAACAGTGTCAAAACAAAATGGTCAGCGAGATTTCACATGGCCCTAATGCAGGTCTCCTTGGAAATCTTGGTGGAGTTAGTGACACTTTTTTCTTTTGTCTAACCCCAGGTTTTTGGAGAAATTTCCATCTCATCAAAAAGGTGTTTCTTGATGCTGTGTTTCTTACTTTCACCGGAAAAGTTCCTGACTGGCTTTGGTCAGCAAGAGCTGGTCAGCAAGAGCTGGATGCAAGCCTTTAACAGAAAGGCAGAGTATACTGCAGCTATACAGTCTGCTTCTCTGACCCGCTTGGACCTTAGTAAAGTTTGCAAGGGGAAATGTGCATAGATCTCTCTTGCTTTTAGTCTTTGCATTATGTATGATTGGGTGAGTCATCCTTTGTTCTGAAGTTGCTCTTGCATCCATTTAATAAGTTCTCTTGTTAGGACCTTTTGAAGGAAAAGGAATTACAGGTTCCAAATGTTGTGTCAGGAAGCTAAACCTGTCCCTAATGGGGTTCATTCAGATGGACTAAAAAGGTTTGAAGCGTAACTTCCCTTGTCACTGCAATTAGCTGTCATGATATTTATCTTGAATCTCTCAACATTTATTATTTTAAGTCAAAACTCTAAGCTCCTGGAGTTGTGGGTCTTGAATTTGTTCAATTTGAAAAAATACTTACTTTCACAGTTATGGAAAAAAGCTTGGAAACATTACCTGATGGCATCTTACAGGTTCAGAAATTAGAAGACAGAAATGACGTGCTCGTTGACACTTTGGGTCGATAGTCCAGTGTACAAACAAACTTGGAAGACCAAGGACGGCATAATGTGAAAATGTGACAGGCTGCTTCCTTTTCATCCAAACTTTATTTGAAACTCTATATCCTGTTCTTTTCTTCCATCTACATGGTCAAAGAGGCTAAATTCTTCTACTTCAGTAGCAAGGAAGAAATTAATGGTCACAGACAAAATGTTTTTTGTGTTTATTTGGTTTTTTTCCTAGGGGCCAATCGCTGTGAGTTGGCTTAGCTTCAGTTCTTTAGGTCTGGAAAAGGCGGTCCGAATTACCAGCTGTGACATACCAAGTTAAGACATAAGATATCTGCATTACTACTAAGCTGTTTGCTCTCTTCAAATACTCTTGCTGCAGTAAAAAAAAACTTGCTTGAAACCTCAGAATAAATATTCCTTTTATGTCTAGAGACTGGCCCAATAGTTGCAAGACTTGCATTAAAGAATTGGCCTCTAAATTGTTATCCCAGGAATGCAAAAGTAATTAGTATGAGAATTTCTGATGGCTGCTGGTCACTGTGACACGAGGACAAACTACAGGCCCCTGGAGGGTAAAAACATTGGACAGCTCATAATTAGACTCTGGGCATCAGCCATGACCTTCAGCAAACTTCTGGGACACCTTTCCAGGAGAATGATGTAGGGAGGTTTAGAAACGGGAAGACAAGCTTGCTGCGTGATTCAGAGAGAGGTTTCTTCAGTTCTGTTCTTATGTAGGCATTGAATCTCTGCTGGCACAAGCTGGCTTTTGTTTAGTCATCCACTACAAGTCAGAGGAAAGATTCCTCCATTTAATTAAAGATAGATCCTTTTCTTCCATAGATCAAATAATTCTTACTCCACAAACCTAAAAATTCCAGTGAAATTGGGACCAAACTTTCCAAAAACAATTTATTAATATAGGGTTTGAAAAAAAAATAAACAAGGTCAAGATAAAATCTGTATCCTCATACAAGTCAAGGGTTCTGTTTCAGTTGCCAAATAGGGACAGTAATGTGGACTACAGAATCCAGGTGGTATTTAGTTTGGTCTGTCTGGAATATTTTAGTGTGGCGGGATTGCTTCAAATAGGCTATGTCTACACAAATGTTTACTGCCCAGTTATCTAATTATCTCCACAGTAAACATCTCTGCGTCCTCATGCATGGTCCTACTGGGTTGCAGGAAACAAACTCCACGGCAGGTTAGTACTTGTAAATGCAAGTGCTATTCTGCAGCACATTGAGCTGGGTCAGAGCAATATACACCAGAGTTTATTGCTTTGAATGAATTGCATGTGTAGATGTGCCCATGGTATAGTTTGTCTGTTTTTATGAGCTGGCTTTCTTCCGCTTTCTTCTGAGACCTGGTCTCTAGTAGGAAGTTTTAGTGACAGAAATTGTGTTTTGTCAACAGAAGTGTGAATCTGCCCATGCTCAGCGTCTGTCTCTGCGTTACACGAATTCTCAGCTACCAGGTGGCTCCTGACATAGCTAAAGTGGACACAACTTTGAATTTATCAGCTGTAGCAGCAACCGTGCATTGCCTTGCACCAATGGGTTGGGTCACAGTTTTGAACTCTACTTGCCATGTTCAAACTGATTAGAAGATTGAATCCTCTGCTTCTTTCCCTTTTAAAACCCCTTTTATTTGGGGGAAAAACTCTTTTCCTTCCAGATCATTTGTGGGAGCAGATGGGCATGGCATACCACCCCTTGGTTTTCCCTTGGAGCAAGAAGGAGAGGTTGGACCTCTTGCATGTGCAGAGAGAAAGGGCTATTAAAAAAATTTGGGAACAGAGGTGTCTAAGGAAATGGCAGAAGGATTATGGGTCAAAAGACATAAGGAAGATGAAAAGCAGTACCAGGCAGAGGCAAAGGATCTTTACCAGATGTACCACAGGGCAGTGCTGTGGAACGAAAAATATGGAGCTGGTAGTGATGGATCTGCTTCTACAAGGTGCTTTGTGCTATTTCTGGTAGCTATCAACTAAGTGCAGAGAGAGAAGCTGAGCTCCCTAGCAAGAGGATGTGGGAGGACAAGTCCTTGGCAGAGGCAGAGGGAAGATACCAAGGCATATCTGGATCCCCTGCTTTGGACAGCTAGCTGCTATTCCAGCATAAGACAGCTAAAGCCAGTCAGTCCCAACAGACCAAGTTCAGTGAGGGAGGGGAAGACCATTCTGGTAAGTACTGTATTTTTTTTTCTTTTATGTCTTCCAGCAAGGCTCTCCCATCTAGCTTGTGAGCAGCCTCTTTCCCATGTGCACAGAACAAAAGGAATTGCAGGCTGTACATGCTGGCTTTTTAGTGGAGGCCCTCCAGGGAGGAAATTAACATTTGTAGATCCGTGCCCTCTGCCACACAGCGCCTGCTCCTTTTCAAGGGTACAGCAGTATTTCCAGGCAAAACACAGGACAAGAGCTCAGCAGGGCATCCAAGTCAGCAGTGCCACCATGTGTGCAGGCTCTGCTGCCCTAACAGTCAAGTAGTGCATCAGGCTGCTGTTTTTCTGGTACAGATGGTTTGCAGACATGTAAACATGGTGTAGGTGTCACTCATGACTTGATGAGACGAAGGGGTATTAGAGATATGAAGGTGGTGTCCTGCTCGGGCTCCATCTTGTCGTCTGGCAATCAGGGCTACACCATTTGTCCACACAACTTTGCAGAGAAAGTCCTTCACTGGCACACCAATGTCCCTTTGCTCTTCCTCTTGGAGCTTTCTCAAGATGGGCCTGGAACTTCCATATTCCTTTCCTTTAAGTTCTTGGGCCTAGCTGCTTCACTTCTTCCTTGCCACTCAGAGTAATTCAGCTGGCATCATCAGTGTTAATAACTGGGCCTCAAATTAGCCTGCAGGTTCCCTGGCTCACCTAAGAAATTAAATGAATCAACAAATACACTACAATTTTTTTTCTTCTTAAACTTTCTTTGCTGACCCTTGCCGTGTTCCTATAGCATGCGGCTTCCCTGCTTTCTCATTGTCCTCTGAAAACATGCAGGTTTTATGACTCTGCTAAATTCACCAAGGCAATAATAGCTTGATCCCAAAGCTACTCTGCCTCTTGCGGCTTAATAAAAAAACATGTTAAGGAGTTTAAAGTTTGGGGTTTTTTTAAACTTTGTACTATTGCTGTAAATCAGACATGTTCTGTTTCCTTCTTCCCCCTCAGTGCCCTTGCCTAGGGTGGCCTTGACATACATGCTATCAGCAGTCCTGACCAGGCTATTAATGAAGTGAAAGATGCTCCAAGGAGGACACATTCATAGAGCTAATGGAAATACATCTATATGGCACAAGGCAGTGCCATGCTGAAACCACCCGGACTAGCTCCTGAACTGGAAGCATTATAGTCTTCTTGGAGAGCTTATTACCCCCTAGATAGTGGTATGCTAACGTAGCTATAGCGCTGCGTATTTGACACCTGTACTGAGCTAGTACAGGTGTCTCGGCACAGCATTATCTTGCACTTTAAAATACTTGGATGCATCTGAAAAGTAGTGGAATGAAAGGAATGAAGAAAGAAAATCTTACAGAAAGACAAGAGAGAGGGAGTCATACCAGCAGGCGGAGGAGGACACAATGAATCTCCTGAAGCAGCAAACCACCGTGGCGCTGGGAACCTGACCATCAGATCCAATGCATTGCACCCTTCACCCTGTGGGAAATGCACCATTAATGAGGGGCCTTGTACGCCGCTAGTGTTGGTGTAGACGTTCCCACCACCCTCAAGCCATACGCTCAGCAGTGGTAGAAGGGAAGGAAGCTACAACTTCTAATATACCAGTGTGTAGACAGCTGCAGAGGAGCGTTCTTCCTTCAGGACTTAGCACATCCTACCGTTAGTTTACATGGAGGTTTTATATTTTGTCTGTCTGTCTGTCTGCTTGTGGGTTTGCCTGGTATGTGCCACTGGCACCTCAAATGAAAGCCTTACTGCAGGCTGACATCCCTTCAGAGCATTCAAGAGTTGTTTGGAGTCATTTTTAGTTCTTTCAAAACTATTTGGACAACAATTTCAGTGACAAAATTTCACTTTTAGATCAGAGGTCGGCAACCTACAGCCCGCAGGTCAGAGTTGGCAGGTGAAGAGACTGGATCTGGCAAGACAGCTCAGTCAGCAGCGCGCTCCAGCCACAGCAGCAGACACCGCTCCCAGGGTCCTATTGCCTGTGTGTTCAGTTTATTCTCTCTGGTGGAGCACAGGCAGCATCCGTGGGGTCCCTAGTGCCTGCTTTTTTTCCTATCTATTCCCTTTGCAGAATCGAATCTGATGATAACCAGGGAGGTGTGGGGCTGTGGCCCAAGGTGGGCACTGGGCCGCAAGCAGGGGCAAAAGGTGCTAACCCCTGTTCTAGACCTGCCAAATATTTTCCTCATTATCCTTCCTTTTGCTCTGCTTCTGTGGTACCTACCAGCCTCCAATAATAGTCTTCATTTCTGAAGAGGTTTTCCTCAATACTTTCCACTCTTTCATCAAGTTAGGGGGGAACCTATCTGAGTGATCTAACAGCCTCCTCGGTGGCCCAAGTGCATGTATTGTACCTCCAGATCCTGCCAGCTGCAGAAAATACGATTTGAAAAGAGAAAGCTGGGCACAGTGCTCGTGGAGTACTCTAGATATCAGTGTCCTTGGTATCTTGGGGCTTTGTGGTCTATTTGGCTACTGGCAATTTGAAGCCCAAAATGACAGCTGTTGAGTTCTTTCGGGGCCAGGGGAGGTTTCTGGCACTGAGCGTCTTAATTCTTGCACGTTTGCATCTGATTCTGAACCGACTGAAATCACCTATGGACTTCAATGAAAGCAAAATAAGATTCTCTTAAGATATTTTTCTGTTTTGGAAGTCTTTTAGCTTTCCAGGTCACCAGTCTATGCTATTTAAATGACAAAAGTATAGCTCCCCCCTTTTTTTGTGCATGTTGATCAGGTCTGAAACAGGAAAGGGACAAGGCAACTGAATAGGATTCAAAAATATCCTTTTTAAGTTTGTGTAACAGCCTGAAATCAGGTTGCTCAAACTTTATTTTATTGGGGAAGTCAGCAGCCTCATATAGAAAGCTCTAAGGCAGTGGCTATGCCTGAGGTTGCTTTTATGAATATGATGTGGTTTGATCATGTTCCTTTTTAGTCCCTCCCATCTTTAACAAAAGGCCAGCTTAATTTGACTTGCATTGCCTTTTATCCATGGGGAAATCTTGGTGATCAATGTAGTTATAGAATTGTGCCCCAAAGGAGGGGGACAGGTGTTGGGCACTCAGAGGGTTTGAGCTTTCACTTCACATATGTGGCAAGCTCATTAATTTGCTATTTGATATATTTTAGTAGGAGGGGCCATTGTTCCCCCTCTTTCAAATCCAGCCATGATTGATAGTGGAGGGAGAAGGGAAAAATATTCAGCAATGAGTTGCGTAACCATCCCAAATTAACAGTGCGTCTGGAAAGAAGCATTGTTTTTCCCTGGAGGAATGCTAACATTGATGTTTTTAAACCTTTTATTGAACACCTGCTACTGTGCATGAACCTTTTGTCACCCCACATAAATTAATCTGCATTTAGAGCAGCGTAGGTTGTAGAGAAAGTACATTCTTCTTTGATCTATACCTTTAGGTGCTTGAATGTAGCTCTTTGCAGCCTGCAGATAGAGACAAAATAAGTCTTTACATTACAAAAATTTTACCTCCTACGTATGTAGTTTCTACCAGTTTAATTAACCAGCTTGGCTGTTGATCTCTAGTGGATGGAATGTCGAATCCTTCCTGGTTAATGATGGAGCTGATCTCAAGCTCACTAAGGTTTCGGTTTTGCTCTGTGGCAGAGGGCTGCCTCTGCAGTTCCTCAGGAAGCATTTACTGCCTCCAGATTCTAGCTCTCTCATTTCCTGGGAGATTGTCACTGAAGTGTTGCAGTAGCTGACACCCCCAGGAGCTCCATAGCCAGGAAGTGCCTCTGCCAGATACTTAAGGTCCCTTCTGTGAGGGAAGCACAAACTCAATCACTAAGAAAAGCGCAGGACCAGAAAACAAAGAAGGGACATCAACTGGATTGCATTGTGAGGCTAGTCCCTCTCTTCATTATTTTGGGCACATCCTCTTGCTTTGAGAGGTCCTGCCTTAAATGCAACATAGTGTGCAGGCGTTGGCCAGCAAGATTGTAGGATCAGCCCTTGATTTAGAAAGGAAGATACCATCATAATTCTGTTAGGCACCAGGCATACAGGACCAGATGCTGTTCCACCTATTTAGTCTACTTAAGTATCTAGGCAATGGGGTATGATCCTAGGCTGAACTCCCTGAAAAAAATGTAAATGCTCCAGATTTTGTAATGTGCTATCACCTCAGCCTAAAGGCAAAATCACAAAAATATACTGAAGAGGAGGAAAAGGATCCATGCGCTTCTTTGCATTTAACTGTATTCAGTGACTTGAGCAGGGTGAAATCAAAGGTTACTTGGATGACCAATAGGCAGAACCAGCCACAGGCATGAGCAAACTGGGCAGCTGCCTGGAAGCCTGGTCAGAAAGGGGTCCCGAAAATGGTCATTTTTTTCTGTTGTCTGATTATCATCATCATCTCTGGCAAAGGGGGGCCTGGTATTAAAAGTTCACCCGGGTCCACCAGGAGTCTAGGTCCAGTACTGCCAATAGGTGGAATAGGTTCTAGAGGATGGTGCCTAACAACTAGACTTGTGAACAAGCTGGCTGGTGACTTTGAAGTTGGTGGGCACTGCAGTTGCTTATTTTTAGCTAGCATACACCTTATGTCTAGGAGTTATCTTTAGACCACCAGGTTTGAAAACTTTGTTCTGTAAACTATTGAAGAAAGTATGGGGATGTTACTTGATTGAGTTGGTATAATGTCTTAAGGACCACATACATCTAAAAGATAGTAACTGTGAATGCCTGAGGGATAGTTCACTGAAATGTCTTTCTTTTTTTTTATTGTAATTGGCAGGTTTTCTGCATGCTGCAGTTTTTACTGAAACCTTGCTGTATGTTTTTATTTCTGTTAGGTTTTTTTTAGTTCTTTAAGCATGAAGCACTATGGACGTAACTATTTTTTAAGAGAATAAATGTCTTCATTTTTTAGATACCGTTGGGATGATGTTGTAGTCATGATGGTCCAGAAAAAGTGTGAGAAGTGAGGATTTTTGTGGGTGACATATTTTATTGGCCCAACTGTATAGTCAGGAGGAACATAGACAAGGTTTTGGGTGCCACTGTTCCCTTCCTCAGGTCCCTGGCAAAGAAGGGTTGGCTTTTCTCCCAGAAACCTGAGAGAGGGGACAGTGGTACCTAAAAGCTTGTCTTTGTCTCTCCTAACTATCCAGTTCATCCAATAAAAGGTATCTTTCATTTTTTGACAGGCAAGTTTCCTTGGGTAGGTGTGATCTTTTTTTTAAGACCAAATAAATACTTGGAAAAAAGTTCTTTGCAAGCTTTTGGGCACAAACACCCTTCATCAGGCATAGGGAGACTCTGCTGCTATGTGTTCTCCAAGGTTGTTCTACAACCAACAATCCTTCACTTTTTGAGGCATTTTATGCAATGGTTTAAATAATTACATGATTATATAGTTTAGAACATAACCTTCAAATCTGTATGAACTCTTCAACTGGCATATAAACTAGACGTTGCACTGGTATATTGGTCAATATCAGATCAGCACCAGTAAAAGGAAACTTAACGTTATTGGCAATCGGCTTTTCTTGGCTGGTGTAGCTGATAATGTCACCAATAAATGCCACATGAACATGCACAGCCACAGCACCCATGCAGTTGGGAATGCAGCTGGGCAGCTTGGAGAGCAGCATCCAGCCAGTAAGTCCATGGGGGGAAGGGGCAGGGGGTGCAGATTGGGGGCCCCATGGTGAGGGAGGGGCTGAAGCTGGGGCACGGGCAGGTGCTGCCCAGCCAGGGTGGTGAATGGACCCTAGGATGGGGAGGGTGGTGGCTCCCCACCACTGCATGCACCCCCAGGGGAGGCATGGGGGGGTATGTGTTCCCCCATTTTTGTGCATGGGGTAAGGGTGGGCTGTGTGCCCTAGGCTCAGGGCCAGGGGCTGTTCCTGGTGCGGGGGCTGAGCCAGGGCTGCACTCGGGGTGGGTGGAGAAGGGGTGGGCAGTGGCAGTGCTGGGAGGGGGCACTACAGGGTGGGCTACAGCCACCCCAAAATTCACCATAACCAACAGTCCCAGTGCTGCTGCCACCCACCCTGAGCTCAGCCTCCCCCTTCCCCCCCGCAGGGAAGAGGCCAGTGTAACCCCTGGCCCTGAGCCCACAGCGGGCAGCCTGCCCTGTGCACAAATCTGGGTGGGGGCACATGCTCCTCATGCCTCCCCTGGGGGGGGTGTGCAGGGGCAGGGAGCCACCCCACCTCCCTGTGCCCCCCTGAACGAGCCGTGTATGGCTGCACCCTGCCCTGGGGTCCATTCACCACACTGGCTGGGCAGTGCCTGCCTCTGTCCCTGCCCTTTAGTGATGTGTAGGGGGTACATGTGGGTGCACATGCATCCCCTGAGAGAAGCACCGCCAGTGATGCCTGCGGGTAATCATTGCTCGCCAACCCTCCCCGCCATTACCAATACTGCTGGTGGTATCTGGGTGGTTGCCAACCACTGGTTGGTGCTTGCCACACACACACACACACACATACTGCCACCAACATCACTGTGGCCACCTGCTGCTGCCTGCAGGTGGTCACTGTGCCCCCCCAACCTCTGGGGGCATGCATTGCTCATGTCCCTGCCTCACTATGAATGCCTCAATCTGCCCCCACCCCTTCCCCTCCACAGACTTACCAGCTGGATGCAACTCTCCAAGCTGCCAGACTGCGTTCCTTTTAAATTGGCTATTGGATTGGTATTGGCCAATGTGGCTGGTTAATAATTGGCCATCAGTGTCGGCCAATAAAATCTTTATCAGTGCACCCCTAACATAAATATCTTGTTCTTCGAGAAATTGTCCACCTAGATATTCTCAGGGGGAGTGTGCCTCACCTGTGAGTTTGGAATGGAGACTTTGTCCATTAGCAATACCCATGGAGTGTGCCGTAGCCCTGCTCCTCTTTGTGTCCCTGTACTGAGGGGAGAAAAGCCAAGAGTACTTCCTGCTCCTTGTCAACTGCTTGACTAGAAATAGGAAATCAGAGAATCATAGTAAATTAGGGTTGGAAGGGACCTCAGGAACTTAAAGTGCTTTAATGGCTTTTGCCTCAGGAAACATCCTAAAGTTTGTATTTCTCTCCTAACTACTCTCATCAAACACCTTTACCACTGCATGAGTGTTTGGGTGCTTCCCTCCCTTGAAGGGGAGCCTTGCAGCTCAGCACCTTGTTGTTACTTGCCCTCCCATCTCCTGTAAAACTGGGCCACAAGGAGCCACCCACTATTTTTTGGCTTTGTCTCAAAATATTTCTGTTCTTTCTGTGATCTCTGCTTACTGCATCTGATCTTTTTCCAGTACTTTTGCAGAGGCAAGGGGTGCTTTCTTCTCTCAGATGGTCCTACCCTGACTTGCTTGCTATCCTATGTTTTAGCTGGTGATGATTTGAACACCCAACAACCTCTTCTGCTTCTTTTTTGTCTGGAGAAAATCCATATCCATATTCCATATTGGTCATTTGAGCAGAAAACTAGAAAACTTCTGCACTTTTTTTTTTCTCAGCATGTATCTTAGCTTTATGTTCAACCCATGGTTGAGAGCTCCAGGTTATACATGTACCCACTCTCCCTGACACTAAGAACCAGAGCAAAATGGCCTTTTTACTGGCAAAAATGGTGCCTCCTCATCGGTCCCAGTAGAGATCTAGAGGCAGATGGCCAGCCAAGGCGAGACCAAGGAAATCCTCTCCCTTTTTGAAATCCAGCTATAAATTCTTCACAAATTTTTCAGCTGAGTATTTGGAGGGTGATCTCAAACTTCATGAAATACGTTTTCTCTTGTTAATCAGGCTCTCTCTCTATGGCTAGGGATAGAAGTTACACACAAACTGGTTTAAGTGATCAGAAACCGGTTTAAATCTGTAATTTAAACCAGACTATCAAGCGTTGACCCTGAGATATTGCAGAGTCACTTGGAAGGATTGGATGTGTTTAAGTCAGCAGGCCCGGATGAGCTCCATCTGAGGGTACTGAAGGCTGATATCATTGCACAGCCACTGGCAAGAATATTTGAGCACTCGTGGTGCACGGACCAGGTCCCAAAGGACTGGAAAAGGGCCAGCGTGGTCCCTATTTTCAAGAAGGGGAGGAAGGAGGATCCAGGCAACTATAAGCCAGTCACTCACCTCCATCCTTGGCAAAGTCTTTGAAAAGATTATTAAGGCTCATATATGTGACAGCCCAGCAGGAAAAATTATGCTGAGGGGAAACCAGCAGGGGTTTGTAGCAGGTAGATCATGTCTGACTAATTTAGTCTCTTTTTATGACCAGGTTACAAAACACCTGGCTGCAGGAGTAGGGGTATATAACATTTACTTAAATTTCAGGAAGGCCTTCGATATGGTATCCCACCCCATACTAGTGAACAAGTTAAGAGGCTGTGACTTGGATGCTTACACAGTCCAGTGGGTGGCAAATTGGCTAGAGGGTCATACCCAGAGAGTGGTAGTGGATGGGTCAGTATCGACCTGGAAGGGAGTGGGTAGTGGGGTCCCGCAGGGCTCAGTCCTTGGACTGATACTCTTCAATGTCTTCATCAGTGACTTGGATGAGGGCGTGAAGTGTACTCTGTCCAAGTTTGCGGATGATACAAAACTGTGGGGAGAGGTTGACACACTGGAGGGCAGGGAACAACTACAGGCAGCCCTGGACAGGTTGGACAAATGGGCAGAAAACAATAGAATGCAATTCAACTAGGAGAAATGTAAAGTGCTGCACCTAGGGAGGAAAATGTCCAGCACACCTACTGCCTAGGAAATGACCTGCTCAGCAGCACAGAAGCGGAAAGGGATCTTGGAATCCTAGTGGACTCCAAGATGAACATGAGTCGTCAGTGTGACAAACTCATCAGAAAAGCTAACAGCACTTTAACGTGCATCAGCAGATGCATGACAAACCCAACCAAGGAGGTGATACTTCCCTTCTGTCGGGCGCTGGTCAGACCACAGTTGGAGTACTGCATCCAGTTTTGGGTGCCGCACTTCAAGAGGGTTGTGGATAACCTGGAGAGGGTCCAGAGAAGAGCCACTTGTATGGTTAAGGGATTGGAGGCCAAGCCCTACGAGGAAAGACTAGGGCACCTGGACCTCTTCAGCCTCCACAAGAGAAGGTTGAGAGGCGACGTTGTGGCTGCCTATAAATTCATCATGGGGGTGCAGAAGGGAATTGGTGAGGCTTTACTCACCAAGGCACCCCTGAGGGTCACAAGAAATAATGACCATAAGCTAGCAGAGAGCAGATTTAGACTGGACATTAGGAGGAATGTCTTCACAGTTCGAGTGGCCAAGGTCTGGACTAGGCTCCCAAGGGAGGTGGTGCTTTCCCCTACCCTGGGAGTCTTCAAGAGGAGGTTGGATGGGCATCTGGCTGGGGTCATCTGAACCCAGCACTCTTTCCTGTCTATGCAGGGGGTCGGACTTGATGATCTATTGAGGTCCCTTCTGACCCTAACTTCTATGAATGTAGAACAGAAGTTCAGTGCACATAAACCAGTTTCAAAATGGCTGAAACTGGTTTAAGATAAATCTAGTTGAATGAAGTATTAGACTTAAACTGGTTTGACCTAAATCAGTTATGCAACTTCTGTTCCAGACCCCTTCCTGTTGTTAAATCAGAGTCTCCCAGAATGCTTTGCAGCCCTGGACTGGGCTGTGCTGTCTGCTCCAAAGTTGGAGCAGGGTTGGTCCCACCCCTCTGCTCCCTGGCTAGAGCAGTGAGGGCTGGCTTACTGTCCTCACTGGCTGGCTCACTGCCCCCACCCCACCAGGCAAACCCAGGCTGTGGTCTGGGGCCTAGGGAGGGGAGTTAAACACCCTTCCCCCAAGTATGGAGCTGCCCTGACCTGCTAAATGTACTGCTGGCTGCTACTGTGGACTACAAATCCCAGAGGCACCAGGAAGCAGGAAGAGGAAGTGATAAGCAACTCTGCAGAGTCCTGCTGCTATGATTGTGGGCAGTGAATCCCAGAGACTTTGAGGGCAGCAGGAAGAGGAAGCGAGCACACAGCCGAGTTATATTTAATGCTCGCTTCAGAGAGAGAACTATTCTTGTTCAGGCTTTTATGAATTCAATGCCACTACCTTTTTCCCACCCATGCCCTCCTCAGCCTGACAGGCAGACCCTCTAGCTATCTCCAGGCTGGGGCCTGACCATGGCCCCCTCCACTTGAGCAGGGAGTGGGGCATAAAGTTTTAGAGGCCTTCTCTCTTTCCTTCCCTTTGGCAGTGGCTGGCAGGCATGCTGTAGCGCCCTTCTGGTTTGAGCCATGGCAGGCATGTGGCTGCATTTCCTGAATCAGAAGTGAACGTCTGTTCACTTGCTTCTCGGTTCAATCTCTGCATCTTAGACTTACCTGCAAAGGACTGAATCAATTCAGCCTCAGGCTTTTCGACTGTCTGTACTTAGTGCAGAAGGCCTTTGTAAGTGGAAACCATCTTTGCGGGATAGAAACTGCTTTGTTTTCTTACGTTATTTGACAGTATCTTATGGATGAATTACTTACACAGCATCTTTCAGCACTGCTTTACAGCTCTGTTAATGTGTGTAAAGAAGGTAATATTCACGATAAAGCCTCACATCATGCAATATACTTCTACTCCTTGTCATTGTTATATTTGTTTTGTATAGTTCAACAGGGTCAAGGTCTGGATTAGTAGTTGTGTGGATTTATGTAGGAAGGTAAGTAGGGAAGGGACTTGAATCCTGTTAATAGCATTCCAGATTCTCTCTCTTCTTTTAATCTACATTAGTCATTTAAGTCCTTGGATTTTTTTAAATAGACTTTTTATACCTGCAGGTAAGGCCGTGGTGACTAGTAAAGCTCTTGTCCACTGTATCGGTATGCTTTTTATAAGAAAATGCTGAGAGTCTTGAATGAACAGACCCTTGGTAAACCTCATTCTTTCCCTCTCACAGTTAATAGATTTTGTGCTTGTAAGGGCTTTTTCCAACTGTCTAGTGTCCACATCATATTTCCCCTTGTATGAATTTCAACACTTCTTGTGTTAAATCTCTGTTTTCAATGTTCATTATTCAAGTACTTCAGCTCAGAGTGGATGTTCATGTTACACACATGTGCACGTGTACTCTGGCACAGTTCTGTCACAGCTCTTCCCCCAGGAAATGACCACTGCCAGATGCTCTGTGAAGAAGACTGTTCTGTGTGATTTCCAGAGGCATTTATGGAGGAAAAGGCAAGGAAATGCTCTCTTGCTTGGCTGGAATCATTGGAGTATGTTGGCTATGCAAGTCCACACTTGCCTCACTAGTCCGATAACCTGATTTTTTTTTTTTTTTTTTTCTCCAGGAGGGTACATTTGAGATTCTCAGCCTTATCTCTGAAAGCTAAGAACACCACAGAGTTGTATGGAGAGTTATTTAAAATAGTAGATCAACTCCTTGTTTTAGACACTGTCAACTGAGACTGAATACAAGCAGAGGAAAAAACCCTGTTGATGCTGATGTGTGGCTAATGAGACTAAAGTAGTACCAATGTATATTACATGAAGAGTTTCTTGATCACATTTTTTGAAAAAACTGGCATGAGCATGGATATTTCCAGTCAAACATGTAACTTCATATACCTGAATTATTTAATGTCTAAAATTGCATGTCACAGCTTTACACTGTATTTTTTTCAGCTTGGTACAGCTGAGCTGTTTAAAATAGATGAAAATCACTTGGCCTTAAATTTAATGAAATCTTAAGGGTAAATTCTGAGTTGCATTTTTCCGCTTTATAAAAAAGTTCTTAAACCTGTTTTCAGTTTGTATGAAAGCAAACAATTGTGCTTAATTTGAAGTTGCAGTAAGTGCCAAACTTTTGAGAATTGTGCTCTGAGCTTTGGGATTTTCCACAGTTTATATTTTTGGCTTTGTATTCCTAGTCAAGTAACTTCAGGTTTCTGGTTTTATATTAGTTGTAGCAAGTGTGATATAACCTCTAGATATCATTTATTGAGTTTAAATGTATTGTGGAATTATTCCTAACTAATTTTTAATTGATTTACTTTATCTAAAGATGCTTATTTTAATTTTAATGTAGTTTTAATGGTTTTTCCAAAAAATGGAAAAACCATTCAAAATGAAAATTGTGATTCAATGCCTTTTGAGGGTTTTTTTTTTTCATTTTGCTCAAGTGTTGGTATAATGTAATATCATACCTGGATTGAAGTATTGGACTTTACTTAATTTGTACAATGAAATATTATAATATAGTCAACGTTTGCAATGGTGGAGGGTTTACAATCGTAAATGGTAGAGGGTTTTCTGCAGTAGTAGTCTTGAGGATATGGAGGTAGTCACAGTTCTGCAAATTTTTGTTGGTTTGTAGTTTTTAAATGATGTGTTTTTAAATTTTACCTAGGAAGTTTTTCACTGACCAATTTTACCTCAAGTTTTTGAGGTAAGAATCTTTTCTGGGGGGAAATGGATTAGGTTTCTCCAGACAGGACAATCTAGTGGGTAACATCAAACGACCGAGAGTGCCATTTTAGGACCACAGCAGCAGATGCATCAAATTTCCCATCAGCTGGCCCTCATTACTTGAATTTTCCTTGTTGCCAGTGGCCAAACTACCCATCGCCATCCCCTACTGTTGGCTGCATGTGGCTGCCTGCTTTTTAGCAGCAGCCCTTTCAGCACTCAGGAGACTACTCAAGATGCTTACCTCCCAGTCTAGCCCTGGGCTTCTGACTTCCTGGTTTTGGTTTCCTTAGTCCCGCTCGTTGGTTCCTGTCGCAGGGCACTGAAGTGCCCTGCTCCTATAAAGAGGTACAGGTGCCGGTTGCCAGGGCAACTGCAGTTGGTCAGCTGACTGGAAGGGGGCAGGGCCTGACCTATATAAATATAATCCAAGCTGAGGCCAGGGAGGCAGTTCCCCACTAGCAGCCAAGGGAGAAGGAGCTCTGCTGGAGTAAGCAGAGTAGAGAAGCCTGATGGCCTGAGCAGCTTCTGTTCGAAGATACTGGGTAGAGGAAGCCCTGGTAGGGATTTGAATGATGGTTAGCCAGATGGCTTAGAGTTTACCTTGTAGCCCAGGAGCTTGAGTTTTTTTTGTTCGTAGTTTTATAAAACCGGAGGACCGGGGGAGGCTATTAGGGGTTGGAAGAGGCCTCATAGGGGCTCCACGGTAGTGTGGGGGCCCTGGTGACAGAGAGGGCACAACATTCAGGAGTGCACTGACCCCGGCCCTGAGAAGGGGCGCAGAGGATAGGGGGCCAGGTGAGGCCTAGGCTGCCTGAGCCCCACAGGAAATTTAAGACCTAAGGAGGGGATTTGGGGGCCAGGCACAGCTATGGCCACCTGAGCCCCAATTGTGAGAAGCCCCAGAGCGGGTGCAGGCAAGAAGCCCCAGAGCAGGCACTCACTTTAAGACCCAAGGAGGGGATTCAGGGCCAGGCACGGCTACGGCCACCTGAGCCCCAATTGTGAGAAACCCCAGTACGGGCGCAGGGGAGAAGCCCCAGTGTGGGCACGGTCATGGGGAAGGCCCCAGTGTGCATCTGTGTGGGCGTGGGCAACCATGGGAGAGGCCAGGAAGTGTCTGCAGGGAACGCGGGCAACTGTGAGAGAAGCCAGGGAGTGCCCATGGGGCGTAGGCTGCAAGGCGAGCCAGAGAGCAGCCGGGAGGGCGCGGGCAATTGCAAGGCGAGCCAGGGTGCACCTGTTAGGGTGCTGAAAGGGATTGACTATACAACGTCTGATACATCTGCAAGGCTTGGGGCATGGTACAGGGGTGGTTGGAGCCACGCATAGCACATAAAGCTGGGGTGCACCAAGTCAGTCAATACAGAACAGGGTCCAGGATAAACCAGAGCACTGTGTCCAAGAGGACAAAAAGGCAGCCTCCCTTATTAAATACCTAACATCAAAGACGTGGCAGGCGAGAACGAGGGTGCTTTCTCTCAGACTTGGCATGGTAGGGGCGTTTGGAGAGATCACAGCCGCTCCTAGGACCCCGCACCGTGACACTTCCTGATTCTTTATGCTCTGGGTCCTACTTCATCCTGGGTCCTGGTTATCTGTTTCTGGTTCCAGACTCCAACTTGGCCTCTTTGTGCTTCTAGACCCCTGTCTTCTGCCAGGCAGAATTGTGGCTTAGCTAGGTGGTCACCCACATCATTGTCTCCATACAGCTGTAGTGGCCTGGTCTAGACCTCTTGACTAGTAATGCAGGTCTGGATTCCTGTGCGCCCCCCTCCCCCCAATGCCTGAACCCCCTTGTCCTGTGGTTTTGTTCAGAACAGCTTATGTCATGGCCCCTTTCATAGACCTCAGTCTCCTGACTCCCAGCTCTAATCTGGACCCTTGCTTCCCTGACCCTGTCTATTCCTGGGCTTCTGGACTGTGACCTCCTAGGGTCAAGCCCCAACCACTTAAGTCCTGGTCGTGCCCCTGTCATTTGTGTTTTTTGTCAATATTATCGTTATGCTTAAATAGCTCTTCTCCTTTGCTAGTGTGTTTAGCCTTTCCTCCCCTGAATTGGAGAGCACAATAATCTCCCCTTTCAACATTTGTTTTGCCAGGCTAACAATCTGGATTCTTTTTTTTCATATGCATTTTCCATTCGCCATATTATTCTAATACACCCCACTCTGCACCTATTCCAGTTTGAATTAGTGGAAGGATCCTGTACGTTGAATTATGGAAGGATCCTGTACGTAGCATTCCTGAAGGGGTGGTACCAATGCCTTACATTATGTCATTATCTTTTTCCTATCTCTATTAAGATATTCTTGTCATGAAACCACTGAGGATTTTGTCAACTGCAGTCTCTGATCCTTGGATCATTGAGCAGGGCACATGTGAACCATATGACAGATGCCAGTCAAACCTAGCCTTGACGTGAAGCTGGTGTCTTGAAGAGTCTTCTGCACCAGGTTCATTCCAGGTGTTGTACCTGCATTCTAAAATCATGTACATTTGCTGCATATTGGGAAAATGTGTTTAATTTATGAGAGAGACTCTCAGCCTAAATGAGTGTAGAAGGACAGGAGCAGATTTGCATCAAACTGGAAACCTTGCAGCAAGAAGAGAAGGAAGTGCTCTGATCATGATGGGCACTGCACAGTGTGCCATCATAGACAGGGAAGCAGTTAATAAGAGAACAATGCCTGAAATTCCAGATGGGATAGATGAAGATGACAGTCATTTATTGTTATGCCCCTACAAATGAGCATGGTGAAAACAAGCATGTATCCTCATGACAAATTTGCTACACATTGAGTTGACTTTACTGCACAGTAAAAGTGGAGCAGATGGACAATGCACTTGCCTGACTGTGTAGTAAATAATGCAAATCTATGCTGAAATTTCAGGGAAGAAGGTGGACTTAGGTAGGCATTATTCAAAGTTTCCCAGGCAAGTTCTGTTTTTGCAGTCCCAAAGCAAAAGGAAGAGAGGTTGACCATGAGAAGTGCTCTGCAGCACATCAAAGTTGGAAGCAACAACCAGCAACACTACTGCTTGATGAAAACTGAGCATGTGAAAGCTGAAATGAGCTCTTCGCCTCACTTTTCAATAAGAACAGTGATGTTGATCATGGGAGCAAAGACAGGATGGCTCAAGGGAAAGAGGTTATGGAAACAGAAACTGCCACAGCCAAGGTGAAAATTAAAAAAAAATTTGGATCCTAGCCAGCAGGATAAGGATGATTGTCAACCCCAAATTCTGAAAGAGCTGGCAAATTAATTATAGATCTATCAAATTAGGAGTGGCACCAGAGAGTTGGAGAAAATCCACAGTGGGCATGTCTACATGTGCATTTGATCCAGCCTAAATTTACTCTGGTGTAAGCTACTTTGGAGTAAGTGCTTTTGGGCAAGCATCTACACATGTGGGGTTTAGGGAGCAGATTTGCTGCTCTTTGCACCAAGTGTCCTGCAGCCCTGCAATGGGCCCCTGCCGCCCAGGGCCTGGCAGGGAGCACAGGGCCAGGAGATGGCTATCTCCTGGCTCCAGGGGGTGCCTGCTGCTGGGGCAGAGACAATGTCCACATGCCTCAGCAGCAGGGAGCTCCTGGCCCTAATCAGGGGCTGGGGACTTGGAAAGAGCTGCAGGGGAGGGGCAGGTCCCAGCTCCCTGCCCTGATCTGCCAGTGTGGATTTCATGGCACCCTTCAAAAGACCTCAGGGTGCCTCAGTACCCGGATTAAGACCGACTGGATTAGTTTAACAGATTTATACAGCATTGTCCTGGGAAAAAGAGCTTGCAGGTTTTAGCTCACATACTTCACAGGTACTTAAAGTGATTCAATGGACTCTGTAGATTCCAGGACAACAGGCTTTCTCTTGGGAGAAATGCAACCTCTCTTTATACCCTGCTTGACTAAATAGTTTCTATTAGGTCACTACTCCACTGTTTTGCTTCTACATCTAGTCATCTGAATCCAACTCGTTGTGTATCCTCCACTGCTGTCTCAGTCACTTCATTGCTGTGTCTTAAAAAGAGGGGGAAGTGGGGATTTAGATGCTTACTGCTGTATTCACAGGCTGTCTTGGTCATTGGCTACTTGGTTTCATAAACCCTTTGCCCAGGTCAGTTCTACCCTTTCCCTTTGGTTCTTGACAGTTAATAGCTGATTAGCAGTGAGCACTGCAGGGAGGTAGAACATGCCTACTCTGCATAGATGGCCACTCTACATCCCCAAAATGGATGTAACGTACCCTCTTGAGAGCAGTGCTTGGCACATGCCAATGGGCAACCCCAGGACAACTTATTTACATGTGTCCAGTGCTACGGCAAGCCGCATTACTTGCTTTGAAGTGTTCTGTATGGAGTGGGTATTTGACAGCATGCATGCCTTCCTCTGCACTATCATTTGTGAGACCACAACGCACAATACCCCAGACTGACTCTGCAGGCTATGAACTTCAGCCAAACTAGCCATCAGATAATGGACACAATCACTTACCCCAATCAAGGAGCAAGGACTTGCTACATCCTCATGAAATGAACTTCCTGCTTACTGCTGTCTGCATGTTACATTCAAAAAAGATCATTTGATCTGCTTCTGATCTCACCCTATTTTCAGTGCTAGAAAATGGTGAGTTTTGATGTTTTTAAGAAACAGTTGTACAGCTGACTAATTTTGCTCCTCATTTTCAACATCATTTAATGGTAGATAATATTGCTACTGAAGGCTTTTGTTAAAGCTTGACTGGTAGGTAGAAATCATGAGATGGGAAGTAACTTGCTGATGATCATGGATTTCTGAGACTCAGGGCTCGTCTACAGCATCATGACCACATAGCCTGCTAGACCATATAGAAAAGTGTCCCAGCTACCAGCACCCACCTGCATGGTCCAAACCCAAAAGTAGACCTGTGAAGATGAGGCTCTGGGGTTATTCCTAGGAGCTGTTCAACTCACTGGAGACTGAAATCTTGAGACGCTGTAGAAGGATGTCCCAAGCATCTTCACAGGCCTACTTCTGGGTTTAGAGTATGTCATGGGGCAGGGCATCCTTGGAAATGGCCCTTCCAGAGCATACCACCACTGCAGTGCAGCCATACCATGGTATAAGTGAGAATATAATGTGAACACTTATAGGGGTTCAAGTAGCCTACCCTGTACTCATACAAATCAGTTGGTCGTCCCAGTTTCTAAGAGGCTGGTGGGCTGTTTCAGGCAGTTACATATCCTTATTGATTAGGTCTCTTTATATGGTGGTCTGTCTCTTTACAGAGGAATAGTCAACCCTGTTGAGAGCCTGGCTGTGGGGCATTTGGATAAGCAAGGAGTATCCTATTGGGAGCAAAGGAAAGTAATCAAGAGGAAGAAGAAGCAAGCTGCAAGAGGAACAGCTGGCTGCTGTGCTGGGGCCAAAGCAGGAGTGGCTCCCTTCCTAGTGTCTGGGACAGGGCAGAGGGATTTTTTATTTATTAATCAAAGCCTTGACTTTGCTTTAGAGGACTGGCCGAGGAGCTCCTCAGGGAACAAATTCCCCTATGGAAGCCACCGGGCTAAGCAACTGGCTTGCCATGGGGATGCAGCTTGAAATATAATGTTTGTGTTACGATGCTAACTTTTCTTTAAAAACCATGCCATGAGTTTTCTTAGAAACCGTGTCTCTTTGAATTAGCCCTTTCTCTCAGTTACACAAGATGTTCCCAGAATGTACCGATCATTATCTTTGTCAAATTAATGTGCACATTGTTCACTTGGGGTTAAGGACTTCTGCATAAAATGTGATGGCTTCTTCATTAGTAATCCTCTAGGGAGTTTGCAGAGAGTTATACAATAGCACCCTGCTGATAAGGGATGGGAAACAAGAATGCGACTCCACTCTGGAATGATAAGGGAGACAGATTGGTGTTGTTCATTCCAAGGTGTGGAGGTTTCTTTTTCTTGATTTATTTTTTGTACAGAAAGAGCTCTCAGCTCTGTATAATTCATTTCTGTTTAAAATGGAGCCCTTCCATTTTGTAAACTAGAAAAAATATTTCAGAATGATTCGGCTTACACTAAACAAAAAAGCAGCAATGCAAATAAAGACGGAGACTTCAGAGCAGTCAAATCTTTTGTTCTGCACAACACTAGCCCCAACAACACATTCTGTCATGCTCCCTAGAGCTCTAAAACAAAGGATCCCCGTGGGTGTTTACTTTGGCTCAAGGCTGAAACGGTTATTTTAAATGAATTAACACATGGAGTAATGCACTATGATGGTTTGCATAATGGTCATGTCTGTTTTCTCCTCTCTAGGTCACTCAGATGAGTCGCCCTGACCTCATTCTCTTTCTGATGAAGTATCTGATGGCTCTAGTGGTTGGGATACCTTCAGTTTTCTGGGTTGGAAGCAAGAAGACCTGTTTTGAATGGGCCAGCTTTTTCCATGGACGCAGGAAAAAAGAGTGAGTTGATACATGGCAGCTGAATCCATAAAATATTGGCAGATAAACTTCCTTGCCTGTAATCCTGAGAAGCACTTTAGGTTAATACTACTAAGAATTTTCTTCATGGAAGTAAGGACAGGTACAGAAGAAAACTTATCCAGAAATGTTGCACTGCTCAATGCGTTTTAAAAGTGAACAAAAGCCCTGTCATGTATTTGTCCAAGATTTGTTTTCCTGGCAACAGAATCAAGTAATGTGTTTCATCCATTATCTGCTTCCTTGTTCTCAAAAGACATGAGGTTGGGCATGGTCCTACAAACTTTTTATCTGTAGTGGAGGGTTGGAATAGAGTAACTTCTTTCTTCAAAGACACAATTTCCTCAGCTGGACAGCTGATGTATATCACCTACAAAAACTGCCTCATATATTGTAATATGAAACAAAGATTTATTCATCGAGCTTCTGCAGCAGTTTGAGATTTTAATCCTTCTCTTGACCACTGGAATCTACTTTCAAAGTGCAGTTTGATTAAAATTACTGTGCAACTTGTCTTAGGGCTTTCTACAGTTGTTTTAGATTATGATAGTGTGTGACTTGAGGACAGTATCTATTGCTGAATAGCTGTGCCACATATTCTACAATATCAGTTTTCGCACCTGGATTTACTGAGGAATTGCTAGCCTAGATGTGACTAGCACAGGCTGCCTAGAGGTGATAGGCTAGTTTGGACACTGTATGACACAGGACCGAAGTTCAGCACAATGGAGACGAAGGAAGTTTCATAACATCCCATTGCCTTACCATGAACATACTTGTTCACTTAAATCAGTGGGTCTCAAACATATTAGACTCAAGGCCACCTTCAGAAAATGTCAGCTCTTAGCTGTCACTCATTTCTTGGTCACAGAAAATAATAAAGCAATTCCTCTGTTTCAGAGAACTCGAAAAAGCCATAACAGGTCAGAATGTTTTTGACATCATTGATTCCTATTAGAAATCCTTGGGTTTGTTGTGAATCTTGCAGGTGTTTGCACACCTAACAACACTAATTTTGAGTGTCACCTGGCAGGACCTTTAAAAGGATCTCATGGCACCCCTGGAACTGTGGCACCCTGATTGATTGAGAATCACTGACTTAAATTGTGGGTAAAGTGCTGGGAGTCCTGCCATGTACCTGTCCTAGTTTTAATGCAGTAGGGCAGTAAAGCAGACCACATGCAGAGTAGCCTGCTGGCTCAAGCAGAACTCTTCTGCTGTGGCAGCCAGATCAGCAATGAGAGGCAGAGCTGGGTCTGTCTTCAAAGAGCTTTCAGTGGGCATCCTACTGCACAGACAGCGGCCGTTTGATGAGCAGGGGGCACGGAAGGTGATGACTGATGACCACCAGAGGAAGATTTAAAAAAAACAAATGTACAGAGAGGAAATGTTCTTCTGAGCAGAGCAAGTACTAAGCGTGTTCCTTTTCTTCAGTCCATCAAAAAAGGTGGGTGGTCTAGCAAATGCACAGGCTGGGAACTGCAACTACTAGCTAAAGGCCAAAGGCAAAATGTGATTGCTTCTGTATGGTTGTACTCCACCCAGCATACTGTTTTTCTTGACTTAACACAAGCTAGATTTAAAAATGACCATTTGGAAAAAAGATCTGCTTTTCTTCTGTGCTGATGAGGTACTTTTTGGAGGTGATATGAGCATATTAGTCCATTGCAATATCTCCAAAGCTGTCAGAGATGAAAGCAAAAGCATACATTAAAAAAATATATTGTCTACTTTTTTTGTATGCCAGCAGCTTCTCATATCCTATGGATTTTGTGAGGTAATAGGTTGAACTTTTAGTTACATTGCTATTACACTGCCGTATGCTTTACATGCCTGAGTTAGAAAAACAATGACAGGTATTACTGTAAGAGTAAGAGCATTGGCCAAAATATTCATATTATATACTTAAAATTTGGCAACTATGAGTCCTGTTTAGGCAATGTGTGTGCCCAGGTTGTACCACCTTTGCTGTTATGTATTAAAGAAGCATGTTTATAGAATAAGCCAGTTAGTAAGGGCTCTTGCAGTTTGCTTTTAAACCTTTGATGTTGCTGTAGTAATATTAATTATTCTGCTTGTATGATTGGACCAGAACAGTAAATGAGAGTCGTCAGGTGCTGCAAGAGCCCGATTTCGCCCAGTCGCTCCTGAGGGATCCTAATACTCCCATCATCCGAAAGTCGAGAGGGACCTCCACCCAGGGGACCTCCACACACGCCTCATCTACTCAGCTGGCAATGATGGATGACCAGAGGAGCAAAGCAGGCAGCATCCACAGCAAAGTGAGCAGTTATCATGGCAGCTTGCATAGGTCACGTGATGGCAGGTGAGTTTCCTTCACAGTTTTTAGAAGCTTAATGGAAATGGAGTAGATTGACACACACATAGGGGACAACGTGCTCATTACCTGCAGGTTTGCATTGACAGATCTTAGGCTACCAACATGTTAGAAGCCAAACCTCTGTCAATATTCACCTTTCTGAATCAGTCTCTCTGTCCTACTGGGTCCTTAAAGAATTTTAGCATCAGGCTTGTAATGCAGTAATGTAACATGGACTCCAAGGAAGTAATATCAGTGCCACTGAATAAATGAGCTACCGAGCACGAATGCAGATGATGACTTTCTATAGAGATGCAACAGGTTATGTGTGTAGCAGCTAGCATGTGGGAAACAACCTATTCCAAACTGAGTCTAACATTTGAATGGGGCTGCTCTGTACAGTTGTGTGTGTGAATAACCAAATGCCAAATGTTCACCTGGTGTAAACTGTCATAACTCCCTTGAAATGAAACAAATACACACTGTAGCTTGAGGTATAGCTAAAGAGTATGATATTTGTCATTTGAGCAACTATTTACTATAGGATACGTACATATTGACAAATGATCGCCTGACAATTTCCTGTAGTCATTCATTAGATTCATAACAGGGTCAGTATTAAAAAGCCAACCACCTCTTTCCCCACTACCCTAAAAAGATGCTTGCCCTTTTAGCTGAGATAAAATCAGACCGGTCTGTTTTATCTGGTTTCTGACATGCTGAGTTTCTTCAGATTTTTATTGCAGTGCTAGTTCTTGCCTCGGGTCTTTTCCACACATTGGTTTACTCATAACGGCAGACAGGAGGGGGGATATAGCATATGCTGCTATCTATACTATTGTTATCCCTGTTTTCTAGATGGAAAAGCTCAGGCAAAAGGAATGAAGCAGCTTGACTAAGGTCATGGCAGGTCAGTTACAGCCAGGAATAGAAGTTTAGTGCAATGCAGAAATGCAATGTTATATATGGCAAGTTCCCTCCCCCACATTTTTGCCCATGGTAATGAAGAACTTGACATTGTGTCTATAAATTAGGTATACCCCCTGCAGCTACAGAGGCATGGAAGACCGACTACCTCACGGCAGTATGTCACGACTGACTGATCACTCCAGGCATAGCAGTTCTCATCGGCTTAACGAACAGTCGCGTCACAGCAGCATCAGGGATCTCAGCAGCAACCCCATGACGCACATCACACATGGTACAAGCATGAACCGGGTTATTGAAGAGGATGGAACCAGTGCTTGATATGTGTTCAACAAAAACAATGAGCATATACGATAGTGTATCTTGGAGCCCCTTTCTCAGTAATGTGATAATGCTCAGTATTATCATGCCTCTCATCAGGTGCTGATTTCACGCATCAGGAAGCTGAAAAGTTGGTTTCTCTTTTTCAGAGCCAGCTGTTCTCATGCTTACATCAAAGTTGGAATGTTTGATCTGCGATCTAGAGAATAACAAAAGTATAAGAGTTGGTTGTAGCTTCCAAATGAACCTACACGTAGATAATTATTTATTTGATAATGGTTATTTTCCTGTCACGCACCACAGTTGAATTTGTCATTTGGAAACCCACCCAAGTAGTTTGTCTTTGTTTCAATAAATATTACCCTTGAAGATCCAATTGGTGAGGTCATGTTAAGAGTTCCAGGAAGCAGAAAGAAACTCTTGAATATTGAAGGGGTTCTTCCAAGTGACCTTTTTGTCTTTGATTTAGTTAATAAACTGGTAGTGTTTTTATTAAGCACAGAGGGCAGGCTGCATCTTAAATACTGTACAAAGGACATCTGTGAGAAATCAGTAGACATTTTTTTAAACAAGTACACTGGAAATGCAACAAAAGAATGAGCATTCTGGAGGAAGAATGAAAACTCTGTTGAAGATCATGAGTTTTTGCAGTTGTTCAGGCTGAAAAATTGGGATAGGGCAGTGAAAGGGTGTTTTTTTGTATAACGTATACTGTCCTTGCTTTTTTATTTTTTACAAAATGCTATTTAAATATTGTACTTGTTTACAATTTCTGTGGGAAGAGGTGGAAAGGTCAGTTTGAACCAGTTAACCCAGTTAATTTAAAAATGAGTGGTTTGATATTAACATATGAACATTGCAGTTGAGCTTTGCCTATTTCTGACCTATAAAATATAGGTTGTGGGGGAACCTGGATTTTTCCCTTAACCCGAGAGGAGATATTGGGATCCCTCAGGGATCCATGAGTGCACAGATGTATCAGCCCAACTTCACCTATGAAGGCAGAGAGGGGGGATGCATTGTCAGAAGCTTACTACCACTATGCTGTTTTGGGACTAAGCAAAGTGTCAGGCTAAAACCCACCAGGTTAGGTGGAGTGTGCACTGCATAGAGGATTAGTTCTTACTGTAGGTTCTTCCATTCCAGAATAGGTTCAGAGAACAGAAACTTAGGGGGGGGTTCAATATTTTTTGTGAATAATTTTGCTCTCATTTTGCCTTTAGGATATATCATGTCCTTGTCAACATTGCAGGCGGAGTCCAATCATATTTAATATGGTACAGTAGATCTTCTGGAGCAGCTATGTTATAAGTTTCAAGTATTGCTCACCATGAGGAAACACTGGTTACATTTGAACCTACCTCATTAATTACTGGAGAACATTGCTGGGAAACGTACACTTACTTTTTCATTGTCCTCGCATACATTCCCTTGGTTGACCTGTTTCAGGCATGTTGAAATGCCTTTGTAACGCTTGGGTGGTATAGCTCAGGGGCAAAAATAAGGCAACAACTCAGTATCTGTACTTCAGAGGCTTTTGAGAGCAACAAGAGCTGGGCCTTGCAAACATGATTCATTTTAATTGTGCCCCAGTCACACTACAGCAAATCACTTAGCTGTGCTAATCTTTGAAATCAAAGGTTACTCTGGGAGTCACCTTGCCTTTAATAGCAGAGTTACTGTAAATTTGTTTTTCCTAGTCAGACCAGGCTTTGCTCCAAAGGAGAAGCATGAACCAAAACCAACTTCCAATAAAAAGCTTTAGAAGCCACTCTGCTCTCCTCTCTATGTCAATCCTACTATTAAGGATAGAAGTTAATGGCTCGGCTTTGTGTGTAGCAAGCTGCCACAATGATAGTATACAGTGCTAATAGTCTGATTATTCTCTACCTTCTTTTTCAGAGCACAGGGTGTATGCAAAGTCTGTCAAGTGGCTTTTGTTGGACATGTTACAATTCCACATCAACAATGATAACAAAATATGAGGTTGTTTAAGCTTATTTTAGCTTAAACTTTGTACCTTTCTTCTTGCTTCAGCAAAGGGATGATGATTTATAGGAATTTGGATTTACTAAGGGAGTTGATCATCATCCATATTTTAATATAATGGAACAAAATAATGTAAAGTGTTTACATTGATTGTTTGGCAATACTGTTCTCATTGCAACCATGCTTTGACTTGTTTTATACTGTGTGTGGGGATGGATGGTTGTGCTTACATCCATGTTAATTTGAAATCGGTTAATTGTGGGGTTTAAATCTTCAGCTTCACAGAGGAACCTCTTTCACTGAAGGCTTTCAAGAAGAGGCTGGACAAGCTCCTGGGATGGAGACAGCAAATGCTTCATCTGTGTTGGTGTGGGGATGGGGACCGAGATGGCTCTTCATTCTGTGTTCCAGATGTAGATATTTTTAGCCTGTTCTTCACTCTTATTCTACATCTGGAGTACAGAGTAAAGGCTCCATTACTGCAGCGGTGATTTAAAATGCAAAATACTGGTCTCAGCAGCTGCTTCTCTTCCCCTCCCATGCTCCTTCCCCATAATCACAGCTCCACTGCCTCTTAGCTTCAGAACTGAATTACTATGTCATATGGTATTTTATAGCACCTTTCTCTTTTATAATCAGAGCCCTTTACAAATGGGTAAGCAAGCTTCACCTTGTCTGTGTAAGGTTGTCACAGCCTGCTGCCCAACCACCTAGCTTGTGGGACAAGTGCTCCCCCAAGACAACCCCATAGCATAAGCACGCTTCTCCCTGAGCTCTGTCCTCCTGCAGAGAATGTGGGAGCAAACCCCTTCTCCCAGACTTCAGCTAACCTCCTCTTGTCCCACGATGCTGCTGTCCGAACAGGGGCTCCATTAGTTCAATCAAATAACTCTTGGCCCTGGTCTGGCAGAGAAATACTACAGCCCTACTGTCAAATGTTGGCTTTTGCCTCCATGGAAGTGGAGCATAACCCAACAAGGTCCTAAATTTGCAACTTCAGAAGCTGCACAGAAGCAGGTTCCCTGAATCCATGCGAAAGTAGATTGTTATCACAGTGTTACAGCTGGGATAGCTGAGGCACAGGGGTGTTGTCTTGCCTCGGGTCTTGAGAAAGTCTGTAGCGGTGCTGAAAAGAGAATCAAGTCTTTCGATGCCTGGTTATGCTTTAGCCACAAGACTCTTTTCACTCCCTTGCCCCCACGTGTTAGCAGGGCACCTTGAGCTTGAGCTGTTCCACCACTGGCAGCATCCTGTCGTCAGGGAGTGAACACCCCGAATTTCTCTCCAGCGTATAGCACAACATGCTTCCCTCAGACACCTGATGCCAGTGCGCTTGTTCAGGGCCAGCTGTTGTATACAGAGAGACCAGGGGCATTGCACAGTGGCACTGAATTGTTCAGCAGTCCCTGGAGTTGTGCAACTGACTGGAGGTGGCAAAGGCAGGTATTTGCCTGATTGCCAGTGGCACTAGAATCCCTAGAGCTGGTTATGTTCTTTATGCCTTTGGTTGCTTTATTACAAATGTGCTTCTCCACCACTTCTATGGTTTTAATGAGATGTTTGCACCGTTAAGTTGCAGTAATGCTGCATGGAAACCTTTTGTGTGGGAACACAGCATGTCTGCAGGGCTGTGTTTTTCCTATTGAATTGCAAGCTGTCTTTCCCACCCCACCCCCCAAAAAAAAAAAAAATTGGAAAATTCAAGAAAGCCACAAGTTTGGCTGTGAAGCAGTTTGCTCAGTCACAAATACTGTAAATTTTCTTAGTTTTTAGTTTGAAAATGTAAATTTTGCTGCAGAAACTTTAGATATGAACTTTATAAAGCATGTATTTAAGAGATGGATGGTCAGAGCAAACTACGGGATAGTTTAGCATCTCTTGACTACTAGCATGGCTGCCTCCTGGCTTGTTAGTGACTGTAGGTCTGATTCTGCATGTCCCTATGTGAAATCAGGCTAATGGTCACAGTCCAGATCCTAGCAGACAAGTACCATCATACCCTCTACCACCTTAACTCTGCCCTGTCACTGACACTGGGAGGGGCATGGGGACTGCATTACTGATCCCATCAACTTGCAGTTGAGTCAAAGGCTTGGTCTAAGCTGCAGTTGCTGCAGCTCACATAGATGTGCCTGATGTTAGCATCTAATGGGCACAGGTACCACTAACAATGTAATACAATACAGACTCTAAGTCTTTTTACCCAGCAGCTCGGGTAGGTTTTGCAGCATCCCTGAGTTCCTATGCTGCCATAACGATCCTGCTGTCAGCATTTAAACTAGCTAGCTTGGGTGTGCGGGCAATTAGTGACCGAAATATAAGTACATCCAAAGAAGAGGGGAGGAAATCTGCACTGGAGCTGTTTTAGAACTTGACTGGAAGACTTAAGTCTCTACTGCTGTTGCTCTTTGTGAGCACTAAACTTAAGGCCCAGACATGCAAGCTGCTTCTCTCTCCCTTGTCTGCTGATTTCATTGGAAGTTCCTGTGAGGATGTGCAGAATTAGACCATTAGAGCGGGATGAATATTCTGGACAGATTACAGTCACGTGCAGATGACTCATTGTGACTGGAGGTTGTTTGAGCCATGAAATGTGGACTTGAATGTCAGATTAAACTTAATGCTGATTTGTCTGTCCTGCAACTGAATTAAGTTTTCTAAAGAGCCATGAGTCTGAGATGGGATATCTTACAGATTTGGTTTTTTTGCCTATAAAGCATTGCTGTAGTTTCTTATGTACTGAAGAATTACTGAACAGCACTGTCATCTCTTCAAATGGTTCTGTTATGCTCATGTATGTATTGTAATTTTGTCCATTACTGAAGGAGAGGGAAAGCTTTAGTGTTTGTGAGATCTGTGTGTAGAGGGTGATTAGCATGATACCGTACCTAACATTAGCTGGTTTTACTTGCACTCAGCTCTTCTTAGACTTGTTTACAGTAGTCCAGTGTCGGTTTTGTAACATTTAATTTTAGCACTTTACCTGTGAGTGTACAAACTGATTATGATGTAGTAGATGTACATTTTAATTTTAGAACTTTACATGTTTTTAATAAAATGATGTAAAAATGTCAGTCTATTCATTAATAGGCTATAGAAGACCTTCCAAAATGTATATATACTCCATATAAAACCTCTTACCACCAGCTGCCTTGGATATGTGATTTGATGGATTTAATGCTACTTTTTTATCATCCATCCTCTGCCCCTGTAAACTATAGGATACTGGACCTTAGGATAGACCTGTGGTCTGACTCAGAATAACATTTTTTTTATATTAGGCAGAAGGCAGGGAGATTTGCACTTTTATGCATGAAGTTATACTATACGTACCTATTCATAAGCTCTTTCTTATGCTGCCATAGCTAGAAGCAACAGCTTCTACATAGGAGGACATGCACCAAGATCAGGGCCTAGAGTTAACAACAAAGCTGAGGATGGAGTTGGAGTTCAGATGTCTCTGCAGAATTGAGACTGGTTTGTTTTTACCCTTTTACAAAGAATAACCCATTCACTGAAGACTGTTCCTACACTGGGAGTTTATAATGCCCTTCCTCTTAAATGGTACAGTGCAATCTCCTGCTTGGTACAGGAGAACATTGCCCTGTGGTATTATTTTGTAAAATTAAGTGAACTGTTGGGGACATTTCATGATCAGTGTCTGGGACAAGAGATCATATATACTACATCATCTTATGCAGATAGATGATTATAAAGCCAGGAAACTAGGTGACAAACACAAATTTAAGTTCTTTGGACTTGCTGGAAGGGGTATGCTGGGAAGCAGAGGTGCTGATAACAGAGCCTCGTCGTGGAGTAGTGCAGCCGTTGGCTTCCTCCTTGCAAACAGTAGAGGCCCTGGGCTGAGTGCAAGAAAATCATATTCCCTGGCAGGCTGAATAGATCTACAGGAGGCTCCTCCCGCAGATCCATGAGAGCGGCACTGCAGTGCTCTCAGTGAGGATGCACTGTTGGTATATACAATGGCACGTTTCCCTCCTGTTTCTTCTGCCTCTGAAAATGTTGCTTTCTTTTTTTTACTGTAACCGCACAAGTCAGGTTGGCTGACTCCTTTGGCCATTGCCACAGTGACTTCCTCACCATTTTTTAATAACAAGTGCCAACTAGTAAGGACAAACCATAAAGAAACCAAGATCTCCAAGAAATCTTTAATAACCAAGACTGAGAGAAACTTGAAACTTATGGGCATTTTTACGTGTGCTCCTGACATAGTTCTGGGCGCTTTAATTAGCAAGCTATGCTAATTAAAAGTGCCCGCATGTCACACGTATCAACATTGCTTCACGTCCTCGCGCTGAAAGAACGGCAGTGGAGCGCTTTGAACTAAAGCTCATTGGGCGTTTTATTTCGAAGCACCCTGCTGTCATTTGTCAGTGCAGAGAGACGTGGCGACGCTGAGACAGTGACATGATGCGCAGCGATTTGCATGCTCCAGCAGACTTGATTAACAGCCTGCTCCCCACGTGTATGCAAGAGCCTTGTGACATGTGGAAGTGAAAGACGCAGGGAGGATGTTTTCAGTAGGATACTGGTTCACCATTGCTGCCTTTAGCTATGCAGTAGGAAAGAGCAGAATCCCTTTAAAGTTTGGGCCTGCTGGAAAATCTTTTCAACAAAAAGGTGCCAGTTTTTTCTATAGTGAGCCTTCTGATACAGGAAGGGCCAGTAATAAGTAAGAAATACAGTTTGGAATCACTTGTTGTTTGTTCTAAGTCGGGTTTTTAGGAAGGCATGTGCTTAAGGTGGATCTTTTGTCCTGCAGTGTTTGTGCGTGCATTTGCCAGTTGTTCTGATGCCCTTATCAGACCACCAGATCCCTGACATGGGCGCTGATATTCCCTAGCAGTGTGTAATCTTCAGCAGGTTCGGCTCATCAGAGAGAAGATAGTACCTACCTTCTACAGGGACCTTTACTTAATATTTCCCCACTATCTAATCTCATTTATCTTTTCTCCCAAAACGATTTGGTGCATTAGAAAGCATTTACCATCTCCTCCTCTCCCACCAAGACAGATGCACATGTACGCACCTGTGGACTTCAAAGCATTGCAGTTAAATTGTTAGCTGATTGGACTGCAGAACTGTAAGCAAGAGAAGTTGGAAAGGTTGAATGGACTTAGAAAAGGTTTCAAGTTCAAGATGGGTAGAATGATCTAAGATTTGTGTTTGGGGAAACCAAGATGGTCTCTGCTAAGCAGGGTGACGTTGTCCTCCCAACACGGGCCAGGTAGTAGTCTAAAAACGATCACTTTTGACAGATTAAAAAAACAAACAGCCAGTTGTTTAGCAAGAATGACCTCTGAGCTGGTGCCTTGCCAGTCCAGTCTCCTAAGACACTGATTCTCAACCTTTTTTGTACCAGGACCCACTTGTAAACATCCAGGGCCAGTCCTGTCCCAGTGCCCCTCACTCCTGATCTGCTGCCCCCACCCCCAGGCCCGTGTGGGGCAGGGGGTGGGCATATGGGGGACCCCAAGCAGCCCCTTGCAGGTGGGAACTCTGCCAGCCTGAGAGAAGCCACGGTTTCCCATGTTTTTCTCCTTTAAAGGAGATTCCATTTTTAAAGTTTGTTCACAACCCTTTCATATATTCTTGCAACTCATGGGTTGAGAAATGCTGTCCTAGGAGTTGCTTACATGTGAGAGCTCTACTCACCCTACAGCAGATTGTCTGGGCATTTTAACTCTGTATTTTAAGCCCTGTGTTTGGGGTGGTACATTTCCCCCCCACCCACCCCCCGCTCCGAAACACTGCTTTACATGCAACTTCCAGACTTCGGGATTTTTGTTTTGTGTTTGCATTTAACACCAATGAATCAAGGATTTTTTCCCCCCTTCAAAATGCCGTTTGGGTCACAAAAGTGACCATGGGACCTCTTAATAGCTAATGATCACAGTATCAACTTGTCAATAGGAGTGAAAAAAATACTAGCTGACTTGTAACCCCTGACGTTTCTCACAAAGCCCATTCTTGGGCTTCTGTGATTATCCAAGACCATGTCTGTGCTGCTAATTTACTGCGCCAGACAGCATTAGCCTGAATACACCACCTCCTCGATGCGTGTTACCTTCCGTGCCAGAAGTCGCATAGTTGCCTCAGTGTGGTGCTGCAGATCAGAGGAGGGACGTGGCTAAGAAACCTGGCACAGCTATACTACTTGTGCACAGGGGACTAGTGCCCACGGAGCAGCCGGGTGTTGCAGCATGGCACTGCCTGGCATGGCGAGTGAGGAATATAAACATGCCCTGGGAATATCTGCTTTCATGTAAAAGGAGTCTTCTAGGTGGCAGAAAAAAAGCTTAAAAAATATGACCTGAGTGCATAGAAGAAGCTCAAAACTTTGAAAGCAAAGTAGAAAGGACTCACAATACATTGTTGTTAAATCTCCTGTCTAACTGCAATCTAGTGATTTTTTTCTTTGTCTGTCTGATTAATGATTTTTTTTTCAGTGCCCAATGTTGGCAGTACTGAATTATACAGGTGTAACTGAATACAGACATTGACCTACGGTATCCTTATTCCTGGAGAAGATTTACAGCCCAGAAAGAATCCAGTTTGTCTTTCAGATCCCAGGGAGATAAAAAGATCAGCTTTCAGCCTGCAAAGGGAGTGGATCTGATCTGAAACCAGATTGCAACTGGAGCCCTGCTGTGGTATTTCCTGGGAGGAGTCACTTTTCAGCTGAGAACCTGAACTCTGTTTTAAAGGTGCTTTGTCTCTGAATATACAAAACATTCTTTGTTTTCCTGCTTGTGAGCTATTTAATCCAGTTTATTTGGCTCAGTTGTAGTTTCTGCTGCCTCTCCTGATTGTTGGCACACTAGTACTACAGTTGGCTCCTGCCTTTTCAAAAGAGTGCTTAACAATCCCTTAAGGCCCTGAATCACAACATAATCCAGATACAAATCCCACCTGGAAGCTGTCAGAAATAATGAGCCCTGACACCTTTTAAAAATTCCTCCAATGCCTTCAAAATCCTTAGAAATGCAGCAATTGGATAGAGTCTGCCCTGCTAAAGTACAAGAAACATCTGCTTGGTGTATAGACAATGGGATTAAACAAAAAAAGTACCTTTGATTCTTATGTCCTTTGAAAGCATCTGAAAAAGTCACCACAGCTTCTTCAGTCAGGAATAGGGTGATGAAAAGGAGCTTTGTGTGTTGTCCTTTGCATGACATCTCCCATTTAATAAAAAGAAATGACTGGAGGGTTGCATCACTCAGGGAATTAATCAGTTGATATGGAGCCTTTTCCTTCCTTAGGCTGTGGGCATGGAGCTTGAAGAGTTTCACCCTCGTTCCTGGGAGATGGGGACCTGTCCCACTCGGGGGATGTGACCTGTAAGAAGGGCAGTAAGGGGACAACTTGCTTTTCCCTCCAGGGTTGTCTCCTTCAGGCACAGAGGCTGAGACACTTCTATAAGCACCTAAAAAAAATGAGGTCAGTAGACACCAGGACAGCACAAGCCCCACAACTCCCATGTGACCGAGACACTTCAGGAGTGGTGTCACAGAGACAAGACTGTGCACTATTTTGGATGCTAATTTTCTCTCTATTTCTTCCCTTCGTGCTATCAGAGAGTCCTGTTTCTGGACACAACACCTGAGCTCTCCTTGGGGGACTTGACCTGCGGGGTAGCTCAAAAAAGTGTTAAATCCTAGCAGTAAGCAGCCCCGTGTGATTGGATTAGATGTGATCCAGTAAATGAAGAGTTACTGTTTGTCTCATGCTTCCTTTATCTATTGAGCAAAATTAATTAATCCTGCTACACCACATTAGCCTACAGGCAAGGTGAAGCAAAGTGATGGTAATCAAAGTGACATTTTTCCTATGGCAGCCTGTTGTACTGTGACAAATTAGCAGTAAGGAAACTGAGAGGTGATGAGATTTGCAGTAATTAACAGGTATTGCCTTAGCCCTGGTTCTGTTCTGGGAGTACTGACCGGCCAGCCACTCGCCCAGAAATACATCCATAAAAAATCCTGTGCACCAAGCAAAGGGGTAATACCTGCCTTTCAAGCATGCGAATAACTCTGTTTTAGAATGAATAATGCTCCTGGAAGGCACATGGATGGTAGCTTTGCTCCTTCTTCTTATACACAGGGGGTTTCTGGCCCATGATTTGGGCTGGGATCCTAAGTACTACCGCAAAACTCATAAAAATATCTGTGCAGCAGGGAGCAGTGTACCTGACATGTAGTGTGGCAGATAGAAAATGGGTAAAATAGGCATGCAATAATGAGGTGTGTAAAACACCGTATACAACAGTGAGGTGTATAAAACAAGTATCCAGAAGTAAAGGGGTTCTAGTGTTTTAATAGGTGTATTCAGTCAGCCATGGGATCCATCCTGCGTGGTTTATCAGCAGAATTGGTAAAACTACATTAAATATACAGGGTCTGCTGGACCCCTGCACTCATGGATCCTCCGTGGAGCTGGTAGGGTAGATGTGACTGCAGGATCCTGGCCCATATTAAGGTAACAAGATTGAAATGTGCTGCAGATGTGCAAAGCAGCTGAGTCGAGGTGGCCATTAGATCCCTAATGTATCTTCCTTTCTGTATTAATGGATGCTCTTGTGATTAATTTACCATTCCCTACACAAAAAGGGATGTGGAATGGAGAAAAAGATGACGAGCAGTTTGAGTTGCTGTTGCAGGACAGGGCTAGTATTCGTTTGCCTTCCTCGAGCCATGACTGCTGATAATTAACAGTTTACACATCTGCAGCGGCCTCCAGACAAGAATCTTCAAGAGCTTTGTAATAATTAATTAAGCACATGCATATGCGAGTAGGGAGGGAATTGTTTAGGGGATAAATTCTTCAGGACAAGGGTCATGTCATCCTATGGATCTGTACAGTGCCTGACTGAATGCTACTTTATAATAAATGTGAATTATTCTTACCCCACTTCTGTAGATGAAAGAGCAGAGAGGGCCAGTTCTGCAGCAGAACCAGGACCAGAGTCCAGATTGCCGGACCCCTGGTCCCAGCAACAAAACCATCCTTCCTCCCAGGCCTGGATTATTCCGTCCCGTCTATCCCGTTACTTTACTCCTTGTAAGTGCTACAGCAGGATCAGCACCGTCTGAGGGGACCTTGCCTTTCTAGATCCCCTTTGAGCGACCGCTCATGTGCTAACCTACTCAAAACTGCCTTGGAAAGGTGAAAAGCTGAGCCAATCCTGCCCGAATTCAAACCTGCAGTTCCAGGGAGTCTGCCTGTAGGCACTTCAAGTCTGAGGTTTAGACTGCTAAGCCATCTCTTCTGGCCTTAAGCAATAAATGCCGAAGTGCAAAGGCATGGTCTAATCCAAGATGAAGAAATGCCTGATGATAGCATCTACACAGCGGAGGCCACTTCTTTGAAACAACAATGCAGATTAATCTTCACCAGAGTACAAGGCCTTGAGCCACAGTGATTCTGTCTGAATAGCCCTGTTTGTGGCTTCTGGGTACAGCCAAAGGGGCTGGAGTTAAATAAGTTTAGTTTAACATCATCCTTCTATCGGGCGCTGTCGGC